>NC_138129.1:15699022-17152772 GCF_964188305.1 Podarcis bocagei | reverse complement strand
TCAGCCTCACTCACCTCACAGAGTGTTTGTTGTGGGGGAGGAAGGGAAAAGAGGTTGTTAGCTGCTTTGAGACTCCTTGGGGTAGTGATAAAGCGGGATATCAAATCCAAACTCTTCTTCTTCATCAAGTCCATACATCCCTCTCTACATTCCTGCATAATCTCTGCACCCTGAGGGGGAAAGTGTGATCGCCAGCCTGACCTGATTTACTGCTGGCGAGCCCTTCTGCAAAGACATATATAGGCAGAGCAGCACAGTTCTGCTCACACAAGTAAGAGGGGAAAGGGAAGTGGCTTTCATGAATCCCATTCTCCCTCTGCAGGTAAAATGTAAATGACCCCCTGGACTGTTAAGAAAAGACGACTATGGTGTTGCAGCACACATCTCGCTTTCAGGCTGAGGGAGCCGGTGTTTGTCCACAGACAGCTTTCTTGGTCATGTGGCCAGCATGACTAAGCTGCTTCTGGCGTAACAGAACCCCATGACAGAAGCCAGAGCGCACAGAAATGCTGTTTACCTTCCTGCCGCAGCAGTACCTATTTATGATGTTATAGGCGAAGGGGATCGAGATACGGATATGCTAATACCCCTTCCAATCTGCGCCCCATCCCGAGAGACGAGGGTAGGGTGAGCAAGGATTACTCACCTCCTTCACTGGTGTTGTGCAATACCAGGTCTATAGGCAACAAAACCGCTACCCTACGAGATTTCTTTACCTCGCAGGGGGTCGACCTGGTTTGTGTGACGGAGACCTGGGTGCGCGAAGGGGTAACTGTTAACTTACGAGAGATGGCGCCCCCGGGTTTCTCCGTCCTCCACCAGTCACGGACTGTGGGCCGGGGGGGAGGGGTGGCAGTATTAATCCGGGAAGATTGTTCCTTCAGGGCTCTACCATCGCCATCGATCCCCGGCATTGAATGTGTTGGCCTAGTGTGGGGCTCCGAGGAGAGCTTGGCTGTCTGGCTGGTGTACCGGCCACCTAGCGCACCAGCAGCCACCCTGTCAGGCCTGCTGGAGGCGGTGGCCGGCTGGGCCTTGGAGTTCCCTAACCTATTGGTATTGGGAGACTTCAACTTCCACGCTGATGCCACTCCCTCCTCACAGGCTCTGGACCTGGTGTCTTCCATGGCGACACTAGGGCTCTCCCAGTTTGTTTCGGGCCCCACACATCAAGCAGGCCACACGCTGGATTTGATCTTTGGCGCCGGTATAGATGTGATCATGTTTCCTTCGATGAAGGTGCCATGGTCTGATCACTACGCTCTGAAAGCCAGGATTGACTTTCCACCCCCACCCTGCTTAGGTGGCGAGCCGATTTGGGCTCGCCCGCAGAGGCTGATGGACCCTGATAGATTCCGTCAAGCCTTGCGGGACCTTGCTCCCCCTGGCGACTCATTGACTGAGCTTGTTGAGGGCTAGAATACCCAGCTCCTGGCAGCCATCGATGAAATCGCACCTAAGCGCTCTCTGCGACCCCGCAGAAACCGGGCTCCCTGGTTTACCAAGGAGCTTCGGAAAATGAAGCGGGACCTCAGACGGCTAGAGCGAGTATGGCGGGGTGCCCGTGACGGAGCCTCAAGAACATCTTATAGGGTTTTTATGAAAACCTATGAGATGGCAGTGAAGGCCGCTAAGAAGTCTTACTTCTCGGCCTCCATTGCATCCGCTAGCTCTCGCCCGGTGCAATTATTTAGTATAATTCGGTCTTTAATGTCCCTTGAAGGACAGCCAAATCTAAATAACAATCTGACACACAGCTGTGAGGCATTTGCGAGCTTTTTTGCGGAGAAGGTCCTGTTGCTCCGCCATGACCTCCCTGCCAATTTGGATACAATAAAGGAACTGGAGGCCCCTCGACTGTCCTCGGGTCCAGTATTGGACCACTTTGACCGGATATCTCCAGCCGATGTGGACAGATTCCTCCAAGCTGGAAAGCCCACCACCTGTCCTCTTGACCCGTGCCCGTCATGGCTGATTAGAGCGTGTCCAGACGAGGTGCGGGGCCCCCTGGGGAATATCATCAATTTGTCCCTTGGCACCGGGATATTCCCAGGGGAACTGAAGGAGGCGGTGGTGCGTCCGCTCTTAAAGAAAACATCATTAGATCCCTCAGATCTATCCAATTACCGCCCGGTTTCGAATCTTCCATTCCTGGGTAAGGTGATTGAGAGAGCGGTTGCTGAACAGCTTGGTAGGTTTCTGGATGAAACATCGGCTCTGGATCCATTCCAGTCCGGCTTCCGCGCTGGGCATGGGACCGAGACGGCTCTGGTCGCCCTAACAGATGATCTCTGCAGGCAGCTGGATCGAGGCGGGTCGGGACTGCTGATTCTTCTAGATCTGTCAGCAGCCTTTGACATGGTCGATCACGAACTCCTGGACCACCGCCTTGCCGACGTGGGGATTCAGGGCACAGTCCTTCAATGGCTGCGCTCGTTTCTCTCTGGTCGGGGACAGAGGGTGGCGCTTGGGGGGGAATTGTCATCGCGCCACTCCTTGGTGTGTGGAGTGCCTCAGGGTGCGATTCTCTCCCCGATGCTTTTTAACATCTTTATGCGCCCCCTCGCCCAGCTTGTCCGGAGTTTTGGGCTGGGTTGCCATCAGTATGCTGATGACACCCAACTCTATCTGTTGATGGATGGCCATCCTGACTCGGCCCCAGACACACTGACCAGATGTCTGGAAGCTGTGGCTGGATGGTTACGTGGGAGCCGGTTGAAGTTAAATCCTTCGAAGACAGAGGTCCTCTGGCTGGGGCGGGACGATATGGGATCGAGGGGGCAACTCCCATCTCTTGCGGGGGTGCAATTAGTGCCAGCACCGTCCGTTAAGAGTTTGGGTGTAATCTTCGATACCTCCCTCTCTATGGAGGCGCAGATTACAGCTATAACAAAGGCGGCATTTTTTCATCTCCGCCAAGCTAAGCAGTTGGCCCCTTATCTCTCTCGCCCTGACCTAGCCACTGTGATCCATGCGACGGTCACCTCCAGACTGGATTATTGTAACTCGCTCTACGTGGGGCTGCCCTTGAGACTGACCCAGAAACTCCAGCGGGTGCAGAATGCCGCGGCGAGACTCCTTATGGGGTCTTCGCTGCGAGATCACATTCATCCGGTACTATACCAGCTGCACTGGCTCCCGGTGGAGTACAGGATCAGGTTTAAGGTGCTGGTTTTAACCTTTAAAGCCCTATACGGCCTAGGACCCTCGTACCTACGGGACCGCCTCTCCTGGTATGCCCCACAGAGAAACCTACGGTCTGCAAATAATAACATCCTCAAGGTCCCAGGCCTCAGAGAGGTTAGGCTGGCCTCAACTAGAGCCAGGGCCTTCTCGGCTGCGGCTCCAATCTGGTGGAATGCTCTGTCACAAGAGACTAGGGCCCTGCGGGACCTGACATCTTTCCGCAGGGCCTGCAAGACAGAGTTGTTCCGCCAGGCCTTTGGTCAGGGCGCAGCCTGACTCCCTCCTCTGGCAACCTGCACAGAATTTTGCTTAATTGGTTGCCATCAATTTGATTTAATTAATTTTTATAATGAAATATTTTTAGATTGTGTGTCTATTTGATTGATTATTTGATTGTTGTTAGCCGCCCTGAGCCCGGCTTCGGCTGGGGAGGGCGGGATATAAATAAATATTATTATTATTATTATTATTATTATTATTATTATTATTATTATTATTATCTATTTGCACTGGTATGCTTTCGAACCACTAGGTTGGCAGAAGCCCAAGAGGCTCAGTGGTTTAGACACAGCGCCACCCGTGATACTGTGTGTTCCTCAGAAAGGGGTCCTTTGGAACAGCACTCCAAGCTTTATGGCCAAAGGGGAATTGTTTCCCCACATCCTTCTTCCATTATGTAGACTCAACCATATTCCAGTTCCTTCTGTGAATGGAAAGAGCCCTTCTGTTCACAAAGGGGCAGGGCTGGGTCAAACGCAGTCATTTTTCAGTCCTACTGATTTCACTGTTGCACTCAGATCTTGCTCATGGGCTTCTCAGACGCATCTGAATGGCCATTGAATTGGACAAGGGACTAAATGTGTCTGGCCTGATCCAGAAAGCTGTTCTTATGCTGTTACATCAAATGCATGCTTCCTTTCATTGTGCTCATAGCATTTATTATCATGAAATTACTTCCAACAGTCCCCAATGTGAGATTCACAGAAAAGTTGTAGCACATAATTAGAATGCAAGCACTCTCTTTATTTTGAACTCTCAAGGCCATATCTTGAACTGGTGAGCAACATTGTTATCTTAAAATGTCACTGAAATCCATTTGTTATTGGCCAAGTTGAGCTATTTGCTGTTTCCTAACTCATCAACATGGGTGCATTTAAACTATTTCTATTTACAATAGAAAATGGATTTTCGCTATTATCCATTTATCTATATCTATTTTTTAGGGAAATGGGGAAGGGGAGAAGGAAGGAATGAAATGCTAACAAATGTGTTCCAACAGATTTTTTGAATCAACATACCTGGATTGTTTGGCTCTGGTAGACTTTAATTACATGAAAATTAAAACTGTAAATTCCTTTTCTTGGTGCTACAAAGACAGACTCCAGCGTAAAGAAATTCCCCACATTTACTAGGATCTACAAATTAAAGAGAGAGGAAATAAGAATTAATGGAAGCATTCTGTGTTCTTGGGGGGAAATATAATTAATTTGCAACAGACACAAAATTTCTCACCATGCCTACACATCTAAAGCCAAGGTGTTAATTTTTAACCCCAATATTTATTTATACTAATTTATTGTACATAAAATTAAGATTTCCAGACATAAGAAATATTTTCCCCAGCAAGATTAAACTGGCCTAGACATCCTTTCTTTAAGGTTACAATTCTGTGCATGCTTAGTTCATACCCTCCAACATTTCTCCGAGGAAAATAGGGACATGCCATTCCATAATGATAATTTTACTATAGATACCCCACACATCTTACTGGGTTGCCTCAGCCACTCTGGGCAGCTTCCAACATATATAAAAATATTAAACATTTTTAAAAAATTCCCTATACAGGATTGCCTTCAGACATCTCAGGGGGTCAGATAACTCCATGCCCTGCATTTCTCCAATGAAAATAGGGACATCCTAAGGAAAGGTGGGACATTCTGGGATCAAATCTGAAAGCGGGATGGCATCTCTAAATCAGGGGCATCCCTAGAAAACAGGGACTCCTAGAAGGCCTGTTAGGTAAAGAACCCCTGACCATTAGGTCCAGTCGTGGCTGACTCTGGAGTTGCGGTGCTCATCTCGCTTTATTGGCCAAGGGAGCAGGCGTACAGCTTCTGGGTCATAAGGCCAGCATGACTAAGCTGCTTATGGCGAACCAGAGCAGCACACGGAAACGGCGTTTACCTTCCCGCCGGAGTGGTACCTATTTATCTACTTGCATTTTGATGTGCTTTCGAACTGCTAGGTTGGCAGGAGCTGGGACCGAGCAACAGGAGCTCACCCTGTCGAGGGGAATCGAAACGCTGACCTTCTGATCGGCAAGTCCTAGGCTCTGTGGTTTAACCCACAGCGCCACCCGCATCCCTTGGAAGGCCTGTTAGTTCAGGTCAAATGGGCCTGCTTTTGAGTTTGCCAGGATAAGGTCCATAATGCACAGGCTGTATCCTGAAAACTGAACAGCTCCTTAGTTCCACTAAAGCTCTTGCTGAGTTTTAAGTACTGCAGAGTTTTAAGCCACCTCAGCTGGACACGTTCCACCTCTGGAACGTGTCCAGAGGAGGGCAACCAAAATGGTCAAAGGCCTGGAAACGATGCCTTATGAGGAACGGCTAAGGGAGCTGGGCATGTTTAGCCTGGAGAAGAGGAGGTTAAGGGGTGATATGATAGCCATGTTCAAATATATAAAAGGATGTCACATAGAGGAGGGAGAAAGGTTGTTTTCTGCTGCTCCAGAGAAGCGGACACGGAGCAATGGATCCAAACTACAAGAAAGAAGATTCCACCTAAACATTAGGAAGAACTTCCTGACAGTAAGAGCTGTTCGACAGTGGAATTTGCTGCCAAGGAGTGTGGTGGAGTCTCCTACTTTGGAGGTCTTTAAGCAGAGGCTTGACAACCATATGTCAGGAGTGCTCTGATGGTGTTTCCTGCTTGGCAGGGGGTTGGACTCGATGGCCCTTGTGGTTTCTTCCAACTCTATGATTCTATGATTCTATGATTCTATGATCATAGTGAGGGGAGAGGCTCATATTTTTAAAATCTGTTTTGCAGCACAATTCTTGTGATGTAAGCCCCACCACAGTAGCCAGGTAGGCACAAGCAGAGCACACAGAATGCCGACAGCTGCATCAGCAGCACAAAGGCATGATGTTACACCAGCATTACAGTGATGCAGCACAATGCTTCTGACACTGCAGGACGATCTGCGCATGCAAATATTTACAAGTTAGGGCATACTCCTCAAACCAATTATGTCCTGATGCTAGATGTCGATGGTCCATACCCAGAGTAAAGAAGTGAGCTCCTTGCACATCGGGTTCACTAGGGACATAACTTTAAATACAGCATGGGAGATTTTCAAAACTATGGCAAACTTGTAAAAGAATGATCTAACAAGACAATCCAAGCCCCAGCTAGTAGGCCATGGCAGGACATGGCAAAGCAGCAAAGTGACTGCTATATCCACAACTCTGGGTGTATATAGGTCAGAAAGCCCTGGGGGCACGTCAAGGAATCTCCTTTCACCATCAGGCTTTTGCTTTCTTTCTTTCTTTTATGTCTATTTATGGATATATATATTTTTGAGTACAAGTCTCACAGGTAAGTAACAGTGCTGCTACAAAAAATTAGGCACATCTAATAGCCGTAACGTTATGCTCAAAAGATGCTGCCCACATTCTCTGCTGTTGTGCCCAACCTGTTCTATTTGGTATATGTCACCACACACTAGTTGCCAGTAGCACCACCACCCAAAAAATCAGCGCTGAATAGGTGTGGGGGAAACTGTTTCCCTTATGGCAATCTGATCCATTGACTACCCTGGAGCTACCTTTGAAGGTGACCTAGTAACTACAACTAATCCAGAATGTGGCAGCTAGACTGGTGACTGGGAGTGGCCACCAAGACCACATACCACCAGTCCTGAAAGACCTACATTGGCTCCTAGTACGTTTCCGAGCACAATTCAAAGTGATGGTGCTGACCTTTAAAGCCCTAAACGGTCTCGGCCCAGTATACCTGAAGAAGCATCTCCACCCCCATCGTTCAGCCTGGACACTGAGGTCCAGCTCCAAGGGCCTTCTGGTGGTTCCCTCCCTGCGAGGAGTGAGGTTACAGGGAACCAGACAGAAGGCCTTCTCGGTAGTAGCGCCCACCCTGTGGAACACCCTCGCACCAGATGTCAAGGAAATAAACAACTACCTGATTTTAGAAAACATCTGAAGGTAGCCCTGTTTAGGGAAGTTTTTAATGTTTGATGTTTTATTGTGTTTTTAATATTCTGTTGTGAGCCGCCCAGAGTGGCTGGGAAACCCAGCCAGATGGGCAGGGTATAGATAATTGTTATTATTATATTATTATATATATATGGAGAGATGAGTGGGAGCCAATAAGGATCCAAAGAGGTGGATAGGGTTAGGATCTGGGCTTTTATGCCTCCCTACTATCTCAATCCCACATTGGTTGGTTGGTTTGCAGGAACATCCCCACAATAGCCCTTGCATGCCCCTCACCACAATACCACCCCCAACCCCACCCCCAACACCTTTCCAGATTGTTAAAGCAGTGTGATTATTGGGAAGGAAAACCTTCCAATGTCCAGTGGAGTACAGAGCCAATTTGGATGATCTCCAGTGTGGTAGAAGTACTAGATGTGCAGGGGGTATGGGTGTGCATGTGCACACACTGCTATGTATGTTCATAATGTGCCATCCATCACATGTCTACCAGGCATTACACACATCTGTCTGCTTCACACAGTCTTTCCATGCCCTTATTGAAATCTGCACATGCATTCCTTTCCTGTATTGCAACACAGAGTGTTCGCATATATCAAATGATGCACTTGTGACATCATATATATGCCTGGTGTGAGCTGCATGCATAAGTCCAAGCCACACTCTGTGTAATAGTACACTTGAGCCATGGGAGCACTTATTTTCATAGAATAGCCCCAATTAGCTGGCTTCCCATAAACAAAGGGATTCAGGGATTTATTTGAAGTGCTTCAACTTAGAAGAGCTTGAATGGAAAGGGCAGTTGTGCTTCCAAAGGGATAATAATAATAATAATAATAATAATAATAATAATAATAATAATAATATTGCATGGAACTGAATGGGAAAGCCCATTTCTGCAGGAACTTCACAGGTATATCAGAGCAAGCAACAGGTTTTGGAGCATAGGGAACAATGATCATTAAGGAGACTGCAGGTATAGTCAACTACAGAAAGATAAGATCCCCTTATGTCTCTTGCAGACATAAATCCTGGCCTTTCTTTAGGTAGCTTTGGGAATGGCTGGGTTGTGTTACAAATGGGTCCAATCCACAGAAAGTCAGGCATGTGTGAGCCCTATTGATTTTAATGGAATTTATTTCTCAGTCCTAAACACAGCCTTTAAAAATTAGCCTCATTGATCTCAAGGAAGTGTACTTCCCAATAAGTGGCTTTGGGCTGCAGTTTATAACTGGAAAAGCAAACCTATTGATCAAAATGGGGCATGTGTGAACAAATATATTGTTCAAGATTCTAACCTTTAAATCCTTGCATAACTTTGAGATCACTTGTTCTAGTACATATCTCCCCCTGCCCTTATATCATCAAATGAAGCCCTCGTTTTACCCAGCTTTAAACTACAAAGGAGCACAACTGGACCATTTAAGGTGTTCTTCCTATGGAGGTTAGGATGCCCCCTCCCTCTCAAAACATTTCAACCACCACTAAAGAAAACTATTTGTTTTCTTAGGCATAAGCTGGGCTTGGAAGAGGTTGTGGGAGGTGCTTTGTTGGTTGCTTTGCAGCATTCTGTTTCATTTTTATTGTGGATTTTGTTGTGTTTTATTATTATGCACATACCATAGTTGATTTTAGCGCTTCTTGGTTTGCAATTAAGAAAAGGGAGGGAGGGGGGGAGAAATCTTGATCTGAATTGCAGTACAAAACCTCCCCAGTGTATATGCAAGGCTTCCACGGCTGACTATGGAGGTGACAGGCAAAGATCTATAAACACTCAGGGTCCTTTTCCTTTCTGTAGGCATCGATCAAAGCATCCTTCTTAGGAAAGTTACTTTGCTGAATCATGGGTCAATGTGTTCAGGATTGTGGAACTAAACTGGAGAAATCACTGACTGGCCCTAGGGTCTTCAGTCTGGCTCCAGGAAAAGGATCTGAGGGCAAATTCTTTCATAATATTAGTGCTCAAATTACGAGAGAAGAGGTGGGCATGTTAATGAAACCCACAAGCTTCACTCTTATCTTGTCTCAGTTTTAACCATATTATGGTCCCCAGACCCTGGGGGTGGCAGCTCAGATGATAAGGCCATTAAGCGCCTCTAGCCCCCTATAATTCTAGCACACCTAGCCTGTTGGACAGGGTGAAATGCTCCGGCGCTTCCAAAACTCATCCCTGCATTCAGATATTCTTTCAGATTTAAAAATAAAATAAAAACTATTAATATTTGGCACCCAGCACATGATGGGGTTGTTTCCCCAAGACAACATTCCCCCCAGACAACAGTGGCCGTTCAAAAAGAAACTGTTCCATGCAGAAAAGTCATCCTGTTTTGTCATCATCATCATCATATATTATTTATACCCCGCCCATCTGGCTGGGTTTCCTCAGCCACTCTGGGCGGCTTCCAACCAAATATTAAAAACAATACAGCATCAAACATTAAAAACTTCCCTAAACAGGGCCGCCTTCAGTTGACTTTTAAAAGTAAAATGGTTGCTTATTGCCTTGACATCTGCTGGGAGGGCGTTCCACAGGGCAGGTGCCACTACCAAGAAGGCAGTGGCGTAGCGTGGGGGGTGCAGGGGGGCCCGGCCGCACCAGGCACAACATCTGGGGGTTAGGGTTAGGGGGCACAAATCCACGGGTTAGGGGGCACAAATCCACGGGTTAGGGGGCACAAATTACTTGCCTTGCCCCGGGTGCTGACAACCCACGCTATGCCACTGCAAGAAGGCCCTCTGCCTGGTTCCCTGTAACCTCACTTCTTGCAGCGAGGGAACCACCAGAAGGTTCTTGGTGCTGGACCTCAGTGTCCGGGCTGGATGATGGGGGTGGAGAAGTTCCTTCAGATATACAGGACCGAGGCCCTTTAGGGCTTTAAGGTCAGCACCAACACTTTGAATTGTGCTCAGAAACGTACTGGGAGCCAATGAAGATCTTTCAGGACAGGTGTTATACGGTCTCGGCAGCCACTCCCAGTCACCAGTCTGCCTCATTCTGGATTAATTGCAGTTTCTGAGTCACCTTCAAAGGTAGCCCTACATAGAGAGTATTGCAGTAGTCCAAGCGGGAGATAACTAGCACATGAACCACTCTGGCAAGACAGTCTGTGGGCAGATAAGGTCTCAGCCTGCATACCAGATGGAGCTGGTAGACAGCTGCCCTGGACACAGAATTAACCTGTGCCTCCATGGACAGCTGTGAATCCAAAATCTGTTAAGACTGTCTGCAGATCTGCAGTTGAGGACAACTGAGTTCAAAGTGGATCTGGGAGCATTATAATAAACATGTGCTGTAAAATCAACACAAGCTTATCAACCTGAGTGGTCTCAGGAGACCTGTTTGCATCAGATCCCAAAATGTTTCAGTAATAGTGTACATTATTGTACTTGTAACAGGGGTGGGGAACATGTGGTCCTCCTGATGTTGCTAAACAGTTCTCATCAATGGCCATGCTGGCTGGAACTGAGGAGGAGCAGGCAGTCCAACCATATCTAGAGGGCCACAGGTTCCCCATTCCCCGCTCCAATGAAATTATACTGACATGGAACCTGACATGCCCACCCCTTGAGTACTTAATTCCTGAACTTAGGATAGGCCCATCTCTATCTGCCTCCTTCATTGATCTCTAATAAAAGCATATTTTCTGAAAATAGCAACAACAGCAACAACAACCCTGGATTTTGCTCTAGGGTATCTCCCACCACCTACTAGGAATCTTTCTTGATGTAATGTTGGTCTCAATTTAAAATTAAAGAAGTGATGAAAATTGACTCAATTCTTGTTTTTTTAATTAGATCAAACATACTTGGGAGGCAGGCTACTTATTATCCACAGAGGAAGTGACCATGATTCAGTGGTAAAACTGCTTGGAATGATTTCATTGAATTTCAAAGTAATGTCACCTTTTTCTTCAAGACCCTCCTTAAAATCCACCTTCCCATGAAGACTAGAGCTTAACTCAGGGATGGCGCTCATGTGTGCAGTTCTCCAGACTCTGAATCCCATCATTCCAAGTGAGCAGGGCTAAAGGATGGGGATGATGGGAGCTGTAGGCCCTGTCTGGAGAGCCCCCAGTCCCTCAGCCCTGTCTTAACTCCTTACTGCTCAGCCTCTGCTCAAACGATGGCTAGGTACATATAAGAACCTAATAAGAGCCTCCTGGATCAGGCCAAGGACTCATCAAGTCCAGCAGCCTATTCTCACAGTGGCCAACCAGAGCCACAACAACATTCTGCCCAACTGCAGTTTCTAGCTACTGGTATTCAGGCGCATTGCTGCCTCTAAATGTAGAGGCAGAACATGGGCATTAGGCTCAGTAGCCATTGGTGGGCTATAAGAGTCTAATCCTCTTTTAAAGCCACTCAAGTTGATGGCCACCACTGCTTCTCGTGGGAGCAAACTATGAGCTGGCTAGAGAAGTACTTTCTTTTACCTTCCTTATTCATTTGATTGCATTTATACCCCATCTTTTTCTCCATGGAGTACAATGTAGTAGTAGCAGCAGCAATTTTTATTATTAATTATTATTATTATTATTATTATTATTATTATTATTATTATTATTATTATTATTATTATTATTGTCTTATACCCCACCCATCTGACTGGGTTGCCCCAGCCACTCTGGGTGGTTTCCAGCATAATAGTGGTTTTCCCTTTCCGCATTTAATCCTCAACAACAACCCTGTGAGGTGAATAGTCTGGGAGACAGTGGCTGGCCCAATGTCTGTGTGGAGACTTGAACCCTGGTCTCACAGGTCCTAGTCTGACTCTCTAACCACTACACTATACTGGCTCTCTAGTTGTATTTGCTCACTTTCATCACTTGTTAGCCATACTTCTCTTCCCTCCCTGCTGCTCCCCCCCCCACTCGTCAACTGAGGCAGCAATCTTATGCCCACCTGTCTGGAAGAAAACCGCATTGAACTCAATGGCACTACTTCTAAGTACACATGAATCGGATCACATTGTCAGCGTAATATAGCAATATAGTGAGAAGGTAAGAAACTGAGCAGTGATTCATGCATTCCTTGGTTGGAATCTTACCTCTGCCAAAAGCTCATCCAATGGCCAGGGGCACACTTTTCTACTCAGCCTCCCACCTGCAATATGGGGGTGATTGTGCTGATCTACCTACCCTACAGGGTTGTTGTATGGATTATCAGGACTGACCCAAGGCATTTTGCAGCCTGAGGCAATGAAGAAAATGGTGCCCTCCACTCCAAGTTAAGATGCATAATACCACTAACTCAAATATAATTAGCTATAAAAGAACATGATCATAGAATCATAGAATCATAGAACCACAGAGTTGGAAGAGACCACAAGGGCCATCGAGTCCAACCCCCTGCCAAGCAGGAAACACCATCAGAGCACTCCTTTATTTAAATCAGTAGATGGCGTAAACATAATCCACTGTATTATGCTGCCTGCCTCCTCTTTCCATAAATTTATGGATAAGATATTCCAAAACTGAAAGAACTGAGGTGGGGCCAGAGATAAAATATTTGCTATGAGGTATAGTATGTTTCTGCATCACACCCCTTTTGCTGCATGCCCAGCACATGCTCCTTGAGGTGGCCACCTCATTTTACCTAATGGTAGGAATGGCCCTGAAGACTGCAACCAATGTGAATTATTACAGTTATTCCTCTTCTTATATTGTAAGCTCCTTGGAGAAGTTCCAATATGTGTATGTTACCCTGTGAAGTTCTCGTTATACACTGGTGACATCATAATATATTGATAATACTCTTGAGAAGATGAAAAGGAAGAGGTAGAAGAGGAGGAGGGGGAAATGGTAGCAACGTACGTTTTAAACCTAAGGTCTGAGGCCCAATCTACAGCATCTTTTGGGGAAGGGACTTAGGAACATTAGGAAGCTGACATATACAGAGTCAGACCAATGGTCCATCTCAGCACTGTCTACTCTGAACTGTCTACATGGCATATTTAGGAGGAGATGGGAAATTCATGTTACACATTTTATATACTTGTACTTTTGTAATATTTTTGGGAAATGCAAGAATTAATTTTATATTTTTAGAAGTATTGTTCTGACTAGCAGTGACTCTCCAGGGCTTCAGACAGGGGACACTTCCAGAGCTACCTGGAGATGCTAGAGATTGAACCCGTGACCTGTATGCAAAGAGGATGCTCTGCCACTGAGCCATGGCCTTTGTGCCATGAGAGCTGCTGGCAGTCTGGGCAGACCATACTGAGCTAGATGGCCTGTTGACATGAAACAGTCAAAGGCAGCTTCATCACATTTCTGACTCTGCAGAAGTCCAGGGAAAATATTTACGGGAGTTGCACCTTGGTCATTCTTGGGAGACAGCTCACGTACCCCTTTACGTGCATGGCTGTCAGCCAAACACTATACTGGTGAAAGTGATCTGTCATTCCCTCCCACCACCCCAATACACCTCAGTCCTAAGTACATTTGCATGAGTTCAAGGGAAAGTCAGTTTTAGTTAGCTTTGCCACTGCTAGCTGAAATCGGTTGGAATTTCTTCCAAACATAAATGCGCTTTCAGATCTGTTAGTGTGGGGATGGATTCCAGTTGTCGTGGCAATTGAGGAAAAACAATGTCTTCACATATATCACACAACATATGTTGGCTCCTTGCTCAGTCTTGATTGGAATGAGTGTGAAGGCATGAGAGGTGAGTGGGTAGTTTCTCACAAGAAAGCAGGAAGCAAAGAACATAGTAGGAAGAGGAGAAATTAATTGCATGGCACTTTTAGGTTCTGCACAAGTGATGGGTGGGCACGAACGCTTTTAAAATTCAAGGCTCATAACCTGTACCTAAGGGGGAGAAAAGCCCTGCATCTTGCCTTGCACTCCCTTTCAAAAGATACAGGCAGCTGTCTGATGCCCTGGCCATTTCCATGTCTCTTACATATCCACCTGTCTCCTGGCATCTTGAAAAGGTTAATGGCAGTGTGACTTGAGCAAGGTACAATATTCCCAGAACTCTTTGTAGTCATGGGAGAGAGTGAAGATCCATCATTCTCTCTGAAGAATATGCTGTGAAAGACTAAAGAGTAACTTCCTGGGGCTTAATTAACCCACTGCGCTAATATTTGCAAAGATAGGCTATTCCACCTGCTATCATACATAATCAGAAGGGGGTGATAGAGGAAATAGCTGAGGGTAGAGTATTAAACAATTCCCAAGAAGGCAGAGACATTTCAAACTGGAGCTGACACAACATAATTACAATGCCTTCCATCACCATTTCTTTCTTTCTTTTAAAAATACATATGGATCTGATCCAGCCCAAACTGCACTCTTGTATATCATATAGATTTTAATGGGAGAAACTGACACACATGCTAAACTCTTGCATTAAAACAAATGGACTTTAAAAAAGGTAGTAGCATTATCTCTTAGATAGCTGAAAATATAAAGTGTGTTGTTGTTGTTGTTTTAAAAAATCTTTTTTGTTAAAGGATTCATTCTTATTTATAAATGACTTAACATTGACAATGCAAGACCTTACTTTGGAGTGGGGATGAATAACTCTTTGTTTTGTCTAACCATTGATCATATGCCTGGACAAAGGGTATGTTTGGTGTTTGTCTCTGAGAGGTAGGTCAGGGGAAAGTGAAACAGGGTGTCTTTCCAATATTGCAACATTCTGCAGTGATACAATAAAGGTGCAGTGGATCTTTCAAAGGACTGCCTCCATATTCCTGTTACCTGACTCTGTTTGATTGCTATATACATGCCAATGTGATTGCACCAGAATAAATAGATCTTGGGTTACGAGGGGTGCCTAAATTCCACTTACGGATTTTGACACTTTATAAAGTGATAAAAGGTTTGGACTGCTGTGAAAAGGTGGCTGGAAAGCAAACAGGAATATCCCACAGAGTTAGATAGGATATTTGGACATATTCAACTGCATACAATGCCCTTCCTTAGAATCTTAAAAATCCCCACACTTTCCCTTCAGGTATCAAATCATCTGAGCTGGAAGGCTATAATCCTATGCACACTTAACATGCCCACAGCGGGGCTTACTTCTGGGTGAATATTCTCAGGACTGGGCTACAAGAGTGCAGAAACAATAAGGTCTCTGCATTGGTGACTACCATCACCAGTGACTGCAAATAATCTAAAACTGGATGCATTCCTGAGCAGTCTGGTCTTCCTTCATTAATCTCAGATACACAGACCTTGTTTAAACATCATACCTTTTTTTCATAAGGATGCAAACTTTTAGGTAGTAGGTGACTGTCATTTCTGAATACTGAACTCTGGAAACTTATGTAACCCTGCATGAGTTATAAGAGAGTGGAATGGTAGGAATCTAAATCAATAAGTAGTAAAACAAACTGCTGTATTCTCAGAGCAAAGCAGTCTGCGTCTTCCTGGTTACAGCCTTATGATTAATTCAATCCAAAGACTTACAATGTGCAAATGCACTCTTGCTTGGTAAAGTGGAATGGCCATCAAACTTCACTGCAAAGGCAAGGAAGTGTCGGTTGGAAGGAAATGAGCCTATTGACCGAGAGTTTCCAATGCCACTTGGTAAGTTTCAGCCCACTGCTTGTAAAGGAGCATTAAAGAGTTCACAGATCGACTCCCACCTGTTGATCCCCACCTCCTCCCCTGAACTGATCTCGTCTCAGCTTCATGACCGGTTGCCTCGCCACTCCACTTCTAATCGAATCCCTTTTCCAAATGCTAACACTTCTCTCTATATATTTTAAAAATTGCTCCTCCCTTGATCAAAACTACTCATCCTTTGACCGATTCTTCTCTCGCTCTTTTTCTTAACCTCCTGGCAGGGGGAAATGATGAGAATGTCCTGCCTTTTAAGAAAGAATTTGCATTGATTCACTTCCTATATTACCTGATCGAAGTAGATTATCCTGGTTTTGTTGCTCATCTCGGAAGGTTCGTGGTTGGTACTCCTGACTGCCGAGAAAGCAACCTTGGAATTAGCAGCCCGTACGGAGATCCCCAGAGGAGAAGAAGACGATCCCTTAGAATCGGTAGCCGGGTTGGAATCGCACACGACCAAGCATTTCCCTTCCAGGACGATGGGCTCCGTGTCGTTTTGCGCCCAGACGGGGAAAGTGGGAAGCGCCAACGCCAGGAGGACGGTAGGCACCACGGACAGCGCCCTGCTTGAAGCGCCCATGTTCAGCACCAAGAGAGGCGAACAGCGAAGCCTTGCTCGGAGCGCCCCAGCGACGCCTCTCGTTCCTCCTCTCTCCACGCTTACACACCAAGCTAGCGGTAGCAGCCCTACCAGCAGTTGGGGGGGAAAGGGGGAGAAGAAAGCACACCCGCTACCCGGCGCACCAGCAGCGAAATCTTCCTCTTTTTCACTCTTCCAGCAATTCCAGCAAAAAAAAAAAAAAGTCAGTCTTCCCTCTTCCTTTTTTTTTTTTTTGGTCCTTTAAAGAGCTCTTGGAAATAACCTCCCGGACAAAATCAGCACTCCCCAAAAACCCTGTTCTTCCCGGTCCAACCCCCCCTCCACTATCCACAAGGAGCAGAGAGGGGGGGAAGCCCTAAGGTGAATTATTGATGAAAGAGAGGAAAAGAGAAAGAGAGAGAGAGAGAGATCAGGAAGAAATAAAAACATTTGACGTAGCCATGATTCGTTGCATGGCGAGCCTGTCTCCTTTTCTTGTCCTGCAGGAATCTGAGCAGACGTGCCCAGCTCCTGACGGCAGGAGCTTGCCCTCTACGCTAGCTCAGGCACTGCCGGCTGAGCTCATTTGCCAGGATGCTTTGCAAAAAGCGGAGTTCCCTCGCTCTTTACCACAATTCCCTCCCCAGCGTCATGGCACACAGAAGCACGCCCAGCCCTCTCTCTTCCCCTCTCCCTCTCCTCCGCACACCCCGCTGCATTTTAAGCTTTGTGCGTCTACCAGCCTTTCCCCAGGATCGCCCTCCTAGGCTGTCGTCCCAGACAGAACTCCCACCCCCACCCCAAACAAAACAAATAGAATATTTTGGAGAGTGCAGAACAGGACGATTTAACCCCCAATGAAACGTTGGCTACGTGCCTTAGGTATATATATATTTTTGTGGCAAGCATTTAAAATATTGTCCCAATGATCAGGGAGGTCTTTATAGGACTACAACAGCCAGGCAGGCAAATTAACCCTTTCAGGACTGCAGAATAGCTTGCACTCAATGAGACACAAACTGTGGTGCTCTGCAATACGTAACATGCGTAAGAGAAGCACGCACACCGTCTATCTCATTTAAAAATAGATGAGGAACATTACACTTAAAAATCTTCAGCTTCTTGGCAAAACATCCCCAAAATGCCCTGTGTCGTACAAAAGTAATACGGAGTTCCAGTGTTCTCCCACTTTTGGAACAGGCTTGGCGAGGTTATACTCTTAGTGCACTGCCTAGTGGCTCTTGTTTGGAAATGAAATCAGGTGATGCAGGAATTTATTTCCTTAATGTGTGCTGTGTAAGAGAACGGTAAGAGCTACTGACGAAATCTGACAATGGCAATCTTTGTGCTTACAGTTGCATTACAAGGCTGGCTCTTTTAGTTTAGTTTCCCCCCCCCCTTCCCATATCTGAACAATTATTCAGTCTTTCTGTATCACATCCTTCCAGCCACTGACATAAATAAGGTTAACATCTGTTTAAGTCTTTGAAAGAGGCAACAGGGAGTGTTAATTTATTATTAACATGTTTATGGCCTACCTCTCATTCAAAGATTCCCAAGGTGGTTAAATACTTATGTAAAAATAATAACACACTAAGATCCACAGTGAAATTGAAAACAGTGCAATGCAATGGTTAGAGTATTGGACTAAGGTGGCAGAGATGAGGGTAGTAGACTCCACTCAGCCATAAACTCACAGAATCATCTTGGGCTATCTCTCAGCCTCAAGGGACTGTTGTGAAGATAAAAACGGAGGTGAGAGGAGAACCTTGTACAACACTTTGAGCAACTTAGGGGAAAAGCAGGATACAAATGCAGCAGGCAGGTAGATAAAACAAACAAAACACAGAATGACAGAATTCATAGATCCAATATCTTTACATGTCTGCTAAGCAACCATCAGCAAACACATTTGGTGAATGAATAAGGGAAGGAATTCCAAAGATGAGGTGCCAAATCTGAAAAGACCCAACTCTTCATTGCTACCTATTGTGCCTCCGAAAATGAGGGTACTCTGAGCAAAACTTCCAAAGAGGAACTTAGTAGTTAGCCAGATTCAAATTGGAGAACATAACCTTACAAGTGCACTAGGCAGAGGCTGTCTAGGCCTGGGTGTAGAGGACAGGTCTTTGGAATTGTGCTAGGAAACAGATGTTCAGCACTTCCCCTAAATGCTAGGGTTTCACTTCTCCTAAATGATCATGCTCACAGTCTTGAGGTGCTTATTGATCCACAACTACCATTAAAGGCTCAAGTGACCTATGCAGGCCTGAAGCACCTTTTATCAGCTTAGGCTAATATGCTAGCTGTGACCACAATTACCCATAATTCAGTAACAACTTATTTAGACTATTGTAATATAGTAAAGGTAAAGGGACCCCTGACCATTAGGTCCAGTCGTGATCCGACTCTGGGGTTCTCATCTTGCTTTATTGGCCTAGGGAACTGGCGTACAGCTTCCAGGTCATGTGGCCAGCATGACTAAGCCACTTCTGGCGAACCAGAGCAGTGCACGGAAATGCCGTTTACCTTCCCGCCAGAGCGGTACCTATTTAACTACTTGCACTTGACGTGCTTTCAAACTGCTAGGTTGACAGGAGCAGGGACCGAGCAACAGGAGCTCACCCTGTCACGGGGATTCGAATCGCCGACCTTCTGATCAGCAAGTCCTAGGCTCTGTGGTTTAACCCACAGCGCCACCCGCGTCCCTTATTTTAATATACATGGCCTTTAAAAATGATTCAGAAACTGTAGCTGTGGAATAGAGTGTTTTGTCAGCTGCACTGGCCCCAAGCCTGTTTCCAGGTTCGATTTAAAGTGCTAGTTAGTTTTAACTGCTAAAGTCCCAAATGAATTGGGATTTGGCTACCTGAAAGAATGCCTTCTCCCATATTTGCTTAACATCTTCTTTAGGCATCCCGCTCTAAGGTTTATTGCTGAATGAAATGAGGTGGGTAACCACCAAGGAGAGGACTTTTTAATAGTGGTACTCTGGTTATGGACTAAGCTTCCTAGAGAGGTTCACCTGGTATCAGGTGAAGCCTTTTTGTTTCACAGACTACATGAAATAATTCATGTAGTCTGGTTCTCTAGGTTTTCAATTCTATATTTTAACTTTTGGGTTCTTGTGGGTTTTATTTTCTTGCTGCATTTTTGGCTTAATGTTGTATTTTATATTTGAATTGTTTTCACACTCACTTATTGTAAGCTGTCCAGAGAACTTTTTGTTATCAGACACTATATGTTTGTTTGTGTGTGTGTGTGTGTGTGTGTGTGTGTGTGTGTGTGTGTTTATAGATGATAGATAGATGATAAATAGATAGATAGATGATAGATAGATGGATAGATGATAGATAGATAGAAATGATAGATGATGATGATAGATAGATAGATAGATAGATAGATGATAGATAGATAGATAGATAGATAGATAGATAGATAGATAGATAGATAGATAGATGATAGATAGATAGATAGATAGATAGATAGATAGATAGATAGATAGATGATAGATGATAGATAGATAGATATAGATAGATCATAGAATCATAGAATCATAGAGTTGGAAGAGACCACAAGGGCCATCGAGTCCAACCCCCTGCCAAGCAGGAAACACCATCAGAACACTCCTGACATATGGTTGTCAAGCCTCTGCTTAAAGACCTCCAAAGTAGGAAACTCCACCACACTCCTTGGCAGCAAATTCCACTGTCGAACAGCTCTTACTGTCAGGAAGTTCTTCCTAATGTTTAGGTGGAATCTTCTTTCTTGTAGTTTGGATCCATTGCTCCGTGTCCGCTTCTCTGGAGCAGCAGAAAACAACCTTTCTCCCTCCTCTATGTGACATCCTTTTATATATTTGAACATGGCTATCATATCACCCCTTAACCTCCTCTTCTCCAGGCTAAACATGCCCAGCTCCCTTAGCCGTTCCTCATAAGGCATCGTTTCCAGGCCTTTGACCATTTTGGTTGCCCTCCTCTGGACACGTTCCAGTTTGTCAGTGTCCTTCTTGAACTGTGGTGCCCAGAACTGGACACAGTACTCCAGGTGAGGTCTGACCAGAGCAGAATACAGTGGCACTATTACTTCCCTTGATCTAGATACTATACTCCTATTGATGCAGCCCAGAATTGCATTGGCTTTTTTAGCTGCCGCGTCACACTGTTGGCTCATGTCAAGTTTATGGTCAACCAAGACTCCTAGATCCTTTTCACATGTACTGCTCTCAAGCCAGGTGTCACCCATCTTGTATTTGTGCCTCTCATTTTTTTTGCCCAAGTGCAATACTTTACATTTCTCCCTGTTAAAATTCATCTTGTTTGTTTTTGCCCAGTTCTCTAATCTGTCAAGGTCGTTTTGAAGTGTGATCCTGTCCTCTGGGGTGTTAGCCACCCCTCCCAGTTTGGTGTCATCTGCAAATTTGATCAGGATGCCCTTGAGTCCATCATCCAAGTCGTTGATAAAGATGTTGAATAAGACCGGGCCCAAGACAGAACCCTGTGGCACCCCACTAGTCACTCTTCTCCAGGATGAAGAGGAACCATTGATGAGAACCCTTTGGGTTCAGTCAGTCAGCCAGTTACAAATCCACTGAGTGGTAGCATAGGCAAGACCGCATTTTACCAGCTTCTTTACAAGAATATCATGGGGCACCTTGTCAAATGCCTTGCTGAAATCAAGATGATAGATGATAGATGATAGATAGATATAGATAGATGATAGATGATGATGATGATGAAGATAGATAGATAGATAGATATAGATAGATAGATAGATATAGATGATAGATAGATAGATAGATGATAGATGAGAGAGAGAGAGAGGGGGGGGCAATGAAAGTTAAGCAGTTTATGTGCTTAACTGCCCATTACGCACATTCAACAGGCCTCTTGGATAATGTGCACATAATTCTTACATGAAGAGGGAATTATATATATTTCCTGGTCAATATACATAAGCTCCAACACACTTTGTGAAATGTGCATATCTCAGCTGAATTTTGTACATTCTCTGACCATTATGCATAATCTCCAGCAGTCCTTGAGTAATGTGCATATTCTGACAGCGTTTTGTACATGCTCTGGGCAATATGCACATTCTCTAATCAGAATACATGGATTTCCAGAAACATATCTTTGTTTCTATCTCTTGTTCAGAAGCATGCAATGTACAGTCTCTGGGTTGACTCTGCCCCACTGCTTAATTGGGCCAATTTGGTGGTATCCTTATTGCCCTATGTTGAGTTCCTCTGCCCAGAGAGATCTGGGGAGAATTCAATCTTGAGGAATGTAGCATGCTTCTTCACAAGTGCCTTCACTGCAGGAAATGTGCTTTCAAAGCACAGGATTGAATCTTCCTGTTCTCATTCATGGTGGGGTTGTGGTTGGGATAAGGAGTTATTTCATATCCTTCTTCCCCCTCCTGACCATATGTTTATTTAGGGTTTAAACACCTGTAATTAAATATTAACCTGATCCCACAAATAGATTCTAGACTGGATTGAAGCTGGATCAAATGTTTCCTGGGTCAGCCTAAATCAGGGACCAGATTGAGTTGGGGTCTAGCAAAAATAATATTGTGCCATAATTACACGATCCATGCATTCATCGAGCAGACAGTGTTTCAAAACTTTCAGTATACAGCTAACAAAAGAACAAGCAAAGGGTAGAAGGACACATTTCAATTTACCATAAATTCTTTCCCAGCAACTGTTCCCTTTTACAACTTTACAATAAAATACAGCTTTGCATCAATAGTGTTCAGGGTGATTTCTAAATCACTTGGTGAAGTGCTTTGAAAAACATTAACCTCAAAGGTTGCAGCCCCAACAACACCTTTCTTTTAAAGTAATCCCATTGGCTTCAGAGGATGGCTCTTGAGTAAGATGCTTGAAGTTTGCTTCTTCTTTTTTAAGAGGAATCAATCCCAAACTTACCCTCTGTATTCTATGATCCTAATTTGTTCCTAAGGGCCTTAACAATTCTGCTTACTTTTGGGTAACACAAACCTTGGTTCCTTTTTCGTTCCCAAGCTGCCAGCTCCTTTCATCTCATCACATTTCTCTCGTCTTGAGTTGCAAGTTTCTAGCCTTGCTGAATTTTTAACTTTCTTAGCTACATGACTATTCACTATCAGTTAGATGAAATGACCTGGCTTTTCAAGAAGTTGCCTTTCCACATTGTGCATGGGAAGATGAAGGGCAAGGGTGAAGAACCTGTGGCCTTCCACGTGGTTTGAACTACAGTTCCCATCACCCCCTGCCAGCATAGCCCATAGTCAGAGATGATAGGTGTTGTAGTTCATAAATTCCTGTGTGTGTTTGCTTGTGATTCAACACCACTAGACTCAGAGGGACTTATTTCCCATAAACATGCGTGAGAATAGGTGGCACAAGTAGGAACTGTGTGTTCAAATCTTGATGCATAAAAAAAAAAATGTTCTAGATACCCTTGACTAAACCTCCACTTTCTCTCTTGGAACAGTGTGGATTTAGGACGATGCAGGTGGGTCCCCCCCACACACGGCACCAAGCCGAGGGGGTGCAAAATTGAGACAACCCATAACAGAGAAGATCCATTTGGGGTCACCAAATTTTGACCTTGCTCATATTACCAAAGATTTCCAAACTCCACCATTGCATGGAACATAGTGATAATATTCTTGATGTATATTATTTTTGTAAGAAACAGATGGTTATGTAATAATTAATAATAATAATAATAATAATAATAATAATAATAATAATAATAATAATAATTTGTACCCCGCCCATCTGGCTGGGTTTCCCCAGCTACTCTGGGCAGCTTCCAACAAAGATTAAAAATACATTAAAATGTCACACATTAAAAACTTCCCTAAACAGGGCTGCCTTCAGATGTACTGTAATGGTGATGAAGATGATGATTTGGGCCCTAAATTGTTTTGCAGTGGGTGGTGATGTGCATATGAATCAAAAAATCCTACAGTGTGGAGCAAGTGAAAAGGGGACATCTCAAAAGCCAATCAGGTCTCTCCTCTCCCCCCCCCCCCCGCCTCTAAAAAAAAAATTCTTAGCCCCTGGAAAAGCCCACATTGTAGAAGGAGCAAGGCTGGGTGCTGCAAAAGAAAGTGGATGGGTGGAGCAGGATTCAATGACATCCAGATTGCTCCCCTTCCATTAAGCATTCCTGCCCATGTGATCCCCAACACCCTTACCCTATGAGAGAGAGAAAGAAGCAAATTCAACCCTGTTAAAGAGCAGGAATAGCATTACCAGGAAGAAAAAAAGCAGCACAGAATGACTCTGGTTCTTCTATGTGGCTTATAATGTCCCGCCCTGAATCTTCCCTGATTGACAATTAACTTTAGTTAAGCATATCTGCCAAAGGTGAAATTCAGCACTTTCCCCAGTTTGGCTTGCACTTCAAGGAGAATATTACTTCCCCAAGCCAAAGTGATTAGTGGCTAATATCACTGGACAGATGGTAATGTTGTCTAAGCAAATATTGCTCGTTAGATCTCCATCCTGAACACATTTATGTATGTAGTTTACTTTGTAAATATGAGCTGATAATGAGATGTGCCAAGATGCCATGTGTGTAAAGTGGGACAAACCGGTTTCACCGGCATGCATCCCAAACAAGAGACTTCAGAAAGGGCCTTCTACCACATAAGAGTCACAACAACCCTCACAAAACCACCATCTCCATGGTTGATGATGATTTAATTGGGGGGTGTGGGGACATTTTCAGGAGAATCAAACTAGTCTTGTTCCAGTTTGTAGCACAGATGAGCACTGAAGCAGCAGTCCTGATCTCACTTACACTGCTAGCATACATATATCTGTCTGAACCTTCATTCCAAAGAGTTTGGGGCAGTATGTGGTAGATTTCTCCTTCCTCCTTTTATCTTCAAAGTAACACTGTAGGTTAGATGGCCCAAGGTCATGTAGGCAGGGTTTGTATGTCTGAGCAAGAATTTGAATAGGTGTCTTTGTCCTAAGTGCAATTTTCTGACCGTTACATCACTTGGGTATTAATAAAAGAGATTATTGTCATTGATGATCTGAGCATAGCTGTCAACCTTCCCTTTTTTTGCAGGAAATTCCCTTATTCCTGTGCCATTTCCCACTGCTTCCCGCTGCTATCCCGGATTGTTAGACATCCCGTAGACTATCCCCGGGACAGGTGAGGCTGCTGATCCCTTAATTTCAAGGCTGCTGATCCCTTATTTTCAAATCTGAAAGTTGACAGCTATGGATCTGAGAAGAGGCCTGTGTAGCCCGGGACCCACCAAGCCAAAAGCAATCTCCTCACTGACCATGTGTGGTTGGCTGCTGGGTGCTTGCTTATTGCTTGCTAGCTAGTTTGCTCATTGGTTGATTGGGCTTACGTATTGCTTCTTGTGAACAAAACTCCCTCTCAAAGCAGTTTTACAATCAAATAAGCACATATCAATAAAACATCTAAAGCCAGAGTGAAAGAAAGAGGTGGGGGTTATGCATAATGACTCAGGAATGTTGAGATATGCTCATACTACTGAGGCTGGCTGGGGATTATGCATTTTAGCAAGAGAATATATAAAATGTGGTCAAGCGATGCAGATTCTTCAAAGTCCTTTGGAGAGTACATATAACGACCAGGAAATGTGGAAGATTCCATCTTCTTCAGCAGATTCCCTATGTGAACTGATAAATGGCTGGTTGTTATGAACATTAACCACTCAACTTACATTACCCCTAAGACAGGTAGCTAAGGAGAGACAGACAGACATAATACAATGCAACACAAAGTAATTCTCTTAAATCAGCAGCATAACATCTAGCATCCTAAATTAATCCCTAAAAGCCAAGGAAAAGAGGTGAACTTTTAAGGCCCGTTTTAAAAAGACTGAAGCTGGCCTGACATAATGCAGAACTGAGTTCCATAATTAGGGGAACCACTATAGAAAAACCTCTCTTCTATGTGCTGGAGTTTGGTGGATCAGTGGTCTGACTTGGTATACAGGTTGGCTTTCTCTATTCCTGTGTTGCTAGGTATTTTTTTTTAATTATAAAAACAGAATTCCATTGGGCTTCATACTTCTTCCCTTTGTAATTTGCCCTACATCTATACGTGTTTACAAATTAGTTACCTGATAAGTTTGGCACATTTTGTGTGAAATGAAATATGCTGTGGTGCTTAGTAAATTGGAAAAGATTTTATTTATAGAGATGTTTTTTCAGGTTTTTCTGTTAGGCTGTAAAGAAACCCAAGTTACACAACCTTCTCTTAACCCTGATGTAGCTGAGGCAGCTGCCGTCACCAGTGACAATACGCAGGTACATGGCAAATGAGTAGAGAACTACAGCCATTCTGTTTTTATTTGGAAACTGGACATAGCTGCGGACCTGCCTGAAGCATAATTTTGCCAGGAGATCATCTCTGAAAACTGGGCAGTCTTCCAGTAGGAAGGTGGCATAGCACAGTGATGGAACATCTACTTTGCATGCAGAAGGTCACAGGTCAATCCAAGGCATCTCGAGGTAGACTGAGAAAGACTCCTTGTCTGAATTTCCGGAGAGCTATTGCTAGTCAGTGTAGAAAGCACTGACCTAGATTGACCAATGTTTTGACTCAATATAAAGCATCTTCCCACATAGGACCCAAAAGGGTTCATTGGTGTAGTTCATGTCTACAGGCAGCCCAGGAGGACCCCCAACAGGAGGTTCTCAGACCAGTTTACTATCTGGATGTGGGACTGAGAGGCACAAACTCTGACTATGGACATCTCTTCTGAAATCTCTCTCCAGAACTTTGGGTCCAAGACAATTGGTTCCCATTGTATCCCCACCTCCTGCAATACTTGACTCTAGGTCCTAACGTGAAGCAAGATAACACAACTGCCTCAGCTGGGAAATTTGAAACGCTATCAACGACAGCAGAAGCTTTCAAATGCAGGCACTCACATATATTACAGCTTGCTCCACCTTCCATGTGACAGCCCTTCAGATATTTGAAGATGGCTATCAATATCACCTCTCAGTGCTCTCTTCTGCAGGCTCAACATACCCAACTCCCTCAACCAGCGGCAGACTTTGGGCTCTCAAATTTCAGTGGCACCCTGTGCAATGCTAAAATTTGCCCACCATCACCACCTCTGTTCTACAGCATTGTTGTGAAGCTCCCTGCAGTGCAGCGCCCAGTGCAAAAGCACCAGTCATGCTACCCTAAAACTGCCTCTGCCCTCAAACATTCCATAGAAAGCTTGGTTTCCAGAGTAGTTTACAACAATCAATGCATTTGTTTCCCTTCCCTGATCCAAAGGAGCCATACCATGATGACCCACTCCATTGTGTCATAGCATTGTGTCATCTCCAATTAAGTTCTACATGACTAGACCCATTGAAATTAATAGGCCAAATTTATCATGACCATTAATTCCAATGGGCCTGCTCAGAGTATGACTAGCATGGGATACAATAGTATGCTATCAATAGTATACAGTATGTGTGCATTAGTCATTTCCCCTCAATGTACATTACATTTATCTAGCAATTATTGAGTGTTAGATCAAGAAAGTGCCTTTAATATTCACAAACTGTCAAATTTCCCTTTCCATCTCTTTGTCTGCAGCCAACATTTCTGCCTAATGTATTATTATTACATTTCTGCCTAATGTATTACTATTATTGCTATTATTGCTATTATTATTAGTGAAAAAGAATCGCCAACCCTTTTTAGCAAGAAGACTCATCTGTTGAAATTATTTAAAAAAGCAAAGCAAAGCAAGACTTTCCAAAGTGAACTAGCCCCTGGCAGCCCTTTAAGACTGGCAGAGCGTTGTTTAGCTCAACTGCTGAATACTAATAAAATGGCAGAACTTTTTGTAGCTGAAGCATTTAGCATCCAGGCAAATAATATGCATCTTTTGAGCTTTTCATCCACATGCAGAGACTTCCAGTAATACAAGGCCTTCCTTCATTTTAATGCATGTTGCTTTTTCTCATAGGAAAACAGCAGTATGAAACAGACTAGAAGAGTGTGCTTGGAGTAGGGATGGTGGAGAAATTTGAATCAGTTCACATTCAAAGCAAGTTATCTAATTCGCACAGTAGATGAATCGAAAGACAACTTATCCTTCAAAATTTGCACTTCTCCAATTTGCAGCCAAGAAATGTGTGCAAAAATATTGGGGTCAAATATACATAAAAATGAATACAGTGGTACCTCGGGTTACATACGCTTCAGGTTACAGACTCCGCTAACCCAGAAATAGTGCTTCAGATTAAGAACTTTGCTTCAGGATAAGAACAGAAATCGTGTTCCGGCGGCGCGGCAGCAGCAGGAGGCCCCATTAGCTAAAGTGGTGCTTCAGGTTAAGAACAGTTTCAGGTTAAGAACGGACCTCCAGAACGAATTAAGTACTTAATTCGAGGTACCACTGTATACGGGTGGAAATTGCACATACACACACACAAAATGTGTATATTAAGATAAATTTGCACTTAAGCACTGATGAATTTTTATTGGGGCTTAAAAAAAATTTCTCAGACTGATGTAAAAATGTGAAGAATTCAGCAAATGAGAAACTGAGAGTGGGGAGCCTGACAGATCCTTAAGAATGTAAGAAGAGCTGCTGAATCAGGCCAATGGCTCATCTAGTCCACAATCCTATTTTCACTGTGGCCACTCAGATGCAGGACCCAAGCACAAGAGGAATCTCACCTCCTGTGGTTTCGAGCAACTGGTATTCAGAAGCACTGCTGCGTCCAGTTGTAGAGGCAGTGCATAGCCATCATGGCTAGTGGAGATCCATACATCCCTAGCTGATATATTGCTGGCATCCGTCTGTCTTGGGAGACAATGAAGGAGTGCACCTTTGAAGATGAAGTCAAACTGCTGGAGAGTTGCAGTGCCTGCTGTACCTGCAGAGACCAATGTGAGGAGACATGCTTTGTCGCAGCTAAGGCAGATGAAGGCGTTCAGTTGTGGGCAGATGCACCATGACATTTCTTCTCTCTGCCCTCCTCCCAGTGGTCATTCCTCCTCTGGATTGTCTGTCTCCAGGCCCTGCAGTCATCTGCAAGGGATTCCCACATGGTGGAGTTGATATTGCCAGCCTTCATGTCTCGTTTGCAGTCATCTTTGTAACACAGAGTTGATAGCTACAGCATGGTTGGTAGCCCAATCAAAATATCACAAAATAATCTGCAAGCTCTGGAACACTTCATCAGGCAAGATGAGTGGATGGGAAATGAAACCCTTGTGCCTGCATTGGTTCACAGTCTAAAGGTGGAATGGGGGAGGCAATAGTAGACCTTCAAATGAGACTCTTTTTTTGGTTGCACCAATTGAACCAAAACCTGATGTAAACAAGAAGCATAACAACACTGGATTCAGAATCACTGGAAACACAAGAACAGGTAGCCCAGGTCTGCCTCCATTCTTCGGTAAACACACACAAGTTCCACAGCAGGGCAGAAAATGGGGATCAAGAGAAATGAGGCAGTTTCTCTGATGTGGTCATGGATGAATGAAGGTTACACCATTCTCAGGTCTATAGTGAATATTACAAGCAGGATTTAGACAAAACTAAAGCAATGCTAAGTTCCATTGATTTCACTAAGAGAGTTTAAAGCATGTGCTTAAATCAATGGGACAGAAAAGTGCCTAAGTTTGATTATATCGTGCAGATTGTAGAAAAAGAGGAGAGAAGAGGTTGGGGGTTTCCCAAGCATACCGGAAAGAAAGACAGAGAAATAAGGGGTGGGGGAGCAATGTTGCTAGGCGGATAAGTTGAGGAAGGGGCATAACCCCAGGGATAGAGAAGGTGAGTTGGATGCAAAAGGTCCCTGGCATCTCCAGTTAAAGGAACCTCATGCATCCAGGAAAGCATGTGCATGGTTCTCTTCTCTACAGCAGTATTCTCACCTGAAGAAAACAGAGGAACATCATGTGGGAGTCATATGCCCCTTATTTCAAGAAATGGTTCCTAATGTCCTTTTCCATTTGTTATTAGATTTTATCTTGCTTCGTTACTTTAACCATTCTCCATCAGTTAATGAGAAAAGAAACTGCATTCAAAAGGATGAAAGGTGGCTAGAAAATTTTAGTGAAATTCCCATGGATTCAGCTCAGGTGCTGAGGTTTAGTTGCACTTACTTTATTTTTGAGGGGGCTGAGGATTGTTTGTGAGTGTCCTTTCTTTCAAAAGAGGGTGAGGAAAATGATAATGGGTGTGTGGAGAGGTGTATGAAATTATGCCCACAGCATGGAGAAAGCGGGTGGAGAAATGTTTTTCTCCCATAGAACTCAAGGTCATCCAATAGCCAGTGGGATATTTAGGGCAGACAAAATTAAATGCTACTTCACATCACGCATAAACTATGGGTTTCACTATTGCAAGATGTAGGTAGCCATGGCTGTCAAGTTAGATGGTTTCAAAAGGGTGTTGGACAAATTGATGGAGAACGATGCTATCAGTTGCTACTTGCCATGAAAACCACCCCCTTCCCTACAGCAGAGGGGCTCATTTTGGTAGTTCCTTCACCCTCAGAGGCTCAGGGGGCTGGCTGCCTTGGAGATGAAATTCTCTGTGGCAGGCCCTAAGTAATGGAGCACCCACCCCACATCTGGCACCTTCCTTATGTCTTCAGTATTCTCCAGAAGATGTATATCTCTTTACCCACTTGACACCTGAGGTGTATATTTTTAAGACCCACCTTAATTTTGTGATTGTGACTTGCTTTAAATTGTATTTTTAAATACTGTGTTCTAATGTTGCAACCCTCCATGGGACCTTTGGGAGAAGGGCAGGTAATTAATGGTGGTGGTGGTGATGTTACCTCCAGAACACCCAGTGTCTCTGTGAATATCTCCCTGGGGAGCAACAACAGGAGAGGGCTTTGATACTCAGGTCCTGCTTGTGAGCTTCCCATAGGCATCTGGTTGGTCACTGCAGGGAACAGAATATTAGACTCAATAGAACCTAGGTCTGAGTCAGCAGGACTGCTCTTATGTTCTTATTATTATTACCATATTTTTCGCTCTATAGGACGCACTTTTCCCCCTCCAAAAATTGAAGGGAAATGTGTGTGTGACCTATGGAGCGAATACAGGCTCCGTAGCTTCAGCGATAGCAATGCTAAGCCTCCGAAGCGCAGAGGGAGCGCTCCCTCCGTGCTTCAAAGGCTTTGCGTTGCTTTCGCTGAAGCCTGGAGAGCGAGAGGCATCAGTGCGCACCGACCCCTCTTGCTCTCCAGGCTTCAGGAATAGCCACGCACAGCCCCTCCAGCAGGGAGAGGCTGCACGGGGCTATGGCTTCTTTAGCCCCATGCAGCCTCTCCCGGCAGGGAGAGGTTGCGTGGGGCTAAAGAGGAAGCCAAAACAGCCAGCGGGATGGATCCCGCTGGCTGCCTTGGCTTGTGACATAGCCGCGTGCAACTCCTCCGGCAGGGAGAGGTTGCGCACAGACTGTACGCTGCTCTTTGGGGCAGGGGGGGGGAATAAGATTTTTTTTCTTGATTTCCCCCCCTAAAAACTAGGTGCGCCCTATGGTCCAGTGCGCCCTATGGAGCGAAAAATACGGTAATTATTGAATTTATATACTGCCCTATACCTGCAGGTCTCAGGGAGGTTCACATGTTCTTAGCTGGGGTACACAACATAAAAATTCTGCATGCAATCCCCGCCCCCATGCAATATTTTACCATGTGCAACTCGTGCAATCAAGGGGAGAGTGGTCCACCTCAGCTGAGCTTTGGTTTGCCTATGGCATTTGCATTCCAATAGAATTTTTTTTAAAAGAAAAAAAAAACAACCCCAATCATATTATTCTTTGCAGGTTCCGGTTTTCACATCTGATATGCACAGCCTTGACTATATGCCAATGAAATAGTTTCATTGTGTCTCCATTGCCTGGTTTCAATGCTGGAAGAAAGTGAGGCAAATATTGAACACTGGGTTCCTTTCTTGCGTCATTTTTCAGAGTGGGTCCTTCAACTCTGCAGTATGTTAGGGATATTTCCCCCCCCCACTCCCCCCTCTCTCTCCTGCACAATAGCAGCCGTTGGTATCCATTTTTGATTGGCTAGCAGTTCCGAGATGCTTTCTGTTGGCCCCCATTCTGCCTCCTAAAGGGAAGAAGTAGTTGTATGTCATGACACACCTTAAATTGTAAGAAAGCAGTTTATGTTCACAACAAGTGGCTTTCTCGGGGAATTTGAGTCAAGAGAGTGACCTGCTGCTGCATGATTTACATTGCTTTAAATATACAGAGAAGCTCTTTTAAATTCATTTGCAAATGAACTGATAGGAATTTCTATAGCCTGCCTGCTCCCTGTTTCTTTTATGCCTTTTTTTGTTTGCGGGGGGGGGGGGGTCTTTCTGCCTGTGTGTGTGTGTTTGTGTGTGTAGAAAAACATGCCAACTGGTTTTACAACTGTTAAAAATAAACAAACTCCCCCTCCTCCTTTTCTAAAGGGCCTCCTGGTGGTCCCGATAACCCAGAGGAAGGAAGAAAAAGAAAATGATCGTGACCATAGCTTATGCTGTTTGGGGATGTGGGGAATCCGGATACCATGGAAATAGCAATTGTGCTCAGTGTAGTTTTACATGATTCACATATAAATGAAGAGCATTTCAAATGGGAGGAACTTAATGAGCCACAGAAAATAGTGTGCATGCTGAAATCAGCTTAACTTTGATTAAAGGTGGCATATTGCCACAAATGATGGTGATAAAAACAAGGAGAGATATTGAGAAGTGAAAGGCATGGTCCTGGGTGAGGGGAATAACTACTCAGACCCCTGGTGCAGAGCAAAACCTTTGTACATCTGCTTGTTTTTCTGTTGGCCAAACCAACATATTGTTTCATGTCACCCTAATCTCCGAGATGGGAGAGATTCCAGGGGTTCCAGGTTTGGCTTCCTTGGAATGAAGGTCAACAGAGACTGGGGTGTGTCTTTAGGATGTGTGGTTTTGTTTACACATACAGTCGTAGCTTGGAATCCATTCTGGAAGTCCATTCGAATGCCAAAATGTTCGGAAACCAAAGCACAGCTACTGAATGGCTGCAGGAAGCTCCTGTGCCCAATTGGAAGCCCTGTCGGATGTTTGGCTTCCAAAAATAGTTTGCAAACTGGAACACTCACTTCTGGGTTTGCGATGTTCAGGAGCCAAAACGTTCGAGAACTAAGCAGTTCAAAAACTAAGCAGTTCAAAAGTACGACTGTATATACAAGCTGAGTATAAGATGGTGGGGCTCACAGCGTTTAACACCCTGAAAACATTGCTTCTCCATTAGTTGCAGCTTTGGATCTAGCACAGAACAAGCCTGTCTCTAGTTTTCACACACATCTCTGGCTATAGTTCTCCTACCTAGCAGCTAGGTGGGGTGGCGGAAAGGCCCACCCAGTTGCTGTATGGCACAGAGGAACTTCTTTGGCTATGCTAATCATGGAGCTTGTTGTCTTTGTCCATGGAGTCATGTCCATGAAGATCATGGCCACTGGGCCCATCACCTCCTGGCAAATAGAAGGGGAAGAAATGGAGGCAGTGAGAGATTTTACTTTCTTGGGCTCCATGATCACTGCAGATGGTGACAGCAGCCACAAAATTAAAAGGCGCCTGCTTATTGGGAGAAAAGCAATGACAAACCTAGACAGCATCTTAAAAAGTAGAGACATCACCTTGCCAACAAAGGTCCATATAGTAAAAGCTATGGTTTTCCCAGTAGTGATGTATGGAAATGACAGCTGGCCCATAAAGAAGGCTGATCGCCAAAGAATTGATGCTTTTGAATTATGGTGCTGGAGGAGACTCATGAGAGTTCCATGGACTGCAAGAAGATCAAACGTATCCATTCTTAAGGAAATCAGCCCTGAGTGCTCACTGGAAGGACAGATTGTGAAGCTGAGACTCCAAAACTTTGGCCACCTCATGAGAAGAGAAGACTCCCTGGAAAAGACCCTGATGTTGGGAAAGATTGAGGGCACGAGGAGAAGGGAACGACAGAGGATGAGATGGTAGGATAGTGTTCTCGAAGCTACCAGCCTGAGTCTGACCAAACTGGGGGAGGCAGTGAAAGACAGAAGTGCCTGGCATGCTCTGGTCCATGGGGTCACGAAGAGTCGGACATGACTAAACGACTAAACAACTACAATCATGGTGCTTAACCAGTTATGGTGTTCATCCAAGCTTGCTAGCCAACCTTGCTCTTACGCATTCTACCCCTCACAGGTACATGATCCCAAGAATTGGAAGGGACTCAGGGGACCATCTGGAGTAACCCTCCTGCCACAACTTGTAGCATCATGTTTTCATGGCTCCCCTCCACTTCTTTGTGTGTTAAGAAGTTCCAAGGTAATACTATCCATTACTCTTGACCGCAGGCAGCCACCTGAAAATAGCATCTTCCTGAAAAGTTCTCTGTGCTCATCACATTTCCCCACCTTGATCCAAGTGCTGGAGAAGAACTGTAGCTCAATGGCAGTGCAGGATGTCCCAATTTCAATCCCCAGCAGATAGGGGGATTGTCTGAAGCCCTGGAGAGGTGCAGTCCATGCGTACACTGCTGGCTAGGGTAGATAATATTGAACCAGGTGGACTGATTGTCTGACTTTTAGAAGACAGCTTCCTAAATCTTACCTTGTCTCCCATTGCCATTCAATATAATTGGCTGGCAAAGAAACATCACATGCAATGAAGAAGGACTAAATGCTCTCGGTGATGAGAGGAAAGAAGGCCTCAGCATATTGCTGTGTGATGTGTCATCCCAACCTGGTGGGGAACTCCCTGGGAGGACAGAGTATCAGAGAACTGTTGTGCTTTGCAGTTTCTGTTTACTTAAGAATATGCAAATGCAACATTGGGGGAAAGCGGCTGCATAAATACCTAGACTTTTGAAATGCCTCCATTTCCGCAAACATAAACACTATGCCTGTATCACACACACACCCTGCAAGCACAACCATCTCTTCCAGCTGCAAAAGTCCTACCTCTTTCTCCTTCACTCATCACATTCAAATAACTCAAAGGGTGGTACTCAACTCACTGAAAGTAATTGTCTCACTGAAAGTAATTGTCCTAATTCTGTCATGTTCATCCACTTCAGTGTGTCTACTCCTGAGTAAAACCTAGCTGACTAGCGCCCAAAGTTTTGTGCTTCAGCTTTCATCTTAGCATAAGGTCCAGTGCCGAGGGCCTTCTGGCGGTTCCCCCACTGCGAGAAGCAAAGCTACAGGGAACCAGGCAGAGGGCCTTCTCGGTAGTGGCGCCCGCCCTGTGGAACACTCTCCCATCAGATATCAAAGAGATAAACAACTACCTAACATTTAGAAGACATCTGAAGGCAGCCCTGTTCAGGGAAGTTTTTAATGTGTGACATTTTAATGTATTTTTAATTTTTGTTGGAAGCTGCCCAGAGTGGCTGGGGAGACCCAGCCAGATGGGTGGGGTACAAATAATAAATTATTATTATATTATTATTATCTAATTAGCTGTTAGCCACCAGCCATCAACATTCATGTAAGGAAGCACCTTCTAGCCATCAGTGGCTACCCAGGGTACATATTTGGAAGAAAAGGTCATTTGCTATCTTTGCCTGATGTAAGCGTATGAAGATTTCAAACTTTTAACGTGTTCAGGTTGTAGTCCTAGCACCACTTTACCTGGGTGTAAGTCCCACTGAATTCAATAGGGCTTAGTTCTGAGTAGGAATGCATAAAGATGTCTAATTCCACTCCCCCACCCGACAGCATACCATTCCTCATCCATTCAATGAGGAATATGACCCACAGTAAAAGGAAAGCCTAGAAAATCCTGGTAGATTATTCAATATCTTTATTTATGCCAAACATATTTCAAAATGTATGCTGAAAAGCAAAACATTGCATTGCTTCAGATAACTATGTGCATTAAGGCTGAATGCTAATTTTAGGTCTTCAGAACTCTGCTGCGCTTGAAGATTTGAATCTAGTCGTCTTAGTAATGCTGCGCCAAAAAAAAAACACCCCACATTTTTCTTCTTCTATCAAACCATTATCTATCAATGAATGAAAAAAGAAAGAAATTAAATTCTAAAATTTGCAAAAGGAAAAGAAAAATTTGGATAACTTCTCTTGGGTGGTGTGAGAGGGGTTTTTTTGTTTCTTTGTTTGTTTTGCACTGGCCTTACTCTTGAGGTGGCAGATTGGTGTTTGTGAGTGCCCTCATTTTCATTCTACAAACCATCTCTCTACATCCTTGATGGTCCCACTTAATGAAAAACCCTGTCAGTTCCTCAGCTAAGGTTACCTGTAGAGGTTGGAAGGTACAAAAGTTGCTTGCCACGTACACAACAGCTGTCCCTTAGTAAAGTCTTCTTTGCTTTTAAAGAAATCACAGTGGTAACCTTTTTGTTTTTAAAACAAAGGGCTTCACTTAAAAAAAAAGAAGTTTCCCTGGCTTCCCATCTCTCAGTTAAAGCTTGGAGAACGATATCATGAGACATAACCTACTGAATAGGTCTGATAATGCCAAGGTTCAATCCCCATTATATATACAGTGGTACCTCGGGTTACAAATGCTTCAGGTTACAAACTTCGCTAACCCGGAAGAAGTTGCTCCGGGTTGCGAACTTTGCCCCAGGATGAGAATGGAAATTGTGTGCTGGCAGCAGCAGGAGGCCCCATTAGCAAAAGCGTGCCTCAGGTTAAGAACAGTTTTGGATTAAGAACGGACCTCTGGAACGAATTAAGTTTGTAATCTTAGGTACATATAAATATCACCATTTCCCCCCCCCCCTCACCACAGGGACCGACTTCCGGGTCGGACAAGCGCCAGAAATAGCATGCGTGCACCGAGAGGTCTGCCAAGGGAGTGGAATGGACCAGCCTCAGAAAACGTTGCTGACCCCTGGACTAGATTATCCTCAGGGTCCTTTCCAATTCTATGATTCTAACTCCTCCAGGGGTTTGTTTTATTTTATTTTATTTTATTTTCTTCCATTTATAGTCAACCTTTTCCCCCATCATGGGATCCAATATGTGTAGTGCTGGACTAGGGCTAAGACCTGGGAAACCAACGTTCAAATCCCCATTCTTCTCTGAAGCTCACTGGGTGACTTTGGACAAAGCCACTGTCTTTTAGCTGAACCTACCTCACAGGGTAGGGACGCGGGTGGCACTGTGGTCTAAACCACTGAGCCTAGGGCTTGCCGATCAGAAGGTCAGCGGTTCGAATCCCCGTGATGGGGTGAGCTCCCGTTGCTCGGTCCCTGCTCCTGCCAACCTAGCAGTTTGAAAGCACATCAAAGTGCAAGTAGATAAATAGGTACCACTCTGGTGGGAAGGTAAACTGCATTTCCGTGTGCTGTTCTGGTTCGCCAGAAGCGGCTTAGTAATGCTGGCCACATGACCCGGAAGCTGTATGCCGGCTCCCTCGGCCAATAAAGCGAGATGAGCGCCGCAACCCCAGAGTCGGTCACGACTGGACCTAATGGTCAGGGGTCCCTTTGCCTTTACCTTACCTCACAGGGTCGCTGCAGGGATCAAATGGAGAGGCAGGGAAACCATGAGCTCCTTGGAGGAAATCTGATAAATAAAGACCTGCGGTTCCCATCTGAGCACTGATCGGTTCCCATCCCAAGCAGTTTCCCATCTGAGCAGTGATGAGACCCAGGGCTGCTTATATTCCTATATCTTCAAACCATACCTCCAACCAGCTGTGGAGGCTGTAGAGAGCTGGCGATGTTCTTAATGGAAAATAACACACACTCACAACCCTTGGCCATCTCATACCGCTAATGAAAGCTGAACCCTGCACCCATCCTTTCTTAAAAAAATAAAAATAAAATCTAAATCACCGTGCAAATGAGGCAGAAAAACAAAGGCCACTTTCTCAGGGGAAGAAAGCTTCTAAAAAATTGAAGGGCAAAGCACAGTGTAGTGCTACTTCTTAATGCATGGGTAGATGAACTAAGGTCTTCCGAAATCTGTCTACCGGATATAGAGCCAACCTATCCAGCTATCTTCTTAAGTTTAGCGAAGTTTAATTAACACTCCGCTGAGAGTTGAACTTTGATATAATTTAGCAATTGAGGCTCATTTTAGGCTCATTTTAATTAGCTGGCAAGAAGCGGCTTGTTCCACAAAGTGCATAGGTTCGCAGCCAATGATAGTTTTAGTTAGTTAAGATTTTCTTGCTACTCTATTCTGAGGGCTCAGGCTGGATTACAGCTAAGTGAAAATTAGCGCTGAGCTAAAACTACTCACTCTGCGTCATATTCACGATTGTAAGCTGGAAGGATCCTTCAGCTCTCAGCACTTTAGCATGTTCATTTTTAAAATGTTAGCATTGCTTTGGTGCTGCTCAGCACCCTTTTATTACTCTGCCTGCTGCCACTTCTTGATGCCCCTTTCTATGCCCTCACTGCCCCTGGGCCTTGCTTGCCTTCACTGCCAATAATGTCACGATTCTATGCGGTGACATCATGGGTAGCCATAAGTAGAATATCGTGGGTTGTTACAACCTATAAAACAGCAACGAAGGGAAAGAAGAAAGCAACGAGAAAAGGTGGTTAGAATGTGTTGGACCATAACAACAATCTTAGTGTTTGGCAAAGTGATTTTTTTATAATAATAATAAAAAAATAGTCCAGCTGCATCACATAAACTAATTTTGAAGCAACACTGGAATTTGGAAAATGATTGATCCCAAAATGTCCCTAGTTTCCCTGCCAGTGCCAAACTTGGGGAAGAGGATGAGCCAGCGCTTGTCCCAAGCGATGACGATGGTAGCTGCAGAGGCTGTGAGGGAGTCTCCTCCCTTGGGAGGGGCAGGGGAGGAGGAGAGGCTGACGCTGCCAAGGCCCAGCCCCACATGACACACTGGCTCTAAGGGGAAGGCAAGGCCAGGGCCATCTTAAGCATATCCGGCGCAGTGGTGCAAAGATCCCTCCGGCGCCTCCCCCCTTTCCCAGTGTTGTTGACCTTTTCCCAAGCCTCTGCGGGGATCACTTTCCTCCCACTAAGGCTTGGGAGGCAAGCTTCACACCCGCCAACCATATAGTTCGTGGGGCGCAGCTTCCATCTGAAGCCTCTGCAGGGATCGCTTTCCTCCCGCGGAGGCTTAGGAGGCAAGCTGCATGCCCACCAGCCATATGGTTGATGGGGCACAGCTGGTGGGCTTGCAGGGAAAGGGGAGGCCGCCGGCAAAGCCATGCAGTTCCCCCACTTGCTGGGCACCCCTGAGAGGCCAGCGCCCTGGCGCAACACGCCAGTGAGCCCAATAGGAAAGACGGCTTTGGGCAAGGCCACCCTGGGTGGGAAGAAAGGGGGAGCAGGGCACAAGGAGTCTATTTTTATTTTAAAAAATACTTTGTGGATCCACATATAATTTTGCCCCTTTCTAAAATTTATTTATTGGTGTGTGCTTTTCTTTTTGTAAATCTACCAAAGAATAAAATTGGGATTAAGGAGTTTTCTCAGGGCAGTGGAGGGTATGTGTGCTGGGTCCCACGGGTGCAGCAGTGGTGGCACTCAACGTTCTTCTGATAGGAAATTCTCTATAGGGGGGGGCATGGACACACACAAAAATGGGGGGTTGAGGAGGACCAGTTGTGGGGCGGAGTGAGAAATACTCCTATTTTCATCTGAGGAATGATGAAGGATATGGCAGTGCGGCTTAACAATCCATGTATGAACTCTCACCAAAAACAACAAGAGATTGTTTCAAGTAAACCTTGTATTCTAATGCAAAAGAATGAAAAGGTGAGAATACATGCTAGGTGATTGGCTAGACAGAATAGTATCATTGGATTCCATCAAACTATAAACTTACCACTTTCTCAATACCTTTTATTTATTTCTTTTTTTAAAAAAAAAAAACCTCTCCCAAGCTTGCCTCATACTATCTTGGAAATGTTCTGTGAACTTCTCCAAAGAGTAGGACTCAGTCAGTCCCTTGGTCTATCTACCACAGTGTGTATCAAATAGGTTTGTGACAGCTACACATAAAACCTCGCAATAAAAACCATGTAAGAAAGTCAAAATTGGAAATCAGATATTATGAAAAGATGCATTTTTAATTACCTGACAGAATAGAATTTTTTTCAGAAGAGGTTTAAAATTTGAAACAGAAGGCACCTGCTGAATTTCTATGTTTTGGGGGTTTTGGATGATAATATGAAGATTGCAGTCTCCATTTCCAACCATCCCAATAGGCACCAAATCAATGAGGTTCTATCTTGCATGAACATCTAACGGTTAGCAGCTGCCCCATTGTTCGGCTAAAGGTTCATTCTTCCTATTTCAGGAGCAGAGTAGAAAGATAGGGCAGAACAACATTTCTCAGTTATCCTTTCCCAGTCACTATATATAGCACATGTAACACCCTTTCCCACTAACACGATAAAAATAATTTTCTCTGTTCATTTGCAAGTCCTATGCCCCCTCCCCCTGATCTCACAGGCAATTTGCCGTCCTTCCATTTATTGTGTGATTATTAAAACCAACACTCAAACCGGCAAATATCTGAGGGAAGTGCAAATTTCTTTAGCGAGGCAAGTTAGTTAGCTGTAAAATGCATTGTGACGATTCTGTGAAACTAATTGCTTTTGTAACTTTTGCTTCTGTTCCTAACATTTTGCCCCTTCCATCAACACAATACTAGTATATTGAATCACTCCGACAGTGAACTATGCTAAAACTGGTATTAGCCTCTCTCTCTTTTTATTTAAAAAAGGTAGGGCAATATCATGCAATTGGAACCGACAACGAGACATTGCAATGTATCTTTAGTTTCAAGGTGCTCCTCTTCAAGGTTTCTTCCTTCCTTCCTTCCAACCAGCCATGCCCTCATCCAGATACTTACTCTTAAATGGAAGCCCAGGATGGGCATTCCACTCCAAGCTTTTTTTCTGTTCCACCCTGGATCCATTGCATGCGACACTGTGACTGTTCCACTGCAATTCGTCTTCCACACAAAACTATGCTATTCATCTCACTGCCTACTGGTTTTGAATTTATGTAACCCACATGATTAAGTGCATAAGCGACCTTGTTGCGTTTTGCCACTCCATTCATTTCAGTACAAGGGAAACACAATGCCAATGGACAAAGAAAGGTCATCAGTTACGTACTGTTTGCAGACAGAAAGCAACAGCAACCAATCACATTCACTGGATTGATTTCCATTCTAGGCATGGGACGACTAAGCAAACAACAAACCTGAAATGCAATGCCATACAGTGGTATCTCAGGTTGCATACGCTTCAGGTTACAGACTCCGCTAACCCAGAAATAGCGCTTCAGGTTAAGAACTTTGCTTCAGGAGGCCCCATTAGCTAAAGTGGTGCTTCAGGTTAAGAACAGTTTCAGGTTAAGAACGGACCTCCAGAACAAATTAAGTACTTAACCCGAGGTACCACTGTAGTTTGGAATTCACTGTTATGTATTTATGAATTTGAATTTGAAGTTGACCTGATATGAGAAATGTATTGCACATATATCACACATTGACTGCTGCTGTATGTTGGCAGTCAAATGCTGAGGGCTGCAGGTGAGATTTGATGAAGTCTTGAGCCCTAGACCTGGACATGAGTGTTAATAGTGCCTGTATTCAGCAAAATAGGAACAAGGATCCTGGTTATGCTGTAAAGACCCACCTTGATGTCAAGCCGGGAGCCGGGAGCCAGGAGCTGGCCAGCAATAACTCACATGTCAGTGAAGTGAACTCTTTATTCCAAGAAACAAAAGAGCTGAGGCTTAGTGAGCACAACAACTCTTCCCAGTAGGCTTTGCCACAAAATCTTCCTGCTCACCAGAACTATGCTTCTACACCCCTGACCTAGGATGCTGGGCTTCGGGGTGGAACTCAACAGCTAAAACAACAGTAATTCAACCAATTTTTCTTCATTTGAAAAGATGGCAATACTTACTTTCGTGATCAGCATTGCAGCATTGTTTATTTTTATTATGAGTACATTTTCAAACAACAGTTGCCCATTCAGTGGAATCAGCTTGCATTGAAGTGATCTGTGTTCTTGTGGGCAGGGATAGGATGATGGGGACAAGCCGTGTGTGATGGGATGATTAGCTGCTTGTGCGTAAAATCGTGGTCCCTCAGAGTTTGTGCAACTCCACAAACCTCTGTGTGTGACAGAGCTCCTCAAACATGTCTGCCCTAGTCACTTCCAGATTCCGACAGTGGTTGTTTTCGGAAGCGCTTCCAGCATAGAAGCTCCTTAACGGAAACACGTCTCCTGGACTCACGACGTGACAGCTTCCTGCGAGGAATGGGTCTCCCTATGGGAGCTTCTGACACCTCCCCGCTGTTCTCGCTGGACGTGTCCCTGAGCCCTCCCTCTTCCCTGCTAGTTCCTGCTTTAGCTGCTGCGTCTCTCTCCGCATTCATGAGACCTTCCTCCAGAGACCCATCTCTCCCCCTGCTGGTCCCTGCTTTCGCTGCTGACTCCCTCCCAGCCTCTGTGAGCCCTTCCACCACCTGTTCCTCCGATGGCAGTTCCCTGACACCGTGCATCCAATCTATAGATTAATCAACTGTGCTTTGAATGCAGTCAGAAAAAAAGGTATTCAATAGAGGGCCACTGAGGATGCACCTCACCTGGGGCACTCTTTGGTCTAGGGCCAGCACTGAGGGCACCTGTACACGTGGATGCTGTTTTCTCTAGTTCAGGATACCTGAGGTCAGTAGAAAGCACTGCTCTGTTATCCACATACAATAAGGGCAAAGTGATGGATTTCTATAATTTATACCAAAGGTGGCTCATAAAAGGGCTTTATATTGCTTTCAAGTTGCAGGGCTACAGTGGAACATCACTGTTCTTTTGTGTCTGAAAAAACCTCTGTCAAGCTGATGCCTTCTGGATGTTTAAAAACCGCTCCAGAACATCTGAAGGGCAGCACATTGGAGAAAGTGGCAAATCATATATAGTCCATGGTCTTTCACAAAGTTAGGAAGTTCTTGGCTTACATCCAGAGACTGGTTCAGGCCTGAGTACAAATCAATTGTCCTGTTCTCCTTACTCTACCTAGCTGGAAGAACTATTGTAAATCCCATTTGGGCCTTCCTGGCAGCAGTGGTTTTTCAGCACAGGGTCTGCAAGGTCATTAAGAAAGTTACATTCAAGCAGAAATTCATTGATGTACAAATGACTAAAACAATAACCCCACAAATCATCCGATTTCTGCTGACACCCTCAAGGCAACACTGTTCAGTTTTGCCGAATCAGTGACTGCACTCATGGTATCATCTCGGCTGAGACTCTTCTGAAATCACTGATAAAAGTTGAAATCCAGGCAAAAAGCTCTTCTGAGTCTCGATCTTCTGCTTCCCCAAATTTCACCTGCAATATAATAATAACAATAAAGACTAGATGTTTACTGTTATTCACATATGAGCCATGTAAAGATTATTGTGGATTGAAGAGATCAGGCAAGAGTGACGAGCTGAAATATAGCCTGCTTCCTCTATGTGAGTGTAGGGTTTGTCACAATGAAGGCCCAGGAAGCAAAATGGCACTTAAACTGTGTCGGAACGTTCTGTTACAAAAAGCCAAACCCAAATGGTTTACAAGCAGAATTGATTGCTGGAAGCATTTTGAATACAAATGGTATAAGGATGGCAACTGATGGCAGGAAGGTCAAGATAAGCAGATCCACCACATTGCAGAAATGCTATTCCATCCTCTATGTTCTCTCCTACATTTCCCACATGTATCTTAAAGTGAGAATCAGGCCTCTTTATGATCAAAATATACAGGACCCAACACACTTAAACAAGGACAATTGCCTCTACATTTCTAAGATGTCATGTACTGATTCCTTATTGATATGTATTGTTGCATGCCATACCAATCTCCAAGCAAGTGTGAGATTCCAGGGGTCCCAGGCGCTCACCCAGGATTCGTATTTCCTTTTGGAAATGAGGCACAGTGGTGACTGTGGTGTCTATATGATATATGGTTTACTTACACATATATACAACCTGAGCCTATGCGGTGAAATTTTTCATAGCAGAACAGTAAGGGCCAGAGGCATCAGCTTGTGAGGATGACTGTGGGAGGATGTGTGCATGATGTCACAAAGTTGTGCATGTGAGCGTCGCACCTCCTTCCCAAGCTGAACAGGAGCTTCTGAGGCTTTGGGAACAAGGCGCCAGGGAAACATTTAGGGAACTGGCCTAGTCCTCCTGGTTCACTAATCTCACACCACTGTATAGTAGGAGAACACTTCAATCTCCCAGGACATTCTATACAAGATCTCAAAGTAGCTGTTTTACTACAAAGGAATTTCAGAAATAGACTGGAAAGAGAAGCTGCTGAATTGCAACTCATTACCAAACTTAAAACCATGGAGAGACCTGGTCTGAACAAAGACATTGGATTCTTATCTCATTATATATGACTAAGCCATTTCTCACCTTCTCACCCCTTGCCTTTTCCTGTAAGACCTATTACAGTCGTTAAGAGTCGTCAACAGGCTCATCTCAGCTATCTGCCAATCTCCCATTCCCACCACCCTTCTGAGTAATACCCCTCCCCACCTTCTCACTATATAGAAGGGTCTGGCAACTTCTGTTTCAGTGTATCTGAAGAAGTGTGCATGCACACGAAAGCTCATACCAAGAACTAACTTAGTTAGTCTTTAAGGTGCTACTGGAAGGAATTTTTTTATTTTGACCACTGTATAGGTCATTTTGGTGACTGTTTCACAATGATGGATTTCCCTTCTCCTGAGAGGCACCCTAATTTGAGCCCAGGCATCATTTGAAAGAATACTAGATTTTAAAAATTATTTCCACCACTATTTGGGATTAAGTGTTAAATAGAGTAATGGGCAGTTAGCTTATTTCACTTGCACAACAAAAATTAAAAGCAAGGATTTACTCTTGAATTACACCCGTAATATATAATCTTTGAGAAATTCTAAATCACATCAAATTCCTTTTCGATTATTATTCCAGTAATTCAGAAAGTAGATACTATTAATTGAATACATAAGCACACCTGTATCCTCAGTGCATTCCCTAATTAAAATTAGGATAGTTAACTTGTCAACTTCATCTGTTTCTCACAGTTTGTTCAACCAATCCACTGCCCTAAGTGAGAAAATCACATTAACATTTTTAAGCTATTTGGAGAAAGAACAATTTGGCCAGAGTTAACAAGTTAGCCATTAAATCCATACTTGGAATTTGCCCAGTTCCTGGATGCAGCATAAGGAAAAGCTATCTCTGTCATTGGTTATATCTACAACATTCTATATGTCTTAACCTGCAATTTCTGCCCCAAGCATTTAGGATAAGAAAAGGGAGATGGAAAGAAATATTGCCATCTTTTTTCTGGTGGAGGCTCTGTGGTTTTCACAATTGCATTATATGGGTGGGATGATGAGGATTGAGGTACAGCTCTTAGGGGTCCAGAAAAGCCTTTCTCAACCTACTGCCCTCCAGATGTTTTGAACTACAATTCCCATACGCTCCAGTTGGCATTACCATCCAAACCAGCTGAAGGGTGTCCAGAGTCTATCTCAAGAGAAAATGGTAGAACTTATGGTCAGCTCAAAGGAGGGCAACAAATATTTATTCTTTTAGCCAATATATGTGCCATTTGTTCAAAGGATTTTTTCCTTAAAATGGTGACCACTAAAAGAAGTTACATAAAACAATACATAATTCCAAACATCCAAACTGTTCAATACAGTCAAATAAGTACTAATGCAAAAGATGATGAGGGACCTGGAGTCCAGTCGCTATAAGGAAAGGTTGGATATATTTTGTCTGGTGAAAAAATGGTGGAGAGGCATTGCAAAAGCATTTTTCAGATATACGGGCTGTTGTGGCATGCCCATGTTAGAATCAGAGAAACTAGAAGTCAGGGTGGAAGGATCTGTCACTTTTGTTTCTCCCAGTTTCTTATTTTTCTGATCTTAAATTCAGTTCTCCACATTCTGCAGCCATAAAAAAACCCTCATGAAAATCCATCAGTGTTTTAGTGCAAATTTCACCTAATAAACACATCTTTATATGAAGTTTTCACTAATGTACACATTTTTCCAAACAATTTGCCCTAATATAATGTATTTCTTTGTTATGCTTTCACCAATATATTTATTTATTGTATTGCCCTTCATATATGCATTTTTAAAACATTATTTGGCGAACTGCATAGCAAAATTCAGATGAGTGCAAATTTTGAAAGGTAGCTATGTTTCGGTTCACATATTTATTTATTTTTTGGAAAGTGGGAATTTAATAGATTCTGCTTCAGATGAAATCAAAATTCTCCTTCATACCAAGCTGGAACCTCACTACTGATCCCTCATCAAATAACCATACAGCATTGCTTAAAAAGCAAACTCACACTATGGAATTTGTTCCTACTTCTAAGCAAAGTGAGGACTGTGAAGTTGCATTATGGCCCATCATCAATTGCACAGAATGGTTTCAGCAAAGTCTCCTTCTCCTTTGTTCTGATGGTCAATTGATTATTCATTTGCTCTGTTTCTCTTTATTTTGGCGTATCAATAAAACGCATAATCTGACAACAGACTCTTACAGGGACCCAAAGCAAAGAGTCACAAATCATTCCAAATCTAATTCACTCACCAATCAACTAAACTTCCTCTATCAGTGACTAATCAATAGCTCTCACAATGAGCTCCTAATTGCACCTCTGGGGTGATGGAAGCCTGTAGATGATAACACAGCCCACGAAAGGCTTGCCAATAATTAAGCAGTAGTGAAGAAAAGATACTATTTCTACAGCTAACGACCAAACATCTAGAAGGTGTTGATCTCCAGCGGGGTAAATTGAAGGCAATCCTACGCGAATCAGATGTTAATCCCATCATATTGCCTTATGATGAAGCACGCACACATACCCCAAAATTGGGGAGTAACAAGCGCAGCAACCAATAGATTTATCTACACTGTTGATAATGCAGTTGCTACCAATAGCTGTGGGATACTCTTAGGAGTATTGACAGGCTTGGGAACTCTGTTTGCTATAGATGTTCAGTGGGAAGAGTAGCACATCCAACTAATGTGTGTGCTTGTTTGGCTGCTTGTTTTATAAGCAGTCCCTTATGAGCATCCTATCAATAATAATAATAATAATTAATAATTAATATTTTTATTATTTATGCCCCACCCATCTGGCTGTGTTTCCCCAGCCACTCAGAATAAAATGTTCAAATCCAAGAAGCAAAACAAACCAAAAAAAATCTGAGCATTAAAAAATTGAAGGGAGGCGGAGAAAAATTGTGCAAGACAATTTAGACAAACCCCACCCAGCTTTTGTTTAGAATGCTAGTTGCTTAAAATGTGGTTTATTTATTTTTTTAAAAAAGTAGTCATTAGTCACCAAAATGTCCACCAGGTAATTCTGTTCTGGGAAGGCTGTTCCATAAGCAGAAGAGTACAACCTCAAAGGCTGTAACATAGTAGTCTGTAGTTGCACAGTTTAATTCAAAAGCTATAGTAATGATATGGCTTGAAGCTTCTGAACAGCTGCTGTGTCAGTGTTCTGCAACAGATTTTTAAGCACCCATTTGAAATGGGTGGAAAATCACAGCCTCCAGGTAGAATCCAACAAAGATTAGTCTTAACTCATACTGCAGACTTAGGCATACCTACTCAGAAGTAAACCTCAGTGAGACTCAATGGAAATACAATACACTAGTGATGCAAAGGGGTTGGATCAGCCTGACTGATACTTCCTGAACCAATAAACAAACTGAAACACACCTACCATTTGAAATTCACAGTTCTCCGAATTTTGTGTAGAAGGTCTCCATTATTTGAGTGAAAACAATGTGATCATTTAGGAGTGCTGCTTGCAAATATGTGCATAGTAAGAAAAATGCACTTAAAAAGCAAATAATTTGTGTGTGAGAGAGTTTTTAAAATAAACTGATGCAGAAATGAGAGGAAAATGAAACAGAGAGAAACTGAAATCAACAGATCCATCCAACTTTGCATTCTGTTCACTTTCATAGCACTGGCTTCCTATCAAGCATGCGCAGGATTGCAACCTTAAGGTATGGTTACCAGATTTTTTCAATGAATCCGGGGACCTTTGAAGCTGAGTAGCAACAGGGAGTCGGTAGTGGGGATGGTGAGGCAAAAGACCCTGGGGACAAGCACACATGCATATTGGATAAAGGTGAAAAGCCCTTCTTTCGCACCCTGTGAAACATAAACACACAGAGGTTTTTTTTAAAAAAACTGGGCAATGGCACGCCACCCACCCATGACTTCCGAGCCTACCCCCTTTGTTTTGACAGATTGGGGAAGGCTTGGGAGCCATTGGCGGGCGGCCATTGCCCAGGAGGGGCGCAAGGCACATGGCTTCTCTGCCAGGCAAGGTGCAAAGCCCCTCTTTCGCACCCCGTGAAACATAAATGTGCAGAGTTTTAAAAAAACTGGGCAACAGCTGCCCGCCTGCGACTCCTGAGCCTCCCCCGATCTGTCCAAACAAAGAGGGAAGGGGGCAGGAGATCAGGGGAGGATCGGGAATAGCAGGTGGGCAGCGCGCTGTAGCCTAGTTTTTAAAAACCTGCACATTTATGTTTCACAAGGTGTGAAAGAACTGCTTTGCACCTTGCCCAGTAGAAAAACTGCACACAAGACACACCATATGGGGACTTCCAGAGAGGAAAAATGGTGGGTGCCACAGCAGCTAGCAGCTCCGGAAGCCAGCCACAGCCAACGGCGCTACCAGGCTGGCTCCGGGCTGCTGAGGCTCCCGTTACCACATTTCCCAGTGACAGATATGCAAATCCAGGGACTGTCCCCAGGAACCAGGGATGGCTGGTAACCCTACCTTAAGGTGCAGAGCAGAAAGAGCTAGCTGAGTCAGGCAGAGACCCTGCACTAGCTTCCTGGCAGGTGGATTATTGATACTTACTATGAGGAGGATGGGTGAGGCATCAGGGAGTCTGGCATGGTGCAATTGCATCAGCTGAACCAATCCAACACTCCCACCAGCGCACTATGCTGATGTCCACACCATGGTCCCCTTTTCGTCTCAGTAAACAACAGTGACCCACCCTCCAGGAAGCTAGCAAAACTGATCCACTCCCTCTAGGAAGCCGCTTCTGGTGCAGAGCATATTCAATGTTATTTGCAGATGAGAATGTGTATGTAGAGAGGTGATTGCTTCTCAGTTTTACATAAAACATTACAGAAAGGGATGGTGAGGCCCCTCAAGCATTTGGGAGCATCATCTGAACAGGAGCAGAAGATTAAAGCAATGCTGGACCCAGAAAAATGCAATTAGTGAGGTTTTACTGAAAATAACCTTTTCATAAGAATATGTCAAGGTCTTTTTCAGTGTCTCTCTTGTCTTTTATTTTAAAAAGTGTAGCTACACAGTGGCATAGCAAATTAGGTTTGAGAGTTATCATTTGTGATCCAAGGCTGCATCCTCAGTACATGTGATGTGGGGAAAGGCATGGAGATACATGGAGTGTAGAAAAAGCTTTAGTGTAAGCAGTTGCCTTTCACATCATCAGAGAACCCACACAAGGGAGAAAACATTTAAATGCACGCAGTGTGGAAAGATCTTCAGTGTAAGCAGTCAACTTACTTTACATCGAAGAACCCACGCAGCGAGAAAACCATATAAATGAACAGAGTTTCAGGAGAGCTTTCGTGGGAGCTGAAACCTTACCCAACATTAAAAACCACAGATGGGAGAATTCGCCTAAACACGAGGAGTTGCTGTGGTCGAAGAGGTGGCTTTGGGTCATAGTCCCAGGAGGTAACCACCTCTCGGGAAAACTCTTGCCCCAGAGGGCTCCCCAGAGCAAAACATTTTGAACCAGGATAGTCTTTTCTTGGCAGGACACCCAGGAAAGGAGGAGGAGTTTGCAGGTACTAGGGAGAGACTGGGGGAGGGGGTAATGAGATCCACCTGCTCTCCCAAATTTTATAACCTTTGTTCCCATACTGAGAATAGCAATCCCAACCAGATAAGTCTCTGAAGAACATGGAGCATAGCCTCTGATGGGGACCTTTTCCAGTCTGAAGGCCACCGGGCCTTATGGGAAGGTTTCCAGGGGCCACATGACAGTGGTGGGCAGAGCCAGAGGCAAAAGTGGGTGGGGCAACAAATGTGAATCTTACAGTAGGCTAGTTATTACAAATACTCTCACAGCCCTCTCTGTACTCTATCCAAACAAGCAAGAAACATCACTAGAGCTCAAGGAGATGTTCCAGCCAGGCAACACTCAAGGAGTCAACTAGAGAGGCCTGGAAAGCTATGGTTGATCTCCAAGCCCAAAGGATAAATGATGGTCTTTCCAACAGCCATGGTCTAAGCCATTTAGGGCTTTATACATAATCACTGACACCTTGAATTGTGCTTGGGAACTTTGGCTCACAGTCTAAGTAGTCAAGCACCATGGAGGTTATCAAGGGCCTGGTGAAATCTAGCCATCTCAGGCTGGCTCAGATGTCTACAGCAGAAAGTAATAGCCATGAACATCCATGATGGGTGTGATCTGAGGCGGGGCTCACCGGATCCTAGCCTTGGAACCTCTTCCCAACAACATCAGAGTTCATCCTTGAGCTGCATGGAGCGGTAATAGAGAAGAGAGCATATGTAGAGCACCTTTTCTTCTTTACGGAATAACTAGCATCCACCCTGCAAGCTCGTCATCCATACTTCCTCCATTGACAAACAGAGCAGAAAGAAGAAGAGGAGGAGGAGGAGTTTGGATTTGATATCCCGCTTTATCACTACCCAAAGGAGTCTCAAAGCGGCTAACATTCTCCTTTCCCTTCCTCCCCCACAACAAACACTCTGTGAGGTGAGTGTGGCTGAGAGACTTCAAAGAAGTGTGACTAGCCCAAGGTCACCCAGCAACTGCATGTGGAGGAGCGGGGAAGCGAACCTGGTTCACCAGATTATGAGTCTACCACTCTTAACCACTACACCACACTGGCTTTGCAGCTTTGCTGCAGCAGCTCTCACATTGCTAAAGGCAACATCCAATGTGGCCTCACCCCAGCAGTCATTACCACTGTGAGAACATGAACTTGAAACATAAAGTAGGTACAGCATGTTCAGTCAAGATGTGCAGAGAGAGTGCAATGCGTTGAGATTTACCGCAGCTGGAAAATTATGGAGAATTGTTTTGCATCCTTCTTCTTGCATACTACTTTGCATTAGCCATGCAGTCATCATATTTTTTTTAATTGGATTCATCACCCATGAAAGGAAATTCAAAGATAATAAGTGTTGATGCAAAGAGTCACTTCATTCAGGAAATGCATTAGGAATCTCCATACAATAAAGGTTTTTGTCTGTGTCAGTGTTATTTGCTAGAAGTCCCTGTTACTTTAATTAAGTATTATTTATTTATTTATTTTGAAAAGCACTGAGACACGTTAAGATAAACTGTGCAAGTTGATTAAATGAACAGCAGCAATCTGATTTAAAACATAGTTGGTGCATTCCTAAGCATAGTTAGCGGAACAGAAGAAATGCCTCCTATAGGCAATGAGATTTACTCCCATGTAATACATGTATGTTGGGACGCGGGTGGCGCTGTGGGTAAAACCTCAGCGCCTAGGACTTGCCAATCGCATGGTCGGCGGTTCGAATCCCCGCGGCAGGGTGCGCTCCCGTCATTTGCTCCCAGCACCTGCCAACCTAGCAGTTCGAAAGCACCCCCGGGTGCAAGTAGATAAATAGGGACCGCTTACTAGCGGGAAGGTAAACGGCTTGCCAGATGCAGCTTGTCACGCTGGCCACGTGACCCGGAAGTGTCTGCGGACAGCGCTGGCTCCCGGCCTATAGAGTGAGATGAGCGCACAACCCTAGAGTCTGGCAAGACTGGCCCGTATGGGCAGGGGTACCTTTACCTTTACCTTTTAATACATGTATGCAGGACTGCTGCCTTCAATAATTACCTAATCCAATGCACATTTACTCAAAAGTGCACTGTGCTCAAGAGCTCGCTCCCTAGAATGGGTGTTTGAGAATGCAGCCTAAACACTACACTAAGAATCATATTTGTCAAAGGTGATATTTCTCTGCATTTCTAGAGGTCACTGTTGATGAGAAAACAGCTTATTTGACACTTATATTTTAAAATAAAACGTACCAGTATGTTGTGATAGGCCTTTTTCATTTCTTGACAGCTTCTAAATAACTGAGAAAGGTCGCCTTCATATGCCTGAATCAAATCCTGAAACATAAAGCACAATCTGGAATGAGTGTCACATTAAAGTCTAATGTGACCTCAAAGCCACTTACAAACATCAATTAAAAAAAGATCACAAACACTGGGTTGGAGGGAGTCAAACTTGAATGTTCAGAATTCGCACACACATGGACCACACTCAGACACACACACACACACACAGGGATCCTCCACTCCTTTAACTTCTCCATCATAGTGGTGGGGTGAGAGGAAGGCTTAAGCAAGGAGTGGAGAACCTCAGGCCATCCTGCAGACCTTCCCTGTCAGGATTCTTCTCAGGCCATGCCCTTCTCCAATCCACACCCCTCACCAGGTGTGCTCTGCAGCCTCCTTCAATGCTTTTGCCTGGCTTGAAGGTGCCCATGAGTTGGGAGAATACTTCTTGCTCACCTGAATGGAAAAATGTGAGTGTGGCCTCCGTGTGGAAGGAATGTAAGGTAAAGGGACCCCTGACCATTAGGTCCAGTTGTGACCAACTCTGGGGTCACGTTGGCATACAGCCGGCGTACAGCTTCTGGGTCATGTGGCCAGCATGACTAAGCCGCTTCTGGCGAACCAGAGCAGCACACGAAAATGCCATTTACCTTCCCGCCGGAGCGGTACCTATTTATCTACTTGCACTTTGACGTGCTTTCGAACTGCTAGGTTGGCAGGAGCAGGAACCGAGCATTGGGAGCTCAGCCCGTCGTGGAGATTCGAACCACCGACCTTCTGATTGGCAAGTCCTAGGCTCTGTGGTTTAACCCACAGCGCCGCCTGCGTCCCTGGAAGGAATGTAGTCTACCATAAAAGATGCAGCTTTCCATTTTTGCCACTGGCCCCAGCTCCTGGAAGGTTGCCCACAAGGGAATGTAGGCTTCACACTGTAAAGGGTTCCCCACTCAGGTTTAAACAAACTACCCATCACACAGCACCAAGTTGAGATATCTCCTCTCATACCAGCACTAGGAAAGGGCACAAGCCCACCATGTTATCTGCTAACAACCCTAACCAGAGGTCCAGCTCCGAGGGCCTTCTGGCTGTTCCCTAACTGTGAAAAGTGAAGTTACAGAGAACCAGGCAGAGGGCCTTCTCGGTAGTGACACCTACCCTGTGGAACGCTCTCTCGTCAGATGTCAAGGAAATAAACAACTATCTGACTTTTAGAAGACATCTGAAGGCAGCCCTCTTTAGGGATGTTTTTAATGTTTGATATTTTATCATGTTTTTAATATTCTGTTGAGAGTCACCCAGAGTGGCTGGGGAAAGCCAGCCAGATGGGTAGGGTATAAATATCATCCTCCTCCTCCTCCTCCTCATCATCATCATCATAACAACCACATCTGCTTTGAAGTAAGTTCTATTCTATTCAATGAGCCTTGCTACCAGGTAAGTGGTACTAGGATTGCAGCCATAGTATTTTAATTTTTTAAAAAACCTTGTTATGCTGTGTATCTTTCTTCTCTGTATTCATTTGATGATGATGATGATGATGATGATGATGATGATGATATTTATTTTAGCAAATTGACACATGCTAGCCAGCTGCTTATCTCACCATGGTATAAGTATGAACTGGGCTGTAAATAGATAATAAATTCAATTCCAGTAATAACCCTCTGAAACGCTATTCCTCAAGGTCAGAGAACCCTCTGGTGTGGCATTCAAAGAAATGCATATGGCTACAGCTAGAGGAGAAATTGGCAATACGCAATCACATAGACATGAGTCTGTGGCATACGCAGAGGATTATAGATCAAGACTGACAATTGGGTTGGCTATACCAAATTACATGACAGGTCATCTTCAGATCCTGGACAAAGAAGGAAAATGCTCCACTGCAGTGATGTCTTTGATGGTGGGCTTGGAGGAACATAAACTTTAAGCAATAGCAGTAACATGTTCTCCTGGAGCAGTAGGGTAATTGACAGCATCTCCTTGCTCTGGCAAGTGATGGTGAGGCTTTCAAGCTTTCTTCTTATGTGTGGCAACTTGAAGCTAGTCATAGGATGAGGAAAATTGCCAAATGGAGATTGGATACTTATTTCCTTACCTTTAACGTTGTTTCTACGTCATGCTAGGAGTTGCAGCCATGCAACTTTCTAGAACAGGAATCTACAACATGTAACATGAATGGCGTCAAACTGACATGGATCATGACCAGTCAGATGGCCCCTCTGTGCAGAAAGTCCCAGGCAGGGACAAAATCCAAGAGGTTTGCTGAGTGCATGGTGGGCCGCCAAATATCACTAGTGGGCATCCCAGAGTCTGTGGTCTAGATCTTGCTTGGTTTTTTCATTTTTTTTTTGTGACTTGAAGACAAGTTTCTGTGAACGAGGAGTGGGAAATCCTTTGCATTCCCCCATGGGGAATTTTCTGGGGGACACAGACCATGGAGAATGCAAAGCCAGAGGCAAAAATGGGCAGCTCTGTGGATGTGACCCATACCTACATACAGCAGGACACATTTCAGCCATGCAAATCTGTCCATGCCTCTTTATCCTCCATCTAAGCAAGCAAAATGCATTATCTCAGTTCAGTTATTCATTCATTCCAGGAAGCAAAAGAGGTGTGGCTTGGAAAGAGGGTGGGTAGTCCAGGAAGAGTCGCAAGGGGCTGTAGGGGCACATTCAAAATTTCCCCATTCTTGTCATAAACCCTTATTTCCCTGCATCCCAAAAATCCCTTCACATCTGATCTCTGAAATTCTGCATGGTATATACCCATTTAAACATACTCCTGACCACAGTTACCTTCAGCTCTTTGTAGAACTGTGTCTCCACAGCTCCTGCCTTGATAACCTTGGGTTTCATTAGTCTTCTGCACTCAGCAATGCTGTCTAATTCTTTCCGTAAAACTAATCACAAAACAGAGAGGAAGAAAATGAGGCATTTTGCCCATCACACTGTTCTGACTTTATTCATTCTATTTGTTTCAGGAGCTGATACTTCTCAGGCACTCACCAATCAATCAATCAATCAGAGAAGAATGATAGCTTAATGTGAACCTTTAAGCATGTCCTTTGAGCATGTGGTGCTTCTTCCTGCAATATCCTATTCAACACTTGAAGACAGTAGGCATCAATATGGGAAAAGGAATGTCCATAGTGGGCTCCTCATGACATGCATAGCATACCTTCTGTACAACACAATAAAGTAGGCTACTGGCTTTCCCCCAAATCATTGCTTTTTCTTCTTGATCTTTTCCACCCCACCCCAGTTTGAAGTTCTCTGACAGTTTTATGCCTTTGGTTACTTGCAAGCATCTGATCAATATCTCACTGCAATCAGTCAACTGGAGTCTTCCCATCAAACCTTATGGTTTTTCAATTTGGTTTGAAATTCTCTTTCATAGCTCTCCCAACTTCTATCTTGCATTTGGCCAACTAATTTGGTCCCTTTTCAACTGGGATTGGATATAAGCACTGGGACCAAATACATATTCAAAAATATGAAACACAGAAATCCTTGCACTTCCAAAAATACTTTTTGAAAAGTCAAAGTCAAAAGAAGCTGGAATTAAAAAGGAATTAGTAAGGAAAATTTGGATATGGATAGGGATCATTAAACTAACATTCAGAGACCTCCAAACAAGGCAGCTGGAATGTGTGAAAGGAATCCAATAATTCAGATTATTATAAAGGAATTTGATATATTGCTGATACAATAATTGATTATATGTTGGTATACGTTATAGGAAGTTTATAGTTAAGATAAAAGTACTGTAATTGTATATTTGATTCTCGGCATATGACAGGATGCATTTTTGGAAATGGTAAATTATTTTGTTGGTTGGTTAATTAACTACTCTTTCTTGCATGCAATTCATTTTGTAAGATACGCACACATGCCTCTTTGAATTCTTTCTGACTGTTCTATGATTCTATGATTCTATGATTCTATGTTCCATCTTCAAAGGTTTTTGGGCTCTGAAACCTAAACTAAAGTTGCCAGATCTTTCCGAGAGTGGAATTTTGATGACAATCATAAAGTTACATAGGAAGGTGCCTTATGCCAGCCGGTAAGACAGTTTCTCCATCTGGAGAAGTACGATCTACTCTGACGGGCAAAGTATTTTGGCAGCAGTACCCTGGAGATTTGAAGCTGGGATATTATGCACGCAAAGCAGGTGCTCTATTACTGAGCAATGGAAAATAAAGACCATGCTTCCTTCAACCTGCACAGTAGGCCTCCTGCAGGGATTGGCACTACTTGGGTGCCTTCTTCAGAATGAGACCAGAGAGATTTTCTGTAAGGACATAAGAAGAGCCCTCTGTTGGAGGCGCCATCTGGTCCAGCATCCTGTTTTCAACAGCAGCCAACAAGATGTCTCAGGAACTTTCCTTGCATCCTTGGCCAACACTAGCATCTCTTCCTTACATGCCTAGCAGAGAGCAGAGAGCGCTGGAGCCAGGATGGGGACACGTTACCTGTTAGTCCAGGGGACAGGAGAGATCTGGGATGATTTGCTGCATATTTCCATTATCTCAATGCCTAACTCAAAGTTTTGATTTAAATTACTTCCCGAGTCTTTGTTTCTCAACCACACTAAGTTTCTTCTGCCTCCCATACCTCTTCTAAAGGTCAGTGGAGCACTGGTTTAAGGCAAAATGAAATTGACTTCTCTATGCACAATTTGGAAACTTCATGGCCATTACTTAGATATTTCTCCTCAAATTCCCTTGCAGAGACATGACAGGTTAAAATATTGCCATGGCAACCACCACCCCCTCAGTAGTTTGAATGTGTTTTTTTATTATTATTAAAGAATCAAACAAACCCTAAAAGCTCTTCTCTTTGAGACCTACAAGCTCAACACGATGGAACCCAGTTCCAGGTGACTTCGCAATGTGTGAAAAATGCTTTCGGTGAATTCTGAAACCATCTTTACATACCTTCAACTTCAGCACTGAGACCTTTGATGGAAGCTGTGGCAAAGCAGAAAAGAAGTCAGATGGTGAACCCAGATAAGTATCACACATATCCAATATGGAAATGGGTGTTTTGAGAAAAACAATATTTGCAAGAAAGGAGGGAAGGGAAACAATCCTCTTACCAGCAGAAACAGCTTTAAATTCTGTCAACTCCTGAGAAAATGTAGCCAAATCAGGCTCATGTAAGAAGATCTGTTCCACAAGGGCATGGAGCAAGGTGAAATTCCTCTCCTTCCCTCGTAGCAATGATAACTACAAACAGAAGACAGCAATGTAATTGACAGGCTTGCCTAGATTTGGGGTGTATTATTTTCAAAAATGGAGGCAGCGGAGAAATGTTATAGCTCCAAGGAAAATTTAATAAGAGCAGAAAAGTGGGGTTAATATTTCTTTAAGCTTCTAACCTAACAGGATTCAGAGGTCTTTCTGCAAAGGGCCTGTACTACCTTTCTCACTGCATCCTCATGAAGGATGTTGTGAATTCAGTGGTACCTCAGGTTACAAACACATTAGGTAGTACCTCAGGTAGTACCTCAGGTTAAGAACTTTGCCCCAGGATGAGAACAGAAATCGCGCAGCAGCAGCAGGAGGTCCCATTAGCTAAAGTGGTACCTCAGGTTAAGAATGGTTTCAGGTTAAGAATGGACCTCCGGAACGAATTAAGTTCGTAACCAGAGGTACCACTGTAGGATTTGCCAGAAGGAGGTGTACAAGGCACCATCCTACCACCTTAGGGACTCCAATCTGGATTTGTGTGTAGGGTTTACTTCTTAGCCTTTTCTTCTCCTGAAGATGTTCCACAAGGCAGCAGAGGCTTAGGATCAGATTTTCATTCTCCTAGATGGGCTTCCTTCCCAGGTTGGCAAGCCCCACCTGTCCCTTACTTCCCTCTACAGCATGTGCAGAAACCACCGTCTAGGCCATTGGTCTTGTCCGCTCAGTCTGCCAGAGTCAAGGGATACAAGGGAAGTCCCTAACTCATAGATGGTTTGAGATCCAATGGCTACCCTTACCTGTTTTAATTGGCCAGTTGAAGCCATTCCCAGGGTATGACCACTGTTGCATGCTGAGAGCCGAGTTCAGGATGGGGACCAAAGGTGGGTGAACTACCTCAGAAGGACCATGATGTGTCCCCCACCAGAGGTGTCCCCCACCACTACCCAACACCTCTAATGTATAGCTCTGCTTTCCCTGGGAAGACATCAGTGAGGCCAAGAGAGGAGTCTTGTCTTCTGGGCAGCCCAGGACCTCCATACACCCTGCCCAGGCTTGTGTCCTGGGGAGGTCACTTTGGTGCTATTAATGCAGTGGTTTGACTTTACCACTGGAGGTGCACTCCATTGTCTCTTGAGACAGTCAGGTGCCAACAATGCCACTTAGGAACTAAAGCTGAGAAATACTACCACAGCTAAGAACCAGCCTGGCTATTGCAATGTTCTTCAGAGACCCTTCAGTGTTTTCTCTTGCCTTCAGAAATGAGGTAGGTGGTGATCTCGGACAGGGCCTTCTCCATTGCGACATCCATGTCTGACATACCTTTCCCAGGGAAGCTTGCCATGAGCAGTATTCTATTAACTCAGCTCAAGACTTTCCACTTTCATAATGAGACTCCTCCCGTCTCCTCACCTGACTTGTGTCCTCCACAAACCCACTCCAGGAGGTTAGGAAAACTCTTAAAACAAAATTAGGGGGCACAGGAGGAGGGGTGAACAGTACATTGTGAAATGCTTTCACTGACAGAAACAGAGATCTAGGCACCACATTGGATTCTATGCCTGGTGTTGACATTGAGTATTTTTGGTGCCAAATGAAGACCTTTTTATCTGACTTATAAATTTTGTTTTTGGGTTGTGCTTTAACATTGCCTCTGTTTTAAAGTTTATTTTACACTACTCTGCTATTTTGGGCTTTTTTAGGATGTTCTTATCACTTTTGAGCTTCTCTGAGAAACCTTTTAAAGGTTGAAGAAAGCCCTCTGCCAGGCTGCCACACACACCAAGCTTCTGAGGGCAGAGGAACTACCAAGAGGGTCCTCTCTGCCGAGTAAATATTACTCCTGGGAATAATTCTTCCAAAGGTTTTATATTTTAAATAGATACAATAACTTATGCATTTTTCACCTTTTGGTATTTGTCCCATTCATCCATTTTTTGGGTGGGTGGGTGGGGGTTTATGCACTAGAGAGACAGAAGCCCCCTCCAGAAATTATTCCTCCATACCAGTTGGCAACAGGGCACCCTCCCAAAATTGAATAACTTCAGCTCTCTGCACCCGACCTTTGGCCATGCTGGCTGAGGCTGATGAAAGCTGGAGAACAACAATATCTGGAGGGCATCAAGTTGACTACTGATGCTCCACAGGTTCTCTGATCTCCCGCAGAAAACATGAATGTATTAAGGTGTTGCCAGCAGGGATGGAGGTGTTGAGGGTGCTGCTCCCTCACATATGCTTTAAATACAGAGAGAGAAAATGTCTGAAGGGGGCTTGACTGGCAAAAATAGCTGTACACCCATGTACAAAAAGGAAAGCAGGTAATGTGGTCTTGGGAGTAACCCACTGGACGATTTTAACATTGAAAATGGGACATATATATTTCCTAGACAGTGACAAAAGGTTTCACACTCCAGTGTAAAACAGTAAGAATAGTTCATGTAAAACAATGCTTTAAGTCTCCATAGTGGGATCGAGAAAGATGTCGTCTGGCACAGTAAGCTTTTGTAGATATTTTTCATAATGATAAATGTGGTAGTTCAGCAGAAATATAAAAAAAGGCAAACATCCAAATTGGGGCTCTGAATTGTCGCTTGCATCATAAATCATTCACTCAATATACTGAAATCCCTGGGAAGTGCCATGGTGGGGGAAAATAACTTCCACTTCTATTTAGAGATGTGGCAGAATTTGATAATATGCTTAAAGGTTCAAGGCTGCCTAGAGAATATGCAGTCAGTAATAGGAGCAGCCATACACAGAGTTTGAGGCAAAGGAAACTGCTCTTATTGCCAACATTTTCAAAAGCAAATCATCAGTCCTGCAAATGGATCACAGATAATACAACCAAAAAAGTCACTTTTACATGGGCATATCCTATTGCATCTTAATTCTGGCCAGAAACTGTTGTTCATTAATTTCTGTTTCGGACAAAATTTTGTTTTTTGCAGATGTCCACACATTTTTAATGATATTCCTGCAATGTGGAGACTACCAGATGGAAGCCAACATTCTGGGCAGCTTCCAATATACCGTATTTACTCAAATCTAATACAGTACTCACCTTTTTGAGCCAAATTACATTGTGAAAATTAGGGTGCACATTAGATTTGATGGTACATTTACATTCACCAGCAAATACTTTTTTTGGTTTCAAGGTTCTGAAAATTGAGGTGCACATTAGATTCGATGGTGCATTAGACTCGAGTAAATACGGTATGTTAGGGACGCGGGTGGCGCTGTGGGTAAAAGCCTCAGCACCTAGGGCTTGCCGATCGAAAGGTCGGCGGTTCGAATCCCCGCGGCGGGGTGCGCTCCCGTTGTTCGGTCCCAGTGCCTGCCAACCTAGCAGTTCGAAAGCACCCCCGGGTGCAAGTAGATAAATAGGGGCGCTTTATAGCGGGAAGGTAAACGGCGTTCCGTGTGCGGCTCTGGCTCGCCAGAGCAGCGATGTCACGCTGGCCACGTGACCCGGAAGTGTCTCTGGACAGCGCTGGCTCCTGGCCTCTAGAGTGAGATGAGCGCACAACCCTAGAGTCTGTCAAGACTGGCCCGTACGGGCAGGGGTACCTTTACCTTTACTAAATATGGTATGTGTGTATATATATATATATATATATATATATATATATATATATATATATATCAATAGGCATTAAACATTAAAAAACTCTATACAGGGCTGCCTTCAGATGTCTCCTAAAGGTTGTATAGTAACTTATCTCCTTGGCTCAGGGATCACATAACTCCATACCCTCCAACATTTCTCCAATGAAAATAGGAGACGTCCTAAGGAAAAGCAGGACGTTCCAGGATCAAACCAAAAACTAAGGCAGCTTCTGTAGATTTGGGACTGTCCCTGGGAAATAGGGACACTTGGAGGGTCTGGACTTTGCCAGAGTAGTTTGCACTGAGTCTCAGCATTTCTTTAAGGGGTTTGGAGCATCTAGAAAACATTCATCTGAAGGGAATGACATTGCTGTATTATTTATCTGCACTCAGGAGAAAAAGAGAGAGATTTAAACACTTTTTTTAAGGGAAATTGTACTCTCCTACAATCCAAGCCTTTCCCCAGCAAAACCACTTACTTTAGCCAGAGAAGACAGCTGAAAGCCTTTGGCCTTCTCTCTCCCAGCATTTTCATTTAAGTAGTTCCCAATGGCTAAGATATATTCCAGCACAGCAACAAATCTCGGGTTGTCCTGCAGCTGTTTGCATGCCCTGATCTTCTGGTTTATGAGCTGGAACACAAGGAGGCATCGTTTGATTAAATTGTCAAGGGTGACTAAATGGGGCTCTCTGCATTGTTTCTGGTCAGTCAGGAATTAATCTAGACCATGGGAATCTCAAGCCATAAAAGGGGCCTCTGTAGGGATCTGCCATGAAGACTTCATAGTCAAGATTGCTACATTCTCACACACTGTAATGGCAGGGATCTTCGGCATTCACTTGTGGGCACATTGTGCAACATGTCACTGATGCAATAATAGTGGATTAGCAGTAGATTTATACTGGACCACTTTATTAAGAAGAGGTTGGATTTGATATCCCGCTTTATCACTACCCGAAGGAGTCTCAAAGCGGCTAACGTTCTCCTTTCCCTTCCTCCCCCACAACAAACTCTCTGTGATATGAGTGGGGCTGAGAGACTTCAGAGTAGTGTGACTGGCCCAAGGTCACCCAGCAGCTGCATGTGGAGGAGTGGAGATGCGAACCCGGTTCCCCAGATTATGAGTCTACCACTCTTAATCACTACACCACACTGGCTCTCAAGTATTAGTTGTTCCTGCAATGCTTCCCTAATATTAATACATTTATTGCTATGTGGAGAGGCACTTTTGTGCTATAACAGGCGAGGAAACTGGTAGACCAAGATTGCCCCACAGGCCTCCCCATTTGTCCTGCAAGGCTGCTTTTCTGTTAGTCCTGTGGGCACCATGTTGGCAACACTTGACTTGGAAAGTAATTACATACAATAGCAGCTTCAGAAAGGGCAATTTGGAGCAGTAAAGGTGGTGAGAAGGGGTAACTGGACTCTTTGTGCTGCTTCTATGTTCCTAATCTTCCTTCCCCTTCCCTCCTCTGTAGGGTGACAGACACAGATTGAGGAATCTGTGAAGAAAAAGTCTGCTTTTTGGACCTCACAGGCAGAATAAGAGCTCTGAAAGGGCAACTCTGAGCAGAAAACCAACAGGCAAGGAAAAGGTTAATATGCTATCATTGCTGCCACTTTCCCACTTCATGTGTAACTTTTCCCTTTGCAAAGTTGCTTTTGCTTAGAAATAGCAGCCTTTGATGGCCTTTGACACATTATTGGCAGGTAATGTGCCAGTCATTTCATGCTTTGTGTTCTCAAAGAGATACACTGTTAGTTTCAAAAATCAGCAGGAAGAAATAGCAGCCTGAATATTCAATACAGGCAGTAGCTTGTCTTATCTGCCACTTATGTGCATAATCATATGTCCCCCTGCACCCAGACCACAGGTGTCTCCCTATGAAGGGTTTGTGCAAATCACGACTTCTGCAACTACACAGTAGGGCAAAAACAGGGTGCAAAAGGTTACTCTCTCTTACTCTCCCAGTGCACACTTGTCAATAATCCCAACACATTCTTATTTTGACCCCAGTGTGCTCTTTCAAAACTGATTTCCATAATGAAAAAAGGATGTGCAATTTTAACTTGTTCAGATCTTGTTGGGTTGGTTATTCTTTTTTCTTTATTTCTTTTGTCTCTCCCAATATGGATGTATATTTTTCACCCTTCCTTATATTGAGCTCATTAATTAAAGAAGGATTGCCTCCCTAGAGCTGCTATTAGCCATAGAGGGAGAAACATGTGGACTTTAAAAATTAATTTTTCATATTTTCCCATCCACAAGTTATAGCAGCTCCAATTAAATAAGGGGTGTATGTAATCTGGACCAGGGCTATGGTGTGGGGAAAAGTGTGTCTCTCCTCATGCTGTGACCCCAATCAAAACCGGTGCCCCTTACCTGCTTTTCCAAAAATAGAATGACATTGGGAGCACCCAACAGAGAGCTGTTATTTTCAACCAGTATCTGGGAGCAATTGGCTCTAGTTCAGGTTCAAGGCTCCAGAGAGGTTTTAGCATTGATGCTTAGTTGCAATTGACACAATGCAGGAGGTCCTTTGAACCAGCCGTTGGGGTTCAGGTTAAGTTCAGCTCCCTCCCTGCAGCCTCTTCAAACTGGATGATTGGCAGTCTTTTTGAGATGTGGACACCTTGAGCCCCAAACCAGATTTTCATTATTATGTAAAACAAAACAGTCAATGTTGGATGTATTGCTTGGGCACCTAGACTGTGTTTCCATAGGTAAACAAGAATGACAAATATCTCGAAAATTAAATCTCAAACAATATCTACAAGGTATCAGCTGTGTTGATTGGCATGGACTGTGTCATCGTTCATGAGGTATTACCTTCCGGAGGTGCTATTTCCGCTAATGAACTCTCAGGTTTTGACTTGCCCAAGGCTATTTTAGATACCCCAGCAGGTAGCGCATATTGTATTTCAAAATCTAGACGATCTCAAATTTACTTTCATGCTAGTTATGACTCTCTTGGCTATCAAATCCAGGAGCAACACATAGATCATCAAAACCTTTCTCCACATTTCTTTTGAATAATGCAGTGAAATGACAAGTTATACATCAGGCTGCCCACATTAATACAATATGAATGTCAACGACATGACGGGTGAGTTGCTTTTTTCAAGGAAAATCTCTGCTCACACACATACGTAGATAGACACGCCGGCTTTTAAAATTGACATGGAGGGCATCTGGTGCTTTATAGTGCATCCCTAAGCATGTTGACTCAAGAGTAAGGATGGCGGGGGGCGGGGGCGGCAGGAATTCAGTTCAGTTCACATTTAAAGGTGAACCTACCTAATTCTCACTTCCTGGAACAAAATGCAAACCAAAATACAGCCATCCCTCAAAATTTGTGCTTCTCCAAAGCTTGCAGTGCAGTTCTCCAGCCAAGTAACATACAAAAGAATGTATTGAAATGTATTATTTTATATTTGCCTGTTTATCTTTGGCTATAACATGCATTTGGTTCCCTTAATGATAACTTCGATTTAGCTTATCCAAACTGATGTGCTAATGTGGAGTTATGACTGGGGGCGGGGGGACAAAAACACCAAGAGAAAGCAAGTTTGACAGATTCATCCCAGTCCCCTGAGTACAAAGGGACTTTATCCAATGTAAGTATGGATAGGATTACAGCAAGCTCAATGTTTAAATTTATTTAAGGCACACACACAAACAAATATAATATGCTTACCCACAGAAATCAAGGTATGATACTTACTGGCCGCAGTTCAGCCATGGATTCTGGTAGTTCACGAATGGAATGCAAGAGGTCAAGTTTCTTGCATAAATTAGGTATTTTACACATCTGCATAAAGGAAAGGAAACTCAGAAAAGATTCCTGTTGTCCTACATAAAAAAAAATTAAGCTGCCTTGTTAAATCTTGTTCTAGGGGTTTCCACAACCCTCTGAAGCAGATTTGAAGAGGGTTTGGAGTATGTATGCATGGAGGAAGGAGATGAAGGGAAGGTCCACTGAGCAAACATAAATCCTTGCTCCAATGGAATATATTCATTTGACACCAGCTCGTCAATTCCTGAGAAAATTGTGCTCAAAAATGATCAAAATGGAAAGGGAGAGGGAAATTGGTGGAATTCCCAAGCATGAGCTACAGGGTTGTTGTTGAATTTCTCTCACTTTCAAGGCACCCATTTACAAGGTAGTGAAGCAGCATTTGTGAGTGCCCTTTCATTCAGTCTTCAGTTTAATTCTCCAGTGGCCTGCACTCTGCAGCCTTCCTGAGTGTTTCCTGAAAATCCCTGAAGTCTGCTCAATGGCCAGCTTACTCAGAGTAAGATGACAGAGCTTTTCCCATAGAGAGCCAAGAGACTACAAAGTGCTGGAGAAATGGAAAGGAAAAATGCATATGCCCATTCTACCCACAGCCACCTTGCAACAATAACGAAAGCTCAATTCCACAGCCACAAAATGTTTTTGAAAATTCTAAAGTGTCCTGAGAATGAGGCAGCCTCATTTGCAGTAGAAGAAAACTTTTGAGAAATTTGGGGACACGTTTTGGCATAGCACCAGCAAAGATGTTGGAGGCTAAACTTAGAACCAGACACATCCGTACTGAACTATAACCCTAGGTAAAAGCTCCCACCTTGGGATATATCAGCTATAGACATGCATCTTCAACAATGCATTGACCTTAAGTCACACAACTGCTGTTCTGTACTTTAAAAAACACAAATGAAATATTTTAGAAATGCTTTTTTAACGTTTCAGTTTGAACTTAATTCTAATACTCTAACACTGTGTCTTTTGCACAGTCTTCTGTGTTAAGGAGACAGATCAGGATGTTTGAATAAATAAAGCAACCCAGCTGCTGCAAAGGATTTCTTTGTTCCAAGAAAGTTCGATGAGTTGCATTTTCCCAAGTTTTAAACTCAGCATAAAATCAACAGAGAGCAAGAAGCAGACAATATGGCATGTACAAAACCACGACTTAAACCGTAGATATACTTCTTACTTCTAGCATAAATTGATCCACCAGATGCAGGTCTGAAGGAGACCCTTTGAACGACATGTACATTTCTATATCTTTCGCGGTGGGCTGGTATCTATGGGAAATCGATACAAATTAGCATTCCTGGTTCCAAGACATCAGTGTCAAATATGGGCATTTTGCAGAAAATGGTAACAATTTCAACAGAATACTTAAAACATGGGCTCATTTGTGTGCTAAACCAGAGTAAACAACAATGAACGTTTCCCCATTTTAATTAATTGGGGGAAAATGTAGCATTTTTGTATTGGCTTGTTTCAAATTCATTAACCACTGCCATCTTGAATAATTAACTACATTCCATATGTGTATTTTTCCTCTTCTGCCCACCTTCAGATTGGGAAAACAACAACAGCTAGAACTGTTTCATTGGGCCTTCCCACAGGTGGAACAAATTCTAACAGTGTTCATTTGTTTGTTTGATGTAATACATTTCTATGCTGCCTCATAGTCAAATTGCCTGCACTGTTTACAAAACTTAAAAGCCACAATACCCACCATAATGCAATACAAACATAACCGTAGCAGATAAAAGCACAGTTAAATGTCAGAGTTTAAAACAATGTCTTGTTGAATAAATAGCCCTTTGCTTGGCATTCAGAATACAGAGAGTTGGCACCAATCAAACCTCCCTATTTATTTAGACCAAGCAACACAAACTTGTTCTGACACACAGAGTTCTTTCAGCAGTCTCTGTATTCTCCCTTCCCCTTGTGACTGCTAGAGTAGGTACTGTAGTTCAGGGGTACCAACTATGGTGCTCTTCAGATGCTGCTGTATTTCAGCTCCCATCATCCCTGACCTCTGGCTATGCTGGCAGGAGTTGGAGTCTACATCACCCAGAAGGCACCACTGTAAATCCACATGCCTCTTTCACCTGCCTCCGATAGTCTGCAAAGCAGCACCATGGAATCTTCCCGGTCCAAGCACACAAAGCAAGGTGGAGAGAGGTGAACCACATTACAGGGAAGGGCCATAGCTGAGTGCTAAAGCAACTGCTTCACATGCAGAAACCCCAGGTTCAATCCCCAGCATCTCCAGGTAGAAATGTCCTCTGCCTGGAACCCTGGAGAGCTGTTGCCAATCTGTGTGGACAATTCTGCATTAGATGGACCCAATGGTCTAACTCAGGAGAAGACGGCTTCCTATGTCCCTAAGGCATCGTGGAAAGTTATTTCAAGCTGTCTCTGGATGGGTTGGGGGAAATAATGCAAAAGGGTGGCCCATAATCATGTCAAGCATGGGATTAATTTATTTTAAATCCAAGCCATTTGGCTCAACTGGATTGAATTGTTTTGTTGCTCACTTTGCTTAAAGCTCAGCATTACAAGCAGCAAGGTGGCTTACGGTTCCTCCAGAGAACAATGAGTAATAGAGCATATGTATTTTTTTTAAGTTACATCCCTAATTTCCAATGCAAGGAGCTAGGTACATCAGGTGCTTCAGTAAACACATCCTTTCGCTTCTCCTTTCATTTGCCCAAAATGATGCTGTTTTCAAAAAGTAATATCTATCATAAATAAAGAATTCTATCCAAAAGGTTACCTTCTTAGTGCTGTAATCTGCTCAATGCTAAGTCCACCACTGTCTTCATGTATAATGTATAATTTTTCTTTCAGCTGGCTTGGCTTTATGCGGAAACTTTTAAGAAAAATGTCTGGAGGGGGAGAATGGTTCTTTGATTACTTGTAGATAAATGCACAGGGGAGCAGGGGGGGGAGGAAGCAGAGAAAGAACACTGGGACATTTATACTGTTGTTCAGCCCACAGAATTAGCTTGTGCTTGTGCCCACTAAAAGCTAAGATGAGTCAGTGCTCTAATATCTTGTACAAATAGTATCCTAGCATTCTAGTACGAATGGCATCGATGTATCCATATGGATGTATTTGATTGAAGTGCAGTCAATCCATTAGTCAGAAGAATAAATCAAGAGAGTGTCTCCTGATGGCACTCAAAACCTTACTTTGAAAATTATTTTAGTTAAGTATACAAAAAATGTACTGCTGATTCTGGGATTGAGTTTACAGAGCCCACTGTTTCGTTCTCCAGAGTGACCACTCAACTCCCCCTGGGAGCTCACAAACAAGGTGGAAAGGTGACAATCGCTCTCACTGTCACGTGATCAAAGCATCAAGTAAACAGGGGTACACTGCCTATGAATGAAAAGTGATACCCTTATTGAATTACCCACACCTGAATTTGTCCAGTTTTTCCCCAAGCATGTTTTGAGTCTTAAGTTTGCTAAAAGAAGGGGCTTGCCCAATTTGCGTAGTAGAAAAGAGTGATTTCCTGGAAGAAACAAGACTAATTTGGAGGATTAGAAAGCACTGTTTAAAGATGTCTTTATCCTCACTAACAACATCTTAACATGTACTTCCCCACCACCACCACTTTAGTGTCAGTCAATGGATGCAATAATTTCCCAGCCCAGGTGTCCCAATTAACATAATGATTACACCCTTCCAATTTTAGTTCATGCAAATCCTTCACAGGTTTATACGTCACACTAAGGATTTCCAATTGTGCTTGCTGGAGGCCCCTTGCGCAGCTGCCTCAAGTGCTACAAAGGATCCTGGGAAGTACTATAAAGCACACATACACTTAGAGTGTTGTGCCAAACTTTTATCCCCCATTTCTTCTTGACCATGTTCCAATACTGAGAGGGGAAATGCATTCAAAAATTATCAAAGAGCAAAGGAAAATTTGGAGTAATTATAAAGGTCAGGATGAACTGTTTTGGCTGCATTTAGCTTACTTTTGAGTAGGCATGGGGGAGAAACTTGGTTTTGTTTGTATTTTAATGAGAAACTACCTAAGGTGCAATTTTCAAGCTTACACATGAACTATCCTTTGAAATTTGTATTTCTCTGAATTTTGCACTTCTCTGAATTTTACAATACGGTCCACTAACCAGAAAATGTGTGCCTGCATGCATTAAAAAGCACACAGCAGTGAAAATGACATGCAAAAGTGCGATATATGGGAGAAATTTGTTTACAAAAATATGCATATTTGTCAGAACTGAATACAAAATGTCTACAAATTTTCATGTGGATTTTTTAAAATTAAAAATTAAATTTTAAAAAAAATCACAATTTGATGGAGAAATACGGAGAACTAAAAACTGGAAAAATGAGAAACTGATGTTGACAGACTCATCCATTGGTATTTGAGGGAAGGACCAAAATTCAGCGGTAGAGCATCTGCTTTGCATTCTGAAGGTCCCAGATTCAATCCCTGGCATCTCCAGAAAAGGCAGGGGGTGACCCTTGTCTGAAATTGTGAAGACTCGGCCAGTCAGTGTAGACAGTACTCAGCTAGAGGGACCAATGTCTGACTCAGTAGAAGGTTGCTTTCTATCTCAGGGTCCACAGATGAAGCTGAATGGCAAGAGATTCAGGACAACAACAAAGCATTCATTGACACAGCACACAGCTAAACTACATAAATTGCTACCACTAAATGTAGTTATGACCACCAACTTGGATGGCTTAAATTGAGGATTAGAAATGGAGGATAAGGCCATCAATGACTACTTGTCACGATGGTTGTGTACTACCTCAGGATCAAAGACAGTTGTTAGGGAACTGCCATCGGCTCAGAGGTGAGAAATAGAAGGGCAGTTGTGTTACAGAGAGCCTCTGAAAATCTTGCAAAGCAGTTCCTCTTCTGGGGAGGAGGAAAGCCCTACCTCCAGTGGGGAAGAGGTGCAAGGACCAGAGGATGCTGGTGGGAGCCTTCTGGGCAAGCCGGACAGGAGGGAAACACGCCCTTGCCATCGCCCATCCTGCACAGTAGTTTGAGGCGCAGAGAGGGGAGGAGACGTTTGGGGGTAACAAAACTCTTATGTTGGGGAGGTCCAAAAAAAGACCATTACCAGATTCTGCTAGCGATTGAGCCAGACATGAGCTTTGGGGCTCTTCACTGTAAATAGTTTGCACCAAAATAAAGCCTGTAAAACACAGGGCGGAGTCCTGCCTGGTTACTCTCAAGCAACCGCAACAGCCAGCTGACAACAGTATTCCTTTAAACATCTGTTACAGGAGAGCTATTGCATTCATGAACTGCTTGTGGGTTTCCCACAGACATCTCTTTGATCACTAGGAGAACAGAATGCTAGACTGGGTAGACCTTTGGCCTGATCAAGAGGTCTCTCCTTATATTCTTATGTCAATGATTCTGTGATCACAGGATAACATTTGATGGACTGCTTTTCGTATAACTCTTGAAATTCCACAGCATTTCCTTCTGAGCCTCTTAAAAATCTTAGGACTCACGAGTAAGGGGCTACTCCTAGTAAGCAAAGTGACATTTTCACACTTACTGAAGTTATGTGCAACTTTTGAGTTTAACATAATTTGTTGTGTCGGGAGAGGCTCATTGCCATGAGTTCCCACCACTTCTTGAATACGAAACTGGTTGTGAAGCCGAGCCACATTTATGGTTTTCTGGCCCAGGTAGCAGGATGTCCAGATTGATTTCTCTATCTAAAAATATTAAAAAGCTGTAAGTAAATATGTCATGGCATCTCTATAATTAGGACGGGCAAGTTCCCAAGGCTTGATTTGGAATGAGCTTACCTAATGCAAGCTACTTTGCACGCAGTTCAGCTCATGTCCAAAATTAGTTCATTTTAAGCTCACATATTCCAAGCTCCAGGTTTCGTCATATTTTCAGGGATGCTTTTATAAACACACAAAGCAATGAGAAGTATCCCCACTCCCAACACATCCTCCAACCACTAGGGAATATGATGAGTCCTGCAGACACTTCATACTCCTCTCTGACACATTCCCCCATCCCTGTAAAAAAGCATACCTACAATGGTGAAATGTAGCCTTAATGCAGCAAAAGCACCAGGAACCCTGAGAATTATAGATACCCTATGTATCTTTTGGTAGCTGATTTCTGGTGACCTGTAGTTTCCAGGATATTTGTGAGGACCTCAAAGGCCATGGAAACAACATTTCCCATCAGTCTTGTCACTTAATAATGGCCTAATGAAGGTTGCAACAGCCCTCCTTACCACTGCTGCCAGGTAGGTTTCAGCCAGAAATGGAAGGGGTCAACCATGGAAGTGTTATATGCTGGTTTTGAAACTGGGGCTAAACTAATTATGAGTGAAGACCAAACTTGGCTAATAATTAGCCGAGAAGCCCAAGACTAGAGAATTCCATGATTCAAAAAATGGGATTTGGTGAGCCAAAGGAATGTATAACTATCTTATAGGACATCCAAGTAGGATCCCATGTTTCTGACTGGGTATTGTAACACCTAACTTAGCATATAGGAGGAGTCCTAGGAATTGCAAGTACCTTTTTCCTGAGGTCACCCTGTGATGTGTAAATGGTAGTCATGACATTCTTTATGGACAGTCGTAACCATAAAAAGACAATAGATTCCCATGGGGCTAAGAGCTTGCGGATTCCTCTTGATGAATCCATGTAGATCTTGAATTCCATCATAGTATTTTTTACTGTATTCCTCCAACTGAATGATTACCAGGGGACTGTATGTGGGCAAGGGGCAGGGTGGAGATTCCATCTAAATAGGCCATAAAAGAGCTTGACTCACGATATAGGATCATGACCTCTCTGTGGCTTGGTGCTACCACATCCCTCAATGGGCTAGAGGGTGATTATGAATCATGAGTCATTATATCTAGGACAGTGGTGGGAAACCTCTGGCCTATGGTCCTAATTAGGCCCACAAGTTATTCCCACTTGGCCCAAGGGCCATGTCAGGCAAGCCACAGCCACTTGTCCATCACCCAGCATCAGATGACTTCAGCTATGGGTAAAAGCATGACTTGGAAAAGCACCATATTCAAAAGGGAGAATCAGGAGTTCACTCTAAATGGACCCCTGATTCTTCTTTTGCAGACCTGACCTGAATTCAAATGAAAATTCCATTGCAATTCAAGCCATAGTTGCAGAGGTAGAATTTTTGCAGCTGCAGTTTGACTTCTTGAATTCAGGCCGTGTTTCTTTGCAGTTCAAGCTGGGACTGCAAAGGAAGAATCTTGCAGCTGCATATTGAAGTTACCATTACCTGGCACCCGATGCCATCAGCTGATTAGCAGGTAGCCAGATCCACCCACCTGTCACGTGATCTGTGGAATGCTGGCTGCTTCTGCTCAGCCCTCCTCTAACAGGATAGGGACTATGGTTATAGATTATTCCCAACATTTACTTATTAACCAATGGTGTTCGTCTCTTGCCCATTTTGCCTCCTAAGGAACTCAAGACAGCAAGGATAGGTTCCCCACCAACCAATTTAATTCCATTAAATGCCTACCATGATCACAATACTCTCCTTTGCGAAGGAGGTTTACATCACATAAGTTGTCAGGATTATTTGAATGGGCATGTGAATAGGACATGGTGTATGTACTACAAGGGTAGCCAACTTGGTGTACTCCAGATGTGGATGATTTCTCCCATACTCCCATACTGAGAAACAATGGGAGGCTTGGTCCAAAACATCTGGAAAGAACCTCAGTGGTCACCCTGGTGTACTACTTGCTTTCTCTATTTTGTTGCTAAATTCCTACATGGACAGCATTTCTATTCTGTAGAAGGATGAACAATCTCGTGTTAAATCACATTATGATTATGATGATGGCAGCTTGCAACAACAGAGAATCAAACACTCATGGATTGTATGCGCCCTGTTCTATGCAAAATATAGTTTCAGACCTTTTCCTGAGGAACTACTTCCCAGTGGAACACTTTTGTTCTTGTTGATGTTGGAGGCTGGCTGGACAACTTGGGAAAAGGAGGCGGGGCTTTCATATCTGCCGTTCTTCCAGGAAGCTGACCCAATGCTGAAACCAAAGGACGCTTCTCCTGGAGAGTGTGGGCTAAGGTCACAGCCTCTGGAGCTGTAGGAGATTCCAAACCGAAACAGATGGGCTGTTCCATCTTCCCTTCATTTAAACAGGGAGCTTCCTCACACACCGCTTCTGAGACGTTCCCCTGAGTCAGGGATTCTGCCTTTGGCAATGAGCAGTATCTGTCTATGAGCAGCATCCACTCATTTCGGAGCTTGGTAATGTCCTCTAGTTTGTTGTTCTGGACAGTAAAGGGTATTTGGAATCTACAATTCAAAAACGGTGAGTCTGTGAACCCAAAATAGTGCACATGAAATGCCAATAAGCACAACCACAACCATTTCTGTTTCATGCTCATTGATGTTACAGACAGTTTTACTTTTCAAGAAGGCCAGCAGTGCTGACTCTGACCTTTTCAGGCTGACTTAATTGCTAAGACTTTGAAAGAAACAAGAATGCTGAGATATAAAGATATATATTGCAACATATTGACTCAGGTGAACAATTTCCATATAATTTTGTGGCCTCTGGGGTCAAATGGAACATTTCTACATTCTGAGAAGACACAGCTACAGCTAAACACTGTCTCCAGCATTTAGATTTTTCACGTGAGTCAATTTACTAATTAATCCTTCTTTGGTTTGTGAGCAAGGAACAGAATGTTTTTGACACTGAGATACGTCGACTTGGCTAGCCACTAGGAACTGGAACTGAAATATGTCCAGCATATTAACATGCTTTTGAGCATGTGCAGAGTGTCCTTCCCACATCAATAAGTGATGAAAACTTAGCACCTCTTATTTTAGATATGAAACATGCAGATCCAATCATATATTCAATGCCGAAATTGTGTATCTGGATTCAAGTGACTAATCTGACATGCCTAGCTTTACTTTTAGGGAAACTAAGAAAGCAAAACTTCTAACAATTCATTTATTCCCAAGCCTTCAGCTCTTTCACACAATCTCCAGGGTAATATTAGAGCCTATTGAATTTGGGTGTACATGTATATGGATGTCACAATGTGTGGTAACTGATGTGTGTGCAGACTACAGCTGGCAAGAAAAGGTGATCAAACATATGTGAAACAATTCAAGGAGGAAACGGCTTCATGAATGACTCCCCACAGCTTTGTTTCACCGACATCGCACTGACTCCTATTCCCCCTTACAGAGCTATAATTTCTAGACTGGTTTAACAGTCAATCTCTCTTCCCAGGAATATCTGCATATTGTAGCTCTGTGAGTTCCTAACAACTCTCAGCACCCTTAACAAACTACAGATCCCAGAATTCTACAGAGGAAGCCATGACTGTTTAAAGTGGTATCGTAGTGCTTAGAATGTATGGTGCAAATGTAGCCAGAGTAATTTTCTGTTTTTTGTTACTCAGCAGTCTTGGCGTGTGTGCGTGTTTCTCTTCCTCCCTACACAGCATCCACAACAGAACATTACACAAAGCTCACTAGCATAAATTAGCATGGTTGGTACCACTTGTGCAACCTTGACTTAGACCTTCTGGGCTGGGCGGGGTATAAATAATAAATTATTATTATTATTATTATTATTATTATTATTATTATTATTATTATTATTACATTTGTTTCCGCTGTATTAGGTACACTTACAAGTACTTAGCTTCCTTTGTTCGAAGCATGAAGGTGCCAGAACCATTCTCCTCGCTGACAACTGCATCTCCACTTGACAAGTTTATTGTTTTTGCTACAGGAGCCACCGTCTCCATCTGGCGTTGGTCGATGCAATGTAAGCTCAGCTCCCATTCCCTCAGCTGAACAAAGTGTCTAGAGAACAAAAAAAGAAAAAGAAAAGAAAAGGTGCTGGCAAACTCAGGTAGTTAGGTGCATGTAGATCCTTTGATTCAATGCAAAAATACACATTTCATACTGGTGAAAATAATTTCTTTTAAAAGGATTTGCGAAGGACCTTATTGTTTTATGGTTTGTGAATCAACTTAGGAGGTTAAAAGATTCCTCATTAATGGAGCCTAAAACATTTAGAGTGTTTTGATGTATCTTGGTGCTCTGTGCTTTGTATTTATTAGGTTAAAAGGGTTTGTGAATTGCTAGTCTGTCTTAATGGCATCTGAAACATTTGAAGTGTTCAGGGTTTCACTAATACGGGGCTATAATGCTCTGTGCTTCCTCAATGAAATTTATTAAGTGAACTATGTTTTTCTAATTGAAAAACTGTAATTAATAAGAGGTTTCTTTTTTAAAAAGAACTTCAGGATAGAAATTCTGGGATAGGCATTGGACTGAAAATGAAGACGAGATATTGCAAAACATTTTCTTTGTTGCACAAACCTGGGGATGAGGAACCTGCGCCCCACCAGCAGACACTGTAACTACTCTCTGACGGTTTGACTTTACCCCCAAAGGTACACCCTTCCATTATCTCCCAAGACAGACAGGTGCCAACAGCAACAGCTCCAGCCAGCCTAGCTTATGATCAGGGATGACAAAAGTTGTAGCCCAGCAACATCTAAATAGATATAGGTTCCCTAGCCCGAAAATAGAGTAGCTGTGCTCAGTTATCTCCAAATCTGTCTTTCTTGAAATGGTTAATGATCACACTCCCAAAACTAACCTACCTATTCCAAACCCTCCCAATCTGGATCCCCTCAACCCAACTTCGCAGTTGGCAGAGAAAACTACACTCTTTCATCTTCTCACATAAAAAACCAAGAATAAGCCCCAAATACCTGCACCTCCCCACCTCAGAAGGAGGATGGGGAATCCCCAACATAGAAGCATATTACATTGCCAACCAAATACGCCATATAATCCCATATATACTCGAAGATGAGACAAAACAATGGGTACACCTAGAGAGGGACACAATTGAAAACACCTGCACCACAACATACCCACTCCTCCCAAACAAACTAAAGAAAATTCCCACAACACTTAACAGGTACACACAGACCATGCTCAAAGCATGGAAAACACAAATAGGCAAACTATCCCCAACCCCATCCCCACTAATCCCCCTGGCGTACCACCCATTATTCCACCATGCAGCACAAAACCTCCAGATAAAAACCTGGCGAACCAAAGGCTTATATCGCCTAATAGACTTTTATAAAAATAACAAACCCCTGTCAACACAAGAAATACAAGACAAACTAGAAGACACCCAAATGCCCTGGTTAACACAACACCAACTACATGCCCTCTTAAACAACCCAACAGTAAAATCAGCAGCAACTAGGCCCCTGACAACCTTCGAAAACCTCCTCCTAACAACAAAGGGAAACGGTAAAGGGACGGTATCCGCAATATACAAAACAATACTCCAAAATCCCGCAAATCCCCTAGACGCAATCAAAGAACAATGGGAGAATGACATAGGCTATGAGATTAACCCCACTCAATGGACCAGAATGTGGTCTAAACCCCCCTTTAAATCCATATCAACGAAAAGCAAAGAACTCACACTGAAACTCACCTACAGGTGGTACCTAACACCAAGGAAACTAGCGCTAATACACTCAGGAACCTCACCAAAATGCTGGAGAGGGTGCACCTCCACAGGCACATACTTCCACATGTGGTGGGAGTGTCCCAAAATCCAACTATTCTGGACGACAGCCATACAAGAAATATGTACAATAACTAAGCAAGCAATAGACATCACCCCAGAATTGGCCCTACTAAACATCTTCCAAGACAACAATGCCCATTTACACCACAAAGAACTCATAACCCACCTGCTCTCAGCAGCCAGAAACACCATAACCAGACACTGGAGAGACCTGTCAGGAGTAAGCATGGACCAATGGTACCAAATAGTATGGGAAACAGCCCTACTAGAAAAATTAACTAATAAACTGAAACTGACACGGGGACAAACAGAAGAAGACACCTTCACCCCGGTATGGCTCCCCTTTATTACACACACAGCCCAACAGGACAGTGACAATAATCCACCAACAGCATACAAATCAATATGGCTAACCTGATCCAAAACACCCACCCACCTCACTCACACACGAAAACAAAGATCACCACAGCCAATCACAAGCAAACAATCACACCCTAGGCCAACCTCAACCTCTCTCACCACCAAAGGAACACAAGTGAACAACACAAACAACGCTGACACCAAACTCTACACACATTAAACATAATAGAAACACCGCCACCCGACCCCACCCCCATCCATCTTCCCTCTCTCCACCCCCCCCCTTTTCTTCTCTCTTTCTCTTTTCTTCTCCCCCTAATGCCTCAACAAATGAAATGGATTTGTAAAAATGTTACATGAAAAAAACAAACCAAAAACGAGGCACTACACTTCTGTAAAACAAGAAAATCCTTAATAAAATATTTTTTAAAAAAAGAAATGGTTAATTGTACTCTTATTCTTGCTATTAACAGTGGGGAGGGGTCTTCTCAATGACAGCTCCCTGGTTATGGTATAACCTAGGGGTGGGGAGCCTCTAGTTATCCAGAGGTTGTTGGACTACAACTCCCATCAACCCTCACCCTTGGCCATACTGGCTAGTGTTGATGGAAGCTGCAGTCCAACAATATATAGTGTGGCACAGGTTCCCCATTCCTACATTAAAAGATAACACTCAAGATAGCTCCCATCTGCCCTACTCTGCCCTTCTTTGCTTTAAGTGGCTGCATTGATATTGTTGTTGTTGTTGTTATTATTATTATTATTATTATTATTATTATTATTATTATTATTATTATTATCATGCTTTAAACCTCTCTTAATTGTTATATTTTGTACTGGTTTTAAAACTTTTCAGTTGTTTTTATATAACTCACCTTGAGACTCATGGGAAGGAGATTCATAAATTAATGAAATAATGGGTGGTAGCAAACTAACTTGCCCCATCAAGTTACTGAACTTTCCCTGCTTCTCTCCCCCCCCCCCATGCCCTTCTCAGATCTGCTCCAGAGGGTTGAGGGAACCCCAAGAACAGATTGTGGGGACATACAGGGAAGAGGGGGGAGTTCAACTACAGAAGCAGAAATAATTTGTTTTCATTAAGACCCGTGTTCCACTGCATTCCACCACAGTCTGGCTTCCAACAAAAACAAAGCAAACTTATTCATCTTGCTATCCACCGTGGCAAAATTTTACATACTTAAGTAATAATAATAAGAAGAAGAGTTTGGATTTGATATCCCGTTTTATCACTACCCGAAGGAGTCTCAAAGCAGCTAACATTCTCCTTTCCCTTCCTCCCCCACAACAAACACTCTGCGAGGTGAGTGGGGCTGAGAGACTTCAAAGAAGTGTGATTAGCCCAAGGTCACCCAGCAGCTGCATGTGGAGAAGCGGAGACGCGAACCCGGTTCTCCAGATTACTAGTCTTGCTCTTAACCACTACACCACACTGGCTCATTTCAGTTCAAAGGAAATTCAGTGCAAAGGGAAAGGAGCAGGAGTCATCAATTAACCACCATTTGCAGACTGAAAACAACCACTGATTGTATTTTTGTATTTCCATTCTGGAGATGGAACACATAAGTGAACATCTTTGACATCTTTGCACATAACTCAGACTCACAATCATGCACAGTTCTGGATTACATGGGATGCTTTGCATGTACAGGTACATGTAGGAAGGCCCTGTCACTACAGATGGATATGAAGTCTAGGGCTCAAGGGTGGATTGGCAAGCCCCCACTCCAGTGTGGGGCAAACACTGGAGCATCAAGAGGGCTCCAGTTGACTACTGATTGTGTGGGTTCTATCCAGCTAAGCATTATTAAGCATTAAGTAAGTAAACCCACAAAAATTAATAGGCCAAAGTTAGTCATGGTCATTATTTTCAATGGGTCTAGTCTGAATACAATTAGCATTAGATACAACCCTTTGTGTTTAGTTCTGATTTATTTAGTGTCTCTCCTGAAAGCTTAGCTGAAAGATAAAGAATTCAAGTCATTTTGGCTACCACTCCTAACTGAAAGCATCCATTATCTCTACATCTGTGTGCAGAGTCAGAGTTCTCCGTATTGTTGAACAGAGCTGGCCGTCTTATTGCATTCGAATTCCTTTCACAAAGAACTTGCAGCTTAATTGTTCACTGTTTACCAAACAGTTGCTTTGATGAAGGAAGCAAACTTGGGCTTTGCTCCACAATGTGAACAACAAAAAATCATTGTGTTCCCATGGCCATCCGTGTGTGGGGAGAGAAGTGTGGTGCAGTGGTTAGAGCATTGGACTAAGACCTGGAGGACCAGAATTCAAGCCTCCACTCAAGTCATGAAGCTCACTGTCTACCAACTTAATCTACCTCACAGGATTGCTGTAAGAATCAGAATCGTGCTTGCCACTCTAAGCTCCTTAGAGGAAATCTGGGATATAAATGCAATAAATAAATAAATGAAGAGCCTGCTCTATATATGTAGGATTTGTGTAAATGTAGAACCCTGTGCAACCAGGGTGCTACATCACACAGGGAGCTACATAACCCCTTTCTTCTCAAACACATGGAGGGCAGCAGGGCTGAGAAACAGGGATGTGATGGAGAAAGAGAGACCAGCAAATATAGACTCACTCTCCCACTCATGTGAGAAACTGAACACCTCAATAGGTCTATTGTGTCCTCTGCTTTTCAGACACTACATGATTATTCATCATCGCTAATCACACGAAGCGTGCTTCTAGATGGGGCCTTAACCAAGGTGAGATACTGCAAATGGATCGCTTCTAACGCATGATGTTTTGTTGTTTATCGTATTATATGTTATGTACTGAAGTTCTCACCCTGGGCCAGCAGGGGGATACTGTAGATAGTTATGCAAATGAAGGATCGAAAGTGACGCTCAGTGATTGGATAGTTTGTATGCAAATGAAGGATCGAAAGTGACGTTCAGTGATTGGCTAGTTACAGAAAATGGTTACTGTTGCATTCTAGTGGAGCTCTATATAAGCAGGCTGACTGAGCTCCTCAGTTCAGTTCTGTTCCAGCTTACAAATAAAGAGCTGCTTTGGAAGAATCGCTGTGTCGTCTGATATGTTCGCCCACAACTTAACATTATATATTCAACCAGAAAGGGTAAATCCACATGAAGGGGAGTGGGCATTTTGATGCCAGTGGTGCTACATGGATGCTGTGAAAAAAATTGCATGCTCATCCCACAATTAAGAAACATTTGGAAGCACCCAAGGCCGCTGCTTCGCTGCACAATGACTTCGTTATAAGAAGCCAAACGGGATTAACGGCCAAATTAAGGTAGCAAGTCCTTCTAGCGGAAGCCCCCGTGCAAGGACCTTCACTAACATAATTGGGCTTTTCTGCAGTCCCCCCCCATTCTCCCCTGTGCCCCCCCTGCAAAAAAGTAGCTCAAGTGGGTCCAGAGAACAGCATGTTGGGGAAGGAGACTGGGGTCATTTGGTCCGGCAGGCTGTAACTCTGGTGCCAACAGAACAATTGCCATAAGGTTATACTGAATTCTTCCCTGTGTGTGACAAATGCACTTTCTATTAGGGAAAGCAGAAATCCTCCTAGTGAGGGAGGGAAGCCCTTTTGTTTTGTTTTTTGTTTTCTTACAATTTATGTTGATGGCATTGCTATATATTTTAAAAAGTAATCTCACCAAATGCTCTTTTTGTTATTAAAGGAATATAAATGTACACCTAGGCAAAGAAAAGAGGGAAAACATAAAATAATAATAAATTACAACCACTGCCATATGTGTATACAGTATATGATGTTCAACTTTATGGAGGACTTTACTCAAAGCAGGGCCATTGAAATGAATGGACATGACTGTGTTAGGCCCATTGATTCCAACTGCTCTGCTCTGAGCTGAATGCCACCCTAGATTTCTTATTCTCGTCTCTCAAGGAAATTATGCTTAGCCATTTATCTATGTCCCCCTAGCTTATTTTTCACTTCAACAATGAAAATGCATCAAATCATATTGAGTTGTATTTACTTTTCATATAACTGATGGATCGTGGACTTTCAGACTGCTCCGGCTTATGCCGTCCTCTCGGTCTTACTATCTCAGTAATCTTTGACACACTCACAACATGCCAAGCTTTATTCAGCTGTTCGCATTCTCTGCTTAGCGGCCAAGTACATTTCGGCAGATCTTATTAAGTTCCCAATCAATAGTGTATAGTGCTGCTTAATACTGGCTCGAGACAAAGGTCCATCTAGTCTCACATCCTGTTCTTACAGTGGCTTACCAAGTGCCTATGGAAAGCCCGCAAGTAGGACATGAATGAAACATCCCTCTCCCCACTTGTGCTCCCCACAGTTCCCAGCAACTTGCATTGAGACATGCACATTGTCTCTGATACCAGAGAAATGCACAGCCATCATGACTTGCAGCCCTTCGTTAGCCATTATTATTATTATTATTATTATTATTATTATTATTATCACCCCACCCATCTGGCTGGGTTTCCCCAGCCACTCTGGTTGGCTCCCAACTGAATCTTAAAAACACAATACAGCATTAAACATTAAAAACTTCCCTAAACAGGGCTGCCTTCAGGTGTCTTTTAGAAGTAAAATAGTTGCTTATGGACTGCAAGATCAAACCTCTCCATTCTTAAGGAAATCAGCCCTGAGTGCTCACTGGAAGAACAGGTCATGAAGCTGAGGCTCCAATACTTTGGCCACCTCATGAGAAGAGAAGACTCCCTGGAAAAGACCCTGATGTTGGGAAAGATGGAGGGCACAAGGAGAAGGGGACGACAGAGGATGAGATGGTTGGACAGTGTTCTCGAAGCTACCAGCATGAGTTTGACCAAACTGTGGGAGGCAGTGGAAGACAGGAGCGCCTGGCGTGTTCTGGTCCATGGGGTCACAAAGAGTCGGACACGACTAAATGACTAAACAACAACAACAAGTTGCTTATTTCCTTGATATCACTGGAAGGGCGTTCCACAGGTCAGGCACTACTACCAAGAAGGCCCTCTGCCTGGTTCCCTGTAACTTCACTTCTTGTAGTGAGGGAACCGCCAGAAGGCCCTCGGTGCTGGACCTCAGTGTCCAGGCTGAACGATTATTCTCCATTGATTTGTCTAAACTACATCCTGCGGCCACTACAGTTTTTGTTTAGATTATGGAGTTTGTCTCTTTTTCACCATTCAGCCTTGAAAGTTTCCAAGAGCAGGTCTCTCACTAAGAATCTTGCCCTCTCCACTGAAATCTCTTGCATTTAGTGTTACAAAAAAATGGCATCCTTGTCAATTCGCTTGTGTGTTGGGGGACAGTTTCATGTTTCTGCTTTTGCTGTTACCCAAAACTGGCACCAGAGAAATACCTGTTCCAATATAGGCATGCAAATTCAGGTGTTTTTTCTCCAAAGAAATAGTTTTAAGCTTCAAGAGTGGGTTAGATATTAGCTTCAAAAGAGGTATTAGTACAAGAAGGGTTTACAATGAAGTTCAGGAAATGACGGGGGAGGTGAATTTTTGGGAAAAGGTGGGGAGATGGACTGGCCATAGGAACAATTCATCTTTTGTCAGTTTTGGGGGGGAATCAGTCTGGTGGTACCTCGCCTAGGCCCCTTTCAATTCTTGGGATCTTCTATCTGTGGGAGTAGAATATATAGGAGCAAGCATACCGAATCAGTTCCTTTGTCAAGGTAATGGCTTTGGCTGGTTGGTTAAGTAAGTTGGTTACAAATCCAAATAGGTTGTCATAGAAACAAATGGGTGGGCTTTTCCCAACACCCTCACTGGGTTTAGCCAGAGTTGTGTGTGTGAAAGAGAGAGTTGAAAAGCTGGATGCTGAAAACTGGAGACAGGGAAACATGTTTGCTCTGTACTGGATTTTGAGAGTCCCTAAAAGGGAAGCAAAATCTGTGCGAGTGTTAATGCTGTGAGCCCTTCCATCTTATGCCAAGGTTGTATATATGTGTAAATAAAACCATATATCCTAAAGACACCAGAGTCTCTGCTGGCCTTCATTCCAAGGAAATCAAACTCTGAGTAAAGCTCAGCCCCATCTGGTGTCTCCTGGAGACTGGGGTGGTGCATTAAAATACTCTCTTCAGTGAAAGACTCTCCACTGCTTGAGTTGGAATATATAAAGTCCAGGAATAGTCTGTAGAAAAGCCAGGGAGGTAAAGTAGAGTTCTAGGGCTCTAGGAATTCAAATCGTATCCCTTGTCTTTCTTCTAAAGCTTGTTCTTTTTCCAGGTTTACTCCACACTTCCATTCTAACACAAGGCAACAAGCTGCAAAGGGAGCTGGTGGAGACAGCAAAGAATACACCCTGGGTTTGTGGGGCAATTGACTGAAATAAAAGAAGACTAGTTTTGAGTTTTGGGTGGCCTTGGGAGCGTTTGGTATATAAACAGCTATGTAGAAGAGCCCGGTGGGACAGTAAGTGTTTTCTCCCCAAGCACCCAAAATGTGTTTGAAGACATGTCTGGCTCAATTAACCTTCATTCAGTATTGCAGCAAAGCACACAAATAATGAAAGTCTCCCATTGCTCCCATGAGATACCGCTTTGCTTGAGTCATTCTTTTTTTAACAGTTGGCTTCAGTGCATGAAACCACTGCATTTTGGATCAGATCTGTGGAAAAGGACCAGAAACTCAAGGCCAAGCTACAGGAATGGAGGACCTGTTGCCCTCTGGATGCTATTGGACTCCAACTCTCATCAGCCTGGCCAAAGATCAGGGATGGTGAGAGATGGAACCCAGCAACACCTAGCATGCTACAGGTTGCTCATCCCTGCTACACACATTGAATGGATCTTTGAACCTAACATGCAAGATTTTTTAAAAAATGGAATTGTGTCAGCTGGTGGAGGGCTGATATTGAGTGGGACCACAGCAAGCAGGGAAGGGGAATTTAACCCTTTCTTCCCCTGCAATCCATCTTTTGCAGCTAGTATTTGCTTTCAGAGGAAATCCGCCATTGGCACCCAACTTCATGCCTGCTCAGATCCCATTTATTCATTCTCTGTCTGTCTGTCTCTCTCTCACACACACAAACAAACAAACACACATCTAATGCAAATTACATTTGTTAAAACCTGCACATGAGATGCAAAGACCATTGAGAAGGGAGTGACAGAGGCAGGCAGAGACACCACCATAGAATCATGGAATTATAGAGTTAAAAGGGATCCAAGCGGTCATCTAGCCCAACCCTCTGCAATGCAGGGCCTGCACCACTCATGCTGTTCCCTTCCCCCACAGGGCTGGAGGAACATCATCTACCCTTTGAGAAGGAAGAAGGAAGGCTGGGAGAAGGGGTTGGTTGTGTTGGGTTGGGTTTTATTTTTACCTGCTGGTGAATGATGGGAGAATCATAAAATTGTAGACCTCCTTGGGCAAAAGGGTGATATATAAATGCAGTAAGAAATTTAACATCTAGGAGGCCATATGCCCTGCTTTACAAAGGAAAGTCAACTATTTGAAGGGCTATCTGGTTCAAGTCCAATTTAAAGATGAAACTACTCTAAGGAAGGAGAACAGGGTCCCTACAGATGGGAGCTTTATTGTGGGTGTATTTTGCAAGATGCTCTTTACACAATAATAGAGCATTAGTGGTGGGTTTATTCTGCTTCCCCACTGCCACCACATTACTGCTGCTCAGAGGGCCTGTGGACCACAACAAAAGCAGGGCAAAAACAAAACAAAACCCCAGAACATCTGCGGTATAAAAGGATACAGGATTTCAGCAGGAAGTTACAGGTTATGCACAAATTGGAAATGAAGCAGTGTGACCATCCAAAAACTTTTGCAGTTGCAAACAGCACTGAAAGCAGGGTCGTTTGAGACCCCCCCCGGTAGCATCATGAGCATAAAGCATCATGGAGCACAATAAAAAGGGTGTTAAGCAGTTGGACCACAGGCACTCACGTCACTTGGTCACAGTCTTCCCTATAACTAAAACATATTCACTAATTAATATTGGCATTTTATCCCAGTTTTTCAATGTGATTTATTCTTTTTTTATGTTCTCATTATTTTAACGCTGTTGTTTAAAATGAGTGTTTTAGTGGTATTTGGTTTTGATTTTTTAAAAAATGCAAGCCACCTTTTATTAATTTACATGGGGTTTTAAAACATTCTCAGTAAATTAATTAACTGAGGCCGGAGTCCTAAGAAACTTAGGGATTGTCCACACCTTCATTTACCCCACTGTTTTCCCCCAGGGAAGCCCAACCTTCAGTGCTGAATTGGGTTTTCCAAAGATTGGTGTTTGTTCCGATTTAGCGCTAGAGAGCACGTTTTCCAGGGTGAAACAGTGGGACAAAGGCAAAACTGCTGGGACCCATGCCTTGAAAACATGCGATAAGCAGAAAACTGCTTGGGCCCATGCTTTCTAGGGATAGGGCAAGCAGAAATGTAAGTGAGCCCTTTCTTGAGTGTTTAATGGGAGTCACTTGCAAGCAAACATGCATAGGAGTGCAATGTAAATAAGGCACTGTCGTTACTTCAGTTATCTCTAAGTTTCGTACTTCACCCATTTAATGGACTTTGGCGTCTCTAGCTGTAGATCCAAAATTCCTTCGTGGATCACATCACATTTTTCAGGCTCACCACAGCAAGGTTCTGCCAGCCCTCTGCAGGCGTTACTCTGTATAATCTTACTCAGGAGATGTGTTATCTGCAAAGCAAACATTGGAAGAAGCAGGGTTCGTAGAATCGTGGAATTGTAGAGTTGGGAGAGACCCCAAGGATCATCTAGTCCAATGCCCTGCAATGCAGGAATTCTGCCCACAACCGTCCCTGGGTGGGCTTGAACCACCAGCCTTCTGGTTAGCAGCCAGACTAAATGGAATTGCTGGGAGCTTTTCAACATCACTTACCTTATTTTTATCATCCACCGATGCTGCTTCCAGTATATAGTCCTCGCGTCCATGGAAGTTAATTCTGAAACGTCTTCCTTCACTGTATGCACAGGATTTGACTTGGGGAAACGGGAACTGTTTTTTGATTATCCCTTTCTCTATGTTAAAAATTGTCTTGGTGCTCAGATCAATCTGCGGGGGGAAACAGTGATTTTTCTCGGTGAGGTATTTTTCACGGCCAGTCTTTTCTCCCTAGTGAAGAGCCAACAGCCTCTCCTCAAATTAAGATGCGCAGCCATTTGGGGTTTTTTTAAAAAAAAAAAAGACTGAGAAAATGTATCTTTTTATTGATGATAATAATCAAGACAAACATTCTCTTCATCACTTAGTCACCATAACATATTTATTTAAGTTAGTGACCGAATAGAGATTGATTCTGTCTGCTGCTTCCTTATCCCGTTTTCTTGTGATAAATATGCATCGATTTATCATTTTGAAGTGTTATTTCCTTTGAAATTTTCCAGCCTCTTGCTCTACCTAAGGCAAGAACCTCAGCTTGTATGGAAGGATATTAGCCAGATGCAAATGCTTGATTCAGTCTAGTACCTTCACTTGCACCATCAGGGAAGGATTTGAGGGCAGATGTCCAGGGGCCCTTTAACAGAAAGGACTCCAAATGCAGCTAGGCTGGCTTGCCTCCTGAAGTGAAGCAATATGCATTGCAATCTAAAAGAGGGAGACCATTAAGTCTAGACTCTGAATACCCTGCTTCACAAAGAGTGGCATGGACACAGGGCTGTTTTCAGCATAGGCGGCCCCAGGGTGCAAAGATCCGCCCGGCATCCATCCGTCTCCGATTGCCCAGTCCCAGGCATGCAGGAAAGTGGAACCGGCCAGCCGCCTCAGCGTCTCACTGGCTCAGTCACCCCCGAACTCGCGATGCAGAGCACCTCGCAGCAAAAGAGCCCACCGCGGTTCTCCGGCTGACGAGCGGGCTATTTCCTGGACTCAAATCTCCGGCCCCAGACTCTCAGCCTGGCACCCCTGAGAGCCCCGCACCCCTAGCGCCTATGAGTAAGATGGCCTTGCATGGACATACTTGAAGATGTGGGGAGCAGTTGGTGGGGAAGAACACACAATTCCCTCTGTGTTCTCTCTCTCTCTCTCCCCCCAGTTGTTTGTATTTAGTTGTTGGCATCTGTCTGTCTCAAGAGACAATGAAGTGCACCTCCAGTCAAACCACTATGTTAGCAGCACCAAGGCTGTGCAGTGTGTATTCAGGTCTTGGGCTACTCAGATGACAAGACACCCCAGCCCCACAGCCTCACTGATGTGGTCAAAGTTTGGCAGAGCAATACATTTGGCTAAGGGAGCTGGGCATGTTTAGCCTGGAGAAGAGGAGGTTAAGGGGTGATATGATAGCCATGTTCAAATATATAAAAGCATGTCACATAGAGGAGGGAGAAAGGTTGTTTTCTGCTGCTCCAGAGAAGCGGACACGGAGCAATGGATCCAAACTACAAGAAAGAAGATTCCACCTAAACATTAGGAAGAACTTCCTGACAGTAAGAGCTGTTCGACAGTGGAATTTGCTGCCAAGGTGTGTGGTGGGGTCTCCTTCTTTGGAGGTCTTTAAGCAGAGGCTTGACAACCATATGTCAGGAATGCTCTGATGGTGTTTCCTGCTTGGCAGGGGGTTGGACTCGATGGCCCTTGTGGTCTCTTCCAACTCTATGATTCTATGAAAACCACTCGCCACACACAGACCCCCTAGCTGCATCTCCTCTTTGTCTCATTTCCCCCAAAGCTGAACACACATCCGGCTCATGCTTGGAGAAAAATGAAATCTGAAGAATCACTCTAGTATCCCACGCTAGTACATTTTCTAAAAAGCATCCTTCACCAAGGAATATCCTTCACATATTCACCAAGGCACTTATATTACTTTACTGCTTCTATTAAGAGGACACTCATTCCTTATGTATCACACCCATTTCACAAATTCCCAGGTAGATAACTTTTACAACTCCCTCCCCTTTTGTCGCTTTGAAATCACTAACCAAGTGGCAGCATTCTGTACGTCAGCCCCGGGATGGTTAAATCTCTCTACCCACCAAACCAGCAATGCATTCTAAGAGTGACAACGCACACACATTACTTAGTCCTTTTTTATGGTGTGCTGCTAATTCCTAACACTCTTTTGCTGCTCTGTAAACTGCAAATCGCAAATTGCATTTGTTTGACTGTAACTTAGTTACTGACCTGTGGCCATAATAATAATAAAGATTGAAAGATGTACCAATGTGAAGAAAACAAGGATCATTGGAAGGTTGGGTGGGGGTTGTTATCTCAGCTTAATAACTCACGGAAGTTTGTTTGTTTTTAATTAAACTTAAATGAGCTGCATTAGGCCGCAATCTTACACAAGCCTCACTGAATGCACTGGAACTTTACTCCCTCCACCTTCCATAGGATCAGGCCCCCTGCTTGCCTGTTTCAGCAAGAAGGCAAAATGTGCTATGCTCCACCCGCTTAGAAACTACAGCTGAGCAGACAGCTTCCAAGCGAGCCCCTATCAGCTGAAATCCAGGTGTTTCAGATCTTGGGTGTCTGTCTTCTGCCAAGCCCAATGGGCTTGTACACCACCAGCCATGCTAAAGGGCAACCTTTTGCTGCTTTGTTTTTGCTTTGATGTTGAAAGCTGAGCCTCCCCACTGAGTTTCCCTGCTGAGCTCAGTCTGGTACTAAATTAACCCTGTATTTGCTGGTGCTTACTATTAGCAAATGAATTATCCATTTGCCATCCGGCTGTGAATACTTGAAGGCCTACTCCCTGCCTTGCAGAGCATTTCCCACCTGGCCTAGAAGGGAAGGACCCCAACTGACTGACTACAACAGATTCTTGGGCTGGGGTGTTGTGGCTATTGGTGTTTTGCATCTTTATTTTAGTTTCATTGTGATTTACGTGGAAATGGTTCGGTTTTTTGTTTTTTTAAGTTTAATTTATTGCTATTGACTGCTTTTGCTATGCTGTAGCTATGTATTTTTTATATTGTAAACTGCCTTGAGAGGTAGGCATCTGAAACTTTTCCTGCTGTGGTAATTTGCGAGGGGGGAGGACAGAGAGGTGGAAAGTTACCCTTGAATTTGTACTATTGAATTTGGCTGGCTAGCTGCTTAAAGATCCAAGACCGCTTCCAGAGGGAGAGGAGATTGCCAACTCTGCTCCACTCCAGAATGGCTTCCTTCCATTTTTGTTGTTATGTGGCAAATGAATTTATTGTGGTCAAGTTTTACTGGGCAACAGATACATGCACTGAGTACCGCCTGACAAGCCATTCTGACTCTAGTGCAGAACCTGAAAAGAGGTTAAGGAGTTGATTATGAGTGTACTTCCCAGAACAGTAGTATTTGCAGGCTGTTGCTTATAGCTAGACAAGCCATTATAACACCAGTCGGTTGCTATACTTTCGCACAGTTTGACTTCTGCTTTCCAAGATAGATACCATGCAGAAGCAATCTGATTATCTGAAGGCAACTCACTGGAAGATTATCCACAATGTATTGCTGACAAAGGGCCAGAATATCTTGTTTCGGTGTTGAATAAAAGTGATGTCATCATGCCTTGCCCTAAGGTACTTTCCACCTCTCCACCAGGGTAATTCTGCTAGGAAATGACCAATGAAAAGCAAGCTAAGGAGGTATCTTCAAACAAAGAATTCCCCTGTGCTGTGAGTTGTTTGCACAGCAGGATACAGTCAGAGATGAAAATCACAGCCAGGAGTATTGACTGTCTCACTCCAGTACACAGCATTGATTTCTAATCATGTGTGAAAATGTAGTAAGTGGCTGAAAGAGAGAACATACTCCAGGCTGGACAGCTAAGCAGTAGCACTAAACCAACACACTGTGATTTCCTGCCGACTAATTATTAAATACTTCCGAATTTCAGCAGCAAGGGAGGCAGAGCTTCTAATGAACCTGATGGCAAACAAAGGTTTGGTTGGTAAGCCATTGACTGGACATTGATTAGGGGTCAAAGTATGAATGATGAGAAAGGTTCAGTTTTTTTGCTGTTTGTGTGTGTGCATTGCAGTGAACGTTCAAACTTTGCTGAACGCCAACTTTAGCAAAACAATCCTAAATTAATTTTGCGGCTGCCTGATTCTGTCCAAAGATGGATGTGGAAGATGCCTGATTATTATGGTATGATTGTGTCTTAAATGGGTTTTCAGTTCCAAGGGTTCTGTATATACATGAAAATCACATATCCAAACCCTTGGAGCTGCCCCAGTGCTAGCAGATGAGAGTGGAAGAGAGAGAGAGAGAAAGCTAGGAATGCTCTCACAAGAACTCTTTGCACCCTTGAGATCTTGCAAAAGCATCACAGAACCAGCATGCTGAGCAAGCCTTGAACTCTACCCCTACCCCCCCCCCGGCCCAAAGCAAGGCAGAGAGCTTAAAAGCTCTTTCTGCACCAGTAAACCCAAGCAGGCCCAGTGCAAATAGAGTTTTCAAGGTCTATGCCTTCCTTGGATTTAACTTGTGAAATTGTATGAAATCGCACAAGTTAAATGCAAGTGAGATGCAATTGTACTGTGCATGAATTTGTTGCAAAGATTCAGGTCAGTTTCTCCTACTACTTGGGAAACGGTGTGAGGTTTGCTGCTTTAGTTCCTGTTCCATGTCTTGAAATGCGCATACTGTTTTTGGATCAACACTTTTGACTGCATGCATGGATGGAAAAAATAAAATCCCTGCATAGAAAAAGAGTAAATCAGGAAGAAACGTTTTCATTAGCATGCCTGTTCTGTAGGTGCTGAAATGTTTTAGATGGGAAATTCCATAGACACACAAACCACCTGCAGCTGGAAGTCCAGGAAGAAATTTATCTTAGCAAAGTCACTTAAATAACACAGATGGAGACAAGAGAGAAAATAAATCCTGGTTACACTGTACTGTGGTAACACAGGAAATCTGGACAAAAATATATGATTTGAGGAGACATAAGCAAATAGGTTTTATCTTTCTTACATTTCAGGCAGCCATTCAACCAAACACTCAGAAGAAAAACTCCCTCAAGGTGCATGCTACCTCAGTGAAGATCACGCCATGCTGCCTGGTCACTAAACACCACCACCTCCACCCTCTTGGGTAGTTGACTAATACTGTGAAGGCAATTAACCCTTAAGTTACACACTGAATGATCCCTTCTGTTGCACTTCCAACACTTTACCACTTATAATTCAGTGGAAAGGAATGGCCTGGCCCTTTGACTTTGGCAAGACTCATCATAGATATCCATCACCTAACCTGCAAGTTAGAACACATAAATCATCCATAAACTGTTGTGTTTGGAAAAGGGGGAAAGTTACATTTGTAGAGTTACCTGCAAAATCCTTTTCTGCCACCGGTAGCGGTTATATTTGTAGACAATGAAGTTGAATTGCGAGCTGTTTGGCAAGTCCAGGGAATCCTGCAAGAGATTAGCGTACTTGAATAAGTCATTGCTCTCCTTCTGTTCATCTTACTGCACTGTTCCCTTTTGTGTCTCCATGATTTGCAGCACATCTGCCCTGGGATGAATTGTAGCACCTTAATGGATTGATTTTTGGAAGTGTTCAGCATCCACAAATCCTAATGATTTGTGAGCAGTGGGAAATTGGAGCATAAAAGGGAGAGGAAGGGATCTGTAAGCAAACCAGCCAAGACAAGACAGATAAAGGGCAGGCCGATAGTTCAGAATAATGCAGAAACAAGGTGTTCCATATTCACAAATCAAAGTTGCCTATTTAATCCTATTTATGTTTGCAATCTGAGTAACTTGGCAAATTGTAAACACTTTCAATAGCTCTCCTAAGAGCTATTGAAAGCTCTCCCGATTCCATGGGCTGCTGTTGGAGCCAATTACTGTGGCTGCTGTATCAATGCAGTGGCGCAATTTTATGTACTGTGCTTACAACTCAAGCTGACCCGGAGCTGCCAAACACGAGCCATAACTTTCAATTGGTGGAAGCAGCAGCAGCAGCAACAGCAACAGCAGCAACAACAACAACAACAGAAATGAAAAGAAGGCTTCAAAAAGAAGGGGGGGAAAGGAACAGGCAATGAACAATGATAATCAGTAGCTGCCATGTATGAATTGCAGCCATGCCTTATTGGCTTTCCCTGTAGCATTTTCCCAAGGAATAGAATATTGAAACAGAGCAAAATCTCAGACTGTTCAGAGCCCCTCTGAGGGATGGATGAGGGGCACCTTGAAAGGTGAGGAATGGCTAAGTTCCAAGGAAGAACGAGATTCTGCATCAGAGACAATCTTCCTTCTCTCACCAGGTAAGATCCAGATAGATTGAACGCAGCCCTGCCATCAACATGTGGAATTTCTTGGGCAGTTGTTTGGGTCCCATTATGTCACCGACTTTGTCCATGGAGTTTTCTTGGCAGGGATACTGGAGTGGCTTGCCGTTTCCTGCTCCAGGTGGACCACGTTTGGTCAAAACTCTCCACTATGGCCTGTCCATCTTGGGTGGCCCTGCACAGCATAGCTCATAGCTTCTCTGAGTTATTCAAGCCCCTTCACCACGGCAAGGCAGTGATCCATGAAGGGTCCGTATAGTTAAAGCTATGGTTTTCCCAGTAGTGATGTATGGAAGTGAGAGCTGGACCATAAAGAAGGCTGATCGCCAAAGAATTGATGCTTTTGAATTATGGTGCTGGAGGAGACTCTTGAGAGTCCCATGGACTGCAAGAAGATCAAACTGATCCATTCTTAAGGAAATCAGCCCTGAGTGCTCACTAGAAGGACAGATTGTGAAGCTGAGGCTCCAATACTTTGGCAACCTCATGAGAAGAGAAGACTCCCTGGAAAAGACCCTGATGTTGGAAAAGATTGAGGGCACAAGGAGAAGGGGACAACAGAGGACAAGATGGTTGGACAGTGTTCTTGAAGCTACCAGCATGAGTTTGACCAAACTGCGGGAGGCAGTGAAAGACAGGAGTGCCTGGCGTGTTCTGGTCCATGGGGTCATGAAGAGTCAGACATGACTAAACAACTAAACAACGTGTCACGACTGGTTGGATGTGGAGGAATAGTGGGAGGAGCCAGCTTGGGAATCCCCAAGGGAAAAAGGCTCAGAGGCCGGGGTGGTGGGATGACAATGAATAATCAGAGGGAGAAGGTTGGGAAAGAGCAGGTGTCAGAAGATGAAGAGGTAACCGGGCTTAGTGTCAGGGAAGAGCCAGAATGTGCTGCTTCGTCAGTAGCAGGGGAGGTTTCTGAGCAGGAACTGTCAGAAGAGGAAGACAGGGAAATGATGCATGAAGCAGAACAGGGGGCAGAGAGTAGTCAGGTGGAGCAGGGGGTCAGAGATGGAGAAGAGCCCTATAACCCACCAGAGCCGGGAGAAGGAAGTTCAGACTCAGAAAAGGGGGGGGGGAGCATTCACATCAGCACAGGCAAGGAGGGAAATGAAACACGCCTCGCGAGGTTTCCACGCCTACTTTGTTGGCGCCAGAATCGAAAGAAGCCACTCCCCGAATTTGACTCAACAGGTTCGGACACATGATTTTGAACTGTAGCTGTCTTTTTGTATGTATGTTATAAAGACTGTAAATATCATGCTGAGTGTACTGGAGTGTTACTGCAAAGAGGGAACACCACCTTGACACTTAGTGAGTTGGGAGAGTCTGTGGCAGAGAGAAGTGGCAGCTTCTGATTATGTATGATTACTGTATAAAATCATACATAAATAAAAATAAATAAAATATGTTTTGTTAGTAAACATATCGCACATGGAAGGAAGGTGGGGTACCTTACCGCCCACGATGCAATCTGCTTTTCTTCTTTTTCTTCTGCATTTCTCTCTCTTTCTGCTAAATCCAGGGCTTCTTCGACGCTCAGTTCTTTGTTTTTCACCATGTTCATAATTTTCAAGATTTTTCCTTGGCTTAGCTTGAGAGAGAGAGAGAGAGAGAGAGAGAGAGAGAGAGAGAGAGAAATGTTTTTGAACAATAAAAAATCATTGAGCGGGGAGAACGGTGTTCGCCCTACCCACCTGGCAAGTCCAGCTACAGCAAGGCTTGTGACAACTGCATTGGCAGTGTATCGGTCATTAAATTACTATTTCATTCATATTTTATGTTTTATCGACAACTTGCCCAGCAAATATAATCTCCCTTTGAAGCCAAGCAGGAGCCTACAAGATATCAAATATACAGGGCTTTGTATGTTTTTGAAAGACAGGGTGGTAGTATTTGGCGCTCAGATTGCTCCGAGGAAATCTCCCTGGCTTGGCTGAGCCTAGCAAGAGGGAAGGATATCAATTCTGAATGCTTTCTGCCGGAGTCTCTCTCTGCTTGCACAAAGCACTGCATAACAAATAGCAAGAAGCTAAACTGGTAACATCAGATATTTAGAGGACACAGCTAGTTTTGTGTATGGAAATGCATTCGCTTCAGGTTTTAGCTGTCTCTGAAACTTGTCGGGAAATGTTACACTTTGCCCATTGAACGTAAATGAAACAAAAAACCAGGGGAAGCTGTTCATAACATTACTCAACAGGGATATTATTTATTGCTCTTAAATCAACAAACACAATCCTATGGCCCCTGGGAGAGCATCCTGGGGGCAATAGGATTTTGCAGACAATGGAAATCTTTTTTTAAAGGAACAACTTGGCTAACTTACACCCCACCTAACCTTCTGGTCTACCATGGCAAGACCAGCAGTGCTTTGGATTTTAGGGGGGGGGGAGTTAATCTGCCTTCAAGTTCCCCCTTTCCTGGCCAGGTAGGATTACACAAAACAAGTTAAAGGTTATTCAGTAGTCCTTGATGAACTTAGTCTTTGCCAATTCCTGTGCAAAATGACCTCTAATCTGCACATCTTGAAACTAATAGGCAAATCAATATCCACTGGGTTTCACACTTCTCAAGTTTTATTGAGACAAATATTCCTGCCTGTTCAGATATAGAAGAACCCTGTCATGTGGTCCCCAGTCCTCCAACTGGCAAGAGGTTTCAGGGACACAACTCTACTTGGGTTGGGTACCCATTGCAAGGTGGCCATTGGAGGGCTACTGGCATCTTCTAATATTTTTTGGGGGGGCAATGTAACAAGCTTTATTAATAGTCTTACAATACATTACATATATATAGTACATCTCATAGGGTAAATTGAGATTTTGGGCTGAAACAGAATGGATTAGAATAAACACATATTTTAAAACATTTTTTAAAAAGCCCAGAAGCATACTGGAGCAGAATAATAGGTAAGAAACATGCAAAAGTGATCCTGATAATAAATTGATAGATATGTCCATCCCACAGCTTATTAAAAAAAATAGTATGGAACTAGATGTTATCTTGGTAGAGATGTGGTGCCCAGTGGCAGAGCTTCATGCTCCAGCACCAGGGGTTGGAGAGCAGGTGGCGGTGGGGCTGGCGCATGTCCAAGGCGTCTGCAGGGGCGTGGTGCCCAACACGGGCGGGGGGGAGCCACAATAGCACCCCACAGGGATAGCGCTGCCGGGGACGGTGCCCTCCTCTTCCTCCACCAGTGGTGGTGCCAGCGCAGGGGCTCAGAGGAGCATATTTAGGGAAGGATAGAGAGGCAAGAAAGTCTCATTTTGGAGCCTGCATTGGGGGGCAGGTATGAAAATGCAGGGGGCAACATTTCCATGCCAGAATTGAAAAGGAAAGAAGCATCCCTTCTTCCTGCTCCTCCTTCAATTCTTCTCTCAAAGGGAAATCCTTTTAGGTTTGGTAAAAAAAACCTCAGTATCAATCTGATAATCGCTGAGGGCTTCAGCCTTTGAAAGGGGAGCTCAAGACTATGGCTGCAGGTTAATTCTTCATGGTGTGCACAGCCACACACAGGTTGCTTCCAGGCTGCCACTATTTGGAGTGCGGTATTTATTCACATACCGGCAAATTCAGGTTGTGCAAAAACATACTTTTTGCAGTAAGTTAAGTGACAGGAAAACGCACTGGGAAGTGTGGGATAGCACTTTTTTGAGGCAACATCATCTACCTTCCCCACAAGCAAATCAGATGCTCATTAAATAGGCAATAACATCTAATCTCCCTGCAAACAGATGAGAATGAATGCTCAAGAAACCACAGCTGCTTATAAAGGCATTATTGTTTCCTTTTTTTAAAGAAAACCATTTGTTATTATTTTCATTAAACACTACCAACAACAAATATAAAACCACGCAGAATCATTTCAGTTGCAAGCCCGTACAAAGCAAAACACAGCAAAGAATCAGGGAAAGTATCTACCAGTGTAATATTGGTAAGCACTCTGCTCTCATGCATGCTGTGATTCATTCTGTTGAAAGAATCCTGTACCTCATGCATTACCCTACTTTCAGTCAACCCCCATACAGCCTCTCCATGGAGGGGCTTGACAGGCCGGAAGATATAGAGTACACTGTCCCTTCTTTATGAAGCAAAAGAACAGAAATCAAAGCTGTCCCATTTTGAGACACCCTTTAAAGCCCTCCTCCTCTGTGTAAGACGATCCATGTATATGTTCCAGACGGGATCAATCCAGGTGTCCATTAGGGGCTCCAACTTGGCTTTCCAAGGAGGAGCAACAGTCAGTTGCGCTGCACCAACAATGGGGGGGGGAGGAAGTTCTTTTTCTAATTGCCACTTCCTCATATTCTCCTCCCTGGGGAGGGATCGGAGCCCGTGCTTAAGAGTGCAAAAAGTGATGGGGGGTGTTATGTATTCAGCGGTCAGTGTTTGCCTAAGCTTGAGTCTGGACTAAGGATTCTGAGCCCCTGTGTTCTGATTCGATACATGATATCCAATCACAGAACATTTCAGGATTTGGGACTCTGACTTATGATTCGAAGCTTGGAATTTTGGACAGCCAATCACGTTGGGAGTGGGAGTGTCCGAGGCCTTAAGAAATGTATATAAGCGGTTGCTTTGCCCCTGTTGTCCTGCTCAGTTTGTTCTTGCTGTTATGACTGTGTCTTGTCTTGTGGGAACCCACCTACACTTCAGGGGAAACTTCTACCCGTGATCCACAGCAAGTCAGAGTGGAGAATGGTGAGCTAGCTCTGGTGTAAAGCAGATGAGAACAGACGAAGTCCCCTGATGAACTGAGCCAAAGGCCCATCTACCCCAACTTCATGTCCTCACAGTGGCTAATCAGATGCTCATGAGAAACCCGCAAGCAGTTTGTTTGGACTAGATGATTGCCAGGGTCCCTTCCAGTTCTATGATTCTATGAAACGGGACCTGGGTGAAGTGGCAAACTGCCCACCTTTGATTCCCAGCGACTAATATCCTTTTTCTTAGTCGGAGATCCTCATATGTTTAATTGAAACAGTTCTGCTTCCCTGCGGTGTGACTGCAACATGGAATGGCCTTCTTAATTCTCTTCATAATGTATGAAGACAAAGCATTTTCAGGAAGGAAACAAGTCTCTCTCTCCCCCCCCCCCTCTTTTGTAGATCATGCCCCCCCCCTTGAAAGATTAGTTATGAAGTTTGCTTACTGCTGTTGGAGGCGTTCCCCAGAGACAGAGGAAAGGAAAACAATGCAGGGGGGAGCTCTCTTAAAAGATGTCGCTTTTGTTCACAATCTCAGTGCACATCTGTAAGCAGATGTTGGAGGGATAAGAGAGTGTTTTGGGGTGTGTGTGTGTTTTTAACAAAATAAAAGAAGGAAATGACACTTCTGTCGGCGAGATTTCTCAGAATTATTTGCCTGAAGACTTCTGATTTAACTGATCTTTCTGACAGCAATAAATTAATTCAGTATTTCTTTTTAAAACTTGAAAACAAGTACTTGAAAGGGAGAAGTACGTCCTGACATTTTTCATTTAGCAACTAGATGGTGTGTTTTTCTTCCCTGCTCTCCTCTCCGTTGTGCTCAGAACATTTCTTTTCCTCCCCCAACCGCCCCGTTCTTCAATGGATAACAGGTTTCTTCCAGTGAAATGTCACAAAGACAGATGATTGTTCAGAGGTCTAACAAAATGTGACTGGTGAAACCAGATGTAATGAACCAGACACAGGGCCGTGAACTGAACTCAGTGGCAACTTGTTTTCAATCGAGCAAGCCTTGAACTGTAGTGCTGGGAGGCAGCTGAAGGTCTTCTAGCTGAACCCCTGGAACAGAGGCTGGCTGACTCACACTCAAACCTCATTAACTGACAGGCGATTTAAAGCATCTTCCATGTTGCACTACAATCTGTCACTTCTGCAGCTCCCAGCCACATGCATTTCCCATCCCTGCCTGTTCTTTTTCCTACTTTTCCTTACAAATACTTATTTCTGTTAGGATGGCGTCATACACCTCACCAAAAAGAAAAAGACAAAAAGGGGGGGGGAGAGACATCAAGGCACACTTTCCCATAAGCTTTGCTCATTTATATGTACAGGTGCAAATTTAGTAATAATTGCTGTCCTTCAAATAGAAATGCAGTACCTCCCATACGTAGAAGGCAATGGCCTGTGAGCCAGCTGTTGATTTAGAAGACATCGGAAGACAGCCTTGTATAGGGAATTTTTTAACGTTTGATGTCTTACTGTGTTTTAATTTGTTGCAAGCAACCCAGAGTGGCTGGAGTAACCCAGTCAGATGGGTGGCATATAAATTATTATTATTATTATTATTATTATTATTATTATTATTATTATTATTATCATTATCATCATCATCATCATCATCATCATCATCATCATCATCATCATTATATTACTTCAAGGTGCTCTCCCATCTAAGGTTCTTTACCTTTAAACCAGACTCAGATCCCACAACCCTTCAAAAAGAGGGCTAACCTTTGCAAAGTAGGACGTGTGATCCTCATCCCTTTCACTCTCTGCCTCATTTCTTTGGCAATCACTTGTAGCTAAATAAGATTGTCTTCCAGAAGCACGGTTTTCACAGTGGGTCCGTAAGTGACTGTGGAGGCCAGTTCTGGATCCACACGTCCCACAGTGGGGACATAGGTTTCTGGGCAGGAGATGATCACGGTGAGTGTTTGCCAAGCGTGCCTTCCTCTTAGCACATTTCTCCCTTTCGTCCTGAGTTTGAGCATCTTCAAAGTCTTTCAAGAGACCTTTGATAGAGGCTGTTCTCCAGCTGGAATGCTCGCAGGCCAATGTTTCCCAGTTGCCAATGTTTATTCTACATATTTTTAGATTTGCCTTGAGAGAGTCTTTAAATCTCTTGTTGACCATCAACATTACGCTTTCCATCTTTTAGTTCGGAATAGTTGCTTTGGAAGACAATAATCAGGTATCCACACAACACGATCAGTCCAATGAAGCTGATGTTGAAGAATCATTGCTTCAACACTGGTGATCTTTACTTTTTCCAGTACATTGGCATTAGATTGCTTATCTTCCCAAGTGATGTGTAAGCATTTTCGGTGACACTGTTGATGGAATCTTTCAAGGAGTTAGATATTATAAGTGGTCCATGTTTCTCCATGCCTTTTTTACAACCTTCTAATCTTTGGCACTTTGTCCCTTGGTCTGGGGCCTAGTGTCTTCTCTAACATCTCCTTCTATTCTGCCATGCCTGACCTACTGTGAGAATCAGGCAACTCAGCCAATCACTGCCACAGGCTTTTCCACCACAATCAACATCACCACTAAGGCCACAAAATTAGTTGGGATTCCTGCATAGCAGAGGGTTGCTCTAGATCAGTGTTTCCCAACCTTGGGCCTCCAGCTGTTTTTGAACTACAATTCCCATCATCCCTGACCACTGGTCTTGCTAGCTGAGGATTATGGGAGTTGTAGTCCAAAAACAGCTGGAGGCCCAAGGTTGGGAAATGCTGCTCTAGATGACCCCTGGGTCCGTTCCTATTCTATCATTCTATGATATCCGTTACAGCAGAGGTGGCTAATCCCCAGCCAAGGAGCTGGATGACCACCCTTCTGCCCATCAAAGTATATGTAGCACTGAGTTGGGATGAGAGGTTTAAATCTGTCCTGATAGGGAGGCAGATTGTCCCCTCCTCAGTCATCAGATGTCCCATTTGATAATTATTTGCTGCATTTGGGAGGTCTCCAGCTCATTCCACTGAGTGTGGACCTGGGCTTCTGCCCTGAATTTCTGCTCTGACAGTACCACTGCACAACTTGCTTCTTAGCCACATTGCCTCCATGAAGCGTACAAGCGGACCAGGAAAACTGAAGTGTTTGTCCTTGGCATCTGCTACATCAGGGTACACTGCCATGGATCAAGGAGGTTCTACTTTAGATGCAAATGAGCAAATGCCTTTTGTTGCTGTCCTTTTGTAACTGTGGAGAAGTAATGAGTCTAGAAACAATGATGCCAACAGACTGCAGACAATGAGAAGAGAACAAATGTGGAATTGTCTGGCAAACAAACGTCATTAATATCAACCAGCTTTTTAAGCAAGCAGATGAAGCCAGCAGACATGTATATAAACAGTGCCAGAAATGTTAATAAATGTTGCTTTTCATATCCCAAGACTATAAAATGTAAAATATTCATGCCAAATGTGTGACTCATGTAGATATAACAATATCTTCCGTTCAGCGATCATCAAGCCAGTTTAGTCCATTAAAACCATTTAGAGTACAAAGCTATCACTGAAATTGTTTGTAGATTTGATCAGCGTGTCAGCTGAGTGAGGAATTAAATGTGCAAAGTTTATTTTACCCTTTTTTAATATTCAAAGCACATCCTAACATGTCACTGAAATAAGAGGCAAACACATACGAATGGTTTTTTAATGGAACAGGAGAGCATCTACAATAGACCAATATGTGTGGTCCTTGCTCCAGAAGTTACGAGTTCCCATTGTGGCAAAAGCCCACAGTGAGCCCTCCAAAATTAAAAGTCCTCCTAGGTCTGCTCTTCTATTTCATAATCCAGGTGGGAGGGGCAAAGCTGGCTCCATATCTGAGTGGGCCTTGGGGCAAAGGACTTGGGGATCAGCACTCCCTCTTATGTGGAGGGACACCCCCCCCCAGACTTAGCTGCAAGTGATGGTGGCCCCAGTGGCTGGTGGCTGCCATCTTAATTTCCCACATTGCTCAGAGTGCTTAGCACAGTGTCATTCCAAGGCATTTGTGGGAAATTTAAATGGAGCCTGCCCACTGTAAGGGGCTCAAGGCACACGTCAGAACTGGGGGGCTCTGCTAGGGCACTGGGGTCTAGGCAGCTGGCATAAGCTTCCAGGTGCTGCTAGCAGGCCTGGGAAACTGCATCGCTGAGTAGCCCCTTACAACAGAGCTGGATTTAGGGTGGTGCAAGCTATGTAGTGAGAGCTGGACCATAAAGAAAGCTAATCGCCGAAGAATTGATGCTTTTGAATTATGGTGCTGGAGGAGACTCTTGAGAGTCCCATGGACTGCAAGAAGATCAAACCTCTCCATTCTGAAGGAAATCAGCCCTTAGTGTTCACTGGAAGGACAGATCCTGAAGCTGAGGCTCCAATACTTTGGCCATCTCATGAGAAGAGAAGACTCCCTGGAAAAGACCCTGATGTTGGAAAAGATTGAGGGCACAAGGAGAAGGGGACAACAGAGGACGAGATGGTTGGACAGTGTTCTTGAAGCTACCAGCCTGAGTCTGACCAAACTGCGGGAGGCAGTGGAAGACAGGAGTTCCCGGTGTGCTCTGGTCCATGGGGTCACAAAGCGTTGGACACGACTAAACAACAACAACAAAGCTATGTAGTCGCAACCAGGTGCGCAGCCGAGGAGGGCACCTTCTCAAATCCCAGTAAGCACTTGCTTGGCTTCAGGAAGGAGGCGTGAGGGTTCTGACAGGGTACTGGAGTCTTCCTTCCTCCATCCCCAAGCTCGGCAAGTGCTTACTGGGCATTGGGAAGGAGATGGGAGGGCTCTAGGACCCTGTCAGAGCCTCACACCTCCTTCCCAAACCCCAACGGCAGCAAGAGCCCATGGCCTCAATTAGGTGGCATATTACCAAGGTCCACACCTGCTTACAGCAAAAACAACTCCCTTCATATAGAAAACTAGCAAGGAAGCAGTGCACCTTCAGGTCACCTGAAGGTGGTGCCTCAAAAGCCCTCGGTCCACTTCCAGTCCTTTTTGGAGCAAGTTGTTCATGAGGCGCTTTGCTCCTCATCCTCTTCTTGCCTCTCTGAACTCCCTTTTACCATCATTTTGGGTTTGCCCCAGTATCTTCCCCTCCCTCTGCCTTGGGCAGAGCATTTCACTCTAACTTCTGGCTCTAACTTCTCATGCCATTTTTCAATCCCAGAAAGGTTATATTTTATTTTCCTTCCCCTGTGCATGGAGGAGTTGTTTGCCTACATATAGAGACATGCATCTCACGCAAGGATGGCAGCAAGGAACCCAGGCTGCGGGCACCATGTTTAGGGTGCTGCACCCTTCACTTTGTGCCTTTATTGTATTTCCATTTCTCAAATGGTTTTGGCAGGTTTTTGAAGTGCTACCCGAAAAGCCTGCAAAGCCTGTAAATATGAAATAAAGATTCACTCCATGAACACTGATGCTTCTCCGTGGACAATGGTGCTTCTCTCCTACCACCTTTGGTTTGCACACTGCAGTCTGTCTCCTGCCATGGAGAATCTGCCAGCCAGCAGCAACCACCCTCGATAGAATGAATCAACACCATGAGATCAACAGGCAGCTCATTCAGTAACCCACATTGCAGCATTCTCTGCATATGAATTAAGTCCCAGACCTGAATACCGTACTAAGATATGACCATGGGTTCCCCACTCCCACCCCCAAGCAAAACTTCAAAAAGAATCTCCCTGGCAGATCACCATTTATTAAGCCAGTGCACATTCTCTGTGCTGTCAGAATGGGATGCAAGGGACGGTGTTCTTTGCCACAATAACAACAAGAAGGAAGAGGTAGGGAAACAGTTTTGTTACAATTGGAGCTACAGAATACTTCATCAGAGCTGACAGGGCATGGCTGGGTTTTACGCTGCCTCAGCATTGCTAGCATGATAAAGTAGCAAAGAACAAGGCCCATTGGAAAAGCCCTTTGCAGCAAAGTGACCCATCACGAGAAATATGCTGAGGTTCCCCCCACTCTCATTCCATATGGACCCAGATCCCATTTGAACATGGCATGAAATATAGCCTGGGCAATAGGGAGCAAGGGAGAAGATGATGTGCACTCCCCTTTCCAAAAAAAGGGGGGGGACCTCTTTGAAAAATTGCATTTTGATGCACAAGCTCCCAAGACAATGCTAGTTTGCGCTGCACAATTTATATATAGGTGATCTATTTAAAAACAATCTCCCCACAGGCAGGCAGAAGGATGGGGAGGAGGGTTGCAAAGGAGAATGTGGTGGCTTGTAAATTGTCTCCATCTTTCTTTTGCCCTTTTCCAGGATCATGTTAAAAATGACAAAATACAACCCAGTTGGACTCCTTGCTGCAAGGCGTAGGAAACTGCTGAAAAATGCATCCAACTATCTGTCCACCCAGTTCAAGGGATGCGGGTGGCACTGTGGTCTAAACCGCTGAGCCTCTTGGGCTTCCTGCTTAGAAGGTCGGTGGTTTTAATCCCCGTGATGGGGTGAGTTCCTGTTGCTGTGTCCCAGCTCTTGCCAACCTAGCAGTTTGAAAGCATGCCAGTGCAAGCAGATAAATAGGTACCACTGCAGAGGGAAGGTAAACACCGTTTCCATGTGCTCTGGCACTCGTCACGGTCCTCTGTGCACCAGTAGCAGTTTAGTCATGCTGGCCACTTGACCCGGAAAACTGTCTGTGGACAAATGCTGGCTCCCTCAGCCTGAAAGCAAGATGAGCGTCGCAACGCCATAGTCACCTTTGACTGGACTTAACCATCCAAGGGCCCTTTATCTTTTTAACCTTTTACCATCCAATTCAGTACTTTGTGCGCTCCAACCTACAGCACCTCTCCAGAGCTACCTTTAAAACTGAAGGTGCAAGGGATCAAAGCACACATTCTGCCACTGAGCTATGACCCCTTCCCTAGTACTACTCACCCTTCAGCAGACAGAGCTACCCAATCCAAACTGCAGTGTGCCACCAGCAAGCCCTCGTCAGAAAAAGCACATGCAGAGCAAATTGCTTCAGGCATAACACAGCAGACGAGACAAAGTCAAAATATAAATGAATGGAGATCAGACATTATTAACACGATGCTCGGTTACTGGTTGGCCATTTCTGTGTTAGGTGGATCAGAGTTTGGCAGGTAGCAATCTAGGGATGGCAGAATCAACATTTGCTTTTAAGCACTGCAAGAGGAAATGACATTCACTCACACTTTCTGACACTGGGTAGTGCAGCCATCAGCACAGATTCCATGGATGTTCATGTTGTTGTTGTTGTTTAGTCGTTTAGTCATGTCCAACTCTTCGTGACCCCATGGACCAGAGCACGCCAGGCACTTCTGTCTTCCACTGCCTCCCGCAGTTTAGTCAAACTCATGCTGGTAGCTTCAAGAACACTATCCAACCATCTCATCCTCTGTCGTCCCCTTCTCCTTGTGCCCTCCATCTTTCCCAACATCAGGGTCTTTTCCAGGGAGTCTTCTCTTCTCATGAGGTGGCCAAAGTCTTGGAGCCTCAGCTTCACGATCTGTCCTTCCAGTGAGCACTCAGGGCTGATTTCCTTAAGAATGGATCGGTTTGATCTTCTTGCAGTACATGGGACTCTCAAGAGTCTCCTTCAGCACTATAATTCATAAGCATCCATTCTTCGGTGATCAGCCTTCTTTATGCACAAATTGTAGCCCTCATAATCGCCTCCACAACTCCACATATATCCAGCCCATGATAACAACGAACATTTTGCTAGTGATCAAATAATAAACAGGCAACTGAGCATTCAATTAACAAAATATTGACTGGTCACCATGACGGGCTTCCTAACACTCGATTACTATCTTTTTCTTTCTTGCCAGCAGACCACAATCTGCATTGATTTTGATGGAACAGCCACAATACCTCTATAACACCCCTTACCTATTTTTATTTTTGTTTTCATTTTCTGTAAATTTTAACCCCATCTCTGAGGCAGAAAGCGGCATTCCGTAATTGTTTGCAAACTGCCAAACCTTCTGCTGCTGGCTCCTTGAGCCGTCACAGAGTTCCCCTGTGCAGTTTCAAATGTTTATTACTTAATGAACTATGCATAAAATAATATAGAAAGCTGTTGACATATCCCTGCATCTGTTCATTACCTAGGTAATAATGCCCTGTGCCTTTTAATGAGTGATTAAAATTATCCAAAGTAATAAGAACTGTATTATCATATTGCTTATTAACATGATAATCCAATTAGCCTTGTGTTGAAACAATGATTATCAGGTTGTTAAACAGTGGCACCTAATTATTTTTAGAGACAGTTTGGTGCACTCTGAGCTCACAGGTCTGTATACTTGACCTGCCTTGTTCAGTGGAAAAGAACCAGTCTGTTAAGCACTAAAACAGATACTGTATGCGAAATTACAGTTCTCTGGATGTTATTGGACTACAGCTCCCATGTTCACTGACTGTTGGCTGTGTTGGCCGAGGCTTTGAGACTTGGACTCCTGGAGGGACAGAGGGGCTGCTTAGATCAGTGTTTCCCAACCTTTTTTGGGCAAAGGCACACTTGTTTGATGAAAAAAATCTCGAGGCACACCACCATTACAGCCCCGTGACATCAGCGCGCAGCGTCACGCCGGGAGGGACGCACGAAAGTGTAAGTTTCAATTTTTTTCCCTCCCCCTTGCCGGGGAACCTCCAAGCTTTGGGGGTGGGGGGGGGAGGAGGCAGCAAAGCGAGGCAGGAAGGAGAGCGCGGCTTGGCTGGGTGAGCTTTGGCAGGGGCAGGGAATGAGAGCCGCGAGGCGGGCACTGCGGACGGAGGCACTGCCCGCTGAGCTCGCAGGCAGCCAGGCAGGCAGACGGCGAGAGCCCCGCGCTGGGCCGCCTCTCCTCGCCGCCGCCGCCCCGCCTCTCGCCGCCCGACTCGCCTGCCTCCCTCCAGGCAACATCTCGCGGCACACCAGGCAACATCTCGCGGCACACTAGTGTGCCACGGAACAGTGGTTGGGAAACACTGGCTTAGATGTTCACTAAAGGCATTAAACAGAAGTTTCAGACCCAAAATCAGAAGCCACAGGGAAGCATTGTGCTGACCTTCTTCCAACTTAACATGGTGGTTAGAGTGATGGACTACAACCTGGGAGACCAGGATTAAAATCCCCACCCAACCATGAAACTCACTGGGTAACCTTGGGCCAGTCACTGTCTCTCAGCCTAACCTACTTCACAGGGTTGTTGCGAGAATAAAATAGGGAGAAGGAGAACCACATACAACATCTTGAACTCCTTGGAGGAAATAAGGAGATGTAAATGTATAGATTTTACTTTCTTGGGCTCCATGATCACTGCAGATGGTGACAGCAGCCACAATATTAAAAGATGCCTGCTTCTTGGGAGAAAAGCAATGACAAACCTAGACAGCATCTTAAAAAGCAGAGACATCACCTTGCCAACAAAGGTCTGTATAGTTAAAGCTATGGTTTTCCCAATAGTAATGTATGGAAGTGAGAGCTGAACCATAAAGAAGGCTGATCACCAAAGAATTGATGCTTTTGAATTATGGTGCTGGAGGAGACTCGTGAGAGTCCCATGGACTGCAAGAAGATCCAACCTATCCATTCTGAAGAAAATTAGCCCTGAGAGCTCACTGGAAGGACAGATCGTGAAGCTGAGACTCCAATACTTTGGCCACCTCATGAGAAGAGAAGACTCCCTGGAAAAGACCCTGATGTTGGGAAAGATGGAGGGCACAAGGAGAAGGGGACAACAGAGGATGAGATGGTTGGACAGTGTTCTCGAAGCTACCAACATGAGTGTGACTATGTTGGGCCTGGCGTGCTCTGGTCCATGGGGTCACGAAGAGTCGGACACGACTAAACGACTAAACAACAACAACAAATGTATAGCTTATTTGGGCAAGTGTGGGAGGACCTGTATAACTTAAAAGAAAAAGAACAAGATCCAGCCTAACTAGGTCTCAGCAATCCAGTTTTCATTTGGCCACTCAGTTTATCCACTGCAAGATGATCAACTGGAGATCACCTTTTCAATAGTCTTGTTGAAGTGTTCAAATCAGCATATATGGCTAACATACTCTATAAAATAAAAAAATTCCTTCCAGTAGCACCTTAAAGACCAACTAAGTTAGTTCTTGGTATGAGCTTTCGTGTGCATGCACACTTCTCCAGAAGAAGAAGAAGTGTGCATGCACACGAAAGCTCATACCAAGAACTAACTTAGTTGGTCTTTAAGGTGCTACTGGAAGGAATTTTTTTATTTTGACTATGGCAGACCAACACGGCTACCTATCTACTACTATAATCTATAAAGAAACTGGTCCCAGGCTGTTAAGTGTTTTATATATCAATAATAGCACCTTGAACTCAGCCCAGTAGTTCACTGGCAGGCAGTGAATATATTTGAGCACAAATGTCAGTGTGGCATACTGGTTAGAGTGCCGGACTATGACCTGGGAGACCAGGGTTCGAATGCCCACTCAGCCATGAAGCTCACTGGGTGACCTTGGGCCAGTCACCATCTCTTAGGGTTGCTGTGAGGATGAAATGGAAAGGAGGAGAACTCAGCAGTGGAGGAAGCCTATTGGGTGCCCTGTGCCCAGGGGCAGAGCCAGCCACCTGTGGGGTGGGGCGAGCTGGGGCAGGACGCTCCATGGGGACTCCGAGGAGTCTGCTTGCCTCCTCCCCCTCAGCCGCTCTACAGCTGAGGGGGAGGTGGCGGGTGGACCGTTTGGGGCAGCGCAGGGCCTGCGGGCACCCAAGCCACCATGTCACTCCCAAGAGAAACATGTGGCTAAGGTGCGCTGCAGGACCCGCTGTGAGTGCCGCCCGCCATTTTGTCACCGCCCCTCAGTGGTGACACCTGAGGCGGACCACCCCCACCCTCCTTCCTGCGCCCCTGGGAGAACCATGTACACCACCTTGAGCTCTTTGGAAGGTAAATGTTATGTACTGAAGTTCTCACCCTGGGCCAGCAGGGGGATACTGTAGATCGTTTTCACTCAGGTCCACATATGCAAATAAGGGATTGAAAGTGACGTTCAGTGATTGGATAGTTACAGAAAATGGTTACTGTTGTGTTCTAGTGGAGCTCTATATAAGCTGGCTGGCTGAACCTTTCAGTTCTGTTCTGTTCTGGCCTGTGAATAAACAAGAAGTGTTTGAAGAATCGCAGTGTCGTCTGATATGTTCACCCGCAACTTAACAGTAAAGGATAATATAAATGTAATAAGCAAGCAATTGTGGTGCAGCATTTTGTGCTAACTGTAGTTTACAGGCCAAAAGAACTTCAGTTTCTGTTCTTGGTGATCTTGCCCGTTCTAGATTTTCCAAACCTATCTGTGCATGAGTCCTGTTGTACAGTCTCATCACTTATGAAACCCTGCTCAGCTTCTTAACTAAGGCAATTCGTTGTTTTGTTTCTTAAGTTGTCAGAATATCATACCACTCCCAACGCCCATTTAAGCAAGCAGCAGAAAAAGCTCAACAACTTTGGGGAAAACACTAAAAAAAACCTCAACTTTTTCTGTCCAGATTTTCACTGTTTGAAATATGACAACCCTAATTTTGAGCAACCAGTGTTTGCAGTATTCTTTGTAACTGCATTTTCCAGATCCCGATCTGACAACAAAGCACAGTTGACAGCAGAGATTAGTGTGTTTGGAATTGGGCAGGGCACCCAATATTTATTCTCACCCTGAGACCACTATAAAGCCTGTCTAGGTCCAAGAATCACCCAAAGCCAGAGCCAATCCTGGTATAATGCCAGAGCTGAGAGAAAAAATGTTATTTTCTATGCCTGACATCCAGCCATCTCTACAAAACTAGCTATTGCTCCCTGATCAAAGTGAATGTTCAGATTAGCAGTTCAGCACCTACTTATCACAAGAGGTTGAGGAAAGATCTACTTGAAATTACTGAGCATTCACCAAACGAAGCTCCCTCAAATATTTCATTCATAGTTCATTGAATCATAGAATTGTAGAGTTCAAAAGAGCCCAAATTAACTCCCTGCAATGGGGAATGACAGCTAAATAAACTCTGGCAGTTGACTCCCTCTATCCCATCACCTGAACTGGGCAAACCTTTGGAAAAGATCCAACAGCAACCAGCCTAGAACATTCAAGAACCTGTGATTCTTCCCATTATCTAATACTCAAAGGTGTGCTGAATATGCTTTATTAGCCTTCTCAGTAGTCAATGACACTGTCAACATAATGGGTGCTTCCAGGCAACCTGTTTATGGAGCACTCCTTCTGATTTGCTTGTGCAAAGTTTTCAGAAAGGTTGTATTAAGTTAGCTGCTTATGGCACAGTCATTCTGATGGCAGGGAAGGCTTAAGTCATGTCACATCAAGGACTGGCCGTCCCACACTCTGCAGGGCACTTTCTGCCTCACTTTCCTTACTGCAAAAGTCCACTTTCCCTTTCTTTTCTTGGAAGCAGGTTTGTAGTCCGAGAGTGCCAGATCCACACTAACTGAGCACCCTGAATCTGGGTGTGAATCCCACCCATGAAGCAAGGACAGTCTGGATGTGTGCAATGTTTAAGCATGGCTAAAGCAGTCGGGGAAATTTGCACTCCTAAAGGGAGGGGAGGGGTTTTGCCATCCCGCTGTGTCCTCTTTGAATTCTTAAGCAGTCAGTCAACACTACATCCGATCTGGCTCTATGAGCAAAGTAATAATGACAAAGGACCTGCAGGTCTCCCCTCTCTTTTCTTACTTGATAAAGGCTTGGGATAATCTAGTCAGGCGTAATAAAACCAGAAGGTGTATCACATCTGCTGGAACACAGCCCTGACACACTCACAACACCCCGTTTGCTGCTACTCGCTGCTTGCCTTCCTGACACTAGTGGCAAGCAATTTCCTTGGAGATGTTTGATCATTATTTCTTGCTCCGTTTGGCCGAGCACTTTAGCTGCCAAATGTTTTGACGAAGTGTAGCTGCCAACTAGATCGGCATCATAACTCCACTCATGGAATGACCCCGTTGCAAAAGGTCTTGTGACACCTAACCAAGATTCGCAGTCCATCTGGCTTATGAGCATTGTAGAAATGTGAGTGAAGAGACAGGGATGGATTCACAGCCAGCCCAGCGCTTGAGTTTAGCCGAGTCATTTTGGAGGGGGTATTAAATGCTTGTCTCATTAGACATCTTGTCCAATTTCGACCTTGTTGCCACAATCGGAGTTTGGTAAAGAGATATAGATTGCAGTGGAGTGCAGAAATAAATAGTCTGGGAAGACTGCAGGTTGAAAGAATAAAGGAGGTTTAATACTCCTGGCAAACAAAGCCATTCTGAGCACAAACTTAACTATGGCCATCGTGGAGTGATGAGGTTAATAAAGGGATGGCTCAACACTCACAGGCTGAAGAAGAAGCAGGAGAGAAGTAAAGAGAAAACAATGTGTAAGAAGTTAGGAAAGAATCAGCAAGGAAAGAATAGCTACTCGGCTCATTAGTAAAGAAACGGCAAATTGGATGAACTATATTTGGATGCACTATAAACATGCAACACCAGATGGCACCCGAGAGCAGGAAATTTTAAATGCAGTTTTCCATATACCGTATTTTTCGCTCCATAGGGTGCACCGGACCATAGGGCGCACCTAGTTTTTAGGGGGGGAAATAAAGGGGGGGATTATTATTTTTTCCCAGCTGCGGGGCAAGGGCGGGGGAAGCCTGAGCTTCCCCCAGCCCCAGCCCCCAGAACAGGTCTAGGAGCGGCAGCAAGATTGTGCGCAACCTCGCCGCCGCTCCCAGAGCTTGCAGGGCTGGGGGCGGGGGAAGCCCGAGCTTCCCCTGGCCCCATCCCCCAGAACAGGCTGCTATCCACAAGCCTTCGGAGCCTTACGGATAGCTGCCTGAAGCCCGGGGAGCGCAGCAGAAGTTGGCGCTGCGCTCCCCGGGCTTCAGGCTGCAGGCTGCTGTCCGCAATCCTCCGGAGCCTGGCAGGAACTCCAGGCTGCCTGGATAGCTGCCTGAAGCCTGGAGAGCGAGAGGGGTCAGTGCGCACCGACCCCTCTTGCTCTCCAGGCTTCAACGAAAGCCTGCATTCGCTCCATAGGATGCACACACATTTCCCCTTCATTTTTGGAGGGGAAAAAGTGCGTCCTATAGAGTGAAAAATACGGTATATATTTTTTTCTTTTATTAAAACAATCTAATTTCTGACTTATTTAAAGCAGGTTTTTCCTGTGTTTAGATCCACCCTAGATGGGGACTTCTGAGCAGCTCCTGAAGCCAGCCAGAGACAACTGCTCCGGGCTGCTGAGACTGCCGCTGCTGCATTTCCTGGGGACATTAGATGAAATCTGGGGATATTCCAGGGATGGAATATGTCCTGGGACTTATTTGCAAATCCGGGGACTGTCCCCGGGAAATGGGGACATCTGGTAACCCTACCCTAGATTGTCTTTTCTATCGGCCCCCTACTGGTTCATGTAACTTACTGCAAGCACTGTTGTTTTACTTCCAACAATCAGAAGGGTTGTAGCTCAGGGACAGAGCAGCAGCGTTAAATGCAGAAGGTTCTAGGTTCAATCCCTGTCATCTCCAGGTAAGGTTGGGAGACCCCTGTCTGAATCCCTGGAAAGCCATTGCCAGACAGTCCGTGTGGACAATACTGAGCTAGATGGAGCAATGGTCTGACTCTGTATAAGACAGAGCTTTCTGTGTACTCTAGCAAGTGATATCTGTGCACTCACATGCATACGGATGCAGATGTGTATTGCCATTCATATCCAGTCCCTACAGAACTTAATGGATGTGTGTCTTGCAGACATCATGGAGGATGTTGTTATCCACACTATTAGTGCATGTGCACATGTGAACCAATATCTTACAGATACATTCAAAGAAATGTCGGTCTGGGTATCTTTTCTGGAGATGACTGAACTCTGCGGACCTACTTGCAAAGCACATTTCTAGTTTAGAAACACCAATATTGACTTGCTTATTTCTCTTATAAGCAGGAAGCAACAAGGATCAACCTAAATAATAATAATAATAATATTTTTTTATTTATATCCCGCCCTCCCCAGCCGAAGCCAGGCTCAGAGCGGCTAACAACAGTAAAATAATACAACATTCTAAAATCATTTCATTATAAAATCAGTTCAAATCAAATTAATGACAACCATTGGGTTAGAGTTCTGTGAGGATTGCCAAAGGAGGGAGTCAGGCTGTGCCCTGGCCAAAGGCCTGGTGAAACAGCTCTGTCTTGCAGGCCCTGAGGAAAGATGTCAAGTCCCACAGGGCCCTAGTCTCTGGTGACAGAGTGTTCCATCAGATTGAACCCACAGCCGAAAAAGCCCTGGCTCTGGTTGAGGCCAGCCTAACCTCCCTGTGGCCCTCCAAAACGTCTGCATGTGAAACTGCTTTATCAGCTTGAAGCACCAATACTGGAAGTGAAAATAGCAAAATGGATAATGGATGTAATTCACACAGGCTACCTACTCCCACATGACATGGACCATAAACTTCTAAAGTTCATCTAATCAACCATGCACACTAGTTTATGGTGGGAAAATTCCCCAGGGAATTCCCCAACTATTATGGATAGGCTATTTTGTAGGAACCACTAGAGCTTCTCTGGAAGGGAGTTTACTTAGCTTGAACTATCACATGGTTCCCTTCAATGGTGCCATGCTCATTGCTCAGAGCAAAGCCAAAGTAAAGACATTATTTGAGAACATGAACCGAACTCCAGTTGAACTGAGTTTCTTAATGGCAACTACTAGCCCATCCATGGCTACTGGTCACACATTCAACCTGCACATTCAGATTCTGCATGGCACTGAATACCAACTGCTGGGACCAAGAACAGCAAAGATCTGCTGCCTTTGTGTCCTGTTTATAGGCTTCCCGGAAACATCTGGTTGGAGAAGATGAAGCACTGATCTGATCCAACACGACTCTTGTGTTCTTCTATCCCTATCTGAAGCTGCTAGCTAGGTACTACAAAAAATAACTAGAGTTGGATAAAGACCTTCAATGCATTGCACATACATTATTTCATCAATCATTCTAATGCTATAAGGCTGGTCAGTATTATTGCAATGTAAGGGGGGAAGGTAGTGGCACCTTCTATCATATGTAGTGGACATGTAAGGTAGTAAAAGAATTTTGGGAAATGATATATAATGAATCCAGGGGGAAATGTTTAAAATAACTGTTTGTTAAAAAAAAGAACAAACAAAAACCCCTGAAGCCTTTCTTTTAGGAATTCTAGGTTCCAAAATCTCAATGGAGCAGAAAATACCGTATTTTGCGCCCCATAAGACGCTCCGGCCCATAAGACGCACCTAGTTTTTTGGGGGGGAAATAAAGGGAAAAAATTATTTCCCCCCCAGGCGCGGGGCTGGGGCAGCCCGAGCTTCCCCCGACCCCAGCCCCCAAACAGGCAGCTCTCTGCAAGCCGTGGGAGCCCAGCGGTGGTTCCCGCTGCTTGAGGAGAGATCCGCGAAGCCTGCACGTGCTGGGATCAGCGCTTGCAGGCTTCGGGATGCCTGCAACTCTCCCCAAGCAGTGGGAACGTTCCCGCTGCTTGGGGAGAGATCCGCGAAGCCTGCGCGTGCTGGGATCAGCGCGCGCAGGCTTCGGGATGCCTGCAACTCTCCCCAAGCAGTGGGAACGTTCCCGCTGCTTGGGGAGAGATCCGCGAAGCCTGCGCGTGCTGGGATCAGCGCGCGCAGGCTTCGGGATGCCTGCAACTCTCCCCAAGCAGTGGGAACGTTCCCGCTGCTTGGGGAGAGATCCGCGAAGCCTGCACGTGCTGGGATCAGCGCTTGCAGGCTTCGGGATGCCTGCAACTCTCCCCAAGCAGTGGGAACGTTCCCGCTGCTTGGGGAGAGATCCGCGAAGCCTGCACGTGCTGGGATCAGCGCTTGCAGGCTTCGGGATGCCGGCAACTCTCCCCAAGCAGTGGGAACGTTCCCGCTGCTTGGGGAGAGATCCGCGAAGCCTGCACGTGCTGGGATCAGCGCTTGCAGGCTTCGGGATGCCTGGAACTCTCCCCAAGCAGTGGGAACGTTCCCGCTGCTTGGGGAGAGATCCGCGAAGCCTGCACGTGCTGGGATCAGCGCTTGCAGGCTTCGGGATGCCTGCAACTCTCCCCAAGCAGTGGGAACGTTCCCGCTGCTTGGGGAGAGATCCGCGAAGCCTGCACGTGCTGGGATCAGCGCTTGCAGGCTTCGGGATGCCGGCAACTCTCCCCAAGCAGTGGGAACGTTCCCGCTGCTTAAGGAGAGGTCCGCGAAGCCTGGAGAGCGAGAGGGGTCGGTGCGCACCTACCGCTCTCGCTCTCCAGGCTTCAGCGAAAGCCTGCATTCGCCCCATAAGACGCACCCACATTTCCCCTTCATTTTTGGAGGGGAAAAAGTGCGTCTTATAGGGCGAAAAATACGGTACTATTTATGCATGCGACCGCAGCTGTGCGGATGTTATTGGCCCAGAGATGAAAAGAGGACAAAGTCCCGGCCAGAGAAGAATGACAGATTAAGTTGATGGATTATGCTGCAATGGCAAAAATGATTGGAAGAATCAGAAATCAGGAAGACCAAAACTTTGATAAGGAATGGGGGAAATTTATAATTGACCTTAAAAACCATTGTAAACAGTTAGTAGGATTGGAATAACACTTGTAGTTTAATGGTGGATTTTGGATATAATGAAGATGTAAAAGATTTGGATTATTATAAAAGATGCAGGAGGAAACGATTAATAATAGGACCCACAAAGGAGGAGGCAAGTCCAGGAGATTCTTTGGAATCTTGTTTTTACATTCTATGTTGGATATGTGATTGTAAAATTCTAATTTGAAAAACCAAATAAATAAATTTATAAAAATAAAAAGTGGCCTTTTTTTAAAGCTAACAAGTCCATGACTGTAGTGAAATTTGGACTCCCCAGCTTACACTCTGAGCCATCATTCATTTACAACAGCTCCCTTAACTCTCCCCAATGTAGGCTCCACTGTCACAGTCAGCTGTGGTCTCTGCTTTGCCAGCATCCTGTTATAGCACACCAGACCTGACTCTTTAGCGCAGTCCAGCCTTGGCTGCTTCTCTGAGTTAATAAGTCCATTTGGCGTCAGCACCAGCTCCCTCAAGGGGTTTAATAAATTGAAAGCCTCCATGTGAAATGCAAGTCACGCCCATTATGTCAGTGGAATGTACTTCCAAGTGTATTTAGGATTATATCTCCAGCAGTTAAATCAAACATGGGCAGACTTTCTGGAAATAGGTGTAATGCTTCAAACCAACTTTGGAGCCACAATTATCTAAATGGCTTTTAACCAGCAGTCTGCCAAAATTGCATCAACACAGAAGCACTTTCATCAGAGGGGATTATGCGTTGAATGATCTACTTGTCACATGGGGGCTTTTCTGCCAGCAATACAACCCCAAAATAGCCCCCTGCCATTTTCTTGGAGAATTATGTATCGGAAAAGAAATGTCTCCACTTTATCCTAAAGTTTGCAGCTTGGGATGCAGGAGAAATTTGGTTTAGTTTGGATTTTAATGCAAACCTACCAAATGCTAGGACAATATGCAAACTGAAACACAGCTATCTTGCAAAATTTTGTGCTGCTCCAAATATTATGACACAGTTCTCCAACCAAATAATGCATACAACAATGTTCATATTGGAGGGGGGGAATATAAAAATGCATACATTTGTGAAAGTAGCACGTAAGAATGCCATTATATTACAGGAAATTGCATGCAAAAAAAAATGTGTAGCAAGCAAAATGACAAACCAAAATGTGTGCATTGGGAGAAATTTGCACTATGATGCTTACAAGTTTTCATGAGGACTTTAAAAGAAATATTGCAAAGCCATGCAGAAACTGCAAGAAACCAAAAATTGACATATCCATCCCTCCCTGATTACCACACAGTGATATTGCTCATTTTGTAATGCTAGACCAGCCTTCCACCAAGCTACTGGCCTTCAGATGTTTAGGGATACAACTCCCATAATCCTTGATTATTGACCACCCTACCTGAGACTGTAAATCCAAAAGAACTGGAGGGCACAAGGTTGGGAAAGGCTGCAGCAGACATTACTCTGGGAGGGAGTCCAGTGCTTTCAGCATCAGCCACACATCTCCCAGCATGCCTAGCTTTGGCCTCACTGTTGTGGTGAGGGTTGCTTTTGTGGGTGCCCCTACTATGCTCAAGTCATAGGCAAAGCTTCCACCCACACAATCACAACAGATTGCCTGGTTATGCGCCACAGATTATTTGGATGTTTCATGGCCTCATTTGTAGATCTCTTCCCTCAACCCCAGTGCTCTGTATCTTGCGAATGCTGAGAAGACCACAGCTCTTGGTATCAGGGCTGTAAGCCAAATCACCTCTTCCTCCTCCCTTTATAGTTCACTTAGTTTTAATCAACCACTTTGCAGCACCATATTCCCCAGGCTTCTTATCAATTTTGTTAGACTTTTAGTTAAAGGCCACCTCTCCTATGCTATTGATTTCCCCCCACCGGTCCTTGGCAAGGTTGTTTGGGGTTGATTTTTCACTGTATATATACAGCAAGTGATCGATTGCATTTAAATAAGGCAAAATTAATCTATATCTCTTGGTATGTATATTCATGGACTCCAAAGAGATCTTTCGCAGCTCGATTCATAGACTCTCTTTTTTTCATAAACATTACATTGCAATGTAATTTTGTTCAGGGACTGGAGAAATTGTTAAATAAGACCTTCCAGAAAAGCTCAGTTAGTAGGGAGGTCTTGTTGTAAACTTAAATGGATGCTCACCACTCCAGATTCACATGAAGAAGCCAGTTTACATCTGCTTTATATCACTGTTGGCTGTGGCAGAGTGACCACCAAGCAATCCAGGATCTTTGGATCGACATGCCCAGGTACCACTCATTGTTACAAGGAAAGACCATCTTCCATATATTTTTTTTCCTTTTCAATTTACAGTGGTACCCCGCAAGACGAACGCCTCGCAAGACGGAAAACCCGCTAGACGAAAGGGTTTTCCGTTTTGGAGGCGCTTCACAAAACGAATTTCCCTAGGGGCTTGCTTCGCAAGACGACAGCCCATAGGGAAATCTCCGGGACAGCGGGGAAGCACAGCGCGTCTTCCCCACTGTCCTCGGACCTCCTCCCACCGCCCGGCATCGGAACGAAGCTCCGATGCCGGGCGGGGGGGGAACGCCTCCTCCCGCCGCCCGGCATCGGAACGAAGCTCCGATGCCAGGCGGGGGGGGACACCTCCTCCTGCCGCCCGGCATCGGAACGAAGCTCCGATGCCGGGCTGGGGGGGAACGCCTCCTCCCGCCGCCCGGCATCGGAACAAAGCTCCGATGCCGGGCGGGGGGGCGGGGACACCTTCTCCCGCCGCCCAGCTTCGGATGGCTTTCCTGAAGACTTGGGGTGGGAGGAGGGTTTTCCTTCCCACCGCCAACATTCAGAATGCTGTTCTGAATGTTGGCGGTGGGGAGGAAAAACCCTCCTCCCACGCAAGCCCCGGGAACAGAGGGAAAGCGCTGCGCGCCTTCCCCTCTGTTCCCGTACCTGTCCTGAAGGCTTGCGGTGCGGAGAAAAGCCCTTCTCCGCACCGCCAGCCTGGCAAGCGGTTTCCCTAGGAACGCATTAATTGATTTTCAATGCATTCCTATGGGAAACCGTGCTTCGCAAGACGAAAAACTCGCAAGAAGAAAAAACTTGCAGAACGAATTAATTTCGTCTTGCGAGGCACCACTGTACTATGACAGTAGAACACTGGGAGCAAAATAGAATCAATGGATAAACTGGAGTAACCCTATCTCCCAGCCCCACCAATTAATATTTGTCTTCGCCAACTAAAACGAGTGTACATTTTTCAAGATAAATCATGGCAAATCAGAAGTTAAGGATGCTACATTTTCTAAGTGGGTAAGCCATTAATGCAAAAATAAATTTTAAAAAATAAATCACAGACTGTTAGCAAAAAGGTAGCCTTGGCTAACAGGACAGGATCATGAACCAGCATGAAGCAGAAATTCACCAGTTCTCCACCATCCAGCAAAGAAAAAAAGGGGGGGGACAATTCAGAGACATGAGTACTCTGTAAAATAAATAAATAAAAGTTAAACCGCAACCCTGGTTTAAATTAAGCTGGTTAAAAGCTATCGGCACCCAGTGCTTTTTTTCTAGGGGGACGCAAGGGTACACATACCTCTAAACGTTTTGTGAATCTAAGTTTGGCCTCACTGAAGGGAAGTATTTCAATATGAGTAGGAAAATGAGAGTACCCCTAAATAATTTTTTTTGGGGGGAGCACTGTTGGCACCAATAAGATTTAAGCAGCCAGTGTACATATTGGCAGCTGAAAGCTTGATTAATCTACTACAGTGGTACCTTGGGTTAAGTACTTAATTCGTTCCGGAGGTCCGTTCTTAACCTGAAACTGATCTTAACCTGAAGCACCACTTTAGCTAATGGGGCCTCCCACTGCCACCATGTCACCGCCGCACGATTTCTGTTCTCATCCTGAAGCAAAGTTCTTAACCCGAGGTACTGTTTCTGGGTTAGCGGAGTCTGTAACCTGAAGCGCATGTAACCTGAAGCGTATGTAACCCGAGGTAACACTGTACTGTATAAACTGGGAAAATCCACCATCCCTGATTTTAGCTAATTAGAAAGCAGATGGGGATCAAGACAGTGTGGGGCATTTGCTTTGGTGGATAAGGGAACTGCAGAATGACAGTTGGAAAGGGGGCACAAAATAAAAAATTTAAATGTTTGCATTACTACACAGATTAGCTGCGGTATTTTGAATTAGTGCATTTTCTAATCCAATCAGTTGATCTGCACAAATATGTTTTCCATCATACCAATATGATGCTACCCACTTAGAGGTTTTCTAACCATCAAGCATGTGTGTGTGTGTGTGTGTGTGTGTGTGTGTGTGTGTGTGTGTGTGTGATAAATAAGATAAATAAATAACAGAGTACAAAACCCAATCTTACTAGTTAATTGGAAAACCATTTAAAATGCATCACCTAAGACAGCAGCCCAAGAACCAGAACCAGCCCTGCGCAAAGAGGGTTTGGAGTGCTCTGCCAGCAAACACTCTGTTTTAGTGACACTGACTCCAACATGAAATACCATCTCGTGGGGAAGCATTTCTGATTAAAAACCAATTTTAAAGCTCTCATTTTTAATCCGTGGTTAATGAAATCATTGGCCCGCTGCCACAATTAATCAAATAATAGTAATCTACATTAGAGATCGTATTTCAAGTAGCCCTGAGGGAAACTTGGCATCAGCACAAGGATTTCTCTTTGCACAAGGGAATGTTGCGTGGCGAGTTCCTGCCTCCCCCCACAGAAATAAAGACACGAGACACCAGAATTTAAGGTTAATGGGTCAAATTAGGCCACAACTTTATTGATTACAGTTATTGAGGGGTATTGGCTTAGGCATTGGTCCTATCAGCTAACCGGCTTCAGCCCGATTGGTTGAAGACCGGCAAGGGTTAACCACCAGTAGGGGGAGTCCTGCTGATGCACATCAACTAGGAGCTCCCCCGGGGTCACAGATCGGGGGCGTGCCGTAGGCCCACACCTCCATAGGCTTAGGACAAGGCGACGCCCCCCAGAATCCTTTACCGGACTACCCTTCGATTTGGGGGAAGGTGATGGCACTTCCTTCCCCCACCCTCTTCATCTGCAAAACAATACCCCTACCAATGCCTAACCGCCAATGCCCAGGAAGTTGTGACGATTGCTACGAGGTAGGCGAAAAGCCAAATGGCTGGTGCCAATTTGCCAATTGGAAAAAATTCCTACCAGGCCCCTTGACAGTGACCAACCGGAGTCCATAGCAAGGTCGGAGAGCCTAACGGTTCGGCGGGATAGGAAAATCTGATCAGCTGGAGCGCAGAGAGGAAAAGAGGGCGGTCCTTGGCCGCACCGGCCCATATTTAGGGCCAGGCCATTCCCCCCCCCCCGTGCCAGCCGATTGGCTGGCCGGAGGGAATGACGCGTCCAAGGATTCCCTTAGTATCGCGGGGGCTGTGCCTGAAGCCCACAACCCCACCTCCTCTCCAGTTCAGAAGAGGCTTTCTCCCCCTCTCTTCCCCTCACATGCCCCCCTACAGCTGCTCTGTGGGAAGGTGCTCCCCACATGTGTGGGGTGGGGAGTGGGGAAAGTCCCATTGTGCAAGCAGAACTTGGTCCATTTCAAACAAGGGTCCATCTGGCGCAGTATTGTCTATATTGACCAGAATCGGCTCGCCTGGGCTTCAGACGGAGGTCTCTTGTAGCCTTACTCTGATATGGTGGAAATTAACATGACACCTTCCGTATTCAACTCAGATGCTCTCCCTACTAAGACCCTAAGTACCAAAGATTGCTGATGATCTTACAGCTGTTGCACTCTTGTATCTTCACACTGGAAGATGGAGGCACCAATGGTGTTCTTAGGGCCAGATTAGATGTGAGGATCCAGCCATATCCATGTATCTGTTCAGCAGAAAGTGTATCTTTCATTTTTAAACATGTAATGAAACATGCAGGTCCACTGCTCCAAACATTTTTATAGAAATAGATAGATAGATAGATAGATAGATAGATAGATAGATAGATAGATAGATAGATATAGATAGATAGATAGATAGCATTGTAACCTACCCACTCCCACCCCAGCTCAGCTCACTTTAGTCAGAGAATCCAACTAAACATTAGGAAGAGCTTACTGACAGCCAGAGTTGTTCTACAGTGGAGTTGGACTACCTTAGAAGGTGGTGGACTCTCAACTGGAGGTCTTTAAACAGAAGACCATCTGTCAGGGATTCTTTAGCTATGGGATTGGACTCCATGATCCTTCCTTGGTAGGGGCAGACTTTGGCAATCTTTGTTAATGCGGCATCCTGTTTGAGGCCAAAATTTGATGCCCCAAAAGGAACTTCTCAATTATGGATCTTCTCAACGTTGCACCCCCTCAGCTCAGTGCCCTATGCAGGGGAAACTGCCTGCACTGCCCTAAATCTGACAAGGGATCCTTTGGATTCCTTCCAACTCTACAATTCTATGATTCAATGAGTACAGTGGTACCTTGGTTTACGAACTTAATCCATTCTGGAAATCCGTTCATAAACCAAAACCGTTCTTAAACTGAGGCGCACTTTCCCTAATGAGACCTCCCGCCACCAGTGCCCTTCCACCGTTCAGATTCCGTTCTTAGACCAAGGTAAAGTTCTCAAACCAGGACACTATTTCCTTTATTTTATTTTATTTATTAAAGTTCTTATGTTACATCGGTAAACATTATTATATTACATCACAAGGCTTATTATACTATAATTTTCAACATGTATACAAAGTTTATATACTAAAAGAAAATAAAGGGGGGAAAGGGGGGGGGAAACAAGGACAAAAAACTATTCCAAAATCATATATGTACCAACACTTTGGACTTCCTGTCTATCCCGTTGTATATTCCTTTTTTACAAATGAATGTACTCTTATTATTGTATATTTCTTTACATTTTATCTAATACATTCCTATATCAATATGTACCCTTGGTCTTATTTCTCAACTCAGTCTCTCTCCCACATCAATTGATTGCTAGCATAGATAGTGAACCTTTACTGTATTTTTGAACATATATCTTATATCTCTCTCCCAAGACACTATTTCCAGTTTTGTGGAGTTTGTAAACCAAATCATTCTTAAACCGGACTGTTCTTAAACTGAGGTACCACTGTACTGAAGCAATGCAGGGAAAATACAAAGCAACAGTGAGCAATGAGGGAAGAAAGCAGAGGGGCCTCACTCGACTTGCCTGCAGGATCCACTTAAAGTAAAGCATAGACATACACACACACACACCCCACAAGTCTCACTTGATACATGAATGAAGCAGACACAGGAATAAATGCACATGTGCCCATCACATCTACTTTGGTCCCTAACAGTTACTTAATGATTATCTAGGCTCTTAGGCTGCTATCTCCAAATCACTTAAGCTTGCTTAATCCTGACAATGGGACAAAAGTGGATCCTGTGAAGTATACTGCATTAAGAAGTCTGTATGATCGCTCTATAAGGAGCTAACTCAAACTGATAATTCTTATCCCCCAGCAGCCATGTAAGTGAGGAGCACAGGATTGCAGTCTTAATTGATGGACTCCTCTTCCTATGTTAGACAATCTGGAACATCCCATGAGTGTGGGGCTTCCATATAACAAAATCCCAGACAATGCTGCTTACAAGTTGCTTGCAGGCAGGCTCATATTAGTTGTGCCTAGCAAATGCCATTGGCAGCTAAAGGGAGAAAGAATGTATTCCTTTACCTGTGGAACGACATCCAGAGCTTTTGTGTTCTCCATCGCTTCTCCTTATTTCAGCAGTTTCCCACAAGAGTCCATTCTGTTGTTTATTTATGAAGAACACTTGCTTTTCCACAGTACAGCTTTTCCCTTTTCCCACTCTGCTTCTCAGAAGTTCTCGACCAGAACAATTATTAATTAATTGACCATTTCTTCCTCGTATGTGCTCATATCTCAACGAGAAAGGGAAGTTACCCAGACGGTTTCTGGTAATTACCTCTGAAGGGAGGGGAGGACAAAGCTTGTTTGCTTTATTTCTGGTTTCCCTTTTCGTTACTTCCTTTTAGTGGATATATCAGAGACATAACCTAGTAAATACACCCAGGTTTATTTGAAAGCAGTGTCTGTTGGTTGCTGGAGCAACATTTGAATAGGGAGAGCTGTAATCTATGGGGTTGTTCCAGTGGCGTAGCGTGGGTTGTCAGCACCCGGGGCAAGGCAAGTAATTTGCGCCCCCTAAGCCATGGATTTGCGCCCACTAACCCTAACCCCCAGATGCTGCGCCCGGTGCGGCCGGCCCCCCCTGCACCCCCCACGCTATGCCACTGGGTTGTTCAGTTCTCCAAGCACAGGTACAGGTCTAGGAGCACTAATGTCTTTAGCATATGCGCCGCCGGGGTGCAAAGATCCACCCAGTGCCCCCAAATTTAGTTTAGGCGCCCCCCAAAGGTGTCAAAGGTGCCACTGACCTCACTGCTGCATAGCAGCTCAATACAATACGTAACATAAAATTTTGACGTAAGAGTTAATTTCGCATGCATGGAGCCATTGAGAATGACAAGCGCCATCATTGAGTCTGACAAATGTTGCTGTTGTGAATGAAAAGCGCCGCCGCTGGTGCAGCGCGTCTTTGGTAAATGAGTGCACAAAGTCGAAAATCCTTTAGTAAAACAGTAGGTATACATTTCGGTTATGCCTAGGTATATATGTATTTTGTTTTTCTAGCTTGATCAAAATTATTTATTATTTCATAACAGGTAGATAGTTAAGAACTTAGGCAGCTTTGGCGCCTGGGTGCCCCTCACCCCTTGCACCCCTGGGTAAAGATGGCCCTTTCTAGGAGTGATCAATTTCATAAGAAAGTGAGCACAGCATTTAAGCAGCAAAGATTGCACAGTTGTAGCACCCTGGGGTGGTATCCAACTAACTTATTTCATCAGTGCAATGATATTTTATCCAGGATTTTGCAAGATATGCAAGGAATAAGAAATTGTAACAATAATACACAATGAACACATCACAATTCCACCCTTCCCTTTTGTTACCACTGTATTCAAATTTTACAGAAATGTTACAGTTGTTTTCCAGCTGTGGAGAAGCCATGGAGCCCAGATCTTGACCTCCACACCAGGGGAAGGCATGCATCTTGTGAGTGGCTATCTTTTGCAGACTGAAAGCAAGAACAACAGCAATTACTGATCATATTCACTGGTCTGGCTTCTATTTGGGACATGGGACGAGACCTGCATTTGTGGAGGCCTGATCTGTACAATCACACACACACCCTTTCTTCAGGGGATGGAGGACAAAGTCCCCCAGAAGTGGGCCTCTGAAAGACCTTCCTCCAATGATTATTATTGTTTGATCGCAAAAACTATAATAACTTCATGAACTCTGACCCAGAGATGGAGAAACTTTAGAGAACACTTAATCCAGACAGGTGAAACTCAAAGGCCCTAGGCATGTATAGAATACCATTCAAACAGTAGCAGCCGGTTGGGTGGCATGGCTTCCATCCCAATGTGGAAGTCATTGCTGGCAACAAAGAGGAGGAGGGAATGAGGAGTGGAGGTCAGTGCGGTGTGGACACAGTGGCAAAACCAACCCAATGCTCCTCCCACTGTGCCTGAACCACACCAACTTCCCTGCAGTCTCGCCCCTCCTTCTCATAGCAACTTCCACACTGGGAAGCCAGGTAAACAATGCTGTTCCAGCCCACCAACCACAACTGTATTCATATTTTGTAGCCTTTTTCAGAAATCCTTTTTCAGATACTCATTGTAGGACATCTCGGTGGAAATCTCCAATATTTTATTTCATTTTATTTTTTATTTTATTTTATTTTATTTTACTAATGAACTCTTGAAAAGAACTAAAATGCTTATCAACCTTGGGTTTTACAGACTGCTGTTTAGGGCCAGCACTTCCATTAGGCAGAGTGAGGCAGAATCCTCAGGTGGATGATTTTGAGTGTCACAAAGGGACAGCAAATTGTTAATTATTTAGTCTATTTTCCTTTTTAACCAGGGAAAGGAAAAGGCTTGTGGGATTTTCTGTTTCAGGTGCAAAAATAACTGAGCGAGGCTTTGGTATTGTACACCTTCCTGTTCTGCTTCAGGCAACTAAATGTTTTGGGACAGCCCCATCACTGTTGCAACAGGCTTCAGGGGATGCCTTCTGGTTTTTCGGGGAAACAGACAGCCAGGTAAGAAGGAACAGGGCTCGTGTTGTTAGAATACACAGCTCAGCCAGAAGGTCTGCTCACTACAACTAGAGCTGTCATTAAAAAATAAATAAAAACAAAAACAAAATTTAGTATGTCTAGGCAAGTCCTAACCTGAGCACATGGTTTGCATGCAGAAATCTCAGGATCATTGGCTAGCATCTCTGATTGAAAAGATCAGGTAGAAGGTGATGGGAAAGACTTTTCTCTGGAGACCCTGGATTGCTAATGCCAGACAGAGCAAATAGTAGTTAACTGCTAACTGAACTAACAATCTGAGTTGGTACAACAAACCCCCTCCCAATGTTGCTGCTGACAGGGGTGTCTTACCCATAGAGGCTAGTGGCGCAGGGCGCCTGGGCGCCAAGTTCTGGAGGGCACCAGGAAAGAGGCGGAGGCTGAACGCGGTGCCTCCCAGCATCAGCTCACTGCCCTCGCCCTCCTCCGCCATGCCGCACCGCGCCCGGAGCCTCCGCCCGCCATGGCCACCATGGCACAAAGCGGCCAGGCTGAGCTGCCGCGTCCAGCCTGTCTCTTACCGGAGGAGCTGCCCTCCAGCTGCTGCCCGCCTCCTCCAGCCCCGCAAAGCTGGGCGCATTGCCGGCAGCACCATCCTAAAAAAGATTGGCAACTCTAGGAAAGGGGGGGGCACCGGAGGGATCTTCGCACCACTGTGCCAGATATGCTTAAGACAGCCCCGGCTGCTGACTTAAAAATGCATCATTCTAATAATGAATATATAGATATACTACAGGGTAAGGTGACTCTCCCTTTAGAATTAAGCCTGAAACATGGAATCATATAATTCCATGTTGGAAGGGACCCAGGGGCCATCTAGTCCAACCCCCGGCAATGCAGGAATCTCAACTAAAATATCTATGACAGATGGTCATTCAATCCTTGCTTAAAAATCTCCAGTGCAGGGAAGTCCACCACCTTTTGAGGGAGTCTGTTGTGCTGTCAAACAGCTCTTACTGTCAGAAAGTTCTTCCTAATGCTTAGTTGCACTCTCCTTTCTTGTAACTTGAATCCATTCGTTCCGGTCCTACCCTCCAGAGCAGGAGAAAACAAGCTTGCTCCACCTTCCACGTGACAGCTCTTTAGATATTTGAAGATGGCTATTGTATCTTCCAGGGAGTCCTTTAATGCAGTTCACCACAACCGCCTGAGGTCAAAAAAACACAGTACTCCTAGTTACCAGCTCAGTCTCATAGGGCTGTTGTGAGTCTAAAATGAATGGTGCAGAGGGAACATTGAAAGGGCAACATAAAATATATTTCCTGTTCATCAGGATACTCTGTGCCAGGAATGCAGTGTGTGGAACACAATGCTTTAATTCTTCCAGAGCAGCAAAAAAGCTTGAGCTGGGTTTTCCCCAAGGGCAGTCTTGGATTTATTTTCCTAAGGGCTTTATGTGTGTGCTTCTCCTGCTCAACCTGTATTTGCTGTACCTAAAAACAGCATTATGTGTTGGCTGCTGAAGATCTTCATTTACTTCCTCATTCCTAACCTGAACTTCATCTGTTGCCATAGGCAGTGCCTTCTGTTTTGATCAAAGTGGAAGGCAATCTCTGTCATGGGTGCCTCCCAGCCAAAAGAAGCACACAGCAGATAGTTAACTCTTTATTGTCAAATGAGGACAACTACAGTGGTTTCTACAGCTCCAAACACCCATACACACCAGTCTAGCATCCAGGAGTTAGTCCCTGGTCTGCCCTCTATGGAGCAGTTGCAGCAACCAGCCTTCCACCAGCTTATGTACCTCCCCCTGACAGACTGCTCACACACATTTTGGACTCACAGCTGTCCATGGAGGCACAGGTCAGTTCTGTATCCAGAACTACTAGCTCCATCTGGTACGCAGGCTGAGACCCTACCTGCCTGTGGACCGTCTTACCAGAGTGGTGCATGCTCTGGTTATCTCCCGCTTGGACTACTGCAATGCGCTCTACATGGGGCTCTACATGACCCGGAAACTACAAGTAATCCAGAATGCAGCAGCTAGAGTGGTGACTGGGAGCAGCCGCCGAGACCATATAACACCAGTCCTGAAGGACCTACATTGGCTCCCAGTACATTTTCGAGCACAATTCAAAGTGTTGGTGCTGACCTTTAAAGCCCTAAACGGCCTCGGCCCAGTATACTTGAAGGAGTGTCTCCACCCGCATCGTTCTGCCCAAACACTGAGGTCCAGCGCCGAGGGACTTCTGGTGTTTCCCTCACTATGAGAAGCTAAGCTACAGGGCCTTCTCAGTAGTGGCGCCCGCCCTGTGGAACGCCCTCCCATCAGATGTCAAAGGAAAAAACAACTACCTGACATTTAGAAGACATCTGAAGGCAGCCCTGTTCAGGGAAGTTTTTAATGTGTGACATTTTAATATATTTTTAATCTTTGTTGGAAGCCACCCAGAGTGACTGGGGAAACCCAGCCAGATGGGCAGGGTACAAATAATAAATTACTATTACATGTGTGGAAGCTGTCTCTGTTCTTCCCTCTTCAATCCCCTCCTGGTTCTGGGATGCAGGAGGTGGTGGGGAAGCACCTGGCCCCCCACTTGCATGGCCTGCCTCTTCCTCCTCTTCTTACGACCCATCCTCTGCTCCATACTCCAGCTCTGAAGCTTCCCCTGCCTCTGCTTCTTGCCTCCTGGCTGGTACAGGTCTCCACAAATCACTGGCCCCCTCTCCTGGGTCAGACTCCAACCCCCCTGCCCCCGGTGCACACTTGTCAGTGTCCTTCCAGTCCCTGACACTCATGCACAGCTAAGGCGGAAGAAGGGAAGAATTTCAAGACAGAGTTATATTTGACATCTTTTCTATAACAGTCAGGGTTTAATGTCTTGCAGCACAAGCCAAACCCAAGATCCGCTCAAGTCAATGTAAATTCTGCCAGCTTCCTCAACTTAGTATTGCAACATTCACCTGTAGATTGCATCATTCATATATTTATCAATTATATTTTGTTGTTCTCCAGTAGAGCAAATTGTCCCAGCAACAGCCATCACCTGCCTTGTCTCCTACTTTACAACCAGTCCATTGGGTGGTACTGGCTGTCAGACGTTCCCTCCTTAGTGTCAGTCTTGCTCTTGCAGAACTCAACAGGGAGAATGGAGCCAAAACCAGGAATAGTTGGCTCCACCAGGATCATTGGCTCTTCTACTTCTGAGCTCCCTGTCTTCCGCCCTACCATTCCCAATAGCCATCACCCCCAGTGCTTGTTCTCCATGTTGAAAGAGGACTCTTTCTTTCTATGCTTCCATAGAACTGGTGGTTACTGTTGATTATAAAATGTTTGCTTAAAATAGCATTGATAGATGGTGGCTACTAACTTTAGTTTGCACCCAGTTTGCTTGGATGAGTGCTAGAAAAGAAGAGATGAACTGCTGCCAGACTTCAGTCCAGGCAAATACATCTGCCAGACTCAGTCCAGGCAAATACATCTGGGAGGCGGTTGTTATGAGAAACATCCCACAGTAGAAATAAGCTGAAGGGTTATGTGGCTGAGCTGCCCTATTAGAAAGAGCAATCCTTGTCTCAAAGGCACGTCATGTGACTCTTTCCCACACTACCACCTCCTCTAGGCATCATTTATGCAAACAGCCAAAAAGGGGTGGGGAGGGAGGTTTGGAGGAGAGAGAGGTGTCTGGACTGTTTTATTTTTGTTTCCTGATTCCAGTGAGGAAAAACAAAGCTCAGCTAACAAGGATCAGATGGGGAGCCTACATGTACTGAAGCAAATACATTTTGCAAAAAGAGGGGGGAGACAGAAAATCCATCAGTCAGCCCTGGCTAATAGGTACTTGCTGTGATGCAGGATATCAGTTCAGTGACACTGTGGGTCTCCAAGGACGGCAATATCACAAGGAAGGCTTGCAATGGACCACGCACCAAATAAAGCAGAGGTTTTGCATTGAACCTCAGCACACAAAGAAGTGGAAAGCAATACATTTAGCAGTTATGGATCTCCTGGGCAGGATAAAGAGGCAGGTCAAGAAACATTTGCAGGAGGAGAGAGTGTGAAGGGCGGCGGGAACATCCTCCCACTCTTTGGGTTTGCTGTACTTAAATGCCACAGTTCAGCAGCCGAGCTCCAAATGGGATAATCATTGACTCAGATCTCGGCTTTACCACTTCAGAATGCAGGTTGGGGATCACACTACTGGATTTCATCTCTATACAAAAATAAATAGGAAGCTGACATGTCAGGAAGAACCTTTGTTCTTTCTTTCTTTCTTTTTACTTTAGTGGAGGAGCAAGCATTCAATCACTTTGCCACCAGAGTCATGAAGTAGGGTGGCCACTTATTTATTGCTAAAAAAAAGTATACAGATTTCATAAAATATGCATCTGACCATTTCTATGTCTAGCTGCAAATTTAGAAACAAATGGAATTGCAGTCCCTCTTATCATAGTGGGGGAAAACTGTAGCTGGCTTGTTCTTCAGCTGCAGCTACAAATATCCATGGTATCTCTTATTGTTTTTTGTCTTTAAACCAGCCCTGGACTGGGTGGCCCTTCTGAGGGAATAGTCTTTGAAACATACAACTGTCCTCTATCAGCCCTTCAAGTAGAGGACAGCCCTCTGTAAAGATGAGCACATGGACAACCAACAGATGGGCTGCATTCAGATTAGGAAGCCACAAGTTGTGAAGGTCTATATCTTCTACTGGGGTGGGGTAGGGCCTGGAGAAGCACTTTCCACCCAAGGGGTGGATTTGAATCCAGCCAACCTTTTGAGGGCCACATTCCAACATTAGGAAGGGCAAAGGGGGGAGAGATGAAACATCCATACATGCAACATTCCAGGCAAATCAAAGCTGCAATCAGAATATAGACCATGTTCTACATTAGACATTTCAGCTCTAGCCAGTATGGCCATCGGTCATGGATGATGGGAACCACAGTCCCACAACATCAGGAGGTCCACAGGCTCCCCATTTCTGCCCTAGAAAATGTATGCACATTTATCTGGAAGCAAGTCCCTCTGAATTCAGAAGACTTGTATAGAATTGTGCTGTGAGTCCCATTTACTTTAATGGGAAATATAGGCATCATATCTTACATTTTACACACACACACGTTTGTCTTGTCAATGAAAATGTAGTTTGAAAGTTCATCCATGTGTGCAGTTAAATTATGATCCAATTTTCCCCAGAGAATCTTGAGAACTACAGCTTATCCCTCATGGAGCTACAATTCCCAATGCCTTTAACAAGCTACAGTTCCCATGATTCTCTGAAGGACACCATGTGCTGTCAATATACTTTTAAGGAATGACGTGTGTGTGTGACCGCATTTTGCATTACAGCTTGAGGATGATCAAATCAGAGGGATTTTATTGTGCATCACGTTTGAATAAAGAAGGGGCGGGGGGGAGAACCTGGCATTTAATTATTTAAATTATTGTGTGTGTCTTGTTTAAATGTAGAATAAACTTTTGGCAGAGCTCGTGAGAATGAATATGGAAAGCCAACAGAGACATCTAGTGGACAAGGCATTCCATACCATTTTAGATAATAATAATAAAAAATCACTCAGGATGGCCACTTTTTAAATAATAAAAAATAGGAATCCTGTTACTTTAAGGTTGCAGTGCTAAAGATAATCACCAGTGCTTCACAGCATAATCCTAACCATGAATAAAGTTGCAGTAGCTTCAGTGGAAATTACTCCCAAGCATGTGTTCATTGATATTTTTGCAAGTTCAGATTTGTTTTCTCCCCTTTTAACCCTGTGGCATGGCAAGCTGCAGTTTCTGAAATTCCCTCTAGTACAGAGCTGGGGAGCCTGTAGACTCCAAAGCCCAGCAGTCCCCAGACAATGTGGCTCAATGGTCAGGGACCAAGGCTTTTTAAAGGCTCTCTCACCTCTCCTTGGAGGGAGTGACCTCGGGCTTAGAGCCAGACTTAGTTTGCCATGCAGGCCAAGTATCCCCGGTGGGCATTCTAAGTACCCCTTTGTATTTGGATAAAACTGGAAGGAGACACCCCAGCTTAGATAAGTGTTAGGGTCAGGAGACCAGGGTCCTGTGTGACAAGCAGTACTTTATCACTGGAGGCAATACAACCCAATTCTTTCAGCAAAATCAGAGTTCCGTTTTCCTACTGCAGGTAAGACTGCCACTTCCCCTTCTGTCTGTTCATTCAAGAAGCCCAAGATCCCACCAAGTAGAATCATAGAATTATAGAATTGGAAGGGATACAAAGTAGAGTTGGAAGGGATACAAAGAGCCATGTAGTCCAACCCCCTTGAGTGCAGGAATCACAGCTACCCCCAAATTGTTTCCCCCATTTCATTCATTTTTTGCTTTCAAACCTAAGCCTGCATTTTTATCTATGTAGTTGGTTTACAAAAGTATGTGCAATATCTCTTTTTTCAAGTTGCTTTTTCTACAGATCAGTTTCATTTGTTGAGACATTAGTGTTACATTAGGAAGAAAAGGGGGGAAGAGGTGGAGGAGAGCATGGTGAATGGGGGTGGAGTCGGATGGCGATGTTTCTATTTTACTTAATGTATGTGTGGGGTTTTGTGTCAGCGTCGCTTGTGCGGGTTCTCTTTACTATTTGCTTGTGTTCCTTTGGTGGTGAGAAAGGTTGGGGTTGGCCTAGGGTATGGTTGTTTGTTTGGGGTTGGCTGTGGTAAACTTTGTTTTCATGTGTGAGTGGGGTGGGCGGGTGTTTTTTTATCAGGTTAGCCATATTGATTTGTATGCTGTCAGGGGATTCTTGTCATTGTCTTGTTGGGCTGTGTATGTTATAAAGAGGAGCCATACCAGGATGAAGTCATCTTCTTCTATTTGTCCCCATGTCAGTTTCAGTTTATTGGTTAGTTCTTCTAATAAGACTGTTTCCCATACTATTTGATACCAATGGTCCATGCTTACTCCTGACAGGTCTCTCCAGTGTCTGGCTATGATGTTTCTAGCTGCTGAGAGTACCTGTGTTATGCGCTCTTTATGCTGTAAGTGGGCATTATCTTAGAAGATGTTTAGCAGGGCCAGTTCTGGGGTGACTTCTAACACTTGCTTAGTTATTTTGCATATTTCTTTTATGATTGCTGTCCAGAAGAGTTGGATTTGGGGGCATTCCCACCACATGTGGAAGTATGTGCCTGTGGAGGTGCATCCTCTCCAGCATTTTGGTGAGGTTCCTGGACGTATTAGTGCTAGTTCCCATGGTGTTAGGTATCATCTGTAAGTGAGTTTCAGAGTGAGTTCTTTCCTTTTCACTGATATGGATTTAAAGGGAGGTTTAGACCACATTCTGGTCCATTGGATGGGGTTAATCTCATAGCCTATGTTGTCCTCCCATTGTTTTTTTATCATGTCTAGGGGGTCTGTGGGATATTGGAGTAGTATTTTATATATTGCAGATACCATCCCTTTGTCATGTCCCTTTGTTGTTAGGAGGAGTTTTTTGGAGGTTGTCAAGGGCCTAATTGCTGCTAATTTTACTACTGGATTGCTTAAGAGGGCATGCAATTGGTGATGTGTTAGCCAGGGCATTTGGGTGTCTCCTAGTTTGTATTTTATTTCTTGTGTTGATAAGAGTTTGTTGTTTTTTGTAGAAGTCTGCTAGGCGGTATAAGCCTTTGGCCTGCCAGGTTTTTATCTGGAGGTTTTGTGCTGTGTGGTGGAATAGTAGGTGGTGTGCCAGGGGATGAGGTTGGGGACAGTTTACCTTCTTTATCTTTCCATGCTTTAAGCACAGTCTGTGTAAACCTGTTTGTTGTTGTGGGGATTTTTCTTAGTTGGTTTGGGAGGAATGGGTATGTTGTGATGGAGGACTTAGTTGGTCTGTAGAAGTCCTCGCCTTCTCTGCTCCCTGTGTTTCTACTCTTGTGGGTCTAACACAGTGACTATATTCTCCATTCCCAGGAAGTTGTCCTTTAAAATAACTGTGAAAGCCAGAAGATGGCACCAAACCCTTCTTTACTGTCATTAGAACTGGTGTGAAAACTGAGCTGACAGAGTAGGAGGAGGGCAGAGTCTGAGACTAAGACATTTAAACCACAGTGTCTTCAGATGATTGCAGACATTTAGGGATGGTGCCAAAGCTCCTTGGCAGAGTTATTGCTTTGCATGAAGAAATGAACCCTCTGTAACATTAATTTCCATCAGCAAACCATTCTGGACTATTAACCAGCAATTTGCCTAAAAATGAAATTATCAGCCAGAAGGAAACTATAAAACATAAAAGGAGCCCTGCTGGATCCAAGGAAGCGGTAAAGGTAAAAGTACCACCTGGCTGGTTGTTAGAAAAACAATAGGAGATGAGTTGTGGGTGAGCTGAGCTGAAAGCAGGCTGAAAGCTGGGACACAGGCTCAGGCTCGATTTGTGCTGGAATCCAAGGGAGAAGCAAGACTTTCTGGGGTGTTGATGCAGTGAGCCCCTTATGTTCAGGTTGTATATAAACCATATATACTAAAGACACCACAGTCTCAGGTGACCTCAATTCCAAGGGAACCAAACACTGGGTAAGTGCCTGGAACCCCTGGAATCTCACCGCTTGGAGACTGGACGCTGGGTCACCTCAGCACTGTTTGCTTCCCCTTCTTGGCAGAGTGAATTCTCTTCTCTAAAGCTTTAGGATTTAGGATTATACTATTAATGTCCTTGGAGGGTATGTAAATCTAATAGCCCTCTATCAAAAGAAGATTGTCCATGCCAAAGCGCCACTGAAATCCATTAAATTAATTGTGACTAACTTGTCTCACTGTATGTTACAGGACCTAAGAGTGACTGGTCTTTTTTGCATAAAAGCCATTGGATTTAAGCAGGGCCATTTAACAATTGATTTCTGCATACTTATTCCTTGATTGGAAGCTACAAAAGTGTGTTTTTGTGTGTGAGAGCTGTTTACGTGCCTTGTTTGTTTATGGGTTTTTTTAATGATTTGACGATTGAATTGTGTTGTTGTTTAAAATGATAGGAAATCCAATATGTGTTTAAAAATTAAATGTGATGGCTGTCAGCACACAGAAACTATTCCTTTTGGGGAGGTAGGGATTAAAGGGTTGAATATAAATGCCTTAACCTGCTCCACCGCCACCCATAAAATTACTCTCCACCATTCCAAGGCTGCGGTAGACACTTACTTTGCAAACATGAAATCGATGGAGCTTAATTCTGAATTAACATTGTATCTGCCTCGTGATACAATGAAGGAGTGTGCCTTACGGGTGGGAAGTCAAACTGTTGGAATGCAAATTTAACAAAGCAATCCAAACCCCCTTTGGATTGGGGTGGGGTAGAATTAGAAGGCATGGAGGTGTCCCTCCACCAAGCCCAGGCAGTTTCAGTCAGCTGCCCATCAGTTACCACCTATGGAATGATGCTGGCTCAAAGTTTCCCCTTCCATCTACCAAACATGCAGGCCTTTCTGGGAGGAGAAAGGAACTGTCAAGAGCTTGTCCTACTCTCGAGTAGGACCCTGGCAGAGACACATGCCCAACTGACATGTTCCCTCCCTCCTGGTCGATCGTTCGGGAGCTTCAAAAGCTTTCTTCTGCCTAAACATCACAGTGACCAATGCCAACAGACATCGGCAAACTTAGGGATCCGCAGAGTCTTCGCAGTTGTGTAACAGACCTCAGCACCTCAGCATTTTGGCTAATCTACTTTATTTACATATAAACACACACGGAGCACTGCAACATGGCTCCCTCTCTCTCTAGCATAAGACAGCAAAGAGAAAAAGAACAAAGCACAATAGTCCCACTTCACGGAACACAGTAACACAGACATCCTGTCTCCATCACTTCCCACTCTGTGGAGTCAAAACATATACCGTCATGTGATAGACAAAAATCCCATGACTGCAATCATGGAGCAGGAATTCTAACAGGGACCAGGGGCTGTGGTAGCCCAAGAGCCATTAAATCCCAAGCCTTCCCCGCTGCCATCATGTGATGGCATCAGGCCTAACCTGGGTCCAGTCACAGGCTGGCACAGCAGTCTCTCTGCCTGCCACCTGCCACTGCAGCCACCATATGTGGCAGGGCTATGGGCACAGCAGTGGTCTCACCAAGCTGAGGGGGCGAGTTAGGATTGCTCCCTTCATAAATACATGTTACAGGAGTTACAGAGTTGTTGCTTCACTCCCGGTTCCACATGACATTAGATATTGCCCCGCCCTCATAGCTGACAGCCAATGAAAAGGTGGAAATGGGACAACACGAACCATGGCACACATTGGGTGATACTCAACTAGGTTCTTCTCAAAGTAGACCTATTAAAATGAATAGACCTAAGTACATGTCCATTAGCTTCAGTATGTCTACTCTGAGTACGACTAGCACTGAATAACACCTGTTGGGCTTACTTAGATTGATGAGGGTGATGGGTCAAGAATCCTAGAGTTGTACCAGCTCTTTATACAATCTTCGTTCTTCTTTCGTTTCAGATTTTTCCACTTTTGGTGTGTGAAGAAATGAAAAAATATGTTTCTCCTTGGCTTTTCTCAAGAGCATTGTTGTTTCGTAGCAAAAAGTTGGAATTTCTGCCCTAGGGGGAAAATGCAATGGAGTATTTTGTCCATGGCAGTTTGCCTTAACTGTAATTACAGAGACCATCAATGGCCAAGGCTGAGGTGACATCTCAGAAGAAAACGAAGAGAGATATCCAAGGAGCTGACGCCATGTAGACAAGGAAGTGTTGGAGTGATACAGATGAGATGAACTGAACAGCCTTGAGATGAGGACTATTTTTGTTATTAAAAAAAAAAATGCTTCTTGAGAGTTTGTGAAGAAAATGATCATAGCAGTGTGGGGGAAATAATAACAAAGCATTCAGCAGGGAATGATACAGAAAGCTTTGACATAATGAGCGGTTAATGAGCAACAGAGCAATCCTAACTCTGGCCAGGGAGCAGAAAGGCAGAAGCAGGGGAGCCATTGTCACATCTGAAGTCTTGCCTCTTATTCTAGCCACGGCAGAAGAGGGCAGGGGAAAGTTTTGCTGACAAACTCTGCTGCACCAGCTTCTAGGTGGTGCAGCCATGATGCCTGAATCTGGCCCCATGCCAGGAGCAAGACTGCCTTAGGATCCAGGGGAACCTATGGTTGGCCTAGCTCTACTCTCGCTCCTATACCATTCCTTTTCTGAGCCATTCTGGGCCACGTTTTCTGCAGCTGCAGTGGGCGGCCTCCCTAGTGGCAGGGTGCCCTCTGCTGGTGGAGGCCAGAAACGCATAGGGATGTCTACTCCATGGGTAGGCAAACTAAGGCTTGGGGGGCAGATCTGGCCCAATCGCCTTCTAAATCTGGCCCGCGGATGGTCCAAGAATCAGCGTGGTTTTACATGAGTAGAATGTGCCCTTTTATTTTAAATCATCTCTGGGTTATTTGTAGGGCCTGCCTGATGTTTATCATAGAATCATAGAGTTGGAAGAGACCACAAGGGCCATCAAGTCCAACCCCCTGCCAAGCAGGAAACACCATCAGAGCACTCCTGACATATGGCTGTCAAGCCTCTGCTTAAAGACCTCCAAAGGAGGAGACTCCACCACACTCCTTGGCAGCAAATTCCACTGTCGAACAGCTCTTACTGTCAGGAAGTTCTTCCTAATGTTTAGGTGGAATCTTCTTTCTTGTAGTTTGGATCCATTGCTCCGTGTCCGCTTCTCTGGAGCAGCAGAAAACAACCTTTCTCCCTCCTCTATGTGACATCCTTTTTACATGAGTAGAATGTGTGCTTTTATTTAAAATGTATCTCTGGGTTATTTGTGGAGCATAGGAATTCGTTCATTATTATTTTCTTCAAAATATAGTCCACCCCCCCCCAACAAGGTCTGAGAGAGTTTGCTGACCCCTGGTCTACTCTACGGGTTCCCCAAGTGGGTGCTGCTGCCTGCGGGCTGCAGGGAGATTAACTAGTGAGGCACTAAGAAGACAAGGGTTGGCAGGGGGTGCTTGAAGTGTAAATGACTATCATACTTTGAAAAGCTAGTATCACTGGATCAAGTTCATTAATTTTGTTGAATTAAGCTAAATAGTTAAAATTGGATTTCGAATAAATTAGTCGTTACTAATAAGGTAGGGGATGAGTTTATGGAACCAATGGGGTGGTAGCCTAAAAACCTTTTGGACCTCTGCTCTATTCTATTCTAACCTCTTCCAGCAAGATGGATTAGGAGTTAAGACTGCATCTTTAGTTTACTGCTCTGATACATGTATCCTTGGATTGGCAAAATGTGATGCATTATTCCTCCTGGCAACCACTCACAGCTTTTTGGAATGAAAAAACAACAGTGAGGAGTGAATGTTGTCATAAATGCACTTTAAATGTAGATTAATTATATACCCAGAACCTGTAATTTTTCTTCTCAGCTATATTTGAACGTTTTTCTCGGGTGTCATGTAATAGACTAATGACAGGATTTTTTAAAAAGCGTACATATCTTTCTGATCTGCAGAGGGCACCAAATAGTTTTGCAGCAGAGACTTGGAGCAATGGGAATTGTAACTGTCAGTCAAAGAGGTACTTGCTCTCCAATGGTCATTGTGAGACACAGAAGATTAAGTAGGAGTGTTTTCCCCCTATTCATGAATGTATAAAACCCAATGCTCTTTTACTGTTCCTGCCCTCCTTCTCTCAGATGAATCAGGAAGAGATGCTGTGAAGTGCTTTTTAAATCTCCGCTCCAACCGCAGTCCCAAGACATGGGAGCATATCACAAGGACAGTCACTTTAAATTCAACAGGTGAATCATAAAGGGGGCTATTGTTGCCATGATTTCAACTTTCATAAATTTCTGTAGCATTTGCTGTTTCATCTGATTTCACTGAAAGAGGGGGCTTTTCTTCCCCCAGCAATCCCCCAGCTGGTGGGTTGAATGAAGAGGACTTTTCCCCAATCAAGTCTTCCTTGATCTCATTCGATAAAGAGCACTAGAGCAATTCTGAACGATTCTCTCTTTTTACAGATGCTGTTTCCATAACCGCTTGCAAAGCTGAACACCGTCATCTTAACGATGAACACGACGATACGCTGGGCTCTAACTTTTCAGCCTGTGTTGGTTAATGCCACTGAAGAGTTCAACGATTCGGTCCTTCTCGGCAGCAGGAGCGACAATGGATTCTGCGAAAAGGTGTTCATTAAAGCCGAGGTCTTCTTGACCCTGGGGATCATCAGCCTTCTGGAGAACATCCTCGTCATCCTTGCCGTGATCAAAAATGGCAACCTGCATTCTCCCATGTACTTTTTCCTCTGTAGCCTGGCTGCAGCAGACATACTGGTGAGTATGTCCAATGCCCTGGAAACCATCATGATTGCCATCCTGAGCAATGGCTATCTCATCATGGAGGACCGCTTCATCCAACATATGGACAATGTCTTTGACTCAATGATCTGCATCTCTTTGGTTGCCTCCATATGCAACCTTTTGGTCATAGCCATCGACAGGTACATTACCATTTTCTATGCACTCCGCTACCACAGCATCATGACCGTGAAGAAAGCCCTGGCTCTCATCGGGCTCATCTGGGTCGCCTGCATCTTTTGCGGCATCATGTTCATTGTCTACTACGAGAGCAAAACTGTCATTGTCTGCCTCATCACCATGTTCTTCACCATGCTTTTCCTCATGGCCTCGCTGTACGTCCACATGTTTCTGTTTGCGCGCCTGCACGTCAAGCGCATCGCAGCCCTCCCGGTGGACGGAGCCCCCCACCAGCGCACCTGTATGAAAGGGGCGGTCACAATCACTATTCTCCTCGGGGTCTTTGTTGTCTGCTGGGCTCCTTTCTTCCTTCATCTCATTCTGATCATCTCCTGCCCAACCAACCCACACTGTGTTTGCTACACCTCACATTTCAACACATACCTGGTCCTTATCATGTGCAACTCCGTCATCGATCCTCTCATTTATGCCTTCCGGAGCTTGGAGATGCGAAAGACATTCAAGGAAATATTCTGCTGCTGTTACGGCATAGGCTCAGGACAGTGCATGCTCTGAAGTGCTCACCTTCTGCTGTCTATGAAGGCATTAGGTGGCTAGCTTTGAGGCAAAAATCCTAAATACTGTCTGAAAGTGTCATTGCTAAGAATGATAAAGGGGGAAAGCTTAAGGACTGAGGGTAACAGGGGGAGAGCTATGATTTCCTCGCTGCTGCCACCTTTCACCTTTCAATGGCAAAAGAGTACATTAATGCAGTATGCTTGCACTTTTGTAGGGATCACAGAAGCAAATTTGCAGTACTTGAGAGGAACTGATGTAAATTTCAGTACCCCAGCACCCGTGCTTCTCACTGTTGCATATAATAAAATTTCAGCAGATATACTTTCTCGTGTTGTGTGACACTGCAGGCACTTGGCAAGTTGCACCTGACAAGGACCTATGAAAATGATCTATGAAACCTCTAACATTGGCTGAAAGTTTGGCTATCCTAGCTACACATACTGGGGGTGGGGGGGGAGCTCCTTTGAACACAGTAAGACTTGGTTTTAAAAAGATGTACAGAACTGTGTGACATGGCTGCAGTCCCATGAACATTACATAAGGGTAAATATTACTCTTTATGCAAAAGAGTAAACCTGATTAGGATTACACTGTAACTAATATCCTTTTTACTATGTGCTAGCAAATCATAGTTGCTGCTGTTGCTGCTTTTCAGTGCATGCCATCAGCACTGTGCTAAAGGTCTTATCTGGAGCAGGCTGTATGATGAATGCCACACTTCTTTTGCCAGACGGACGAAAAGCTAGCAAGTCACAGAACTGCTGCTGGAAAAGACTTTAGATACTCATCCTTGTGTTCTCAGAACAAACATGAGAAAGATACAGTCAGGTGACAGCTTTCATTGCCTGCAAACATTCTAATTCCTTAAAGGATACCAGCAAATCTGAGATCACATGTGTTTCCAAAGAGTGTATTCTATTGCTGTTCCATTATTGAGAGAGAGAGAGAAAACCCACAGTTCTTTTCTAGCTTCTTGGATGGTGTGTTCTGTGGGGAAATGGTTGTTTGTTCGCTAAGCTTTCCCTGACAGTAGACTTGTTCAAAGAGTGAACACCTGTTTATTTGTACGGCTCAACTCTTTTATTGCATACATATTGTTGTACACAGGCCTGATATTTTATGGCATGGTAAATAATATAATTTAATAAATAAATTATTGTGCACACAGATACATGGACTGTACACTCATTGAAGGTTACATGTGAATAACTGTAGGAGCATGCAGCTAATCTATTTGTGTACACAGAAGGCTTGTACACAATGAACAGACACAAGCTGTCTCTACATGTATGCAAATGCCTGTGTGACAGAGTGCCCCCTTGTTCAGCTCAGCTATTTTGTACACAGGTACGCAAATTGTACACTGGTTGGATGCAATGTGTGAACACCCCGACTTAAACAAAATGCACACTTGTTGGATGTAATATAGTTGTCTTTTAAAGGTTATGAGTAAAGGGGTAAAAGGTAAAAGAGCCTGGACAGTTAAGTCCAGTCAAAGACGACTATGGGATGTGGCACTCATCTCACATTTCAGGCCAAGGGAACCGGCATTTTTCGACAGACAGCTTTCTGGATCATGTGGCCAGCATGACTAAACTGCTTCTGGTGCAACAGGACACTGTGACGGAAGCCAGAGCTCACAAAAACACTGTTTACCTTCCCACCACTGTGGTACCTATTTATCTACTTGCACTGGTGTGCTTTCAAACTGCTAGGTTGGCAGAAGCTGGGACAGAGCAACAGGAGCTCACCACCATTGTGCAGATTCAAACCGCCAACCTTCCAATCAGCAAACCCAAGAGGCTCAGTAGTTTAGACCACAGCACCACCCGTGTCCCAAGGGATATGAGTAGCAACCCCCAGTAAGGATTGAAAATGCTGTCCCTTTAGCTGCTTGTTCTCTGTAACAAAGTGCAGGAACAAATCCATGCTACCATGAAGGAGCATTTCCACCCCATCTCCACCCCCCATCGTTCAGCCTGAACACTGAGGTCCAGCTCCAAGGGCCTTCTGGCGGTTCCCTCACTGTGATAAGCAAGTTTGCAGGGAACCAGGCAGAGGGCCTTCTCGGTAGTGACATCCGCCCTGTGAAAAGTCCCCCCATCGGATGTCAAGGAAATAAACAACTATCTGACTTTTAGAAGACATCAGAAGGCAGCCCTCTTTAGGGAAGTGTTTAATATAGTATGCTTTGTCATATTTTTAATATTCTGTTGGGAGCCTCCCAGAATGGCTGGTGAAACCCAGCCAGATGGGTGGGGTATTAATAATAATAAATTATTATTATTACCAAATACTTTCTGCCCCCACAAGCATGTGATAAGTGCAGCATAGGAACAAAGGAATCTACCTCATACTGAGTCAGATCCGGTGGTCCATCTAAATCTATATTTTCTACATGGATTGAAAGAGACTTCCTAGCCCTACCTGGAGATGCCAGGGATGAAACCTGGAACCTTCTATGTGCAAGACAAATGCTCCACAACTGAGCTATGGCCCTTCTCTAGAGGTCATTTTTGTACCTCTTCTGGACAACCTGTTCTATGCATTCTCGGGACACCAACTGCATAGAGTTGCTCCTAGAGAGAACTGATGCACAGCTGATTCTATAATCAGCCCCACCTTCCTACCTCCTGAGGGAGGGGGATAATTTTCTGTTTTCAACTTAGAAGAAAACCCTAAGAACACTGTGATGGAAGCACAGAAATGCCATTTACTTTCCCACCGCAGTGGTACCTATTTATCTACTTGCACTGGTGTACTTTTGAACTGTTAGGTTGTCAGGAGCTGGTACAGAGCAATGGGAGCTCACCCCGTAATGGGGATTCAAACCGCCAACCTTCTGATCAGCAAGCCCAAGAGGCTCAGTGGTTTAGACCACAGCGCCACCCACATCCCATACTGTGGGTTGTATTCAATTTTAGTTAGGGAAGCTTTTAATATTTGATGAATTCTTGTATTTTAATATTTTGTTGGAAGCCACCCAGAGTGGCTGGGGAAACCCAGCCAGATGGGTGGGGTATAAATAATAAAATAGTATTATTATTATTATTATTATTATTATTATTATTATTATTATTATTCACATTAGACCCACTGAAATTAATAGGCATGACAAACTTATCTTTATTAATTGCCATGAGTCTCCACTGAGTGAAACTTAGTTGGAATCAACTGTATTAATTTAACATTTTTATAAACCATTTCACAGCCAGAAACATAGGAGCTAACTCCTAGGGGCTGAGGTCCCTTTGCCCCCCCACTAAAATATTTAAAGGGGCTGCCCTCCCAAAGTTAATGAACATTGCCATTCAATTGGTCATGTCATGTGATCGATTATGTGGGGCATTATTATTATTTTCATAATTTCAATACTTCAGAGGGAAAGCCCACTCAAGCAAACATCTACAGTAGCTACTTAAATGATAAGAGGCTAGGTACCTGACTAATTACCTGGTACCGTATTTTTTGCTCTATAAGACTCACTTTTTCCCTCCTAAAAAGTAAGGGGAAATGTGTATGCGTCTTATGGAGTGAATGCAGGCTGCGCAGCTATCCCAGAAGCCAGAACAGCAAGAGGGATTGCTGCTTTCACTGCGCAGCGATCCCTCTTGCTGTTCTGGCTTCTGAGATTCAGAATATTTTTTTTCTTGTTTTCCTCCTCCAAAAACTAGGTGCGTCTTATAGAGCAAAAAATACAGTAATTGATTCCAGAGGGCTGCAGCTGCAACACTAAAAACCCTGTTGCTAGTGTAAATTAAGCGCACCTCTGGAGCATGTGGTGGTGATCTCAGGAGTGCTTCTTTATTTAACAGAATTTATATGCCGCTTAAACACAGATAACCCCTGAACAGCACATTTGTGAGGCAGAGATCTATGGGGCAAGGTTTGGATAGCAGTTTCTTGTGTGGCATCAGCCTAATACTATCGAGTATCGGGTTCCACAAATGCTGGGGGCATCAATATCACTGTTTGGAGAAGGGCTGCGATTCTGTAGCAGACCACGTGCTTTGACTGCAAACTGTCCTGGGTTCAGTCATCAGCATCTCCAGGTAGGACTGGAAAAGGCCTGTCTGAAACTCTGGAGAGCAGCTCATGGAGGATAAACAAGGCTTCTTTGACAATCTGAGCTCCGTATGTCCCCGTTCTTAAGATTCTTTATTGCGATCCTGCTTGCTATATGCTCTGCTGGAACCCAATTGCATTTGGGGGAGTTGTCATTTTAATAACATATTTGTGGCATTCATTTCACTTGTACTTGATGTTCTCTGAAGCTCCTCTGCTGGAAAAAAGAAGACGCAATGAACTCTTGAATAAAACTGCTCTGAAATTACCTGCCAACGGTTCTGTGCTTCATATACAACATTAATGGGCATGAGCTCGATAATTGACAAGTCATTCTAGTGTGCAGGAAAAGTTTCCAGCAAGGGGTAGCTACTATTACAACCCCCTAGAGCAAAGTCAATTATAGTTATATTGGCTCTTGAGAGAGCCTTACCTGGTTTGTGATTCTTAAAAACCTTTCACCACATTCCTTTCGCAATTGCTCTTACTCTCTGAAAATGTTCTTCATGAACATAGAAATTACAAATTCCTCAGGAATGGAGGCTGCTTATAACTCAAAAAGCTGTGTAGCTCTTAAGACGAAACTACATGTTGCATTAAATGTAATCATGTAATTTATGTATATGGGAGTTTTAGCAGTCATGTGGGAGGGGAAATGATCTTGGGATCACAGCACATAAGGAAGAGGGTTAACCCTTTCCCCCATGAGGCAGTCCAGGGTGGAATCTACACACATATATAAAGCGCTGTGAAAATGCTTTTTCAAAAAAAGTTTTGAAAAATACATTGGATTTTGCATAGCTTACTGTCACATTTGTATATTGCACTTTACAACACATTTAAAACGTTTTATTTGCAGCTGTATAAATGAGTCCCTGTGGCGCTGTGGGTTAAACCACAGAGCCTAGGACTTGCCGATCAGAAGGTCAGCAGTTCGAATCCCTGCGACGGGGTGAGCTCCTGTTGCTCGTTCCCTACTCCTGCCAACCTAGCAGTTCGAAAGCACATCAAAGTGCAAGTAGATGAATAGGTACTGCTCTGGCAGGAAGGTAAATGGTATTTCTGTGTGCTGCTCTGGCATTTCCGTGCGCTGCTCTGGTTTGCCAGAAGCAGCTTAGTCATGCTGGCCACATGACCCAGAAGCTGTACGCTGGCTCCCTTGGCCAAAAAGCGAGATGAGCGCTGCAACCCCAGAGTCGGTCACAACTGGACCAAATGGTCAGGGGTCTCTTTACCTTTACCTGAGTCCCTGGTGAAAATATCACACATGCACAGAAGATGCTCCTCATTCAAGAAGAAAAACTGTCCTTACCGAGACAAATAGCAGCTAGCAAGGGCAATTTTAATTGAAACCATGCCTCTGGGGAAGAAAAATTTAATCATCCCTTCCTGCCCACCATAGTCCCAATGCTTAACAACCCCACCTCCCTCCTCAGCATGGCTTAGCAGCTGGAGGGGAGCAGGGACCCACACAACCAGATGCATTCAATGGGCTCTGGAATTGCAGGGGCCCCAACTTAGCTGTGATTCCTGCATTGAAAGGCTAGATGGCCCTTTGGGTTGCTTTTCAACTCTACCATTCTGTGTTTCTAAGATCCAGTGCATGGGTGTGGAACCTCAGGGCCAGGGGTCAAATGTGTCCCTCCAGGCCCTTCCAAGTGGCCCTTGGGACTCTGGCCAGGCTATGACCCCTGCCAAGGCTATACTACTTGCTCACCCTGCTCCCCACCCTCCTCGCACGCTTTTCTCTGTTCTTGAGCTGTTCTTGAAATACATTATACTGTTATGGGCAGTGCTATATTTCTAGAAAAAGAGGTGCCAGAACTCACTGTGAAAAGTTCCCTCGTTCTTTTAGAATGGCAATGGATCCTACATGTGAGTTCTGATGAGTTCTGGCTGGGGGGGGAGCCCTAGTTATGGGTTAGTTGGGGAACAGAGATTCTCTAGGTCCTTGGGTGCCAAATTTCCCCCTCTAGATTATTGGGTGCCAGGGTTTAACGAGAGCTGAAAGTCTGGGCTTGTTTTTCTGAGGGGCAGAGGAAGATGATATCATTAAGCCATCTACAAGACAAAAGGCTCTAAGGCTAGGGAAGCTTGCTAGGGAACCGAGGGCATGATGTCACACAGAGGTTTTTTGGCAAGGTGTTCTGGGAACAAGGAAGGAAGTAAAGAGAATTCCATGCAGAATTCCAATGCAGAGGAGTTCTGCACCAAGAGACTGGGAGCCATGACTGACTGTTACTATGGGCCTAAACTTGCTGGAGCTATGAGACGAAAAATGAAAAACTCTTGGGATTTAATGTTCTGCACCCCCTCCACTGAAGGCTGTAGGTGTAAATATGTGTCAAAAAAACAAACCCACCATATTTCTTAAAGACACTAGTGTCAGCCGTGCCTCGATTTCCCAACGGTAAGTGCCTAGAACCCCCTGGAATCTTGTTCAGCAGATATTGGGGGTGGCATGTACAATACCATTGGAGTAACACATACAAAATGGCTGCAATCATTAATATATGTACAACCCCTCTCCATAATGCCACAAGGAAGCTTTGGCAACACACTAACAGCAAAGCATCATCTCAGTTCTGGGTGGTTGGTGAAAGTTAAGTCTCTACCTGGTGTTGAAAAAATGTCAGTGAAGGCACCAGGTGGACCTCCTTGGGAAGAGCTGTCCACAGGTGGGGAGCACATTCTCCGAAATTCCCTCAGAGTGAGGACTTGGAGAAAAGTATCAGAAGAAAATTTAAGGTTCAGGGTACATTAAAACTGGAAAGATGTTCCAGCAGTTATTGAGGTCTACAGCTGTTAAAATTAACGCTTTGGTCAAAATATTGGCATTTCTACCAAGCATCATTTTGGGTATATAGGAATCCACACTCTGACAATGGGTTTTCTATTAGTTTAACAGCAACCATGATATTAAAGCTTATATAGAGTTTGATAGCCTGAAGGAAAAAGCTGTGGGCTGCACACATACAGGAAATTGATGTAAAAACAAAACAAACAAAAAACAAAAACCCTATCTCACTGAAAACTGGCTACAATTTGAAAATAAACCCCTGAGCTTTAATTGAAGTACATGAGGTCAGGAAGGCTGGCTATTGAGCTGCTGAGATCGATGAAATCGCTGATGTTGATTTTAAGGGAAGTGCTTTCTTTTTCTTTTAAAAATATTTCCTTGTTGATTTCTTTAAAAGAACTTCATTTTTTTTAATTAACAGATGTTAATTACATCACAGAAGTATCCCCGCTTCCCCATTATTTCAGGAAAGCGCAGCTTAGTACATCATGAAATTCTCATTTAACAGTCACCCAGGAGGGCAACAGAATGCAGAACGCTTGAGAGATCATTTGGAGAATGAAAGGGCACTTGGAAACACCTTTTGAAATTAAGGAAAGTGTAGCAAATGCCCTCCACCCTTTCCAGGAAAATTTCACTGAAACTTTCTATGATAATTTTCAAATGCAGCTTCTTTTCTTGTTAACTGATAGAGAATTAAAAAAAAAAACCAAAAAACAACAACAACAGGTTTTGGCACAGGATTCATTTTAATCTGTATGCCCTTCTCCCTTTTGTCAGGACTTTCATATCACAGTTTTTCCTCGAGCTCCCCCACCTACTATCAAAGGATGGTTTCCCACAATAGCCTTAACCCCATATTCAACTTCAAATTGCTTCCATTCAGCATAATGAAAGGATAGCCCAAAGCTGCTACACTTTGTTAAAAAGCATTATTTGTGACTGTCACTTCAGAGATGAAGTAGCTCAGCCACATTGTATTACTCACAGATGCTCATTTGCTGACTTGTAACTATAGTGAAGGTCTTGCACAGGGATTTTTGCATTATTTACCTGCTGGTGTTCATTTAGTTTTAAGTGTATCTCCAAGGAAACAGGGTTGCCCGATATAGGTATAGGGAAGAAATTCAGAGCTTGTGCATACCCTCCAACATTTCTCCAATGAAAACAGGGACCGCCTAAGGAAAAGTGGGACATTCCTGGATCAGTTCAAATACCGGGGCGGATTCTCTAAATTAGGGACGTCCCTGGAAAATAGGGTCTGTCTGTGTGATGTAGTGGTTAGTGTGTTAGATTGGTACCTGGAAAATGGGGTTCAGATTTTTATTTAGTTAGTCAATAAAATTTATACACTGCTTGATTATTATTTTTTTAAAAAACAACCCTCAAAGTGGTTTACAAAAGAGAAAAGAAGAGAATCAAGAAAAAATTACAACCCTATTTTAATATTAATATTATTATTATTATTATTATTATTATTATTATTATTATTATTATTATTATTATTATTATTATTTATACCCCGCCCATCTGGCTGGGCTTCCCCAGCCACTCTCAGCGACTTCCAAAAAAATATTAAAATACCGTAATACATCAAACATTAAAAGTTTCCCTAAACAGGGCTGCCTTCAGGTGTCTTCTAAAAGTCTAGTAGTTGTTGTTCTCTTTGGCATCTGGTGGGAGGGTGTTCCACAGGGAGGGCGCCACTACCGAGAAGGCCCTCTGCCTGGTTCCCTGTAACTTACAAGCCTGCTGCCCTGAGGCAATTGTCTCACCATACCTCACGGGCAGGCCAGTCCTAGACCCAGACTAGCTTTCCCCTTCATGCAGACACAGCAACCCAGTGGCCATCCATCTCCTGATGGAAGCCAGAGCGTGCTGCTCTCCTTTCCTGGCATAACTCCAGTATCCCAATATAATGAATCTGTAAAAATGTGAATTGCCAGTCTCATTTTGGGAGCGTTTTTTCTTTTAAAAGAACCAACATGAGCTCTTGCTGAGGAGAAAAGAGAAAGTAGCATGGTTGCCAGAAGATGTCAAAATAGAAAAAAACCTGAGCTGCTGGTGTCAAGATGAAAGCGAGCTCCTGCTGTGTTAGAGCTGAAGAGTGTGGGCTTTACAAAGTCATATGAAATCCCTGGCACTGAGCCCTGTGGGAGACTCAGCAGTAGAGGTCTATTTACTGGGGACTTGTTCCAGCATGCTAAGTTCTACATTTCTGTGAGCAAAGAATACAAGGTGTTTGCCCCAAATCACACTCACTTTGGCACGTTGAATCTTTCAGCTTTCAAATTCCAGAAACGATGGGTGCTAAAATGTTGTAACGTGACTTGGGAATGTGGAAGATATTTTAGTTAGATTGATATAATTTAGTTTTGCTTGGCAAGTAAGATGTGTGTCCTGAATGCCTGGCCTACCTGGCAGCAAGTCAGTATGCCGAGTCCAAAGTTAAAAGTGTCAATCCATGCAAACAAAGTCCAAAGGTCAGGAAATGCAGTCCAGGGTCAATCCAAGTAGCCAAGTCTGAAGTCCAGCAGTCAGGATACAGTCCAGAGTCAATCCCAAAACACAATCCCATAGAAGTGCAGGAACATCCAAGGCAAGGTCCATCAACATGGGCAGTTGAGCATATTCTGCACCTCAGCTCTGCTTCCCTTTTGTACTTTCCATTCTTATTGCAGCATCTGGGCTAGAGGAGTCAGGTGACCCTCAACTGTTCCAAGCCTACTCCATCTGAAGAATCAAACACCTTCTCCCAGAGCTAGCAAGCCTCATCTGGTCAGTTGGGGAACTAAGCTGTGGGCCCTTGCCTGCCTCAGCCTCCTAGAGTGGCCCTCCCACTGCTCCCTATGCCTCAGAGCCCTCCATGTTTATGGTTTGGATTTGGATTTGATATCCCGCTTTATCACTACCCGAAGGAGTCTCAAAGCGGCTAACATTCTCCTTTCTCTTCCTCCCCCACAATAAACACTCTGTGAGGTGAGTGAGGCTGAGAGACTTCAGAGAAGTGTGACTAGCCCAAGGTCACCCAGCAGCTGCATGTGGAGGAGCGGGGAAGCGAACCCAGTTCACCAGATTACAAGTCTACTGCTCTTTACCACTACACCACACTGAGAGAGGTCCCTCTGGCTTTGGTGGTGGGTTCTGCTGCTCTGGTTCCTGTGCCGTGACCTCCATCCCCTCGCAATCCTCCATCACCTGTGTCAGGGAACTGCCATCGGTGGAAGGGCTCACGGAGGCTGGGAGAGACTCAGCAGCTGAAGCAGGAACCAGTAGGGGGAGAGGTGGGTCTCTGGTGGAAGGGCTCACAGAGGCTGGTAGAGACTCAGCAGCTGAAGCAGGAACCAGCAGGGGGAGAGGTGGATCTCTGAGGGAAAGCGAGCAAGAGGGAGGGCTCAGGGACACGTCCAGCGAGAACAGTGGGGAGGTATCTGAAGCTCCCATAGGGAGACACACTCCTCGCCGGAAACTGTCACGCTGTGAGTCCAGAAGACGTGTTTCCGTTAAGGAGCTTTTATGCTGGAAACGATTCCGAAAGCAACCACTGTCGGAAACTGCAAGTGACTAGAGCAGCCATGTCTGAGGGGCTCCGTCACAGACAGAGGTTTGTGGACTTGCACAAACTCTGAGGGACTACGATTTTACGCACAAGCAGCTCATCATCCCATCACAGCATTCCGACAGTCTTTGTAAGCTGTGTGTGCAGGAGAAGGCATCATGAGCGACCCAGCCGGAACCGGAGAAGCAGGAGTTGGAGCGGGTCCAAGCTTGGAAGAAAGGTACCGAGCGTTGGAGATCCAACTGGCGCTGCAGACGGCGAGGCTTGAGGAGAGAAGGGCTCAGGATGCAGACAAGAAGGGGAAAGCCACCCAGTTCACCAGAAAGGTACCAGGATTGGTGCAGAAGTTTGGGGGGGACCCCAAGGACTACCATGCCTTTAGGACAGAGATGCAATATGCCCTCAATGTGCAGTTTGATGAATTCCCTGACGAGGAATCGCGAGTGGCTTTCGTGATTGGGCATCTTGAAAGGGGGGCGAGGTTAGACCCCTGATGGCAACAAATAATGACGTCCTAAAGGACACAATGAAGTTCTTTCGTGCAATGGATCTGATGTTTTCTAGCGATATTGAGCAGGGAGTGGTGCGCAGACAGCTAATGGCTTGCAAACAGGGGAGCCGATCTGTCCGTGAGTACTGGACTGAGTTCACCATGCTGGTTCACAGATTGGGGTGGGACTTATCGGCAGAACCCATTCAAATGCTATTTGAAGAAGGGCTTGCTTCGGCTGTGAAAGACGAACTTTCCCGGAGTCCCAGGGCGGTTTCTATGGATCAGCTGACCAAATCTGCGCTGACCATAGGAGCGCACCAGGAGGCGAGAGCCTTGGAGAGGCGGGAAGGGAAGGGGGAACGGTGGAAGGAGTTCCGCATTCCAGACATTCCAGAGCCAACTTTCCCGCCGGCGGAGCCGATGGAAATCGGAACAGCGCGCGCGCGCAGTTTCAAAGCCCAGTGAGGGGGGAAAGAAGGAGGGAAAAGGCGCCCGGAAATGCTATCTCTGCCAACAGCCAGGTCACTTTGCCAGAGTCTGCCCCCAGAGGAAGGAATGGCAAGGGATGGTGGGAGCTGTTGAGGGAGGAGTGGAGGAAATACCGGAGCAAGTAAAAGCCAACGCCTGGCTGCCACCGTCGGGGCACAGCAGCCAGGCCAAAGAGCAGTGAAAGTGCCCACGCCAGAACCTCCTAAACCTGCCCTAGTGATAGAAGTGTCACTAGAGCTGCAAAACGGATACCCTCTAAAGATAAAGGCGCTGTTGGACTCAGGCAGCTCCTGCAATTTTATGAGCAAAGAATTTGCAGCTGAACACCAGATACAGACGATCCCTTTAAGCAACCCCCTGCAGGTGACCACGATCAATGGCAGGGAGCTGTTGGGAGGAGAAGTCAGCTTGCAGACCGTCCCAATGATCATGAAGGTGGCAAGGCACACCGAACTGATAGCGTTTAATGTGGCCACCTTGGGAGGGGCTCCTATTATTTGGGGGATGAGCTGGCTGGCGTTACATGATCCGCTGGTGGGCTGGCATCAGAGAGTGGTTTCCTTTGGTTCCGCACATTGCTTAGAACACTGCAAGGAGGGAAAGGGTTCAGCAGGTGCCCAAGCTACCCTAGCAGGGACTGAAGTAACGGAGAAGGTGAAGGTACCACGACAATACGCAGATCTCAGCGACGTGTTCAGCGAAAGGGAAGCTGACCAACTACCCCCGCATAGACCCTTTGACTGTCAAATCAATTTACTCCCTGGGGCACAGCTCCCTGCAGGCAAGCTGTACGCCATGTCAGACAGAGAGATGCAGGAGTTAAGAGAGTTTATTGACAAGAACCTGAAGCGAGGTTTCATCAGAGAGTCCAGAGCGGTGGGAGGTAGCCCAGTGTTTTTTGTGGATAAAAAAAACACGGACAAGCCGAGACTTGTGTGTGACTTCAGGGCTTTAAACGCAGTGTCAGAACCAGTGGCCTTCCCTATGCCCAGGATTGACGACATTTTGACCAGGGTGCGGAAGGGAAAGATTTTTACAAAGCTGGACCTCAGGGGGGCGTACAACCTGATACGCATAAGGAAAGGGGATGGATGGAAAACCACCATGTTCACCCCTTTGGGGGCATTTGAATACCTCGTGATGCCATTTGGCTTACAAGCAGGCTCGGCGTGCTTCCAATCGTTTATGAACCACGTACTGGGGTCTTTGCTTTACAAGAATTGCGTGGCCTTCCTAGATGACGTGTTGGTGTATTCTGAGAATGAGGAGCAGCATGTGAGAGACGTCAGAGAAGTGTTGAGCAGGCTGTAAGCCAACCGGCTGTGTGTGAAACTGGAGAAGTGTCAGTTTCATACCAAGGAGGTGGAATTCCTGGGGTACCGCCTGTCAGACAAGGGATTGGCCATGGATCCCGGCAAGGTCCAGGCAGTGCTGGAATGGAAAACACCCAAAACAAAGAAGGATGTGCAGAGGTTCCTGGGGTTTGGGAACTTTTATCGTAAGTTCATCCGAAACTTTGCTCACCTGACGGCGCCCATTACAGACTGTCTCAGCAGTAAGAAGAAATTCATTTGGACTGAGGAGGTGGAGCGAGCTTTTGAGGAACTGAAAAGGGCCTTTGCCTCCGAAGAACAACTTCTGCATGTGGATTTACAAAAAAAGATGAGAGTCGAAACAGACGCATCAGACAGAGCCATAGGGGCGGTGCTTCTTCTGCAGCCAGGGAAGGAGGAGTCAGAGTGGAGACCGTGTGCCTTTTTTTCGCGAAAACTGAACAAATCCGAGAGGAACTACACGGTGTATGACCGAGAACTTCTTGCTATTCATGAGGCTTTCCGGAGATGGAGGCACCTGCTAATTGGCGCACAACATAAGGTGCAAGTGTGCACTGACCACAAGAACCTAGAGTATTGGAGAACGGCACGAGTGCTCAACCAACGGCAGTTGAGATGGGCCCAGGAGTTCTCCAAATTTAACTTTGAGATTTGTTACGTGCCAGGCCCAGAGAACGTTAGGGCGGACGCTCTCTCACGCAAACCTGAATATTTGGAGGGGGAGGGAGCACCCGAAGAAAGACATGTCATTCCAGAGGACTGCTGGGTGTGTGGGGCAGCATTGGTGGGGCAAAGAGAACTGGTAGAGGGAACGGAGAATGATGAATACGCCCAGGACAAACTCAGGGGTCTCAGGAGGGAGGGAGATAAACCCGGAGGTTTTGAGGAGAGAAACGGGGCGTTGTATTACAAGGGAGCGTTATATATACCTGAAGGAGATTTGAGGGGGAAGGTACTCAAGCAGCTGCACGATAGCCCCACAGCAGGGCATTTTGGGCAACACAAAACCATGTGGCTGGTTACCAGGGAATTTTGGTGGCCCAAGGTCAGGGAAGATGTGCGGGAGTATGTGAGAGGGTGTGACCAATGCCAGCGAGCCAAAGGGGAGAGGCGGGCACCGGCAGGGTTATTAGAACCGCTACCCACACCTGAAAGACCATGGGAAGCATTGGCAATAGATTTCATGACTGATCTGCCAAAGTCCAGAGGGAAAATAGCCATCATGGTTGTGGTAGACCTGTTAACCAAAATGGCCCACTTTATAGCCTGCTCACATGCTGTCACGGCAGAAGAAACAGCTAAATTGTTTGTAGAAAATGTGTTTAGGTTGCATGGCGCCCCCTTGAGGGTGGTTTCAGACCGAGGGAAACAATTTACTTCCAGGTTCTGGAGGAAGCTCATGAGCTTACTGCATGTAGAGGTCAATTTTTCGACTGCCTGGCATCCTGAAACCAACGGGCAGGCGGAAAGAGCCAATGGCATCCTCCAGCAATATTTGAGGTGTTATGTCAATGACAGAGAGAATGATTGGGTGGAGAAGCTGGCGTTGGCAGAATTTGCCTACAACAATGCGGAGAACGTGTCCACGGGGATGAGCCCCTTTTTGGCTAATTACGGGTGCCATCCCAGGGCTTTCCCAGGGGGGAAGGGGAGAGATGGAGCGTTCCAGCTGCCGAACAGTTCGTAGAAGAAATGGAAGCGATCCATCGCCAGCTCCAACTTAACTTAGACAGGGCCAAGGAGGAATATAAGAGGCAGGCAGACAAAAACAGAAGAGAAGGTGAAACCATTAGGGTGGGGGACCAGGTGTGGCTGTCAACCCAAGGGTTACCATTCAAAGGGGGTTGTAAGAAGTTAAGACCCAAAAGATTGGGCCCATTTGAAGTCACGCAACAGGTCAACCCAGTGGCTTTCAGACTCCGGTTACCAAACCACATGAAGCTGCACCCAGTTTTCCACAGGTCGTTGCTGTCACCGTATAAAGGGGACAGAGAAGGGAGGGTCACTCGGGGACCAGCAATGGAGGAAAGGGAACACAGCTACCATGTAGCGGAGATCCTCGATTCCAGGTGGAAGGGAGATCAAGTAGAGTATTTGGTAATGTGGGAAGGGGAACCGGAGTCGGAAAACACCTGGGTCATGGCAGAGGATGTCAATGACGAGGTTTTAATAGAAACTTTTCATCAGAGGTTCCCACGTAAACCTCAGCCTGTAGCGAGGTTCCGGAGGGAATACTTTGCCACCACCAACGAAGAAGAGGAGTTGGAGGGGTTCACAGATTCCGAGGAGGAGGAGGATTCAGCGAGCCGGAACGGCGACCGATGGAGGGAAATGTTCGAGACGTCTGAAGATGAAGAGGATTCTTTTCGGGGTTTTACCTCCTCACCGCCCAGAGGAGAGGGAACGGGAGGGGGTGAAGGGGGCCCTGGAGGGGAGGTGGATGTCAGGGAACTGCCATCGGAGGAACAGGTGGGGAAAGGGCTCACGGAGGCTGGGAGGGACTCAGCAGCTGAAGCAGGAACCAGTAGGGGGAGAGGTGGGTCTCTGGTGGAAGGGCTCACAGAGGCTGGTAGAGACTCAGCAGCTGAAGCAGGAACCAGCAGGGGGAGAGGTGGATCTCTGAGGGAAAGCGAGCAAGAGGGAGGGCTCAGGGACACGTCCAGCGAGAACAGTGGGGAGGTATCTGAAGCTCCCATAGGGAGACCCACTCCTCGCCGGAAACTGTCACGCCGTGAGTCCAGAAGACGTGTTTCCGTTAAGGAGCTTTTATGCTGGAAACGATTCCGAAAGCAACCACTGTCGGAAACTGCAAGTGACTAGAGCAGCCATGTCTGAGGGGCTCCGTCACAGACAGAGGTTTGTGGACTTGCACAAACTCTGAGGGACTACGATTTTACGCACAAGCAGCTCATCATCCCATCACAACCTGTGAGTACTTCCTTCCCCATCTCCTGCTTGCCCCGGTGTGTCCCAGTCCCAGCTCCTTGTCCTGCCAGTTCATAACAATGTGTGTAATAGTGTACATAAATCATTAAAAATGATTGCCAGGTACTTGTAGTTATATTATTGATATTAATTGTTGTTGTTGTTACATAGCATAACCTGACATTTTCAGAAGGTAACATTAAAATTATTATTACTGGGGCTTTCTGAAAGCAGTTTATGTACTTCTTCACTAAATGTAGACTTACCAAGCTAAATGTTGCCCAACCACAAAAATAATAGCATGTTTGAATTCCTCACACCCAAAAACGTATTTTTAAGACCCTTCACTGAAGAAATTTGCATAAATTAATTTCACCCCCTAAACTGGTACACCCAGTCTAAAGCCTAATCAAAGCTAGAGCAGATTGCATGTATATGAGCCAGTTTAGTCCATCCAAAAAACTAAATCCCCATTTTTTGAGGACTGTGGTGTCAGTTTGCATTTCTTAGTACAGAAAGTATTGATCTAATGTATAGAGATCTTTCCTGTTCTGCTTAGTTCAAGAGGGTTCTGAAAGGTTTCTACTCTGTGTGAAAGAAGGTTCTTTTTTGGGTTATCTTTCTATCTCTTTGTTCTGGTATGGTGTTCTGTTCTGTATACAGCGTTCAGTTTTAGTCTTATTACAAGTTTTCTTTAGTTTAAGATAAGTCTGCTGCAACTGGATTTTTTATGGACTGTGCCAAGCCAGAATGTATTGGATTTGTGACCATTATGTTCATTTGCCTTCACAGTAGCAGTAAAGCTCTGCTGGATGAAGTACAATTGCCTCAGGTCTATTTTTGGGAACTCTGCAACGTGTTTAAGTTTTTTCTCCACCTGCTCAACATGTGGTGCCCAAGCCACAAACCAAATCAATCTCTTTGCAGAAATACTTTCAACAAATGAGCCAGAGAAAGGTGCAGCCAGCCTGGCAGTGGAAAAATCACTAGCACAGTAGTTCTCAAAGGGTGTGGTGTGCCAGTGTGCCAGGAAGTTTCAAGGACAATCAAATAAACATTTAAACATTTCAGTGTAGTATAGTACAGTATAGTATCAAAACAATACACACACACACACACACACACACACACACACATATATATATATATATATATATATATATATATATATATATATATGCAGGTTTTGGTGTCTTCGGGTGTCTTCCCGTGTAAGAGTTGGGGTGTCTAGGCGACGTTTCGACGAGGTTTCGACCAAAACCTGCATTCCTGTACCCGTGAAAATCTACGAAAGCAAATATATATATATATATATAAATCTTCAAGAGCATTAGCTATTCTTCTACAGTACTCTACGACATATTGTTTTGAACAGGGAATTTCATCTCTGACAAATATGAAAGACGAGAAAAGAGAAAGGCTTCTTTGTGTTGATGAGGAGATGAGAGTTTGTCTCAAGTGAGACCTCATATAAATGAGATTACCTGGCAAAAGCAAGCTCACACCTTTCATTGAGCCTGTATACCTACTTAAGGTACGTATGTAGGAGGCTTGTTCCTCATTATATTTTGGGGGTGATTCATGTTCTTATGCAGCTGCATTGGTATACTTTCTGAATGTCCCATGATCATATTATAAAGTAGTTGTGTTCTGTGTTATAAATCAAGCACTACTGGGAGTCATTTCTTTTTGTTTTCTAATGTATTTATTATCAATTAAAAAACAGGTGTAGCGTGAGAAAAAATTTCTTGTGAAAGTGTGGCCCAGAGAAAAAAAGTTTGAGAAGCACTGCACTAGGGTATAGGAGGAATGGCCTATTAATATTCATCTGACTTGTGTTGAGTTTTACTTCTGGTTATGGTTCTGCACATATGCCCATTCCTGTTTAAATGAAAGTTACATCTTGGGTGCTATGAGACGCATCCAAGTCTTAATTCTGAATTCATGCATTTAGGGCATTGATCATTTCTTCCTCCTTAGCATGCAGGTGCAATGAGCACTTCCTATCATGCTGTTTCCCCTGGTACCATACTCCCTTTCATATGCCAGCAAGCAATCTTCGGTTCCTTGTGTTTCCAGCATCACAGAGAAAACAAGCAGGGGCAAAGAAGTCTTGACAGCACTGGTGTTGTGGAGAGGAAAGTTAGAGGAGAATAGCTCTGAGATGCATTGAAAGAGCCAGAGCAAGGAGGGGCTGTCAATTATTTTGTTCTTTCATAGATGTCATCACCAGAACACTAGCAGCTTTCTCCCTATTGAAGTGCAGAGTGTTTGAGGACCGGGACATTCGCAGGGAAACCAAAATGCTTGTTTACAAAGCTATTATACTACCAACCTTACTGTATGCTTGTGAAATGTGGACCACTTATAGTCGCCATCTCCAATTCCTCGAAAGATTCCATCAACAGTGTCTCCGACAAATTTTACACATCACCTGGGAAGACAGGCGAATTAATGCCAGTGTACTGGAAGAAGCAAAGATCACCAGTGTCAAAGCAATGATTCTTCAACATCAACTTTGTTGGACCGGTCATGCTGTGCGGATGCCTGATTATCGTCTTCCAAAGCAACTACTCTATTCCAAACTTTAAAATGGTAAGCATAATGCTGGTGGTCAACAAAAGAGGTTCAAAGAATATCTCAAGGCAAATCTAGAAGAAATGTAGTATAAACGCCCACAACTGGGAAACACTGGCCTGCAAGCGCTCCAATTGGAGAACAGGCTTTACCAAAAGTGTCATGAGTTTTGAAGACACTCAAACTCAGGACGAAAGACAGAAACGTGCTAGGAGGAAGGCACACTTGGCAAACCCTCACCGTGATCAACTCCAACCCGGAAACCTATGTCCCCACTGTGGAAGGATGTGTGGATCCAGAATTGGCCTCCACAGTCACTTACAAACTCACTGCTAAAACCATGTTCATGAAAGACAATCTTACCTGGCTGCAAGTGATCGATGAAGTAGAAGAAGAAGAAGACTAGTAGATAGGGGTTATAATTAGATTTTGTTTTCCTTTTACATGATTTCTACTGCACTGTATCTTATTTTCCTGTATTGTGCATGGGATGAAAGAAGCCGTTCATCGGCACCTCTGTGAATATATTTATTTAATACAGTTTTCTTCCACGTTTCTTCTGAGGAACGCAAGGTGGCATACATAGTTCTCTCCCCACCCCCAGCTCCATTTTATCATCATAAAACCCGTGCGGGGAGGTGAGGCGAAGAGAGTAAAACTAGTGCAGTATTTCTCAGTGAGCATCATGGCTGAGTGAAGATTTGAACCTGGGTGTCCCAGGTACAGATCTGATCACTACATCACACTGGTTCTACATACTTCAGATCAGACTGCTGGATCCTGGGAGCTGCAGGTCATGAGCTGCCTGCTTTATATAAATTGAGCCTAGTTTAGGGATGGCGAATGATTTGGTTCACATTTTAATGCAAACCCACCTCATTCCTGAAACAAAATGCAAACTGAAGTTATCCTTCAAAATTTGCAGTTCTCAAAATTTTATGTTCTGGTTCTCCAACAACAACAACGACCAATACAAAAGTGTGCCTGTAAATATATATTAGGGCAAAGGGTGCATTAAGATGTATATATTTATGGAAGTAACATACACAAATGCATTACACGAAGGTCAGTTGCTTGGGGGGAAAGTGTATATTGCATACAGCAATTTGTATTAATAGGAGAAAGGACCATTGAAATGCTGGTGAATGGATAAGATTCATATATATGAATAAGATTCAGATTAGGAATAGAGGAAAAACTGAAATTGGCCAGTTTGTTCACCCCCGGCATAGCTGTAGCTTTGCCAGACCCCACCAAATAGATCCAATTCTAATAAAATGCTTCCCTGCCAACCTCTTCTGAAGGAAATGGAGCATTTGGAAAGGGGGAAAATGAATTATGAAACAGTCCTCAAAGGTGGGTTTAGTTAAAAAGCATAATGGATGAAAGAGAGAGTACAACTAGAACACTTTGTGAGAATAGGATTGGCACAGAGAACCTCAGAATTCAGAGCTGTTTCGAAATGCTTCTCTCCTCACCATTTGTCGCTGATGGCTATTGTAAATTGGCCTGCACATTTCTGAGACTATAGTAATCCCACACAAATAGCCCTTATTTCAAATTTAGGCTGGAAATGCTTATTGTCCCTGGCAGACGAGCAAAGCAATCTCAGCACATTTGTACCCTCTACCTCAGTCAGTGGCTCCTCAATTGCAGTATTTAGCTATCAAATTGAACAGCACATATTCAGCTAAAGAGCCCAACCAAAGGTAGCCATTAACTGGTGAAGGTCACCAATAAAAGAATATTTTACTTCATTCAGGAGAAGCACAAAGCCTATATTAGGAGCAGCATCCAGGGCTCAAAACCTACTATGGTCATACACTGTAATGTCCTCAAAGGAATCTGTATACACACAGAGACTGGATTCATTTGTTTTCAATTAAGTTATTTTTTTAATTGCCTTTCATATTACATCTTTTTTCCCAAGGAGCTCAAAATGACATACATGGCTCTTTCCCTCCTCATTTAATTCCCACAACTCCTCTGTGAGGGAGGTGAAACTGAGAGGCAGTGACTGGCCCAAGGTCACCCAGTGAGTTTCATGGGCAGGTGGGCATTTGAAACCTAGTCTTCTGGATCCTAGTATGGCACTGTAGCCATGGGTGCCCTCAGAAGTGGAGCATGACGAAAAGGAAGCGTCCTCTTGCCCGTGGCATCTGGCAGGTTCATGGGGAACCCAGACCTAAATCATTTGTAGATTACCTGATTCTGGGTCAGGGTTTCATACAAACCACAGCAGTTCTCTCACTGCAATCTATTGAAAGCCACCCCTTGTTGACACATGGAAAATATGCCTTACTAGCAAGGAATGAGATCTATCCCAGAGCATGATGGAAAGTATCTTCTTTCAAAGAAGGTGGGTAGGGAAAGGCTGATCTGTCCATTTCTATTCTCTCCAGTTCTTATTTTTATTATTTTAAATGCAGTTCTCCACATTTCCACAATGATTTTTTAAAAAAAAAACCTTATGAAAATTCGTCAATGTTTTAGTATGAATGTCTCCTAATAAACACATTTTTGCATTCAGTATTGACCAGCGTACATATTTTTGCAAGCGATTTTCCCCAATATAATACTTTTTGTATATATTTTTCTAATATGTTCATTTTTATATACAATCTCCTCTCACAGATGCGTTTTTGCAAGCATCGTTTGGTTAGAGAAGCACATCACAAAATTCAGAGACGTGTGAATTTCACAGGATGGCTGCGTGTCTGTCCTCATGTTGTGCAAATTAAGCAGTTTCACCTCTAAAGGAAAATGGAATTGATGATTCATTCTACCTTGGATGTCTTGTTGGACAAAGTGGCCTTTGTTTGTGTCCGCTTCTGTGGTGTTTTTTTAACAACAATTCGCATGTAGTACAAATCAGCTGCTTTTCATTCATCATCTCAAACTGTACAACAGTCCCATGGAGCAATACTGGGGAACCTCTAGCCTTCACTACTAATTGGGTCTCCCAGGTTTCAGAGCTTGGCTCGCCAAGCCATTTTTTTTGCAAACCGTGTCCATTCCCCCCCCCCCCAGTTTGACATCATATAAGACGCCAGAAAGTTCAAGCCATAGCTAAAAGGAAGCAAAATCAAGAGCACATTCTTTGTTTGTAGCCAAAATCTGGGGCTTTTTGAATTCAATGCTTTTATCAGTTGCTCTGTATGGCGCCAAATTCAACAAGGGCTGACTTTTAGTTGCTAATGAAGACTTGAGAATGTACAGTGGTACCTCGGGTTACAGATGCTTCGGGTTACAGACGCTTCAGGTTATAGACTCTGCTAACCCAGAAATGGTACCTCGGGTTAAGAACTTTGCTTCAGGATGAGAACAGAAATCACGCGGCGGTGGCACGGTGGCAGCGGGAGGCCCCATTAGCTAAAGTGGTACCTCAGGTTAAGAACAGTTTCAGGTTAAGAACGGACCTCCAGAATGAATTAAGTTCTTAACCCGAAGTACCACTGTACTAAAGAGTGTGCTCCTGTTTAAGAACAGAATAAGAGCCTGCTGGATGAGGCCAGTGGTCCATCTAAGCCAGAATCCTGTTCTCACAGTGGCCAACCAGATGCCTGCAAGAAATCCTTAAGCAGGACCTGAGAATAAGAACCCTCTCCCCTCCTGTGGTTTCCATCAACTGGCATTCAGAAGCATTCCTTCCTCTGACCGTGGAGGCAGAGTATTGCTATCATAGCACCAATAGCCTTCTCCCCCTTGAATTTGTCTACTCCTGTTTTGAAGTCATCCAACTTGATAGCTATCACTGCGTCCTTTGGGAATGAGTACTTTGTTTTATCTGTCCTGACTCTTCCAGCATTCAGTTTCATTGGGTGTCTGTGAGTTCCAGAATTGTACGAGAGGGAGAAAAACTTATCTCTGTCCACTTTCCCCATAAAAAATTCCTTCCAGTAGCACCTTAAAGACCAACTAAGTAAGTTCTTGGTATGAGCTTTCGTGTGCATGCACACTTCTCCAGAAGAAGAAGAAGTGTGCATGCACACGAAAGCTCATACCAAGAACTTACTTAGTTGGTCTTTAAGGTGCTACTGGAAGGAATTTTTTTATTTTGACTATGGCAGACCAACACGGCTACCTATCTGTAACTGGAACACTTTCCCCATGTTATGCATAATTCTACATAATTCTGTCATGTCACATCTTACTTGCTACAGTTATAAGTTTGAATGTGCACAAAATGCTGGAGAACTGTCATCTAGGACCTCTTTACAGCTGTGGTGCAAGCAAAGCCTACTATCAAAATTCTAATCAGGCGCCTCTCAGGATAACATCTGGCTTTTTGCTTTTCTCAACAGCTATAACAAGGGTTGCAATTATATTCATAAAGGTCCTGCAATGTATTACCAAGTGGGTGAGTTTGTAGTTGCCCTGTAACGCCCGTGAGATCCATTAGTCATATATTACCATACGCTTATAGACTAAAGATGTTGGGCCTCTATTCTGAAATTGCAAAAGGGGCCTTTTGTTGTTTGGGGCACAAACAGCATGCAAACAAGTAACACTGAGAAATTTACGTGGTTTGACTCCACAGGGAGGGTTTTCCAGTTTCCACATGTCCTTCCACAGTAGGGACATTGGTTTCCAGGCGGGAGTTGATCATGGTGAGGTTTTGCCAAGCGTGCCTTCCTCTTAGCATGTTTCTCCCTTGCGTCCTGAGTTCGAGTGTCTTCAAAACCCGTGACACCTTTGGTAAAGGCTGTTCTCCAATTGGAGCACTCGCAGGCCAGGGTTTCCCAGTTGTCAGTGTTTATACTACATTTTTTAAGATTTACCTTGAGACAGTCTTTAAACCTCTTTTGTTGACCACCAGCATTACACTTTCCATTTTTAAGTTCGGAATAGAGTAGTTGCTTTGGAAGACAATAATCAGGCATCCGCACAACATGACCAGTCCAAAAAAGTTGATGTTGAAGAATCATTGCTTCAACACCAGCGATCTTTGCCTCTTCCACTACACTGGCATTAGTTCGCCTGTCTTCTCAAGTGGTTTGTAAAATATTTCAGAGACACTGTTGATGGAATCTTTTGAGGAGCTGGAGATGGTGTTTATATGGTGTGGCAAGTATAGTGGGTGGGGCATTGCAGATGATGACCAAGATGTGTTGTTTGGGGGGGGCAGGATGGCAGTGCAGGGTGGACGGACTGCTGGGAGCACTGGATTGATTCTGCCGGTCTGCCAGTGCTGTCCTGATCTTGCCACCACTTTCAAGTGACAGTGACACCACTATCTGGAGGACGGCTCTATGGCACTACCCCCCTGGGATGGAGCCCAAATTAGCACATTATAGGCAAGCCCATTCTGAATCCAGGCCAGGAAAGTTCAATCATCCCTAGCCATGGCCAGCTAAACATCCTGATGTTTGCAGCCGAGAAGGGAGTTTGAACCTAATTCTTTTTGTTCCCAAACCTGGAATCAACAGCTCTCCTCGATATAGCATTGTGTGGCTGCAACTTCCGTACCAAAATCATTCTTTGCATGAGATCCATGGAGAACTTAAGTTAAACACTTCTGGAGTCTCTATTTGTCAAGGAAATGTGAATTCTTAAAACACACGCTGCTTGCCTCGAGCAATGTAATTTATTATTTTATGGATTTCACATTTTGCATGAATTCATTTGACAACTTACAGAGCTAATGATTGCCTGTTTGGTTTGGCACCCTGCTGCTCAAGGTCATGCTGCCTCTACTACAAGCAAACGTCTGTTGCCACAGAAACCCACCATTAGCTGATGGAACAAAGTGTTCTCTAGCTATAACTTGTGTATATGCCTAAAAACACCAGCAGGGATGTGGAACCTGGGGTGATGTTGTGGCTAACAGGTTGTGGAGTGGGTCTCCAGTTGTTGGTAGACTACAACTCCCATCATCCCTATCTAGCAGGGCCAATGGATGATAGGCGTTGTAGTCCAACAAAAGCTGGGGACCCAGGCTTGAGAAACACTGGGCTAGTCGTATGCATATTTACTCAGAAGTAAGTCCCACTGGGTTTACTAAGACCTATTCCCAATAAACTGTACATAGGATTGCATGATCAGAGCACGAGGTGTTCACTGGAATGTCTACAGTTCTAGGAAGACTAATCTGTGGCCTTTTGGATGTTGCAGGACTACAACTCCCATCATGTCTGACCAATCTGCCTGTGGATTATGGGAGTTGTAGTTCATCAGCTCCTCGACGGCTCCATGCTGGCAACCACATGTCTATTCTGGCTGCCAACAGCACTTGGAGATCCATTCACTTCCCTACCCTGCCCTAGTCTTAAGTAAGTTACCATCTCTCAGTTTCCTTCTGTATTATATTGCACTGGTGGTTTAACCTACAGCAGCGGAGGGGAACTGGCTGGATTCTGAATCCTCTGTCCCCCTCGCAGGCACAACTTGAAATCTTTCTTTTGCAGTTGCATCATCTTGGGGTCATGGGGACATCCCCCTGGCAACTGCTAAAGAAAGATTTCAAGTTGTGTCTTCAAAGGAATAGATGTTTCTCTTGAATTCAAATGGAGGATGCAAAGGAAGTTTTTGTTTTCATTTAGGGAAAAGGTGAGTAATGCCAGAGTTGTTCAGCAGGGTCCATGGTCTGCACCTTGTGTGGAAATGAATTTTCTCCACCACAAGAACAAGCCTCAAAGCTTTACTGAGGAACATTCTTAAATACTAGTTACAGTAAGATAGGGGATGTGTGTGACACTGTGCTCTAGACCACTAAGCCTCTTGGGCTTGCTGATCTGAAGGTTGGCAGTTCAAATCTGCAAAACGGGGTGAGCTCCTGTTGCTCTGTTGCAGCTTCTGCCAACCTAGAAGTTCGAAAGCACACCAGTGCAAGTAGATAAATAGGTACAGCTGCAGTGGGAAGGTAAACAACGTTTCCATGCTCTCTGGCTTCCATCACAGTGTCCCGTTGCGCCAGAAGTGGTTTAGTCATGACCTGGAATGCTGCCTGTCGACAACCACTGGTTTCCTCGGCCTGAAGCGAGATGAGAGCCACACTCCATAATTGCCTTTGACTGGACATAACTATCCAGGGGTCCTTTACCTTTACCTTACAATAAGATAAAAGGTGCAAAATAACAAAGTAAGACATTGTAAATGAGTAGTGGGGTTCAGTCTTTTATACAGTTCAGCAAACTTTTCTTTCTCTGGTCCCAGAGGGAGGTCCTAAACTGCTGCTGCTAGCCATCTCCCAACAAGCACACACGGATTTCTCATATTTCAGTTTCCTGCTGTGAGAGCTCTGCCGCTCCTGTTCCCAGAGATAAGTCATCAGGTAGCTTATCTCACTCTAATGGAAAAATACCAGCCTTGTCTGATGCTTTTACCATAGTGGAAAACTCTTGCCTAAAGTAAACTTCCTTTTTGCGGCACTGGCAGACAGGCAGAATCAATCCAGTGCTCCCACAGTCCATCCACGCTGCGTTGCCATCCTGCCCCCCCCCAAACCCCACATCTTGGTCATCATCTGAAATGCCCCACCCACTATACTTGCCACACCATATAAACACCATCTCCAATTCCTCAAAACCCTCCCTGTAGATTCAAACCACGTAACAAGTCAATTTCTCAGTGTTACTTGTTTGCATGCTGTTTGTGCCCCGAACAACAAAAGGCCCCTATTGCAATTTCAGAATAGAGGCCCAACATCTTTAGTCCATAAACGGATGGTAATATATGACTAATGGATCTCACGGGCGTTACAGGGCAACTACGCACTCCCCCACTTGATAATACATTGCAGGACCTTTATGAATATAATTGCAAGCCTTGTTATAGCTGTCGAGAAAAGCAAAAAGCCAGATGCTATCCTGAGAGGCGCCTGATTAGAATTTTGAGAGCAGGCTTTGCTTGCACTACAGCTGTGAAGAGGTCCTAGATGACAGTTCTCCAGCACAGCATGCTTCCGTTTATCCATCAAGCAGAAGACTGCATGTTTGCAAGTTGATCTATGACCCGCTTAAGTCAGTGAGGCCCAGTAGTTGCGCTCTGACACAGTGCCAGAGTAGGAGCCAACCAGCTTCAAAACACTGTGCAGTCATGAAGCTCATATTCAGCCACTCACACTTTTGCAGCCTAGCCTTGATTTTATTGTTTCATCTTTTTATAAACTGCTTTGAGGTGTTTGGGTTTTGTTTTTGTTTTACAGTTACGCAGTGTATGAATTTTATGAAATAAATAAAATAAAATAACCTCCCACAGGGCTGTATAATGTTGTGAGAATAGCAGAGCAGGGGGTCGGGGACCAAGCATGCCACATGGATCTCCTTGGAGAAGGGGCAGGGTATTGACATAATAAATAAAGTCAGCAAGGAGTTAGAGTCATAGTATTGTCACAAAAGCCAGGAGCCTGCCTCTCTCTCTCTCTGACAAGCGGTGGCAAAAGCCCATGGGGTCCCAGGCACACACACACAGGGTTTGTGTCTCTTTGGAGAATAGAAGAAATATGGTTTATTCACCTATCTATACCTTCAGTCTGCATGGAGGAAGTCCAGATTTTACGGCATACACATTTCCAGAGGCAGGAGTGCAGGCAACCTTCAGGCCGCTCCCTCCAAGATAATAATAATAATAATAATAATAATAATAATAATAATAATAATAATAATAATAAATTTTATTTATACCCCGCCCTCCCCAGCCAAGACCAGCCTCAGGGCGGCTAACAACCAATAATAAAAACATGTTGATTAAAATACAATTTTAAAAACAAGATTAAAATACAACGTTAAAACATTAGGATGCAGCCTCTTCACAGGAGGAGAAAGGAAAAAGAAAGAGGGGGAGGGAATCAAACTGATTCTAAGCCAAAGGCCCTGTGGAAAGAAATCAGATCCCGCAGGGCCCTGGTCTCATGAGACAGAGCGTTCCACCAGGCCAGAGCCAGTGTTGAGAAGGCCCTGGCTCTGGTTGAGGCTATATATATGGACCTTAAGGTCCTCCATGGGGCATGCCGGGAAAGGCGGTCCCATAGGTACGAGGCTGTGAAGGGCTTTAAAGGTCAAATCCAGCACCTTAAATCTGACCCTGTACTCCACCGGGAGCCAGTGCAGCTGGAAAAGCATGGATCTCCTATTCTTCATCCTAGAAAAACCTTTGCCCTCCCCCAGAGCAGTTACCCTGGCAACCTCCCAAATCCCCAGCCAGTGTTCACACCTGGGGGAAGAAGTTAATGGCCCTCAGTTATACTCTTGATAGCCATAGCTGGACCAGGTTGGTTTTGCATATGCCAGCCCAGGAATTCCCTGTCTGGCACAACTCTGCAGTTTATGTTTTAATCCATATCCCAATTAATCAAAATCCTAGCATTTATTCATCCCTAGGCTTCAGGGGGATCCCCCCCCGATCTATAACAGTACAGTGGTGCCTCGCAAGATGAAAAGAATCCGTTCTGTGATTCTCTTTGTCTAGCGGTTTTTTCGTCTTGCGAAGCAAGCCCATTGAAGGATTAGCGGATTAGCGCTATTAGCGGCTTTTGGCGGCTTATCTGCTGATCGGATCAGCTGATAAGCGGCTTAGCAGCTTAGAAAAAAGGGGGGAAGGGGGAAAAAACCAGCAGGAACTCGCACGACATTGTCGTCTTGCGTAGCAAGCCCATAGGGAAATTTGTCTTGCGAAGCAGCTCAAAAACCGCAAAACCCTTTCGTCTAGCGAGTTTTCCGTCTTGCGAGGCATTCGTATTGCGGGGCACCACTGTATCTAAAAGGGAACTTAGGTATCATCTACCGCCTCCTTCCAATGCAGGAAATCCACTATTACTGCAAATAGGTTGCAGTTGATTTAGAAGCAAAACCTGGAGGACAAATTCTCTTCCCATTTACCTGCTCCCAAGTGGAGGGTGTTTGCTTTAAAAATTATCGCAGTTGGGTCAATACCAATTTCCCTCCCATTCCTCTGATATTTCATTCAGGTGTTCACTTTGACTCATACAGGTGTCCCTCCGTCAGACTCAGCTGAGCTCTGCTGGGCTTTGCCATAAGAGGTCCTCCACCAGCATGGATGTCCTCCTTACACTTGTGAAAAGCATAGACAAGCAGATGCCAATAGTGACCAGCAGGGGCAAGAAGAATCCTAAGCTAGTCCAGATACAGTGGTACCTCGGGTTAAGTACTTAATTCGTTCCGGAGGTCCGTACTTAACCTGAAACTGTTCTTAACCTGAAGCACCACTTTAGCTAATGGGGCCTCCTGCTGCTGCCGCGCCGCCGGAGCACGAATTCTGTTCTCATCCTGAAGCAAAGTTCTTAACCTGAAGCACTATTTCTAGGTTAGCGGAGTCTGTAACCTGAAGCGTATGTAACCCGAGGTACCACTGTAGTAGCAATTTGTCTGATCCCAGGACTGTCTGCTGCAGAAGCTGGCACAGTAGAAAACCACATTTTGCTACCCACCACAGTCCACCCTGAGTGGCAGAACTTCTCCTGGCCAGGAGTTAGGATTGCTCCATGTGTTAGGAAGAAACTCAGATGCTTTAGCCACAGTGCCTGATGCCCAGGTTCCTGAGAAGGAAGAGGAAAGTTGTACCTGAGAGAGAAACAGGAAGATGAGCAGGGAAAACATAAGAGGAGGGGCTGCTTTGTTCCTGGTGCTGTGTCCCACTAACAGGGAGCGATGAAAGCACACACACAGCAACCCCTCACAACAAATGCCCAGTACGAAAGCGGTTCAAGTGGTACTGCACTCACAAACAGAATTCTTCTTGCACTTGCCAGGCTAGAATGACAAATCCACATTCGATCTTCCACTGTGTGAGTCATCAGTATTCTTCTCCAGCTGGGGAGCAAAAGGCCATAACATCGCAGACTGAAAATACACGAAAGCCTGTCAGCTAATGTCATGAAGACAGGGGGAAGGATAGAAACCTGTGGGTGGATCTGTCAGTTTCAGTTTGCTCAGTTTCTCATTTTTCCAATCTTCAATTCAGTTCCCCACATTGCACCTTTAATGTCATCAGCCCTGTCCTGTGGAACACCCTGCCAATACAGATTCAGTAGATGCATCCCATGCCAACTTTTAAATGCCTGCTGAAAACTTTCCAATTCTGCCAGCCCTGTGCAGGTTTTTAAGAGTACACAATGCTCTATCGGTGTTTAATAGAATCGTATAGTTGGAAGGGACCCCCAAGGGTCATCTAGTCCAACCCCCTGGAATGCAGGAATCAAGGCTAAAACATTTTAAATTTCTTTTTTGCTTCTAACTTGTTTTTAACTTTTTATGATGTTATCGTTTGCTTTTATGTTATTTACATTTTTTGTAAGCCGCTGCGATATGCTTTTTATGATGCAGTGGTCTAGAAAAGCTTTTATAAATAAAATAAATAAATGCAAATCGTTTCTGCAGCCATTTGCTCACCTAAAAAAAAAAAAATCCTCATGAAAATACATCAGCATTTTGATATGACTATCTCCTAATAAACACATTATTTTGAATGCAATTTAACCTAATAGACACATTATTTGGACAAAGCAATCTTCCATTATGTAATGTAATTTTGCATGCTGTTTTTGCGGATAGCTGAATTCTTATACATATGGACAGCAAAATGTGGGAAAGTGTGAATTTCAAAGGATGGCTGTTTTGGTTCATGTATTCTTTCAGGAACTGCGAATTTGGTTGGTTTGCCTTTAAATGCAAACTTTGTTGAATTTCTCCCCCACCCCACCTGCACATATAAATAATCCACTTCACACCCTGTGTTCCACAAGACATCCTGCACAAAGCCTCTCAGTATACCAATTAGTTGGTTGACAAGTGTTTGTTCCTCATACACTGAGAGGGCTCTGAAGAGCGAAAATTGCCATTAACTATCTACTTCTGAATGCAGACTGATGAGGGTGTTTATAGGATGAAGCTAATTAGTAATGGTCAGTGCTAACACTTACACACAGAAACACAAAACACAGAGGGAAAAAGGAGAGCAAAAGAAATATAAAGCAGCAGCTAGGAATACTAAAGTTTATCTTCCTACCATTCCAATAATGCACATTTATCCTCTGTATGCTTTTACCAATAAGCTCCTTTGTACAAGCTCTGGTAAAAAACAACAACCAGTTGCAACCTGGATTTATTTAATTCTCTAATTTCTAGCACTGCGAGATAATTAACAGACAGCACGCGGCTGCACATGGATTGCTTTATGATTAAATTCCTTTAATTGTCTACTGACCTTCAGCTAATTCGCTGGTTCTGAGATTTTACAGCTTCAGAGAACCCTTCTGCACTGAGGTGTTTTCACTGGAACGTACATATACAACCCTGGACCTTGAAGAGGACTCTTTGTGTTAAGTTGTGGGTGAACATATCAGACGACATATCAGAGCTCAACTACAAAGCAACAGTAACAACTTTCTGTAACTATCCAATCACCGAACGTCACTTTCAATTCCTTATTTGCATATGTGGACCTGAGTGAAAACTGAGTGAAAACTATCTACAGTATCCCCCTGCTGGCCCAGGGTGAAAACTTCAGTACATAACAGTTTGTACTTTGACAAACCTGTGTTCACCCTCCTTCGTGTTTCTCAGAGGCCCTGTTTGGACTACGCAGGCATTATCACTCGTTATCTAGATGAGCACATCATAAGGTCGCACTTATCCATGACTTGATCATGAAGAGGGCGCCAGCCTGCATTTTATTACCAAGACCTGGGTGGGTGAGCTAGGAGTTGATCTAGCCAGCTGTGTCCACCTGGATACTCAGTGCAGAATCAACACAGGCTGCAGTGCCAGAGGAGGGGTTGCAGTGGTCCACAGAACTTCCGTTTCCATCACCAGGAAACCCCTCTGTCTTCTCAAGTTGGGCCAAGGAGACAGTAACCTAGGACTACTGGTGATGTACTTTCCACCCAGCTGCCCAGCAGCTTCTCTCACCAAGCTGGCAGAGGCCACCTCAGATTTTGTGTTGGAGCAACCCAGAACAGTTCCGGGTGATTTCAATATCCATGCTGAAGCTGCGTCTAGTGGTCCAACTTGGGGCTTCGTGGCCACCCTGACTACCAACACTAGAAATGGAATCGTATCCTCCACTGCATCTGAGGGAAACTGGCTACTGTGGTGCCTCGCAAGACGAAAAGAATTCGTTCCGTGAGTCTTTTCGTCTTGCGATGTTTTTCGTCTTGCGAAGCACGGTCCGTCGCAACTGCGCCTCTTCAAACAGCTTTTTTTAAAAAGCGCAAGACGTTTTCGTCTTGCGAAGCAAGCCCATAGGGAAATTCGTCTAGCGAAGCAACGCAAAAACGGAAAACCCTTTCGTCTAGCGAGTTTTTCGTCTTGCGAGGCACTTGTCTTGCGGGGCACCACTGTAATTTAGGAGGCCATGTGGCATATACAGCTCTGTCTTCCAACACAGGGAAATGTGCAGGGGTCTCAGGAGGAACTACCAGAAGGCAGCCACCATTCCACCCAGCATCTACCACCTGATACAGTTGTCCCATTCTGCCCAGCGATAGGACTGGTCTGGTTGTAGCATACAACAGATTCTGGAAGTGACTGGGAGTGGCCGCCGAGACCATACAACACCGGTCATGAAATACCTTCATTGGCTCCCAGTACGTTTCTGAGCACAATTCCAAGTGTTGGTGATGACATTTAAAGCCCTCAACAGCCTCGGCCCAGTATACCTGAAGGAGCATCACCACTCCCATTATTCTGCCCGGACACTGAGGTCCAGCTCCAAGGGCTTTCTGGTGGTTCCCTCACTAAAAGAAGTGAGGTTACAGGAAACCAAGCAGAGGGCCTTTTCAGTGTGGCGCCCACCCTGTGGAATGCCCTCCCATCAGATGTCAAGGAAATATCTGACTTTTAGAAGACACCTGAAAGCAGCCCTCTTTAGGTAAGTTTTTAATGTTTAATGTTTTGTCATGCTTTTAGTATTCAGTTGGAAGCCTCCCAGAATGGCTGGTGAAACCCAGCCAGATGTGTGGGGTATTAATAATAATAATAAATTATTATTATTATTAATATTAATATTATTATTACCAAATACTTTCTGCCCCCACAAGCATGTGATAAGTGTAGCATAGGAACAAAGGAATCTACCTTATACTGAGTCAGATCCAGTGGTCCATCTATCTCTATATTATCTACGTGGATTGAAAGAGAGGAGACTTCCTAGCCCTACCTGGAGTTGCCAGTTTTTCAAATTTGACGTTTTATCGCATTTTTAATATTCTGTTAGGAGCCACCCAGACGGGTGGGGTATAAATAATAATTTAATAATAATAATAATAATAATAATAATAATAATAATAATAATAATAATAATAATATTTCCTTGAGCAATTTGGGTTGGATGGCATTGCTCATTCCACACACACTTTATTAAGGATATTTCACCGATTCCTTGGGACTGCTATCCTGATCTCCCCTATACCTTTTGTACTCAGAACCAAAATTTCTCATGTCAGGGCCAGGTTTTAAAAAGAATAAAAGGGGTGGTCAGGGCCATGAAAGAATGCGGCACAATATCCAGGAAGGTTTCCAGGTCCTTATCAAAAGCTATGGCATTCAATCATAAAAAAATGTCACATAAACAACAGAAATGAACTTTTAAAACAGCAGGTGGGTCCGGCTGGATTCAACCGACACTGTCAGCTGTCCTGCTTTTGCCATTGACAACCTGGAATATGGCATCAAATACTAAGCACAGTACTGTCACTTTTACAACAGGGAAATGGCTTGACATTTTAAAGTATATGAAGAAAAGAAAATAAGTGTTGTCACTTATTTCTGAAGAAATGTTTTGTTTTTTTTCTTTTTACCCCACAACAAACATACAGTGGTACCTTGGTTCTCAAACTTAATCCGTTCTGGGAGTCCGCTCAACTCCTGAAACCGTTCAAAGACCAAGGCACAGCTTCCGATTGGCTGCAGCAGCTTCCTGCAGGCAAGTGGAAGCTGCGTCAGACGTTCAGCTTCCAAAAAATGTTCGCAAACCGGAACACTTACTTCCGGGTTTGCAGCATTTGGGAGCCGATTTATTCGACAACTAAGCCGTTCCGGAACCAAGGTACCACTGTATTAAGTCCTCACTGAGCTCTTTTGTTTTTTGTTTAAATTATGTCTTTATTGTTTTAAAATAAATACATTTGTAGAAAGAAAAAAGAGAAAGAAAAAACAAACACAATAATAGTATAACGAACATTATTTATACACCCAACAATGCAAATTATTATAGATCTTGTAAAGAGAAAAATTAAAAATGACTTCCAATTAGTCACACTGTACTTTATCTATTGGTTACCTTATACCACACAGTTACATATTTCTTATATAGACTCTCTTTACATCCCTGCGAACTGGTGCATTATTTTTTACACTATACAAGGGTCAGTCTAGTTCTGCCAGGAGCTTTCCTTTTATACCGTGGTTTTTTAAGTATTCTTTAAAAATTCTCCATTCCTTATAGACTATTTGTTTTGTTTGGCCTCTGATCCTTCCTGTCACCTTTGCTAGCTGCAGGTATTCTGCCATTAGGATTTGCCAATCTGCTGTGTTAGGTATTGTTGTATTTTTCCAATTTCTTGCTACTAAAATTCTGCCCACTTTTATCCCGTACATGAACAATGTTCTTTTCGATTTCCCTATTTCTTCTGGCAGTACACTTAAAAGAAATATTTCTCACTGAGCTCTTTTGATTGGGGGCAGGTTTTCCACCTATATATATATTTGTACTTCTGCAGATCTTGGGGTCCTCACAGACCTGCTGTTCATTCTCTCTTACACTTAAAGGTAAAGGGACCCCTGACCACTAGGTCCAGTTGTGGCCAACTCTGGGGTTGCAGCCTCATCTCGCTTTATTGGCCGAGGGAGCTGGCGTACAGCTTCCAGGTCATGTGGCTAGCATGACTAAGCCACTTCTGGCGAACCAGAGCAGTGCACGGAAACGCCGTTTACCTTCCCGCCCGAGCGGTACCTATTTATCTACTTGGACTTTGACGTGCTTTCGAACTGCTAGGTTGGCAGGAGCAGGGACCGAGCAACGGGAGCTCACCCCATCGTGGGGATTCGAACCGCCGACCTTCTGATCGGCAAGTCCTAGGCTCTGTGTTTTAACCCACAGTGCCATTTTGCCAACAGTCTTACCCGCACCTGGAGAATTTGAATTTGCTATTTACTATATATGGAATTTTGCACTGGGATGTTAAAAGACTCTGAGAAGACTATGAGAAGATGTTTTGGCAAGTAGAAGAGAAGCTTTGGCTAAGGTTGCCAGATGTTTGCTCCCCCATCGCCCCCAGAAAAGGCTCTTTAAAAGTGGTGCATATGCCAAAAACTCAACTGGCAGGGCATCACTGTACTTTGAGTTTGAAACCCTTTGAGTTTCCACCTGCCAAATCACTGTTCTAGACACATATCCTGGCAGAAGGCGGGGGGGGGGGCATTCAGCTAAGTACCCTATTTCCCATATGCTTTCAGGAGGAACTTTAAATTTCAACAATACAGGTTTCTGAATGCATATTGTGCAAAGGTAGAACATACTGTAACATCATTGTGCAATTTAAGTGACATACGGATAAGCAATTACTTAATGTAGTCAAATCTCCAGTCTCTGCTCATTTAGAAGAATGCATCATCTTGGTTCCATGCACAAGAAACAACCCACAAAACATCTTCGGAATAGTTAGAGGGCAAAAATCTTTGCAGTTAACTTGGTAAGCAGCCAGTTTTACTGGGCAAGGTAAAAAAGCACTGGCACTGACTGAGATTATAGAAAGCAACATGGACTGTATTTTAGTCTAGTGGTTCCCAACCCCACTCCACCCTACCCCCCTGACTCTTAATATTTTCTGAGACTCCTGGCATTGTACTTAATGATTTTTCTGCCTGTGGTAGCAATCTTAATGCACTGTGCTAGATCTACGTAATTGTATTTTTAATTACTTCTTTTGCACTGTATTTTATTGTATTAAAATTTGAATTCCATAGAATCCCTCCCATGATCATCTGGTTGGCCACTGTGGCAGCAGGATGTGAAGGGACCACGAGGGTCATCTAGTCCAACCCCCTGCAACACAGGAAACTTTTGCCCAATGTGGATCTTGAACCCACAACCCTGAAATTAAGAGTCTCATGCTGTACTGGCTGAGCTGCTATAAAACAGCAGGATCTCATAGTATCACATCCCCACCATATATTCAAGGGTGTAGCCAGGGGGGCAAGGGGGAAACTGCCCCCCAACTCAATAAAAAATAATAAAAATACTTAACTGAGGTTCTTCCCCCCCCCTCAAAAAAACCACAAAAATCCTGGCTATGTGCATGCATACAATTAAAGCACTCTTATACCATTGTAACAGGCATGGCTTCCCGCAAAGAATCCTGGGAACTGTAGTTTGCTCAGGGTGCTGGGAATTGTAGCGCTGTGAGGGGTCTGCTAACAACGCTCAGCACCCTAAACAAACTACAGTTCCCATGATTCTTTGGGAGAAGCAATGGCTGTTAAAGTGGTAAAGGAGTGCTTTAAATGTGTGATTGGGTTGTGACTTTAGGCCAGAGGTAGATTTTCGGGAGTTACTGCTTTTCATTCTCCAAAACAATGAAATTGGTTCTGCAGTTCTCTGCCATGCACTGGCAGGCATCTGAGGAGTTAGCTGTGTAAATGCCAACACCCCTGCCTTAGGCTAACTAATTTACTATGACATACACTTCCATGAACTACGGTTCATTTCGCCAGATGCTAATTGTTTTAACACTTAAGGGATTCTGCAGGTGCACACTTAATTGCAACATGCTGGCGGACCGTAGAATTCTGTTATGATGGGTGGTATTGAAATGAAGCCTTCCTGCTCTAAAACACATTCCAGCTCCTTCAAGGCAGACAGTTGCCAAAGCCTTGGCAGAAGCCTCCAGCAGCTTCAAAACATGAAACCACTCCATCTTCCTATTCCAACCTTCCCCACCCCTGGGGGCGGAGGAGCGCAATCCAGTAGGGTTCAGATGGAACAGATGCAAAAATGACTTTAAATATTTGCCTTAAAGTGGTCATTTTGGCCAGCGTGGACTGTCCAGTAAGTGACAGAAAGCCACAGCTGCCAAACTGCAACCCAAGGAATTTTTTAATAAAAACGTTTTTCGAAAAATGTAGAGCCATTGGTTTTCTATGTGTTCCATTAGTCTAGGAAGCAGGAGTCCTTGGAAAGATGTCAAGACTACCAATTTGCATTCCTTCCCTTTCCTCCCTATTGTTGTTGTCCAAGGTCCTAAATACTCTGCTTTCATTCACCAAGCCCAGAAAGAATATTACTTGGATTGACAAGCCGAGCATGTGCGTTGGTGGCGTTGAGAACTTGCCATTCTTCCCTGATTCTTCCAGTCTGACAGCAGGAACATTGCTATTATCATCAATAAAGAGCTGATTTTTACCTTCCAAGGCAAATACACATGAAGGTCATATGGTGATTCTTTTATCATGCATATACCTCCTCACAGCCATTGTCTCTGTACCCACCTAATTAATGTCATAAACACTAGTTTCTCGCACCTTTGTCTCCATCCCAGCAGCACAGCTGCCTTCTGCTGGGTGAAGCTATGGGTTTGGAAATCAACAACCACAATTCGTGCTGCTGGCGTATTGCTGATTAACCCACCGTTGGAAAGGAAACATTGACAGAATGAGTCTATTTTGTCTTTTGCTCAGCAAGCATCTTCTCAGCAGAAGTCTTCTCTGGCCCAAAGTAAACCAATTAAGAAGTCAGCAGAGATTGTCTCATGTGACCAGCAGATGCAGTTCAGGGAAGAAGCCTGATATCTTTGAAGGAAGAGGACATTTTGGCAGGCATTACTCTCACACTAATGCACAGGATAATGAGGGAAGGCAGCACTTGTGAAACTGGTAACTGCAGGAATTGCCACAAGTGAATTTATTTCTGTGGCCTGTCCAGCTGACCAATCCTTCTGTCAAGTAGATCCTGGTAATTGTTCAGCAAGGTCAGCTGGTATCAGCTAATTGTTTATTCAGTGATGGTTTCTGGGGGCCTGGAGAATGCTTTTGAACATTTTAAAGGAAATATCTAACAGAGCTCAGATAGAGTGCTTCCCCAGCTAAGGAGAAGGGGTTGATAGAAGGGGTGTGTGAAGTAGGCATGCTTGAGGAATGCAATTTATGTGAATTTCGATGCAGGCTGGGCTGATTTCCTGGATTAATGTGTAAACTAGAATACAGTGGTGCCCCGCAAGACGAAATTAATTCGTTCCGCAAGTTTTGTCGTCTAGCGAATTTTTCGTCTTGCGAATCACGAAATCCCATAGGAATGCATTGAAAATCAATTAATGCGTTCCTATGGTCAAAAAAAGTCCAAACAAAGCCAAATTTGGTACAACAACAGTTTATTAACTGCTCTTTAAAGTCACACATACTGTAAAGAGCAGTTCAAAAATTGAAGGGAAAATAAATTAACTTTATAAACAAAACATGTCTTTGTTTTTAGACAAAGGAAACAAAGTCGCGAGACGTTTTCGTCTTGCGAAACAAGCCCATAGGGAAATTCGTCTTGCGAGGCAAATCGAAAATGGAAAAACCTTTCGTCTAGCGAGTTTTTTGTCTTGCGAGGCATTCGTCTTGCGAGGTACCACTGTATAATTATCCTTTGGATTTTGCACTTCTCGGAACCATTTCATGCAATTTCCGGCTCCAAAAAAAGTACAAAAATGCCTGTTATTGTCTTTTTTCCAAATAAATTACACTGTTCTGGCAAAGCATGTTGTGATTCAAGCACAGGGATTTTGTGTTGTGGCAATACTTCTCTGCAATTATCTTGCCTTAGGAAGTGAAGTGAGCCCCAACATTGTTACATATGCTCAATATTCTATTGAAAACTTTTCTCCCAAGTCTTCCCAAATGAGCCTATTTCATTTCTCCAGTTTTAAACTCTTGTTCTTTCTTTTCTTTTCTTTTTAAATCATTTGTTTCTTCTGCCTCTGTAATCCACTTTAATGCTGGTTTTAGTTGTACCGTTTTATGCATTTTTGTATTTCATTGTAAGGTGGAGTTTGTTTTCGTTTGAATTTTTTTACTGACGGTTGTAAATAAATAAAATGGAGTTGAAATCTTTCTTTACATGCTTGTTACCATAGGGATTCTTTCTAAAAAGAAAGATGCAGATTGGTGCAGAAATGGAATGAGACGGGCTTCTGAAAGAACACATATGAAACTGGCACAGCCATTTGGAACAGCGGTGGAAAGAGAGGAAGTTGTCATCCAGTCAAAGGCACCTGGAGGGTTCTTGGGTTCTCTCTGGAGATCTGGTGTGGGGTTGCAGATAACCTGTCTGTTCTTCATCTGCACTTTTGCATTTTTTAAATTTATATCCCACCTTCCCTCCAAGGAGAACAAGGCAGCATGCCCTCCATCTTATCCTCACAACAATCTACGTTAGGCTGAGAGGCTGTGACTGGCCCATGGTCACCCAGTGAGCTTCATGGCTGAGGTCCAGGTCCTGGTTTAACACTCTAACCACTACACCACAATGGCTTTATAAATATAGCAATTATTGCAAAGATACCCTGAGTCAGCAGTCCTCAGAGTATACAAAGGAAACTGGCCTCAGCTAATGCTGTCCCCAGACCTTCTATAAGAGTTTGGGCAACCACTTGCTCTGTTGATCCTGGTCCATCATAGCTTATTGAAATTGAAATATTTTATTGTCATTTGTACAACTTGTATACAGTGAGATTACACGAGCACCCCCCTCTTAGCTCTCTTAGTCTAAATTCCCCTTGTTTACTGACACACACACCAAACCCAAAAGTCAGTTGCCCTGCTGTTATCTTTTCATTCAGCAGCCTAACAGCCCACGGACAGAAGTTGTTCTTTACTCTGTTGGTGCGACTAATCATGCTTCTATATCTTCTGCCTGAGGGCAGGAGATCAAGAAAGTGCCGACCAGGGTGTGAATCATCTCTGAGAATTTTCCTCACTCTCCTGAGGCGACGTTCTTCCACTATTTCATCCAGTGGATTCACAGGACAGCCCATAGTATCTTGTGCTGTATTCATCACCCTCTGTAGGCACTTCCTATCAGTTGATGTCAAACTAGCTTATGAAAGCTAGCTGAGAGTAGGGTTGCCATACAGTGGTACCTCGGGTTACATACGCTTCAGGTTACATACGCTTCAGGTTACAGACTCCGCTAACCCAGAAATAGTGCTTCAGGTTAAGAACTTTGCTTCAGGATGAGAACAGAAATCGTACTCCGGCGGCGTGGCGGCAGCAGGAGGCCCCATTAGCTAAAGTGGTGCTTCAGGTTAAGAACAGTTTCAGGTTAAGTACGGACCTCCGGAACGAATTAAGTACTTAACCCGAGGTACCACTGTATTTTGAAGATGCTGCTCTGTTGTGATTCTCTGCTGCAGACTAGCTTAGCCAGGTGCCTTAAACCTGAGTCTAATGCACTAGAAAAAAATTATTGTGTTACTGTAAATAAAAACAAACAAACAAACAAACCCCCCAAACATTTGGCCAAATTTAAAAATGTCCCTGTACAGAAATTTTAATCCTGAAAAAGAGGACATGCCCGGGGGAAAGAGGGCATAGGGCAGCCAGACCTGAAAAAGAGGATGTGTCCTGGGAAAAGAGGATATATGACAACCCTAGCAGAGAGGGGTTGACTAGGTGGGTCCAGGGAGTGGTTAATGCAGCAGGAAGTGGTGGCACATGTCCTTAAAGGGATACATCCCATCCTTAAGAGAACCTTCCTAGACATAGCAGTTTTGAATAGCTACCGCCCAGTCACAAATATTTCTCTTTTTGGCAAGGTGCTCAAGAGGGGTGGACCTGCTTAGGGGGAAATGATTCAGGCCTGGGTTTGAAACTGAAATGGCCTTGGTTTTCCTGGTGGGTTACATAGAATCATAGAATCATAGAGTTGGAAGAGACCACAAGGGCCATCGAGTCCAACCCCCTGCCAAGCAGGAAACACCATCAGAGCACTCCTGACATATGGTTGTCAAGCCTCTGCTTAAAGACCTCCAAAGAAGGAGACTCCACCACACTCCTTGGCAGCAAATTCCACTGTCGAACAGCTCTTACTGTCAGGAAGTTCTTCCTAATGTTTAGGTGGAATCTTCTTTCTTGTAGTTTGGATCCATTGCTCCATGTCCGCTTCTCTGGAACAGCAGAAAACAACCTTTCTCCCTCCTCTATGTGACATCCTTTTATATATTTGAACATGGCTATCATATCACCCCTTAACCTCCTCTTCTCCAGGCTAAACATGTTCAGCTCCCTTAGCCATTCCTCATAAGGCATCGTTTCCAGGCCTCTGACCATTTTGGTTGCCCTCCTCTGGACACGTTCCAGTTTGTCAGTGTCCTTCTTGAACTGTGGTGCCCAGAACTGGACACAGTACTCCAGGTGAGGTCTGACCAGAGCAGAATACAGTGGCACTATTACTTCCCTTGATCTAGATGCTATACTCCTATTGATGCGGCCCAGAATTGCATTGGCTTTTTTAGCTGCCGCGTCACACTGTTGGCTCATGTCAAGTTTGTGGTCAACCAAGACTCCTAGATCCTTTTCACATGTACTGCTCTCAAGCCAGGTGTCACCCATCTTGTATTTGTGCCTCTCATTTTTTTTGCCCAAGTGCAATACTTTACATTTCTCCCTGTTAAAATTCATCTTGTTTGTTTTTGCCCAGTTCTCTAATCTGTCAAGGTCGTTTTTGAAGTTACCTTTGCCAATGAACTGTACATTATCCTTGATGTCTTGATGGATGTTGATACCATGCTATAGTTATACGATTCTGGAAATAGAAGCTCTGTGGAGGGAACAAGAGTCCCCTAGCAATGCTCTGCATCTTTAACAAACCACAGTTCCCCATTGGCAGAAGCCATGGCTGCTTAGTACTGTTGATGATACTGTTCTAAATCAGATGGAGCTTGAGGTAAACATGGCATGAAGTTGTCATTTTGGGAGGAGGCAAAATCAATGCCCCCTCTCCTCTTTCTAATTTTTCAAACATTACAACAGAATCCTAGACATGTCTTCTTAGAAGTAGGCTTGCTCCCAGGTGTGTGAGGTTAATGCTGCTGCCCTAGTGAGCTAGGTAACAGTCCTGGGGCAGACAACTCTGTTCTGCTCTGTTGGGATTCCCTTATGCACAACTGTTGCTGCTCCAGTCCAGGGAAGGATAATTTCTTTGGAACACAACACAAAAATCTAGTAAGTGGATAGAATCTATTCACTGCAGATGAGGACATTTCCATTGACATCAGTCCAGAACAGTCAAATGTTGTTGATAGATGTCAGAGCACACATCACGCGCCTTGAGAATTAGTGGCAATTTTGACTGCCTCTGCTCAAAAAATTGCCATTGCCTCTAATTGACCAGTTAATATTCCTGCTTCACTGTTTAAAATAAATAAATGAAAATGAAATGGTCCTGTTGGGCCTAAAAAAATCCATCACGTTCAGCAAACAGCAGAGGAGCCACGGTGGACCAAAATGGATGGCAAGGAAGGAGAAGCACAACTCTGCGCTACTGTGTGCAGAGACCATTTTATTTTTATTATATTTGCACATATATACAACCTGAGGCTCAACATGATTAACTCTGGAACTCACAGCATTGGATTCCAGCAGAAATTAAGCTTTGCTCTGACTCTCTGCCTTCCCAGCCTACTGGCTTGCTTCCATCTTGTACCTTCCTGCTCACGTAACTCAATTTTCAACTCTGGCTTTTACCTTTCTAACTACCAATGAGTTGATGTAGGGGGCCAACCCATTTTCTCTCTGGCACAGCGCCACTCACTCTGTTTCCTTAATGGACCTCACCAGGAAACTTGACTGACTATTCCAGGAATTAGAAGGGTCTCAGCATACAGCCTAGGGACGCGGGTGGTGCTGTGGGTTAAACCACAGAGCCTAGGACTTGCCAATCAGAAGGTCAGCGGTTCAAATCCCCGCGACGGGGTGAGCTCCTGTTGCTCAGTCCCTGCTCCTGCCAACCTAGCAGTTCGAAAGCACGTCAAAGTCCAAGTAGATAAATAGGTACCGCTCCGGTGGGAAGGTAAACGCCGTTTCGGTGCGCTGCTCTGGTTCACCAGAAGCGGCTTAGTCATGCTGGCCACATGACCCGGAAGCTGTATGCCGGCTCCCTCGGCCAATAAAGTGAGATGAGCGCCGCAACCCCAGAGTCAGTCACTACTGGACCTAATGGTCAGGGGTCCCTTTACCTTTACCTTTACAGCATACAGCCTACCCCTTCCCAGCAAATGCATAACAATATGTTTTGATTGAAACATTGTACATCAATCAATCTTTTTTATTATTCTTTTCCATTACAATATTGAGTCTGTTGTTTTTATCACTGGTTATGCTTTTCTCCCTGACACCCCCCCCCCCAAGCTGCTAATGTGCAAATCTGATCACACATAAGATAACCAAATTAACCCCAAATTTAGGATGTTGGGAAATAACTGGGGAATACCAGTTAATACTGAAGTTCCATGGGTGTAGGAAACTGCAAAAGAAAAATGGCTGGCTGTCTGAATTTTAAAAAGTGGAGGGTGGGGGCTTGACTCACTCTCTATGCAAAAGAGCCCCCAGCAGAGTTTAAAACAGAAATGTGCATTTGCAAAGTGCAGGAAATGTAGGTTGTTAGACCTTTAAATGTCCTAGCATTAAGAGCTCACAATTGTGCTCCCTCGCCTCTACCCCTCTCGAAGTGAATATACTACAACATTAAGGAAGTTTAAATGCTTTACTTACAGTAATCTGAGGTCTCACTCATGCATCGTTTAATGCATGACACAGGCAAGGTAATTTGAGTTGCAAAATGTAGAAGTTAGTCTCAAACACATGGCCTGAGTCTGGAGTTCCAGTTTCAGATGTCTGGTGACATGGTTCAAAGGAGAAGAAGGAGAGACAGAAAGGAACAGGAAATAAGCCTTACTTCCTCCCTCCCCAAAGATGAGGGGGTGAGTCATAGCTGAGGCTTCTCTAGCAATTTTCAACTCTGTAGTCTTTAACCCCTTTATTTCCTAACTAGCGTAGGCATGCATTGTTCATTTGATGGCAAAATCCCCCACAAAGGGCACAATCCCTTTCCCTCTCACACATGATTGCAGCAACTGTTCCTACTGTGAAGTGTTTTTCTAGTTCTAGAAACTAGGAACATAAACACAGCAGAAACATAAACACAGCTAGGAATTTATTATTTTCCAGTGGGTGTATTTTATTGTCATTTAAAGTGCTGTGGAGAAAAGATATTGCAGGGAACCTTCGCAGACATCCAAACATCGTTTAGTTATTATACAGAAACGTGTTGTTGGGTTGGATTCTAGCTACACTGGGGAAATGGGGATGGCTGATGGTGAGAGACGAGGAAGAAGCATAGGAAAACACAGGGAGGAACAGGTATTAGGGCACTGTTATACAGTGGTTCTGCTCCTTCCTCCTCAGCCGTGTTCAGAAAGTTGTGTTGGGGAATGAGTGTTCAGACCCCTGGGCTCTCACTTGTGGGGTGCCTCAGGGTTCCGTCCTCTCCCCACATGCTTTTCAACATCTACATGCAGCCACTGAGAGAGATCATCAGGGTGTTTGTGCTGGGTGTTCATCAGTATGCAAATGATACCCAGCTCTACCTCTCTTTCAAATCAGAACCATTGAAGGCGGTGAAGGTCCTGTGTGAGTATCTGGAGGCAGTTGGAGGATGGATGGTGGCTAACAGATTGAGGTTGAATCCTGACAAGACAGAAGTACTGTTTTGGGGGGACAGGAGGCGGCCAGGTGTGGAGGACTCCCTGGTCCTGAATGGGTAACTGTACCCCTGAAGGTGTGCAGTCTGGGAGTCATTTTGGACTCGCAGCTGTCCATGGAGGCGCAGGTCAATTCTATGTCCAGGGCAGCTGGTACGCAGGCTGAGCCCCTATCTGCTCGCAGACTGTCTCACCAGAGTGGTTCATGCTCTAGTTATCTCTCGCTTGGACTGCTGCAATGCACTCTACGTGGGGCTACCTTTGAAGGTGACCCAGAAACTATAACTAATCCAGAATGTGGCAGTTAGACTGGTGACTAGGAGCAGCCCCCGAGACCACATAACACCAGTCTTGAAAGACCTACATTGGCTCCCAGTACGTTTACGAGGACAATTCAAACTGTTGGTGCTGACCTTTAAAGCCCTAAACGGCCTCGGTCCTGTATACCTGAGGGAGCATCTCCACCCCCACCGTTCTGCCCAGACACTGAGATCCACCGCAGAGGGCCTTCTGCCAGTTCCCTCACTGCAAGAAGCAAAGTTGCAGGGAATCAGGCAGATGGCCTTCTCGGTAGTGGCATTCGCCCTGTGGAACACCCTCCCACCAGATGTCAAAGGAAAAAACAACTACCAGACTTTTAGAAGATATCTGAAGGCAGCCCTGTTTAGGGAAGCTTTTAATATCTGAATGACTATTGTATTTTAATATTTTGTTGGAAGCAGCCCAGAGTAGTTGGGGAAACCCTATTATTATTATTATTATTATTATTATTATTATTATTATTATTAGGAGATGAGAGGAAGGAAATGAAGACTCAGGCATACAGCTTAACGCGCATGCGCGTGCACACACAGACACACACACACCAAACACTCACAACAATATCCACACACATCAAGCTGCCAATAAGGGCATAGATACACTGGTTGGTGGAAAAGATAGCAACCTTATTCAGCAGGATGAAAGAGTCTGGCATCATTGTGGAAGATGCCACCTGTGTCCAAACTTGGCCCTGCCTCCTTCTCTGCATACTGTATACAGGATCTGAGAGGGAAATGAACTGGGGGGTGAGGAATTGAGGATGGAGGAATAAACTGAAACAGAATGCCTGTGTAGCCCGAGGGCTAGAAGATTTTGAGGGTAACCCTCCCCACCCCACCCCCACAATGCCACAGTGTCCTTTCAAATTTCACAAAACCACAAAACTTTTGGTTTCTGAAAACAAGCTTTGTTCAGATGACACCACTGCCACTCAGCAAAACACTCTCTGTGTGAACCAGTTTAGATATCTTCGTCCCTGAGTATTAATAACATCCTGCCATTTGAGAATGACGATTTTGGTCTTCGGGTCCATTAGTTTCAAATGATCTGGAAATGCGTGGGTGAGTCGCCTTTGCAACTGTGCAGATCATTTGCAAAGTTTGTTTCATGTCTTTGTGTAAATGGATAGCAAGTGCCCCTTTTGTCTTTGGCTTATGCTTTCAGCCTATTAGTCTTTTCTGATAGAGTAATGCCGCAGGAGGAATTAAATGAAATTAAATGCAGCTAGCTGAAAGCAGGAGAGCGGGAAGAGGGACAGATTAACATCTTTTTAAAAGTACAGTATTTCCCCCTTTATAATGTATTAACTGTTCCAACTTTTTCAAACTAACTTTTACAAAGCCATCTTCTAAAACGCCTTTCCTGCAGCATTTTTGTAGTAATTCTCAGGCATATTTTTTTACTCTACTTCCTCTACAACTTCTTCTCAGGAACTTTTGATTTAGTGCATTCAGAAGTCTATTCTCAAGATTGAGTTCATTATTACTTCTTTATAGCACTCAGTCTCAATTTTGTATCTGTCTGCCATTATTTCAAGGAAGATTTTTTGGGAATGGCATTTTCTCATCTACCAATTTCAAAACTACTAAATTCCACCCCTCCCATCATATATTCCATTCTTCCTTGTTTCATTTCCCACAGTTTATCTTCCAAATCTTACCTAAGGCTTTTAAATTTTATCTTATTTTCTTCTCTTTTGTTCTTGGACATACAATGTTTCCATTTTCATTTGAAAATTTTCTCTCTTTGTGTTAATTTCCAGGCTTCAGTCTGAAATTGTTACTTCATTTGCAAAGTCTACCATGGTTAGGCACAGTTAACTGCAATTTTTCCAATTTAAATGCCTGTCAAACAGACTTGTCATTTTACCTGTATTCTAAGCTTTTTCCCAACCTTCTCTGAAACATCTCTACTATTAAACTACTTTACATGCATGTATTCCTGTTTCCCTTCTCTGCTTCTAATAGTGTTGACTTCATTACATATTCAGAAATGCAGACATGTGCACTCCTAATATTCTGATACTGTTCTCCATTTTCTCTTTATTACATGTAAAATGTTGGTGTGCAGGTAAAATTAGGGGAAATGACAGCCTGGCTTGCACATAATCCTTGAGGATTGAATATTCAGAAGATTGCATTTGTTGTAGCTGGATGATGTCAGATATTCTCTTCTTTCTTCTTCCTTTGCGATCCCTCGTAGCCAAATAAGATGGTCTTCCATAAACACAGTTTTAACAATGAGTCCATAAGTGACTGTGCAGGCCAATTCTGGATCCACATGTCATTCCACAGTGGGGACATGGGTTTCCAGGTGCGAGTTGATCACAGTGTGGATTTGCCAACCGTGCCTTCCTCTTAGCACGTTTCTCCCTTGCGTCCTGAGTTCGAGTGTCTTCAAAACCCATGACACCTTTGGTAAACGCTGTTCTCCAATTAGAGCACTCGCAGGCCAGTGTTTCCAAGTCGTTGGTGTTTATACTACATTTTAAAAAGATTTGCCTTGAGACAGTCTTTAAACCTCTTTTGTTGACCACCAGCATTACGTTTTCCGTTTTTAAGTTTGGAATAGAGTAGCTGCTTTGGAAGACGATAATCAGGCATCAGTTCCAAGTTTCTCTTGAATGTACTGAATTCCACCGGCATTTGAAACATTGTCTTACATCCCACAGTTAAATTTATTTTGTTTACCTTTTGTCTATGTCTCTTTTACCCCCTCGAGGTGCTGAGACTTTCCCCCCTTTCTTTATTACTCAGTAGTTTTCCTGAAGTGCTGACTCACTCATAACGATTTTTCCTGCGCCATTTTCTCCGCCAGCGTCAGGTAGGATTCCCTTAATTCCCAAACCATTAAAACTTTTTCCCAAACCTCCTTGTTCTTTTGCTTCTATTCCGATTTTCCTTTTCATCTGCAGGTGTCTGAAGTGGAGGCAGCAGAAGCCACGGTTAACTTATTAAGGCTCTCTGGAGTGCCATAGCGTGATCAGCCTTCTCATTATACACTCCTTCCAAATAAACTCAGCAGGATCGAGAAAGCCAGCCCAAGAAATAAACGTAACATAATCAACACAGCTACTGAAAGATTTTCCTGTAGACTTGTACTAGAGGTTATTTTCCTGACACTTCAGAGAGAGCAGCCAGCGCACAGAACATTATGCATTAGGGCTTTTTTCCCCTAATGCAAATGTTGTTGAAAGAGAAAGGGGGAATAAGCCCAACCATCACAGCAACTTACTCTAAATGTGTTTTGCAAAATAAATGACCCCACTGTACCCAGTTCCATCCATTCTACCTTATCCATACAGCCGAGAAAAAGTGGAGAGGGAGAAAGAGAGCTTATATTTAGCAATTCCCGGAAACAGAAAGCAATTTTCTGAAAAGTACATTTGTTCTTTTCACATCACCTTGCACCACGTGCATTTGATGTCCTCAAAGTGAGAAGTAGTATTTATCACACTCATTTGAACTCGGGCACCCCATCTAAATCTCGTCTGCCTTCGCCCCCATTCCATGCCACCCCACCATACCGCCAAACCATCTTTTGGGTGGCTATGTGGAGATTTTCACATGTGATGGATGCATCTTTCTGCTACTGGTACATCAGGCTGCATGGCCCAGGGCAGATTGATATAAAAGGTGGTGTTAACTGGAAGCTACCACCTTCCTTTCAAACTCAGCTTGTGTTGCATGGCAACTGGGACTCTTTGGAAACTCCGTGCATTGATCTGAAGGGCCAAAAGGAACAGCTCCTGCCTTTAATAGATGCTCACAGAACCAGCACAAGGTCTCAGAGAAAGAGAGGGCTGGCGGTCGCTGTTTGCTATTATGCTGCTTGATTAGAAAGGCAGGAAAGTGCCTTATGCCATCAGACAATTTGTCCATTTCAGGGATGAGGAATCAGATGATTTTTTTCATAGGGGGACAGTTAGTGTCAGAGGCTCCAGCTTGCAAGGGTGATGGGGGGGAGGGACTCTGGCATAGTGCACATCACATTGTGATGTCCCAAAATTGCATGTGTGAGAATCACACCTCCCTCTCTAAAACAGGCAGAAGCTTCCTGGGCTTTGGGAAGGAGGTGCCAGGGCAACATTTAGGGGACTAGCCTAGCCTCCCTAGTCCACTGACAGCACACCACTGTGAGGACTCTTTTTTATGACCAAGGTTCAATTTCATCAGGCAGTGATGTTTCCACCTGTCCTGCCTATGGTTACCAGATTTTTTTCAATGAATCCAGGGACACTTTTTTTTTGAAGCTGAGTAGCAACAGGGAGTCGGTAATGGGGATGGTGAGGCAAAAGACCCTGGGCAAAAGCATACATGCATATTGTGTAAAGGTGCAAAGCCCTTCTTTCACACCCTGTGAAACATAAATGCACAGAGTTTTTAAAAAACTGGGCAACGGCCGCCTGCCTGCAACTCCTGAGCCTCCCCTGATCAGTCAAAACAAAGCGGGAAGGGGGCAGGAGATCACACAAGACTCATCCTATGCACACAAGACACATCATATGGGGGCAATGAAAAATGGTGGGTGCCACGGCAGCGAGCAGCTCCTGAAGCCAGCCAGAGCCAACTGCGCTACCAAGCTGGCTGCTGAGGCTGCCGCTGCCACGTTTCCCAGCGACAGATTTGCAAATCTGGGGGCATTCCAGGGACAGAATTTTCCAGGGACAGATTTGCAAATCCATGGACTGTCCCCGGGAACCAGGGGCGTCTGGTAACCCTAGTCTTGCCCCACCTACCCTTTCCCAGACTATGACTTTGAGAACAGCAACTTCTCAGCTGGGAAGAGAAGAATACAGGGAGATTTTTTTAAAAAATAGTTTATAAGTTGTGCTTCTTTGTTTCTCAATTTGACCCTTTTACAGGGTTTTGTATGGACCTCACCCAGAAACTTGACTGACTATTCCAGGAATTAGAAGGGTCTCAGCATACAGCCTAGGGACACAGGTGGTGCTGTGGGTTAAACCACAGAGCCTAAGACTTGCCGATCAGAAGGTCAGCAGTTTGAATCCCCACAATGGGGTGAGCTCCCGTTGCTCGGTCCCTGCTCCTGCCAACCTAGCAGTTCAAAAGCACATCAAAGTGCAAGTAGATAAATAGGGACCGCTCCAGTGGGAAGATAAATGGCATTTCCGTGTGCTGCTCTGGTTCGCCAGAAGCAGCTTAGTCATGCTGGCCACATGACCTGGAAGCTGTACACCGGCTTCCTCGGCCAATAAAGCGAGATGAGTGCCGCAACCCCAGAGTCGGTCACGACTGGACCTAATGGTCAGGGGTCCCTTTACCTTTACCTTATTGATTATAGATTGGTAATTCTTTGTTGTGGTTGAACTGTTTTAATTATTATTTGCTGGTGTTTAATTTTACTGTTTATTATTAGATTCTGATGCATTGTTGAATGTTGCTTTGTTTGATATAAGTTGTTTATTTTAAAGTTATTGTGACTTTTATATTGGGTCAGATTGTTACTGTTAATGTTTGATGTTTTATTATGTTTTTATGTCTTGGAAGCTGAACAGAGTGGCTTGGGCAACCCAGCCAGATGTGTGGGCTATAAAATTATTATTATTATTATTATTATTATTATTATTATTATTATTATTATTATTCCCCCCTAGGCAGCTATTCAGAGACTGCATGCTATTGGTGGGCAGAGTCAGAAGTGAAAGCCAGCAGAGCAGCAAATGTAAAATTTACCTTTGTACAGAAGGTTAGTTTCTTCACACAAATATTCCTCTCCATTCCCCATTCAGACAACCAAGAGGCATTATCCAAGCTAATGAACATGTGCCAGCCAGGAAGAAACATTTGAGGATGATAAGAGTCTAGGAGGTGTGACTGAGTAGGTCGTGTGGCCTGGAGAGAGTCCTGGGGCCAGATAGAGTGACCTGGAGGGCCACATTTGGCCCCCAGGCCTGAGATTCCCCACCTCAGTCAAGGCCAGTATTGTCTATTCTGACAATAATAAACACAAGCAAAGAATTCTGGCTCCGTGTTGAAGTAGGAAATGGGGAAACAATGGGAAGGAGGAACGGAATGGGGTACATGGCATGGTTGGTTGGCTTGAACCCTGAACAGGAGCACTCCACACTACAACATTTTGTTGCGTATCTCATTTGCAGTTGAAAAATAATAATCATGATAATTGTGCTCTGGGACTGAGAAATCATTTCCTTCTTCTCCGCTCTTGGTTCCTGCTCAAGCAGACTTGTGGGCTGTTTCTTGGGAACTGTTTAAGATGCCTGCTTATGCATCCTTCTGTGGTCAGGATGCATGAAACAACCTTGGTCCCCTTGAACTCTCAGGCAGGCACAGCCATCTGGAGGGACCTCATCCTGCTGAACGAGGCTTTCAGATTGCAGCATTCAAACGTGGCAGCTGTAAATTAAATGGATCTCTGGGGGAACCTGGCATAACGCAATGTGTTCTGAGGGTTTGCCGAGATGTTACATCCTCTCCCCCAAGCAGTTTGATCTATGCAGGGAGTCTAAGAACCGTTCAACTATTTGTCAGCACAGAATCTCTGCTCCATAAGCCCTTCATATACGCAGCAGTCATCGGGACAGCTTCCACTCTGATCAGGAAGAAATGGGATGTGGCTTTGGAAGGAAAGATCTGCACCTCTTGTTTGCAGCCATAAAGCTTCTTAATCAGATGCCAAATCAGTCTCCCAACTGGAAGATATAAATCTTTGAACAAAGCTGCTCTTAAGTCTTCATACATTGGGCAAACCAGTAAGTAGTGGGGGTAGATCTGTAGGCACATTTCCTCCACATGGCCAAACTCTCTCTTTGTAAGGAATCCAACAATAGCATCTGTCAACTATGGCAGAGTGCATAGACTGGAACCTCAAAGTCTTAAGGCTTTTCTCCACTTAGCACCGGTTATGCTAGTTACACAGACTTGGGAAGACAGGTGAACTAATGCCAGTGTACTGGAAGAAGCAAAGGTCGCCAGTGTTGAAGCAATGATTCTTCAACATCAACTTCGTTGGACTGGTCATGTTGTGCAGATGCCTGATGATCGTTTTCCAAAGCAACTACTCTATTCCGAACTTAAAAATGGAAAGCGTAATGCTGGTGGTCAACAAAAGAGGTTTAAAGACTGTCTAAAGGCAAATCGGAAAAAAATGTAGTATAAACACTGACAACTGGGAAACACTGGCCTGCGAGCGCTCCAGTTGGAGAACAGCCTTTACCAAAGGTGTCATGGGCTTTGAAGATACTCAAACTCAGGTTGCAAGGGAGAAACGTGCTAGGAGGAAGGCACGCTTGGCAAATCCACACCATGATCAACTCCTGCCTGGAAACCAATGTCCCCACTGTGGAAGGATGTGTGGATCCAGAACTGGCCTCCACAGTCACTTACGGACTCATTGTTAAAACCGTGTTTATGGAAGACAATCTTACTCAGCTACGAGTGATCGCCAAAGAAGAAGGAGGTTTAGGGGCCTGAATGGGTAGTTTGGCATACAGAGGAGCACATGGTTCTATTATTTGGTTATCAGTTTTGTGTGATCAGCACAAAAATGATGTTTCCAAATATGAGATTTAATGTGGCGAGATGCCACCTTTAGGTCCAACAAGCCCACAATGCCCAAAGAGAGGCCATATGTAACTTGTAGTATTTCCTGACTCCAAGATGGAATTGCACTATTGCAAAGACTCAACATCTCCTTGAAAGCAGAAAGTACTAAAATGGGCCCTATCCCACTTTTTCAGTTGGCCGATACCAGTGAAGGCCAGAGTGCATGTCTTTGCATTTAGGCTGGAAGATTGGACGCATTGTTTGCTCTTGCAACTATTTTGTTTCTCCCCTTGCTGGATTATTATTATTGTTGTTATTGTTGTTGACCTTATGCTATTTCTTGATTGTTTTATTCTACTTTCAAGCTGTGTTTTGTACTGGTTACAGTTTTCGTATTGCTTCTGTATTTTGCTGATTTTTAAATTTGTAAACCAGACATTCATTGGGCAGAATATAAATGCCTCAATCAATAACTATAATAGTAGTAAGTGGGTATCCATGTTCTCAAGGAGAAATCTTTCCCAGACTTGCTACCTGGAGACCTTCCGCTGAAGAGGCTAGGGACCAAACCTGCCATTCTTTGAATGTTAAAAAATGTGCAGTAGTGTAATCTATCCTTTACGCCCGTTTCTCAGTAGTGCATTTTAGAGGGGTCTGCTCCACTTCCTTCCATGCACAGGGAAAACCTCCAGTTTGAACCTACAGACCCCTGCAAATAAAACTAGAAAATCCCAATAAAGCCTTAAGTATGCAATTCTACATGGGACGGGTGGCGCTGTGGGTTAAACCACAGAGCCTAGGACTTGCCGATCAGAAGGTTGTGGTTCGAATCCCCGCAATGGGGTGAGCTCCCGTTGCTCGGTCCCTGCTCCTGCCCACTTAGCAGTTCGAAAGCACATCAAAGTGCAAGTAGATAAATAGGTACCGCTCCAGCGGGAAGGTAAACGGCATTTCTGTGCGCTGCTCTGGTTCACCAGAAGCGGCTTAGTCATGCTTGCCACATGACCCGGAAGCTGTACGCCGGCTCCCTCAGCCAATAAAGCGAGATGAGTGCCGCAACCCCAGAGTCGGCCACTACTGGACCTAATGGTCAGGGGTCCTTACGCAATTCTACAGGGCTTCTTTCCAAGTTGAATTTCTCTTGGGGTAGACAGATTTTTCTAGCATTTGACATTTGGAGTATAAATCCAATCAATCAATAAGGTACAGTTCTCCAGACTCCTTGCTAGTTTATTTGTGTTCTTTGAGTAATTTATATACTGCTCCACATTTCAAAGAAATCTCTGAGTGGTTTACAACATCATAAAAACATAGCAAATGAGTACAAAAGTTACAATAAAAATGCCATATTGTTTAGCAGCACAAAACAACCGGGCAATCTATCCTTTTAAAACAGCAATATAAACTGAAACAGCTAGCATACGAAGACCATAATAACTACACTGGGGAACAAAAATTTTGTTGCATTGACACCTGCAGTTGTTCTAACCTAATTTTGATGTGCTGATTTCATATCTAAAGTTGGTTTTGTTCTGTAAGCTCTAGGGTTTTTTTGCAATTCATGTTTTTCACTTATCTCCATAATCTTTGTTTTTCACAATGCAAGAATTCAATATTTTATTAAACACATAGCCAAAGTAGTACGATATGAGTATAAATGTAAGTGACTTATATAGCACTGAACATGACATGTATAGCATTGAAAATGACATGTATATCTATGTACAGTTGGAGGTATGCAAAAAAAGTACCGTATTTCCTTGGGATACACAGTATACTGGGGAACAATTTTTTTCCCCATTTTCTTTTGCATGAGATTTTTTAATTGTTCTTATATGTTCTTTCAATGCTGATTTCAAATCTGAAATCGATTTTTGTGTACATGCTATAGTTATTTTTCAATTTCCGACTTTTGCCGTTATGTCATATTTGCACTGGGGATAAGTGGACACTGACTGATTGATCTACCCTAACCACATGGTAATTATTGTTTTGCAAACTTAATTTTTCTTTATTTTTACAGTTTTGTAAAAAATCCTTTGCTGGTGAAGTGCTTCTGCCATTGGTGCTGCTTTAGGGGCAAGTTCCTGCCTACATTGGGTGAAATTTCACCCCCAAATCCAATGAGATCCTGGGCACTCCACAAAATCGCATGCAATTTTGTTGTTTTTTTTATAAATATTTTATTAGGTTTTCACAATAAAAAACAAAGAAGATACAAAGTCACAAAGAAAAACAATACAGTACAAAAATACAAACATTAAACACATCAAAAGAAAAAGAAAAAAGAGATAAAAACACATATAATAACAAAAAACAAAAATTCCCTCTTTCTTAATTTCTCATCTTCAATTAGCTTATTTTCCGGACTTCCTCACGTCTCCCGTTCTTGTATCCCTTTTTAAAAGTTAATTCAGCAAATTCATATCCTATTAATTTATCAGTTGTTAATCCAATCTTACATTTTACTTTGTTGCTAAAACCCCTGGGATTCATTTCAATGTCCTTAACATTCATAAATTTTACAATATTTCTGCAAATAAATTTTAAATTTCTTCCAATCTTCCTCCACCGTCTCCTCTCCCTGATCTCGGATTCTGCCAGTCATTTCCATGTAGTCCATTAGTTGCATCTGCCAATCTTCCAAGGTGGGTAGATCTTGTGTCTTCCAAAAATCGCATGCAATTTTGGATGAGATCTCACCCAACAGGGACAGGAGCCTGCCCCAATCGGTGCCAGTGGTGTTGCTACTTCTCTGCCACTGGCACAGGTGACTGGCGGGCCACCTATGGGCATGCTGCCTGATGGTCTTCTGCCACCTGAGGCAACAGCTTCACCCTGGCTAATGACTAGTCCTAACCCTCACTGACACAGAAGAGATGGGAAATGTGAGCTGTTCTGCAATCCCTTAAGGTGGACTTCTTGTGGCAGCTGTTGGGATACTGCCAGGGAGACAGGGACATCAGGCAGGCCCCCAGCTGGCTCCGGACGATCACCGGTCTCCAGTGGAACAGCATCAGTCAATTAGCGACACGAGCCTCAGATACGTTCCAAGACCCGTTCACACACTGTCAGCAGAGTGTATAAATCATCCACAATGGAAGAGGCAGACAGAGAGAGCATATTTACAGCTTTATTCAGTATAGTTCAGGAACAAAGGAAAACATGGCTGCTTGCCTTCATGTCCAGCGAAACAGCCGCATAGCAAAAGCAACATACAGTGGTACCTCGGGTTAAGTACTTAGTTTGTTCCGGAGGTCTGTTCTTAACCTGAAACTGTTCTTAACCTGAAGCACCATTTTAGCTAATGGGGCCTCCCGCTGCCGCCACGTCACTACAGCACGATTTCTGTTCTCATCCTGAAGCAAAGTTCTTAACCTGAAGCACTGTTTATGGGTTAGCGGAGTATGTAACCTGAAGCATATGTAACCTGAAGCGTATGTAACCCGAGGTACCACTGTACATGCTTTAACTTGAGAAAATAGCATACAATACAGGGCTAGCACTCAAGCTTTTTTTAAAAAAAATAATAATAAGCTTAGCTGGGTGATGTGGTGGGGGAACCAAAAACATGTTTTCTTTAAAATAAAAAATGTGTTATTAATAAAAATAGCTGCTGAAGCTTGGTTCACAATGCAACACAATACACAGTGCGGCCTTGATTAGTTTTCATGTGGTAGACACAGTGAGAAGGCTATTAATAAGAAGCTTATATCAAGCACAGAAGCAGCATGGAACCTGGCAGTGCATCAGGTTTCTGGGGTGGCTGCTTTCACATTGCTACAAATGAAGAAATTCATCACCAATTAGGACACTGAAATAGGACCCTGTGTTGCATAAAATTTCCTTGTGTTAACGTGTGTGTGTGTGTGTGTGCACGCAAATCTCAAAATAATTACTATAATGCAGCGGGTGGACTTTGTCGTGCTCATCCCATCGTTCCATCTGCACAAGCATTGCAGCTTACCAGACGGAACCATCTCCGCTTTCCTCTCCCCAGCTGTTGTTCTGGGAGCTCACCTGACCCTGAGCCAATATTGGGGAGCATGGAAGGGGATATGGGGAGAAAAGAGAGCGTAAGCCCTGTGAAGGTGGATTTAGAGCCTCGCAACCAGATCTGCAGCACTGGGTGCCAAAACTAGGGGGCACTGCAGGCCATCGCAACGATGACATGGTGAATCAAGCAGAACAGAAGGCAGGGGGTAGGGGGCACTAAATTTTGGCCTTGCACAGGGCACTGCCTGAAATCTGAAAGATCAAAGCCCTGCTGAGCAAGTGGAGGTCCTTGTGCAGGGCTTCTGCTGATGGAGCCAATCCCACCTTGTTCATCCAACCCTAGTGGGGATGGGCATAGCTGTGTTCACAGTTCCCACTTCACTCTAGAGAGGTAATGTAAACACACCTGTGCACCTTTCTCAGTCTGCTCTCCTGATGCCCCTGCTCTCCCTTCTATTGTTGTGTGATCTATAAGCCATACTTTATGTTATGTATTCAGTGGTCTGTGTTTGCCTCAGCTTGTGTCTGGACTAAGGATTCTGAGCTCCTGTGTTCTGATTTGATACACGCTGTCCAATCACAGAACATTTCAGGATTTGGGCCTCTGCCATTGGCCCTTGAACTCTGCGTCGTGATTCGCAGTTTGTAAGTTTAGACAGCCAATCACGTTGGGAGTGGGAGTGGCCCAGGCTTTTAGAAATGTATTTAAGCAGTTGCTTTGCCTCTGTTTCCCAGTTATGTAGTTCAATAAAGGTATCTGCATGTTATCACTGTGTCTTGTCTCGTGGGAATCCATCTACACTTCACTTTAACTCTGGAAAGTGTACGAAATACCCATCCTAAAGGAGCCTACTCTTTGTTTCTGACACTGCCTTCTTGATTGGAAGGAGGGGAAATCCCAGAGCGCTGGCTCACACAGAAACGTGACGGGATGACTCCTGAAAGGATAGGTGGTTCTGCTTTGGCTTGGCAACCGTGGAGACCCCAAACTGAGCAAGCAAGCAAGGTTCTGAATTTAAACTAACTTTGCAGCTTTCCAACAAGTACTTTCCAACAAGTAATTTGCAGCAGCAATTTCTCCCACACGTTTACTCTACTGGCTGCCCACACAACCCTTGGGAGTTATTTGTGTCAGAGTCCTGGAATAAAGACAGGTGGGACTGAACTCACAGATATTGACCCTAAAAATATTGATCTGGTTCCTTTTCACTTTGACAGGCCTTTGTTCTTCTAGTAACTAGATTCAGCAATGTTTTTACCTTTTGAATGTTGATCTGTCAGCCCCACTGTGTATTTCGGTGGGATTCAAAAGGATTCAGATGGAAGAATAATACCTTGCTTTAGGTAACATGGAACCAGAAAAAAAAAACATTTGTAACAACGACCTTCCTAGAAGAAGAAGATAGTTTAGGAATGAGAATGAAAAATGTTAATTGTATGTCTGATTTAGCAACACTAGTGTAGAACAAGGAATAAAATGCAAAGACTACCTTAGGCAAGGAATTGTTTGTAAAAATAAATTTAGAACAGTGTGTTATTACAAATGCTGTAAAGGCATCTATTTAGTCTTACCACAGGGCCTTCCAGATGTTGTTTTGCTTGTGCATTCATGATTATTTGTGCTCAAAACCCTTATTGGGGATGCCGCTTCCAATACTGTTTGTTCCTGAAAATGTTTGGGAACTATTGCCTTTCCCGTCTGTGAATATCCCATAACTTTCCGCTCAAGTCCTATGGTTTTTATTTATTTATTAAAACTCACAAAGTTTTATTCCATGGATTCCTCTGGTTTATCTCTGTCTTGCTTTTGTTGCGCCGCAGTCCCGGCCCCCCCCCCCCGCCCCCGGGCAGCAATAATGTGATAGCATTGGGAAAGCATTGCAAAATAACTAAATGAAGCAGAGAAAATGCTCCACTAAGACACTACTATGGTCTCAAAAATTACGTTGCAGAATATGCCCTCAATAAAACACCAGACTCGAGGGGCCCTAATATGTGTTTTGTCATGAGAATGAATGTTAAGACTATGGACCCAAAGTGAGGACAACTTCAATCGGCAGCTGCGGTAAGATTCTGCAGTGAAGACTGCACACTTTAAAATTACTTTCTGCTTTGATGTGTTTTTATTCTCCTGCTATAACATCTTACAGAGCAATCCTAACACACCCCAAATGGCCATGGGGCAGGGGCAGGATGGAGCACAGTTGCCTCTCCGCCAACCTCTGTCACCAGAGAGGTGCACCTCTGATTCAGGCGGTAGTTTTGCTGTGGCAGGAGCTCCCGCTCCACACAAGCAGGCAGTAAGGTACCACTGTGGACAGCCGAAGGAAAGCCCCAAAATTATTATTTCAGGGTGGGGCACTCGGAGCTTAGAACCCAATGGATCCAAAGCCCCATGGATCTCCCAAGTGGTCCAAACATTATAATAATAATAATACCTTTATTGTCATTGTACAACCTGTGTACAATGAAATTAAACAAGCCTCCCTCCCCACAAACACTCAATCTCTTATCGAACAACACACCACCTCGCTAGTCAATTTTGATATGTTATTTTCCGTTCAGCAGCCTAACAGCCCATGGATAGAAGCTAATTTTTAGCCTGTTGGTACGGCTGATTATACTTCTATATCTCCTGCCCGAGGGTAGAAGATTAAAGAGGTGATGGCCGGGGTGTGAGTCATCCCTGAGAATTTTCCTTGCTCTCCTAAGGCATCGATCCCTTGCGATGTCATCTAGTGGACTCAAGGGACAGCCCATGATATCATGAGCTGTATTCACCACCCTCTGTAGAGACTTTCTGTCCATGGCTGTCAGGCCAGCATAAAGGTAAGGGTACCCCTGACCGTTAGGTCCAGTCGCAGAAGACTCTGGGGTTGCGGCACTCATCTCCCTCTGTAGGCCGAGGGAACCGGCATTTGTCCGCAGACAGCTTCCGGGTCATGTGGCCAGCATGACTAAGCCACTTCTGGTGAACCAGAGCAGCGCACAGAAACGCTGTTTACCTTCCCACTGGAGCAATACCTATTTATCTATTTGCACTTTGACGTGCTTTCGAACTGCTAGGTGGGCAGTAGCTGGGACCGAGCAACGGGAGCTCACCCTGTCATGGGGATTCGAACTGCCGACCTTCTGATCAGTCCTAGGCTCTGTGGTTTAGACCACCACACCACCTGCGTCCCATCAGGCCAGCATACCACACTGTAACACAATAGGAAATGACACTTTCTATTGTGGACTGGTAAAAGGAGTTCATCAATTGTTGTTTAACATTATTCTTTTGCAAGACCCTGAGGAAATGGAATCTCTGTTGGGCCTTTCTGACCACCTGAGTTATGTTGATTTTTCAAGTGAGGTCCTCAATAAGGTAAACTCCCAGGAATTGGACTCCTCAAAGGATCCCTTGTTAGGATTGTTCTTAACTCTACTTGCTTTTAGGTCTAAAAGGAAGTAAAATGGTTGTCAAGAAACTTTGTCTCTCCTGCTTTTCATATAAGTTAAATGCCAATACATTATCTTAGTTTGCTGAGGTACCGACAGCTAATCTAAAAAGTGGGAGTTAAAAACTCACCTTTTGGAGGCAATCATGAGACATATGTTCCAGCTATCCCTTCTCACCAGGGATAAACTCTGTTAACTTGTACTGTCTTAGGTAAAACTCTGAACAGGAGGAAGATATGTCTTGACTATAAAGTGGCATACACATAATATAAATGCATGCATGTGAACCCTAACACACTCTACATGGATGCAGGAGAAAATTGACTTGGTCCACATTTAAAGGCGAGTGCAGCCACTTCACATTTTCCAAACTAGTATGTGAACCAAAACACAGCCATAATTTACACTTTTCTGAATTTTGCAAGGCAGTTCTCCAACCAAGGAACGTGCACAATAATGCACATGCTAGAGTTAAGAGTGCACAAAAATGCATATATTGTTGAAAATAGCATACAAAAAATGAAATTATATCAGGGCAAATTGCACAAATATGCATATTAGGCAAAAACGCATTCAGATCTGTATATTGAGAGAAATCTGCACTGAAATTTCCATGAGGAATTTTTAATAATTAAAAGATGGAAGCCAATGTGGAAATGTGGAGAACGGAAGACTGGAAAAAACGAGAAACCAGAATTGACAAATCTCTCCTCTCCCCTAGCTCCGTGTTATGCACAACCTGCCATCAGGAACATGCAGAGTGTGAGAACAGGTTGTCCCTATGAGCTGCCTGTGTCTAACGCAAAACAGGGAAGGCTGGTGTACCTAAATTGGATCCCAAAAGCCTCAGGTCCTTATCAACTCTAGTCCCTAGCAAGGCTGGCACTCCACAAAAGGTAGACTATGCAGAACATCTCCATTAAAAGCAGGAGGCATGCCACATGTGGAGTCTTAACATGAGCGCTATTGCCATTTTAAAACTAGCCAGAAAATTATAAATTGCCCAGAGAGCAATTCCTGGGTGAAAGTGAGCAATTAGCCCATCCACAGTACATTATGTACCATGGAAACCATTTCGCATATTTGCTTCTTCTTCTCTTTTTCAGCTTTCAAATGCCTACTGTTTTTCCTATGCCCAGTCTGTGGCTTGTTTGCAAAGCCTTTCAGATGCTGTCCTCATCCACGAAGGATCCATTTGTCCATCATGCACCCGCAGATGTCCAGGTGTGTGAATGATGCAGCACATGGACAAGTCAGGGAGGGAGTTCTCTGTAGAATTACCTATGCAAAAGACCTGTGTGATCAGCCCTTTCCATTTAATTCCACAGTTATTTGTTTAAACTCATTTGTGCACCACATGGGGTGTTTTTTCTGGTGCCCAAAATGACTTCTTAAAATACAGTGATGAAAAAGCAGCTCCTTCACAGCTGGAGGTGGTGTCAGAAGGTGACTTCCATCAATTCGGATTTCCAGCAGATTGACGTTTGTTCCGATTGAGCTTTAAAGAGCAGGTTTTCACTGGGAAAGCTCAGGAGCAAAAACGAAAACAAACAAAGGTACTCAGACATAGAGCTTTCAATCTCAGGCAGTGCCTGGAAAGGGCAGAATAAAGGTATGTGTGGATTAGCCCTCTGCCACCCAGGTCAGTGTTGGCTTCCCCTTACTCCATTTTGAATCTCATTCTTGCCTAATGGACAGAAACTCAGACACCACCACAATAATGAAAACAGGCAGTACCCTGGAGGAGGAAGGGCAACTGGGAGGAGCACAGAAGGAAGAAACGCCATGGTACACCTGGATCAGCACAACCAAACACCTTCATCTGCCCCAGCTGCAACAAAATATGTCTCTCCCATATTGGTATGTAACTCTCCAATGGTTTGATTTCACCCCCAAAGGTGCATTCTGTCATTGTCTCCTGAGACAGACGGTTGCCAACCAACAAGACCAACCCGAACAGTTCTGCATCTCTCAATAGAATCCATTTCCATTAAACATCAGATTTGTATCCTGTTGTTTGTATGTTCCTGTTTTGTACATTTATTGAGTTAACTTCTCCTAGGCTGCTGTTCCAGCAGTTCAAAGCAACTTGCGTCAAATAAAAGAAAAATACATTTAGGAGGACAAAAAAAGCAGCATCAACAACATGCCACTACAGATGAAAGCAGCCACACACAAAAACTGATTTCTTCATCAAAATCCAACAGAAAAGGCAGGGCTTGCAACCTCTCCTCCAGCAAGATAATGAAGTTGCATCTCTCCCAACCTCTTCAGAGAGGAAGCTGTATTTAGGGACAATCACTCAGAATGCTCAGCTCTTGATTGCTGACGTCTAAACCTGCCACCGAAATGGAACAGACAGTACAACCTGCTGAATCATTCAGGGAAGCATATGTAGCCCTTAAGGCATGAAAGTCCCAGGCCATCCAAAGTTTTAAAGGTTAAACCACTATTACCTTGAATTGGTTTCCATAGCAAACCAGCAAGCCCACATAACTGCTGCAGATGTGGTTCAGATATGTACCTTTCAACTCCTATTAAGAGGTGGGCATCAGCATTTAAACCCTCTCAGTATCTGTACAGGATTTGAAACTGTTTTAGGAAGTACCATCGCTTTAATTACTTTTATATATGTAATGGTTTTCAATTTGTTTTATGCATGCAAATGTTTAGGTGATTTCATATAGGAAATTATTTGTATATGGTTTTATTGTATTGTGAATAGGATGTTCCCTTAGGATGTCCCTATTTTAATTAGAGAAATATTGGAAGTAACCCCCCCCCCCTTAGCCAAGGAGATAAGGAGATACAACCTTTAGAAGACATCTGGAGCAGCCCTGGACAGGGAAGTTTTTTAATGTTTCATGTTCTATTATGCTTTTAAATATGTTGGAAGCTGCCCAGAGTGGCTGGGGAAACCCAGTCAGATGGGTGGGGTATAAATAGTAAAATGATGGTGGTGGTGGAATAGTACATCCTTATTTTCATCGGAGGGACGCGGGTGGTGCTGTGGTCTAAACCACTGAGCCTCTTGGGCTTGCCGATCAGAAGGTTGGCGGTTTGAATCCCCGTGACGGGGTGAGCTCCCGTTGCTCGGTCCCAGCTCCTACCAACCTAGCAGTTCTAAAGCACGTCAAAGTGCAAGCAGATAAATACCATGTCAGTCCCTTCTCCCTCCTCCCAGAAAAGCCAGCAAGAGCCACACACAGGCTCTCTTTAAAGAGCTGCGCGAAGCGTGTGTGTGGCTCTTGCTGGCTTTTCCCTGAGGAGGGAGAAGGGCAGCCCGTCAGTCCCTTCTCTCTCCTCGGGGAAAAGCCAGCAAAAGCTGCACACAGGCTCCACACGGCTCTTTAAAGGGAGCTCTGAGCAAAGCCTCCCACCTGCATTTGCTCCATAAGACGCACACACATTTCCCCTTACTTTTTAGGAGGGAAAAGGTGTGTCTTATGGAGCGAAAAATATGGTAGGTACCGCTCCGGCGGGAAGGTAAACAGGATTCCCGTGCACTGCTCTGGTTTTGCCGGAAGTGGCTTAGTCATGCTGGCCACATGACCCGGAAAACCGTCTGCGGACAAACATCGGCTCCCTTGGCCAGTAAAGCGAGTAAAGCAACCCCAGAGTCGTCTGTGACTGGACTTAACTGTCAGGACTTAACTTTACCTTTACCTTTATTTTCATCGGAGAAACGTTGGAGGGTATAATTGTCAGCTGCAACCCACGGAAACCTCCTACCCAGGCCCAGCCCATTGATGAGGCAAGGTGAGGCGCTTGCCTCCAGCAGTGGAAGTCCAAGAGCAGGCACCTGCATCGCCTCCACCCCCCACCCCACTTCCAGTGGAGAAGCCTCATCAGCAGAGGCAACGGTTTCTGGCAAGATCTCACTGTCACGGTCTGGTTCATGGGTGATTGAAGTTCTGGCTGGTGACGTCGGGACCGGGGGCAAGATGGCGGGATGGGAGCAGGAACAGGAGTCCAGAAGTCAGGAAGCCAAGAGTCCGAGGGTCAGAGAACCGGGAGTCAAGAAGCCAAGGGTCTGAGGGTCAGGAAGCAAGGAGTCACAAAGTCAAAGGTCCAAGGATCAAGAAGCAAGGGGTCAAGGAGCCAAACGCAGCAAGGCAGGAAACGTGTTGCTGTGGCAAAGAACCGAAGGGAAATGCTGACCTTATATCCCTTCCCAGCTCTTGCCACAAGGTGCTGTGAGTTACCAAATGGCCTCACCTGTGTGGCCGCACCTTGCCTCTTCAGAACAAACTTAGGAAGATCCCAGTCCTGCAAAGTCCTACTGGTCACAGGACCTGGCTCCTGCACGCACACCTGACACTCAATGGAAGCCGGCGCCACTGCCACTGTTACACCGGCACCATTGTGCAATACCGGTAAGAGTGGCAGTGAAGGGGTGGGGAGGGGCACATTCCCATTTCCCCATAAGCAATGAAATGGGGCACGCCTCCCCTGACCCTGACCCCACCTAGCAGGATTGCAGCCCTGGAGAAGTTGGAAGGGTAACCAGAATAATAGGCTCCCTGTTACTCAGGCAGCACTTCCATATTTGCATGCACCCCGTGGACATCCCATAGTGCATTAACACAGCGCAGAATAGATTGCCTTCTCCAATCCCAGTGTTAAGAACTGAGCAAAGATGCTCCCAGGTAATTCTCCAGCCTGCAAACCTGGCTAAGGACTATCCAAGAGTCTGCACTGCCACCCTCTGGCTGCCAAGTGAACAGCACACTTGCCTCACCTTTGGAAAGCGGGAGAGACGATAAGACTTCACGTCGGCATAAAATAATTTGAAGAGGCCCATTTCAATTAACCTTCACTCCAGTAAGAACTGCAGGTATAGGTGTGAATTAAATCTGCCGACCCTGGCTTCACTCACATTTAGGAAGAACCAAAGCGTGCACTTAATAATACATTTATTTTCTATCGAGGGAGGTGTTGGGGCTAGCTAATTACTGGCCACTGGCACTGGGTTATTACCGATCAAAGCTGAAGGATGAAACTCGGGGGGGGGACCATTAATGAAGTGTTAAAGCTTTCATCACTTTGGTGCATTTGGGCATAAACCGTAATCCCCTAAAACTACCACTGCCATTATCCCTGACCATTTACTGGAGCCGATGGGAGCCGGAGACTGTTGCGTTCAGAATCCAGGGACTCTTAGAAATAAGAATCTGGACCCAGACTTTGCGTAGTAGATTTTTTTAAAAGAGTTCTTTTCTTGCAGAATTCCCCTTCCTTCCAGAATTCCCCTTGCTGCAAAATCCTGGAGTGGATTAGTCTCTGATTAGCCCAGAGCATTCAAAAATCCCGGACTGGGACAGGGAATGGATCTGCCATAAACATTACAGCAGGGATGGGGAACTAGTGGGGCTTGCTCCCCAAATTCTGGTTGTAGGACTGCAGCCTCAGGGATGTCAGAAAGCACTGTTTTCCATTTCTTCCCGTATTCACCACATGTACCACTATTTCCGTTCTGCTGCAGTTTGTCTTCTGCCATAAACTGTGTTACTCACCTTGCTGTCTGCTGTTACGTATGTTACAATGTCATTACGTTATTCTACCCCATTCATTTCAAAGCAAATCAAATGAAATGAAATGCAGGTAGGGGGGTGTAATAATTAGTTCATCATTTGCGGCGGCAGCACAGACCTGACAGATTCATAGCATTGATTTCCATTCCAGACACGAGACGAATAAGAAAACCTTGGGAATTTCAGCTCCCGTTGCTTGTTTTCATCAGATGTCTCTGACACCACTAGCTGGGAACCCTGTGGGTCTGCTGCCCTGTGCTCTGTTGAAGAAAAGCGTGGATAGAGATGGATTAAATAATGAATAAATCACTGCTTCTGAATTATGGATCAAAGATCTCTGCTGCAGCAACAGATGGCCGTAACAGCATTCTTGCGAAACATCACTTTCAAAAACATCTCACTCACCTTGACTAAATTTGTGAAAATATTCCACAATAGGGTTTTTTTTCTTATTCCCCCCTCCCCAAAGAAAACTGGGACAAAATCCTAAAGATGCAAACACAAGATGCCTCAATATTATCACTGTTTTGCAGGCATACTGAACCCTAACCCTCAAAAAGTACCTTTCATTTGCTATTGCTGCTGTTTAGATATTGCTTTTATGTTTTATTTTGCATTGATCATATTTCAATGTTTGTATTTCTTGATTTATTTTTATTTAATGTAAGGAGAAGAAGGGGCCGGGTGAGCCTCTCTGGGGATGCTGTCTCACAGCCAAGGCCATCCATTTGATAGTCACCAGCCTTGTTTCGCTTGGCAGGAGCCCTTTGGGTCTCTTTGAAATCTATGCTGTGTGATCAGCTCTCAGTGCAACGGGGGGGGGGGGGTGTCACATCATCAGGAAGGGATGTTGGATGCAGCCAAGGTAGCTCAGAACTTGCTGTTCTAAACAGGCTCTGTAGCCAACAACACCTACAGATTTATAGGCATCGCGGTCATTTGCATTTCCATCAGGCATCCTTCCAAGGGGCCCAGAAGTACCCTATCAATTTTTCATCAGCTTTCATCAGTCAAAAAGCCAGCTGAACATATGCTGTGTAGCACTGCTGGGACAGGTTTTCTATTTTCCCCTTTCCTGTGTATATTTTAACCAGACCATCTACCCTTTCCCATCATCTCTCCCGGCTCAGCAGGATGCAAGAGGATTAAATTTGAAGAATAATATTCTCTTTGTTCCCCCACCCCCCACATTAGCTAAAAAACATCTCTCTTACAGTTAATTATCAGTGATCTCTCCTACCCAGGCCTGGCCAGCCCATGGGGCAGGCTGAGGCAGCTGCCTCAGGTGGTGGAATGCCAAGAGGAAGGGCCCTGCAGAGATCTCGTGAAATATCACTAGACTCTCTTGTTGCCAATGCTGCTTTGAGGGTGCTGCCGCACGACCCAGATAAGGGAGGCTGTGGTGGGGTGGCACCTTCCTGTTCTCCCCTCAGACAGTCAAACTTGACACGACACCCCTGCTCATACTCTCCCGCTTTTTGGCATATCCCTGGTCCAAGAAAATCTAGACCGACCGAGGGAAAAGTGTGGGAAGGCAGTGATTTAGAGGTCAATGTCATACAGGCAATGGATAATTAATGTGGGTTGTTGTTGTTGTATGGTCGTTTAGTCATGTCCGACTCTTCGTGGCCCCATGGACCAGAGCACGCCAGGCACTCCTGTCTTCCACTGCCTCCTGCAGTTTGGTCACACTCATGTTGGTAGCTTCGAGAACACTGTCCAACCATCTCGTCCTCTGTCGTCCCCTTCTCCTTGTGCCCTCCATCTTTCCCAATATCAAGGTCTTTTCCAGGGAGTCTTCTCTTCTCATGAGGTGGCCAAAGTATTGGAGCCTCAGCTTCAGGATCTGTCCTTCCAGGGCTGATTTCCTTCAGAATGGATAGGTTTGATCTTCTTGCAGTCCATGGGACTCTCAAGAGTCTCCTCCATCACCATAATTCAAAAGCATTAATTCTTCAGCGATTAGCCTTCTTTATGGTCCAGCTCTCACTTCCATACTAGGAAAATCATAGCTTTAACTATACAGACCTTTGTCGGCAAGGTGATGTCTCTGCTTTTTAAGATGCTGTCTAGGTTTGTCATCGCTTTTCTCCCAAGAAGCAGGCATCTTTTAATTTCGTGGCTGCTGTCACTATCTGCAGTGATCATGGAACCCAAGAAAGTAAAATCTCTCACTGCCTCCATTTCTTCCCCTTCTATTTGCCAGGAGGTGGGTATATATCCATTAAATGACAGTATGGATGTGCCCTTTATTAGTTCAGTTCTGCCAGTCTCTGGCCTCTTTAATCCTCTCCTATCCTCCACCGCAATATGTCAGTGGTACTCTTCAAGAGATGGAACAGCCAGGTGAAAATGAGGTCAGGGCTCCTGCACCTTTGTTAGTTGTTGTATGGGCAATCTATCCAGAAGATAAATTTTACTTTGAGGAGTTAGTGGTCTGACATGGTTCCCCTTCCTGCCTCTGTCCCTCACCCCCACCCCCTGCCTTCTTGTCTCTTGTTAGGTTATTTGATGGCATGAAGAACAGCCTTTTGTGTCCTAATCAGTTGGGAAGAAGTGATAGTGCTAGGTACCTTCTTTGATGTTGGACATTGTATTGAGAAAGTGAGGCATTAGGAGAGGGTGCCTAATGAATAATCTGCACTTAGCCAGTAATGAATGATCTGCATGTAGCCAGTCCGGCAAGCAACACAGGCTAGCTAACTATAAATTGGATGGTTGTGGGCAGAGTTTTTTGAGAAGCTCGTGCACGGAATTGATCGGCCACGGGGCTGTGTAAACTGAGGCTACCTGGGGGAGTCACTTTGCTGCTTCTTGAGGGCTTCCAAGTGGCAGATTGACGTGCTTGCTTGGTATATATATATTGCTTGCTGTTTAGAGTTAAAACCTTTCATCTTCTCACTCACTTGTGTTTTGTATTACTTCTGAATCTCATTTTAAAAGAGCCAGCTTGCATTTGGCAAGACAGTTGTTTAGAAGAGGCAATTTCAGCAGGGACAGCTTGTCATGCAATTATTATTATTACTGTATTTTTCTGTTGTGAACTGCCTTGAGATTTGTGATTGAAGGGCAGTATACAAATAATAATAATAATAATAATAATAATAATAATAATAATAATAATAATAATACTGGTGCGGAAGCCTTATCTTGCCCGCTTCCAATGCAATTCTGGGCTGCATCAATAGGAGTATAGCATCTAGATCAAGGGAAGTAATAGTACCACTGTATTCTGCTCTGGTCAGACCTCACCTGGAGTACTGTGTCCAGTTCTGGGCACCACAATTCAAGGAGGACACTGACAAACTGGAACGTGTCCAGAGGAGGGCAACCAAAATGGTCAAAGGCCTGGAAATGATGCCTTATGAGGAACGGCTAAGGGAGCTGGGCATGTTTAGCCTGGAGAAGAGGAGGTTAAGGGGTGATATGATAGCCATGTTCAAATATATAAAAGGATGTCATATAGAGGAGGGAGAAAGGTTGTTTTCTGCTGCTCCAGAGAAGCGGACACGGAGCAATGGATCCAAACTACAAGAAAGAAGATTCCACCTAAACATTAGGAAGAACTTCCTGACAGTAAGAGCTGTTTGACAGTGGAATTTGCTGCCAAGGAGTGTGGTGGAGTCTCCTACTTTGGAGGTCTTTAAGCAGAGGCTTGACAACCATATGTCAGGAGTGCTCTGATGGTGTTTCCTGCTTGGCAGGGGGTTGGACTCGATGGCCCTTGTGGTCTCTTCCAACTCTATGATTCTATGATTCTATGATTCCTCCTCAGGCCCCACTTGTAATCCAGTGGTAGAGCATCTGAAGTTCCTAAATTGAATCCCTGGTATCTCCTGATAAGTCTGGGAGAGACTCCCTGCCTGAAACCTTAGAGAGTTTCTACCAGTCAGTGTTGACAGTACTGAATTTGATGGACCAACTGATATAGCAGCTTCCTAGGTTTCTATGTTCATTGGGTCACCATACCAAGAGGAAGAATTAAACCTATTGAGTGCTGTCTTCTCCCCCCCCCTTCCTGTCATTTAATATTTCCTATTGAATTATTCCAAATTATACTACTCTGACATACAAGATGGCACCATACGTTTCTTACTTGCACAATTGCTTCTTGAATCATATGTCGCCTGGGGAGTTTGAAGTAAATACAAGTTATTCCTTAAATTAGTCTCCTTCGTTTTTCCGAAGCGTTAGTTCTTTGATTGAAAGGTGGGGAGCTTTCTCCTACTGTGTAGGAGGCAAAGACGTAGATTGTTAATTAGCGGGCTCAGTCGTTTCAAGACTTTGGGAGGGTTTTAGCCTTACCTTAGGAACCTGTTTGTAATCAGATTCTGATTGGTATTTCAGGCTGAGTTAGAGCCAAAGTTGCTGCAGAAATCCATTAATAGGTTATTTTCCCATGTTTCCGGCAGCTGCAATGGGAGGGGGAGGATATAAGAATTAGGACGGTACTGCTGCTCAGGTAACGGGCTTGACGCTTTCCTTCCCATGCCTTTTTACTGATTTAAATCCTACCCTTTTGAAGTGACTAAGTAAGGTAGAAAAGGAAATGGACCCCTGGATGGTTAAGTCCAGGCAAAGGTGACTGTGGCGTTGTGGCGCTCATCTTACTTTTAGGCCGAGGGAGCCGCCCTTTGTCCACAGACAGCTTTCCAGGTCATGTGGCCAGCATAACTAAACAGCTTCTGACACAACGGGACACCATGATGGAAGCCAGAGCACATGGAAACGCTGTTTACTTTCCCGCCACAGTGGTACATACAGTGGTGCCCCACAAGACGAATGCCTCGCAAGACGAAAAACCCGCTAGACAAAAGGGTTTTCCGTTTTTCGATGAAAGACGAATTTCCCTATGGACTTGCTTCGCAAGACGAAAACGTCTTGCGGTTTTTTTCGCTCCCCCCCTTTTTCTAAGCTGCTAAGCCGCTAATAGCCTTTTAGCCGCTAAGCCGCTAAGCCTTTAATAGCCGCTAAACCGCTAATAGCGCTAATCCGCTAAGCCGCTAATAGGGTTGCTTTGCAAGACGAAAAAACCGCTAGACGAAGAGACTCGCGGAACAGATTATTTTCATCTTGTGAGGCACCACTGTATTTATCTACTTGCACTGGTGTGCTTTCGAACTGCTAGGTTGACAGGACCTGGGACAGAGCAACAGGAGCTCACCCCATCATGGGGATTCGAACCGCCGACCTTCCGATCAGCAAGCCCAAGAGGCTCGGTGGTTTAGACCACAGTGCCACCCACGTCCCTAAAGCCACTAAGTATCCTTTGCAACACACAAGTATCTCTAGTGGTTCCCTCTAAGAGCCAAATAGCTCAATAGTTTCGTTGCAAAAAGGCAAACTAGAAGGGTGGTCTGTCCGTCCCCGCAGCCCAAATAAGCCCCCTCTGTGGCAGCTTGAAATCATTATGATTTTAAGACTAGCTCCATTGGGCTTTCCCAACAACTGCCCCACAGGGCCCTGGTGAGACTGTTTGTTCTTCTTGCTCAGTTCCTGTTTGTGCTGGCTCAACCTGACCATGCCCACATTTCATTGAATAGCAGGACCCATACCCACCCTCACGGTTGTTGTAAAGAAAGGACAGGTGCAACTACTCTATTTCTCTTGGGGGATCAGGCACAGTTACCTTTCACCTCATGCTTTTTAGGCACAGGTCTGCATTTTAAAGTGCTGTGTCAGAGCACTTTTTCTCCTCCCCCCCCCCCAAAGCGCTTTCCCAGCAAAATCCCCCTCTTTAACACTGAATCGGAACAAACAGCCATTTGGGTTTTCTGTGGGTTGCTGTTTGCTTTGATTTAGCTGCAAAGAGTGGGTTTCTGCCACGAAAGTGACAGGACACACACAAAAAGTGCTCGTACATGGCACATTCAAGTAGGGTTGCCATATTTCAAAAAGTGAAAATCCAGACACAAAAGTTGTTGGGCTTTTTTTTTTTTCAAGATCTCAAAAAAAGAGGTTTTTGAGCTTTTTTTAAAGGAAATTCGCAAAAAATATAGACACATAGGCTGCCATACATATGGGTTTTCCCAGACACCTCAGCGATTTCTGCCTGGTCACTGTTACTGACTGCCATATTCTGGCTATGTCCGGGAAATTCCTCGGGTTGATGTAGCTTCAGGTTAAGCATTTTCAGGTTGCACTCCGCGGCAACCCGGAAGTAACGGAGTGCGTTACTTCCGGGTTTCGCCACTTGCGCATGTGCTCAAAATGACATCACACACAAACGTGGAAGCGGCAAATCATGACCCACACATGCACAGACGCATGGACACGGGTTGCGTTCACTTCAAGTTGCGAACGGGGCTCTGGAACGGATCCCGTTCACATCCAGAGGTACCACTGTATATCTTTATGAGAAAGGGAATAAGAGAGAGGAACCTCCAAGCTTCCTAGACTGCCCATCTTGCCCTGACCTCTGTTGATCTTCCTTCAACGCTAGGCTGATACTCCTAGGGTTGCTGACCTCATGCCATATTTCCTTTCCTTCTTCCTTCTTCATGTTTCTCCCATGAGATCAGCCATGAGGGCAAGCATAGATCATTGCATCTCCATTATAGCATGATAGATCTGGGGAACTTTCCTACCAACATGGATTTCCAATAATAAAGATTAGCTTTCTTGTTTTCTTAAAACCTGGTGTGTGATTGTATCCAGAGAAAGTCACAGAGCTATGTTCTCAGAGTTCCTAGAAAGGGGGGTCAACTGTTAAGCCATTCTGAGAACTGGAGCTCTGTGAAGAGAATAGGGATCTCGAAACGCTTGTCAAAACTACAGTTCCCAGGATTCTTGGGGAGGAAGCCATGACTGTTTCAAGTGGTAAGATTCTGTTTTGATTGTGTAGTGCAGATGGAATCTGAGAAGTAAGAATTTGTGTTGGGGCTTATCTGCACTTAGCTTTCCCCTGCTGTTTCCAGACATGGTCCGTGCTTAAAAGCTCAAAAGCTCAATCCACGAAAAACCCAAATGGATGTTTGCTGCAACTGAGCACTAAACAGGGTTTTCACAGGGAAAGCTCCAGGGCAAAAACAAAACACAAAATGCTGGGACACAGAGGTTTTAAGTGTGAGCAGCGCATGCAAGGAGCAGGACAAAAGGTCAGTGTGGCTAAGCCCTTAAGTCTTTCAGCAAGTGAAAACACACACAAAAAAACTCATGGCCAGTGGTGGCTGTGGCTCTTTGAGACTAATAGGGCAGAAAGCCAACAGTAGACAGAGGCAGAGCCAAAGGCAAGCAGAGTCAACCAATCCTACTTTTCTCTCCATCCTCTTCCCACGAGTTCGGCAAAAGCAACTCTGGAACTAAAGTGAGGGAGTTGGTCACGTACCCCCTCAACTGTGGACATCCCAGAATTACAGAAGCCATCCTGGCTTCTGATTTGATGCTGGGGTGTCCTGCTTTGGCTCCCCTGAGAGAGCAGCCCCCAAAGAAATCTGTTTCGGGGGAGGGTACTCTTGCGCGAGTCACCTGGTTCCAGCAAGAGCCCAGCTCCAAAAAAGACATGTGCTCAGGTTTCCCCTCTGCAGCGTGTTGGAGAGTATGGGACAGGTGGTGCCGCCACACCCCCCCCCCCCGTAAGAAAGCAGGCAATTGGAGGGTGGTGGAGGGCAGACTAAGGTTGTTTGGGAAACAAGCACCCCATTTGCCCTAAAGGACCAGCCTCCCGTGCCCAAGAGTGCAATTGTCATATGGAATTGTTGCAACGCATGGTTTTCGGGTGCAGGGGCATAGCTAGCTGCTTTGGCACCTGTAGCGGTGGGTGCGGGGCGATCCGCACACAGGGCCACGGCGGTGATCTGCAAACTGGGGTGCTGCAGTGCTCCACCCAGGGGAGCACCACAGCATTCCATGGCGATCTGCACACGGGGGCACAAGCTGCCCAAGGAGTCCGCCTGGTGGGCGCAAGCGTCAAGCTGCCGTTTCGGGCAACGCGGGGCCCCAAGCCACCGCGTCACTCCCAGGAGAGACGCGCTGCAGGGTAAGTGCCACCCCCAGCGGAGTGCCATTTTGTCACACACCCCTCAAGGATGACACCCGGGGCAGACGCACTCCCCGCACCCCCCCTTCCTACACCCTTGTTTGAGTGGCCATTTTGTAATGTGTGAAGCAGCTCTCGCTGGCCTCTTCTGGCCACTCAGAAGTCTGTGCTGATCATTCCTGCCATCTAATCATTCCGAAGCAGAGGGCACCCAGTGGAAGAAACCCTCCCCGTGCCCCAGTGGCATAGCGTGGGGGTGCAGGGGGGGGCCGGCCGCACCGGGCGCAACATCTGGGGGGCGCGCTCGCACTCGCAGCTCTCTGTCCCTAGGGCAGAGGGGGCGCAAATTACTTGCCTTGCCCCGGGTGCTGACAACCCACGCTACGCCACTGCCGTGCCCATAACATATTGGGCTAAGCTGCAAGCCACTGATCCACCGAAGTGCTCACCATCGCAAATCAAAGGAGAGACAGGATTGTCAGAGCACCAATGAGCCCTGCGCTTTTCTTCCGGCATGGCTTTAAGTCGGATGCTCACAAAGTCACTGGATCTCCTACGTAAATACTTACAGGGGGAAAATAAGCAAGCATGATTTGAGCTTTCTGCAAATGTAGATTAATTGGCTAAATAGAATTCCTAATCAGCCGCCTACACCAGCTAATCTGAACTCTCTCTGTAGCCAGAGGTTGTTTACTGCTGCTTCAACAAAGATCTCACTACAGAGACTGGAAGAGGCCTGAGCATAAGAAAGTGTTTGTTTTGCGGTAATCGGTCCCCAGATGTCTTACTGCCGTGCCAGCAAGTGGAGAGTTTGCTTCTGAGCGCCAGGCTCCAGCTGCAGAGCAAAGCAGCAATGGAAGGCAAGATGTCTCCCTTTCATTCCAGATTGAATTAATATGGGGCAAACAAAAGCCAGTCACCACAGGGCCTGGAGCAAGCCTGCAAAACCTGTGACCCGTGAAGCAGAAAACCACTTGCCAACTATGGAGTGTGGCCTGCCTGTTCCATTTTTACAGTTATAGTCAGGCAGCAAAAAGAGGATGTTAAGTTGTGGGTGAACATATCAGACGACACAGTGATTCTTCAAACAGCTCTTGTTTATTCAGAGGCCAGAACAGAACTGAGCTGAAGGGTTCAGCCAGCCTTCTTATATAGAGCTCCAGTACACATAATTGTAACAACTTTCTAAAACTATTCAATCACTGAACGTCACTTTCGATCCCTTATTTGCATAACTATCTACAGTATCCCCCTGCTGGCCCAGGGTGAGAACTTCAGTACATAACAGAGGAGGTCTATGAGGTCCCTGGCAGACCGCCCTAGATTGCTGGTGGGTTGTTTTCACCTAGGTGGGATCACAAGCTGTATTTGGAGGGAGTATTAAGGGGAAAGCTTAGTGGACCAGCGGAGCAACTGATCCATGGAGTGCCACAGCAGCAAACGCCTCCAACATTTCCCTGACGAAAGTAGGGACGTCTTATTCTATTATTATTATTATTATTATTATTATTATTATTATTATTATTATTAATTTATTTATTAATTTATTTATTTTATTTATATTATTTATATGTGTTGGGAGGTTCTCCAGATTTGGAGGCAGTGAAGGAGACATGAAGGGAGAGGAGAGGAAGAAGACACTATTTGCACAATCGGAAGCTGGTTTGACTTAACTGGAGCCAGCTCTATGTTATTGGGAGGGCAAGTACTATTAAACTTCATTTTTTAATTGTGTATATTTCTTGTTCCAACAGGCTTGGGGGAACAGATTGTTTTTAAGGAAACGGCTGCTGCTGTTGTGTTTTTATTGTAATGATCTCTATGTTTTAATTATAGAACACACACACACACATATAAGAATTGTCAAGTTTGAAGCGACCACATGGGTCTTTAACCTTCTGCAATGGAACAATCTTTCACCCAGTGTAGAACTCGAACCCACAACCCTGAGATTAAGAGTCCCTGCTGTACCTATTGAGATATATGTTCTGTTTAATTGTGTGTGTGTTTTTAAGTATTGCTTTTTCTCTGTTTTTAGCTGTTTCTGATTTAGCTCTAAGCCGCCAGGGGGACGGGGGGGAGGCTTTCTCAGACTTGGCCCTCCAGATGTTTTGAGACTACAATTCCCATCATCCCTGACCACTGGTCCTGCTACCTAGGGATCATGGGAGTTGTAGGCCAAAAACATCTGGAGGGCCGAGTTTGAGGAAGCCTGATATAAATATAATAATCATAATATGGTGTGAGTCTCCAGGAGATGTTTTGTATTTGGCAACAGATGATTTGAATTAAAATAATGCATTTACTCCCAGCGGCTGGTAGCAAGAAAACAAATAATCTAAGATCACAAATAATGGATGGATGGACAGAAGAAATAAAATAAAAATTCTAAGATCCTTCCGTCCTGCATTAGTGAAAGCTCATGCAACCTCTTGTCACTAGGTGGCTCTCACCTATTAAATGTGCCTAAAAGAGTTAAGACTCATCTGCACTATATATTTAAAGCAGAATCATACCACTTTAAACAGTCGTGGCTTCCCCAAAAGAATCCCAAGATCTGTGGAGTGCTGAGAATTTTCGGAGGACTTCTATTTCCTTCACAAAACTACAATTCCCAGAGTTGTTAGTGAAGGAGGATGGATGGTTAAAACACATTGTAGCTCTGCAAATATGGAAGCCTGCTTGGTGACGTCACCATTGCAGCATTTCAGTACTGTGCATTGATGGCTAGTGCTGAAATGAGATAGACCTATTTCCTCCAACCTCAATCTGGAAGAGAAGGTGATACATCTTGAGGAAGAATAACACTATGGAGCATTTCCTTGGAGTTTTTTTTTTTGAGGGTGGGGAGCCTACCATTGAAATGATTTGTGCCTGTTCACTAGGCTGCCATATTTCAAAAAGGGAAAGTCCAGACACAAATGTTGCAAGATCTTTTTTAAAAAAAGTTGTTTTTGAGCTCTTTTTAAGGAAATTCGCCAAAATCTATACAATGGTACCTCGGATTACATACACTTCAGGTTACATACGCTTCAGGTTACAGACTCCGCTAACCCAGAAATAGTACCTCGGGTTAAGAACTTTGCTTCAGGATGAGAACAGAAATCATGCTCCGGCGGCGTGGGGGCATCAGGAGGCCCCATTAGCTAAAGTGGTGCTTCAGGTTAAGAACAGTTTCAGGTTAAGAATGGACCTCCGGAACGAAGTAAGTACTCAATCTGAGGTACCACTGTACTTCCAACAATGGTTGCCACCAGGAAAACCGGTTGCGATTTCTGACCAGGACACTGTTTCCAACTGCTGTGTTCCAGCTATGTCTGGGAAATTCATACTTTAGCACAGTTCCTTTTCTGAAAATGCAACAGAGAAGAAGAGGCCACATCTGCTGTCTGGTGCAGTTGCCAGTTTCAGTGAGTAATTCTGCACGAATCAAACTTCTCCGCACCACTCAAATAAATAACCTAATGGCAAAGTGCACCAGCCCTTAAGCTGCAAATGTTTGAGCCTAGCCAGCAGCACCTACTGGTTTATCATCCATCTATTGAAGGGTGGGCATTGTGTTCAAGGAGCCCAGTAGCTACCTTGCAGCTACACAGAGGGTCCTGAAAATATGCCCTCAGTTTCCAAACCTTTCGGAAGAGCTGGAGTAACGTATTTTCACTGAAGATAATCGCCCTGGGAACCAGAGGATCATGTTTGCCTTCATGAATATTCAGCAGCTAGTACATTCACCTTCAGGTCTGTAATTTGCATTCCATGTTTCCCTCTGGGACCTGTAGCACTAAGCCTGGTAAATACTTTACAACGTCCGTGGAGAGACTCTGAACGCAAAGGAGCAGCATAAAAGCTGAACAGAGATTAAATATGAATGGGCTGAGCTGCAGCATTTAGTAGTTAAAAGCCGCATGCTGTGCTTCGTATTGGTATGGCTTTCTCGCCAGTGTCCTGGGATAATGATTCCAAGTTAAGGCGTCTATAGATGTTACACAAGAACCAGTATAGCTTGCTGTTTCACTTTTCCAAGCATGCAGAAGACTTCGGATGAAACTTAAACCAGATAACTTTAAGGTGGTTTGTAAAGACCTCATAATAGTAGCCTTTTTGTGGTGATAACGTTTCAAATGGGTAGAGTTTTACAATCACAGTTAGGCTTTTACTTTTTTGCATTTCCTACATATGTAGTTTGGGTATAATAATACCTACAGGGTTTGGAAGGATCCCTTCTTTTAAAATGGCTCCCTCGTACCACCATGAAACACTGGGCCCCTAAAATATGCAAAGAAGCAGAAGCAGAAATTGTGACATTGGAGGAATTAGCACAATTGCCTTCAGCACAATTGCCTGAAGTATTTATTTGTTTAAGTTACCGTATTTATTTATTTATTTATTCATTTATTTATTACATTTATATCCCCAAGTAGTTCAAGGTGGGACACACGGTTCTCCCCTTCCCCATTCTGTCCTCACAACAACCCTGTGAAGTAGGTTCAACTGAGAGACAGTGACTGGTCCAAGGACACCCAGTGAGTTTCATGTCTGAGTGGGGATTTGAACCCAACTCTCCCAGGTCTTAGTCCAACAATTTAACCACTACACCACAGTGGCTCCCATCCTTCTGCCCAAAGGAGCAATCCTTCGTTCTGCTCAGCAATATCTGCAATACAGCCTCATCCAACACCAGCCGACTCCATCCTTAAGATTGGACTCTGTTCATAGTCCGCACGAGAATCTGTGGTGAGAGGACTCATAAAATGGCCTTCTCTGTGTTGGGGGACCTTGACTCTGGAATGATCTCCCCCCAGAGTTGCATGTCTCCTTCGTGGTTGGGGTTTAGATGCCACCTAGAATGGTTTCTATTTTCCTAACCCTTTCATTCTGAGGTGGTAATAGTTTCCCTGAACAGCAATGTGTGGGTTGTGATTTTAAATTACGGTTACATAATGAATGCTTTCATTTTGTATTTGTTTTGTTCCTTAATCCTTTGTCGCACACAGCCCTTTGCTCTGTTCAAGGAAGGGTCATTTATAAATACAATAAAATGAAAATGTAGCATGATGCAGGTGTTTTTTCCTGCTCTCATTTTTTGTTTCTAAGCAGGCTTAGCAGAGTCTTGCCCTCCTCTCGCCAACCACAAAAGGGAACTGTACAACATACATGCTCATTATCTGAGCAACAGGCTCACCAGCTCCAATGTGGTGGGTTTAGATAGCACTTCTTAGGCAAACCCAACAGATGTTGTCATCAGCAGAAACTGTCCCTGCACACAGAAGGCCAGTGTCACCACAGCATATTTGTTTTCCTCTGTGAAAGAATACCTGGAAACAGTGTTATATCAGAATATGTAACACACAATGGAGAGCTGCTGTGGCAAAGTGCTTACAGTGTCGGACCAGGACCGAGGAGACAAGCTGACCTTGGGCCAGCTACTGCTCCTTATCCTAACCTACCTCGTTGCTGTTGTTGTTTAGTCATTTAGTTGTGTCCGACTCTTCATGACCCCATGGACCAGAGCACGCCAGGCACTTCTGTCTTCCACTGCCTCCCACAGTTTGGTCAAACTCATGCTGGTAGCTTCGAGAACACTGTCCAACCATCTCGTCCTCTGTCGTCCCCTTCTCCTTGTGCCCTCCATCTTTCCCAACATCAGGGTCTTTTCCAGGGAGTCTTCTCTTCTCATGAGGTGGCCAAAGTATTGGAGCCTCAGCTTCAGGATCTGTCCTTCCAGTGAACACTCAGTTCCTTAAGAATGGATAGGTTGGATCTTCTTGCAGTCCATGGGACTCTCAAGAGTCTACCTCACAGGGTAGTTATAAAATGAAAATAGCCATGCATGCCACCTTTTGCTCCTTGGGATATAAATGCAAGAAAATAAAGTGCACATGAATATTATAGGTGATATGAGTGAGGAGGAGTTCAGATGAATCAAATCTCCTGGGATAGCTCAGTCGATAGAGCATGAGATTCTTAATCTCAGGGTTGTGGGTTTGAGCCCCACATTGGGCAAAATATTCCAGCATGACAAGGGGTTGGACTAGATGACCCCCAGTGTCCCTTCCAATACTGCAGTTCTATGATTCTGTGATTCCTGCTCGTGGAGCCAGTGGAGGTTGATCCATTTGGGCAAGTGGGGTGCTGCAAACTTTGTACGCAGGTGGCGCCGTGGGTTAAACCACAGAGCCTAGGGCTTGCTGATCAGAAGGTCGGTGGTTCGAATCCCCACGACGGGGTGAGCTCCCATTGCTTGGTCCCTGCTCCTGCCAACCCAGTAGTACGAAAGCACGTCAAAGTGCAAGTAGATAAATAGGTACCGCTCTGGTGGGAAGGTAAACGGCGTTTCCGTGCGCTGCTCTGGTTCGCCAGAAGCGGCATAGTCATGCTGGCCACGTAACCTGGAAGCTGTACGCCGGCTCCCTAGGCCAATAAAGCGAGATGAGCGTCGCAATCCCAGAATCAGTTACGACTGGACCTAATGGTCAGGGGTCCCTTTACCTTTAAACTTTGTACAAAATTGCAAATTGAGTTTTTTTGTACTTATTTCATTTATGAAAATAGATACATTTAAGAACCAAATATATCATGGAAATGATAGGGATCCTAATATAAAGTCAACTCATTTATTGCAAACTGAAGACATCCTACCCTGTCCTCTTTCATTGTCACACTGTAAGTTACATTCCCATGTCCTTCACCTCTGGTATCCGATTATGAGGATAAAATATGAAACTCTGGGACAAAACTAGACATGTTGGCAGAGAGATATGATTGCATCTCCGGGATTTGGTGTGGCTTTGCTATTATGGGACTGGAGTTCAGCTCAATTCCTAGCCAGGTGAGGCTTCTGGATGCAGCAGTAGCAGCAGTGTCATCATGGGGTGTAAGTTGTGGGGTGTCCCAGGAGAGCAAGGCAAGGCGTCAGCCCCATGGGACTTGGTTGGCATGTGGGTCCCAGCAAATGCCCAGGTATGCTGGGGATTGAAATGATGGTGAGTGCTGTTGAGGGGACAAGGCTCCAGCATGCCTTAGAAATGTCACACAGCCTTCCAGGTCCTGGAGCTGAGCCCGTCAGTCCTATACATCTCTTTCTACACAATGAATAAAGCCTTGATTTAAAGGACCAGCTCATAAAATTTCTGAGAACCAGCTGTCAGCGAAGGAATGCAAAGCCCCCTTGAAGATGCTCTTCTCAAGACCCATCTGTTCTGCCGTGCAATTTTATCTGTAATATTCTGTCTCCAGTCCGCACACATCCAGCCCATGCTCCTACAACGCTGCTTCGGCACTGTATCATCTTGGGCCGATCCCTGCAATTCTCCTTCGCTCCAAATTTGCATGGCTTCCCAGACAGAAAAACTCTTGTTTAGGTTATGGCCTGGAAGTCTACAGCACTATAGACACAACAAAACAACGTGCCTAAGGAAGGGTGGAGAATTAGAGATCAAAAGGGCCCTTTTTGATGAGAGAATGCCGAACATCAGCCCTGCTGGCTTGGGACCTACGCATACTGAAACAGAAATCCCTTTCAAGACAAAGTTTACAAAGGCCCCCTCTGCCCTCTCTTATGTGTAATTCCCAGATCTGCATTTTTTAAGAATGCACCAAACAATTTTGCTTATTTAGTTAATGGGAATCTTTTCAAACAACAAAAAAGAAAATAGCAATAGTTTTGTTGTAAACTGATCTCATTCCCACTGATCCACTCATGGCATCCGACACAAGACAAATGGGAATAAGTGAATAAGCTTTGCACCTGTGCCATTTATAGACCTCCATGTTCAGATTACTGTAGGGGAGTCACTTGTAAGTATTTTCTGGTTGCTCCTGTAGTTTGGAATACCCTTTTCTCCTTCCCTCTGTGACCCACAAGGCAATCTATTTTAGGTACCTCCTGAAAACACACTTGAAAAAATCCAGACAGGAGCTGGTTTTAGCCCAGCAACAACACCCCCTTTTTGAGCAAGGGAGTTGAGAGGGTCATGGGGGCACAACTGCAAGCCTTTTGGGGGGGGGTATGGATTATCTAGGCCCATTCCAATCTGGGTTCCAGCCTAGCTTGGGGGCTAAATCAGCCTTGGTCACCCTGATGTATGACCTTCATTTTGAAGGATTGAAGGGAAGGCTACAGGATAAGTGAATTATTCTACTCTACTGCACTCCCTCTGAAACACCAGACAAGCAGCCTTGGTGACTATGAGTGCTTCTTGCCAGCTTTGGATACTTTTGATACTATTGTACAGCTGTTTTATTGTAATTATTTGTATGTTTTAGACAGATTTTATATGATGAGTCCCATCAAGGAAAAAGGCAGGGCATTAATTAATTAATTAATTAATTAGCCATTCCCTGCCAGAGATAGTTTGACTAGAGCAGCTGCTCTGCGGATTTATGGTCGAAGACTGCATTAAATATTGATTTTTAATTACATTTTTAATCGCTTCTTTCAATTCACCGCGCAGAGTTTTATGGTAAACACGATAAAATGCAGTATAAATAAGAACCGAAAGAAGCGTTTGGAAATACATGGGGAAATCGTGCGGCGAATTAGGGCGGCGCATCGCAATTGCTACCAAAAGGTGGTGATGGGGAGAGATTCGTTGACTGTCCCCCGACAGAGACCCCCGGCGATTTGCAAGCGCTCCCTGCGGAGAGGCGAAAGTTTTTTGGAGGAAGAAGGCGCAAGCCTGAGCGGTACATCTGCTGTATGTAATCAGGCTCCCTTGCCCTGCCCAGAACAGGCGGGGCGCTGTCCCTTTAAGGAGGAGGGTGCCTGGCAAGGCGGTGGGTGGCTGTTTTGCGCGCTCTCTCCGGGCCTGATCAGCCGCCTCCCTTCGCCGGGATCCGTCGGCCGCTTGGGCTGCCAGCCGTGGGAAGCCGGCGCAGCCCCTCCGCGGCCATGCTCCGGCTAGGCCGGCCGTGCGCTCTGCACGCGCTCTGCCCCGGCGGGCTGCTGCAGGTCTGCAGCAGGAGCGCCGCCTCCGGGGAAGCGGTAACCAGCAGCCTCCCGATCGGCCAGGTGCAGCCCAGCCCGGGAGTCGAGAAGCGGGCGCCGCGCAGGACGCACCGGAGGCTCCTGCGGGAAGCGCTGCTGCTCCTGCTGCAGCAGCAGCCGCCAAGCCCCGAGCGCTTCTGGATCCCGGCCGCCGGGGCTGATCTGCGCCGCGGAAGAGAGGGCGACCCGTTGCTGCTGCTGCTGACATATCCTCTGCCACAGGCAGAAGGGGAGGCGGGCGGCCCCCGCCAGCTGCTCTCCGAGATCACCCTGCATGCGGTCGGGGGCGGCGGAAGAGGCAGCGGCGGCGGCCTCGGGTCCAGGAAGGTGGGTGAGTCAGCAGCCACCTCGCGCGCTGTGGGTGGTTAAAACGCGGGAGAAACAGCATTTAAATAGGATCCCCCGCAAACTTGGCCAAGAGTTCCACTGAGCACGAGCAGAGTGTCCGTTCCTAGGATCCAAGACCAGCAGAGGCCTGGTTTAAGGCCTAGGCACATCTCTCTCTCTCTCTCTCTCTCTCTCTCTCTCTCTCTCTGTGCAGGGCCTTTTCTGCCGTGGCTCCCCATTTGTGGAATGCTCTCCCCAGTGAATGCTCTCACCTGCAGCCTTCACTACATATATTTAGGCGCCTCTATAACCAGGCCCTCCGGCCTTTTAAATGTGCTTGTGGGAGCGGGTTATTGGTTTTGTTTGACGTTAAGTATTCTGCCATTTCATTTTGTCTTTTTATGCTGTAAAACCGCCTTGTGATCTTTGGATGAAGGGCGATATATCCATTCAGTGCCAGATTTACATATAAGCTAAATAAGCTATAGCTTAGGGCCCCCCTCTTGGGGGGACCGCAAAAAAATTGAAGGAAAAAACTGGATGTACGTTTCCAAAATATAAGATCAAATAAAATAAAACCGACATACAGCAACAGTGTTTTGTGTTGTGTAGGCTCCTATGATGTAAGTCATGGGCCCTGCCTGCTAGCCTGCTCCCTAAAATATCACTGGTTTGCTCATTTCTATATATAGGGCGCCTACATTCTGCATGGACTTTGCATTCTGCATGGACTTATCAACAATTACTTTGACAAAATACATATTTTGTTATGTGCAAATGGCTGTAGATACCTATTAGGTTCATAAATTACCATATAGCATATATTCAACACTAAAAACCAGCGACAATTTGTTGTTGACAAAGGACAGCTGGACATATAAAGGGCCCCATTACCTTCAGTAGCTTAGGTCCTCATCAAACCTAAATCTGGCCCTGTATGCATTTCATTAATAATGATGATGATACTAATATTTGCAGTACTGTTGCCGGATTTAGTGGCTGGGAAATGTAGGCCTGACCTCTGATTCATAAAGGCACTAAGAATCTACTGCATATATTGTTAACCCAGTCTGTGGGTGGGCGGTCTGTGGACATTCAGACTGCTACTCCCATGGTCCCCGGCCATTGCCCCTTCTGGCTGGGGCTGATGGGAGTTGGAGTCTAGCAACATCAGGAAGTCCAGGCATTGCATAGGCCTCTTGCACAACATTCCTTAGGGCATGAGGGAGGCTGAGGCTTGCAGCAGGCCAGGTGCTTAATAGCAAAACTTTGACTTGCGCTGACAGTTCACCCTGGTGACTGCTCTCTGCTGTACTAGCTCTGTTATTTCTTCATATCCATCAGAACCAGCACTTGTCTCTCTTATTTTTGTTATCTGTATTACTTGCGTATTAATGTTATTACTTGTATATCTCCTGCCTTCCCATTGCAGAGCAAAGCCTGAGGCGGCTTTCAACTAACATGTTAAAAACAGCATATAATGCACTTTATTTTAAAAAATGGATCAAGCAAGGCTGTGGTGGCAGGATCAAAATACAAATTTGATGGTGGTGATATCTGAAAACAACATCCAGCTGAAGAGCTTGTGAAACATTTTTTTTTTTTTTTGCATGGTGACAAAATGCCATTGATGAGGCAAAGTAGATATTGTGGGGTGGGGAGTCCCAAAGCCTGAATGCAACTACTAATAATTGAACTTCCGAAAGTCATGGGAGCAGAGAAGAGACTTCTCCAGTTGTATGAGAGGAAGGGGAAGATATCTCAGTCCTAAATAGTTAGGGCTTCTGTGTTCTTTGCCTCTCTGTTGCCTATATGCCTGTCCTGTTGTATCAGTCTGTTCAGCTGCTTCCTTTCACTCTGTTGCTCTGCTTCTGTACAGAATCTGGAAACCATTGGTGCTAAATGTTAAATAACAATGGCCAGGTGCCATGTAAAATTATGTCACTGAGCACTGGCTTCATTAATCCTGAATCATTACATGGACGTCCACAGGATTTTTTTTTAAGAGAGGTTTTGCAATGTTAGACACTTACTTTAAAAAAGTGTGGGGGGGAATTTGGGGATTGAGGTTCATCTAGGGAGGAGGAGCAATTGCCTGGCTGGTCATCACTCACCCTTCACCCTATTTGGTCATCCAAGAATCATTACCTTTTATTGGTACTTTGATTTGGTAGCTAATTGGTAGCTACCAAGTGCTGAGTCCCTCAGCACCAGCATTATGCGTATATGGTAGGATATGACATCATCATCATCATCATCATCATCATCATCATATTACTTATACCCCACCCGTCTGGCTGGGCCTCCCCAGCCACTCTGGGTGGTTCCCAACAGAATATTAAAAACACAATAAAGCATCAAACATTAAATACTTCCCTAAAGAGGGCTGCCTTCAGATGTCTTCTAAAAGTCAGATAGTTATTTATTTCCTTGACATCTGGTGGGAAGGCATTCCACAGGGCGGGTGCCACTACCGAGAAGGCCCTCTGCCTGGTTCCCTGTAACCTCACTTCTCGCAGTGAGGGAACCACCAGAAGGCCCTCGGTGCTGGACCTCAGTGTCCTGGCTGAACGATGGGGGTGGAGATGCTCCTTCAGGTATACTGAGCCGAGGCCATTTAGGGCTTTAAAGGTCAGCACCAACACTCTGAATTGTGCTCAGAAACGTACTGGGAGCCAATGAAGATCTTTCAGGACCAGTGTTATATGGTCTCGACTGTGTTGTAGCTGCCACTGATTTTGATGTGACTTGGGGTTTTTTCTAGATTTGCAATGTCAATCATATCACACCTACCAATCTATGACACCTTCCAAAATTTTAGCATGGCACAGTGAGAGCTGAACGGCCTGGGAGGCCAGGGTTCAAATCTACACTCAGCTATAAGTTCACTGAGTGATCTTGGGTCAGTCACCAACTCTCAGCCTTGTTTAAATACTTAAAAAGTATTCAGCACTGAATTAAACCTGGGGGCAGAGAGTTGTAGAGACATCTGCTGCAAGTTATCGCACGTGTTGACATTAGGTCAGTTGTGCAAAAGAGAGCGATCTTATTTTTACTTCATATGAAATGTATTTCTCAGATTAGTTGTGTGTGAAGTGCATGTGCGTGTGTGGCAGTATGTGAACATTTTCTCTCCCTGATGCCACTATATGCGCATGAAGCCGACTAGGCAGAATCTGGGCAGCACTGTTTTGCAGGGAGAAGCTGCCAGCTGATGATTTCTAGATGGCGGTGGCCTTATTTTTCCTACCAGCAAAAATAATCTCACCTAGCACAGCATCCTTTTCTCACAGGGGCTGACCAGATACCTGTGGGAAGCCTGGATGCTGGACTTGGATGCAACAGCACTCTGCCCACCTGTGACATTCAGCAACAGAAACATAGTGCCTCCAACAGTAGAGGCAGAACACTGCTAACAGGGCTAGTAGCTTGTCCTCCATGTTCAGTCCTCTCTTTAAAATATCCAAATTGGTGGGAGCAAGTTCCGTAGTTTTACTGTGAGCTGCAGGAATTAAGTGTTTTCTTTTATGTGACATGAATCTTCCAAAATTCCGCTTCATTGGATGCCCGTTCAGTTCTAGCATTTTGGGAAAAGGGGGAAAAATATCTATCCATTTTCTCCATGCCATGTATAATTTCATAAACTTCTACCATGTCACCTTTTCTCTAAACCAGGGTTTCCCAAACTTCGGTCTCCAGCTGCTTCTAGACTACAATTCCCATCATTCCTGACAGCTAGGAATGATGGGAGTTGTAGTCCAAAAACAGCGGGAGACCCAAGTTTGGGGAACCCTGCTCTAAACTAACCCTTTCTTCACAGGGGAGTCGTTCCATCCCCTTTTTTCATTTTGGTTGCCCTTCTCGGAACCTTTTCCAACCCTGCAGTATCCTTTTTGAGGATATTTCTTAATTCATTTTCTGATGCATTTGTTTATATTTGTTTTGTGCAGTTTAATTATTGCAATCAAACTTCCTCTTCTAGAGCTGCTCTGAACGATCCTTGGAAACTTGCCTGGCATGATATATGTATTTTTCTAGAGCTGATGACCCTAGCCCTGAGCCGCCCCTTGTGTTCATTATTGACAGAAATCAAAAGGAGCTGTAAGGCTCATTGTCCCTCTTAAATTGCTGCCCTGCTTTTTTCAGCTGGAGGCACTTGATGCCGTTTTGAGCAGAAGTGTTGGAAGAAGAGTCGCATAGTGATGGGGAGCTGAATCGCTGCCAGTTCCCATCACTTCAGGTCCTTGACAAAAGTTCCTTTCTCTCCCTATTTTTTTAGACCACCTACAGGCTTCCAGGCTTTTATCCATATGCCCTTTTCTTGGTTGGGTTGAAACACTTCATTTGCACCCATTGTATGGCCTTTGCCTCTCTTAACATTTTCTAATATTACCATGGAAGTGTTTTTAGGGGGCAACATGAGATTAGCAAAGTTTCAAATGGCATATTTTTGGGGGGTGAGCAGGGGGGATTTTTGCAGAGGAAGAAAAATTCTCCCATTCAAATTCACATTTAATTTTTTTGGGTATCATAAGCCTTTTCCTCAACATCACATTTTTAAGCCAGCCCCTTGCCCCAAAACAAAACATAACACTTAGAGGTGCCAACGAAGAAAGATCAGTCTAGGCTGCTACCCTATACCAAGTAAGCCTATTAAACCAAATGGGACTTATCTGTGAGAGGATGTATATGGGATTCTGCTGTTCACTGATTAATTTTCTTTCTTTTAAAGGAATATACATATTACATTTTTTTCAATATAATACACAAATGTTGCCAAGCATTGTTTGGGTAACTTGATATTTCCCTTTTTTTCATTACATGTTACGGCAACACACCAAAATACCTTCCTATTAAATCAGCCTGTTTTTCATCCTCATCTCCGCTATGTAAAACTGGCTTCTACCAATTAAATCAAAAGCTTCAGTTGATCGACCTATTAAGGGCCACCGCCCTGTAAGCAAGATTAGCTTGCAGGTTAGGCAGCAGAGGTCACGGCACTTTCAGGAGGGCGTATCTTCTAGGTATCGTCGAGCAAGTTCAATGTGCCAAAACGATATACGAAAAATAGATGTGGGCATGGCGGGTTTGCATTTTGGGTTAGGTGGACACGGCAGGGGTGAACAGAATGGCATAGGGCTAACAAAGGACTGAAGGTAGTGAAAGGGAGAGCAACAGCTCATTTTGAAAAAGAGGCTCTAAGATCCAGTTTACCAGAAATCCACACGCGGAACCATAAGAAGAGTCCTTCTGGATCAGACCTAAGGTCCGTCTAGTCCAGGATCCTGGGACAGGGTTGTAGCTCCCTGGAAGCATCTGCTTTTCATGCAGAAGCTCTCACATTATTATTATTATTATTAGTAGTAGTAGTAGTAGTAGTAGTAGTAGTAGTAAAAAAGGTAAAGGGACCCCTGACCATTTGGTCCAGTCATGGCTGACTCTGGGGTTGCGGCGCTCATCTCGCTTTATTGGCCAAGGGAGCCGGCGTACAGCTTCCGGGTCATGTGGCCAGCATGACTAAGCCGCTTCTGGTGAACCAGAGCAGCGCACGGAAATGGCGTTTACCTTCCCGCTGGAGCGGTACCTATTTATCTACTTGCACTTTGAGGTGCTTTCGAACTGCTAGGTTGGCAGGAGCAGGGACCGAGCAACGGGAGCTCACCCCGTCGCGGGTGAGTTTAACCCGCAGCGCCACCCACATCCATCTATTATTATTATTATTATTATTATTATTATTATTATTAATTATTATTATTTAATAATTTATTAATTTTATTAATTTATTTATGCCCTGCCCATATGGCTGGGTTGCCCAAGCCACTCTGGGCAGTTTCCGACACATATCAAAACTTAATAAAACATCAAACATTAATAATAAACATAATAAAACATCAAACATTAATAATAACAGTCTGATCCAATACAAAAAAAAGTTCAAACTCAAAGGCTGGGAATAGTTCTGGAGACTTGCTGCCGGTCACTGAAGACAGTACTAAGCTACATGGACCAATGGCCTGTCTTGGTGTAAGGCAACTTCCTGTGTTCTTGTTCTCACAGTGGCCAGGCCAACCACAGGTGTCTACGGGATGCCCACAAACAGGACTTGAGGGCCACGGGACTTTCCCCACTTAACAGTTCCCAGCGACTGGTAGTCAAAGGCATATTCAAAGATGGAGCAAGCTTTCTTCCTTTTGCTTTGGAGGGCAGGACTCGAACCCATGGCTTCAAGTTGCAAGAAAGGAGACTAAACATCACGAAGTACCTCCCGACAGTAATAGCTGTTCGACAGTGGAATGGACTCCCTCGGAAGGTGGTGGACTCTCCTTCCTTGGAGGTTTCTAAGCAGAGATTGGATGGCCATGTGTCATGGATGCTTTAGTTGAGATTCCTGCATTTTGGGGGTTGGAATAGATGACCCTTGGGTCCCTTCCAACTCTATAATTCTACTGCCTCCAACAATGGAGATGGAGCACAGCTATCATAACGAGTAGCCATCGAGCTAGTGTTGCCTCTGTTATCCTTCATTCAAAGGTGACCTCAGCAGCAAGAGAAATGTAATCTGTACATGCCCGGGGAGTTGCAAAATGCCTACCAAAAAGACGAGGCATGGTTTGGGGAGATAATACGAGGAGAGGGTGAAGTAAGAGCTCTTTCTTCTGGCTTCCTCCTCCCTCTGGCCCAGCTGCCAGTCATCCAAACAGCAGCCAACGAGCGCACACAGAACAAAGGCCCCAAAACAAAATGCACAACATTGTATTGATTTTCTTCAAGCTTCGCTCCCTGTTGAGCAAAAGCCAAATCGTGTCCCAGTCGGGCGCAGCCACAGCCAGTCTCATTGTCAAATGGAAAAGCATTTTCTCTCGCTTCATGCCTCTCGTGACTTTTAAGCGTCTGCAAACTATCCCAGTCTCCTTTGTTTGTGTGTGCCGTTTCCTTTTTTAAATTACTATTCCAAATCAAAACAAGTTAGCCTTTCTCCAGTTCTCTTGGCTAGGGTTTTGTTGCTCACCAAATGCATAAAAAGCTTGGGTGCTCAGAAGTGAAAGGGAGGAGGGAACATGGCCTGCCCATGCAAAGCTGTTGTCGCCTTGCAAGTGATCCACCAAGCTGAACGTAGCCCAGAAGCTCACCAAAGACATTCACCAAGTGCCTCAGAAGATAGGAAACTGCCTTAAATTCAGCTAGAGCGTGTTGCCGATAACGCCAAGGTTGCAGGTTTGATCCCCGTAAGGGACAGCTGCATATTCCTGCTGTCACGGTCCGGTTCATGGGTGATCGAAGTCTCGGCAGGGGACGTCAGGACCGGGGGCAAGATGGCGGGGTGGGAGCAGGAAGAGGGGCCCAGAAGCCAGGAGTCAGGAAGCCAAGAGTCCGAGGGTCAGAAAGCAAGGAGTCATGAAGTCAAGGGTCCGAGGATCAAGAAGCAGGGAGACAAGAAGGTGAGGTTCAAGGATCAGGAAGCAAGAAGCCACACACAGCAAGGCAGGAAATGTGTTGCTGTGGCAAAGAGCCAAAGGGAAATGCTGACCTTATATCCCTTCCCAGCTCTTGCCACCAGGTGCTGTGAGTTACCAATCGGCCACACCTGTGAGGCTGCGCCCTGCCTCTTCAGAACAAACTTAGGAAGGCCCCAGTCCTGCAAAGTCCTGTTGGTCACAAGGACTGGCCCCTGCACGCACTCCTGACACCTGCATTGCAAGGGGTTGGCCCAGATGACCCAACTCTATGAATCTATGAGTCAGGCCATTGGTCAATCTAGTAGAGGGATAGGGAACCTCAAGGCTGGGCTGCGGTGGGGTCAAATGCAACCCTCAATCTGGCCCTTGGCTCCCCAAGCTGCATCCCCTCCTCAACCAGACACCCCATCAGCCCTATTTCATACCCTTCCAGAGGGGTTTTTTTCCTGGCTGGAAAGTGTCCTTGAATTCTGATAATGCTTCTTGATTGCCTGGGTGGAAGACATAGGTGTGTGCGTAGAAGCTGGTTACTGTACCACTTTTGCCTCTGGTCTCACCAACCACTGACATTTGGACCAGTTTGAAATGTGGCCTCTGTCTATCCCAAAATATATCACGGCCCAAATACTTCAAAAAGTGCCTCTCCAATATGTTCCAGCCTGACCATTGAGATCGTCAGAGGGGAACCTTAGAGAGCCTTCTCAGTTGTGGCACCCTCCCTGTGGAACTCTCTGCCACTGGAGGTCCATCAGCTCTCTTCAGTTTCATCAAGTGCCAAAGCTATGCCTCTGCACTCTGGCCTACAGGCCCTCCTGGCAGATGTTACCAGTTCGTTTCAGGAAAATTTGGTTTGTATGGGATCGTTTATGTCTTGCTGTTTTAAGGCAGAAGTGTTTCGATTTTATTTTGCTCTTCGTGTATTTAACAGCCTGAGACATGAGGACCAGGCCACTGTGATCCAGGACTCTCTGCTTAGTGTGCAGTGGACCTGTAGGGTGAGCTGTCAGAAGCACCTAGAATGCTGTGCATAACCCAGAGGTGGTGTGGTCCCCGGAGTCCCAGCTGGGTCGCAAAAACAATCCCCTTGTCAGCCTTTTAAAAGGACCCCTCTTCCATCTACTCAAAATAATCTCTTTCCCTGCACCGTTTGGGAGGGTGTGGGAGCGATCCACTCTGGGTGCTCAAGGTCTACTACATTTCCTTTTTTCCTGGCTCCCAGTGAATTGTTTCTTCCCATATTTCCACCACCTTCTCTCCCATTAAAAAAAGGGCAGGATTTGTTCTCTCGGTTCCACTTCTCCTCCCCGCAAATTGCTTATGCAATGGAGAGGCAGGGCCGCCTTGGGAATTTGCTCATGTCCTCCCCCTGGAATCTGGGAGTTCTAAACCTGTTCTTCCAGCAAAACAAACAAACACACTGAACCTGTAGCGCCATTTTAAGGCTCACAGATTTGTAACTGGTTTACGGTAAATGTTAAGCCTCTAAGGTGCCACAGCCTTTGTTGTTTTCACTGCAGTACTAACAGAGCTTCCCCTCTGGAGTCTGTTCTCCCAGATCTGCTTTTATTAGTGGCAGTCGTTTCACCAGCCTAGCAAAGCATATTGTCAGCAAGAAATTGCCAGCGATTCCCCCGTGGTCCCTTTCCTGAGTTTTCAGTATTTTGTTGCAAACGTGCATATTGCACAACATCACAAGAGCTGAAAATGCTGGTCTTTATACCGGGATGAATTATTTCAAGTCTCTAAATAGCTTTCTGCTTGCCTGCAGCAGTACAGTACTCCTAGGATTTGCACATGTCAGCAGAACCAGCTGAAGCTTGAACTGAAAGTTACTATGCCATAATCAAGATAGATTCAGATTCTGTAGCTTAGAATCATCGAATTGCAGCGTTAGAAGGGACCCCAGTGGTCATCAAGTCTAACCCCTGCAAATGCAGGAATCCTGCCCATAGTTGTCCCTGGAGCGGGGGGGGGGGGCTCAAACCACCAACCTTCTGATTGACAGCCAGATGCACTGACTGACCCATTGTGCCACTGGAGTCTCTCTGACATCTGACCCATGTGCTTCTCACTTGTAAAAGTAGGGCTGAAGACTTAGAAATACTGTGGTTTTCAGTTTGTGATCGAGTTGCCTTACACAGAGTCAGGTACATAGAACAAGGGTCTTTAAACTCTCTGTTCATGCACAGAGGCCTTCCAAAGTTTGGACAGAGGTCTTTCTCAGTGTTGCTACTTAAGATCCTTTTAATTGAAGATTGGATCTTCTTTTTGCAAAGCACACATTCTGTGGCCTTGGAGCATAGGCAAAAATGTCAGGCCATTGGTTCATCTTGCTGGGTTGGATAGTTCAGAAATGTATGTGAAGAATGTGCTCTTTTCTTCCAAATGGTGGTCTGCTGCCATATTCTTGTGGGTGTTTTACAACACCCTTGTAAAAAGGTCATGCATTTCATAGACCGGTTATTAGAAATGAAAGAGGGTGAATTGTTGAAGAACACACAGTGAGTCTGGGCCAATTCCCTATGTACTTTATCCACAATCATTTCTTTCTCTCATTAGAAGCATGTCACCATCTCTCAGCTTCATGTTCCCAGTTGTAGTATGGGAATGACCATCAGTTTTGCAGCATTAAGAAGACTGTACAGCTACACATTCACACTGTGTCCTCCTTGGACAACTGACCATCTTTCACAGCCTTTTACTCATTGCATGTTCACATCAAAATACAGTGTGGTACCTAGTTATGACTATTTTTCAAAGAGCATTATAGTATCTTTTGAGCATCAACAAATATGTGTAGTACTCTGCAGTAGGTACCCTTTACTGGGATAAGAGGGTGGTTCTGAAGCAGCAAGCTATCAGTAACTTATAGCATCTTATTATACACATTGTTTGAAATCAGATGTAGTATAAACATTGCTTGAAAAGTTCCATTGGAAAAAAGAAACTAGTTCAACTTTATCCCGTCCAAAAAGGTACTAGTTCGTTTGTCCTTTTACAAAATAATTTAGCTCAAGTTCATAAAAAGTTTATCCTTGGCAAAACAAAAAGAGTGTTCAGAATGTTACAAGCTGAAATATAGGGTCCAAATGGAAGCCAGGGGGCACACATAAGTAGTAAAGTGTCTGACAGAATGTCAACAGGTGAAGTTTTCCTCTTAAATGTATTTCCATACTAGGTTTACCTTATTTAATTTGTGCCAGCCACACAGCTGTTAAAGGCACAAGGCAACATTTTCTTTGTTGTTGTAGTTCTTCCTACAAGATACTCCTTTTGGAAGAGAGCAGATATTTTCAGCAAGGAAGATATACGAAAAGCCTCTTTTTCCGTCCTTCTAATTGCTTAGCCATATTAATTGACTAAGCATCCTAAGAAGCAACAACAGCTCCATATCTGCCTGATAAGCCTTAGAACATTGTCTCCACACTTTGCTTTCTAACTTTGTCCAAGTGACTTAGCTTTCTTTCCCTTTCTTTTTCTCAATTTAAAAGAAAGAGTCTGGGCCTCCTTTGGGGGGCTGTGAAGATGAACTAGAAATCATTCCATGTTCTACCTCCCAGATTAATTCACTTGGTAATTATGGGAACTACTTTCAGGTGTAGTGCAATGAATTTTGTTCAACTGAAGTAGTTCATTCCAAGCACTGAATAGGCATGATGAGCATCACCATTGTAATTTTTAAAATTTGTATACTGCCCTTCATCTGCAGATCCCAGGGCATTTCACAGCATAAAAATACAATATAATACATATGAACGATGCAGGTAAGAAATAGGAAAACTATGGTGCACACAGACTATATTGTAGCATTTGAACAGAGCACTCTATGAATTAAACTTTGCACTTTTATTTTTAGTGAAATGCTCAATCACTCTAGAAACATATTTTAATGAGCACCCATTCCCCCCACTATACATAGGAGACTAGTGAAACTGCAGGAAACGACCATGCAGATCCTAGCCAGGAGAATGGAAAGAAACCTAACAAATCCCAGCAGCTGAAGAAAGTTTTTAAGGAATATGGAGCTGTGGGAGTTGTATTCCATGTTGGGATTTCTTTGATGTCTCTAGGAATGTTCTATCTAGCCGTGTCAAGGTATGTTTTCCATACTATTTGTAATTGGGTTTGGTGTGGCAAGGACTTGATACAATGTTACATATAACATGGGATAAATATTTATGGCTGTTGGATATAAAAATTGATTTGCTGGATCAAAGAGAGATCCATCCAGTCCAGCATTTGGTTTCCAACAACAGCCAGCAAGATCCCTGTAGAGGTTTTTTAGCATGGAATTAAGATGCCCATTTCTTGTAGTTTGTCCCCAGCGTTTGGCATTCAAGAGACACTAGGCTGTGTCCAGCTAACCTTTACCCAGAGTGGAACCACTTAAATTAATGAACCTAAGTTAGTTATGCTCATTTTCAGTGGGTCTACTCTAAGTAAGACCTGCATTGGCTATAACCCACTGCTTTTTGGATATTATGCATACCCATCGATTCCCCTCCCCCATGCAGAGAATCTCCATATAGTTGTCATTTTAAAGCCATCTAAGCCTCCTTAAGAGGTAGATTTGTTGATCAGCCCCTTTACATGTTCCTCACCTGTAAAGTATTACTTTGATCAGGTCTTTGTAATAGTTGTACTGGCCAACTTGTATGTGAAGAGAAGCATGCAAATTGGGTCCAGCTCCTAAGCCACCACTTTGTAGTGACTCCAACTGATGGACCTTGGAGTTGATATGACACATCTGAACTCTGCCCATCCCTGATCTAAAGTGATGCCCATCATGAAATCTTGCAGTAGTGAAAAATATAACACTTTGGAAAATCCATGCTTGTTTTTGTAATGTTACTAAGCTAAGTTGTGGTTTGCTTTCACCCCCTTTTAGTGGAGTAGACATGACTGCCATCCTCTCCAAGTTGGGATTTGATGACGCTCTTGTGCAATCCAAGTTGGCCGCTGGGACGAGTACTTTTGTTTTGGCCTACGCTATCCACAAACTGTTTGCTCCAGTCCGCATCAGCATCACCTTAGTCTCTGTGCCATTACTTGTGCGATATTTTCGGAAGATAGGTTTCTTCAAACCTCCGACTCCAAATCCATGATTAAATCACTGGAGGAAAACAAGGCTGCCACCTCAGTTAATATAAAATATAAAATGTTTTTAAATTGCTGCACCCTGGTGGTGCCTGTGCAGATTCCTGTAATACCACCTTTGCATTGTATATTCATGGTGGAGGGAGGGGAAGTGTTTTTTCCTGATAAACTACTTCACAAATACTGATTACCTATGTTTCTTCCTCAAGTCCTGTGCCAGCCCAGAGAGGCAGATGTTCTAATAGCAATTATATGGGTACTTCTAGGAAGATAGGAAACTGCCTTATTATAGTAACTTAGGCCATTGCCCAGTATTGTCTGTTTGGACCAGCAGTGCCTCTAAGACAGAAGTCTTTTACCTCACTTTCTAGCTGCTTTTAACTGGAGTTGCCAGGGGTTGATCTTGAAACCTTCTGCAAGAAAAGCATATACTAATACAGTTGAACTTTGGTTCCTCTCCATATACAGATATCTGTATAAGCTTTCTGGTATAAGCTTTGTGGACTAAAACCTCATCTCATTAAATGCATGACATATCCATTGGTGGGTGCATGTATACATATACATATAAACACATATGCATTCACACATAAATGCAAATAGATGGCATACATCTAACAAAGTGGGTTTTAATCCACAAATGTGTGTATATATGCACAGGTGTGCGCAGACACATGCAAGGATGGAAAATTTATGACAGGGGCCACCAACCTACAGTCTGGGGGCCAGATAAAGCCTGAAGGACTCGTTTATGCAGCCCACGGGAACCCACTTCCAGGTTGGAGCAGCACCAGAAATAGCTTGTGTGCATGCACACAGGCCTCCTCCGACCCGTATGTGCACCGGAAATAGCATTTGTGCAAACGTACGGGTGCGCGCTCCCTCGCCCTCTGCACAATCGTCGCTGGAGACACTGGCCCGAGGCAAGGAAAGCTTGGAGACCCCTGATTTAAGATGTCTGAGGACTATAATTCTAATAGCAAACTCTAGTGTTTAGTGCCAACATGTAGGCTGGAATGGGCTGCTAGGTAATGAGGTATCGTCACGCCTGGAGGAATCCCAGGGTTTTTAGAAATACAAGAACACTTTTTAAAAATCTGAAGCAGGTCAATAAAACTGGGCCTAGGCAGTAGCCACATAATGTTGCCTGTCAACTGAAAAAGACTAGGGTAGGGGGCAGTGGATCACCCTATTTAAAGGGAGGGACTGGAAGGAATGCTGAACTGGTATATTCTTCAGGTGAGGTGACTGTTACCAATAATTGTATTGCCTTCGATGAAATGGGTTTGTTTGTATTTATATCGTGTACTTCTCTTTCTCAGGCGTTCTCCCACTTGACCAAGTGTAAGATTCTATATTGCCATCACTAGTAATAGTCAATGGTAAATTTATCCTCCATCAATTTGTCACCCTTTTAACAGCCATCACATTTTATGGTAGCAAAATCCATGATTAGTTCTGTGCTGCATGAGGAACTGCTTTTGTCTGTCCTGGATATACTGCTAATCTACAGCAGTTGAGGCACTGAGAAGTCAGATTTGTTGGCAGGCCATTCTAGTGGACCCAAACACTACAGAAACCGAGCAAGAATTGCCATAATCATTTGTTGTTTTCCAGGCCCATATGAAACAAACCAGACACAGGACCCACAAATGTTTCAACTCATTGTTGTTGTTTAGTCGTTTAGTCGTGTCCGACTCTTCGTGACCCCATGGACCAGAGCACGCCAGGCACTTCTGTCCTCCACTGCCTCCCGCAGTTTGATCAAACTCATGCTGGTAGCTTCAAGAACACCATCCAACCATCTCATTCTCTGTCGTCCCCTTCTCCTTGTGCCCTCCATCTTTCCCAACATCAGGGTCTTTTCCAGGGAGTCTTCTCTTCTCATGAGGTGGCCAAAGTATTGGAGCCTCAGCTTCACGATCTGTCCTTCCAGTGAGCGCTCAGGGCTGATTTCCTTCAGAATGGAGAGGTTTGATCTTCTTGCAGTCCATGGGACTCTCAAGAGTCTCCTCCAGCACCATAATTCAAAAGCATCAATTCTTCGGCGATCAACCTTCTTTATGGTCCAGCTCTCACTTCCATACATCACTACTGGGAAAACCATGGCTTTTACTATACGGACCTTTGTTGGCAAGGTGATGTCTCTGCTTTTTAAGATGTTGTCTAGGTTTGCCATCGCCTTTCTCCCAAGGAGCAGGCGTCTTTTAATTTCGTGACTGCTGTCACCATCTGCACTGATCATGGAGCCCAAGAAGGTAAAATCTCTCACTGCCTCCATTTCTTCCCCTTCTATTTGCCAGGAGGTGATGGGCCCAGTGGCCATGATCTTTGTTTTTTTGATGTTGAGCTTCAGACCATATTTTGCGCTCTCCTCTTTCACCCTCATTAAATTCCTCTTCACTTTCTGCCATCAAGGTTGTGTCATCTGCATATCTGAGGTTGTTGATATTTCTTCCGGCAATCTTAATTCCGGCTTGGGATTCATCCAGCCCAGCCTTTCGCATGATGAATTCTGCATATAAGTTAAATAAGCATGGAGACAATATACAGCCTTGCCGTACTCCTTTTCCAATTTTGAACCAATCAGTTGTTCCATATCCAGTTCTAACTGTAGCTTCTTGTCCCACATAGAGATTTCTCAGGAGACAGATGAGGTGATCAGGCACTCCCATTTCTTTAAGAACTTGCCATATTGTTTCAACTCATACCTTTTATAATAGCCTCACATTCTTGCACACGGCATTGTAGGAATGCCTCAGTGAGATATGAAACTTGTTGCTAATGACAATTAAAAAAATCAAATGCCTTCATTTCTGCAATGCATCTGCCTCTTTAATATTTTAAAATTTAGGCTAAAAATCAGTTAACAAGTTCATCCCCAAATTTAAGTCCTTGCAGAAATAAATCCAAATCACTTCCAATTACAGTGGTACTTCGGGTTAAGAACTTAATTCGTTCCAGAGGGCCATTCTTAACCTGAGGTGTGCTTTTGCTAATGGGGCCTCCCGCTGGCGCACAATTTCCATTTTTATCCTGGGGCAAAGTTCTTAACCTGGAGCAACCACTTCCTGGTTAGCAGTTTGTAACCCAAAGCTTTTGTAACCTGAGGAACCACTGTATATTTAAGTTATGAAACCATATTCAAATAATCCCAACAATATGTTTTATTATTTGCACCACTTAAGATGCTTAACCCTGTAGCTTTACAGAAGTCTCTCTCTTCCCCCTCTAATATGGTTTTAAAAATCAAATACACTAGTTCTGTCTTGATTTCCAAGACTAGTTCAACTCGTGTATTTATTTCACCTGGACATTTAAGCAGTATTCTTCAAGTTACTGTTAAGTCAGGAATGGGGAAAATCCACCTTGCAGGCCCAACACTATTCCCAATTTGGCATGAGGCCAGTTTCCCCAAATGCCCACCTGCCCCACACCTCATGTGATGTCAGATGTGGGATACGTAGAGATACAACTGGGTTAACTTACAAGCGAGTTTCTAGTGGAGAATGCCAGGTGATTGACAGGTGGATCAGCCCATGGGGCTGGGAACCAATAAGGATCTGGCCTGTTAGGCCAGAAAGGTTCCCTGCCCTGGCATAGGCAGATGTAAAAAATCCAGAACAGATCAAAGGCAACTTCAAGTAAGGTATGCAGAATCAGTGTCAGATTGCATTTTGTAATGGATATTTGCTAGCCAGTAAGCATAGTTATATTATTGGCAGATTTGGTACACCAATCAGAATGTGTGGGTGCTTAGAATGACCACTAAACTGACCATTTTGGTAGCATAAAGAAGTTGTCTTGTTAAAAAAATCTTTATTTAAAACTTAAAGGAAAAGAACAACTAAACATACAGTTACACTCAAAGGTGGATTCCATTCATTGCACATGTGTTTCGAATGTTATCTTGTGAAGACATGCTGCGTCATAAACTGCTTTCATATTGCACAATAATCCATGGCTCAGTTTCATGATGCTATCAAAAAGGGGCCAAAAGGAAAATGCCAGCCATGAACATGAGACGATCCTCAACCAGCTATGCCTCAGAGTGGCATGTGCAAAGAGGACTTCAAGTAAGTTAGATATTGACAAACTGCTTTATGACCTGATTTGCAAGGTTCATGATCAGAGCTTACAATGCAATAAGCTCTGCCTTTTGAGTCCAACCAGCCTATATTGGCTGGATTACCACAGATCTCATCGGAACTACTTTGTTCCTGGGAACTACATGCTATGACTGGATATTCTTAGCAGTGGTAGTTTCAGCAACTTTATACTTGGGAGTTTTTGTAGAGCTTGCAATAATCCATGGATGTTTGAGCACCTCCTCCAGTGGCAGCCTGTGGAATGGATTGTGCTTCAGCAGCTTTGAAATCAGATTCTGAGCACCCTCTGTTACAAATGGAGGAAATTTGTACTCTACCTTTAAACCAAAGAAATAGTCATCATTAGACATGTTTCTATGAAAGCATGCATTCAAGGTGCATGAACTATTAAGTATAACCATTACTCTTCCCCCCCCCACTATACATTAGTAATCATGGTTTTTCTCTTGCCTTTTTGCTTAGCAGTCTCTTTCTGCGTCACTGTGGGTTCTATTTAACTAGTGTTATCCCATACTTCTATTTTTGAACTAGCTCAGAGAAATTGTTCAAGCCTGTCTGTCCTAGGCTGCTTTTCCACAGTGGACTGCAAATGGGAAACGCAAATTGAGCAGGTAAGTGTGCCAGAGGATTGCACCTCAAATCTTGCAACTGAACCTGTTGGGAAGGACAACCTGGATTTACCAGAATACAAAAAAAATACTAAGACAACACATTTAAAAATCAGAAATTCTAGTTCTTTAATTGAAAACTCCTGAACTAAAGTCAATGATATTAGGCCCCAAACCTGGAAAGTACAAGTTCCATAACAGCTAGTTGAGAGTTAATTCCTATACCATGAAATGCTCAGATTCTAAATCAAGCAGCGTTATAATTCAACTTACCTTTGAAATGGCTCTGTATGTTTCCTGGTATGTGTCTGCCTCAAAAGGAGGCTTTCCTACTAGGAATTCGTAACACAAGACACCAAGACTCCATAGATCAACTTTTTCATCGTGTGTTCGCCCTTCAATCATTTCAGGTGGTAAGTAGTCAAGGGTACCACACAGAGTCGACCTCCTAGGAAACAAAAATGATGCACAGACTAACAACTGAAGGCTGCCACACACAACTATTAAGATATTTCCCCATGCACTCATCTAGATCTCCATTCATGATTTAACACTTTCTAAAGCACTTTGTCCATGAATAGTAGTATACAGTATACTGGAAGAAGACATGGCTGATGGTCTACCTGAACAAGAGCATCCCTTCTAGGGATGCTTGATACCCTTGTAATCTAAGTAACATTCTCAACTAGCAGTAGTTTTCCTAAACTCAATTCTTATAATTGAGACTAATGCTAACTTTTTTTCACAAAGCTTACTGCCTACAGAAACAAAACAATTTCCTCTTAGCCAAGTTCTGATTCTGTTGTCTGTCTCCATAGTACCAAGCTTCTTCAGCTCTCAGAAATGCAGGTCAGTAAAGCATGAGACTCAGATTAATCTCAGGATTGTGGATTTGAGCCCCACATTGGGCGAAAGATTCCTGCATTGTATTGGGTAGGTCTAGATTATCCTCTGGTCCCTTCCAGCTCTACACTTCTATGATTCCCTTACCTAGAGGATGGAGCATGCACAGACCATCCAAAGTCAGCAATCTTTAGCTCTCCATTCGATCCCAGCAGCAGGTTTTCAGGTTTTATGTCTCTATGAATTACTCTTTTCGAGTGGCAATATGATAACGCATCTGCCAGTTCAGTGATATACTGTAGAACAAATGAAGATTACAAATATAAGGAGTTCAATCTAGAAAATGTTTCTCAGTGTATCAATAACATGCTGCATCACTGATGCAAACAGGTCCTTAATACGGGACAAAAAACTTTAGACACACCTAATTCAAAACTCTCTTTCCCACAGCCAAGTACGAAGAACTCAAAACATTAGACGCCAAGCTGGATTAGGATAGCCCTCAACATAGCTTCTTCCTCATAAGAAGCTACTTTTAATACCGTATTGCCCAAAATATAAGCCACACCCTAATATAAGCCACACCTTTAAAATTAGAGGGGGAGAGAGAGATGAAAAAATACCCGACTATAAGCCGCTCTATTCCTCACTGCTCCTGGCTGAATACTGGGGGGGGGGGGGGAGCTGCATTGCCGACGGCCTTTCCCCTTCCTTGCTCTCTCCCTTCCCCAGTCTTAGGGGAGAGGATGGGGGACTACACAGAGGGCAGGTGCCACTTTGCCACACTCCTGGTGCTTTTTGCCCTGCACTGCTGGCTGCATACTGTAAGGTTGTGAATATAAGCAGCACTAACTTTTCAGTCGGAATTTGGGGGGAAAGTGACGCTTATATTCAGGCCAATAAAATAATAGACACTCCTGCCCCACCCAATCTTGCTCCAACAACTCCATAGCCTTCATCTGCATGCACGCCAAGCATTGTCCTGTATCAAGCAACCCGCCATGTAGCCTTGCCAAAGACTGACACATATAAATGTCCTATTTATTCCAGTGAAATTCCTCCCGTCCTATTTTGGGATATTCGTTACTGGAAAAGCCAACCTAGCAGTTTGAAAGCACACCCAAAAGTGCAAGTAGATAAATAGGTACCACTCCGGCAGGAAGGTAAATGATGTTTCCGTGCGCTGCTCTGGTTTAGGTGTTCCGTTGCGCCAGAAGCGGCTTAGTCATGCTGACCATATGACCCAGAAAAACTGTCTGCGGACAAACACTGGCTCCCTCGGCCTGTAAAGCAAATGAGTGCCGCAACCCCAGAGTCGTCTGTGACTGGACTTAACTGTCAGGGGTCCTTTACCTTTTTTACTGGAAAAACTATGAACTTCTCAACTCCATAAAACTGAGGAAACATACCTTACTCTACCATTTATACTGATATTGTTTCCCACTTTTGGACGAGCGAAACAAAGCTGTTTAGTATAACCCTGGCTCAAGTCAGTGAAAGAAGAATCTACTTTTTCATGCCCTTCTGGAAGGAAGAGTTTGGTCCTAAAAGTGCAGTTTTAGCTTCAAATGTGGTCACATACAGAGTTCTGAAAAAAATATCCTCACAATGTCAACATACATTAGCAGTCCGTTCCTCATCAAATTTAGTAAGCCTTTGGAGTTCTTTATACACTTCTCCACGTGGTGCATGTTCCAGGATTAGGTAGACTCTTGTTGCATCATGGAAGTAGCCATAAAGTCGGAGAATATTTGGATGCCTACAAGTAAGTATATGCATCTTTAATAATGATGGCTTCATTTGTAAATGACGTGAACATAATTCTCAATGCCTCCCTCAATTTGCCTACAATTTGCTAAATAAAGTACCATTTGAGAAATTCTGTAACCACCACCAAGTTAGTTAGAGCAGCTGTGGCTAAGAGTGTGCTTTACCAGCTTTGTCTGGTTTGCCACTTATGGCCATTCTTGGATGAGGATAGTCTGACCAGTGTCGCCCAAGTGTTAGTAACTTTGATGCTGGATTACTGCAGTGTACTCTATGTGGGGCTGCACATAGAATGTGGCAGCCAGGCTGCTAATGGGGGCACGCTGCAAATAAAATGTGACACCATTTTATAAAACATCTACACTGGGTGCCTATCTGCTGAGCTTGGCTCAGTGTCCTTTTATTTACACAGACCTGAAGGACTTATATTCAGGATACCTTAGGGGCTGCCTAAATCAGAGTTTGATCACTGGGAGCAACGACAGGAGTGTCATTGGTCATTCCCTGAGTAGGATAAAGTTCATTTGACATCAGCATGAAATAGACCCTTTAGTGTCATCAGCCTAGTCCTATGGAAAATTCTGCCAATAGAGATTCAGCAGGCACCTGTTTCAACCTTTTAACACCTGCTTAAAACTTTTCTGTGCTGCCAGGCATATGCATGCAATTAAGAAAACGTCTTTCCATAATAGTTGATTGCCTCTAAATTTCTACTTGCTTTTATTATATATTCTTGTAAGCTGGATTGATTTTTGATATAGCATTGTGTGTGTGTGTGTGTGTGTGTGTGTGTGTACACACAAACACAAATGTGGAATGCTTCTAAAAATAAAAATCTGCTTAAGATAGCAAACATAGAAACCCATTCAAAACGACCATTTAAAATCAATCTTACCGAAGATGAGACTGTATTTCTACTTCTCGCCGCAGTTGATGTTCAACACCTGCTTTTTCCAGCTGTGTTTTAAATAAGACCTTCAGCGCCAAGATGAATTTGCTCTCCTTTTCACGAGCCAGATATACATTTCCAAATTTTCCTTTTCCCAGAGGACGACCAATTTCAAAGTCATCAAGAGACCACTGTTTTCTACAAAACAAAGCTATTATTTAGGTTGCTGCAAGGTAATACAGCTGCCTCTCTGAAGTGAGAAGTTACTTGCATGTATATGGTCCTGTCCCAAAATAGTAAACTTGCTGGCAATTACAAGGCATTCAGTAATATAACATGCAAAAGTTTGTTTTGTTTCCAGTATTTTTGCTCACCTCTGTATTGTGCAAGAACTTTGTTTGTGGAAGTATATTGACAAAGCCCACCTTCCTCATATTCAGATTATACCACAATCTAAGAGCTTTACTAAATCAGACCAAGGGCTTATCTAAGTCCAACATTCCTTTCCAACACAGGTTGATTAGATTTTATTTACTTGAGTATTTCTAAACTACCAATTCTGGTAATGAATTCCACGAGTAACTTCATACAGTGTACTTCACACAATACACTATTGAAAACAACTCAGAAACAGTCACATGACTGACTGCAGTTCCATTTGGCTCTTATAACCCATGTTTTAAAACAAGACCATTCATTTTGCCTGTTGGTTCCAGGCTCAATTCAAGGTATTCACAATAGTACTCAAGTTAGGACCCAAATATCTGAAAGACCACTTCTCTCCTTACAGATTCTCCCAGGTCTTAAGAGTGGCAGAAAGAGCCCTCTTGGTAGCTCCATCATCCTCAAAAGTACCTGGGAAAAGGCATTCTGTCACAGCCCTTAAGCTGTGGAACTCCCTCTCCACAGAGGTGCATCTGGGAGCTTTCTTATGCAGCTCTTGTTGGATGCCAACAACACACCTCTTTACCCCAGCCTTTGAGATCTAAGATACCGTGGTACCTCTGATTACAAACGCTTTGGGTTACAAACTCCGCTAACCCGAAGTAGTTACTCCGGGTTGCAAACCTTGCCCCAGGATGAGAATGGAAATTGTGCGCTGGTGGCGCAGCAGCAGCAGGAGGACCATTTAGCGAAAGTGTGCCTCAGGTTAAGAACAATTTCAGGTTAAGAACAGACCTCCAGAAGGAATTAAGTTTGTAACCGAAGGTACCACTGTAAATATTTTTTTGGACCCACCCCATTCTTCTAATTTGTTTTAAACTGATTTTAATATTGTATTTTTAAATTGTTGTAACCAGCCCTAAGTACTGGACAGGTAAGAAATCATATAAATTATGAATTAGGTATTACTACTATGAATTGCACTTAAAGCCCCATCCTAGCTCTAGTGTTTATCTACCCACTTTTTACAGCATTCAAAGTTGAATGAGTCTTTGTCCATGTATCCCCAACTCCCCAATTTTTTTTCTTTCTGAAAACCAACAACTTCATTCACATCAGTGTGGCTTTATCTATGCCACTATACCCAGCTGACATTTTCATCAAGCTAGGCTCCATGACCAAGTTCCTCAAATCTTACCAGGTTCTGAGTGTGGTGCTGACAACGTCAAGATTTCAGGTTAGATACCCATAAGGGACAGCTGCAATTTCTGCTTTGCAGGGGGTTAGAATAGATGATCCTCAGGATCCCTTCCAACCCCACAATTCTATAATTATTCAGAGTGGGTAGGTTTATTTTCTGTCCTTCAGGGCATATCTAATTTAGCCATTTTACTGTACATTTCTCCAGTGCGGTAAGCAAAATGAGGCAAGAGCATCTAGGCCATTATTGTGTCAAACACCATTTCAAACACTCAGTTCCAAGATTGCGTCTTGGCCTGTGCATGAAAGACAAAACTGAAATTTAAGTGCACTGGTTAAGATTTAAAGTCAAATGGTGATAATGCAATTCACAAATCACATTTCCGTCTTCCTGCAGTTTTCATCTTTGACATCTTGCAGTTGAGGCTGTTTGAAATCACCATCTGTGTTTTGCAAGAATGCAGGGTTAGTCAGCATGCATTTCCCCTTCTTTACTCAGTCTGGAATTACTGCTAGTTCAAATTAGCATATTGGTTTCTGAGACAGGACTTTTCTCAACAACTGAAGTGTGGATTAATCACACCTCCGTCTTCTATGATTTATCTGCACTCTGCCTTTACTTTCTTACCAGTTTAACCAACAGAGGTTAGTCTAATAGGCCTATAAATCCCTGTATTCCTACATTCAACTCCATAGAGCTGTATCCAAAGCCAGAGAAAAGATGCTTGCACAAGGGAAATACTCTGCACCCTGAAAGGAATATGGCGATTAGGGGATCCTCAAGAAAGTCCTGCGGTGTCAGATAGGGCAGCTTGTGTGTGAAGCTCCTCCCATGCCCAATTCCTCACTCCTCATGTTCCTGACCTTTCACAAGCATCCCCCCAACCCCCAGAAGAGGCTTTAAGGCAGGGGGGTAAAAAGCCACAACAGAGAGGAGGGATTCTACGTGCCAATGAAATCTTGTGCTCATGCTGGCACTGGATGCAATCCAGACTTGAGTACAACTGTGCATTTCAGAATGCACTTCAAACACAACATAAACTTTGATGAAGGCCAATAAGCTGAAGCGATTAGAGGTTATATGAAAATATATCCAGCTTTTAATTCTTTTTAAAGGATATTTTACTAAAATGTTGTACATTTGTTCAAAGCATCCCATTTTAATTATCTGAGAGACCATCAGTAAGACTGGGAAAAGGAAGCAAGCTTAGAAATCAATTTAGAGTAAAAAAAATTAATCTTTTACTATGTAATTATAAGAGATTTGCCAAAAGCTGCAAAAAGAAGTAATCATGAATAACAACGGATTTGTATTTCATCTTCCTACAAAAAAATAATGTATGGAAGTAAATGAAGTATACAACTTACTTTTTGGTCTCACTGTTTGAATTTGACGCCCCTTTTGCCTCTTTCTTCTGATTTGATACACCTGGTTCAGCTTTTTTTCCTGCATGTAGAAAAGTTCAATACTCTTAAGCTCAGACTTTATGAAGCGACAATGCTCTCTAGCAATTTGTGTTTTAAAATGTCCCTCTCAGAAGGTAAACTTTGTGCTTTATATCCAGCACACAAAATAAAAAACTATTTATCTTAACCTGAAAACCATGCAGACCAATCAATATTCTGAATATAAGCAGCTTGGGTAGCAATCTTACTTCCTTACTTACTTGCCCCCCAGAAGCTGGTGAAGCTCACACAAAAGCTCCTAGCTCAAGACCAATAAGGGGCCTTTGGCAAGCTCACAATCTGTTTCCAAGTCCTTCCACCTGCAATACAAATGACTGCAGATGCTTTCTGCAGAGTGTATCTAGGTCATTTACACCACTGACTAAGTAACACTCCATGCCACCATCTCAATGAATTGGAGCCTAAGTTTCTATTGGGAAGTACCCCAAGGCAAGGCCATCTTTACTTAAGGGTGCAAGGGGTGCTGCTATGCGGCAGCAAAGTCAGTGGCACCTTTGACACTACTGATCTTGCGCTAGTGGTAGGCAGGCGGCGTGAGATTAGTCATGTCAAGGGGGCCGCTGACCACGAGGAATCTCAGCTCAAGCCATCCAGGTTTGCTCTGCTTAAGAACTTCCAAGGGAAGGAGTCAAGAGTGAGCACCATCTCCCGTTTCCTGTGGGAAAACTGCTTGCTTGATCTGCGTCTGCCTCCCAAGCCATGATCAGCCTGGACAAGGAAGAGACCAAGTTCGATTTCAATTTCCTCTGAGTTTAACCAGAGCGATGAGGGTGCCAGCAGCAAAGGTGGGTGGCGAGGCAATGCCATCCGGCTTCCCGGGATTTAAGGTGGGGGGGGGGAGAGGTTAGTTTATTTCCAGAACGTTAAATATAGTGGTTCTTTTGGGACGAAGGAATAAGAGTCTTCACCAGAGGCAGAGCCAAGGCATGGAAGGAAGGAGCCATCTGGAGGCGCCTCCTGTGGCTGCGATGCAAACGTCTCTCCCTTCTTTCCCCTAAGAGATGGGTCAGTTTGGGGGCTAAGCTAAATTTGGGGGCACTGGGCAGATCTTTGTACCCCGGCGGCACATATGCTAAAGACAGCCCTGCCCCAAGAGCAGGTTCCTATTCATAGTACACTCCAGCTATTGAACACAAGGAGACATTCAACAATTTCTTGCTTCTCTCTGGAGCCATTTGGGCATTCTAGGAACTGAGAATTGGCCTTCCCTGGATCAATTATACAAGTGAAAGGGTTGTTTTGTATGAGACATCCACATATTAGCTGCCAGCTGGGCATTCTAGGAACTGAGAATAAGGCCCCAGTGCAAAATGTAATACAGGCAACCCTCGTTTTGGACAGCGGTTATGTTCCGGGTCATAGCGCATGTCGGCAGAGGGCACATAAGCCTACCCCACCCCCATTTCTAGATTTGAAAACGGCCTGCATGTACACAAAACAGGAGTTGCCTGTATATATTACAATTGAATTCTTGGTTCCTATCAAAGAGACCTAATTTTCTGGGCCTAATTCAAGGTACTTGCCTTGATATTAATGCTTTACATGATTTGGGTCCCAAATACCTTCAAGAGCATTTATGTGCCAATTAGGACATGACAATTTGCAAAAGAAGATCATCTTATATGGTGCCACCGCCTTTGGAAATGCAGGGAGCTGATTGTCTATAGGGGTGCATCAGGCAGTATCTCTTTACAGCTTTAGGTGCACACTGAAGGCATACCCCTTTTTGACCTTTGACAGTATATATCTGGTTTGTTATGTATATATGGCATATCATTTTGTGGTGGGACTGTTTTGTTGCATTATATTATTTTTAAATGTAACCCACCTTGGGACCTTAAAGTGAAAGGCAGGTAACAAATATTAATCAGCATCTCAGTGTCATCCATGAACAGAAGGAACCCTCCTGTTCAGATACCTTGTTAGCACCCAAGCCTAAGTTGCTACTCAATAATTTGGTTTTTTGGTTGCTACTCAATAATTTGGTTTTTTCTGGCTTTCTTGACTTTATAACCATTTTAGTACGAACTTTATACAGAATAGCAACCAACACATTTGTTACAGAGGTGGACACATTTGAACAGCACTATTTACCAGAAACAGAGGGCTGCCGAGACGTTTCAGTGGCTTTACTTGGACCTACACTCCTAGATGTTGGTTGAACAAGAAGTGTTGGTTGATGCTGAGTTAACTGTTTGGAACGTTTTGCACTGGCAACAGTAGGTTTCTGTGCCTGAGGCTGAATAGGCACCCGCTGAGCAACATTTAAAGGAGTCAGAACACGCTGCTGTTGGACTTCAATTCCAGGTGTCGGGTTCTGGGTCACAGGAACCCGTCTTGCACCATCCACAATAGCTGCCTGATTTTTAAAAAAACAACAACAGTAAATATCACGCATAGCAAGCTAAGAGATCTTGCATCCTGGTTTGTCTGAACTGACCAATGAGAAAAAACCATAGCTTCCCAAGGTGGAATCTAAACACATAAAAACACTGTGAAAATGCTTAAAAAAAAAAAAAAGTTTTGAAAAATACATTGAATCTGGCATAGCTCACTCTCGCCATCTAGTGTCACATTTGTATACTGCACTTTACAACACATTTAAAACATTTCATTTGCAGCTACATAGCCGAGTCCCAAGTCCGGACATAAAAGAAAATTGCATTTATGCAAGCATTCATCTAGACTTGGCCTTAAATAGATGGGGAACATTACTCCACATGTTAATTATTCACTCCAGCACTATCAAATATCAGTTTTGGTCACATACAGAAATAATCCAGTAAGAACTGTAGCTCTGATTAACAAAGCCAAGATTTACAATGCTCAGTATCTGAAGAGCACTTTACCTTGCCATTATGAGCTGAATTAGCATTCAAATTCTCTTTACAAGCTTTGTCCATTACTGCCTGGAGAAAATGAAATTCAGTTATTCAACTTGTGTAAAACATGAAATCCAAGTTATTTAAAGCTCTCACTTCTATAATCTAGGCGCCAATGATTCTAAAACCAGTGAGCTTGACATATTTGATAAAACATACAATTCTATGCCTGCCAAAGCAGTGAGGCTCCCAAAACATTAATCCCACTTCTTGATAATATTTAGGCAGCTTAATAGAAGCAAATGACGACACACTAGAATTCCCTGATGCAGCTCATACTACCTGATATTTGGAAATGCGTGAAGATTTTATCACTGCCCAGAAGGCTTTTCCGTTTTAAGATCTGAAGGAGCAAACAAGCTATGGTATACTGATAAACTTGATTTGGAAGAAATTCTTAATGCTTTCCACAGAGGTGGATTATTGGCTATTACAATATGCGGGTTGTCCCAGAGGGTGAAGCCCAAGTAGGTAAATGAGTCAAAGTGTAGCTGGTTTGTTTCTGCTTATCCAGCAGAAATGATGGGGTTGTGTTTTATGGATGTGAGAAAGGAAGAAAATAACTTTTTTACTGAAATACCTCTGGTTGCGAACGGGATCCATTTTGGAGGCCCGTTCGCAACATGAAAAGAACGCAACCCGCCATGGCGCATCTGCGCATGCGCGAGTTGTGATTCGCCGCTTCTGCGCATGTCATTTTGCATGTCTGTGCATGCGGCGAAACCCGGAAGTAACCCTTTCTGGTACTTCCAGGTTGCCGCGCGACACAACCTGAAGAAAGGTAACATGAAGCAAACGTAACATGAGGTATGACTGTAATGCAAACACTAATAACCTATAAATAGTAAATAAAACTGGGTTATCCCCACAACTGGAAGGATCTCTGGGACTATATATGCATGTATCTTGAGAGTGAAGTGCAGCTTTGTTTTTTCCTAGGAGTAGGGCAAGTTGAAAAATATGCTCAAACATTTGGAAAACCTACAGCTTCATGGCAGTCCTTGGGCCTCTTTACATAGTGTTATCCCCATACATCTTATAAGCCCCTTTATTCTTTAACTCTTCAAAGCTATCTCACAACCCATGCCACACAACTTTGTTTCTTTGTTCTAATGAAACTCAACCTTGTAACATGTAACAAATAAAAATTGAAGATTACAGTTGATGCTTGGGGTACCTTCCAAACCAGTGTTTTTTTCAGAGGGTACTCATGGGCATGCAGTAGCGGCACCTCTTTCTAGGGGAAAAAACACTGCTTCAAACTACGGTTTTTAAGTACATTGCACCCCACCCCCCAAAAAACCTGGGAGCTGCAGTTTACATCTCCCAGAGCTACAATTCCCAGCGCCCTTAACAAATCAGTTCCCAGGAATCTTGGGGAAGGGAAAAAGATGTGCTTTCAGTGTATACGGTGCATGCAACCAAGCACTGAGGCCTCCTCACTCCCTCTCTCATTCTACGCAGAAGAAACGGGGCTTTCTAGAAGTTTCCTTCGTGCTGGGCACCTATCCCACCCCAGAGCCATTCAAGCCATTACTCACGAGTGCCACAGCTCAAGGTCGTAACCACTTTCCTTAACGACACCCCGAAACCAGACGCAGGCAGGCCGAATACCTCACGATTCCTGCGCACTCCAGAGGCCTCGGCCGCCTACCCTCCGCGTTCCTCCAACAGCCTCCGGAGCTATTTGAATTCAAACCTTCGCCCGCCTACTCAGCAACGCTCTTTAAACCGCCGCCGCGCTCCTATTGGTGGAGCTCACCCTGTTGTCGACGAGGCTACCGCTCGCTGATTCGTTGGTCTCCGCAACCACCGCTCCGGCCATTCGCGGGCTTCTAACTGTCGCCTTTGAGGGAGAGCCGCTGCCCTCGCGGCTTGCGATCATTTGCCCATGTGCAGAGGAAGGGACACTGAGCGGGGCGGGGTTTCGCAAGGCTGCTCTTCTCCTGCTGGTGTCTGTTGTTGTGAACCGTGAACAAGAGAGAGAGAGCGCTTGGCTAAGCAGGATACGCTCTCAGCGTAGCGCGCGAGCACTCTTTTAGTAGGCTCGCGATACGCTGGTTGCGTAAACCCGTCGCACAGGGCCCATTGCTCTTTTCCCTTGCGCAAGTGGCGCAGCCCCTACGGTGTCGACGGCAAACATCTCGTACCCACCGCCTCATTATAGTGTGACGGACTCAGACTAAGACTGAGAGTTGGGTCTATTCCTGCCCCCAGTCTCTACACTTTGGAGCCGAACCCCCCACTTTGAAAGACTTGAGTGAGGCGGCTCCTGTGAGGGCAGCTGCCAACACTGCAGGGCTGGTTTTTTGTGACAATGAAACTCGCTTGAGTGTCCACAGAGAAACTGTGACATATTTTAAGGGGGAAACGTGACAGGCCAGCAGAAGTGCGGCTCTGCACCTTGGCTGCAAAGGGGAAAAACAGACAGTGGGGCATGCCATTTTGCATGAGGGGTGACTCTCCCTAAAACCAAGAGTTCACCACGCCGAATTTGAAAGACCGTGTGAATGGCCATTCTGAAATGAGCTAGCTTGCTGCAAACTGTTGGGAGCAGCAGGGCTGCCCAGCCAAAGAGGGCCACAGCCCTCTGGTCCATTGGTGACCTCCAGTAAGTGGTAGTGTTTGCCCACAAAGAATGCAAAGGTCAGATTCACACCAATGTTTTGTTTGGTTTTTGAAGAGATGCTGAGCGGTTGTTTTCTTTCAGGTGGAGGGCATCAGATTGTTTTTTAAACCTATGGGCCCAACAGGAATAGGTAGCACTGGGTGGGTGAAGACCAATGATTCTGGTATTCTTAGTTTTTCAGTCTGTAGCATCAAAAAAGTGTTTGTCTGAAGACAACTTTGACCACATTTTATCAGAGCCGTGGTGGTCTATCAGTTCAGGTATCAGGCTACTAAGTAAAAAAAAAGCAACTTGCCACGGGATGGACTTTCTGTTGACAAATGTGAAACAGCATTGCACCAGACTAGATTTCCCATAATGCTCAGTTCTGTATGATGGACATTTTGCCTCTCAAGCAGGCAGCTGTTGACAGATGTGAGTGTGGATTTGAAGAGAAGCCCATTCCTCTGTCCATGTCTTTTGAAAAGCTACCATGACAGGATTATGAGACTGACCTTTGAGGACCAGGGAAGACATCAGATTAATGTGTGCTTCTCAGGTTGAAGGTCATCTGCATATAACTTAATTCTTGAGGACAAGTGAGAGGATTGAAGAGGTAGTGTGAAGGATATACAGTTGTGAGAAAAAATGACAAGTCGTCGTATCACGCCACCATGTGATAGACGGCAGTTTCCATGGGGCATGAGTAACATGGGCTTGCCTACCAATGAACCACGACCAATGCGACTGTCATTTCTTGAAGCTGATGTGAGTAGAATTGTTTGATAAGATTGGGGGCATGAGGTATTTGGGCCTGTTGCGATGTAGACTGTCAAAGCAAACATGCCCAAGGTCATTCTTCCTATCTTTTGTCACTGAACAGTGCCCATTTACTTATGCACCGCTTGTCTAAGGTTGCAATCCACTGTACACTTATTTGGGAATAAACTCCCTTGAACTCAGTGGGACACCCTGAGTAAACATGCAACGGATCAGGCTGCACAATTGCAACTCTACTCATTTTTAAAATAAGTCCTATTAAACTCAAGTGGGGTTTACCTCTGGGTAACTGCCTAGGAACTGGTTGTGAGATTACGAGGTAAATGCTTTATTTAAGACAGACATCCCTAAACTTGGCCCTCCAGATGTTTTGGGACTACAATTCCCATCAACCCTAACCACTGGTCCTGCTAGGGGTTATGGGAGTTGTAGTCCCAAAACATCTGGAGGGCCAAGTTTGGGGGTGCCTGATTTAAGAGGAGACCCCATATTTCACCATCTGAGCTGCATGGCATTCAATAGGAAGCTCAATCATCTTTAAAATGGTTGCGCACCTCTGGATATGAAGAACTGGTCAGGGAAGAGTTTGGGACTTTTAAAGTCAGTATACTGTATATTATCCCATTTTTAGCCAGAAAAAAGAACCCAAGAGGTCAAATAATCAGGCCCATTCTCAACAGTTTTGTTAAAACTTTTGGAAATTCCTAAAGACCTTATATTAATAAGTTGTGTACACACATTTTCAGGATATCGGTGCTTAAGGCTGCAATTCTGTACGTGCTTACCTAGGAGTAAGCCGCATTGTGGGTAGGGCTTAGATCTGAGTAAATGCACAGCAGTGTACTGGAAGTGACAACAGAATTATGAATCAGGCTTAGCAGAATTTACTGTCCCTAGAATAAAATCCTAGCTCCTTGTTTGTGAATGAAATATCTACCACACTGCACATTTTTTAATATAATCATTATGGGCATGGCCAGGGATTTTGTTGGGGGGCAGGCTTTTGTTAGGAGGGGCAGAACCTCATGTTTGTATTGATGTTTATTGATGGCACCTGCCCCTCTCTAGGCTACACTCATGATGCTGATCCATTTAACTTGGATTTTCAACTAAGTATCCTTTTTTGTGTGTGGCAAGGCTCCTGTGCCTTGATCGTTTTACAGTAGCCAAAAATTTAAGAATACTGTACTGTACTGTAAAACATTTGCCCCCAAGAGGGAACTACAGTGATAGAGAAAACTTGGCATGCCAAATTCCTTCCCACTATCCATCTTCACGTCGCATTTCGAAAAGACGTGGTTTTACTGTTGGCGCATGCGCACACGTGACCCTTGCTTGCGCTCCTTTTCTCCTCCCAGCTGCGGCTTCAATCGATGTGCGGAGGTTCGATGCAGCAGCCTGTTCGACGCAGCGGCCCTCGGTCCAGGTTGCTGCCGGCCCCTCCGCAGGCTCCGCTCCCGCTGCCTTTGCCGCCGCAGCCGCAGCCGCCCGCCGACGTCGTCGGGCCCCCGGCAGCCATTTTGAGCGCAGATCGACCCAGGCCGAAAGACGGGCTGGTAAGAATCAAGTGTCGCTTTCCGGGCCCGGCGGTTTCGCCAGCTCTTCCCCGTGGCCGTTTCTTGCACGTGGAGAACGCCAGGTTACCCGCCGCTTTCCCTTTAATGGAAGAGCCGCCCAGCCCCGCAGCCTTTGTCACGATAGGCTCGGTGTTGTGGGAGGTGGGAAATACGGATTTCGGCGCGGGGAAAAGGCTGCAGGAGGGATCTACCAAACCCTCGGCAATTTTCAGGTGGCCCGTGGGAGAAAAATTGCGGGAACTATTAGGTTATATTACTTAATATAATTTTGTCCTTGGTTGCTTTATTTATTTCTGCTGTGAAAGCAACCTTCGGCATTTTACTAAAAAAAGAAGTAGGTTACAAATGCTTTCAAAAATAGAATTAAACATAAATGCCTTATTCCTGTACATGTATGTAGTTATTTTTTCCTTCGTTTCAGACTTCTGCAAGACAGCCGTTTCTCACAATGTATAGACCAAAAGTAAGCCTGAAAGACAGGCAACAACTTTACAGACTCATTATTAGTCAATTGCTTTATGATGGATATATCAACATTGCTAACGGTCTGATAAATGAGGTAAAACCACAGTCTGTATGTGCACCCTCTGAACAACTATTGCATCTTATTAAACTGGGTAAGTTGTGATGTGAAACAAATTTAATATGCTGTGTTTAAGGTCAGGTATGCACTATGAGTTCTGTTAAGACTGTTGTTTTAGATGGCATGTCAAAACATCAGTAATCAAAATACTTCTTTTGTCTCTGGATATTTAAGCCATTAATGTTATCTGCAGTCACTTAAGTCTTCTAAAACGATAGTTAGCAAATAGCACTGATAGTTGTCCCAGATCAATACTTACTAGAGAAATATGTAAAATGAGCCATTATATTCTGTGATCCTGCTTGGAATAGGATGTAAAGCAGCAAAGACATGTACATGATAGCTCTGTTGCAGCTATTTGTGTATAAACTAGGTCAGCTTCCCTATCTTTCCAGTGAATTTGCAACCAAGCTACACCTTAGCTTCCCACCAATCTGCTATCTCTCCATTTTACGCTTTGGAGCAAAGATCAGTTGCTGCTCATCTACTTGTGTGGGTGCCAGGTACACTAAACTAGAGAGGCACAGTTGTGAATAACTGCATTTCACCTTGTGGGTTTTTTAGGAAGACTTTCTTTTAAACAGGTGAACATATCATATAGAGTAAAAATGGTTGTTAGCGGTATGAATTATTGTGCCAGTTTACTTTCCACAAATTTTCTGATGTTTTCTTATGCTTCCAGTTAAGTTATAAAAACCTTAAACAACACCCCAGTCCAAGAATCGTATTTAGCAGCCTCAGCTTTTGTAGCTGGGGTCAGACAGGTCCCCACCCTTCTAGACCAGATGGGAAAGGCCTATAAGGCAGGGAACAGGTCTTCTAGGACTCACAGCTTGATAAGCGTTCAAAATACCAATGAATTAGGTTTAAGAACTATTGTCATAACAGGTTTTTTCCTGTTTATAAAGTTTGGGGCTTCTTACTTTTGGGAAATGAGCTTTTGTAATTTCTTTTCTTCCAGGAATGGAAAATGATGATAGTGCAGTTCAGTATGCAATTGGGCGCTCTGATACAGTAGCTCCTGGCACAGGGATTGACTTGGAATTTGATGCAGATGTGCAGACCATGTCCCCAGAAGCTTCTGAATATGAGACCTGTTATGTCACATCGCACAAAGGACCATGTCGTGTAGCTACATACAGCAGAGATGGACAGTTAATAGCTACAGGATCAGCTGATGCTTCAATCAAAATACTTGATACAGAGAGAATGTTAGCAAAGAGTGCTATGCCAATTGAGGTAAATGCTCAAATAGTAATGAATCAATAAATGTTTGCATTTTCCTTTTGCAGCTTTAGGGTCCTCTGGGAATTATCTGCCAAAAGAAACTGGTCATGCTTCTATTTGTGGGGCTGTTTTCAGAGAGTAGCTTTGAATGACAGCATCTCATCACTCTGCCAGTTAAGCTGTGGAGTGCCAGTGCTATTTACTAGTCATATGAAGCTGTTGGGAGCAGTCTCAGTTGGGAGAAGCCTGGACGCCGTCATGGGCTGGATGAGGATCAATAAACTGAGCCTCCTCTGATAACACAAAAAGCCTGTGGGTGGATGGTTCCTGAGTCCAGGAACTGGGTTGCTTGAATTCACTTTAAGGCACAGGTATACAGATACTGGCATTAGAGGCCTAGGTAGGCATAGAGAGCCTACTACCAACTTCAGTTGGTATGTCAACTTCACCTTTTCCGAGACAATGATAGCCTGGCCACCATGATCCACACATTGTTAACCTCATAATTAGATTAATGTGGTTTATATGGGTCTGCCTTTGGACTTTGTTCAGAAGCTTCAGCTAGTGCAGAATGCAGCAGCTAGGATTCTGAGCAGAGTACCTGTGTTTAAAGCAGTGTTTCCCAACCGGTGTTCCGCGGCACACTAGACGTTGCCTGGTGTGCCGTGGGAAGGAGGCGGGCGAGTCGGGCGGCGAGAGGCGGGGCGGCGGCGGCGAGGAGAGGCCGCCCAGCGCGGGGGTCTCGCCGTCTGCCTGCCTGGCTGCCTGCGTGGCGCTGACGTCACGGGGCTGTAACGTGCCCCACATAGGCACATGCGGGGCGGCGAGCGAGCTCCCTCCCACATCCCATCGCCGCTCGCTTCGGCCGGCCTACTGGGCTGTCGCAGGCGGAAGGCCTACGCATGCGCGAGGTTTTCGCGCCTTCGGGATTCCCTTCATGCCTTCCTCCTCCCGGGTCCTTGAGAGCGCGGGAAGCGGCAGCGCGAGACCGGCGTTGAGCCTGATAGGTATTGCGCTTGCCAAGGCAGTCATTTGGGAAATGAAAACTTGCAAAGCAAGCAACCAGTTCAATCTGAAGTACGTGTATGCTTAATATCCTGTATCTGAAACCTGTTCTGCCCCCTCCCCCACACTTGGTGCCATTTTCATCTACACATGCAGCAGAGTAAGTTGACCCAGAATAGTACCAATTCAGATGGCAGATGGGAGAATGACAGTGCTGAATTCTTTCCCATGTAGAACAGTCCCTGCAAATAAAAACCTAGCATATTTGGAAGAGGGATGCTAGCCTAACCATTACCTTCTATGCTGTTACTATTTTTTTATTTTTTTTTTACATAAGTAAAAAGTGACCTTTCCCCATCTGGCATGGTGGTGTGCCTCGAGATTTTTTTCATGAAACAAGTGTGCCTTTGCCCAAAAAAGGTTGGGAAACACTGGTTTAAAGAACTGCATCAGAAGAAAAGGAGGCAATTTTTATTATTTCCCCCCTCTCCCTACAGCCACCCACACATCTCTCTCTCTCTCTCTCTCTCTCTCTCTCTCTCTCTCTCTCTCTCTCTCTCTCACACACACACACACACACACACACACATTTTGTAGAGTTTTGTGGGGTACAGGAAGCTGCAGGGGAAAGGGTATTGGTGACTGAATTTAGTGCTAGCATAGCCATGGACTTGCAAAGTTTGGACTAGTCCTGATCTCTCGAGTTCCTTTTTTCATTTGTAAGATGGGCTGTTAATGACCCACTAAAGAGAGTTATTTGGACATATACGAGAGATTGTTTCACACTTTAAACATCCTGCATAAACAGTTGTGGGAAGATGCAGATCCACTGTGTTCCCTATGAAGGGAACACCATCAGATGTGCAATAGACAGCATTTGTGTCTTTATGCCTGCAGCGAAAATTCTGTGCTTACTGTGCTGTGTTTTGCAATGTATTCTTCAGGTCATGATGAATGAAACAGCTCAGCAGAACATGGAGAACCACCCTGTTATTAGAACTCTCTATGATCACGTGGATGAGGTGACATGTTTAGCTTTCCATCCAACAGAACAAATCCTTGCCTCTGGTTCAAGGGATTACACACTTAAATTGTTTGACTACTCAAAACCATCTGCCAAAAGAGCCTTCAAATATATCCAGGTTAGACACTTAAATCAAAACTTTATAAGGAATAACAAAAATAACTAGAAAAGCATGACTTTTGAAGCCTTGTTGATGTTATTAAATGGTGTGTACAAGTGTTCTTAGGATTAAGACCATCCTGGTAAAACATACTTTGGACATTGCCATTCAGACTCCTCCTAACTTTAATTGAGGGGCCAAACTAGCTATGAAATGGTTTTCATTCATTCTTCCCCTGGCTTTTTAAGAACTGAAAACTAGTATCAGCTGCTGCAGTTGAGTGGAAGAACAGAGAAGTAGAATACAGGACTGCTTAATTCCCCCCCCCCCTTTCAAAAACATTTTATATGGGGATAATGTGTGTGATTTTAAATGTTGAATGCCTGGGAAGGATTTGTATTCTGCAAGGTAGGATGTAAATAATTGTAGCAAATAAATAAAATTACCACCAACACCCCAAGTTGTTTTTAGGGTTATTTCCCCTATATTTCCCCCCTTGGGAAGGGCGATATAGCTAGAAAATTCCTAGGGGAAGGTTTAAGTGGCTCCTCTGTCCAATCTCTCAAGAAGAATTTAACATGGAACACCATGATCATCCAATCTGCTAGAGAAGGGGCGAAATGCATAGGGTAGATTACAATAGATCTGAAGTAGTTTGTGACTTCTTTAAGCATAACTAAATACTTCTCTTCCCTAACAGTAGCTTAGTTTTACCAATTGATTCAGAGCATGAATCCAACTTAAAGGAAAATGAGAGTGGTCTCTGGGGATCTACAAAGTAGGTGATACTGATCTTGAAATGGTGTGACTCGGACACAACTCCCTTCAGAACCTTTTTCCTGATAAATAATAATCTCACCTCTTTTATGAGGACCTGCTTTCCCACACTTTGTTTAGAAAAATCTGTTCTGCTGTGCCATGAGTCCTGCCTGGCTTCTTTAAATAGCAATGTTGATGTATATTTTATACAGTAGCCAACACAAGTTTGGTGTTTAGGTGGATCAGTGCACTGGGAAGATGCCTTTTAATGTTAACTGCCTATTTTCCAACTAAACAGGAAGCAGAAATGCTGCGTTCTATCTCTTTCCATCCTTCTGGAGACTTCATTCTTGTCGGTACCCAGCATCCTACCCTGCGACTGTATGATGTCAATACTTTCCAGTGCTTTGTATCTTGCAATCCTCAAGATCAGCACACTGATGCCATATGCTCAGTTAATTACAATGCAAGTGCTAACATGTATGTAACGGGCAGCAAAGACGGATGCATCAAATTGTGGGATGGCGTTTCAAATCGTTGTATCACTACTTTTGAAAAAGCGCACGATGGGGCTGAAGTCTGTTCTGCCATTTTCTCCAAGAATTCAAAGTATATTCTGTCTAGTGGAAAAGACTCTGTAGCTAAACTGTGGGAGATCTCTACAGGGAGAACACTAGTCAAATATACAGGTGAGTAGATGTTGACCAATATCATAGATAAGTATATATTTCGCTCATGTACTCTTAGCCATGATCCCATCCTCCATTACATCTAGTTAAATGTAATGGCCTTCCTGGGTGTATCATGAGGAAAAATGTAAATTGAAAGTTCTGTACAAAGTCTGCAACAGTGGCATATAAATCCAGACTTTTTCCCTTGAAATTTTGAACAAATAGTTGATTATTGCTCATAAGGAAATAACTTCATGATCTCCTCATGACCTAGGAGAAAATCAGGTAAATTCTGCAGTCATGTCCAAAATCATACTTGTGTGTTTGCACAGTTCTTACTTTAAATCACGGGGGTTTATTTAAGAGAAATCCTTGGGTTTCACACATTGATTCGTTTCCTACTAATACTGCTTGATATACAAATGATGTTGCTTCTTTTTTCTATCTTGCTGAGCTGGAAACAAACTACATCAACATGTAAGCCTGCAATTTTCTGCTCAATGCTTTCTCTAATACTTCCAGTGTGAGATGCTACTGCAGTAACAGCTCCCTCAGAAATCAGGAAATTGTATGAATTAACTTCTCTGGAAGAGCTCCTTTTCTGTAGAGGCATATTTTGTAATACACATTTTCAAGTTTCTAACATGCTAAACCAGCAGGGTGCAGTCAAGTCTTGGCATACATCCGCTGTCAAAGACACTCTGCCTCTGAATGTCAGTTGCTGGAATCACAAGTGAGGAGAGAGCTGTTGCACTAGGCTCTTGCTTGCAGACTTCCCATGGGCCATCTGGTTGGCCACAGTGAGAACAGAATACTGTACAGAATACTGTACTAGATGGCCTGATCTAGCAGGGCTCTTTCTCCAGTCTTAAATACAGTCTTTACAAAGAAATAAGGGCACTGGGGGGCATAGTATGCATCCTCAGCTGTAGTTGGAAAGCAGTACATTACCTTGATTTAACATTTGTGGTTGGTTATTTTCTCACTAGATGGACTCTACCAATCCAACTAGTGCACTACTGGGTTTCTTTCTGAGAGATGATTTTCTGTTGCTCTTGTATGCTGTGAGCAACAGCTGTTTTGGTTCATGTGAATGGCACATGCTTTAATAATGCTTTCATACATTTTATGTTATTTTTGAGATTTTTGGAATACAGTGGTACCTCGCAAGAAGAAAAACTCGCTAGACGAAAGGGTTTTGCGGTTTTTGAGCTGCTTCGCAAGACGAATTTCCCTATGGGCTTGCTTCGCAAGACGAAAACGTCTTGCAAGTTTGTTTCCTTTTTCTTAACACCGTTAATACAGTTGCGACTTGACTTTGAGGAGCAACTCATAGAACACGGTGTGGTAGCCTTTTTTGAGGTTTTTGGTATTTTTGAAGCTTTTCCAAAACTTTTCCGACACCGTGCTTCGCAAGACGAAAAATTCGCTAGACGAAAAAACTCGCGGAACGAATTAATTTCGTCTTGCGAGGCACCACTGTAAATATTTTTTCTACATAGGCATCATTTATTAGAATCTAATTCATGGGACTTTAAATATGTCTCTATATATCAAAATGTCAGGCTTTGCAATAACTTTTACCATAGATAATTCCACGTTGAATTCTGGGTGGTGTATTTTCACATGTCTATCCCTATTAGAAGCATTGAAATTAATTTCCTTATAGGCAATCCAGGAAGTAGATAAGTGTCAGTAAGTTTAAAGGCTCTTGAGAATACTTGTCTCAAAATTGGCTAATGAACATAAATAGTTTGTATAGATACTGAGAAGCCTTGCTACATTACACTGGAGTAAGAGTTTGGCATTTAAGACAAGGGTACTAACCTGTGGCTTCCCAATGTTGGACTCCAACTCCCATCAACCTGAGGCAGCATGACCTAGAGTTGCAGTCCAGCATCATCTGGCAGGCCATTCGTTAGCCACCCCTTCTTTAAGATTGCATCAAGTGTGTTGTGTGTCAGTGTAGTTTTTGTAAGAGAGAGAAAGAAAAAGAAGGATGTACCAAAGCCTTGTAATACTAATTCTCTGTTTTCTGTTTTGGAGATTGCAACCAATTTAGTTGACTGTTTCACTGCTATGTCTAAGTCATTGTTTAAGTCATTATCTAGAGCTGGGTTCCTGGTCTGTCATTCTCTCAGTTCTGCCATTAAGTTCGGGCATGAAATCTCTTCTCCTACCCAACATGTTTTATGATAAATATTAATATACTTCACGGCCTCCTATACTTCTAGGAGAAAACGGTTTTTCTTCAGTATTTTTCTTTCTTAATAACAGTGACTCATGTCCAGTTTCTAACATTTTAAACTACCCCAATTTGTTTTGCCCTGCCCAGTAGTAGGTGATAACCATTTTTGGTGGGGGGGGTTTTAAACTATATGTTAGCAATAGCCCATGTACTACAACAGACGTAGTTTAATTATGCTCCCAATTATATTATATTTTAAAGAGTACTCCACAAAAAGGAGGACTGTCAACTTAAAAGGAAACTTGTAAATTGTATCTCCGATGTTTAGTTTATTATATTCTTCTCGTTGCCTGTGATAATTATTTTAAAGGGATATCACTTCCACCTTTCATGAACACCACCAGCACCAGCAACAAAAGTGTGTGGATTACCACACCTAATTCATGCTGGCAGTATCACCAAAGTGGTATTAGCTTCAGGAATCGGCTACCACAAGACATGGTGGTACTAAGATAGTTTCAAAAGGACAAATACATGAAGTTTATCATGAGGTTTATCAATTATTATTTGCTGCAATAGCTAAATAGAAACTTGGAAGTCCAGAACTAGTAAACATTAGAATACCAGTCATGGAAAAGAGATAGGGAATGCTTCTGCGCCATGTTGGAAAGCTTCTTGGAGGCCTCTGACCATTTTTGGAAATGGGTACTACGTCGATAACAGTATGATCATGAAGAACTTGATAAAAGAACTTGATAGAGGGTTTATTTTATAAAAATGCAGTATTTTGAAACTGCAAGTCATCTCTGATATGGCATCTCTGACATTGCAAATTCTGGTCTGTTCCTGCAATCCTCGTGTTTCCTTAAAACAGTTAAAACTGTAGGGATATTGGGGAGTGGGGTCCGGAGGGAGCACACTCCCCACTCCGCGATATCCCTACAAAAACATCTGTGACAGTAAAACTGAAGTATCCTTTTCACATAGAACTATCTAATATATGGCTTCCATTAACTTCCATCCACCAAAATTGTAGAGACAGATTTATCATTAAATATTTGTAGTGATGTCAGAGATAAAGCTCAACCTAAATCCCAAGGAAGGGGGGGGGGAGTTCTACTCATTTCATTTGAAAACTTTTACTCCATCCCTAAAAGACAAGATGAATACTCTTTCAGATATAACTTTTTTTTTCATTTCCAACTGGGAATATTTTTTTTTATATCATAAATAATGTATTTTAGGTTTGAACAGATTTCTTTTCTGCCAACATGGAAATAAAGGTGGATAGCTGAGATTTAGAAGACAGAGAAAATGTGGTACAGGTGGGATCTGCAATAAAATATTTTAGCATTGGACTGGGTGTTTTTGAGGGGGTGGTCCCCGCCTAGGATTTAAGGTTTTTGTACTTCCCCGCCTAGTATTTAAGGTTTTTGTACTCTGCAAACTTTGAAGTTTTTTGAGCCTGCTGATAATCTCCTGCTTGTGTATGTGATACCACTTTGGCTACATAAATACCATCACTTGGAGAATTGAGATCTCTTTAAATATATGTGATAATAGATCGCAAACAAGTCCTTGCCCTCTTGGAGGTAAAGTTTCTTTAGTGGCACTTTTCAAGACAGAGACAGCTGTTTGGGTTAAAGATACATCAGTGTCTGCTAAGATCCCAGCAAACCTTTTGTAATATCCTGATAACAGTTTTGCTACTCATAAATTGACTAATGGTCTCTCTTACTTTCTTTACTGCAACTAGTTGGTTCAACCTATTCTTTTCCTCATCTGAAATTTTAGGAATCTGGACGTTAGAAAGAAAGAACTCTTTTTCTTGGGGTGAGTCAGACCTGTGTAACTATGAATAGTATTTAACCAGTTCTGCCATAATTAGATTAATTTCCATTTCTACCCTGCCCCAGTACAACAAAATAAATTTGAAACTAAAAATAATATAAAAGTGCCCTACTCATGCTTATCCCTGGCAATGAGAGCTCATCTAAACAAATTTACTGTGAAATATTTGACTCTTCCAGGCATTCATTAAGGGCAGTCCCACATAGAGCGCATCACAGTAGTCTAGCCTCAAGGTTATGAATACGTGACAATTGCTAGGTCTTGATCTGATAAAAACAGAAACACCTCAAAACTCAACCTACCTTTCCCAGTTTTCAGGTAAAAATCTTCAGGCTCACAAGGCCAGCCTCAAAACACTTGATATCCAGGTATGCCTGGAGCTGTAGAGCAAAGACTCTCAGTAACCTTTCCAAAAGTGTATCAAAGCTATGTCCAACATACTCCTGCCCACCGTTTAAATAGGAACGAAACAATGGCAGACACTGCCCTATCTAGATGGGAGAAAAATACTGCCTAGCAAGGAAACCCAGCTTCTCCCAGTTTTGTTGGACAAGTCATAAGGCCCTTACATCCCTGAAGACTCTTACATTTGTGCATTAGATACTCAGTCTTCAAAACAGGCACTAGATGTATCTTTCTCGAAGTAGAGGCAGCCCATGTTCCCTCATCACCAGAAATAGCTTTGGATGATATTCTGTAGGTATTATGGCAAGCGGGGAGGAATTACTTGCCACAGGCTTTAGCAGATCTTCTGTACCAAGATCTGTCAGCTTTGTTGCAAGTAAAATACCATCTAGCACTCTTAATCATCTTGCACTTCACTTCATCTCCTTTGAGCCCAATGTAAAGTTGTGACTTGTGCCAACGAAGTAGTGAAGATGACCCTTGGAAGCAACTGTTTTAGAGGTTGACATCCACCTCCTGTTCCATTAGTTAGCAAGGTCATCAACAGAGCAGAGTATTCTGGAATCCAGTCAACTCTGAAACTACAGAGCCAGGCCAGACTGGCTCATTGCTCCATTAGCAATTTTGCTTAGAGTTGTCTTGAGAAACATACCCATTCTAACTAATTTTCACGTTACGGTCTTTAGAAATGAATATTCAAAACCACAATTTTCTGCTGATGCCAGCCTTCAAATTCCTGTCTAGCTTGGATTGTTGCTGTGGAAGTAGTGCTTCCCTTAACCTCTAGGATGCTGCTACACGAGGCCTTGAGTGTGAAGTTTACATGCTTCATTTACTTTCCTGTAGTGGGCATTCACTCAGTCATCCAAACCAGTTATTTTCCCTGCGGTTTTTGCATCTTTTCTCAGACCACAAAGACCAGAAGAGCAGCACAATCTCTGCAAAGAGGTTTCCTTTCATACCATTCTTCCATCTTTTTATTTAAAAGCTAGGGGTTTATGTGGGCTGTGACTTACTGGGAAAGCGAACCAATTGCAATTCAGCACACATCGGCTTTAATGATGGGTACCATTTTATGATCTCATTTGTTTTTCTTGAGGGGGTGGTAATTTTATCTTGTTAATTAGTACAAAACTCCTTTCCAGCTAGTTCTTTTAAATGAAAAAAGCATGACACCATAATGGTAAGGTTTTTTTAATGAGGTTTTTTTAAAAAAAATATATGAATTGACAAGTAATAATGGCTGAATGCTGTGCCACCATAGGTATGTCATGTCCACTTGTGTTGGCAGAACATAGCAAGATGTACATGTAGAGAAAGTGCAGTACTTCTGATAGTGTGGAAGTCTGTCGCAATTCCGTATGTAGCTTACAGCAGTGATTGGATAGTGCTGGGTTGCAACCTCTTTATAAACAGTAGAAAACACAACATGTTTGAATTCACCTGAAAATCTGTTTTTCTTACATAATGTTAAACTTTAAATGATAAAATATTGAAATGCCTGAAGGCTTAATTTAAAACAGGAGTATGGAACCTCAGACTTGGGGGCTGAATGTTGTCCTCCTGGCTGCTCTAGGGGACTCTTCTTAGGCCATAACCTTCAACTGCCCCCTTCTTGGCTTTTGTCTGACTGCAAAGAGTCTTTGAACTGTGATATTGCATCTTCATGTTCTGGATGGAGAGGTAGGGGTGGTGGGTGGGTGTGTAGAAACCTCTGACAGCTGTGTGTCTGGGATATATTTTGCTATACAAAGATAAGTGTCACATCCTTCAACCTGCCCACTTTTGCCTCTGGTTCCATCGACCACTAACTTGTGGCTCCCAGCCTTTTGCCCTTAAGGGAATGTCATCCTTGAACTATAAAAGGTTTCTAATCGAATCTAATAACTTAATCTAAATTCCAGAATAGTGTGATATAAATGGTTCTTGGTTGGCAAGACTTGATTTCAAATTGCCACTCAACAATGAAGATTTCTGAGAGAATTGCTTTCTTAGTCTAACCCTTTTTGAAAAGTTGTAAAGAAAAAAGTGGAATATTCCTTAGATGGGATCCAGAGGGTAGTGGCCAACTAACTTGAACTCAAAGCACACCCAGTGAAATCAATGAACTTGAGTAACTGATGTCTGAATAATTTCAATGTGTTTATTTCAAGTCATGCTCAAAGGTAGACCCATTGAAATTGGTGGACATCAGGTAATCATGTCTATTGATTTCATTGAATCTGCCCTGAGGGTGATTTGATTGGATCCAACCCAGATGTACATTTACCTAGAGCAGGGATTACCAAACTGTGGTACCTTTTTCCCTGCCCAATTTTGATGGTGACCATTGTGAAATGCAATAATCATAGGAGGCATAAGACACTCAAATATCATCTACATCAGGAGTGGCCAAGTCTCAAGAGACTGCAATCTACTTTCATAATTAAAAACTGGCAATGATCTACCTCTGTTTTTGTGGGGTTCAGTTCAAAGTTGTTGAGCTTTTCTGAGGAAAGGAACCCTGTTTGAGGGAGGGGGGTTCAGCTCAAAGTTGTTGAACTTTTTTTAGGGAGAAGAAAAGATTTGGGGGGAGTTCCATTTGGGGGGTGTTGAAGGCAAGGGACAAAGGGGTAAAGTCACTCACAAAGAGATCGCTGTGGATCAAAACAGCAGCACAGAGAAAGCTTCGTCTTCCCTTCCAGAGATCATACAACAATGGAGGGCGGGGCGGGGCAGGAGTCAGTTTTAGCAACGCTAAGGAAAGAGAGCCAGAGATCGACAGCAATCTACCAAAACCTCATGGGGATCTACCAGTAGATTGCGATCGACCTGTTGGACATCCCTGATCTACATTAATGCAATTCTCTTAGATGGAAAAACCTTTGTAAAAACAAAATATTTTTATTGTAATTAAACTTCTCCTGTGCTTTGAACATTCAAGCACCATATTTTCTTTTGCTAACAGAATCTTTTGGCGCATTTAACTAGCTAAGGGATCAATCTTTTGGCATTTTTTTCTGTTCCCTGCTGAAATCTCCTCCTTCTAACATTTACTCTTACAAACCTGCACCTTGGTCTCTTCACTGTGGTTGGGCTGCTATGAAATGTCACTTGGCACATTTTGGTCAGGTATACAATCTTTCCAGTATTGAGTTCAGGGAACTCGAGGTATGTCAATTTGTAGGGAAAGGTGGTTTATACAGTGCTGATTTTTTATATATATATAAATTTTTTATTAGTTTTTCACAATTTTTATAAACACAAACATAACACAATACAAAACAAACAAACACATAAACAAACATGTATAATTTCAAATCCTTTTTTCTTAAACCTTACTTCACCGACTTCCCCATACCTCCCCTTTCTGCATCCCAATTCCCAAATTTATTTCCACAAATCCTACCCCTTGTTTTTATCGAATTTTCCCTTGTTTTTTTCCTTTTACTTAACCTTTTACAGCTGTAATCCCCTTTTGTCTAAAACTTCAACATTTTAACATTCATTAATTTTACAATATTTCTTAAGATAAATTCTAAATTTCTTCCAATCTTCATCCGCCGTCTCTTTCCCCTGGTCATGGTTTATACAGTACTGATTGGCTAGAACCTGTGACTTTGCAAATCCACCTCTTCTCTCAAGAGCAGTTTTTCAACTTGGGGGGGGGGGAGGTTTGATAAGATGCCAAAGTAGCTTATGTATGTATAAACCTTCAAGCAGTATTTTTAATAGTAAAAAAAAAAAAAAAAAATCTGAAAATGCAGGATGAGGACCAAAAGTGAAGCTTAATTAGCAATCAGCTTGAAAGCAAAGTATATCTTCGTTTGTAGTGGAAAGATGGGGGTGAGAGAAGCTGGACTCAGCCTGAACCCCCGAAAGTAAAATATATATTTTCTTTAGATGTGTCTGTATATGCCGTTAGTGTTGGTTTTAGCTTTCTTTCCAAGTGTGTAACAATTATCTTCTAGCTTCCTTTTAGTTTTTCAGTTTCACATTGAATTTTGAGAATTACAAGTGTAATCTTGTTCTCCTTGCCCTATATTCTATAGCTGAGATTTGACTAACAAAGTTCTTTACTTTTTTAAAGAAAGTTATATATAATGTGTCATTATACTAACAGAAATTTTACTAGAAAAGGTGAAGGAGAAATCTGCACCATACTTGTGACTGTTCTTGAAATCTGCACCATACTTAATGCTATTTCCAAGCTGTGACTGCTTGCAGTGGGAGGAAATTGTGACTGTTCTTGATTCCCTTGATTTCCTCCAAATGGAAGAAGCTATGCAAGGTCTCAGGCTGGTATAGTTTCTGGCTCCTTTTTGAGATATTTTGGGGAAATGAGGGAAGCTTGGGATCCTGTGTGCCCTCAACTGCCCCAGCATGCTCCTAGTCAGCCAGTGGAGCAGCCATGATGCTTGGAAACTCCAACTCTGTCCAGAGATTACCTCTAGCCACATGACGAGAGAGGTCGGTATTACAGGGGCCATAGGATTACACCATGAAAGTATTGTTTAATGTAAACTATTCACATGTTTAATTGGGCAAGAATTGGTTCCTTATAAAGTAATATCGAAGGCTAAAACTTCCTTATAAAGTAATTTAATCTAACCAGTAATTTAGCCCTAATTTCGCCTCATATCCTTTCAGTGATCATAGTGAAGTCAATGCAGTAGCTGCTGTTCTAGTCTAAACTTCTCAGATTTATTGGGTTTGGTTATGGATAAATCATTACCTAGTAATGACACAGGTGAAAAACCATTAAGATGTGCCTATCAGATACCGATGCATCTTGTTGGTTTTTAGAATTCTTTCTAGGAGGATTTATTGGTGGTCATCTATAGCTGCAGTTAGTTACCTTATTCCTTTCTGGAATGACAGGTTGACCTATTGCTCTCTCTGGTATAAGGCACTGAGAAGCACAGTTGGCAAAAGATGTGCAGCCATCATCAGAGTGAAGTTTTATGCAGTAGTGGTGCCAAAGAATACTTTCCTCGGCTATTGCTGTACGGCAACTTGTCATAGAGCTGTTCAAGTTGGTGTAAGAGGTCCTGACATGGATTATCCTGCCCAGAGAAGGAAACATGCACAGACTGCTGTGGCATGCTAAATATAAAATTGAACCTGTAATGGTGCCACAGAGCAGAAGCTCAACTGGAATCATCGTTGGCAACCTCTTGCCGCAAATGCTCGGATTACTTTCGGCCAGTTTATTCCTCTTCCATGATAGTCTGTGAACTTCATATACCATATTTTTCGCTCCATTAGACACAGTTTTTCCCCTCCAAAAATTGAGGGGAAATGTGTGTGTGTCCTATGGAGCGAATGCAGGCTTGTGCCATAGCCGCGCGCAACCCCTCCGGCAGGGAGAGGCTGCATGGGGCTATGGCTTCTTTAGCTCCACGCAGCCTCTCCCGGCTGGGAGAGGTTGTGCGCAGCCTGTACGCTGCTGTTTGGGGCTGGGGGGGGGAGATTTTTTTTATTGATTTCCCCGTCTAAAAACTAGGTGCGCCCTATGGTCCAGTGCGCCCTATGGTGCGAAAAATACGGTAATCTAAGCCCTTGCTCAGCATACTTGCTGAAAACCGCATGGAAAAGGCTGATGTGATTCTTCTGTTAAAGGTGGATGAGCTGGATCAGTTTTTTAAAAAATGTTATTTTTAAAGCTCATTGCACATGAGGAAAATTACAACCTCTTACAACGAGATGACCATAGGTTCTCTTAAAAAATCTTTCTTGATGTGCGAATCCTAACAGGAACTGGTTATTCCTACATTTTTGCCTTTAAACTGGGAAGGTGATTGAATTGACACTTGCACCATTACTGTCTGCTTTCTGGGATGAATAAGAAACAGTTTTCTTAAACTCTGTTCTGTCTGGCTTTCAGCATGGGCTCAGGACAAAGACTCCCATAATAGCCCTGGTAGCCAATCATTTCTTAACATGGGCAAGGAAGTAACACTAGAGTTGTTCCTATTAGATATCTCATTTACCTTTGAGATTACAGATAATAAAATCTTGTTCCCTTTGGGGCTTTGTAAATGTAGTGGTCCGGCCTGGTTCGATTTGTTTGTGGATGTAAATTTTGAGATTGCAGATAGGGAAGTTTGTGTTAACACTGTAGAAGCTGGCTTGTAGAGTGCCACGATTCCATTCTATCTCTGCAGTTGTTTAATACTGTACTTGTAAGAGGCTGTTGGGACTCATCAACCTTGGAAGATAGCTCCTATAGGAGAAAAAACTGTGATCTGACCCTCTTCACCCTTGTGGAATATCATTGGGATAAAATAAGTCTAATGTGTAAGCCCTACACAAATCAGAGTGGAGTCTGTAAGACAGTTGGATGGTGCCTTGTGTGCCTCCCGGCAACTCCTGCAACCAAGCTGGTACCAAATGTATTGCTCCATTTACCTTTGGCCTATCAGCAAGACCAAGAGAGGGGTCTTGTCATATGGCCAGCTCAAAACCTCCATAGACAATGCCCAGGCTTTTGCCCCAGGGAGGTCACTTCAGTGCTGCTAATACAGCGGTTTGACTTCATCCCAGGATGTGCACTCCATTGTCTTCCAAGACAGACAAATGCCAACAAAAGAGGCCATTAACAAGATCATACATAACTCTTGGAATGAGGCGTGATCAGGATGGTGGTACACTTCTATTTTTTCTTACTCATTTAATTGAGTGGCCTCAGTAATGGTTATTGTTCCTTTGGTTAATTGGAAGAGAACACATAGTCTGAAAACTGAATCCAGACAAGCTTGAGGGGTAGTGGCTAATATTCCCTGAGTTTTGGGAAGGAGGGAAGTGTCTACTGATGAATGTGATCTATCCCTCTTTAATAATCAATGGAAAGTCTGAGAAGAGTTATACATAAAACAAACAAATCTTGCGGCATAAATTTTGGTAGGCAAAATAAGAATAAGAATATGCCATATTGATTTGTTAGTCTTTAATATGCCACAAGACTTCACTTCTGCTGCAACAGATTAACTCAGTAACCCTTCTGGAAAGAGATAATCAGGTATCAGTTGAGGTCCAGAGAGTATGCTGCCACTTGGCATCATCTGCTCTGTCAACTGTTTCCTTAGCAACCAGCAATCCTTTTTTCTTCAGCCTCCATGTTTGATTACTGCAATGCGCTCTACATGGGTTGCTCTTTTAAGAGCATTCAGAAGCTTCAGTTGTGCAAAATGTTGCAAATTGTTTTCTGTTACAAATAGAATAGGGGAAACATGGGCACTAATCAACTGTGCTGCCTTATAGCTTCCAGCTGCAATTCAAAGTTTTGAACTCCTAAATGGCTTAATACTTTTAGGTGTATTCCCCTACTTTTGAGTCAGCCCTGATTATCCTACTCCCATTAATTGGGAATAGAGTACTTTTCTATGTAGAACTAGAGCTGTGGAAGACTCAAAAGATCTGTCACTTTGTGCAGGCTTTTCTAAAGGCAAGCAAAGGATGTTTATTTTATGAATCCTCTTGCTGAATTTACTAATAAATATTCTGTTGATTCTTAGAGGAATATTTGAATATTTTATTGCCTTTTTCTGATATTTGCTGATGTTCATTTCACCCATTGCCAGTCAAATATACATTATACACAGGTCCTGCTATCCGAACACAAGGCATTCTCAGGAAATCATTTGTTAGGCAAGTGTTTGCATATAAAGTCAACACTTTCCATTGATTTCCTATGGGAAAGTTTCTAATGCATGCCTAATCAAGGAATTTAAACCTCAAAATTATGAAAAAAAACCAGGAAAACCCTCTGAAACCTTGCAAAAGGCAATCAGGGAAGGATAAATGCTCCATTATTTGTCTGATATGGCCTCCTTTCACCTCTCCCTCCCATGGTTTCTAGCGAAATGGCTGCCACAGACCGGCAAAACACAAAAAAGTAAGGCTTGTTTAAGGCTGCTATATGTTTACAGTTTTACACACACATCTGAATCTGTGGTGTACATAGGGAGGTCTGGATACTAGTTTCTCGTGTTTGAATAAGTGAATTTTGATATGATGAGCATTTGGATAGCAGGATCTGCCGGTTTCCTTTAATAATTATTTTGATACTGAATATTTATGTTTCAATACCTGCAGGAGCTGGTTTGAGTGGACGCCAAGTTCATAGGACACAAGCTGTCTTCAACCACACAGAAGACTATGTGCTGCTTCCTGATGAAAGGACCATTAGCCTCTGCTGCTGGGATTCACGAACAGCTGAACGAAGGAACCTCCTTTCCTTGGGGCATAACAGTATAGTTCGTTGCATTGTCCACTCTCCTACCAACCCTGGCTTCATGACTTGCAGTGATGACTATAGAGCTCGATTTTGGTACCGAAGGTCAACCACGGACTGAAACTGCAACTGTGAAAAAGTTGTCTGAATTTTATGCCTTTTTTCTTTTTAAAAATTTTGCTTTTACCATTTCTGAATTTATGTATTTGGATTGAGTTCTCTGCTCTAGAAATAACATCAATCCCTACTGTGAAAGAACAGTTTTTAAAGTTGGGTCCATAGTTGAAAACAGCCAAGATAGCTGAAAATATTTTTCCTCACCTAATTGTACATGTTTGGCAGGACAGGTTGCCCATATTCGGTAGCAAAACTTGGCCTCCTGTTTTTTTAAACCCCTTAACTCTCTTCGCTCTATTTCATTTGATGTACATGTATTGCTGTATGTTGTGTGTGCTTTTTTCCAGTTATCTGGTGGCCTTTTTTTCTTATTTGTAGATGATGTAGATACTTAAAAGTTCTCTTATTAAACTCATTCTTAGAAAGGTGTATCTAATTTTTCTCATAATTAGCTATTACCCTACTTTTGAAGCCACCTAGTTTGGTGGAAATCACTGAATCTTGTAATGAATTCTGTGTTTTAACTATGTACTGTGAAAACAAATATTTATTTTGTTGTCCTCAATTTCTCACCATTAAGCTTAATTAGATAGCCTTAGCTTCAAATAAGAGGGAGGAAACCTCTATATTAACTTTGTCCACACCATGCATAATTTGAACAGACCTCTATTATGTGGTGTCCGGCCTTTAACATTTTTCTAACTGAAAAGCTTCAAACTAACTTTTCCTCATAGATATGATGCTCCAGCCCCTTGGAAGTGTCATTTTTGAGGTGCGACACCCAGAACTAGACACTTGTCTTCCAAGTATCACACCATATATTACCATAAAGCCACTATGTCCTGAGAGCTATTTACTGTAGAATTGTAATCCCTCTTTTGGTCACTTCTGTGATCAGTTCTTCTAAAGCATAGAGCTCTATGTACCTAGAAATCACTGGAACATTCATTTAGCCAATCTGTTTAAAGTTACATCAAAACTTTCACACAGTGCATAGTCAGAATATGGAATTCGTGTGTACTGGAAGCAGTGTACTGGCTTTAAAAGAGGATTAGACAAACTCATGGAGGTAGAGGCTATCAGTGACAATGATGGCTGTGCTTTGCCTCCATGGTTTTGGGCACAATATTCATCTGAGTACCAGTTGTGGAAGACTGCAGGAGAGGGAAGTGTGGCATCTGGTTGGCCACTGTGAGAAAAGGATCTGGTTTACCTGGGACCATTGGTCTGTCCAGCAGGTTCGTATGATGTTCTTGGATCCAGATACATTTGTTAGGTAAAGTTTTGTAGTGTCATAGTCCAGTTTTTGTTGGGTCTCTAAAGGACATATCAAACAGTCTGGGAGTGATCCCTAAGAAGTCCCTGATGGTAATATTTTCCCCATTATTATTCCCTTCGTTATGACAATCTCTTCTCCATACACACTTGTGAAGTTTAGAGCTAATTTCCACATGAAAACTTTATGAGAATAGCATGGGAGATGAGATGTTACTTAGTTATTAATGCCTATCAGAGATTGGCCAGAGACATTCCTGCTTAACCACAGATTGAATTAAATATATATATTTTTGTAATGCATGTCTAAGGAACACATGGTAAGTGACATTGGTTCATTTTCTCATTTATAATGCTGTGTGTTACATTATAACCGTTTAAATAGACAGTGAAGTACTGCATATGCTGCTCTAGCGTTCCGCTTCTTAGCCTTCTCAAGTTTTGCTTTTTAGGCTCTTTTGGCTAACTACTATAAAGCACCAAAATAGTTTTACTCCTAAGAAGAAGTGAAACCTTTGTTGCACAGCAGAAACAATACAAAAAACCAAAACCCATGTTGCTTTTTACACATCTCATTTAGCTTGTGCTCTGTTTTAGATGTCTTCCTTGATAGTTCTCAATTTCAAAGCAGTCTTGGATCCCAACTTTTAGATTACTAAGATTCATTTTCTCTAGGAAAATGTCAACCAGCATGTCCAGTTTAAAAGGAGAGCAGCATTTTCATTAAGCTACTGATTATACGCCTAGCAGTGTATAAAAGGGTTTTTTATTGTAATACTGTTTTCATCCGGAGATAAATTTTAGATAACTTTCAGTTGCATTGCCTCGACTTGGCAAAATCAACCTCAAGACTTCTTAGGGTTGCTGTTCATTTTAGCTTTCTCCAGATAACAAGTCACCTTTGTAGGCCACTGACATTGGGTTCAGAATTCTCACTTGGATTTTCTTTGTTGCAATTGCAAATAATGCAACTTAATAGGATATATACTTGTGTTCATCAGACAGCAGACAGATCATTATGTCCTGAATTGTCCGCCCACTACATTGTGACACAAAATAAGATAATTTCTTTCTAGGATAGGCATATAAAGGGAAGCACAATAAATAATGAACGAAGTCTCCTATACAGCTGTTTCCTCAGATACACAATGTATTTCTTACTGGGATATGATGGTGCCTGCCATTCAAATAAGCAGATGGCATCTGTTGAAATCTTAATTATGTTAAAAGCTTTTCTCAAGTGTCAGCAGGATCCAATGTATTGAGAAGCTTGGACAAACTGGCATAGCCTACAATACACAATAGATGGTGGTAAGAAAGTGAGTGAAGAGAAAAGGAGTATAGAGGAGTCTGAAATGGTTGCTAAATTCTAGGTATTTTATGCGGAAAGGAGGCTGCCCTAGGTGACAGCTCCCAGTGTGATCCTTGCTGTATCTCCTGCATATAAATTAGAAAAGTCAGCAGCTGGTCCCTCTTTCTCTCCTCCTGCTTGCTCTCCTATCAGCCTGGCTTAACCAGATGTGCCCAGTAGCAAGGGGAGGACAAAGCAAGGATGAGTCCTGGGGAGAAGTAAATCCAAGAATGAGATTAAGGGGGAGTGGAAGCTTTAAAATAAAACCCACCCGTTCAAGACTGAACACCTTGGCTTCCTTATGCTGTCATTCCCTTTATTTCCAACATAGAGCCAGTGTGGTGTAGTGATTAGGGTTGGACTAGGCCCTGGGAGACCAGGGTTCAAATCCCACTCAGCCATGAAGCTCACTGGGTGACCTTGAGCCACTCACTGCCTCTCAGCCTAACCTACCCGCACAGGCTTGTGCAAATTAAATAAGGAGGCAAGAACCATGTATGCTGCCTTGAGCTTGGAGAAGAAGGTGGAATATAAATGGAATAGGGTAAAAATAATAAAAACGTTCAGGCATGAGTGGTGTTTCATATGTAAGTCCAATGATACCATCCATGCACTAGTGGGAGGTGCCAGCAGGCATGGGTGCTCTGCTCTGTGCCTGGAGCAGGTAAGGAGAGGTACCAACTGCCGCCATACGGATACTGTTTTGTACTGGAAGAAGCAAAGATCACCAGTGTCAAAGCAATGATTCTTCAACATCAACTTCGTTGGACTGGTCATGTTCGGATGCCTGATTATCATCTTCCAAAGCAACTACTCTATTTCGAACTTAAAAATGGTAAGCGTAATGCTGGTGGTCAACAAATAATAATAATAATAAAATTATACCCCGCCCATCTGGCTGGGCTTCACCAGCCAGATGGGCGGCTTCCAAAAAAATATTAAAATACTGTGATACATCAAACATTAAAAGCTTCCCTAAACAGGACTGCCTTCAGATGTCTTCTAAAAGTCTGGTAGTTGTTGTTCTCTTTGACATCTGGTGGGAGGGCATTCCACAGGGAGGGCGCCACTACCAAGAAGGCCCTCTGCATGGTTCCCTGTAACAAAAGAAGTTCAAAGACACTCTCAAGGCAATTCTTTAAAAATGTATGAACACCAACAACCGGGAAACACTGGCCTGCACGTGCTCCATTTGGAGTGCAGCCTCTACCAAATGCGTCATGGACTTTGAAGATGCTCGAACTCAGAACGAAAGGGAGTAGGAAGCTAAGAGGAAGGCATGCTTGGCAAACCCTCACCGTGATCAACTCCTGCCCAAAAACCTGTCCCCACTGTGGAACGTGTGGGTCCAGAATTGGCCTCCACAGTCACGGACTCATTGTTAAAACCGTGTATATGGAAGACAATCTTACTCGGCTACAAGTGATTGCCAAAGAAGAAGGAAATACTTTTGTGAAACCCGCTCAACGTGCAAAGTATTCGGCCGTGATATGGAGAAGGTGTTCAGAGCAGGACCCAAGAACAGCAAGTCCACTTGCAGGAGCTGGAAGTTGGAAGGCAGAGATGGAAATAAGCAGTTGGTTCCCCTTGGGGAGGAGAATCTGCCAGCACCTGAGGGCAGTCTCAGTCTACTAGCCTACAAAGAAGTGTGAAGGACCATGATGTGGGTGTATGAAACAAGGCCTCAAGTGCACTGATATGTGCAAACACCCTAGCTGTGGTAAGCCAAGACTTCAGTTCAGAGGATGGTGAATATCTATTTGAAGATGATCATTATGATGACTCATTTGAAAACAAACAAGCTAGACCATATAGGTAAAGGGACCCCTGAACATTAGGTCCAGTCGTGGCCAACTCTGGGGTTGCGGCGCTCATCTCGCTTTATTGGCCGAGGGAGCCGGTGTACAGCTTCCATGTCATGTGGCCAGCATGACTAAGCCACTTCTGGAGAACCAGAGCAGTGCACGGAAACACCGTTTACCTTCCCGCAGTATTTATCTACTTGCACTTTGATGTGCTTTTGCACTGCTAGATTGGCAGGAGCAGGGACCGAGCAACAGGAGCTCACCCCATCACAGGGATTCAAACCACTGACCTTCTGATCGGCAAATCCTAGGCTCTGTGGTTTAACCCACAGCGCCACCCGCATCTCTTATATGTCCAAGGTAAACAAAACATTTCATTTGACCTGTGAAATAGTGACGTTTCTTTCGAAGTTGCTCTAGTTGACAGTGACTTGCACAAGCAGAAAGCAGTGGGCCAGACTCAACACTGATGACATGTCGGGGGGGGGGGGCTTCCCCTGGTGGTGTCATTTGAGGTGACCCAATGTTTATTTTGGGCTGCCTAAGGACTGAGGTCATTGCTCATTAAAGTGCTTCGTGGGGGGGGGGGGGAATACATTTTGTCCCAAAGAATCTTGAAGGGGAGAGCTTTCCAGTGGTGGAGAATATATGATATGGGGTATTATAAGTCATATTTTATAATTTTATAAACTATTTAGGGTATTCCCACAGCTCTTTGTCAAAAAAGGAACTAGGACCAGGAAACCAATAATGTAAAATAAATCCCACATAAGACAGTGAGAATTCCAAGGTCACCACTTGTTTTCCAATTGCTTGAGGTATAGATCTTGCCAAAAAAATTCAGCACACTTGGTACCAATTTACTAATTTGGGTGCTGTGGCTTATGCACTAAGAGAGAAATCTTGAATGGGATTCAGACCTTGAAACATCAACCTATTGGAGGTGAATTGGCCAGAAGGGGTGGGGATTTTATTGAGCATGTGGGAATTGGCTGGGTGCCTTTCTTGATTGATCACCCATTCTTTGTCTTGTCTACAGATATGAATGAGGTTGCTTTGCAGTAGTCTGAGGCCTGCTGCGAGAAAATAATAATTGGGTACTGTCTTTTGCACTCATACATCAGAGTGAGACCCAGGGAATTTAATGGGAATTACTTGTGAGTATTTGAATTGGGTTGTTAAGCACTTAAATAGGGCTTTTTGGTACAGTATTCAAAATCCTTGTAATTTGTTATTTCAGTAATTTTACAACTCATGAATAAAGGAGCTAGGTCATTGAGGTGCTTCTGCTACCCTTGTTATTTACCGTATTTTTTGCTCTATAAGACTCACTTTTCCCCTCCTAAAAAGTAATGGGAAATGTGTGTGCGTCTTATGGAGCGAATGCAGGCTGCGCAGCTATCCCAGAAGCCAGAACATCAAGAGGGATTGCTGCTTTCACTGTGCAGCGATCTCTCTTGCTGTTCTGGCTTCTGAGATTCAGAATATTTTTTTTCTTGTTTTCCTTCTCCAAAAACTAGGTGTGTCTTGTGGTCTGGTGCGTCTTATAGAGCGAAAAATACGGTACTTCCAGGGAATTTTTTAAGCATCCCTGTTCATTCCTGCATTTGATATGTGGTAACTGTAAAATCAGCAACTGAGAGTATGTGAATGGCCACCCACACCGTGGGCAAATAGCTGAAGCATCAAACACGAGTCTCCCAGCATGACCTTCTGAAACCATTCTTCCAGGAAGGACTGGAACCACCACAAACCAGTGCCACTTAGTCCCATCCCAGCCATGAGAACCAGAAGTATACCATGGCTGATGGTATTAAAAGCTGGTAAGAGGACCAACATGGCAACCCCCCCCCAATCTTGCTCCCAGCATAAACTACCTACTAAGGGGACCAAAGCTGTCTCAGTCATATCAGTGGGCCTGAAACCAAATTGAAATGCACAGCTGGCCCAGGACGTTTTGCTACTTGAGGCGAAACAGAAAATGGCACTGCCCCCTGAAGCTACCTTTCCCAAAGCCCATCAAAGCTGCCACACTGAAGGCACCACCACCTGCAGCAGGCAGAGAAGGAGGTGGGTGACAAGCCAAGGGCGTGTTGAGTAGCATGGACCCATATCTGCCACCTCTCCCAACTGTTCCCCAATCTGCTGCCTGAGGTGACTGCCTCAAGGGTGGGCTGGCCCTGTTGAAATGGCTCTAGAGGAACCACACAGAAAGACCTAGAGTGGAGATGCTGTCACATGCTCAAGCATTTTGGCCGAGAACGGAATATTGGAGGTTGCCTAGAAATTTCCTGACACTGTTGGATTCAGAGAGGTCTTACCAAGTCCTCATTTGGGCCCAGTGGAATAGTTGTGGAGAGACATTGATCCCTCTAAAAGGTAACGGGACCCCTGACCATTAGGTCCAGTCATGGCGGACTCTGGGGTTGCGGTGCTCATCTCGCTTTATTGGCCGAGGGAGCCAGCGTACAGCTTCCGGGTCAATGAGGCCAGCATGACTAAGCCGCTTCTGGCGAACCAGAGCAGCGCACGGAAAAGCCGTTTACCTTCCCGCCGGAGCGGTACCTATTTATCTACTTGCACTTTGATGTGCTTTCGAACTGCTAGGTTGGCAGGAGCAGGGACCGAGCAACGGCAGCTCACCCCGTCACGGGGATTCGAACCGCCAACCTTCTGATGCGGCAAGTCCTAGGCTCTGTGGTTTAACCCACAGCACCACCCGCGTCCCATTGATCCCTCTAGTTACCCGCTAAGTGATCCTTGCTTTATTGGAACTCTCTGGGACTTCCCTCAGAGCAGACAAACTTGTAATTTTGTTGGTAGAATTTTTCTCCTGCCCATCCCCTAACCTCCACCAAGAGACTTGTGTAGATTGCAACTGTGCTGTATATAAATTGTTTGGGCTGGAACCAGTATGTCCCCCAGCTCCTGGTGGCATTTCCAGTGTCGTCTATCAAGAAAAATGCTCTTTTAAAATATGTGACTGTTGTGTTGTCCCATTCTGGAAGTCAAGCACCTGATGGGCGAAGTTTTTTTAAAAGACGCCTGCAGCTAACAAGTCAGGCTGTTCCTCCTGTCATCTGTCTAAAATAGGAACCACAGGAAGATGAAGCAAAGTGAAAATATTGTGTGTCTTTTTCCTGTGTGTGGGTTATTTGCAGAAAGACTGTCATGAGAACGAACTTCACTTTGTAACTTGAGTCCCTTCTCTCATGCTTTGTACTGATTGTCTGTGGCCTTAGAAATTCCCTTTTTCCAGGAACATTTGTTCATTGTTCCCCACCAGTGCCTTCTGAAGAATATTATTTTGGATCCTTTTTCTTGAAATATATATTTTGTGACATACACAGAAGTTTGCAAAACGAAAGCTTTGATGGCTGATGATGATATAGGAAGGGGCAACAGTTATTGGTAACAACTATGGATAGAAATATTGGACGTAGCAGATTTGCAAAGGTAGGTCAGCAGAGAACAATGTGATGGAATTTAAGAGAGTCAAGCGTATTGATGACTACTCAGAAGTAAGTTCTACACTGCAACTTACTCCCATGTAAGTGTGAGGTTGAAACCCAATGCACACTTTCCTGGGAATAAACTATATTGGACTCAGTGGAACTTTTGACTAAGCATGTATAAAATTAATTTGTATCCTTCCAATACCCACACATATGAAAGTGGTTTACCTCTGAGTAGACATATATACGATTGCACTGTAAGTCTGGTAGGATGCAATGAGGAAATCTAAATTATTATTTTATTGTCAATATGTTCAGAAACGAACAGGGCAGAAATAAACACAACTGAATTTGTCCTTGTACACTAGCCTAAGAAAAACTGTTGAAGAAATTCTCTTTGTAGTGGTTGCTCATGGTCACAGTTCCAGCCAGTGAACTATGCTCTCTTCTAACATGGGTTTTCTGTGGGGCAGGGGTCTCAAGAATCGGTCAGTCTTCTGTGGCCGCTGAGTCCCCATTGGACTGTTTCAGGGAATTTCCCTCTTTGAGGGTTCTGCCCCCTCCCCAAAAGATTTTGCATACAGTGGTACCTCGGGTTAAGAACTTAATTCGCTCTGGAGATCTGTTCTTAACCTGAAACTATTTTTGACCTGAGGTACCACTTTGGCTAATGGGGCCTCCCGCTGCCCCCGATTTCTGTTCTCATCCTGAAGCAAAGTTCTTAACCCAAGGTACTATTTCTGGGTTAGCGGAGTCTGTAACCTGAAGCGCCTGTAACCCGAGGTACCACTGTACTTCTGTAAACCTGGAGGTTCCCCTAAGCCTGTCTTGCGTTAAAGGTAGTGCCATATTGACACCGTAAATCGAATATTTGCTAGTGTGTGTGTGCATTTTATTCTCAGAAATATTGTTTCTCTGAAAAGAGGAAGGTCTAATTCAAAAGACAAAGGGAAAGGGGTGATGATGAGTAAAAGGAACGGGGGGGGCGGTGGGCGGGGGGGGGTGATCATTGCACAGAACCGGTGCATGTTAAAAAGTGATTAAGCAGCAGATTCTAGCCAAGGAGACCAGATGGTCAATTTGAATAGCCGGGCCCCCAGTGAAAGTATTTCATTTTCGTGGGGCTAATGTGCTTTGTTCTTCGCGATTCTCCTTCTCTGTGTGTGCCTCTAAAGCGATGCCATTACGAAGCCTTTGTTTTTGTAGTTTGAAGGGGGTTCACTGAGGCAGGACAGCCTCGGTGGAGTGAGCAGGGATAATTCAAAGCCGCCACCATAGCCCAAGAGCGAACCTTGAAACATCAGCTGGGTTCTTGCAAGCCTGCTGGGAAAACATCCTCAAAATCTGCCCTGCTCAGACATTATTTTATTTTTTATTTTTTGCATTATAGTCAGTGATGTGCTGTTTCTAAAGTGTTGGAGATCTAAGAACAAGAACACTCTCTGGGCTTTTATTTCACCCCCTTCCTTTACCCCCTTGACACTAGAGGCACCAAAATCCTCAGGGGTGGCGGAGATGGGATGTCCTCATTTGCATGGAGATAACTACAAGCCAATTGCTGCGCTGGAAGGGAATTTGCTGCGCGATTAGCTCCTCGCCTTTCATCCCCGAGGGCTGCTCGCTTCACTCGAAAGCTACTTCCCCATGCAAGGCGGCTGCACAAAAGGTCTGCAAGGAAGCCTTGCCGTGCTGCCGACCAGCTTGATTGTTTGCCCCCTTTTGACAACAGAAAAAAAGAGAGACAGGAATAAGAGAGTCTATCTGGAGGGTGCGATTTGGATGATGGACGAGTAGAAGCTCCCAGCTGAAAACAGCAAAATGAAAGTCAACGTGAGTGTAGCGGACGTTTCCTTGAGCTCTGTTCTGTTTTCATGGGGAGGGGGCACTGTTGTTTCTAAGCGGCATTTATTTGAAGATTTGGTTTATTTTTAAAATGACATTATTTCATATGGTGTATCTACACTTTGGGGGCATCTCCTCTGTAGATGCTGTCATTGTTTTTCATGTCATTGGTGAATGCCGGTACTTTAAAATCACGCATCTCTGCCCTCACCCTTCCCCTACGATTCAGTCCATAAACGAACATGCTTACTCAGGTGTAAATTCCACAGACCTCAGTGAGGCTTCCTCTCTAGTAAAAGTTCTGAGGGTTGCAGCTTTGATTTCTGAAAAGAGAAGCTGATATATGCGAGAACGGAGAGGAGGTTTGTGAGTGATTGTTTGGGGGAGACAACCGCTCTTTGAATGCCCTTGCCCTCTTGTAGAAAAGATATGCTGTACCAGTGGCGTAGCGTGGGTTGTCAGCACCCGGGGCAAGGCAAGTAATTTGCGCCCCCTAACCCGTGGATTTGCGCCCCCTAACCCGTGGATTTGCGCCCCCTAACCCTAACCCCCAGATGTTGCGCCTGGTGTGGCCGGCCCCCCCTGCACCCCCCACGCTACGCCACTGCGCTGTACTGATTGTGGGTATTCGGTTTCTCCATTTTACTTTGATAATCTTTTAGATGAGTTGAAATGTATTTCTGAACATCTGTGGCAATCAGAAATGCCTCACTCACCCACCCCTTATTTTGAGAAAGGCTACTTGTAACTGCTTGGGAGGAAGATAGGAAACTGCTTTGTACAGCATCATCAGACCACTGGTCCACCTAGCTCACCACCATCTCCTCTGACTCCTAGCAGCTCTCCAGGATTTCTGGGAGCAGCTTTTCCCAACTTTACCTGGAAACACTAAGGCTAGAACTTCTGAATTCAAGGCAGGTGCTCTACCAGTGAACTGTGGTCCTGATTCTGTCCAAAGTGTCCCAAATATGATCTTTCTTTCACATAGACCATTTGTTGGGTGGACCGACTACTGCTTGCAGCTTACTGATTAGTTGTTGCAAAGAATGAGTACAGGAAGCTGCCTTGTATTGAGCCAGACCACTGGTCCCCCTAGCTTAGTATTGTCTTCACTGATGCACAAAAACTTTCTGACCCCACCTCCATGCAACAAGATATATTGTATGCAAAATGTTATGTGCATGTGTTTAAGTCCATTGTTCTGGAGAGGGGATCCAGGCTTGCATCAGATTCTCAAAGGGGACTGTGACCCCAAAAAAGTTTAGGAATCACTGCTTTAGATGGTGAATTTACTAGAATGACAATCTATTGTCTTTTTTCTTTTTTTTTCTTTTTTGCATTTCATTTCCCTCTGACTTCATGGTCTACATATTTTCTCTCCTGACACCCATCTGTATATGTACAGTGGTACCTCAGTTAAGAACTTCAATCGTTCTGGAGGCCCATTTTTAACCTGAAACTGTTCTTAACCTGAAGCACAACTTTAGCTAATGGGGCCTCTCACTGCCGCTGCACCACCGTGCGATTTCTGTTCTCATCCTGAAGCAAAGTTCTTAACCCGAGGTACTATTTCTGGGTTAGCAGAGTCTGTAACCTGAAGCATATGTAACCTGAAGCATATGTAACCCGAGGTACCACTGTACTTGCCAACTTAGGGCAGTGCTTCATATATTTGATGAAGTGGACTTTAGTCCATGAAAACATACACCATAAGAAATTTAAGGTGCTGCAAGTCTCCTTTATAATTTTATTCTACAGGATTTACTGGCAAGGAAGAATGCACAAGTTTGCTGCCATAAAGTGAAAAGAAAAAAAGAAAATAGCAAACATTTACAAGTCTACAGTATTCCAACACAGCAAACTTTTAAAACTGTTACGTGCCAGTCTGCCTTTAAATGGGTCTTGTCAAACATAAAGTGATGGCAGTTCAGAGTGCTGTTTCAGTTTGACTTGTCTGGGAATCTCAGCAAGGACTTTGTGTTTATTTGCTCATAGCTGAGCAGCTTAAACAGCAACTTCTGTCCACTCCAGAGGAGTAGCTATGTTGCAGCAAATCAATGAATAATTTGTGGCACCTAAAAGTCTCAGGTCACAACTATACCATCATTTAAAACAAGTTTAACACGCATATCTTCCCCCAAAGAATCCTGAGAACTGAAGGGTGCTGGAAATTGTAGTTCTGTGAGGAGTAAATTACAGTTCCCAAGATTCTTTGGAGAAAACCATGTGTTATGCTGTGGATGTGAACCTAACATATTTATTGTGGAATAAGCTTTTGTGGACTACAAAGCCCAGTGTGTCAGATGCTGAAGGGTTATCCTTGCTAAACTAATATCCATACTTTGATGCAGAAAAATGGTGTCAGGGGGTTGTAAATACTAGAGTCATGAATCACAAAGGGAAGCATTAGATCTGTGGCATTTTTATGGAATGCCCAAATGTATAAAAGACAAGAACGGGTCGACCCATTCACCACAGGAGGCATGGCGATAATACAGTAATGCAATATGATGCTGGTGATGTGATAATCGCTCAAGATAATGCCATCTTTCTAGCTATGCTGTGGTAATTTAATAAGGACATGTTGTGGGAAAGAGGCCCGCAATCTAGATTAAGGCCGAATTGACCTTGTGAGAAGGGAAGACTCCCTGGAAAAAACCCTGATGTTGGGAAAGATGGAGGGCACAAGGAGAAGGGGACTGCAGAGGACAAGATGGTTGGATAGTGTTCTTGAAGCTACCAGCATGAGTTTGACCAAGCTGTGGGAGGCAGTGGAAGACAGGAGTGCCTGGCGTTCTCTGCTCCATGGGGTCACGAAGAGTCGGACACGACTAAACAACTAAACAACAACAACTCAGGGAAGGGCCTCTGAAGATGACCTCAGTCATCTTTATCCTTACTATTATTGGTAAAATTTATAACCTGCCCATCCTCCCAGGGTGAAGCCCAGGGTGGCAAACAACAACAGTGAAAACATCAATACTCCAATACAATTCCAATACAGATGCAGAGTGCGAAAGATCTCAGTTTAATAGGCTTGTTGAAAGTGGAAAGGTTTTTAGTAGGTGCAGAAAAGGCAACAGAAATGTCTAATATTTAACAGGAAGGAATTCCAAAGGGCAGGTGCTATAACACTAAAGGACAATTCCTACACTGTGCAGAATGAAACTCCTGATAACATGGTGTCTGCAGGAGGCCCTCATCTCTAGAGCACAAGTGATCAATGGGATATATAAGAGGCGAGACAATCTTCTTGTCACAGTCCTGGTGGAATCCCTAAATGCTTCTTCCCAAGGATTCTGGGTGGCAGTGCAATTCATGTTATCCTTGGTATAGGAAAGGTATTTGGGAGCAGGGGCTAACTGCTCCAAGTCAGTTGTATGTTGTCACACTATGGAGTGTAGCTGATTGGAGTTGTATTGGAGAATTAATTGGCAGGGATCTTGCTTGAATTCAGGTCACACTACAAAGGAAATATGGGTCAACCAGTGTTGACAGGTGGCCGAACCCATCTACCCATCAGAGTGCCTTGTTGGGGGTGCTGGATCTGGCCCACCAAGGATGGAAATATTTGCCACCGTAGCTGTACAGGTGTGTGGGTAATCATCACAGTGCCATTGTTCTGAGGATAGGAGCAGAGATGATTATGGTTGAGCACAAATTGGCAGGACTTGTGGATGACAAACCTGGTTGCTTGTAGACCATTTTTATGGGAGTTGTTGGTATATAAAGCTTTTGGGCCAGAGGGAGGGGTGACTCTGGGGTGTAACATGGGGCTGGGCCTGCTGGGAACAGCCCCTCTACCCCAGGGGTCAGCAAACTTTTTCAGCAGGGGGCCAGTCCACTGTCCCTCAGACCTTGGGGGTGTGTGTGTGTGTGAACAAATTCCTATGCTCCACAAATAACCCAGAGATGCATTTTAAATAAAAGCACACATTCTACTCATGTAAAAAACACGCTGATTCCTGGACTGTCCGCAGGCCAGATTTAGAAGGCGATTGGGCCAGATCCACCCCCCCAGCCTTAGTTTGCCTACCCATGCTCTACCCCATCATGTGTTGATTTAACCCTTAAGTGGAATGCCTGAATAGAGCTCAAGTGATGCTCTGAAGGTGTGAGACTGGAACATGGGACAATATACTGAGTCAAGCTATTGGTCCATCTAGCTCACTGATTGGTCCATCTACGCTGATTGGCAGTGACACTCCAGAATTTGAGACAGGGCTCTCTCCCAGCCCTACCTGGAGATGTTAGGGGTTGGGGAGATGCTCTACCACTGAGCTACAGCCCTTTCCCAACTGCTTCAAGTACAATGCTTTCCCATAGAGAGCTCATGTGCAACATCAAGTGATAACTCATTTAATGATAAGATGTCAATTGATGCACATGCATATATGTACATGCATGTGTAAATCTGCCTTTCTCAGCTTGCCTTCCTCTACCTGTATGGTGCTGAATTTTTCTGAATCATTGATCCATCCAGTCCAATATTGTCTATTTTGATTGGCAGCCTCTCTCCATGGCTCCAGGCTTGCTCTGATAAATTTAACTGGTCATACAGGTGATCTATGTATGTGTTTGAAATGTGGGAAGCTCCAGGTAGGTTTAGATTAGGAAATGACACAGGGACGGACCTGAAGCCTTGAAGATTAGATGGGGTAATGGTCTGACATGGTGCAAGGCAAATACTTGCATGGCCTGAAGGCAGGCAGGCAAGCAAAGCAACAGTTTAGTAGGAATTAAGGCAGGGAAGGAATAAAATAAACTACTCAGCTTGCAACAATTGATTGAGATGGAGGAGCCAGTTATTGGATTCCAGGAAAACAACAACTCTTCAGGCTTTATCAGCAGGTAGAAAAAGCTCTCATCAGTCCATAGCAAATATAAGGCAGAATCTGGAAATGTTCCACAGAGGCAAAAAATTCATTGTTTATGTTAGAAGGAATGGGATTGCTTGAATCTAGGAAGTTAGAATCATTGATTTAAAGCAGGCATAGGCAAACTCTGGCCCTCCAGATGTTTGGGACTACAAATCCTATCATCCCTGACCACTGGTCCTGTTAGCTAGGGATGATGGGAATTGTAGCCCCAAACATCTGGAGGGCCGGAGTTTGCCTATGCCTGATTTAAAGGATGTCAAGAGTCTTTGGGCAAGTATCAGACATCCCCAACAAAATTTGATAAATACATTTTAAAACGCTGGTTTTTAATGTAATAAATTGGCCAAATGGCAAAATACGTGTGGAATTTTGGTGTAGCTCCACTCCTGAAGCTGTCACCAGTGTTCATCAGCAACTACAGAGAACAGTGGCACCCGAGATCCTTTTCCACCATTGAATCACATCTGCCTGCTTGAATATTGAGCCTATATTAGTATGAGTTACCAGCCTCTGCAGCCACAGCAGGCATTGTGATACTCCAGCAATTTGACTTCACCCCAGGAGGTGCATTCCATTGTCTCTTGAGGCAGATGGATTACAACAACAACAACAACAACAACAACAACAACAACAACAACAACAACAACAACAACATAGTTCATGTTAAGGCACATTAGAAATTTAAATAACTCTTTAAAAACACACCACTGGCCGAGTTGATATTCTAGCAGATAACCTCCTTTCAAAGTCAGTTTCTGGTTCGGAATAAAGTTCTTGCTGATTTCAACATGGAACTGTCACTTCTCCTATTGTCCCAGGGATATATCTCAGTGGTCATAGGGATGGTTGGGCGCTTACATGAAAAACAAAATCTGTTAGGAGGTTCAGAGGACAGGAGGGGCCAGATCTTGAATATGTGGTTATGATATCCACCCCTGTAGTAGGAATATATTTGAGGCTCATTTTGCTGGTTGGCACAGGAACTGCTAAAGCTTTTAAAAGGCTGAAAGAAGTTCAACACCCACCAATTACTCTCCAGCACTGTCTTTCTGTGGATATGTAAAGGACCACTATACAGTGGTGCCTCGCAAGACGAAATTAATCCGTTCCGTGAGTCTCTTCGTCTAGCGGTTTTTTCATCTTGCGAAGCAACCCTATTAGCGTCTTAGCGGATTAGCGCTATTAAAGGCTTAGTGGCTATTAAAGGCTTAGCGGCTATTAAAGGCTTAGCGGATTAGCGGCTAAAAGGCTATTAGCGGATTAGCGGCTTAGAAAAGGGGGGGGGAGCGGGGAAAAATCGGAACACTCGCAAGACGTTTTCGTCTTGCAAAGCAAGCCCTTAGGGAAAATCGTCTTGCGAAGCAGCTCAAAAACGGAAAACCCTTTCGTCTAGCGGGTTTTCCGTCTTGCGAGGCATTCGTCTTGCAGGGCACCACTGTACTGCAGTCCTGACTCCAGAGCAGCAGATAGTATCGTCCATGGAAGGGTTAGAGGGACTCATGGCTTTCTAGGTGCTGCAGGACTTCAACTCCCATCATCAATGGTTCCTCTTCATCCTGGAGAAGAGTGACTAGTGGGGTGCCACAGGGTTCTGTCTTGGGCCCGGTCTCATTCAACATCTTTATCAACAACTTGGATGATGGACTCAAGGGCATCCTGATCAAATTTGCAGATGACACTAAACTGGGAGGGGTGGCTAACACCCCAGAGGACAGGAACACACTTCAAAACGACCTTGACAGATTAGAAAACTGGGCCAAAACAAACAAGATGAATTTTAACAGGGAGAAATGTAAAGTATTGCACTTGGGCAAAAAAAATGAGAGGCACAAATACAAGATGGGTGACACCTGGCTTGAGAGCAGTACATGTGAAAAGGATCTAGGAGTCTTGGTTGACCACAAACTTGACATGAGCCAACAGTGTGACGCGGCAGCTAAAAAAGCCAATGCAATTCTGGGCCTCATCAATAAGAGTATAGCATCTAGATCAAGGGAAGTAATAGTGCCACTGTATTCTGCTCTGGTCAGACCTCACCTGGAGTACTGTGTCCAGTTCTGGGCACCACAATTCAAGAAGGACACTGACAAACTGGAAGGTGTCCAGAAGAGGGCAACCAAGATGGTCAAAGGCCTGGAAACGATGCCTTATGAGGAACGGCTAAGGGAGCTGGGCATGTTTAGCCTGGAGAAGAGGAGGTTAAGGGGTGATATGATAGCCATGTTCAAATATATAAAAGGATGTCACATAGAGGAGGGAGAAAGGTTGTTTTCTGCTGCTCCAGAGAAGCGGACACGGAGCAATGGATCCAAACTACAAGAAAGAAGATTCCACCTAAACATTAGGAAGAACTTCCTGACAGTAAGAGCTGTTTGACAGTGGAATTTGCTGCCAAGGAGTGTGGTGGAGTCTCCTACTTTGGAGGTCTTTAAGCAGAGGCTTGACAACCATATGTCAGGAGTGCTCTGATGGTGTTTCCTGCTTGGCAGGGGGTTGGACTCGATGGCCCTTGTGGTCTCTTCCAACTCTATGATTCTATGATTCTATGATTCTATGATCCCTTACCACTGACCATGCTGGTTACGGCTGATGGGAGCTGCAGTCCAAGAATATCCAAAGAGGTATGGCTTCCCCACCCCTGGTCTAAGGTTTTTAAAACCAAGCAGGTATTTTAACAGCACTTGCCATACTGCAGCCAAAACGGTAATATAGGTCACATCCACATCAAGCATTTAAAGTACTCTTATAACACTTGAGGGACGTGGGTGGCACTGTGGGTTAAACCACAGAGCCTAGGACTTGCCGGTCAGAAGGTCGGCGGCTCGAATCCCCGCGACGGGGTGAGCTCCCGTCGCTCGGTCCCTGCTCCTGCCAACCTAGCAGTTCGAAAGCATGTTAAAGTGCAAGTAGATAAATAGGTACCGCTCTGGCGGGAAGGTAAATGGTGTTTCCATGCACTGCCAGAAGTGCACTGCCGTTCGCCAGAAGCGGCTTAGTCATGCTGGCCACATGACCCAGAAGCTGTATGCCGGCTCTCTCGCCAATAAAGCGAGATGTGCGCCGCAACCCCAGAGTCGGCCACGACTGGACCTAATGCTCAGGGGTCCCTTTACCTTTACCTATATCACTTGAAGAGCCGTGGCTTCCCCCAAAAGAATCTGGGTGCTGCAGCTTTAATCTGAAGGGTCTCTGAACAGCTTTTGGCACCTTTAACAAACTGCAGTTCCCAGGATCCCATGACTGTGAACATGCTATAAATGTTGATGTGGCTGGGTTTGCAGAACAAGAGCCCAATTTCTCATTCTTTCAGTCCTCCTGAGCTGTCATCATGCTACATGAGTCACTGCCGCTGAACCAGGTCGAAAAGGGAAATGAGAGGCGGGGAGAAATAACATGACAAAGTGGAAGATGCTCCAAAGCAGAGGCAGAGCTGAAAGGACAGGCCTTCCTCTGGCTGGGTGTGAAATGCATTCATTTCCTTTTCCTGCAAGTGCGGTTGCCATGGTCGGCACAACAAGACCTCAAAGAAGTCCCGTGGATAACCGCGGCCAAGGAGCGCTCTCTGAATATGCCAAGCAATGCTTGGTGTTGTGCCTGGCTTGGCTCTGGGGCCATCTTTCCAGCAGCCTTTGAGGTGGAAAGGCTAGCTCAGGGGGTCAGAACTCTGTGTCTAGAGCTGAAATTCAGGTTTGATCTGAGGAGGGGGGACAGTGCCGGATTTAGGGCAGTGTGGGCGGTTCCCCTACTCAGGACACCAAGCCACACAGGTGTGAAACCGAGAAGATCCATAGTTGAGTAGATCCACTTAGGGGTGCCAAATTTTGGCCTCACACAGGGCACTATATTATGAAAGATTATCAAAGTCCGCCCAGGGGGGACAGGGAGCAAATATGCAAGTATGTGTCCTCCCATCTTCTCTTATTTGGCAATGTGTAAGTGGCCACCAGGTTTACCTGTGTTTTGCCTGCTTGTTTTTCACCCGCTTGACCTGTATATTTGGTAATAAATGAGCATTACAAAAAAACGCCACAGGATTTCAGCAACTTCTTACTCACAGGAAAATGATCCTGTAAGGATGCCCTTGCAGGCAAGAGCTCTAAAGAAAGGGGAGGAAGACTCTTACCTGTTAAAACTTTTGGATATGAGGTTAAATGTGCAGGTACTGAAAAAAGAAAGAAAAATGAAAGAATACTTTTAAATAATAAGGGCACTGAGTTCTAAACTAAGAGAAGGAAAAGACAAACATTAAAGAGAACTTAAAAAACAGGATTCGACTCACTGAGTAATATCCTTAGACGAAGTTGAATTAAGACAAAAAGGAGATATGGGCCTGAGCTGGGAATCGTAGCTCTGTAAGGGATCTCCTAACAGCTTTCAGCACCCTTAACAAACTACAGTTCCCAGGATTCTGTTTGAAGTGGCATGGTACTGCTTTAAGTGCATGTTAAGGTGCTCTGCCTGTTTTTCAAGGTCCTGAGTGCTGCCAGTTTTCCTTCTGTGAAAGGGTCATTCTGGGTTGCCTACAATAGTTTCTTAATGATTTCCAAATGTGCTCCTGGGCCCCCAAAGGGCCCCCTGAAGTGGGGCTTCATTGCTGCATTGCATTGCATTTGGTTTTCAAATCCTCTTCTCCTTTGCCCTGCAAGCAAAGTTGACGAGTTGACAAAACGGGTAAAAATTTTGCCTTGCTAGTAGCAGGTACTAAAAATATACAGAACCCTCAAGCAACGAGAAGGAAGTTGTGTTTTCACAAGATAGTACCTTCTCAAAGCAGATGGGAAGTGCGACTCTAAGGGGAAATGCAGAATGCTCAGATAGACTCAAATAGACTGAAGTAAGTCTTTTTCAAGAGTGTCTATACACAACCATTTTCTTAATTCAACAGGATTTGTGTTTAGTCATTTAGTCGTGTCCGACTCTTCGTGACCCCATGGACCAGAGCACACCAGGCACTCCTGTCCTCCACTGCCTCCCGCAGTTTGGTCAAACTCATGCTGGTAGCTTCAAGAACACTGTCCAACTATCTCGTCCTCTGTCGTCCCCTTCTCCTTGTGCCCTTCATCTTTCCCAACATCAGGGTCTTTTCCAGGGAGTCTTCTCTTCTCATTGGCCGAAGTATTGGAGCCTCAGCTTCATGATCTGTCCTCCCAGTGAGCACTCAGGGCTGATTTCCCTAAGAATGGATACGTTTGATCTTCTTGCAGTCCATGGGAGTCTCAAAGAGTCAACAGGATTTAGATACCACCAAATCACCAAAAACCTCTACGTAGTTTGCATGGAACTTTATAAAATATTCACTAAAAATACTGATGAATCCAAACAATAAAAATAAGTTGTTTTTTAAAGTATAATCAGCAGATAATATTACATGTCTAAATTTCATTTCTGGGTAGGCTTTTGTAAGCATTTTTTTTTAGGATGTGCCAAAAACAATACAGCAAAGGTGCCTGCCGATTATCAATGTGCAGCGAGTTCCAGTGCGTAGGTATTGCTACACAGAAAGACTAATCCCATGCAAGCTTTGAATGAACGTTATATAGTTATTGCATCTGTAGTTTATTATGCAGGCCTGGTCCTGCCATTGGGTAGAGTGAGGCTGTTGCTTCAAGAGTCAGCAGCTGCAGGATGGGAAGGCATCAGGTTGGAGGACAGAGCTTTGTGTTCCACATAGGCTGCCCTATATCTTCTTAAGCTATCTTGCTGCCCTTAGATATGGGGAGAATGTTTTTCCATCATCAGGGTCAATGTAAGATTCAACTCCCATTCTGGTTGGCTTCTGTATTTGGAAATGCAGGGGGTTTGGGTGATGTTATCTTGTCCACTTATCTTACGGCAGCATTTCTTGGAGGGAGTATCCCTGAAGCAGAAGGTTAATGCCTATTGATTGTATGTTTGACTTTCAGCTTGCCTCACATTAAGGCATTTGCTAAGTGTACCATGATCCTCCTTCTAGCTTTTATGATGGGCTTCTGGACCCTTTAGTGATTAATTGTTCATTTCATTTCTATACCACTTTATATTTTTAAGAAAAACATCTCAGTGCAATTTGCAGCACATTAAAACATCTATTATTATTATTATTATTATTATTATTATTATTATTATTATTACCTGACATTTTCAGAAGGTAAATTTAAAATTCTTTGGTTTTCCAAAAGCAGTATGTGTGCTTCTTCATCACACATAGACTTACCAAGCTAAATGTTATCTAGTCACAAAAAAAATAGCAGATTTGAATTTGTCACTCTCAAAATCATCCTTTTAAGATCCTTGGGTCATTTGTGTTCTCTTAGGATGAGCCTCTTACAGGTATTCAAAATGTGGTTTCTCACTAAGATTCATTGATGCTGAACTTGGTACCCAGAATTAAAGCAAATTATTTCCCCTCTTTTCTCTTTTGGTGATGCATTTCCTCTTTTTTGGGTGATGGCTAAGTGGTCAGCCTATGCTTTATTGATTTGAAATAATCTACAAATCTTGCATTGCAGGCTTTGAGTCTGAATAGCGGGCTAAATTCTGTTCTTTACTCTTTCTCTCTGCATGCTGCCTTGGAACTATGCTGATTTAGGGCAATTTATTTATTTTTAAATAATTTCATCACAGACTTCCTCTTTGGAATTGGATGGGTCACTTTAAGCTGTGACTCAATGCATTGTTGAGCAGAAGAAAACTGCTTTTGCTAGCCTTATTTTTGCTTGCTTCTTCTAAATGCGCTCAGGAGCTGCAAGAAAAGCTGCTGCAGCCCTCCAATCCTTGAAATGACACTGCAGCTGATGTTCTGCTGCCTCTTTGCCTATCCTCAGGCCCAGCCAACATGGCCAAAGATGGGGATGTATGGACCATATGGAGAGTCACTGGCTGCCTACCCCTGTTGTATGGTAAACAGTGGCACCTCTAGTTACAAATGCCTTGGGTTACAAATGCTTCAGGTAACAAACTCCGCTAACCTGGAAGAGTTACCTTGAGTTGAGAACTTTGCTCCAGGATGAGAACGGAAATCATGTGCTGGTGGCGCAGCAGCAGGAGGAGGCCCCATTAGCGAAAGCACGCCTCTAGTTAAGAACAGTTTCAGGTTAAGAACAGACCTCCGGAACGAATTAAGTTTGCAGTTAGAAGTACCACTGTACAGGTGAAAAGAAAATAGCAAAACACCAGGCTTTGCCCTATCCCAATCCCAATAGTTGTGAGTTGTGTGTTGGGGGGGGGGGGTAATACCTGAGTGCCTCCTAATTCCTAGACCCAGTAAGGATTCAATTGTTGGAAGTCCCAGACCAGCTTCTTGGTAATGGCCTCCTAAGTATGTTGTCGTTATGGAAGCAAAGGAAGTGGCTCTGTGCCAGAGGGAAGCTCCCTGGCTCTTGGTAGTTAGAAGGACAAAGGTGAGAGTTTTCTGTGAGAGAGCTAGAAGCAGGCTGTAGGCAGAGGTAGGGTTGCCACCCATCCCTAGAAAAATGGGATTAGCCTGTTTTTTGGACTAAAGTGTCCCTCGACCCATTTGGACTCCTTTCCCCCCATATTAGAGCTCATCCTCAAAACTGCACAGGCAGAGGGTGGGTGCAGTGGAAAGTGAGAGAGTGAGTTTGCATGGGCAGGGCAGAGGATGGGTCCAGTTCATTAGGTTGGTTGGCACTGTCACTGTCCTTGCCACTGCTGTATTATCCTTCCCAAGTGCAGGAGTATCTCCTCCCTTCCTTGACGCCATTGGGCATGAGAGGGAGGTGGATGGCCAGCCCAAAATGGAGGCTGAGTCGCTGTTGGTGCAGTTGATGAGGAGCGCGAGCGACAACAGGGAGAAGGGGGAAGGAGTGACCTCCTCTCCCTAACCTTGTCCCTTCCTTCCTTCCTTCCTTCCTTCCTTCCTTCCTTCCTTCCTTCCTTCCTTCCTTCCTTCCTTCCTTCTCGCTGGTGCTTCTCCTCATCTGCCAGCCGCTGGTCTAGCATGATGCAGATTCACTGACTCGCCCTGGGTTCTAATATGATGAGAGTGGGGAGTTTATGCTCTCCATGAACTTGTCTAATCATTTTATGAAGCCATCCAGCCTAGTGCACAACTTCCCCTGTTGCATCACACATTTTTTGACGCTGTGTTAAAGTTAAATCCCCATGGGTGGGATACGAACGTACATAGGCTTTGTCTGGAGAGACGCGCGATGTGGCACTTGGCTAGATCAAGAATTCCTTTTTAATTGCCAAAATAGAACAGAATGTTGGGGTGTAATAACTGAAAGAGGAAACGGGTTGGTTTGAAGCCCTTTGCTACGCAAGGTAAGCAGGACTGCTCCCGCCTGTCTATGACAGCTGTCTGGGCAGTCGGCAAAGCACAGCGCTGCCAAGCCAGGCATTAAAAGACATCCATTGTTCCCAGGCCATCACTGCGAAAGAAACCGATGTTATCAACAACAGGTTGCTTTCATCCTCTGAGCTGGCAAGCGCATGCCTTCCCCCTGATGCCCCAGAGCAGCTGTTTCTTTTCAGCAAATGTTGTGGATAAAAATATGAGCCTTGTGTTCCTCGTGCACTGTGCCTGGGACTTGCAATTTGGGTGAGAAATTCTTCGCAGCCCTGGGTGAAATTGGCACAGTGAGGAGTGCTTGCGGTTTACCTCCTGTTTTGCTGTGGAAGCTCTGGAATTCGCCACGCTCCCACCCCAGCCGTACCATGCCCTGGCTCCAGGATCAACGCTGGCCCGCAAAACAGGGCTACATCTGATCTTTTTGCCATCCAGAGTGTGTTCCCAGTTCCCACCTCTCCAGGAAACGGTGCTGGGGAGGGGTTAAGAGTAGTTGTGGACAACTGTAAGTCATGATTGCTCAGATAGACTGCTCTTGCCCAGCAGTTGCTGTGCAATAAACCTGCACTTTGCTGCTGCCTTGTGTTTACATGTGTCCAGTGTTTGCCTTCCCCAGTAGCATTGATTGCTTGATGTGCTTTACTATCACAGGAACGCTGAGGAGCTACAACAGTATCTCACCTTGCTTGGCCTGTTGACTTCTCTGAGCCTTGGGAACCTGATTAATTTGTTCTATGCCAAAAAGAAAATGTTGCCCAGTTTAACAGGCACAATATATTGCATTCCTGTCCAGGTTGCAGCAGGGCTAATCCTGCTATCCTACTGAGTACAAAGAGAAATGGCAGGTGATATTCAGCATCGCACTATGGTTGGTTGTAAATTGCTTTGGGTTGCCTGGGCTAGATAAAGCAACTAACAAATTTAACAGGTGATGATGATGGCGAAGAATGTTCTGTCTGTGCAAGTATTGCAGTTTTCCATGTGGAACAATCCCCCTCTCCTCCTGCTGCATACTGTTTTGGGGGTTCTCCTGATCACCCACCAAACCAGTTTCAGGGGGCATGAAGAAGTGGGGGGGGGGAGCCCCTTTGCAGAAGTGGAAGTCCTTGCACAGGGCTCATGCTGATGGGGCTTGTTAGGTGAATCCCATCAGGGGAGAGGATTTGTGTTGCTTGTCACCGATCGCATCACAAGCAATGTCCAAGAGATGCCAGTAGCACTCATGCACCTCCTCAGGAGTGCCAGCTTGGCCCTGTGATTGTGGGTGCCTGGGGCCGTGGGTGCCATGCAGCGTGCATGGCCCTGGCACGGAAATTTGTGGGTGCCTGGGGCCATGGGTGCCATGCAGCGTGCATGGCCCTGGCACGGAAATTTGTGGGTGCCTGGGGCATCTTTGTTGCATAATTTGGTGGGTGCTCGGGCACCCAAGGCCCCAGAAAGCTGGCACCTATGCACCTCCAGTATCTTCTACACCAGGGATAGCCAATGTTGTACCTCCATATGTTGTTGGGCCCATCAACCCAGCCAGCATGACGAGTGGCCATGGATGATGGGGTGAAATATACTCAGAGTCGAGAGTGGATTTCATGCTCTTTATTCAGCTCATAGTGGTGAGGAGGAATGGCAGCTCCCCCAGAATGTCTGCTTTATATACATTATTTACACACTGGGCCCCACATGATTGGCTAATTCCAGGATTCTCCTGTAGGCCAATCAGGTTGTGGATTTACTTCCACCTGGGGTTGGATTGGGTGGCTCCTGTGGACCAATCAGACTGCTGCATTCTGGATCCTATTATTCTAGGACCAATCACACTGCTGCATTTTGGATCCTATTCAACTCAGTACATAACATGGGAGTTGTAGTCTTAGAACATCCAGACGGCATCACATTAACTACTGATGCTCAACACAGCAGTCAACAAAAGGGACAAGGTCTTCAGCGATTCTCCCCACTTTGTATGACTCACAGGTAACTTCGTAATCTGAGAGGAAAGCATCAAGCTCTCCAAAGACCTCAGGAATAAACGAGACGTGATGGCGCAGTCACATGTATTTTATATATGCACCTGTCCTGTAAGCACATAAAATAGGGGTGGCCAGTTCTGCTGTTTACATGAATAGGATCATATGGGGGAGTGAAGTGAAACCTGCCTCCCCTGGGACTTTGCTGTCCCCTGTTGCATTAAGCCACTTCCTCCCAGCCCCACTCTATCATAGCATCATGAGACAGGCTTAAAGCAGCACAGCGTGTCAAGGTACTGTGGGTGTGGATGACTACTCTGTAATGCCTATTCTGGTAAATAAGTGTCAGACCTTGGCCGAAAACAGAGATGTTTCATTGCTGGGATCTAGTTCTAGCCCAGGCAGAGCAGGGCTCCCAACTCTGGAAGTTCTTGACGGATGTTGCTTGAGGATGGGGTGGGGACGAGGTTCTGGAAGAGGCAGGTTGGGACTGAATGGAGCCAAGACACAAGATAGGCTGATGGGTCCAGATCAACGCAGGGTAACCCAGTGTGTGTGGCTACTCAATCAGACAAATTGTTCTGAGCAAAGAGCCAAGTCTAGAACAACAGCTACCTAGAGCCAGCCAGGCCGCTATTGGTTCCTCAGATCACCTGGCTCAGCTAAGATTTTGGGCCACTAAACACTCTTTGTTTTGGTGGTGCGACACAGGGAAGATGTTCAGGCCAGTAATTGCTTCACCTTGGGCTGTCCTCTTCACCTTTTCATTTCCCTCTTCCCACAGTGGGATTCTTACTTTCTGCACATGGAGATCTAATTCCTGCTCTTACGTTCTGTTCTGGTTTCACTGCGGCCATGCTGTTTATGGATTAGAGCAGCCACGACTAGGGTGTCCAGATGAGAGTAGGGATAGGGGAGAGATCTGGTTCTGCATCCATTCCTGCAAACCTACCTAATTCCCACTTCCCAAAACAATTCACACACTGAAACACAGCTTTTCTTTGAAATTTTGAAGTTTTCCAACCGAAAACAACAATTTGTTTGAATGATTCTGTGACTTGAAAACAGAGACTCTGCATGTTCTATTGCTACCCAAGAGGAGCATTTTAATAAAACCTATTTTTTAAAAATGTGTACATTCTGCATGTGTTAGTGAAATTCATTATATTAAGGGAAATGGCAAACACATTAATTAGGATAAACTTGCAGTAACATGCTGGTAAATGTTCATGAACTTAAGACCAGGGGGAAATGAGAAAGTAAGAAAATCTGACCCGGGCAACTTCATCATTCCTAGGTCAGAGTGAAGCAGGATTTACAGTGGGGCAATCAAATTTGGTGATACAGTGGTACCTCAGGTTACATACGCTTCAGGTTACATATGCTTCAGGTTACAGACTCCACTAACCCAGAAATAGTACCTTGGGTTAAGAACTTTGCTTCAGGATGAGAACAGAAATCGTGCTCCAGCGGCGCGGCAGCAGCAGGACGCCTCATTAGCTAAAGGGGTGCTTCAGGTTAAGAACAGTTTCAGGTTAAGAACGGACCTCCGGAACGAATTAAGTACTTAACCTGAGGTACCACTGTATGGCCTGCCATATGCACAACCAGATCAGTTTAGAGGGGAAATAAAGCTGATAGCTCCTACCAACCTAGCAGTTCGAAAGGACGTCAAAGTGCAAGTAGATAAATAGGTAGCGCTCCAGCGGGAAGGTAAACGGCGTTTCCGTGCGCTGCTCTGGTTCGCCAGAAGCAGATTAGTCATGCTGGCCACATGACCCGGAAGCTGTACGCTGGCTCGCTCGGCCAATAAAATAAGATGAGCGCCGCAACCCCAGAGTCGGTCACGACTGGACCTAATGGTCAGGGGTCCCTTTACCTTTAAAGCTGATAGATGAATAAGAGGAGTGAGATAATGGCTAAGGGGTGAATGATTTTGCAGAAGATTTATCTGTCAAACATGAAGGACATTGTGGTCTTGTGAAATGCTAGATTTCACCTGCAGGTGGGGCTTGGCAGGTGCATCCTTCCTCTTTGAAACACAGGAGGAGTAGAGAAATGACATTGTGGGGCAAACATTTTGCTTAGAAACAGACAGCGCAGGAAATTGTTAGCACTCACTGCCTTATACTGCCTTCCGTCCCAAATAAGTGTCTGTAGCACTATGTCAGCGGGAGAGAACCTCACATGACCCCTCCAGGTCTTCTGTCCGGCCCTCGGCCCTCTCCCCAACCCCCTCTCTGCAGGCTATATTCACCACCATCCCTGCTCCACACCCTTGCCATAAGGGCTTTGGCCTGGCTGGAATGTGAGCATGCCTGTTGCTTGCATGGGCGGAGGAAGGATGAGAGAGTGTGATTAAACCTCTGGCTTTTGCATGGCTTGAATGTAGCATGTTGTTGTTGTTTAGTCGTTTAGTTGTGTCCGACTCTTCGTGACCCCATGGATCAGAGCACGCCAGGCACTCCTGTCTTCCACTGCCTCCCGCAGTTTGGTCAAACTCATGCTGGTAGCTTCGAGAACACTGTCCAACCATCTCGTCCTCTGTCGTCCCCTTCTCCTTGTGCGCTCCATCTTTCCCAACATCAGGGTCTTTTCCAGGGAGTCTTCTCTTCTCATGAGGTGGCCAAAGTACTGGAGCCTCAGCTTCAGGATCTGTCTTTCCAGTGAGCACTCAGGGCTGATTTCCTTCAGAATGGATAGGTTGGATCTTCTTGCATTCCATGGGACTCTCAAGAGTCTCCTCCAGCACCATAATTCAAAAGCATCAATTCTTTGGCAATCAGCCTTCTTTATAGTCCAGCTCTCACTTCCATACATCACTACTGGGAATATCATAACTTTATGTGGATCTTTGTTGGCAAGGTGATGTCTCTGCTTTGCATACCCTCCAACATTTCTCCAACAAAAACAGGGACGTCCCATTCCATAATGATAATTTCACTATTTATACCCCACACATCTTACTGGGTTGCCCCAGCCACTTTTGGCAGCTTCCAACATATATAAAAACATAATAAAACATTAAACATTTTTTTTAAAAAAAAAAAACCTTCCCTGTACATACAGGATTGCCATCAGACAGCTCGGGGGTCAGATGACTCCATACCCTCCAACCTTTCTTCAGTGAAAATAGGGATGTCCTAAGGAAAAGTGGGACGTTCTGGGATCAAATTAGAAACCGGAACAGCTTTTCTAAATCAGGGGTGTCCCTGAAAATAGGGAAAACAGGGACACTTGGAGGGTTTGATGTAGCCTACTGTCCAAAGGTAAGAGTCGTGTCCATTGCTCCAGCATCTGGCCCAAGCAACAGCTGACATGTAGCTCCCAGAAAGTTCCATAAAAGGGAATGTATGGAAGCCCCATACAAGGGCCTTTAGGCTGAAAAAGGTCTTCCATCCCCTGTCCAATGGAGTGAGAATTCCTGTTTCCTGTTAAGACATACCTGTTTTGTTCAGATAGTGTGTAACTGTTTGTACTTTGGCTTATTTCAGCACTTTCTGCATTGCACAGAAGGCTACATCTGGAAGTTAGCGCTCCTGGATAGCAGTTGCCCAACTATGCATGGTGTTACTCAGCTCTTGCATCCTGCATGTGGTGCATTCACTTTATCTTGTTTCCAACAGATTGTTTCTCTTTCCTGGGAGCCTGATCCACACACAAAACCCTATAATATCAATGCTGTAGTTGGCAGTAGCTAGGAAAGGCATCCTACCAATATCCAGTGCTTCTCCTGCTATCATGCCATCAGTGGTTTTGAGTTGATACTGTCTGCACAGAGGTTCCCAGGGGTGAGGGAGAATGAAGAAATACAGAGGTGGAGGAACCGACTGAGGCATCGCATTACACTGCATCCCATGGTTTATCGCTTGCACAAGTGGCCAAAGGGTTCTGCGGCAAAAGAGCTCTTACTACAGTCTTGTTTGCCGATAGTAGGTGTGGCAAGATTCAGGAAGTCTCAGCTGCTCGCCCTCTTCTTGGGCACATTGTAGGTTCAATTGTGAAAACATGATATGCTTTAAGAGCACTTGTTGCAAAGCTAGACTGAAACATTAGGTCCAGGATAGGGAATTGGAGGGTCTTTCCGGTTTTGGCCTGCACATTTTCCCATGGCTGGGAAAGACTCTCCTCCCTGCAAGAGAGGGGAGTGGTTGTGGGCGGGAGCCCGGACTCCGCCCTGGCAGGGGCCTTAGCCCCTGCCCCTCCTTACCTTCACCTTCCCCTCAGTCCTGTCCTGCAGCGAGTCTATAGTTGGATGAGCATCAACAGGCTCCACCTACTGTTGAATAAACCCACCACCTATAGTCATCCAATGCCTAAGCCAATACCTTTTCACTGCTGTAATCAATAAAGTTGTGGCCTTTTCTTGCCCATTAACCTTATACCACGTGTCCATGTGTATTTATTTCACTTAGCGGGGTCGGGGCCCTCGATCCACAACTACAAATGGCATGATAGATAAAACTAATTTTCTAATCTAATTTTCTGTGTGCAGGGAATATGTAGGTGGGTCTTCTTTGTGGTGGCTCCCTGCCTCTGGAATGACGTCCCCATTAAGGCATGGTCTTGCTGTTTTTTAAAGTAACTTTTTCTTGAGTTATCATAAATAAGGATAATAGGGATTATAAATGATACAAATAAATAGACCAAGTCTTCTCATGTCAAAAATAGAGCAATAAATTTGCAGTAATATCTACAACATGTGGCCTGTTATTAGTGGTTGATGTGTAAGTTCCTGGTTCATGAATTGGTTTAAACAAAAACAAAGGGGAAACAGAACAGAACAGATAACATTCAACTTTGCGTAGCTAAATGCCTAGTCAGGAGCCCCTACCAAGGAATGTTGAGCACAAACATTATTAACCTCTCCTAAGCAACTGGAGATGCTCCTCTTTAACCAGACCTTGGGGGTGGGGGCTGCGATTTTTAAGCCATTCTTAGATGCTTATTTATTGCCTGCTTCTATATGTTGCTGATTCAATGTATTTTATTAATGTGATATTTTATAAAAAAATTCCTTCCAGTAGCACCTTAAAGACCAACTAAGTTAGTTCTTGGTATGAGCTTTCGTGTGCATGCACACTTATTTTGACTATGGCAGACCAACACGGCTACCTATCTGTGATATTTTATAGCACTGTTATTTTTGTTGTATAGGCAACGGCCGTTTTGTGTGGGGTTGTATTCCTGACCCTCATGCGCATCGGCAGAGCATACATAAACCCACCCTGCCCCGTCCTGTTACACCCCCATCCTTCCAATTTCGGGGTGGCATCGATGCACGGTGGCACACATTTTGGACAAGTGTAAAACGGTTGTTGCCTGTATAATGTTTCCATGCCATGTCTTCCCACATTTGGACCATACAGTGAAGGGCGGACTGCAAATAAGATAAATAAAATAACATACACTTTCATATAGATAGTTATTTCATCATCTGAGCCCTTGCCCGTAGTCTTGATCATTGCCTTATGCCTAGCCTCTTTCTGGGGCTGGGTGTTCATCAATATGCGGATGATACCCAGCTCTACCTCTCTTTCAAATCAGAACCAGTGAAGGCGGTGAAGATCCTGTGTGAGTGTCTGGAGGCAGTTGGAGGGTGGATGGTGGCTAACAGATTGAGGGTGAATCCTGACAAGACAGAAGTACTGTTTTGGGGGGACAGGGGGCGGGCCGGTGTAAGGGATTCCCTGGTCCTGAATGGGGTAACCGTGCCCCTGAAGGACCAGGTGCACAGCCTGGGAGTCATTTTGGACTCACAGCTGTCCATGGAGGTCAATTCTGTGTCCAGGGCAGCTGTTTACCAGCTCCATCTGGTAGGCTGGCTGAAACCCTACCTGCCCGCGGACTGCCTCGCGAGGGTGGTGCATGCTCTGGTTATCTCCCGCTTGGACTACTGCAATGTTCTCTACGTGGGGCTACCTTTGAAGGTGACCCGGAAACTACAACTAATTCAGAATGCGGCAGCTAGACTAGTGACTGGGAGCGGCCACCGAGACCACATAACACCGGTCTTGAAAGACCTACATTGGCTCCCAGTACGTTTCCGAGCACAATTCAAAGTGTTGGTGCTGACCTTTAAAGCCCTAAACAGCCTCGGTCCAGTATATCTGAAGGAGCGTCTCCACCCCCATCGTTCTACCCAGATGCTGAGGTCCAGCGCTGAGGGCCTTCTGGTGGTACCCTCACTGTGAGAAGCCAAGTTACAGGGAACCAGGCAGAGGGCCTTCTCGGTGGTGGCACCTGCCCACCCTCCCACCAGATGTGAAAGAGAAAAACAACTACCAGACTTTTAGAAGACATCTGAAGGCAGCCCTGTTTGGGGAAGCTTTTAATGTTTGATGTATTAAAGGTACCCCTGCCCGTACGGGCCAGTCGTGTCCGACTCTAGGGTTGTGCGCTCATCTCACTTAAGAGGCCGGGAGCCAGCGCTGTCCGGAGACACTTCCGGGTCACGTGGCCAGCATGACAAAGCTGATCTGGCGAGCCAGCACCAGCGCAGCACACGGAAACGCCGTTTACCTTCCCGCTATAAAGCGGTACCTATTTATCTACTTGCACTTAAGGGTGCTTTCGAACTGCTAGGTGGGCAGGAGCTGGGACCGAAAGACGGGAGCTCACCCCGCCGTGGGGATTCAAACCGCCGACCATACGATCGGCAAGTCCTAGGCACTGAGGTTTTACCCACAGCACCACCCGCGTCCCTGTATGATGTATTACGTTATTATAATATGTTGTTGGAAGCCGCCCAGAGTGGCTGAGGAAGCCCAGCCAGATGGGCGGGGTATAAATAATAAATTTTTATTATTTTATTATTTCCAGAACACCTTGGCAAAAGCGTTGTACGACAACAAAGCAGAGTGTCCAGATGAGCTCGCCTTCCGCCGGGGAGACATCCTGACGGTTCTTGATCAGAATCTCCTCGGAAGCGAGGGTTGGTGGAAATGTTCGCTTCATGGAAAGCAAGGCATGGCGCCTGCAAATCGCCTCCAGCTCCTGACCACTTTACAGGCTCCTCTCTCCATCCAGCCTGGCTCCCCAGGACCGCCAACCATGCCACGGACTGTCTACCAGGTTCCTTCTGGGCGTAGGCCTCCTGTGCCACTACCCATCTATGAAAAAATGGACGGCTGGATTATGCCTCCTCCTCCTTCCTCTGCTCCTTACCCGCTGACACCGGAAGTTTACCAAGTGCCAGCAATGGCGGCTATACTGCTCAGTGAAAAGACCCAAAGTTCATCGGACCAGGTAAAAAGGCAAGCAAACCCTAAAAGAGGAAAGTGGGGAGCAAACAGGCACTGAGGTTGGCCCACAATATAGTGTGGTGTTTTGTTTTGTCTCACCCACCTTCTCTCTGTCTCCCCCTCCCCTTAAACACACACATTCTGAAGTTTTTTATTAAGTTTTCCAAAATTCCACACATACATTTCAATACATAATAAAAGCTTTCCCCCCTGACTTCCCACCCCCTTTTCCATAGTGTTTGTGTTTCTCTCCCTCTGTTGCATCCTGTCTTCTATCTCTTAAAGTTTGGCATAACTACTGTAATCTTTAATCCTGATTTTCAGTAGACCATCTCCTGCCTGCTGCTGGTAGAGGTGCTCTTGCAAAGAATGAACCCAGGAAGTTGCCTTATACTGAGTCAGACCATTGGTCCATCTAGATTGCTATTAACTGCACTGACCGGCAGTGGCTCTTTGGGATTTTAGGGAGGGTTCTCTCCCAGCTCCACCAGGGATTGAAGCTTGGATTAAAGGTAAAGGGACCCCTGACCATTAGGTCCAGTCATGGCCGACTCTGGGGTTGCAGTGCTCATCTCGCTTTATTGGCTGAGGGAGCCAGCGTACAGCTTCCGGGTCATGTGTCCAGCATGACTAAGCCGCTTCTGGCGAACCAGAGCAGCACATGGAAATGGTGTTTACCTTCCTGCCGGAGCGGTACCTATTTATCTACTTGCACTTTGACGTACGGTACTTTTGAACTGCTAGGTGGGCAGGAGCAGGGACCGAGCAACGGGAGCTCACCCTGTTGTGGGGATTCAAATCACCAACCTTCTGATCGACAAGTCCTAGGCTCTGTGGTTTAACCCACAACACCAGCTTGGATTATGTGCATGCAAAACAGATTCTACTGCTGGGCTACGGCCCTTCTCCTGGCCTAGGTGGACATAGGTACAATTTAACTAGGGCAGGGATATATGGAGGTGTTAATGGGACTCTGTTCTGGCAAGGGACAGGCCGTGGCTCAGTGGCACAGCATCTCCTTTGTATGCCGAAGTTTCCAAGTTCAAACCCTGGCATCTCCAGATAGGACGAAGAGAAATCCCCACCTAAAGCCCAAGGTAGAACAGCAATGGTGAACAAAGGGCTGAATTCAGTCGTCTGTCTGGCCCTTGGGCTCTCCCCAGACCACACCTCCTCCTCAGCTAAACCCCTTCTCCACAGGCAACACTCCTTTGGCTTTTGCCTGACTAGAATGTATCTTTGAACTCTGGTAATGCTTCTTGCCTTCCTGGTTGGAGAACACAGAGGGATGTGTGGTTAAATTTACATACATTGCTCCACCCACTGCTATGGGTGGCCCTGCCCACCTCCGACATGTGGCCCCTGGAAGGTTTCCTAGAAGAGTTCCCCAATCCTGGTGTAGACAGTACTAAGACAGATGGACCAATAGTCTCTGAATCTGCATGAAACAGTTTCCTATGTAGTTGTTATCATAAGTCCAGGTTTCAGTCATTTTCTTCTGAAGGGAAAAGCAGAAGGACTCAGGGGATGGTTGGTGGTGAGATTACCAGGCTACAGAAGCAACTCCTCCATTAACCTGAAGATGACTTTTGATGACATGTCAAGGCTTCTCTCCCATCCTGAAAGGCCTCCTGAGTACCTCAGAAATTCTGGAAGAATAGCTGGAAGCCCTTAGGTTCAGGCCCCCTCTACGCTATGCAATGGTAGCTCAGGTTACATAAGTTTCAGGTTACATACGCTTCAGGTTACATACACTTCAGGTTACAGCAGTGGCGTAGCGTGGGTTGTCAGCACCCGGGGCAAGGCAAGTAATTTGCGTCCCCTAACCCGTGGATTTGCACCCCCTAACCCTAACCCCCAGATGTTGCGCCCGGTGCGGCCGGCCCCCCCGCACCCCCCACGCTACGCCACTGGGTTACAGACTCCGCTAACCCAGAAATAGTGCTTTAGGTTAAGAACTTTGCTTCAGGGTGAGAACAGAAATTGTGCTCCAGCGGCGCAGCGGCAGCAGGAGGCCCCATTAGCTAAAGTGGTGCTTCAGGTTAAGAACGGACCTCCGGAATGAATTAAGTTCTTAACCTGAGGTACCACTGTACATTGAAAGCAGTATTGTACCACCTTAAGAAGTCATGGCTTCCTCCCCCCAAAGAATTCTGGAAACTGCTAGAGTTGTTAGGAGACCCCCTATTCCTCCCAGAGAGCTACAACCCCCCCCCCCAATATATAAATATGAATCATCATTGTTATTATAATAACATTTATTGGTTGCTTTATAAAGTGAAATTCAACACATAAAAGCAATTTAAAACCAAAAAATAAAATAAAACAATGAACAATGCAAAAAACATAAAATACTCATCAAGCAACATATTGCTAAAGACAAGTCCTACCTTTCCAGGCACATCTCCCTGGAAAGAGCATTACAGAGGAGCGTTACAGAGAAAAGGCAGGTTCTCTGCATCCCCCTCAGGTAGGGCACACAGAAAAGGGTCTCTCATGAAGACTGCAGGGTCCAGACTGGTTCATATAGGGAGAGGTGGTCCTTGAGGCATTGCGGCCTTGAGTTGTATAAGGCTTTCATGGTCAAAACCCAGCACTTTGAATTGCACCTGGAAGCTAATTGGTAGTTAAGTAAAAACAAGATGGATTGCTGCTCGCCACTTCAGAAGCATATGCCTTCTTTGGCCCACTGATACCTCAACTTTCCCAGAGGCATTTGGCTGACCCCAACTGGAGACACACTGGCAAAGTAGATGCAACTTAGCCTGATTGAGTTTAGCAGTTCTTCATCTTCCTAGGTAAAGGTAAAGGGACCCCTGACCATTAGGTCCAGTCGTGACCGACTCTGGGGTTGCGGCGCTCATCTCGCTTTATTGGCCGAGGGAGCCGGCGTACAGCTTCCAGGTCATGTGGCCAGCATGACTAAGCCGCTTCTGGCGAACCAGAGCAGCACACGGAAACACCGTTTACCTTCCCGCCAGAGCGGTACCTATTTATCTACTTGCACTTTGATGTGCTTTCGAACTGCTAGGTTGGCAGGAGCAGGGACCGAGCAACGGGAGCTCACCCCGTCGTGGGGATTCGAACCATGACCTTCTGATCGGCAAGTCCTAGGCTCTGTGGATTAACCCACAGCGCCACCCACATCCATGCTTCATCTTCCTAAACGTCTTTAAATGCTGAAAAAGAGCAAGTAACTGAAACTGTCTCACCTAACCCTTTATGAGTTCTTTGAAACAGGTAGCTAAAAAAACCCACAATCTTGAGCACTGGAAGTTCTCTGGGATTACGTCGTACCCTGCATCACAGTTGTCGCTACAAAGGACAAATGTGCCGCAGCAATTCAACACAACACACACCAGCACACACACACTTAAAGAACGTGGAGGGTGAATGGCCCCAGCTGGGTGCAGGAATAGAAACAGGGTAGTCCAAATTGCAGGGAGACAGCTGGCGGGTGATCAGCTGTTCCCCAAGCAGCCGGCCAAAACCTTTGCCATTCTGCTTGAGACTCTTAATACAGAATCTGTCTGAGGAAGACTCACTTGCGTACGCCCCAATCTTTAAGCTTCTATAGTGGAAATCTCCACTATTCCAGCAACACTTTCCCTAAAAACAGGAGTCAATTCACACACGACAGTGAGGGTATAGCCTTCTGCATGAGTGTATTAAATGACTGAAGAAGGAGCCTCAACATTCAGTATAATCACAGTGATGCTGCCATCCATAGGTTGTGTTAAGTTGTGGGTGAACATATCAGACGACACAGCGATTCTTCAAACAGCTCTTGGTTATTCACAGGCCAGAACAGAACTGAACTGAAGGGTTCAGCCAGCCTGCTTATATAGAGCTCCACTACAACGCAACAGTAACCACTTTCTGTAACTATCCAATCACCGAACGTCACTTTCAATCCCTTATTTGCATATGTGGACCTGAGTGAAAACTATCTACAGTATCCCCCTGCTGGCCCAGAGTGAGAACTTCACTACATAGCACCTTGAGTTGAAAGGAGCATGTAGGTAGGCACTCGGTGTGATCATGACCCCCCCCCCCAGTTGAACAGATGCTCCTTTCCCACATGTCCCATTCAAAGGACATTGAGAGGTGGGGCTGGTGCAATGGGGCAGAGCCAGTGGGGTGCAGTCCCACCCCTTCCACATGCTTAAGTTTGTACGTAGAAGCACGCACACTGCCACAACACCCTTGATATCCATGTCCAAGAATGCTAGATTAGGCAGGGTTGCTGATAATTTTTCAGGTCCAGAAGATTCAAAGTTATTGGGTTGGTTTTTGAATCATGACTCTAACCATTGGATTCTCTCCCCGCACCCCCGGATGCAGCTATAGAGGAAAATATACTGACTGTGGGTTGTACCCAGTGGTAGCTCTGAACTAGTGGAAATGCTTCCATCAGTACAGGACAAGGTACCCCATTCTCACCAGTCCTCCCTGACAATTGCAGCTCTCTGTGCCATAATCCTTGGATTGGGGGGGGGCACAGGGGCTGCACATGGTGGGAAGAATCAGTGAAAATCCGGTGCCCAGCACCATTGGATACAGCCCGCTATTCCAACCAGTTGCTCAGGATATTGTAAACTGGATCCTGATAGCTGGGTGCTGGCCTTTCCTTTTAAAAATGCGGTTTGAAATGTGGTCGATTGCACACATTTAGTTTTTCGCCGGTTCCCTGTAACTTATGGTTCTCCTCCGTCAACCTCTTGCACCCTTTGGCTGTCTATCACAACATTTCCATCTCAGGGGATGGAGCTTGCTTTGCCCCTGAATCAATACTTTCCTAGGAAGTCTTTGGTAGCCTTCTGGGCAGCTGAAAAAATGCCTTTTAGAGGCGACCTGCCCATGGAGTGTTGCCAGTGGCCCTGGGAAGGGACCTCCCTTCCGTTTCACAGCCTTTCTGATCTTTTTCGTGTTGTAATACTTCTAACCTCGCCTGGAAACTTCCTGGGGTGACACACTTGGTGTTCCAGTGTTGCAATCTGTTGACAAAATTGGGTGGTGTGCGGAGGGTATGAACTGCTTCAGAATAGGTAGACGCACTGCGTTTACAAGGCAGATTTCCTTGCCGCTAGCAACTCAGAAGTTTGAGTGGTTTTTCTCTGGAATGGTCATACTTTCCAACATCTCTCTGAAGAAACACATGCCAGGGTTTTGCTTGTAAGCACCTTCAAGGGAGTGGCGCAACACCTGCTTTCCATGCAGAAGGTTCCAGATTCAGTCCCTGGCATCTCCAGGTAAGGCTAGAAATATCCGCTTTCTGAAACCCTGGAAAACTGCCGCCAGACTCCATCAATACTGAGCTAGATGGATTCATGTTCTGACTCAGTGTAAGGCAGCTGCTTATGTTCCTGTCTGTGTCTATTCTTGTCAAAGCTGGCTCCAGGTTTGAGGGGGCCAAGTGCTCTCTGGGCCTTCACCTGCATTGGTGGGCTCACCTGGTGAGCTTACCTGGTGGCAGCAGATGCAGCAGTGCTCTGATCAGACTCTTTTAAACTAGAGCATAAAGGAAATGGGGCAGTCTCTTTTATTTGGTTCTCATTTTAATAGCACTTTAGTGTGAAGTGTTTTAATAGAATTATAGTGGTTCACGGTCGCAACATCTCGGCAGTGTGGCCGCTAACATTGATATGTGTGCTGGTCCCGGGGGGACGGACGGGGCGTGCGGCATGGTCTGAGTCTGGTCCTAGGTCAAGGGTATGGAGGCTGTCCGTCAAGGGCGAAGTGGGGTCCAAGGCAAGGAGCAGGGCATGGTCAGGAACTCTGGAAGAGCAGGACAGGGTGCTGTCAAGAACAGGTTACCAGCGATGTTGCTCCCGCAACCTGGGACTGGGCTGACTGCCCTTTATCTGCCCCGAGGCATAGGGCGGCCCAGGCCCACAGCTGACTCGCCTCCCCTGGCCTTAAGGCGAGCACTCCTCCTGCGAGAACTTAGTTCCCTTCGCCTCTCTGCCCTGAGCCTCTGCAGCTCCGGAGAGACTGGAGGGTTACTGGACCCAGAGGCAACGTCACCTTCCCCTGACAGGGCTGGGAGAGGAGCACCTGCAGACAATGGGTCCTTGATCACCTCCAGAGCCAGAGCAGATTCAGCTGGTGTCTGCTCCTGAGGATCCGGCACAGGTGAGGGCCCTTTAGGTTAATAATAATAATAATAATAATAATTTATTATTTGTACCCCGCCCATCTGGCTGGGTTTCCCCAGCCACTCTGGGCGGCTTCCATAGAAACCAAAAAAACACTAAAATAGCATACATTAAAAACTTCCCTGAACGGGGCTGCCTTAAGATGTCTTCTGAATGTCAGGTAGTTGTTTATCGTTTTGACATCTGATGGGAGGGCGTTCCACAGGGCGGGCGCCACTATCAAAAAGGCCCTCTGCCTGGATCCCTGTAGCTTTGCTTCTCGCCATGAGGGAACCGCCAGAAGGCCCTCGGCGCTGGACCTCAGCGTCCGGGCAGAACGATGGGGGTGGAGACGCTCCTTCAGGTATACTGGGCCGAGGCCGTTTAGGGCTTTAAAGGTCAACACCAGCACTTTGAATTGTGCTCGGAAACGTACTGGGAGCCAATGTAGGTCTTTCAAGACCAGTGTTATGTGGTCTCGGCGGCTGCCCCCAGTCACCAGTCTAGCTGCCGCATTCTGGATTAGCTGTAGTTTCCGAGTCACCTTCAAAGGTAGCCCCACGTAGAGCGCATTGCAGTAGTCCAAGCAGGAGATAACTAGAGCATGCACCACTCTGGCGAGACAGTCCACGGGCAGGTAGGGTCTCAGCCTGCGTACCAGGTGGAGTTGGTAGACAGCTGCCCTGGATACAGAATTAACCTGTGCCTCCATGGACAGCTGTGAGTCCAAAATGACTCCCAGGCTACGCACCTGGTCCTTCAGGGGCACAGTTACCCCATTCAGGACCAGGGAGTCCTCCACACCAGCCCGCCTCCTGTCCCCCAAGAACAGTACTTCTGTCTTGTCAGGATTCAACTTCAATCCATTAGCCGCCATCCATCCAGGTTCAAGCCCCTGCCCCAGCTCAGCCGGCCCTGGACGCGGAGACTCCTGTGCAGGCTGGGATTCCTCAGGTTCAGCATCTGAATCGGATTCCCAGGCCATCACAATACGTTTCTGATGTAAAACTCTGGGTGAGAGAATAGCTTTCCCAAAAGACATACATTATTACCGTTCTATTCCAACTGACCAGATTTTTCTATAGGAGTAAACATGGCGGCTGAGTGGGGATCTTAGAGGGACTGGGCTTACCTCGCCTGTCCTCCCCTCTAGGGTTTATAGCACTCCTGTCTTTACAGTTTCTCCTGTCTTTACAGCCATCTGTTTTGTCAGATGGCAGTGGTGGTTGCTCGTGAGTAACCAGGCAGGACTCAGACCTGTCTTTTACAGGATTTATTTTGGCGCAAACTATTTACAGTGCAGAGCCACAAGTTCATGTCTGCCTCAATCGCTAGCAGAATCCGGGAGTGGTTGTTCCCTGGACCTCCCCCAACATAACAGTCTCGTTACTCCCAGCCTTTTCCTTCCCTCTTTGCGCTTTAGACTTCTGCACAGGGTGGGCGACGTAAGGGGCGTGCTTCTCTCCTAGCCGGCTTGGCCAGAAGCGGTGCTGAGGCTCCCTGCAGCATCCTCTGGTCCTTTTACCTCTTCCCCACTGGAGGTGGGGCATTCCTCATCACTTCGCAAGATTTCCGGAGGCTCCCTGTAACACAACTGCCCCTCTGTTTCCCGCCCCTGTTCCAATGGCAGTTCCCTGACATGTTTGGAGAAAATACAGTGGTGCCCCGCAAGACGAATGCCTCGCAAGACGGAAAACCCGCTAGACGAAAGGGTTTTCCGTTTTGGAGGTGCTTCGCAAAACGAATTTCCTATGGGCTTGCTTGGCAAGACGACAATGTCTTGCGAGTTCCTGCTGGGTTTTTTCCCTCCCCCCTTTTTCTAAGCCGCTAAGCCGCTTATCAGCTGATCCGATCAGCAGATAAGCCGCTAAAAGCCGCTAATAGCGCTAATAGCGCTAATCCTTCAATGGGCTTGCTTCGCAAGACAAAAAAACCGCTAGACGAAGAGAATCACAGAATGGATTCTTTTCGTCTTGCGAGGCACCACTGTAGCAGGACCTCTCCTGGCTTCTCTTCACTGGATTTTAATCTTGGATGCCTACCCCCTCCAATAAGCAGCTTGGTGGCACAGATCATTGTTTACTAATCAGTGATTATAGTGCAGTGCAGTGCAGTGCAGCACAGCGCAGTGCAGCACAGTGTAGTGTAGTGTAGTACTATCTGTCTTGTCTTGTCTTGTCTTGTCTTGTCTTGTCTTGTCTTGTATTATAGAAACCCGCCAGACAAAAATGACCAAAATGGGAAATCATTGTTCAAAGAACAATCTCATTCCGCGGACACCTCTGTGGCCAGGAGTGCCTATTTACCAGCTTCATAGTCCATGCATTAGTAATCTCAGGACTAGAGTACTGCATTGAGCTTTAGTCAGGGCTGGCCTTGGACGTAGTCTGGAACCTCCAGCAAGTGCAGAATGCAGCGGCTAGACTGCTGGTGGAGCAGGTGGCTGGCAGCATGCGACGCGTCTGCTAAAACATATGCACTGGCTGCTCACATGCTCCTGGGCCAGCTCAAAAATAGACTGACAATAGCTACTGATCTTTATAAAATGTTCACAGATCCTGTAACCTCTTTTCAATTTCTTCATTGTTTTCTTCCCAGCACCTCTACACTCTTCCCAGAGCAACCTGGGCATCATCAATGGAGAAAAAAAGTGATATATATGACGTCCCATCGCCGCAGCATCATGTATTCACACAGGTGAGGCCCTCTGCCTTGATTGATATGGCTATCAGGTAACAACAGGCAGTCAGTTAAACATCATTGCCAGCTATCCTTCTAAAAAAAAACAACTGGGGGGAAATGTTTCACGGCCCAGTAGTGTGTGGAGATCTACCAGCTGAAGACCAAGCAGCTAGTTAGTGCCTGTGACAACACAGGGGTCAGATAACATGCTCTCCTTTCCCTGCCTTATTTTCAGACAAGCTTTTCTTTTAAAGTCGTCTTCTCTTTGTAGAGGCTGAGCATTCCTTGCTATGCCACAGCATTGAGTAGATCCATATTTTAATTCAGATCTCCGGAAATATGTTTATTAAGCCACTCTGCCATCTAGTGCTCGTTCTTTTTCAGTGTGCCATTATAATGCAATCAGATTTTTTTTGACAGTACAGAAATGACCAGGAGCCATGCAGATCCCTCTAACTCCACCAGTGAAATTCCTGCCAAGCCGCTCGCTGGGGTTTTATATGTTTGCACATTTGTCTTTGCAGTCAAAAGTGCTAGTGTTGTTGCTGGCAATCTTCTGTTTCTGGGGACAATGGAGGAGTAAGCCTTTGTGGGTGAAGTCAAACTGTTGGAAGGTTGTGGCGCCTGCTGTGGCTGTAGAAACCGATATGGGACAGACATGTTTTGTTGCAGCTGGGGCAGATGAAGGCATCCAGCTGTGCTGCTGCAGATGCACCCTGGCCTTTCTTCTCTGTGAAACTCCCAGTAGTCATTCCTCCTCCTGTCACTGCTATGGAGACGTGACCTGACTGCCTGTCTCCAGGCACTGCAGTGGTCTGCAAGGGATTCCCACATGGAAGGGTTGATGTTGACAGCCTTCATGTCACATTTGCAGACACTAATTTAAAAAAAATTAAACACTGAGATGTTAGTGTTAGTCTGGGCTATGCACAATCTAGATTGTGGAGGTCAGTGACTGGGAAGCAGGAACAGTCAATGGCGCCTAAGGTATACCAAACAGAAGGCCAAACCCCTGCTGTTCATACCAGGCTTGGCCAATTGAGAGTCTCGCTACTACTTTCCAATAGTGGGGGCCTATTCTTTTCTGACTGTGAGACATAAACAAAACACTTGGCTAGATCCCAGCCCCTACTTCCTGGGAGTCCCTGATAGGTTGGCACCAGGACTGACAACATGCTTAGCATGGTATTCCCTGATATGCCTTTTTCTACGCCATAGCCCTTGTCCCACTGTCTTACCCAACAGCAGCAGTCCTCATGAGGCAGGTACCATTTTAAAGGTAAAAGGTAAAAGGTAAAAGGTAAAGGGACCCCTGACCATTAGGTCCAGTCATGGCCGACTCTGAGGTTGTGGCGCTCATCTCGCTTTATTGGCCGAGGGAGCCGGCGTACAGCTTCCGGGTCATGTGGCCAGCATGACTAAGCCGCTTCTGGCGAGTCAGAGCAGCGCACGGAAATGCCGTTTACCTTCCCGCTAGAGCAGTACCTATTTATCTACTTGCACTTTGACGTGCTTTTGAACTGCTAGGTTGTCAGGAGCAGGGACCGAGCAACGGGAGCTCACCCCATCACGGGGATTCGAACCGCCGACCTTCTGATCGGCAAGTCCTAGGCTCTGTGGTTTAACCCACAGCGCCACCCGCATCCCTAGGTACCATTTTAACATCCCACAACATTCCAGTGCAGTGTATGGCAATGTTAAAGTGATGCCAGGACAGGCATCAGTTCTGGGCCCTCCGCAGAAGACTGATGCTTCAGTATGGTAATACCAGGCCTGATCCCTGACATTAAAACCTCTTCTAAATATTACACAGTTGCATTCACAGAGTTACAGAAAATGGCATAAGGACTACTCCTGTTCTTTTCTCTCTCTACGTCTTTCAATTTGGGGAGACTTAGGGAGACTCGTAACAACCAAATCCAAAGAACTTCTGTGCATGCATTGAAAGAAATGTATACAATGATTCCTCCAGCGCTGTTGGTAAAGCATACAGATTAATTTCTTTTTAACCATTTAACTAGGGTCTTGCCACACCACCCTCTTCCAGAAAGGGCTCCAAACTATTCCCCTCCAAAGAATGCTACCTGGGAACAGCACAGCAGCTTTACGATATCCCGCTGAGCCCAGAAAAGCCACGAACTCACACACTGCAAGAGTCTTCCTTAGAAAATGTAAGTGCAGCGTACTTTGTTGTGTGGATCATGAAGCTTTGTCATTCTCTGTCAGTCATTCTGCTCTTATCATGGGGACCTGGTTGTGGATGGGCTGAACTGGCGTGTGACTTCTACAAAACCCGGGTCCTTCAGGTCAGTTGCCAGCTATCCTTCTAAAAAAAGGTTGAAGGGAGAACAAGAGGTTGGCTACTACCTCCAATGTTGGCTTGCAGATACAGGCAGCTGCAAATCTGAGGAGGCACTGGATGGAGCCTCTCCCCTGTTGGTGGCCATCTTGGGCTTCCTTGGTGTCAAGCTGCTGCTAGCGACTCCTAGCCCAGGAATGTACAAAGACAAGGAACGGTTCTTACCATCTGCTTTTTATTCAGTATTTACAGAGACAGGCTATAGAACCCAGTCTCTTGGATCATGGCGTTGTCCCGAGTGAATCTTCACCCTCCGCTCCCCCACTTCCTCATTTGTCAATCTCATCATCTCTCCTACTGGTGCTGTTACGTGCCCTATGTATTTGAGCTCTTTGCTCTCCTACTTTCAAGGCTCGCCGGGTTCTGGGATGGGGATGTCTGCAACACCTTCTAAAGACATTGTGTCTGTCAGCTGCCGCCCCACTGGTCCTTCTTCCTCCTCTCCCACTATTTCCCAACTTTCCCCCTCATCTGCCTCTGAGCTGTGACCTCTGTTGTAAATCTAAACTGTCTTCCTCTTGCTCCTCCCCGGAAGGGTCAAGCTGGGGAGGTGGTCTCCATCATTCCTCCCCTGCCCAATCCCTGACACTTGGCTGAACAACGCTACAAGCAGCATTGGGGGGGGGGGGTCTGAGCCTAGTGCATTTTTTGAGTTTTTGTTATGTTCGTATTGTTTCATTTGGTTTTAAAATTGCTAGCATGGGATTCTGTTTTTTCTCTTTCGTACACTGCTTTGAGTTTGCAGAAGTGGAATAAAATTGCAATTGTAATAGCATGCATTTTGCTGTTTTCCAGGTGTATGTCATTCCCACACCACTTTCAAGAGAACGTGACGTTATAGAAAGAGGGCCTCAAGGAAAGCATCCGGGTCCTTACAATACTTTGCCAAACCTTCGGAAATCAGAATGGATCTATGATATACCTGTGTCACCTGAAAAAGCAGGGTTAAACTCAGCTCTTCAGAATCGTTCGGCAAATATACATGCGTTTTATGATATACCACCAACGAGGCTCGATTCTGGTACGCAGAAAATCCTGCCAACAAATAATGAAGTCAAACTGGTAACTTCAGAAGTATATGATGTTCCACCTGTACAAAGGAAACTAACTCTTCCAGAAATTCCTCTGTATGACATACCATCCACACATGAAGCCTTAGTGCAGCGTCAGAATGGTAACTACGATGTTCCTTTGGGTGCTCTGTCCTCCATGATTGAAAAGGAGAGCCATCAACAGACTGTCTATGATATACCAAGAGGAAAGCCTGTCGTTTCGTCTCAAAAGAAAGAAAACACACAGAGTCCTAATTCTGGAGACCACACATATGTTTTCCCTCTACCACATTACACAGATAGCAAACGAGACCAAGATCGATTGTCTGTTTCCAGTGTGGACAGCAGAACCAGCACCATATCAACATTGTCAAGCTCTTCTACTGAGTCCTGTTCATCTGCAGCATCCTCATCTGCCCCTTCTTCATCATCAGAAGAACCCGCTAAAGAAGCAACAATGGAACTTGAGTTTGCCATAGAAACACTGACTAAACTCCAGCATAGCGTGTCCAGTTCAATTGCAAGTCTCATGATCTTTGTGAGCAGCAGATGGAGGTACCAAGAACACCTGGAGGGAAACCTTGAGGAAATCCACCGGGCGGTTGACCACATAAGGGTCTCGTTGGGAGAATTCTTGGACTTTGCTAGAGCCATTGAAGGAAACTCTGCTCGGTCCTCGGACAGTAAACTTCATGCAAGAGTTAAAAAGCAGCTGAATATCCTCACGGACTCATTTCAGATGCTGGTGGAAACGAGAGAGGCCTTGAATAACTGCAAATGGTCGCTCGATGTTCTAGTCATTGAGAAGCCTCAGAACAACCCGGACGATCTGGATCGGTTTGTTATGATTGCTCGCACCATTCCAGATGACATCAAGAGATTTGCATCTATCATCATAGCTAACGGGAAGCTACTTTTCAGAAAGAACTGCAAAGAGAAAGAAGGCAAGGAATGGAGAGTTGGTGCAGAGCATGAAATAATTAAGCCCGGAGCTGAACATCGGGTAGATTCTCTTTTAAGACATATTTTAGATAAGCCAAAAGAAAATAGCCCATGTCTGGAGAAAGCAAAAGCTGCCAACACTGAAGTTTGTGATTATAGTCAGCAACAGGTCAGTAGGGCTTTGATATACATGCACAATATCATGCCTTTCATTCTAGATTAATTAAACTAGAATACCTACCACTCCAATTTTGAACGTACGGACTTTAATTAAAAAATTAATATGCCTTTCAGTCCAAGATTATTGAAGCAGATAACATACGACAAAAGACCATATTGAAAATCACAAAAATAGAATAAACAGAAAGGGTAAAATACTAAGAAATGTAGTGACAATGGAAGCTAGGTGGAATGAAAAATGTCTATGTGTCTTTACCCGTAGCTAAGAGGTTTATCATCTTACTTGCATGCAGAAGGTACCATGTTTGATCCCTAGCATCTCCCGGTAGGGCGAGGAGGGACTCCTGCCTAAAACCCTGGAGAGCTGCTGCCAATCAGTGTAGACAATACTGAACAAGATGGAACAATGTTCTGTCTCATTATAAGTCAGCTTCTGATAATTTTTTTAAAAACATTTTTTTTAATAAAGCTTAGACCTCAGAGGGCATTTGGATAGGATTTCCAATGATGCATGATCATCCAGCATGTAGTCTTTTTCCCATTTAAGGATTATGGCCATCTATGTTAAATATAATACATACATGTGTTTCCCCCCCACCCTTTGCAGAAATCACCAAGACTGGGACAGACACAACCATCTCTTTCATCTAGCAAGGTGGAGGGGAAGAATGTCAAGTTAAAAATAAAGGTAAAGTTATTCTTTGGAGCAAAGATCTAAAATTATTAATCTGGTTCAGATTTTTTTCAGCACTCCCACGCCACAATTAGGCTTTTAAAAATGTCTCCTTTTACTGGAGGTTCCCCACTGTGGTATATAATCCTTCAAATCACACCTTTGTTCCATTGAAATTATGAGTGGAACATTTAGTTGATAGATCTGTTAACAGATTAGTTTAGTAAAAAACATTTTGACCAACTAAAACAGTTTTCCACAGTTAATCAGGCAGCATATTCCCTGCTCCCAAATGTATTGTTATTAAAAACCCTGATGTACCAAGAAACATTCCCTCCTGTGTGAAAGAAAGTAGAATGTCTCTTTAAAGATGATGACTGACACATGCACACATAATCTTAAAACACCGTTTTCTCATGTGCAGATTTTATTCTCTAATTAATTAATTGATAGGTAACATATGCAATTAATTGAATAACATTCCATAAATTGAGTTACCGCCCTAGTTCAATCCCCGACTTCGCTAGAGGAAAGAATTTGGTAACAGGTGACTTCCGCCTGATTCCTTGGAGAGCTTTTGCCAGTCATAGTAGACCTAGCTGGGCTAAATGTCTGATACAGCATAAGGCAGGTTTCTGTGTCCCTAACTGTAGTATTTCTGAGTATTCTGGTATTAGTAAATAACCTTTACTTCTGATGTGATGGAATGCCTTACAAAAAAACTACACTCAGTCTTCCCCAGGTTGATGTGCTCCAATTTGTCTTTGACTACAACTCCCACCATCCCTGACCATTTGCCATGCTCATTGGGACTGATGGGAGTTGGAGACCAACAACATCTGGAAGGTACCAGGCTGGGGAATCATATAGAGTTGGAAGTGAACCCAAGGGTCATCTAGTCCAACCCCTGCAATGCAGGAATCTCAGCTAAATCATCCATTACAGATGTCCACCCAACCTCTGTTTAAAAGCCTCCAAGGAAGGAGACCACCACTTCTCATGGGAGTCTGTTCCACTGCTGAACAGCTCTTACTGTCAGATAGCTTTTCCATATGTTTAGTCGGAATCTCCTTTCTTGCAACTTGAAGCCATTGGTTCGAGTCCTACCCTCCAGAGCAGGAGAAAACAAGCGTGCTCCCTCCTCCATGTGACAGCCCTTAAGATATTGGAAGATGGTTTATCATATCTCCTGTCAGTCTCCTCCACCTATGATGAGGCATAATGTTGTGGGCAAGGAGGATTCAACCAAGAAGATGAATGTTGATAGCTCTCAGTAATAGTTCTTGTTTTTCCCTCTCTAGGATTCTCCACCTATGATGAGGCATAATGTTGTGGGCAAGGAGGATTCAACCAAGAAGATGGTCCTCTCTGATCTCTGCAGACTGTATTTTGGTGCTGTCCAGAAGGCCATTGGTGTTTTCCACAAAAGTCTTAGCAACGATCTGGCTCCTGAAGTTTTCATAGCCAACAGCAAAATGATAATTATGGTGGGCCAAAAGTTGGTGGACGCCTTATGTCAGGAAGCCCTTCAGAAGGCCGATCGAAACGAGATATTGCATGGCAGCAGCAACTTTTGTGGTTTGCTTAAGAACTTGGCAGTTGCAACGAAAAATGCTGCAATGCAATATCCAAGCCCCGAGGCAATGAAGGAACTTCAGAATCAAGCTGATGGGCTGTCAAAGTATACACAGCAATTCCGAGCAATGATGGAATGAAGCCATCATTCTTCTGGTGTTCTGAGGATACCCCATACTGACAGGTCTTCAGATTCAGGCATTTGTTCAGAAATCCTGTGCTATCAAGATTCTTGAATGTGGGGAGGATTCTAGCTGCACTCAGTGAAACACTTTTAACAACCCCACTTCAGAACTTCCCATTTGACACAGGAAGGTTTGGAGTGGAGGAAGTGGGGGGCTGCCACCTGCAGTCCCTTCACAGTGCAGGGTAACAATAGAACAGAAGCTGAATTCCAACAAGGCAGACCCTGTGGGTGAGTAGTTCCAGGAATTAGATGGGCTGCCTATTCTGAATGCATTGCATTCTCCCTGAAAGAACGTGTGTGAAGTTTGAAGGTGCTCCTGGAAACATCAATGTCACTGGAGGCCACCTTTTCTGCTTCCAATGGTACACCGTAACTACAACTAGACTGAAATAAGTTGGTTGCAGTGATCCATGCACTGGTAACCACAAGTTTGGATTAATGATATGTGCTCTTTGTGGGTCTGTTCTTAGGAAGTTGTAACTGGTGCCGAATGTGGCAGCTATGCTTCTAGCCACCTCTCTTGAAGATGCTGCAAGGGATGGCAATGGACTACTGAGCCCAGTTCAAGGTTTTCTTATGGACTTATATGACCCTAAACAACTTGGGACCCAGTTATCTGACAGAGCGCCTCCTTCCATATGATCCTGTCTGTTCATTAAGATCTTCAGGGGAACCCCTCCTAGTGATGCCATGACCTGCATTGGTCCATCTGGTGACAACCAGGAAGAGGCCATTCTCTACAGTTGTACCAGTGCTATGGAGTAGCCTCTCCTCAGAAATACAGCAGGCACATTCAGCGTTACGTTTCCACCGACAGTTTAAAACATTTTTATTGATGCAAATATCTACCAGCCATTAACGCTGGCTTAATTGTCCTTTGCTCATTGTTTTATTGTGTATTTATGCAGTTTGATGTAATTCTACTGTAATTTTGTCATTGTACACTGCTTTGATACATTTTAAGTGAGAAGTCTTTTAATAAATAAATTTAAATCAGTAAGTGATTGCAAAAACTGAGTTCTGTTTCTAGAAGTAATGGAGACTCTTTGAGAAGCAAACAGAATGTGTGTCCATTTTCTCCTTGTGCAAGGAGCACAATAGTACTGTAGCTCCGTACCTCACAGGAATGTTGCAACAACAAATATATACCGGGTTTGTGTGTGTGTGAGAGAGATAATGTGTTGCCTCGGGCTGCTGAGAAGGCCCTTGAACAGCTTAACAAAGAATCAGGCAACACACTGGAAAGTAAGCTTAAAATATAATTTTCTTACTTATGGCCTTGCATTGGTTTCCAGCAAAGGCAGCAGTAAAATCTAAGAAGGCAAAATACTTAGATTTTCAGTACAGTGGTACCTCGGGTTAAGTACTCAATTCGTTCCGGAGGTCCGTTCTTAACCTGAAACTGCTCTTAATCTGAAGCACCACTTTAGCTAATGGGGCCTCCTGCTGCCGCCGCGCCGCCGGAGCACGATTTCTGTTCTCATCCTGAAGCAAAGTTCTTAACCCGAGGTACTATTTCTGGGTTAGCACAGTATGTAAAACCTGAAGCGTATGTAACCTGAAGCGTATGCAACCCGAGGTACCACTGTATAGCCAGCTTCAGACATCTATGTATTTAAAGCTGGAGCAAGCGGAGGCATGCCTGCCTCCATGGCTGGTCAAAGGAAGAGAGGAACAAGAAAGACAGGCACTTCGCATGATTGCATACACATAGGGTGCCAGGAAATTAATAAACAACTAAATAGATTCAAACCAAGAAATGGTGGGAGGGAGCTGGAGAGTCATTGTGGCTCGTAAGGATACTATCCCCGTAGCCTGAAGAGGACTTCAGCGAAAGGAGAGGAAGCCCCAAAGTGACCGGAAGCGCAGCAGGGCTTTGTTTAGGCGGGGTTGCCATACGTCAGGAATTTTCCCGACATACACGGAATATTGTAGTCGGAAGCAGTGTCCGGGCGGAAATCGGCCAGATGTCCGGGAAAATCCGGATGTATTGCAACCCATGTTGGCAGTGTCGTTTTTGCCGATTCTCTGATTCTCCGATTTTCCTTAAAAGAAGCTCAGAAACGTCATTTTTATTTGGCGATTCCCCCCCAAAAGTCTCTTTGACCTCAGAAACCGGGGGTTTCCCATGCACCTGTGACATAAGGGGAGATTCGGCGAGAGCCTTTTACACACTTTCCTTGCAGAACTGCTGACCAACGATTGGATTTTCTTTGGTTGCTGCCGCCACTACCACATTGCCTTGGAAACATGATTGCAAAACAGTATGGAAATATTTACTGGTAATTCATTTCTTTTTTAATTGAGTGATGTAAGGGTTGGGGATGTAAGCAAGCATAAAAACTTGAGGCTTTCAGTCCAGTCTTGTTTACTCAGAACAGAGTCCCGTTGATCTTAGTGATGCTTTGCACACAACAGCAGCAGCACTACATCCAGACCCTATGCGCTGCTTACTCCAAAGTGAATCCCAGTTAGTTTGGTACAATTTCTCAAGGAAGTGTACCTAGGCTGCAGCTTTACAGCGATGCAAACACGCTTTTGGGCCAGGCACTTACTTTCAATTTGCAGTGGCCTGGATAAATGTTTGTGGGAATGGCAAGCTAAATCCTCCAAGGGAGCAAAAACTCTTTGACAGAATGTCTGGTTTTCGCAACGACTATTTTAAACGTGTCATGCATTTTATTGTATTCTGCTTCGCGTATTTTATCTTTTTCGCAATGGCTTCGGCTGCACCAAATAAAACAACAGCCGCACCGAATCACCGAAAGCATTCCGGGAAGTGTATTGCTGGCTGCCAGGTTGCCCTTAGCAACGCCGGCCGCCTACGTCATCTCCCCTCGCCCTCCCTATTTCCCTTTCTGCGCCGGAAATAGACGGCCTCCGTCGACCGGAAGCTCCTTTGTTTTGGAGGAACCCGGAAGTGCGGCAGCGGAGTAGCTGAAGGAGAGAGATGGGTTGCGACGGGGGTACGATCCCCAAGAGGCACGAGCTGGTGAAAGGGCCCCGCAAGATCGAGAAGGTGAGGCCTTAGCTCTGGTCCTCTGGGGTAGAGGAAGCTGCGAGGAAGGGTGGGCCGGAGGGCGCGCTTAGGCCTTGGGGGGGGGAGGGAAAGATGGTTTTCGGAGACGGCGGGGTAGTCCCAGCCTCAGAAGCTGCCGTGAGGTAGCTAAGCTTTTGGGAAACCTTTGCCACAAAGGAAAAGAGTGGGTGGACAAAGCATAACGCCTTTGGCAGGAGTGCTCCCTCTTTCTGAACGGTTGATAAGGATTGGTGCTTCCCGCCAGACCCCTCCTTGTTTTACCTTTCCGCGACTCTTGTATTGGACATCTCAGTAACAGATGTGGTCAGTTCTGGAGGGTCCACACTTCCAGCAGCCCTCCGTTCTATCTTTAAAAAACACAGAAAAAGAAGCTGACACATTCAACATGACTTAGCACAGGGATGTCCAACAGGTCAATCGCGAAGCTAAACAACTGCGCTGAAGCCTCCCCAGAAGAAGCTTAACAACTGTGGGTCTTCCTCCCTCCCAAAAGCTCAACAATTTAAATTATTCCCCCCCACCCCAAAAAACGCTCAACAACTTTGGTTAATCCAATGGGTAGATCACTGCCAGTGTGTTTATAGTGGGAGTAGATCATAGTCTCTTGGGAGTTGGGACATCCCTGACTTTACATATTACTTCACTGCAACCACATGTTAAGTATGGTGTTGCTGATCTTCATGCAGCTGTCATCAAGAAGGATCATACTTGGGTTGTGTGATGTTAACATGCTCATGAACATGAATCATAGAACATTATCATAGAAGGTAAAATGGGGGCAGAATTGAGTGAAAAGGGCCTTGTCAGCATTTAAGAAATTGGGGATGATGACATTTTTTTCTTCTCTACCCCTTTGTCTGGGCGTTGTGTTCTCTCGGGGTTGTTTCCTTCCTTGAGGCTGCGCTGTGTGTCATGAGAGCTTTTTGACTGCTCTGCAGAATGCTGGTGAGCAAATGTTTGACACAAAATCTTGAAAGACAATGAAGATTCAGAAATTGTTTTGTCTGAGTAGCAACCTTTGACTAAACAAAGAAAATAATTTGGGGTTATTTTCTTCCATTCCCAGTGGGTTTTCTTTTTCTTTTCTTTCTTAAATGAAATTGTCCCAAAGCATTTCTCTAGTTGCTTATGTTGGGCCAAAACCCCCTAGAAAGCTCCGATCATTTTTGTCGTTGCCAACTCTCTTTCAACTCATTTCAAACTGGTGTTTGGGGGAAAGTAGGTTTCACATAGAAGGGGAAAGCATAAATGAAGATGTCTGTAAAGTTTTTTTCTTTAAGAATTTCTTTCACAAAAAGTTAATAATTTTATGTATTCCTCAGGTTGACAAAAATGCAGAATTGGTGGCCCAGTGGTACTACTGCACTCTGAGTCAAGAAAAGTTGAGCAGGCCTATAGTCGCTTGTGAACTTGGCAGGTAGGAATACATTTTTAAACTCCTTTTCAGTGAAACAATATTAATTTCTGAATAAATTGCAATCATGAAGTTTAAAGAGTTTTACAGTATATTTTCTATTACAGACTATATAACAAAGATGCAATCATTGAATTTTTGCTGGATAAATCTTCCGATAAAGTCCTTGTTGAAGCAGCATCTCACATCAAGAGTATTAAGGTGAATTAACATGCTTGTGATCCGTCTGAACGTTTCTAGATATCAGAGCCTACAACTATTAGGCATAATTCAGAGAAAGTTTATTTTGTATAATTCCTTAATACAAATCCTATTGATTTTAATGAAACATTGAAGCTCCTACTTTCTCTAGCAGGCTTCTATTTTTAAAAAAACCATGGAGCAGTCTTTATATGCTGCATCTTCTGATGCCTTTTTTGCATGCTGGCTATTGGTCTGCTCTTGCTTCTGTCATAGTATTCCTTGCACTCAAAATGACCTTGTCTATCAAGCCAATTCCCTCTTCTTTCTTAAAATTATATTCAAAACCTTTTGGTTATTGTGAAGCATCCACAAATTTTGCTTGGCCTTGATAAATACTGGTCACAGAACCATGCCCCTTCCCATGTTATGGCGCTTGTCTCCAACCTTGCATTATGCTTCTGAAGTGCCCCCTGCATCTTTCTTGGAGTTCATTGCAAGTTGTACTGTGCTTCAGAGCCCCTCCAAGCAACTCAGAAGCATAGTACTGCTCCTGGGAGAGAAGGAAGACCTAAGGCTCATGATATTCACCATAAGGGGATTGGGAACTCGCTGTGACAAATGGAATTGTGGATTCCTAGTTTTTACTGTCGTTTAAGAACAACTCTCAGCCTCATTCTTTCTGCATTACTCCAAGACTTGACCTTGTTTTCTCCTGTAGTCCCTTCTTTGCTTTTCCCCCCTCTTACATTAAAATGTATTTGGGCAAAAAAAAAAAATTCCTTCCTGTAGCACCTTAAAGACCAACTAAGTTAGTTCTTGGTATAAGCTTTCGTGTGCATGCACACTTCTTCAGATACAGATACAGTATTTGGAGAGAGAGAGAGAGAGAGAGAGAGAGAGAGAGAGAGAGAGAGAGAGAGACCCACTTTTGTGGCGTCTCTGATGCTTAACATAGTTCTATTAAATTGTTAAAAAGTAATAACGGATTAATGGCAATTAAAGCTCAGTATCCAGTGCCTAACCACAAACAGTTTAAAATTGCTTGCTATGTCTTGTTGTCTCTATCAGGTGAGTTGCTATTTTAGAAATTAACCAGGCTTGTAATAGTTGAGTAGATCTGTGGCTAGAAAAGCAATTCATTTCCATTGCTTTTTTTTTTTAAGAAACCTTTAGTCAGGAGTGGGAATTTAACCTTTAATGTTTTGCAAATGGTTTTATTAATATAGAATGATAAAGGGAAGAACTGCATTATTTCAGGAGGTCACTTCCATTTAAACTTGCTTCCATTTAAAAACTTGTGTAAGAGACTTTTATTTCCTTTCAGAACGTCATAGAATTAAATCTCTCAGACAATCCTGCTTGGACTGGTGACAAGGGGAATACAAAAGGGGATAAATATGATGACATCCAGAGTGCACGTTTCATTTGCCCTATAGTTGGGTTGGAAATGAACGGAAGGCATCGGTAAGTATTCAGTATCCTGTGTGGTGGAGAAAAATTTCTGTTCTTGGATGGTTAAGCAAGTTTTCAAAGAAACTAAATGCCACTGATTTCAATGGGACATGCTACTTAGGAAGGTGGGGGTGGAATCACAGAGTCTGCTGCTGCTGTCCTGTGGGGCTCTGAACAGGAGCATGATGTGCAGATATGTCACATGCACCCCAGTATTGTGCATGCTTACTCAGAGATATCTCTCTCCCTGTGCTCATTAGGAATTACTTCCTAGTGCATATACATAAGCCTTCAGGATTAATGACCAAAATCTAGACACATTAAATAGTTTGCTATGAGAAAAATCAAATCTTATTTGAGTATCAAGGGACAACCTATTCAGGTCAAGTTGGGAAGCGTCTAAAGGCCTGCATATTGTAAGTTTTATCAGTGTTAATGTCATTGAAGAATATGGAAAAGTCTATGAAATTTTAGTATCTGTAAAACTAAATATGTACAGTGGTACCTCGGGTTACATACGCTTCAGGTTGCAGACTCCGCTAACCCAGAAATAGTACCTCGGGTTAAAAGCTTTGCTTCAGGATGAGCAGCAGCAGGAGGCCCCATTAGCTAAAGTGGTGCTTCAGGTTAAGAACAGTTTCAGGTTAAGAACAGACCTCCAGAACGAATTAAGTCCTTAACCGGAGGTACCAGTGTACTGTGATAGCACATGCTTGGCTTTTATTGCATGCTTACTGAAATGGGATAGTTGTTACTATATTAATGAATGAGGATTTTGCAGAGGCCTTTTCTTAATATGCACTTCCTGTGTTAACCACATGGGGGTGTTTTGGGATACACAGGCTAAATTGTGTGCTGGGGACAAATGGTAGTAACAAATGGATTATTATTATTCTTATCACCTTTCTTTTGCATTCTTGTATGACTTGAAAATTTTTGCTTATAAATTGATCCAGCTAAATTTAGTTCGGATGTGCAGCTCATCCTATATATGCTCGAAATGTTACGTTCCACTGAGTGTGATAAGACTAAGTGTGCATATGACTGCAGCCTGGGTCCCATTAAAACAATTAATACAAGTTAGCCACAATTGTCTTACACCCCATTGCTTACAGCAAATCTATACATGCTTACTCAGAAATTACTCCCAGTTAAGTGTGCATAGGATTGCGTCTTAGTTAGAGCAGTCTGTAGCTTCATTTTGCCTGTGTATTTAACCTCTGAACATTATTTTCTCTCTGCTTTGCCAAAGATTTTGCTTTCTACGCAACTGTGGATGTGTCTTCTCTGAACGCGCTCTCAAAGAAATTAAAACTGAAGTTTGCCACAAGGTAAGCTTTGTCCCTTTCTCTCCTCTCCCCCCACCTTTCTAGTATATGTTTGTGCTGCATCCCAGCCCAGAATTACTTTGAATTGAGCGAGGGTTGTGGAACTGGATGGTCCAGAGGACCAGATCTAGAAGTGCCCTGCTCTCTGGGGGCCACTTTGGCAGGTGGGTAGGGAGTGTATCTGATCCCTGCTGAAAGCAATGCAACAGGGTAATGTGTTGCATTCAAACAGTGCAGAATACAACCTGCAGCTGCAAAGAAACATTGAATTTAGCACTGTTTGAAACCATAGCTATACCTGTGCTTTACCTGATCTCATATGACATCAGGCAGCTGATTAGATGGGTATGATTTTGCCTAAATGACCTGGTGGGTGAATTGAGAAGGCCTGGGGGGCTTAATCAGCCCCACAACCAGATACTCCCCAGTGCTGACTTAAGCAGTGTTATAAACATACATAACTAGAGTCTACTTTGCAGCTCTTGGTTTTCTCTTCCATGCACATGTGCATTCAAAGAGAGGACACAATTTGTTTAACCCAGGGGGACTTTGGGGTCCTGTTTTCAGTAGACTGGTGAAAGTCATTCAAGTGCGTATCCTTTTACTGTGCACCAGACTGACATCTCATTTTCTCTGTCTCCTCAGAGTTAAGAATTGATATTTTCTTTTTGTCTCTTAGGATTATGTTTATCATAAGAATTGTGGAGTTAGAATGGACCCTGAGCCAGTGTGGTGTAGTGGTTAAGAACGGTAGACTTGTAATCTGGGGAACCGGGTTCGCGTCTCCGCTCCTCCACCTGCAACTGCTGGGTGACCTTGGGCCAGTCACCCTTCTCTGAAGTCTCTCAGCCCCACTCACCTCACAGAGTGTTTGTTGTGGGGGAGGAAGGGAAAGGAGAATGTTAGCCACTTTGAGACTCCTGAAGGGGAGTGAAAGGCGGGATATCAAATCCAAACTCCTCCTCCTCCTCCTCTTCTTCTTCTTCTTCTTCATTTAGTCCAACTCCCTCCAATGCAGGAATCTAAATAGGCCATTCTTTAAGAAAGACTATTTGTGAACTTGCTTCCTCCTTCATTCCAACGGTCCTTGAATTTCCCTAAAGCTAGTTGTTTCCTTGGCTGTTTCCTATGTGGTTTCCATACTACTTAACATAGACTGCTGTTGCCAGTTGAATCCTGTGGCCCTTGGAACCCATCTTGTCCATCTCCTATACACACGTTGCATCTTCTCGCAGTGCATCTTTTCTCTAGCTTAAGATAACATGTGGCCCCCACTCCTTCCTCTCAGTTATTCCAGGGCCAACAACACTGGCAACCCTAAATTCTTATTGTTCGTGGACAGATTACTAATAAGACATGTGCAGTTCTTTACAAATCTTCCATGCTCTCCTAAGGAACTGCACCCTCACTACCCACAGCTTGAGGAACACTGATTTAGTTGGTTGCTGTGGAACACTTTTGTCTTTTATTTTCTGCAGGCTTTCCATGTGTTTCCTTTCTCCACTTTCTCCTTTTCATGTGTGTCCATTTTCCACTATGCCATCTACCGTTGTTTAAGTCAGAATTTAGTTTTATAAACAGATGTACTGCAGTGGTAATACTTGTGATAATGTGAGTTAAAGATTCAAAGTAAACTGAAAGTTGAAGAAGCTGTAGTGAGATTAAGAGTAGTCTTTCAGCAGAGATTGTGGTAGCAAAAATGCACAAATCACTAGTTTCAGGGTAAGATATTCTTCATAAATGCATCTATGATTGATTATATATTTTAAAATAGGAATTCAGCTGCAGGCCATTAAGTAAAGAAAAAATCAGAGAGACCAGTATGGTGCTAGATGCACCGGTGATTTCACTTTGTATAAAGCAGCAGTCTCTGACTTAATCACGACTAAAGTCGAAATGAGATAAGTATGTTTCAAGTTGGAATGAATTTTCCCCAGGGCAGAAGATTGGCTAGTGGTACTTAGAGAGTTTGCCCATGCATGTGGTTTGTGGCACGGCTCACTTTCCCAAGGCTTGAGGAGCTATGTACTCTGTGGACACATTTTGAGTTTCTCCGGTGGGGAAATGTACCAAGTGCTGGCCAGCTACATAACATGTGCGATGGGCACCATTTTGTAAGTTGACTCTTTTTATGATGACAACAGTAAACGGTGTGCAGGTGCTTTCATAGCTTAAATGCCTGTATAAGCTACCGTATTTTTCTGTCTATAAGATGCCTCCTATTTTGGGGGACTCAGATTTAAGAAAAATGGGTGGAGATGTATCCGTGTATAAGACGCCCCCTAATTTTTGACATTATTTTCTAGGGAAAAAACTTAGTCTTATACACAGAAAAATACGGTATTTAGCCCCTGGTGGCTGCACTTGGGTACTGCTGTGCTAGGGTGTCCCTAGCTCAGTGGTTCCCAATTAGCTTATTACTGAGTATCCACTATTTTTCAAAAGCCAAGCCATGTACCCCCTGCTTTTGAAAATTTTGATAACTCTGTGGTAGTTACCTGTACAAAGCAATTTTTTGAAGAAAATGTGGGGTGGCCCCTAATAAGCAAAGGATTTTAGGTATACTTAAAAACAGACTATAAAATTTGTGATACTATCACAAATTGCCTATTTCCAGACAGTGCCCTAGCACTAAACTAAATCATCAAAGGGTGAGTTGTTGTACTAATCGTAGTGGCAACTTGCTTAGCTATTTCTGCTGTTGGACTTCCAGGATGAGACATGAATCCCAAACTCAAAAGCAAGATTCACTGAAAACCCTACTACAAGCAGTGGGAGAGTCCTCTAAACTTGGTAGTCATTGAAAGCAATTAGAAGTTCTTTTCAGTTAAAAAGTAGAGAGCAAGGGGAAGGGATCCCTTACCTTTTTTAAATGATAAACATGTGAACCCTACCCGTGGAGCAAGCCATTTGCTTTCTCTCTCCACCCCTCTCACTGCCCCCTGCCACTCCAATTGCAAGAGCCCTAATAAACTGTGTCAGAGGTTTTTGCCCAGTCCTAATTCACTTGCAATCCAGCAACTCTCTCACAAGTTTTCCCCGCTGCTAGCAAGCAGGCCCTGGTCATGAGCAGAGGCTGGGTGATCTGTGGATCATCATTGTGGCTTTCACTGTGCAGTTAACAAGTTAAGTGAGTCCCTGGCAAATCCCCAGGTGTCCCCAGACCCCTAACTGAGCACCACTTCCCTAGCTTATTTGATCAGTCAGTGAGAAGGTGGGTCTAGGGTGAGGTCTGTAGTGTTTGTTTTATGGCAGTCATAGGTTCAATTTAATGACCTTTTGTTCCTTGCAACTTTGTGATTTTGTAAAGTAATGTGAAAAAGTCATTGTTATGCATGTCGAAATGAAGCCAGCAGAGAATACTGTGGACTTTGGTATAATGATGCTTTCTTGGCTTGCTACGTTGAAAAGTCAATAGAAACGGATCTATTAATGTATTGATTCCTTTTAGAGCTGGCTGTTCCAGTTGTGCTGGTTCCCTTCCTTGTTCATGGCAGCCAAATAACATTAAAACGGGCCTAAACAAGTTTCTATGCTACTTTTTGTTGGAGCCCACTTGACTATTAAATGATATCAAAAAGGAAATATGAGCTGCAAAGACAGTTGGAACATCAATAGTTGTATTATATAACAATGGGCATATTGCCCATAACAATAAATCTTTGTGCAGTGATTATCTTATAACTCGTAGAAGTTCAGCTTTCTACTGCGAATCCTGATCAGTGTTTGTTTTAAAGGAAAACTGGATTTGCAAGAGTCATATTTAACACAGCTATATATATGAGCCCCATGACTGAGGATAAAAGAATGTAAATTGTGCCTGAAAAAGTTTCCAAAAATGGCAAATGTGTGTGTTTAATGTCTTCACCCTGCAAATCTTTCAAGTCCAGCCTTTCAAACCTACCTGCCCACTGCTACCCAACACTAGATAAAGATCTCTCAGTGGCTTTTCTCTGGAGCCCACCCTCCTCAGGCTAGGTGGACAACTAACAGCCTTTGTGGCCAAAATGTGAGGCTTTCTTCCAAGACGTGTTCGCTTGGTGTCATGGTTAGTACCTTGTAGGTGCCAGGCAAATGCTATCTTTTCCCTTTGAGCTTTTAATGGCACTTAATTACTTTGTTCTCCCTCTTGAGCATAGTTTTTTATCACTTGTTTTACTGTTGGCCTCCTTTTTCTGCTGTTTTCTGCTGCATTTTTATTGTTTCATGGATAATGGTTTTATTGTGCCATATTATTGTTCATAGCCACTGATAAGATGAGATATAAATTCTGAAAACAAGCCTTTCATTCTTCGTCCTCTGCAGATAAGTCCAGTGTCTACAAGTCACATCTGGTACTTACCCATTTTGGAATTCAGGGGAAATTTAGATTAACTAGATTTATTCACATCCTATATACCAGGGGTCAGCAAACTTTTTCAGCAGGGAGCCAGTCCACTGTCCCTCAGACCTTCTGGAGGGCTGGACTATATTTTTTGGGGGGAGGGAGAATGAGCAAATTCCTATGCCCCACAAATAACCCAAAGATGCATTTTAAATAAAAGGGCACATTCCACTCATGTAAAAACACGCTGATTCCCAGATTGTCCACGGGCTGGATTTAGAAGGCGATTGGGCCGGATCTGGCCTCCGGGCCTTTGTTTGCCTACCCATGCTATATACTAATAGTTACCGTATTTTTCGGCCCATAGGGCGCACCTAGTTTTTTGGGGGGGAAATAAAGGGGGGGGAATTATTCCCCCCCCCCAGGCACGGGGCTGGGGCGGGGGAAGCCAGAGCTTCCCCCGACTCCAGCCCCCAGAAGAGGCAGCTCTCCACAAGCCGTGGGAGAGCTGCGCGAAGTCGCGCAGCTCTCCCACGGCTTGCGGAGAGCTTCCTGAAGCCTGGAGAGCGAGAGGGGTGGGTGCGCACCGACCCCTCTCGCTCTCCAGGCTTCAGCGAAAGCCTGCATTCGTCCCATAGGACGCACACACATTTCCCCTTCATTTTTGGAGGGGAAAAAATGCGTCCTATAGGGCGAAAAATATGGTAACTCTTTCTTAAAGTGCTGATCTTTATGTAACCCAAATGGCACCATTTATGTCCAAGAGGTTCAGCAGGTTCAGGAGGATCCCAAGGTTTGCAGAAGTACAAAATCGTGTTGGTGTAGAAAGACCCCTAAGCTGAGGAAACACATCCCTGTTAGAACTGAGCATACTCAGTAGTTATGGAATACTGACTTATTATTGGGGGAATGGAAAATATGGGGCTCCATGTGTGAATGGAATGAAGTATCTCAAAAGAAGGCATGGTTGGCTGGTGCACTACACCGGGGGTTGTCAACCTGGCCCCTACCGCCCACTAGTGGGCGTTTCAGGATTCTAGGAGGGCGGTAGGGGGTTCTCTGGCACAATCTGAATCCTCCTTCCATCGAGCACTGGTGGGCGGTGAAGAAATTTTACCATCAAGAAAGATGCATTAGTGGGCAGTAGGTATAAGAAGGTTGACTAACCTTACACTACACCGTTTTAATGCAGATCCCACTTGTGTATTTTATTGTTTTGTTTGCAGGATAGAAGCTAGGCGTGCACATATGTGGGGTTAAAGATGCCAAAGATTTCTTCTCACCTTTCCCCTGCGCATTAAACCCTGATAGGCATATTTTCAAATGAGCAAGGACTGTGGGGTCAACAAAGTTAGCTTTGCCCAATGACTCGTGCACATGAGCTGTGACCCATACAAAGAGTTTTTTAATTGACTCTTTAATTGACCAGCGGCAACAACAAAACCCTCTGGAAACATTAGTACATCCTTTTATCTTAGGTTTTGCGTATGGGAGAGAGTAGTTGCGCTAAGTAGTAAGGGAAGGTCTGCCAAAGCTTCTCAGTCTCAATCTGTGATGGAATCAGTCTCTCTTATCGGACACCAGTGTGCATTTACATGTGTGTGCTTCTAGCCATTCTTATCTTCATGTCAGTTCATCTGAAGACTACGCCTTTTCCTGGAAAGTCAAGATCTGGTGCCCTACACCCAAGGGCCAGATGTGTTGATTCATCTCCTCTTCAAGGTCTTATCAAATGTAGCACAAACAAAATGGTTCTTGGATTTTCTGCTAAATTTTTGTGTGTGGGAAGGTTCCTCCCAAAATTCCTTAATGCACATGACAGAAAGTCCCAGTGTGAGTTTGAAAACATTTTCCTGCTGACTCTGTTTACAGTGCCTCCTATGGTGGCTCACAAAAATCATAAAAACAATATCTCAGGATCATAGAATTGTAGAGTTGGAAGGAACCCCAAGAGTCATCTAGTCCAACCGCCTGCAATGCAGGAATCTCAACTAGATCAAACATGACAGGTGGCCATCAGTTACAATAGAGCACAATCTTAAATTTTATTTATTAAATTTGCAAGATTAGTATCTCACCAGTCAAAATGGTCCACCTCTTGCCTACTTCCCCAAAGTTGTTACAAGCATAACATGAGGAGGAGGGAAAACCTAAACATCTTGAGCTACTTGTAAGAAATGTGGGATATAAAATGGACTAGATATATGTAAGTTCTCTCTGAATTGGGATTTTCAGAGCTACATAGGTTATGTACCTACATAGGTTATGTTAACGCACTGGTGTTCAAGAATTCTTAGAATCATAGAATCATAGAATCAGAGAGTTGGAAGAGACCACAAGGGCCATCGAGTCCAACCCCCTGCCAAGCAGGAAACACCATCAGAGCACTCCTGACATATGGTTGTCAAGCCTCTGCTTAAAGACCTCCAAAGAAGGAGACTCCACCACACTCCTTGGCAGCAAATTCCACTGTCGAACAGCTCTTACTGTCAGGAAGTTCTTCCTAATGTTTAGGTGGAATCTTCTTTCTTGTAGTTTGGATCCATTGCTCCGTGTCCGCTTCTCTGGAGCAGCAGAAAACAACCTTTCTCCCTCCTCTATGTGACATCCTTTTATATATTTGAACATGGCTATCATATCACCTCTTAACCTCCTCTTCTCCAGGCTAAACATGCCCAGCTCCCTTAGCCGTTCCTCATAAGGCATTGTTTCCAGGCCTTTGACCATCTTGGTTGCCCTCCTCTGGACACGTTCCAGTTTGTCAGTGTCCTTCTTGAATTGTGGTGCCCAGAACTGGACACAGTACTCCAGGTGAGGTCTGACCAGAGCAGAATACAGTGGCACTATTACTTCCCTTGATCTAGATGCTATACTCCTATTGATGCAGCCCAGAATTGCATTGGCTTTTTTAGCTGCCGCGTCACACTGTTGGCTCATGTCAAGTTTGTGGTCAACCAAGACTCCTAGATCCTTTTCACATGTACTGCTCTCAAGCCAGGTGTCACCCATCTTGTATTTGTGCCTCTCATTTTTTTTGCCCAAGTGCAATACTTTACATTTCTCCCTGTTAAAATTCATCTTGTTTGTTTTTGCCCAGTTCTCTAATCTGTCAAGGTCGTTTTGAAGTGTGATCCTGTCCTCTGGGGTGTTAGCCACCCCTCCCAGTTTGGTGTCATCTGCAAATTTGATCAGGATGCCCTTGAGTCCATCATCCAAGTCATTGATAAAGATGTTGAATAAGACCGGGCCCAAGACAGAACCCTGTGGCACCCCACTAGTCACTCTTCTCCAGGATGAAGAAGAACCATTGATGAGCACCCTTTGGGTTCGGTCAGTCAGCCAGTTACAAATCCACTGAGTGGTAGCATAGTCAAGACCGCATTTTACCAGCTTCTTTACAAGAATATCATGGGGCACCTTGTCAAATGCCTTGCTGAAATCAAGGTAGGCTACATCCACTGCATTCCCTTCATCTACCAGGCTTGTAATTCTGTCAAAAAACGAGATCAGGTTAGTCTGACATGACTTATTTTTCAGAAATCCATGCTGACTATTGGTGATCACAGCATTCCTTTCTAGGTGCTCACAGACTGTTTGCTTAATGATCTGCTCCAGAATCTTCCCTGGTATTGATGTCAGACTGACTGGGCGGTAATTATTTGGGTCCTCTCTTTTCCCCTTTTTGAAAATAGGGACAACATTTGCCCTCCTCCAGTCTGCAGGGACTTCGCCTGTTCTCCAGGAATTCTCAAAGATGACTGCCAGTGGTTCTGAGATCACATCTGCCAGTTCCTTTAATACTCTTGGATGCAGTTCATCTGGCCCTGGAGACTTGAACACATCTAAACTAGCCAAGTATTCTTGTACTATCTCCTTAGTTATTCTGAGCTGTGTTTCCTTTGCTGAATCATTTGCTCCAAATTCTTCAGGTCGGGCATTGTTTTCTTTATCGGAGAAGACTGAGGCAAAGAAGGCATTGAGGAGTTCAGCCCTTTCTGTGTCCCCTGTTTGCATTTCACCATCTTCTCCTCTGAGTGACCCCACTGTTTCTTTGTTCTTCCTTTTGCTACGAACATACCCATAAAAGCCTTTTTTGTTGCTTTTAACCTCTCTAGCAAGCCTGAGTTCATTCTGTGCTTTAGCTTTTCTGACTTTGTGTCTACACGTGCTGGCTATTTGTTTGAATTCCTCTTTGGTGGTTTCCCCCCTTTTCCATTTTTTGTACACATCCTTTTTTAATCTTAACTCAGTTAAAAGTTCTTTAGATAGCCACCCTGGCTTCTTTAGGCACCTTCCATGTTTCCGTCTCATTGGTACTGCCTGACGTTGTGCTTTTACTATCTCCCTCTTAACAAACTCCCAGCCATCATGAACTCCCTTTCCTTTTAGTATTACTGTCCATGGGATCTCACCCAGCACTTCCCTAAGTTTTAAAACTGACAAGTCTTTTTTTAGAACTGTCTGGTTTGCACCTCACTTTAAACCAGTTACGTTTAAGCTTAACTATGACCAAGCAGTGTGCTGGTGCATCACTCCTGTGCTAGGCCAAATGGTTGCTTAGTTCCCAGCAGCACAGTTGGAGGAGAAGCAAAGCAGCTACAATTTTAGCACCACTCATACACCAACATGCTGCATGTTCACCTTTCAACCATGGTGCAAACCACCCAAGGTTGAGCAGTTGGTTGGTCACTGAGGGTGCTCTGTGGAACTTGAATTTTATGTAGACTTGGGCTGATTCATTGGCAATTGACTACGTTCCTCTCCCAGCACTGGCAAGTGAAGGCTTTTAAAATTGAGGTGTTAACTGAGGCTTGTTACCGCTCATGAGGGGACTGTTGTTGCAGCAGTCTTTCCTACAGCTTGGTAAAGGAGAGTGGCATTATTCCCACTTTGCAGATGAATGTGGGCTGGGGATGGAAAGAGTATAGCAAGGAGGCTGAGAAAATAGAATTTCCTCAAGGCCGCCTGATAGACTGAGGTCTCCTGCTAGATAATGATTATCTCCTAGTTCCTTTTGTAACTTACTGTACCTCCATAAAGCCAGGAGGAGATAAGGCAAAAGAGCAAATAGCATTAAGGAGGTCACAATATAACCTTCAAATGTTATGGGAATGATAAGCCCTTTTGTGCTGAGTAATAGCATGGTAGTATCAACTCAACCTCAGGGATCTAGATTTCTGAAGGTCTAGTTCAGGCCATTTTCTTTCTGATCAGTGGAGAACAGCCTTTACCAAAGGTGTCATGGGCTTTGAAGACACTCAAACTCAGGATGCAAGGGGGAAACGTGCTAAGAAGAAGGCACGCTTGGCAAATCCACACTGTGATCAACTCCAGCCCAGAAACCAATGTCCCCACTGAGGAAGGACGTGTGGTTCCAAAATTGGCCTCCACGGTCACTTATGTACTCATTGTTAAAACTGTGTTTATGGAAAACAATCTTACTCGGCAGCGAGTAATCGCCAAAGAAGAAAGAAGCCCTCATGCAGTCAAGCTCTCATAGACTTCTGTGCCAAAAAGTTTCCAAGTGTATACTTCCAGGCCCGTCTATGACCTTGCTGAGCTGAGAAGGTTGAATTGAAGCCAGTATAACCTCACAGAAGTTAGCAGCAGCATATAATTGGCTTTAGGTTGGTTTGTTTTTTATTTTAAGAAACTCTTAAAAACTTAGCTTTTCTTTCCGACTTACAGCAGCTTACAGTAAGCAGTGAATCATGATGTAAAGTAGGGAATTCCAGTGTAATCTAATAGTTTGGCATGCTTCATATCTTCCTGCTTTGCTCAGTGCCTCTAAACTTTTTCCAGGCAGGCCAGTGAGGCAGGTTGAGGCAGCCGTCCTGTCCACTGGAGCCTTTTTGTGATGCTGTGCTTAGTCCTACCTGTCAAAAAGCTTGCTAAAACTGGCCAAAATGAAGTATCTGAACCACCGCTGTCCCAGGTGGACTGGCATAGCCGCCTCTCTCTCCCCTTGTGTCGGCAGATGGTTATTCTAGACAAACATTCTAGACAAACTGGAGGTCAGGAGGTTACATAGAGTAGTTGCTCTGTAGGATTCCCTACCACCACCAAAACTGATTAGAATAGTTCCTACAGCTCCGGCCACAGGATAGATTGTGACAGACTTACAGATCCCTATTGAGCATTGGGACTACAGTGGTGCCCCGCAAGACGAATGCCTCGCAAGACGGAAACCCGCTAGACGAAAGGGTTTTCCGTTTTTCAATGCGGTTCGCAGGACGAATTTCCCTATGGGCTTGCTTCGCAAGACGAAAATGTCTTGCGAGTCTTGAGATTTTTTTCGCTCCCCCCCCCTTTTTCTAAGCCGCTAAGTCTTTAATAGCCTTTTAGCAGCTAAGCCGCTAAGCCTTTAATAGCCGCTAAACCGCTAATAGCGCTAATCCGCTAATAGGGTTGCTTCGCAAGACAAAAAAACCGCTAGACGAAGAGACTCGCGGAACGGATTAATTTCGTCTTGCGAGGCACCACTGTAGCAGGTATTGCTGTTGCCTGCACACAACTGGATTTCGTGGTCCAGACCTACTGGGAAATGGGAAATGCAATGGGAGGGCATCAACATGGTCCTGAGGGATACAGGAGTGTTGTCGATCAGGCTTAAGAGTAATTGTCCCATATTTAGGTTGAAATGGTAAGGTTTAATGCAATGGTGTGTTTGTCTGTTTGTATTACTGTCCAACAGTTATGGCCTTTAAAACCAGTACATTTTTAATCCAGTGTTTGCTAATAATCTATCCTGCCCTGTGCAGCCAAGTTTTGTATATAATAGCATCCTTCACGTTGTTTTTGACATTTCATTGCAATGATAGTTTTGGTTTCTCATAAGTGTATAATCAAGGAGGTGTTGTGCACGTGTTTGCTCCTTGTAAATAGACTTGATTAGAATGAATTTTTGCTTAAATGTAGAGGCTGAAATTTTGAAAGCAATCCAAGAAGCCTAGTCATGTAATAGTTGGATGAATGAGTCTCCTCAATTTCATCTGCCAATCTTCTCTGAAAACACTGAAATAAAAGAACAATTAAGGAATGTTGTAGAAAGTTAATTGCTAATCCACAAACTGCTTAACCTTCAGTAGTCACATCTACAGCAGAGATAATAATCCAAAATGATTGCCTGTCAATTGTGTTTAGGGCTGCACCATGAATCAAAACATAGAGTCCAAATACAGTGGTGCCCCGCAAGACGAATGCCTCGCAAGATGGAAAACTCGCTAGACGAAATAGTTTTCCGTTTTGGAGGTGCTTCGCAAAATGAATCTCCTATGGGCTTGCTTCGCAAGACGAAAATGTCTTGTGAGTTCCTGTGGTTTCCCCCCTCCCCCCCTTTTTCTAAGCCGCTAAGCCGCTTATCAGCTGATCCGATAAGCTGATAAGCCGCTAATAGCGCTAATCCGCTAATCCGTCAATGGGCTTGCTTCGCAAGACGAAAAAACTGCTAGACGAAGAGAATCACAGAACGGATTCTTTTTGTCTTGCGAGGCACCACTCTAAACATATTTGTACTTAAATTCTATATCCCAGTGATACCTGTTTGAAGCAACTGACAACCAGTTCTTATTTTCAAATAAATACAGTACCTTTGTTTTCAAGGCTTTAATATTTGTAGTTCCCGCATCCCTGATTGGCCTTAAAGAACAACCTGCACATTTAGTCCAAAAGAATGTGGACAGCAGTATCATATTCAGACATCAATACACCAAAGTATCTGAAATTCCTTCTCGGTTTCTTCTGCTCTATTGTTAAAACTGAAAACAGACCACAGATTACCCACAGAAGCAAGATGAGGTATAACAAATGAGGCCAAAGGGAGTTGGTTGCTAAGTTTCCGGTAGTTAATGTTTTGTTTTTTATTTAAAGCAGCAATTAGCATTGTTCCCCTGGTGTTCCTCCTCCTTTAAGTATATGCTGAGAGGTGATCTAGACCCAATACAGACGAGAAATAATAATAATACATATAGTATTCTACATTTCTTTGATATGGCATATGTAATTTATGTGCAGCAACCCTTTGCATTGCCCTCAACATTCTAGCTACAAATGGGCTTTTTTTGACAGCTAAGTGTGGGTGTTGTGACTGTGGATCATAAGCTCCACCACAGACTTCATTACTTAATACAACAGAGGATAATTGAGTGTTCTTGTTTTATTCATTGCCTCCTTTGCACACACCAGGATTTAGATTAAAGTTCATTGTTGTGATCACTCAGCACTCCATTCCTCACTTAGATTAAGTCACTTGACCCAGCTTGTGCCGTTTCAGTACTTCATTTCCCGTGACTTTTCCTTTATAGAATCTCCATCACCTAGATGGTAGGGACTATCCAAAAGTTGCTACAACTCCCAACAGCATTAGCAAGTATGGATGGGAGTTGTAGTTTAGTAATACCTGGAGGACGAAAGTCTTCCCACGCCTGATCTACAGCATTGGCTTAAAAAGTTGGTAGTATTTTTGAAGCTGTCTAAACCTGTATTCTAAAGGTTAGTCAGAATATTAGGTCTATAACCCAGGGAGTTTCACACCATTTCCCAAGAAATCCTGGGGTTTCTCAGAATCTTAACAAGAATTAAGAGTCGAAAGAGGTTTTTCCACATGACAGCTTGCTTGCTGCTATCAGTCATACCTTAAAATGTGCAGCCTTAGGGCATGCCCTGTTTATGTGAAGTGACGATGCGATCCAACAAGTCTTGCTACTGTCCTGCGAATGGAGTGTGTATCACTGAACACTTCCCAGAATGTTCTGCAACACACAAGGCTTCTTTGGCAGGAAACTCTTAGCAACACTGTAATAGGCAATCATAGCCCCACAATGTAGATCTTAATGAACAATCTTCATTCAAGTTGTAGTTGTTGTTTTTTAAAAAATAAATTTTTATTAAGTTTTACACAAATATCTCCAATCAAACAATTTCCCAAATAACATATTTTCATCTTTTGGACTTCCCTCAGCTTCTCTGACAATCATCCGTGTTTAAATTTTTATCTACGCATTCCTCAAATTTAGTATCGCCTTTTAGGGTACCTTTATAAACATATTTGCATTCTTGCAATATTCCTTATTTTTTCACAAAGCTTCTTTAAAACCCACTAGCGTTGTTTGCTCATCACATACACTCTTCAAATACTCTGAAAATTTTTCCCAGTCCTCAATGAACTTGTGATCTCGTTGATATCTAATTTTCCCGGTTAACTTGTCCAGTTCTGCATAGTCCGTTAACTTCATTCTCCATTCCTCCAGAGTCAGTAGTTTTTCCTGCTTCCATTTTTGGGCCATTAATATTCTCGCTGCTCTTACTGCATACTGAAAAAGTTTACAGTCCTTTTTATTTATTTCATTTCTTGTTATTCCTAGAAGGAAGGTTTCTGGTTTCTCTACAAAAGTATATTTCAACATCTTCTTTAACTCATTACATATCATCTCCCAGAACCCCTTCACTTTCTTATTCAAGTTGTAGTTTTATCCATTTTTTAAAACAGCTATTGTCTCCCAAAGCAGCTCATACAGTGGTACCTCGCAAGACGAATGCCTCGCAAGACAAAAAACTCGCTAGACGAAAGGTTTTTTCGTCCGCGGTTTGCCTCGCAAGACGAATTTCCCTATGGGCTTGCTTCGCAAGACGAAAACGTCTTGCGACTTTGTTAAGCCGTTTAAACCGTGCTTCGCAAGACGAAAAATTCGCTAGACGGCAAAACTCGCGGAATGAATTAATTTCGTCTTGCGAGGCACCACTGTATTGAGAGAGAGAAACAAGGTCCTGCCACCAGATGTATAAACTAAAAAGGCAAAGCATGCTAGGGAAAGTGAGTGGAGATAAAAGGTAGAGGAGGCAGAACAGTTCTTCGGGGCCAGAACAAAGTGGTGAGCATTTTTATCCAGTTTGGGCCAGGGTGACCTTCCCCTTGAAAAACAAATAGATGTTTCTTTTTTCATTAGTTGATAGAAAGGTGCCAGAATGTCCTTCCCATTTTGTTTCTTCATTCCTAGGCAACTGGCAGTTCATGCCAAATGTTATTTCAGACAAGGAACGGGGGTGGGGGTGGGGGACGACAGCTCCTCCTTTGATTTGTGAATGGGACCATGTTGGTCTCCCGTTTGCCAAGATGCTATTTGTAGGAGGCAAGGCGCACAACCTCCCAGTGGTCCTGAATTTCCTGGTTGATGACAGGGGTTAAAGTTTGCTGGCGTCAGCTCTGCAGACCCAGGGCTCTTTTTATGGATGCAGTGTAAATATGGGAGTGGTGGACAGCCCAAAGAGCGCTGCATAAGCAACATATAGCATATTTCAGCATTTAGAGAAATGTAAATCATTCATACTATGAAGAGACAAATTATAATTTTTTTTTAAGTTCTCTGAAAATTTAGAAATAAGAAATCTGAGAAGGGATCTAATATTCACCTTCACCCTGCAGAGCTTTTGTTTTGCAATTGTTTTTCTCTGGAGTGCCTGTTCTCTTCATAGAAATAATCATAGAATCATAAAGCTGGAAGGGTCCACAAGGGTCATCTAGTCCAACCCCCTGCAATGCAAGAATCCTTTGCCCAACGTAGGGCTTGAACCCATGACATTGAGATGAAGACTCATGCTTTACTGATTGAGCTATGCTCCCCATGTAGACTGGATTGTGTAAACAAAGTAGTCTGTGACAGAGCCCTGAACGATAAATGGTCCTGCCTCAGTGGGTTTTGTGTAGGTGTATTATTGGATGGCTTTTTGATCCCATCCAATTCCAATTATAATTTAAAATCCTAAATCTGAATGTAGTGCTGTCTGCATTCCATGATTCTATCCAAGTGTAGAATCTGAGCAGGGCATGATGTGAAAATTGGCATCCTGAGAATCTCCACTTTTTCTTTTTTACAGTAAATTTCTATCTTTATGGCTAAGAAGACTAACTTCAAAAGTGGGTGGGGGTGAAACTTCAGCTGTCAGAGGTGGAGCAGATGATTTCAAATTATTGGGATAGTGTGTGGGTTGGTGAGAATCTGCTATAGTTAAGATCATGACATTTTCTTGATTAGCTTAAGCAAAAAAACAGAACAAAAAGAAATTGGCGTTTATTTTTTGGGATGGGAACAATCTACCACAACATATGTTTTTTTGCTTAAAAATAATGTTTATATATCTACAGAGTTTTGTGGATTTAATGGATAGATTAATTTATTAAGACTGATATGATCAATTAATTTTAATTGGGTGCCATTCTTGCCAACAATCCTATGCATGCTTAATAACTGCCTTGGAAGATAAGTCTTTTGCTAGGCAGCCAGTTCACTCAATCATGAGCTTTTGTCTTGGTTGGCTATTACATTCTCAAGCAACCTTAACTTCGCTATCCAAGAAGTGGTTAGTATATATTATTATCTGCCCATAGTGAAACAAGCTTCTTCCTCAGAAATTCTGTTTATTCTGAGTTTCTTATTAAGCACTGTAACAAAATGTAGTAAGGCCCAGGCTAATAAACAAGCAATCTTAACAGCATTACAGCTGGGACTGTTGACATGTGAAAAATTTCAGGCATGGTGTATGACGTATCAGCTTTATAATGTGCAATGGCAGATCCAGCTTATGGGAGCAGTGAGTGTGCAGTCCCATGGAAATTATAAAGTCATGGAAAGTGCATAATGCAGAAAAAGTCCCTTGAGGTGAATGTTCCCAGGATAGCCTGAAGGGATTCTGTACCTATAGCTGCTTGTTGTGCAGAGTAATAAGCATTTTTCAAAATGTCACTAAGTCTACAGTGCTGTGAGAAGTGGTGGATGACATAAAGATTTCTGTGAAGGCAAAAATGTGTCCTGTCTTGAATAAGAGAGAAGGAAGGTCCATGTTACTTAACTTTTATTTGTTCAGATAGCTGTTCTGCACCCGTTGTCCTCTTGCTGAGAAATAAACTGAAAGATTTTAAGCATTATTTCAGGAGCAGGATAATAGTTCATGGATTGAATTTCATGGCTTTCTTTTTAACCACAAACAGAATCCCTACATAGTCTCTGGCTGTAGTGAGTTCCAAAATACAGCTCTCCATCTGGGTGTACAAAGATGGGGAACAGTCTGAAGACACATGAGAATACCACTTCACTGGAGCAAGCAGCTCTGGGTCTAGCCAGCGCCTGTCTAGCCAGCTGCCTGAGAACCATGTGTACACTACATTGGGTTCCATGATGTTAAAATATAAATAATAAAGAGCATTGCCACAAAATTCCTGTCCAGGCAGCAATCTGATCATATACATACTTATTTGGAGGTAAGTTCTGGGTTCTATAGAACTCTCACAGAAGTGTGCAGAAGCCTGGAGCTGTGGCAACCAGGAAGTTGCATTATTTTAGAAATATGTGTAGGTATAGATGAGGGGTGGCCAATGTTTTGGGCTCCAGATGTTGTGGACTTCAATTAGCCCTAGCTAGCTGGACCAGTGGTCTGGAATGACGAGAGTTGTAGTATAACAGATCTGGAGGACAACCTAGTTGACTACCTCTGAGATGAATAGCTATGGGAATTTTGTGTGAAGATGTGTAGTGTGCCCAAAAGATACTATATCAAGGACACCTGATCTTCTTTTCCTTCCTCCCTTCTCTCTTTTTCCTGATCTGTTGCTCATTTGTTTTAGACAACTGTAAATGCAGATTTCAAAGAACCAAGGTAATTTAATTTGGAGAATTTTTTTTACAAAAGAAGGTTGAAATTGCAAGGACAGTGTTGAAGAACAAAGGGGAGATTGTGGTATTAAGCAGGGATGAATAAGGCAGTGGTGGGATAAACCATTTCAAACAGATTCTTCCTTGCTGCCATGGTTTCAGAAGCCTTATTCTCCTTTCTAGTCTCCTGTTTGTATGGTAGAATTGTATTTTTAAAATGCTTGTGTATGAGATAGTTGTGAATGGTATGATGGGGAAGAGCGATAGCTTAATGGTTGAAGCAGATGTTTTGTATGCAGAGGGTCTTGTGCTCTATCCTCAACATGTCTAGCTTAAAAGGATATCTGGCAGCAAGACTGAAAAAAACAAAGAGCCACTAATAGTCAGCATAGATAATACTGGGTTACATGGATGACTAGTCTGTTGGTATAAAGTAGCTCTCAGAAATATTGTGGAAAAGATTACCCTTCCCACAAAGGATGAATAGTTTCAGCAGCTAAATGTTAGTATCAACATTCTTTCTTTATATTCATTTTCTCTCCCTCCCCCCCCCCTCGGCTTTTGCATGAGGAACACCCTGCTCTGCTATTGTGCAGTCCCTGGGCTCCATGCATCATCCTTAATGGCATGCTGGTGTTCATCACTACAACCTCATAAGATTAAGATTCCCCAGCTAGCTGTTGCTGTGCCTCTTGAACCCAATCATTCCCAATGTTAGGACCATAGCTCTGGGGTCCATGTCACATTGGATGCTGGGTGTTCTTGCATTCTTACTGGAGCTGCAAGGCCTATTTTCCAGCCCCTAAAAATTGCCTGCAGCCATCACCTGTATTAAGCCTGCTTTACTAGAACTGCCTGTCGGAATGCTTTTTTCCTCCATCACCTTCAGGCAGCTGGGTCGCGTTCTTGATGTGGTTGAACAACATTTTATCACGTATGAGACCTTTGCAAGTACCACCTCAGCCTCAATGACTGCTCCAGTTCTTGTACATTGTAATTATTTATATTTTGAAGGTTTGCACCCACCTTCTGATGGATTGGTCCCCGATATGGTATGCAACAGAACACAGTAACAGAGTGAACCCCCCCCCCCCACATACAACCCATACTCCTTAGCCTTTTCTTCTCCCAAAGATGTCCCACAAGGCAGCAGATGTTTAGGATCAGAGTTCTCCTTCTCCTAGATGGGCTACCATCCCAGGTTGATGAGCCCCATCTATCATCTACTTCCATCTACAGCACGTGCAAAAACCGCCTTCTTGATCGTTGAATCCACTACTAGTCTTATCTGCTCAATTTGCCAGAGCCTGTCTCTGCACACAGGGCAAGCCTCTAACTCACCACTGAGGGTTTGAGGCTCATCAGCTACCCTCACCTGGTTTAGCCAGCCAGTTAAAGCCGTTTTCAGGGTGTGGCCACTGTCACATGCTGACAGCTTCTAGGAGCCACAGGTGAGAGCTGAGTGCAGGGTGGGGAACAAAGGTGGACAAGCTACCCCAAAAAGAGCACAGCATGTCCCCCAGCAGAGGTAGTACCCCTCCCCTATCACCCCATACACTCAGCCTTATAGTGAACCTTGTTGATGATTGAACCTGGAACTTTCTCCGTGTAAAGTAGATGCTCTCCCACCAAGCTGAGGTATAGCCACTACAACTCATTGGCAGTGCCTGTCCAAAACCCAGATCAATGTGTTCCTATTGCTATATCAAAATAATTTGAGAAGCAGAAGTTTATTAAATTGGTTCGCTGTAACTACATATTCTGTTGCTTATTTGCGCTACTACCTCACTGTGATTTACCAAACATGAATGTTGTTGCCAGGCTGCAAGCTGAGGGCAAGGGCTGGGGCTGGGGCAGACTTTGGATTCATTTTGTAAATGCACGTTCAGAAAAACAACTGAAGCATGAGTAGCATTGATGCGTATCAGTAGAAGGAAGGAAGCTCTGGATGAGGACAACGCTTGTCCTATCTAATCTAATTATTGTACTTTGCTCAGAAGCTGTACCAGTTGCTAGGCTCTCTGAAGGGATGTAGTGACTCACCCTCTTAACAATTTTCCATTTCCCCCTCCCCCCCCCCAGTTTGCTGAACACACACACGCACACACACAAACACAGCCTTTATCTCACTGTAACTAGGCTATGGTTGAAACATCTCCCTCCATTAGTATTTTGAAAGAGAGAAGAACCAACTGTTTTTTCAACTTGCAAACACTTTCTTTGCGATGTGGGATGGAACCACTTCGTAGCAATTCCCATATTGGCCTGGTCTGCATGTCACAATGAAACATAGTTAAAATAAACTATGATTTAATGTGATGGTTTAATGTGATGTGTGCACCAGGCCATTGTGAATATAAAGTCAAAACAAGCCATTTCTTGCCAGTGGTCACCAGCCAAGTAACTTGTTTATGAACCTGAGTAAAGTGCTAGTGTATTGAAGAAGCACAACACACTTAACTATTTCGAGGGAGCAAAACAAAACACGTCTGATGGAACCATATGTAGTGTGCTTCTGTACTATTTCCAGTGTCTCCCTTAGTTTCAGCCTAAAGATCAATGCATTACAAAATGATATGTACATTGGAAACAAATGAAGACCCAGTTAAGGCTTCTGCAGAGCAGAGTTCACCTGTGAGCATCTTTAGATTTATCGTTGCTGATGTAGTGGTTAGATTGTGGAACCTGAGAGACCACTGGGTAGCCTTGAGCCAGTCACTGCCTTTCAGCCTAACCTACGCTCAGAGTGGTGGTGTGGGGATCAAATGAAGAGTGGGACAACCATGTTTGCCACCTTGAGCTCCTTGGTGAAAAAGGTGGAATAGAAATACAATTAATAAATGTACTTAATTAATTAGTTGCAGGTACATATAATGAAATGAAATCACAAAGACTTATGCAGGAGGTTTGAATGTAATCTTAAGCATTTTGTTTTGAAAAGAAGATTCATTTCATCTTATCATAATGCACACTTTTGCACAGGTTTCTGTCTTTATTATTTATTTACAGTATTTATATCCTGCTCTTCATTGAATGTTTTGAATCCCGGAGTAGGGAACAGAATAATAAAAATAATACACAAAAAATTACAAAATCATATTAAAAAGTCCAATAAACAAGTTAACAATTCTGTCACAAAGTGGACAAGCAGCAAAACAACGGCAAAAATTAAAATGTCACATTTAACCAAATGCCTAGGTAAAAAACAAAAACAAATACAAGACGTTCAGACAAGACATTTTTCCTCATTTGAGATGGTGCAATATTTGAATCTCTATACAGATATACTGAACTTGGTAATAACAGCTATTACATATGTGCTATGACTTTAAAAAGAAATTGTGCAAAGTCTTTTGTTATACAGTGGTGCCCCGCAAGACGAATGCCTCGCAAGACGGAAAACCCGCTAGACGAAAGGGTTTTCCGTTTTTGAGCTGCTTCGCAAGATGATTTTCCCTATGGGCTTGCTTTGCAAGACGAAAACGTCTTGCAAGTGTTCCGATTTTTTTTCGCCCCCCCCCTTTTCTAAGCCGCTAATAGCCTTTTATCCGCTAATCCGCTAAGCCTTTAATAGCCGCTAAACCGCTAATAGCGCTAATCCGCTAAGCCGCTAATAGGGTTGCTTCGCAAGACGAAAAAACTGCTAGACGAAGAGACTCGTGGAACGGATTAATTTCGTCTTGCGAGGCACCACTGTACATGGAATTAATTTGTTGGCTGCCGTGCATCATGCTGTTTCCTTTCACATAATCATATAGCTGTAACAGGCAGCTAGGATAATTAAGTGAACAGTACAACCCTAGTAAACAGCAATGGATATGATAAGTTGCTTGCATTCTGTATAGTAGTCCATCTGGAATCGATAAGGTGCATACAGTAAAGCTGATCACACGTTTATGACATCAACTATTTTAAAGATTTGTTCTTTAAAAAAATATTCACAACACTAGCAGTGCTATCCAATACATGTCTACTTGGAAGTAATTAAGTTCAATGTTTAGTTCAAGTATATTCTCTTCTTAACAGAGCAATTGGCCCAAGCTAAATGTGGTCTGTTCTGATTTTTTAAATCAGTTCTTAAATCAAACTTTTGTGAATGGGAGACTTTTATTCATACACTTGCGTGCCACTGGGATCTACATTTGTTTCTCTTGATTTAGATAACAATTTACAGAATTTTTGAATTTTAACAAGAGGGCCGTAATAGCCATGGGTCACATGATCTCCTTGGAAGCTATTGTGAGTGCTGCTGTTTTTTGTGGCTGTGGTGAGAATCTTTGCTTTCATGCTATGTTTCTTTAGCTGTCTCAGTTGCCTTCATGAAGACAATATGCTCAAAAGGCTCAGTAATTGGAAGGTGAAGGTGTTTATTCCTTGCTGCATTTCTTATTTTATTCTATAACTGGGTTTCACAGTCCCTATAGCACCAGCAAAAAGTGGCAAAAGGTAATTGGAATTGCTGGCCTACTGCTCACCACATTCTTGCCAATGGTGTTGAATATGTATGTACAGTACAATATCTGGTTCACTGAAGTGCATCTTAGTTGTACTGGGTTTCTGGTGCTTGGTTCCTTTGGAAGGGATGCATCCATACATGGGTTTCCACCAATAAAAAGCTCTTGGTAGGGGGATCCTTCATAGCACTCTGTTGCCTTCTTCCACATAAGTTAATGGCTCCCACTGATAAAGTTTTGGGGGCTACTGTTGGGGAAAACATAAAGGTAAAATGTGCTCCCTTGCTCCTGACATTGGACAGGCTCCACTCAGTTTTCCACCTATGCCTGTAACCTCTCTCCACTCACTACTTGGTTATTTCACTCACTACTTCTCAGTTGCAGCTCCTTTGTTCTTTCCTACAGAAGAGGCATTCATTTTTATAAGGGGGTGGAATCATGAAAAGCTGGGATCCAGCCCCAGATTACCATTAAACTGGCCTCAGTCCAGTATACCTGAAGGAGCGTCTCCACCCCCATTGTTCTGCCCGGACACTGAGGTCCAGCGCCGAGGGCCTTCTGGCAGTTCCCTCACTGCGAGAAGCCAAGTTACAGGGAACCAGGCAGAGGGCCTTCTCGGTAGTGGCACTCGCCCTGTGGAATGCCTTCCCACCAGATGTCAAGAGAAGAACAACTACCAGACTTTTAGAAAACATCTGAAGGCAGGCCTGTTTAGGGAAGCTTTTAATGTTTAACAGACCACTGTATTTTAATACTTGGTTGGAAGCCACTCAGATTGGCTGGGGAAACCCAGCCAGATGGGCGGGGTATAAATATTGTTGTTGTTGTTGTTGTTGTTGTTGTGCCAGCCAGATGGGCGGGGTATAAATATTGTTGTTGTTGTTGTTGTTGTTGTTGTTGTTGTTGTTGTTGTTGTTGTTGTTGTTGTTGTTATTTACAGCACATCCAGTCACTAAATCCAGAAAATAAATACAGCCCATCACACTGATGGTCACTTTGCTAGTGTCTTAACTAGTGTTTCAGTGGCTTTCCTTTGATTTTTCTCTGCTCTCGACCTTGATTCTAAAACTTAGCGTTGTGGAGCTGTTCGACAGTGGAACAGACTCCCACAAGAGGTGTTGGACTCTCCTTCCTTGAAGCTTTTTAAGCAGGTTGGGTGGTCATCTTTCATGTTGAGATTCCTGCATTGCGGGAGGTTGAGCTAGATGACTTGTGGGGTCCCTTTCAACTCTACAATTCTATGATCTATGATCCAATGCTGGCTCCCACAAGAAAGCCAGCATTATGGTCCCTTGCTTGAACACCCTTTTGAAAAGAGAAACATAACTGAAGCATTACAGCGGTTTGTTTAAAAAGCTAATTTCAAATTACTGGTGTGCGTGAGAAAAATCCCCACCTGCAGTCACAGCTTTCTGCCAGTTTCTATAGCTTAAATCTAGTCAAAATATCAATTCCACCCCCCACCTTGAAGTAAGTCTGGTACGTCAGTGATTCTCTACAAGATATGAAGCATATAAGATTCATATGCTGATGTGTGGGGTTTTTTTAAATGTTATCTTTTTAAAAAAATACTTGAGAGAGCAAGGGACATGGGGGTTAGTTTCCCAAATAAATAGTGGAGCAGATGACTGGTCCTGAGGTTAGAGGTTATTTAAAATAAACTCCACTGCCAAAGAAAATTCTCGTGGTTGTGGGAAAATGTTTAATGGCTTGTTCTGATGACTTTCTGCTTAAGCTGCAGGTCAAAGCAGAGAAGGCCTGGCTACTTTTTCACTGTGGTGGTGGGACCTTCATTTGGCTGCCTCACAGTAGACTTGGTGTAACCCCCACTAGCTGGCTGGTAACAGTGAGACCTTTTTGAAGCCATGAAAGAAACCCAGTAGAACAGTATGTTGCTACGGTCTGCTTTTCTGTGGCTTAGATTCTCTACCTATAAAAGAGGAACAAGCCTCACTATTGTATACATATATGAAGGCATTCATAACTCCTAAAGCCTTCCGTGTTCAACTGGAAAGGAGCATTTGTTAAAGCACAAAATGATGGCATGCTTCTAAGAAACCTCAGAATTCACTGTAATGGGAATTACTCTGGTTTCCTTGTGGAGGTAGAACAGAAGACACTTCCCCCTTTATGCTATTTTGGCTGCTGAATATACCGTATTTTTCGCCCTATAGGACGCACTTCCCCCCCTCCAAAAATGAAGGGGAAATGTGTGTGCGTCCTATGGGGCAAATGCAGGCTTCAGGAAGCTATATGCAAGTCTTGCAAGCCCGGCGGGATGTCCCGCGGGCTCGCAAGGCTTGCGGGCAGCAGCCTGCAGCCCAAAAGCTCGGGGGACAGCGGGGAGGCGCAGCGCCGCCACCCCGCTATTCCCCGACCTGATCTGGAGACGGGGGGGGGGGGAGAAGCAAGCTTGCTTCTCCCCCCGCCAGCCCCACAAACTCGGGGGACAGCAGGGCAAGCTGTCCCTGAAGGCAGAAGAGGGAGACGGAGCGCTCCGTCTCCCTCTTCTAGCTTGGGGATGGCTGCGCAAAGCCTCTGCAGGGCAGCGGAGTGCGCTGCCCCACAGAGGCTAGGGAGGCTGTCCCTGAAGGCAGAAGAGGGAGACGGAGCGCTCCGTCTCCCTCTTCTAGCTTGGGGATGGCTGCGCAAACCTGGGGGGGAAATAAAAAATTTTCCCTTGATTTCCCCCCCAAAAAACTAGGTGCGTCCTATGGGCCGGTGCGTCCTATAGGGCGAAAAATACGGTATATGTTCTGTTGAAACTAACAGCTTATCTAGGCCGTTGACCTGGATCCCTATGGTGAATGTAGCAGTTGTTTCTGGGATGGTGAGGGGAAAGGGAGCATGTCTGAGAAAAATGTTGTGTGCTGCTGCCACCTTACCAAACAACCTTATCAGCTTGTTGAGCAGAGGTAGGAATTGGGCTCTGTTGGCTTTGCTCTGTATCTTTCAGGGAACAAGGGTTTTCACTGCAAACTAGGACTAGCAGTGGAGTCCTGCAAACAAAAAGCTCTATTCCCAAAGTCAGTGTTTTATGATTGTGTAGAGATGTTGGGTGAGGCGCATCCTTCCTGTGGCTGCTTTTTATTTTTCTAGATCCTGTTTATGAACACTCTGTTAAGTGGCTGAAAGCAAAATGTTTGTCTGGCATATATTCCTTTTTGCCCATCATTACGGCAGTGATCAAGTGCAGCGTTAGTAGAAATTATCTGGCTTCTGAGTCACATCCAGATTCCTTTCTCTCATCCTATACCATGTATATAAAACAGCTTTGCAGTTCAGCTTTCAGCAGTTCCCAATAAATATAATTTGCATGTTCAGCTTGCAAGTCTGAATTAGGGCTGAGGTGGATAGGAAGATAGATCTAAAAGGGACAAGTGTTTGCTTCCATTGACACAAGACTTGGTTCATACCTAAAATGAAGCCTGTCTCTGTGAAAGCAGGCCTCATCATAGGATTTTTTTTTCACTTATAAGCAAGTTTTTGTGAAACACTTATAGCTATAATGGGGTTAAAATGTTTGAGTAATCTTTTTTCTGAACCTTCTTTGTTAAATATTGTCTTTTTAGGCTCATTTCCAAACTTTTCATCTTCTGCTTAAAATATAAGGACAATAAAACTAGCAGTCAGCTAGCTTCAGCGGAATGAGATGGTAGAATAGACTTGCAACACTTGAGATTGCAGGTGACAGAGGGTTGAACAATTTTTGAACACAGGCCTATATCCAGCACAGAGTTAAGCATACTTAAACAGTGGGCCGAAGGGGGAAAAGCCGGGTGGTGGTGGTTAGAGATACATTGCTACAGATTTAGAATTAGTGAATGTTAGAAATTAGTAAAGTGGTAGAATGTAGATAATATTTGGAGTATTGAAGGGAAGATGCCGGGCCAGCGGGAAAAAATATAGGCTGAGCTTCCTTTCCAGGCCAGGGCCTCACCTCAGATATTTATTTATTTTTATCTGTTAAATTTATACACCGCCTCCATTAAAAAATGTCAGGGCAGTTCACAGAATAGAGGCCATGAGCATGACAAAAGGTGTTGATGGCTCATCACAGAGAAATCCAGAGCAAGGGTGTGGGTTACAGGGAAAATGTCACCTTTTAAAACTAGGCTTGGCAAACAGGCAGAAGGGGAGGAATTGCTTGGCAAGAGGTGTTCGGGGAACAAGGAGGAGGAAGTAGGGAGAACTCAATGTGGGTGCTTTGGCAGGCTGGCACAGAGGCATAGAGATGTCTTGGAATCAGATGTGGCACTGCTGTGGGGAGGAGTTCCTTCTTGAGATGTATTGCTCTGACCTCTCTCCAAAGTAGAGCCAGGTGTAAATATGCGTTGATAAACCATATTTATTAAAGACATGACAGTCTCTGCTGTGTGTTGATTCCCAGCGGAAACATGACCCTGGGTAAGCAGCCAGAACTCCCTAGAATCTCGCCGCTGCTCGGCAGATTCTGGGGATGGCACACAACCTTTGCAACAATATATTGTGACTTGATGAGATTCGTTCATAGCTGGTAAGGCTTTACTCAGTGGCTTGTGAGCAGTCAGTTATGGAGCACATGCACCACCTGCATTGCTAGAGCATTTTATTATATAAAATTTAGAGAGGTAAAACATTAAAGTGTGGAAATAAACTGTTTTTCAGTGCTTCAAAAATAATCTCCCTTTCTCTTACAAGTGAAACAATAGGTCACTTTTCACACACTTTTATTAACAGTAAAAAAAAATTGTTTTGCGACCTTTGGGCCTTGTATCTGACCTTTGGGCCTTCTGTTCACCATCCCTGTTCTAACATGTTCATCTTAAATTAAAACAACAACAACAAGCATTCAGATACAAATCTCTGTCCTGAAAACCACAAGCACACACACAAACAAAAACAGATCCATGCATTTAGTACAGGGTTTTTTTTTTTACCTGACATTAGAAAACTTGCAGCCATCACAGTTATAATTAAATTTGGTTTCAAAATATTAGGCAATAATTAATTTAATAGTTTATAAAATTACCTTCTCCCTGTAAGCCTTCTTGTAAACTTTCACTTCAAAACATATATAATGTCTGGCATTCAATTGAAATAATTGAATGTCTTTGTTCAGTGCCATCTGTTCCTTCACTGCCGCTTTCTTTTCAGTAAACGGGCTTAATTCTTCCTTCCATCTGAATCAAGGCATATGGTGCACTGAATTTCAGCTTTTACCACAGATTCTTCACTTAGTTGCAGGATGGTGGTAGACTGTATATACACTGGTTGCTTCTCTAGTTAATGTGCAACTTGATTTTTTGAGGAGTGGGGGCAAATTCAGGGCAGTCCTAATCCCTTGAGCAGCAGTGCTGGATGGGGTGCAAATTTGTCAGGGAGAGCCTCTGCTGCTGTGGAGGTCCCTGCTGTGTGCCTTCCAGAAGCTACCGCTGGTGGTGGTGCTTGTATTGAAATACTGCTGAACATTTAAAATTTTTGTTCCTTGATTTTCATCAAAGGAATATTTAATTGAACACAGTGTTGATTAACATTGCTGCCCTATTTCAGGATGGTGATAGTAGTCTGGAGAAATCAGTATTGGTAAAGTCACTGGATTCAGAACACATTGTCTCTTCTTTCTGTTAAAAGATGTTTTCCGTTTTTACGCCCTCAGAGATAGAACATGCTACTGTATTGCACAGATTCCATAACTGATATGTGCTTTGGAATGTATACTTTTTCCTCTCTTTTTTTCTTTTGTTCTTCTTTGTCCTCCAAATATTTGCAATGGTTATTTCAGTTGTTCTGCTTCACGTTGAAATGTATGTTCTTGCAAATACCAGTGTGCTTCCAGTGGGACTTCAGCCTGCTGGAGTACCTTATGCCTATAATGCCTCTCCATGCATTCCATCACAAGTGGATAGGTTGCCGGCTCAAATTTGTTGGCGAACAAGTAGGGAGATTCATGGATCCACTTTAAGTCCCCAAGACCATACACACAAATGTCTCTGACATAATGGCCTGCAAAAGCGAAATAGCAAATTGACAACCCCAGATTGCATGCAACACAGAAAGGGAAATATGTGGTGGACATTTTACATTAGAGGTGGGGAAAGGCAGTTCTGTTGTTTAAGCAAGGTCCCAGTAAACCAGGCATAGGCAAACTCGGCCCTCCAGATGTTTTGGGACTACAATCCCCATCATCCCTGACCACTGGTCCTGTTAGCTATGGATGATGGGAGATGTAGTGCCAAAACATCTGGAGGGCTGAGTTTGCCTTATGCCTGCACTAAACCCTAGGATTCCTTTTTAAAAAAAACCACATTTGCTTTTGATCCTGCACAAATACTATCTCTCTGAACATGATCAACAAAGGATGGGACTTCTTAGACGTGCAGTATCCATCATAAATGCATCCAGATCTGTTTCAAAATTAATGCAGATCTTTAAGGAATAAATGAACCCTTTTTCTTATTCACAAACCATGTTTTTCTTAGGTGCAAGCTAAATAAGTTTGGTACTGTATTAAGGTTAGTTTGTCAGATTAGGAATGGGACCCAGGTTAAAATCCCCACCCAGCCATGAAGCTCACTTGAGGTGAGTTGTGATGATAAACTGAGGGGGTGATGATCGTGTATGCTACCCTGAGCGCCATCACTGAAAGCTGTGGGATATAAATAAACACATTGCTGTAAAATTGCTACTGGATTCTCAGCCCATTATATCTGTTCCTACATATGTCAGTGCATGTTGCTTTTTTAAAAATGCTTTGTGAATGAATATTGAGGTACGTATTGGAAACCAATTACAGGAAAGGAGTTACAGTTATCCAGTAGAAGCAACTCATCCCTTCACCGGCTGTAGTTTTATCAGCTCTGTTGCTGTACAGCCTCCATTTCCTCAGTGGGGAGTCTGCTACTCAACTTGAGTCTGCTGCTCAACTTGCAGGTTTCCAAATGCATGGAAGTTGTGCTTTCTTTGTGTTTGGCAGATGGCTGTCCCAGGGGATGTGTGCTGTGTGCAGTTTATTATATTTACCTTTGCAACCATTGTGGCTTTTCCCTTCTTGATCTCTCCACTTGATAGCACGTATGTTTCCTTCCCACTGTGCATCTGGTGTTGCACCTGGAGCATCTAACAACCAAATTGAAAGCAACATTAGCTGTTATTTTGTTTGAATTCATAGGCCACCTCTCAGTATTGTTACTCCCAAGGGGTGGCTAGCAATCCCGAGCTTTTCTGGACTGGGGGTTCCTCTTCTATTTGCAGTTCCAATATTTCCTCATCCCATGAGATACACTAAATATTCAGCAATCATAGCTCTCTTTAGAAAAGCACTGTGTTTTGTTCTGAAAGGTGGTGGTAGTGCAGGAGTCCTTCATCGCTATGTCAAAATTCAGTGATGCAAGTCCCAACATCTGGAGAGGCCTCTGAAAAATTCTGCCCAATATGAACTTGCATGGTTCAGGGGTGCCAATTATTCTCCATTAGAGCACCACATGTTCCAGAAAGATGTGATCGTGCCTGATGTAGGGAAACTGCTTCAGCATAGGACTGTGGCATAACACCCTTTATAATTCCCCATTGCTTGCAAGGAGCAGCCTGCCAGGAGCTCTCTAAGGAAAAGAAGGAAAGAGAGCTTAGAAGGCTGTAGATACTACTAGAATGAATTCTACTGACTCTGCTATTCCTGGCAGGCAGATAGGAGATGCTGTTGAGAGAGCTTGCATGAGTGAGACCTTTAATTCCAGTCTCCAGTCTCATGCTCATACTTCTAAATCTACGACTGCGGACCCTCATATGGGACAATTCCACCAACCTAGAAAGGGGGTGTCCCACTTAACCAAGGTTTGGGCATCCCCATTTAGTCTGTGAGCAGTTTTGGCAAAGGCCATGCCCATACGTTCTACACCCGTTGGCCTATGTGACACCAGATGTGTAGCAGGTAAAGAATGCAACTAGATTGACAAGAGGGTTTATGGGCACCACCAGTCAGCTGACACCCAGTACTTGCATAGTGCTGGGTGTGGTGCTTTGCAAGCCTCAACACTCAGTTGATAAGCCTTTGGAGATAGAATTTATTTTCAAACCACATGGGCAAAAAATTGGTTGCCTGCCACCATTGTGCTGAAACTTGGCCTATCATCTGGATCTAGTTCCTCCTTATTCCTGTTATAAACATTGCCTAGAACACCTAGTATCGTAACAGTTTGTGGAATTGGTAGACCCTATATCAATACCGAGTGGTTTTACGGTGTTGTTTTTCTGTTTAAAGGTAAAAGAGGCCTAATTTCTATTTTTAAAATATACATTCAGATAGGTCCTAAGGATTGAAAAAAAAATCTGCTTTTCCTGCCTATAGTTTTTTATAAAAACAAAAAACACAAGAACAACAACCAATGGGTTGTGTGGAGTCAGGAAAAGCCCCTTAAAAATCAGGATTTTTTTTTCATTTCGTACCTGGCATGTTGACATCACATTTCAGTGTTGAAAACTGTTGGTTTAATATTTGCTCAATACTGTCAAATGATGGGGAAATAGCTTAGGGAAGCTGAACTCACTGGCTCCTGGACTTGAATATTCAAGACTTGGAAACAGTGTTCAGTATAAATAGCTGCTTACCTGGTAGGCGGTTGAGGGTGACCCAGTAGTGCTCATCCGGACTATAGGTATCCCTTGACCATTCAAGCAAATCTCTTGCACGTGTATCAGTCAGTATAAACTCTACAAATTCTCTTGTGAGTACATAGTAGGCACCCCCAAAATAAATAGTCAAATTATGGGGAGGTTCACTTTTCACATTCTTCGTTGGATACACATAAGATTTTTCTGAATGCACATATTCTTTGTAACTCACATGTGTCCGGTATTTCATATGAGGCGGTTGAACAATTCCTGGGGTCATATTTTTACCATTCCATTTGCTTTTGATGTACTGCATAAGTTCCTTATTAGTTTTGATGGGATAATCCTGGCCACAAAGATTAATAACATAATTCCATTGATTTTTTGAATGAATCAAGTCCTTCATACAGTTGATATCGGCTTGTAATCTGGAAAATCCTGCATAGACAACATTCTCTGTCCTCGAAGCGATAAAAATATTTTCAAAGCAGTTAACCAGGGTTTGCACAGCCGACTTGTAATCCTTTGATGATTTTTTGTCAATGTGTATACAGTAAACATTCTGAGGCACATAAATGGCTCTGAGTAATTTTATAAACATGTCCAGCTCCTTGTGAATGGTGATGATGTACGCGAAGGAGAAGTTGCCTTCTTCTTCTGACAGAGGACTTGTAATGAAGTGAAGTCTCTTCTGAAGTGTCGAGCAGTTGCAAGGCGTCTGTATGCAGGTAGACATTTCTTGCCTGCGGATAACCTGCTGGCACAAGTGGCCAATTTGAGGAGCAGCATCTTTCCCATCAAAGAGGGCCGAGCAAAGCTCATCGGGGTAATCGCCACACTCTGCTAATTCTGGGAGGAATTTTTGCTCATCGCCTTCCTTGGGGATTGTATTCCTTACGTAGACGAAAGCACAGATGATAATGCAACCCACGATGCATATAAAAAAGCCTGATTTTGCTGTCTCAAGTAGGTTCATCTTTTGCACTCCAGTTGTTTTGTTCTTACCATTGTTCAGTGAAACAGCGTTCAGTTGTACCTGTGAGGGGGAGAAAGGAAAATTAGTGTTTCGTTACCTTCACCCTGATGGCGTGTTCATTCTGTTAGAGGCAACCAGGATTGAACTTGTGGTGAAAATTTTGTTTCCTGAAAGACAGGCTTAATTGTGGCTTAAGCTTCTGCAGTTGGCTGTAGGTTTTCGTTGAAGCAATTTTCAGTTTTTGTTCCTGGTAAAACCAGACATGATGGTGGCAGGTGTGGTTTTTACCAAGTCCATTCTATTGATATCAGCTCAGCAATTCTGCAGTTTCTTTAGGCTGAATATACCTTGTTCCTGGAAGGGTGGAGACAGGGTTTAAGTCTGAGAAAGAATGCAATGTCTAATCTTTTAAAACCAGGATCCAAAGAGCTATTTAGTTGCATCTAGCTCTTTTAATTTGTTAATTATTATTTTTTTGTATCCACACCCCCTCCCCGCCTGCCCTTTGTGCAATTGCTTTTGCAACTTCCCTGGGTTTACCGTTCAGTATTTTGAGGGGTGGGAGCATAGTTGCTGGCTTGAGAGACACAATGCAAAGTCCTGTTGCTTATGTGGGTCTAGATGAGCAATTGTCTGGATCCTGGCAGTGATTTATAATTTTTTTTAGCATGCATGCTATCATATATATCAGGCATGTCCAACCCTTCGATCACGGGACTAATTAACCCCCCCCCCCAAATAGCTCAACAACTTTGGTTAATACCCCAAAAAAGCTCGAAAACCCTTGGCAATAACAATGGGTATATCACTGCCAGGGTTTTTTTATACTGGGAGTAGATCGCAGTCTCTTGAAAGTTGGACGTGCCTGATATGTATGATTCACTATCCCTTTACTTAAATGGGTTTTTCTCCAAGAAGAGTAGGGATCTTCTGTTCTAGTAATATAACCAATACATTGACACTTTTACAGCAATTTGTCACTGCAGAAAAGGCCACACTGTTGCCACTGTTGTAACAAAGTTTAAATTAAAACACTTTTATTATTTACATTTTATTAGCACTAAGCGTGCTTTTGAATGCAGTTTATAAAATGAAAATCAGTGTTTTTAACACACTTCAATGTTCTCCTAGGTAAAACATTCTAACCGTAGCAACATTGTTTTGCCTTGCTGTACTATGTAAGTTTGATGCTTCCAGACCTATTTTAGCAAAATTGTTTACTATTTCACATGTTTACCTTTCTGAATGTGGTCTTACACAAACTTGACTTCGTTGTCACATCCTATGCCTCTCAGCACAGTGGTATGTTTTCTTGCAGCTCAGAAGTCAAGTCTCTGTCCTTGAACTCTTAGATGCTGGATATATGCAGTACTAGAGGGGAAAAAATATTTAGCAGAAGGAGCAGTCCGTTGAAATGCTTTGTGACCCTAAATAGGTGGTCAGGCAGTATGGATTTCACCATGTTTTTCCAGGTTTGAAAACTTTATTCAGTAGAAATAATGCCAATATGTGGAATCAAAAATATCATGTGGTTGCTATTTTGTCCAGCACTGATGATAATTTGAATTCCTCCTATCTGATCAACAGCCAGCACAGCAAAATCTTTAGATTATATTTTTTTATTTAGCTGGTGTTGTGTGTTTTTTTTTTTTTTGTAATATCTAAGCTTTAGTTTTAATCAGTTACACTTATTCAACCTGCATACATATTCTGACTGCAAGCTTTCAAGGGACAACATGCAAAACAAAAACGAAACACATTCTGAAGGCACTCACAGAAGAAATGCAGCTCATTTCCCTTACCCGTCTATCCTGGTCTTCAAGTCAGAAGAGTGTCCTTTCCCCCGATTCATTGTGCTGATGAAATCCTTTCTGTGTAGTGCTAGATGGAAGATGCATCCATTTTGCTGCTTACTCCTGTCTCTGCCTTAGTCACACTGCTCTTCTGCGGTGCTGCCTGTGCGGGCCTAAGAAAAACATCAGGAATAGTAGTCCCAGCAGAATAGCGTTTGCTTGGAGGCTCAGAGGGGATTGGCTTACTGTGTAAACATACACATGGAAGCAGTCCGGCGTATTCTTAATGCAAGCCTCATGCGTCCACTGAATCCGCAAAGGTTCAGTTCTCGCATCAGGTTTTGGATGATGTGAGGAAGGAGGGGGAAGAAGGGGGGGAGGAGGGAGTCTTTGAAAGGTGGGCGCAAAGTTTTCTCAGCAAAACAGAATCACGCTTGCTCTGAGGTTGCAGTCTGCTGCCAAGTGACTAACAGAGCCAAGAATAGATTAGCATAATGGACATTATGTACCCTGTTGTGAGGGTTACGAGTGTGTTTAAGGGGTGTTACAGTAGGGAAGCTCTGGCTGTGTCACAAAGCCAGAAAGGCTGTGCTACGGTGGATGAGCGATTTTTTTAAAAAGGGAGTTGAAAATCGCTCTGGATTAGGCAGACCTACGGCTGATGTTGTAACAACACTGCCACCGGGAAGTGCGTGAGCAGAGCATTGGGGGTCAGCAAGTCCCTACAGTTCACGAAAGGCTTTAAAAGCCTCTGCACATGTAAACATCACTGGGAAGAAATTTGCATCCTTAAGATCCACCCTGCCTACCGAGACAGACTGAAGCCACTTGCATTTGGAACTGACATTTCCCTGCTATAAGAGGCTAGGTAGGAGGAGAGCCAGCACCGGCTGTATTCAAGGTCAGGCTGTGGCAGGACACACAAAATGTGACTCCAGACACGTTTGACAGGAAGTGTCACCAGGACATCACGCTACAGCATTTCACAGATGGAAATAGGGATGTTAAACGCAGTATAAGGAGTCTCTCTAGGAGTATATTGCATTTTAAAACGGGGTTTCAGAGTTTTTAGGGGTTTTTGAATGTCTTATGTAGATTTTTCAATTTCATTGTTCTGTATGGGACAATGACAATAAAGATATCGTATTGTATTGTTCTTCCCTGCTTGCCATGCCACTGTTTCGAACACAAAGTATTACTGCCCGAGCAACAGCATCAAAAACAGATTGCTAAAGATTCTTCTCCACCTGCCGGTGTCTCTGTTCTGCAGATATTTCAAAGTAAAGGTTTTGTTCTTTTGTGTAGAGATGCTAGGAAAACAACATTGTCCTAATAATATGTCGTCTGCAATTCAGAAAGAAGCAAAAGAGGAAACGGCCCTAGCAGCACTGATGATGCTTGAGTGTCAGTACATTTGGGTTGATGTGCATTTGCACTAGAATTTTTTCTGAGGCTGCATGTTGTGTATCCTGCCATGGTGTGACTTTAAATGTAGTTTTCCTGGCCCTCCTCATAAGCTCCTCCTTCTTTTTATGTTCCCCTTTGAGTGGCTTTTCCTAATTGTCTCACACCCATTATATATCCAGTCGTTGATCATTGCAGGTGAAGGCTTCCTGCAAGTACCATCTTATCAGGTGGTCTCCACACAATATAGGAATCAGGCCTTTAGTATGGTGGTACCAACCCTTTGGAATTCCCTCCGGTTAAATATTAGGTACCCTCACTGTTATCATTTCAGTACCTACAGAAGACCCTCCTCTTTCAACAAGTCTTTTTAGTAGAGACCTTTTCTAGAATTGGAATTGTTTTCAGATATTTTAGTTGTTTTGTTACTTGTGTGTTTGCCACCCTGGACTCTTTAGGGAGGATATAAAGGCAATTAATAATGCCATTTAGTTTTTCTTTACAAGTGATTTCAGTGCACCTTAAAGTGCACCAAATTTATTACAATGTAGCTTTCATGGACCACCACAGACAGAAGTCCATGCAAACTAATGTCATAATAAATGTGTTAGGCTTATAAAAGTGCTATTCAGACTAGACCCTCTGAAATCATTGCACAAATACTCTGAGTATAACTTAGTTGCATAAATCTTTATGTATACAAAGGAAGCTCTTGTTTTTGCTGTAATGCTCTTAACACAGTTAACACAGAATTTTAAACCGTCTAATTGATAAAGAGGAAGATTCCTGTGCTGGATCCAAAGAGGAGTGACAACAGAAGCAGGATGGTTCTGGCTAGTTATTTAACTTCTAGAAACTTAATGAAACAATGCATACAAAATTAAAGGTATCCCTGAAATCATACCTACCCCTTGAAAAATAGAGACAACATTTCACCAACAATAGATATGGTGGAGGGATTATCTATCAGATTTCACCTAGAGCAGGCACGTCCAACTTCCAAGAGACTGCGATCTACTCCCACTATAAAAAAACTGGCAGTGATCTACCCATCAAAGTTGTTGAGCTATTTGGGTGGAGGATGAGCCAAAGTTGTTGAGCTTTTCTTTTGGGGGGGCATCGGGGTCCCAAGAACATCCAGGATCGACCAGAGACACGCCGTGATTGACTGGTAGATCGTGATCGACCTGTTGGACGCCCCTGACCTAGAGTTTTGCAATATCCACCATCTTTACTCTGTTTTTCAATCTCTGATTATCATGTTGTAGAAACTTCACTACTATCAAAGAGCATTTTCCTTTTTATATATATAACATTTGAGTATACAATTAAAGCATATTTTGAGACTTCCTTTTCCTTATTAGCTATTTAGAGGGATTTGTGGGCCAAATCTCATAGGATAATAGAACGACGCCTGTGTTCAGTTTGTGCCGCAAAGGCACAACAGAGCTGCTGATGGAATTGGAGCAGATAGAGGTACTTGGAAGTAAACCTTTACAGACCCTGAGTAAAGTACAGCCATTCCTTTCTTACCAACTGCTGCAAGCTTGAGAAAAGTTATTTTGTAATGGTGATGTGTGTATTAATGTTTAATGAGGAGGGGGCCAAAGCTCAGTGGTCAAGCCTGTGCATTGTATGCCATCGGTCACTGGTTCATTCATCAGCGCCTTCACTTCAGGGTTTCAGATAACTACTTCAACTGTTTTTGAAGAGCTACTGTCATTCAAAGTAAACACTACTGTGCTAGATGGAAGGTGTTGTGAGACTCATACAATCTGTAGCTCTGTCAATGATAGATCGTCACCATATCCAGATTTCCTTTCCCGCTTCTTAAAGTATGCATAATGAGTCTCGCGATTAGTTCTCACATTGCATTTTTCCTAAATACATTGTGTGAAATTTCATGTGTAGATTGTCACTTGCCTTTTGTTGCATATAGTTCACAGCATGTACACAGTGGCTCAGTTCAGACATAATGCCAAACCATGGTTTGGTGCACAGTCTCTCATACAGGCTCCCCTTTCTATATATATATATATCTCTATATCTATCTATCTATCTATCTATCATCTATCTATCTATCTATCTATCTATCTATCTATCTATAAAACATCTTTGGCCAGTGTTATGTCAAATCGTTGATAGTACCTCACCTCCAAATCAGAGTTTGCAATAAAATAAAATAGAATTTTAAATTTGCGTTTGCAAATCATAGTTTGGGAGCACTTAATGTGGTTCAAATGTTCTAGTATGTAGAAATTTTTACTGGAATACTTGTAAACTTTTAAAGATAGCAGCATGTACTTACTTGTGCTGTTTGCATTTAACAAGAAAAAAGTAAAGGTATTGAAAACTGTTGACACAAAATTAGGAACCCAAAGAAAATTGTGGTTGATGTGCAGACTCACATACTTGCTAGAAATAATCACTTGAAAAGCATTAATTACAACTTGGAAACTGCTGCACTTCCCTCCTATTTTATTTGCAGTTAGGTACCTATTCATTGTGACAAGTGAACATACAAAACTGATTATTTTTCCACAGAAAAATGAAGCACGAATTTCCCCCCAGGAAATTTCCCACCCCATATCACAGGCCCACAGATGTGGTCCTAAGTTGCCAAACCATAGTTCATCATTTCATCTGAGCCCATGTTAGGTGCATTGAGAAACCATGGTTTATGGCAAGTTCCCAGCATCCGTGTACACAATAAAAGGCATGTGTTGAAGATGTGAAGTGGCACTAACACTGCGCCATGATTCTGGAATAGCTCAGGGTGAGCAACTTTTTAATGTCCAGTGCTCAAAAATCCTAGCTTTGCATATTCTGTAGAACACATAGCATAGCCTCATGAATAAGATAAACTGCCTTGTCCACAAAACATAAATCATAAAGCTTGGATAGACCAGAAGGGCATCGGGTCTAGCTGTCTGTCCCAAGACAATATCTTCCACACATCAGTTTCCTCCACAAATTAAACCACATGCTTGAGAGAGCCGCACACCACAGAGGAAGACTTGCTGCCAGATTCAGGCTGGAGTTTGTTGGGTGGGGGGAAGACCACAGAGGAAGACTTGCTGCCAGATTCAGGCTGGAGTTTGTTGGGTGGGGGGAGTTAAAAGAAACAGTAATGTGGTGGTCTGAATGGCCTAACCCTGGGGCATATAGTTTGATTGCTCCTTCCTGCAGTGTAAGCAAAACAGACCACCAACTTAGAATCATAGAATCATAGAGTTGAAAGGGACCCTGAGGATCATCTAGTCCAACCCCCTGCAACGCAGGAATATGCAGCTGTCCCCTATGGGGATCGAACCTGCAACCTTGGTGTTATCAGCACCATGCTCTAAGCAACTGACTTCTCCTTGCCTAAAAGATGTATAAGAACAGGAGCAGTGTGTGAGCTCTTGGAATTCAACAGAACCTGAACACACTTAACCAGTACAAGTGATGGCCACTTTATTGTCCCTTCCTTTTGTTTTTCAGATGAAATCTTTTCTCTTTTTAAAATCAGGAACTGCAGTGAAATATTACTGCCAACTAGAAACCAACAGCTGTAATGCTATATATGTAACACTAGATAGTTATTCTGTTTTGCCTTGTTCAACATGTTTATTCACAAACACGGATTAACTGTTTAAATTGTGTTCCAAAAATGCTAATCTCAGGAGTTAGAGGAGGTGACTGACATGGGATTGTTTATGGTAGGGGTGGAAATTGGCTGACTCGCAAGGATTTTGATTTTTAAGTGAACCAAAAGAGCCCGTTCTCCAGTTTTAGTTGTTTGGTTTTAGCTCAATACCTACTAAGAAAGAGATTGGCACATTTATTCAAGAAAATGCTTTGGCAGAGAATAAATGAGTAATAGACAGGTGTGAATCTCCCCCTCCCCCCCAGTACAATTATATATATGTCTACTCAGAAGTAAGTCCTGTTAAGTTCAAGAGTAAGCAGATATTGGATTGCACTGTAAGTGACCCTGATTTTGAAGCAGGTTGTAATTTATTTTTTTTAAAAAAACACCATAAAGTTTAGAAATAATAAACTCACCCTCTGCTGGAAAAGGCAGACTGTTTGGAGCCAAATTTGAGAAATGAGAGAGAAAATTCTCAGGATCCATTGCCCTTCAGGCAGATTCAGACTTCCCTTTCTCATGCGGTCCTTCCCTTTCTCATGTGGAGACCTTCCATCACATGAAAGTAGTTAATAATTAACGTGAAATGTTTGTATTTTAGGATTAGTTTTCCTTAACCACTTAAGTCCCGTGTTTTTGGATTCAGCAGCAATAATGTTCTGGATGACATAATTAAAAATAGCTTGTGTTTTTCTGGATTTTGTTGTTGTTGTTGTTCAGACAGCCTTTTAAGGCAGTGAAACCAGTCTTTTTAAGCGTGATCTGTAGATAAAGCATTGCTGTTGATTATAAATAGTCTTGGTATGGCTTTAACCTCTAGGCTGCTAGCAGAGTACAGTGAACAATGTGAAAAAATCTTGTGCTTTTCTTTTTCTTTTTTTAACTCTCCGGTTGCTGAAACTTTCCACTTGATGACAGCCATGTGAGAGGAGTGTAAGGATTTTTTGCCTACCAGGGAGGAGTGAAGAAATAATGAATCAGGTTGCGGAATCTGGCTTTGTGCCTTCCTCCCAATCTAAATAATTTCGCTTCTTTCGTCATCTTAATGTGTGAAGGCTTTTGTGTTTCATTTAAGTGGTTGGTTTGGAAGTTTAAATAATGAATTGAGAGCTGCGGGACACATGGAGTGGGGGGAAAGAAATTTTAAATAGTCTCTGTGCAGAATTCTGTAGCTTTGTTCTAATTCTCAGTTTTAACTAAAGCTGTTCTAATAATAATAATAGTAATAAAAATAATAATATGGGTAGACATTTGGATGCAATCAGGAGGAGCCATTCACATACGGAAATGGGTTTCTATGTGCATATTCCTAGCTGCCTAGAAAAGCACATATGCAATTAGGTGGGAGAGGGGTGCCCATTCTCCCCAGTTCAGCTGTTAGGGCCATGCACTGAGCCCTGTTCTAAAATCAGAAATTGTTCCTATAATCTCTGGGGGGCAGCAAGGTTTTGATTTAATACCCTACCATTCCTGCTTCATTAAACACTTCATCATTGTGCTTTTTTTGAAGAGTGCTTCATTCACACAGTGAGATTGAGCCTTTCAGGAATACTCGGTTATTTTAGAGCAGTGCTGTTGTGCACGTGTAACACTGAAATTTTGATTAATATTTTTTTTAAAAAAGGAGACTGCAGAATTATTTCCACAAAAGCTAAAGACAACTAACATTCTAAAGTAGTTATTTATCAATGCTTTCATGAATTCCAAAGATATAAAGTATGGTTTAGGCTCTTGCCTGCAGAAGCTTTTGCTACAATAAACCAGTTAAATCACCATCAACCATCACCAGCCATTTTAGTGCATAATCTAGCCTTCACCAACCTGTTGCCTTCCAGATGTTTTAGACTACAACTTCCACCATCCCCATGCAGCACACGAGACTGATGGGACTTGTAGGCCAAAATGACTGGAGGTCAGCAGGCTGGCAAAATGCCGGTGTGACAATTACATAGCTGGCAGAGCAGCATCCAGCAAAGATTTTCACGACAATTCCACCCATAGTGACAGACTATCTACGGAACAGAGCTATGCCTCCCTCCCCTTTAAAAACAAATATGGCTGCTTGTAGAGCCATAGGAGTTCCAGGAAGTGCCGTCAAAGAAGGTGGCGATGTTTTGGGTGGTGACGACCGGCGACTGTTTGCAGTAGAGTTTTGTTTTTGTTTTTTTTAAAATGAAGCTTAAATGGCCATATAAGTACAATAAAAGGTGTACGTTCCTGATGGTGCACAAAAAAGTTCTCTGTTGTGGGCTTAGCCCAAGCAGACATGCTTTATGTCAAAATGCTTGAGGCAATAAAACAGGAAACTGCCACTTTCTGCCCAGCTTTTCCTAAGCCCTATCAACCTTTTAAGTGCTCTGTGTGTGTGTGTGTGTGTGTGTTTTAAAAAAATCCTGCTCTCAATATGTGATCTTATTCACATATAAGTATTTGCTTTCTTTTGTTTCCTTGCTGTACATCCCTGTTATGCCCACCTGTAAACACTTCAGAAAAATATTTGGGTTGTATCCAAAGTAGTGCTATGTGAATGTTCCATCAGTGGAAGGCTTTCTTGCTAGCACAGCGCTTTGCTCCTCCCTCTGTGCACGCCTTAAATCTGTTCTAGAGTTTTCCCCAACCCTCTGGAGTAGATTTGGGGAGGGCACAGGAAAATTGCAGGGGGAGGGAGGAGGATGTTTTGTTTTGTGAGTGTAAATCCTTGTCCTAATGGAATGAATGAATTGGATACCATCTCCTGAGTCTTAAGATGCATTTCTTTTGATGAGTACTGGAATGTGTGATGAGACGTTATCCATTTTCCTTCCCCATTAATTTTAAAGATATTTCTTCATCATGACCGGAACTGGACAGTTCTACGTTCTAAATGTGTTGTTCTGTCTTTGAAGAGTTGCTGGCCTGCATAGATTGTATTCTGTATTTATGGCCCTGCTACGCAAGACATTAACTTTTAGGGCAGCACAATTAAAGAGAAGAGATTTGAGCCATAACTGCAACAGTTGGTTGGTTGGTTGGTTGGCTGGCAGGTTTACTAAATATTAATAAATAATAAAAGAATATAGCAACATCATCTGCAGAACCGAATTAGATAACATTGTGCCTTTTGCCTCTCAAAAAGCAGGAAAATCCCCTAGCTGCAACAAAGCTGCAATAGCAAATATCTGAGTCTGCTAGTGGGCTCCCATCTGTGGTAAGGGGGCATGTGGGGCAGCCTTTTTTCAACTGGTGGAATGAGCTTCCCTCTGAGATGCACCTTGCACCATCTTTGCATGTTTTTTGAACAATTGGTCAAAGAAACACTTCTTACCTAGGTCTTGGGTTGAGCAGGCACTTTCCTTTCTGCATTGTTCTGTGCTTCTGCTTTTTGTTTTCAGTTAGCTTTCTGGTTTTTATTTTATAGTTGTTTTAGTGGTTATATTTTTATCACTCATCCTGGAGCCATTTGGTGAATGGCGGACTGTAAGTACATACAGTATAGCACGTTTTCTGCCACATAGGAAGTTGCATTATTTAAGGCCAGTCAATTTGCCCATCTAGCACAACATGGTCTATCTATCCTGACATCCTCAGGATGTGGTGATAGCCACCAATTTAGATGGCTTTAAAAGGGATCTTGACAAATTCATGGAAGATCATTCTATCACAGCCTGATACTGAGGATTCCAGAAGCAGGTGATGACCTAACCTTCCTGAAATTGGCTGTAATGCAGCCAGAGGTTGTTGACTTTACAGGGTGAACCGCTGACCTTCTAGAGACTAGCAAGAAACTGTTGTCTTATACAGCTATTCCTGTTGGAGCAGGAAGGCTCATGGGGGCCCAGTTGATACCATTACACTCCAGAGCTGCTCTGTACTGCTGCTCCTCGTCACAGGAGAGTGGAAACTGATTGTGAGTAGGGAAGATGGGTGAGAGCACTAGGAAGTGACGGCATCTGCTGCATCTTCCCCAAGGTTAGATGGAACCTACCCCCATCCCCTGCAAAAGAACCTCACCTTTTAGCACACGAAATATCACACACACACACACACACACACACACACACACACACACACACAAACAACAACAACAACAACAACAACAACAACAACAACAACAACCAATGACAACCCCACTTCTTTCAACTCCTTCAGACTGGGCAGACCAGTTTCATCCCTTCCCACTTTACAGGCAGATATGTTAGAATGGCTATGCACACAGTGCAGCCCAACTATTCATCAAAGACAAGCCCATTCCAAAGAATAGAAGGAGGACAGCCTTTCTACATTGCATAATAGAACAACAGCCTCATTTATATGGTTGATTAACCTTCTTATTCCAGAATACAGGGATTATATTATTTCTTACAGGATAAGTAGGAGAGGTACTAAAATGTTGTCTGAGTGAGTTTGTTTTCCTCTTCCTGCCCCTTTCTTCCTTTTGTTTCATGTCTTCTTAGGTTTTAGATTTTGAGTGGGGGCAGGGGCTATGTTCTTTTTATTGGTTTGTAAGCCACTCTGAGAGCTTTTCTGGCTAAAGACTGGGGTATAGATGTTTTGAAGAAGTAAATAATTTAGGCTCATGTTCTGTGAGTCTGCTACTCACAGTGTGTCAGCCTCTTTATTTATAAATGAAAACAAAAATTAGAAAAACACAGTAACTCTCCAGTTCTCTTTCTTCCAAAGAAAACTTTCCCTGTGAAAGTTGCCCTGAACTCCCTTCAACTCCAGGAAGGAGAAACAGCACAACTACATAAAAACCATGAATTGTTGAAAAGCCTCTTGTTTCCTGAACATTCTTTTGCAACATCCTTGTTTATGTTGGCACAACAATGGTTTTCGCTGCCTATTCCAAGAATTAGTCTTCAATAGTGGAGTAAATAGCCTATAGACTTTATTGCTCTTAAAAATAATTCTTTAAAGCCTTCTTTATAGTTATGGTTACATTTCTCCAACCTGTCCCAGTTAACTACATTAATGCTTGAAAAAGGCTTAATGTATAGGAAAAATCTGTTAGGGCATGCATAGTGAGGAGGGGAAATAATCCAGTGCTTCCAATCCAAGCATGAACCTCTATTCCTGTATGCAAACTAATGCTAAACCGTGGTTTATGACACTGTGATTTATTAAATCATTGCTCAGTGTTGCATGTGTACGTAGCCCAGCAGCATAACTGTTTGGTTTGTTTCTTGCCAGCAAACCATGATCTGAATCCATAGTTTGTTGTTGGTTTATGAACCTTGGTTTGTTTTAACTGTGGCTTGGTGTCATGTGTAAACCCAATACCCTTCCTTAACCATTGTTTGCTTGACCCCACCCCAGATGCTCTGCAACATATATATGATTGGGCATGGTGCAGAACAAGAATGGATGTTGGTTGTTCGGATGCTTCTCACTCTATTTATTTCACTAAATAAAGGTTAAATAAATATTGTTCCTGTTTCGTGGGTGCTGTTGCCCCGAACCGCCTGCTGGATCCTAAATAACAGAATGAGAAATGTAGTGGGGTTTCCTGTAGGGTAGTACGACAAATACAGAAAGTTTTAACTTTAAATGCTTAAATGCCTGTGGTCTAATTCAAGTCTGAACAGTGTACTGGTACCAGGCCACATAGAAAATAATCCACAATTATATATTGACCTTTCTCTTTACAAACACTAATGATACACTTTAAAAAAAAAATTGCACTGCTCAGGATTTTCATAAGAGCATCTGGGCTGTCTCTAAAATCAAATTGGTTATCACATGTGTAGCTGACCTCCACAATAGTGTTTAGGAATGAACGTTCCCCCAAGATCAGGCAGATTATTGTCCTGCAACCCCTTCCTTCTCACAGGCTTTTCCTTACAGCTTTCCTTTGTCCCTGTCTTTTGTTACACCAATATTTGAAACCTAAATCATTTAAAACAGGGTTCTCAGGCTTCTGTGTAATTCCAAGAGAACTGAACTGCTTCCCAGGTTCTCTCAGAGAAGCCAAAACAGGATGAAATCACACGTGCAATTTGACTTGACGACTGCAACATTAACGGCGTTCTTGTATGTGTAAAACGTCAAAGGAGTTAACATGTGACCTCAAACTACCTCTTTCATTGGCAGCAGTTGTCTGTTGAGAAATCATGTAATAAGCAGATGTGTGAGTCAGCCCTGAGAGTGACTTAAAACCTGTTGCAATGTATAGTGCAGCAGCCTTGGAGCGCTTTTATTGCCTCTCTCCTGCGGCACTCTGCAGTTTAGTTAGCGTCAGACTCAGAAAACTCCTGACAGTACCTATAAGTGGGTCCTGTTTCTGCATAGGGTAGAATGCCAAAAACAGTAGCCAGAAGACCCCAAGAACTGCAGGATTCCCTTTCAGTGGCCAAGGGGACCAGGGCACCTGGGAGGCGTCTCCTAGGAATAACAGCATCAAGGCAAGAGGAGTCCAACCTGGGCTTGTCTATCACCTAGAATAGGAGCCACGGCAGGGGGCTCACTTCCCCACTTTCAGTCTAAAAGAATGCTCCGATCTAACACCCTGCTGCTGTGAGGCTGCAGAAGCAAGGGGAAGGACCCTCTAGTCCCATCCATCAGCCAAGGGAACAAGTGTCCACAGCTACTATTAAGAAAAAAAGAACATTAGCTTGGGGGCAACTAGATTTCAGTTCCCACTTATAGCTCTTCCCCTAGAGCAGTGGTTCCCAGTTAGGGGTCTGGGGACCCCTGGGGGTCCGCAAAACACACTCAGGAGGTCTGCGGCCCCATCCCTTGCCTCCCCCTCCCAATTTTTTGTCATTTTTGCATGGTAATACCACAAATTTTATGGTCTGTTTTAGCGCTGTGTGGTTTTTCAATATATTGGCCAAAATTGGTTTTGAAATCACACAGTGATAACAATTTTGACGTAACTACCATAGAGTAATCAAAATTTTCAAAAGTAGGGATTCCGTGACTTGGATTTTGAAAAATAGGGGGTCCTCAGTAATTAGCTAATTGGGAACCACTGCCCTAGACTGAAATAACTGATTTTTCTCCTCCAGCTTTCCTCTCCCCTTCCCTTGTTTGTATTTGTAAGCTTGGTGACAGTGCCTTATCTCTTTTCCTTTTTTAATTTATGTGTGGTGATTTTTGAGATGAGAACTGCTTGGAAACGAGGATGAAAATATGGTAATCAGTAAAAGTTTCAAAGCTCTTAACTTAATCTGGGGGAGAGGCTGAAATTCAGGAACTAAAACTCATAGATTGGGGCAGTGGGGCAGAGTTGGGGAAATGGTGTGGGAAATTCCCACCCAATGATCTAGCCTTTTCTTGAAACTGCCCATGTGCTTTCAGATTGCATTTCCTGTTGCCAGTTGTCCTAAAAGCGTATCTTAGAAGGAAAGCAGAATCTTACACATCGCAGGTTTCATTCTGTGATGCACCGTTGTATATTAATAGCCATACATATCTGTACATACATACAAGATCCTGAGGTGTATAGGTCCCTAAGGAGGCAACCTCAAGATTCTGTCATCCTTTGACTGTTGACCGTGATGGATGGGGTTGATTGTTGCATTGGAGCCCAACAACATCTGGAAGCCCCTTTGGGGTCTTTTTAAGCATGGCATCACTTTGTGGTATTCAGTGAAATAGTTACAGTGGTACCTCGGCTTACATATGCTTCAGGTTACATATGCTTCAGGTTACAGACTCCGCTAACCCAGAAATAGTACCTCGGGTTAAGAACTTTGCTTCAGGATGAGAACAGAAATTGTGCTCCGGCGGTGCGGCAGCAGCAGGAGGCCCCATTAGCTAAAGTGGTGCTTCAGGTTAAGAACAGTTTCAGGTTAAGAATGGACCTCCGGAGCAAATTAAGTACTTAACCTGAGGTACCACTGTACTGGCACACAATTAGTCTTCCTCACTCTCCTCCCCCCATGCATCCCCTGAATCACCTCAGATCTGTTCCAGAGGAAGTCCCAGGATAGTTTTAGGAGGGTTGCAAGCAGGGAGAAGCACAGAGAAGTCCCGTTCCACAAGGAGAGACCCATTTGCTAATGGAACGTAAGTCTTAGTGCTACATTGAATACAATACATCATCATCATCACCACCACCACCACCATCACTACTACTGCTGCTACTACTACTGCTATTATTACTACTATTATTTCTGGCATTGGTGCCATGAGTATCTTGCTCATTTTACCTTTATGGTGTTTTGCATTTCTGGGAGCATTCTCAAAGACAAAACTTCATCTGTGTTCAGTCACAGATCATACTTTTGATAGTAAGTGATAGAAAAGTAGACATTATGGCACGCTAAAACACTCTGTTCAGAGTCCAATTACATCACACTTTTTAACAGCTCTAGTTGTTATATTTCTTTTATATAGCAAACTCATGCGGTGGACAGGTGCAGGGACCTATCTATTTTTGCCAATGTGTCTGTGCAAGGTGCTGTATAAATCATATTATTAGGCATTGGTCCTGGGTGAGTGATATTGCCGAAGCGGCTACAAAATTGCTCCAGGTAATTAAATGTATGATAGGATCTCTGTGACTGTTAACAGATCTTTGTATTCTGGCAATGAGTTTACAACACAAGCATAGAATTTCAACCTTGGCTCTCAATTTTTTAAAAGGAAATCTTAAAGGAAATCATGACCAAAGCACTCTCTGATGAAGGCTCATAGTGTAAGTGTGGCTGTTGGTCTCACCTTCCAGTGACCATGAGACTTGGGGACCCTCCCCAGTTCCCAACAATGATTCTGTGCCCCCCACCTCTGCTGCCAGTATGTGCCCAGTCTCCTTGCCCTTTCCCCCTCCGTCACATTTCCCTTCTTGACCTGTGCACTCATAACATTTGCAGAACAAATAATACAAAGAAAATACATACACAAGTGTACCAAATTGGAACACATTGTTCTGACAGCAGAGTGTGGATTTATTGTGGTGCAGTATACACCCAGACTACTGAAAGAGATACAATCTCATGCTCAACGTGTCCCTAGGCTCTATTCGCTCTAAGCAAGTAACACAGGATTTATCTGAAGACCCTGTAACTGCCCTGTACATTGAACATCACCTCCGAAGGGTCAGAAAATGCATTATGGCAGCAGAGTAACAGCCGATCAAGTAAAGCAAGTACACTTACCCCGCAAAATGTAGAGTTAAAGCACAGAGACAGGCTTGTTCTGCAACCACACCAAGACCTTCTCACTTAAAATCTAATTTTGAAACTGCTGCCTCTCTGGAAACATGCAAATGACTTAAATGTGCCTTCGAGCTTCAGGACTGTATTTCAATGGCTTCCTGTTTCGTAATTGCTAGGAAAGCTAGAAAACAACAACTGGAAAACCAAACTAAAAAGCTGAATGCACCCACCATTAAAAGATACTTGATATCCCTCTCTCCTCTCTCCCTCTCTCATTTTTTCATCCGTTGGCATCACCTATCCACGGATGTGTGCTGGCTTCCTGTCATCATGAGAAAAGCATTGCTGTTCTTTGTGGGTATGCTTGCAGATGCTATGAGGATTTTGTGTCTAAATGAGATAGTAGATAGCAAGAGACAGGTGCAAATAGCAAAGAAGCCAGCAGCAAACCTGTGCTGTTGATCCCCTTTCAGTTCTGAGAAGGTCAGCAACTTTTGAAATTCCCTTTCCTGGAGGGAAAGCCCAGCGTTTTGTTATTTTATTTTATAATATAATCCAAATCCAGACTTCAGGTGGGCTGCTTTCACAGGCATCACCAGTTGTGCATCTCCTATCCACCCAGTTCTCCACTCTTCCCACAGTCTCTTCCATGCTTTATCCCTACTGGTTTTTGTGCCTGGAACATTTTTCCAATTCCGCCTGTCAACAGTTGTCCCGTATTGTGTATGTTTTATGCTTAACAACAACAACAACATCCTCTGTCCCAGTTGTAGTGTATGAACCAGTATTCGTGTGGTTTTCCTTACTAATTGTATGCCAAGGTTAGTGAAACTGAGAAAGGGCAACAAAACGGAGAGCTAAAGGCTACAACAAATTGAGATCCTATTAATGATTCAGCAGAACTGGCAGTCGGAGGAAAAAGAGCTCTGGGTGCATGTGCTTTGGAAATGTAACTCTTCCCTTAGTGCTGGGACACAGGAGTATGCAAAAGCTTCAATTAGTAGTGATTTAAGTTGCAACCTTCAGGAGGGGGGGAAGCCCCCCCCCCAATTGAACTCAGTTGCACTTTCTTCTCAGGTGATATGCATAAGAGTGTGCTGTTAATTTACATCTCAGTTCATTGAATATGTTGCCATCATTTGTAACTCTCAGTTCATCCTGATGAATCACGCACCTGTGCTTGTCTCAGATGACCTTCTGCTTGCATGCAGGAGATCCCAGGTTTGATCCCTGGCACCTCCAGTTTTTAAGAAAGAAGAGAAGTAAAGGGGAAAGGATCAAGGGCAAGACCTCTGGCAGAGACTTTGTAGAACCCCTTCCAGCCAATAGGGCAGCACTGGCTAAAGCCGCTAGCTGGTCATAATTGTCTGGATGACAATACAGTTGTACCTCGGGTTACATACGCTTCAGGTTACATATGCTTCAGGTTATAGACTCCGCTAACCCAGAAGTAGTACCTCGGGTTAAGAACTTTGCTTTAGGATGAGTACAGAAATTGTGCTCCAGCGGCACGGCGGCAGCAGGAGGCCCCATTAGCTAAAGTGATGCTTCAGGTTAAGAACAGTTTCAGATTAAGAACGGACCTCCAGAACGAATTAAGTTCTTAACCCAAGGTACCACTGTAAGGCAGTTTCCATTGTTCCTGCACCTTTTCCCCATGAAGCTCCAAACCTAGGAGGCTTGAGCCTTTACCTCCACCCATTCCCACCCTCCAAATATTTAAATTATGTAATAACAAAAGATACATTCTGCAACAAAAAAACCACATAACCCCTTTTTTTGCAAACTGGTGAATTTGCAAAATTCAAGCTACTTTTTTTTTTTTGGCAGAATTCCAAGTAGCTGTACTGAAGCCTTGTCCTCAAGTCACCAGCAGTCCTGGGAAGTGGCCCCACATCCCCAGCTTCTGAGATTTTTGCAAGGCATTATTGCTTGGAGACTCTCAGTTCAATTTCAGAGCCATAAGGATTAAAAAAGATTGAAAACCTGAGCTGCCTGCAATGTGTCGATTCTGTATAACTACCTAGTGTGTTTCAAATAAATATGCATTATTATAACACAAAGCAACATCAGCCTTCCCCTCCCTGGTACCTTGAAGTTACTGTTGTGTTCCAGCTGCCTTCAGCCTCTCAGCCCCAGGCAGAATAGCTGTTGGTCAGGAATTACTGGACTTGTAATTCAAGACACCTGAAGAGTACCAGAGTGATGAAGGCTGAACTAAATGCATCTTTGGTCAGAGGGGGGCAGGATGTGGTTCCTATGCATATCTGTTTATTAGCAGTGTATGTTTCCTTGGTTTTAAAGCCCTGAGTCAGTGCTGTTTAGGGCAACTTTTCATAGGGCTAAGGCTTTTCCTTTTTTAATGCTGCTGCTGCTGCTGTAAGTAAGACTCTGCTTTCTTTCCCTGCTGCTCGGGGAATTGTTGTGTACAAGATCAAAATATATTGGTATAGATCTGTAATCTTGTAGACTTTGCTATAAATAGCTGCCAGACAAGTCAGATTAGCTGTTGGCAAACAATAATTCTATCCGGTATTGTGGCTCCTTAAGCTCTGGCTGCTATGAAATGCCATGAAAAATTCATGGGTGAGGATGCTGTTAATTATGGGATGGACACCTGGCTTCTCTGCGATTTTATTCCAATTTCACTAGCTTAACAGTCCGTTGACTTGTATGTTGTTTTATTGGTTCTTTTTAGATACGCATAGTTCTTGTATTCAAATTTGTATGTCTCATGGCTGGACAGATTTTATTCTGATTCTGACAAGGCAAGACTGTTGGGGGGTTTCCCCCTTAGAAATATATTAATTACACATTTTTTCATCGTGGATGTTTAGAACAAAATGCAAGCAATAAAATTCTGATATTCCCCCCACCTTTGCGGCACAATGTTGCTACACCTAGATACTTCTCTTTCTTTGCTCTGAATTTACGGAGAAAGGTGAACTATTAAATTATGGTGTTGTTGTGTTTTCGCAATTGTGTTTTGCCTCTCCTTGAACAAAGTACCATTTCCCGCTTTTAAATATTCACCTTGTAAAAATTACTAGACCTTATGGTGTAGAATTCCAGTTGAGAAGCTGTGCCGCATCATGGACAGAATCAGGCCTGGGAAGACCTGGGTTCAAATCCTGGGTTGGCCAGCTAGATGGTCTCAGCCAAGTCATGTTTTCTTTTCTTTAGGTTCTAGTAAAGATAAAGAGATATAACAAATATAATGACATCATTAAATACACCAGTAAAATGGCTATTTCCTCCCCTCCCCAGTCATGTTTTCTCAGGATAGAACGCAGAGTCCTCTTTTGACTACTCTGAATTCAGTAAAGGAAGGGTAGGACAGAATGTAATGAACTAAATAGTTTTGAGCCAAGAGTAGCTAATCTTTTTTGCCCAAGGGCAACAATCGCCCTTAGCCAACCTTCCAGGGGCTGCATGCCAGCAGGGAGTGTGGTCACCATGCAGTATCTCGCAGACACAGAGGCATCACCACCCTCAGCTGAACGGAGGGGATATAAGCCTCTTTCCACCCTAGCCCGTGTCTCCTCTATTTCCTTTTTGCTACTGCCATCAAAGCGCTGTGATTTTGGAGCTCAGAAAAATTGCTCAGTGGATCAGATCAGGCCCCTGAGCAGGGGGTTAGACCACCCTGCTTTATGCCGTATAAAATCACAGGGGGGGGGGAGAGGATAAAATCCATGCTGAGTTAATGGAACGCACGGCCCCAATCCAGAGGGAGCAAATCAGTCACATTTGCATCCTTTTGCAATCAGTAGCACAATTTGGTTGCAACTTACTTATTTCTCATTAATTTCAAAGTGACAGCAGTTGGCTAAACTACTAACTTGCTTTTGGAGTGGGGCCTATGGATTGAGTCCAGATTGCCCTAGAAATCAATGGTGCTTCGGTTTATTGTGACTAATTTTTCAGATTGATTTTGTTGTGGCCCAGAATGTGGTTAATCCTGTCTGGATCCAATCCTATATGTACTTTGGCAAGTACCTTGATTGCTTACAAACTGATCACTTAGACAGTGGAATGGACTCCCTCAGGAGGTGATGGGCTCTCCTTCATTGGAGGTTTTTAAATAGAGATTGGATGGCCGTCTGTCATGGATGCTTTAGTTGAGATTCCTGCATTTCAGGGGGTTGGGCTAGATGGCCCACAGGGTACCCTCAAACTCTACAATTCTGTGATTCTATGGAATAAATAATTAAGCAATCCTCTCAGTCAAGACACAGGCTTATTGCAAAAATGGCAGAGAGGATAAAAATCTGACTAGGGGGAAGGAAGCAGAATATGCATGTTTGAATTGTAATTTAATTTTGTAGCGAAGCAAAACACTCCTAATGTGGATGATGTAGCTTGTGCTCTCCCTTTTTTATGTACATTCAACACATTATATTGCCCGTATGTGGTCATAAAAATATAAAGCCTTGTTAACCTTTTTTTTCCTTTCCTCATGAAAGTGTGGAGCCTCTTTTCAAGACGATGACGTGATTGTACTTAATGGTACAAAAGAGGATGTAGAAGTGCTGAAGAAAAGAATGGAGGAGAGAAGGCTTAAGAGTAAATTGGGGAAGGTAAGAGCTTTGTGCATTTTCTGATGTATTTGCACGTGCATTTATTGAATACTTCAGGAACAGAGTTTATTACAGCTTTTTCAAAACCTTCTCCATGGTGGCAGGGGGGTCAGTCTCCTGTTAAAGTGCCCAAAGCCCCCAGCATAAAACCCTAGGTGCAGCTCATTGAATCCCAGCAAATATTTTTATCAAGTACAGCTTGTTGTTTTTCAATTTCAGCCCTCGTTAGTAATTTTTAATTAGATCAGAGATAAGTAATTTCTTTGGCCTTGCTACTAATTTAATCCAGCTCTTCTTTCACATGAAAATAGTTCTTCCTTCCTTCCACAAAGGCCGTCATCAAAATAAATAAACCCATTGGTTTTCCTTTTCAAATCAGTACCCAGTTGTTCCATTATCCAGCTGCTCTTAAGCAGAACTGTCACTCTTCCTTGACGTAGTTTATGTTTTACATTTTACCCCATCCACTTCTCACTGTTAGGGATAGGAAAGTGTAAAACCAATCAACATGGTCCAAGCTACATGATAACTACTCGCACATTTGCACTGCATCCATTGATCCGGGGTGAAGTTCATTTAACCCCCTAATTCTAAACTTCACAAGCATGTAGATGCACCAGTATGTACACACATTCTGCAACGTACAGAGTATCTCTTCATTTACTTAGATCCCTCTCCTCACGGCCTTAATGATCCTCATTGTACTCATCAATATAACAACCACAGTTCTATCTTTACCTTCTGAGGGTGTTGCTGGTGTGCTAAAATAGCTTGCAACGAGAACTTCCTCTTGCAAGGGCCTCCTTTCCGTTTTGAATCTGGCTTCCTATTCAACATGATACTGTAGTAAATCAAACATGCCATTCTGCAAGCAGCGTTCATGTTTCAAACTAAAATTAGGGCAGAGCTTTTTTTCATGCTGAAGGCTTGATGCCAAATAAGCATATAACACTGCTAGGCATATCTGTGTTGGGATTAGGAAAGAGAAGCAAAGCAAAGCAGGGCTCCTTTAAAGGTACAGCTGAGAGACCAGCAACATTTGGCAGGGACTTGTAGCAATCTTAAAGCTACTTGAGAGTCGCCTTTGAGGATAAACATTATTTGAAAATATATCGGTCTCCTTCCCTAGTTGCATCTTCCTACCACATGTACTTTAGTTGCAAGACTTTAGTTGCCTCTAAAACTGCTGCGCAGGAAGGTCTGATGCATTGCTGCCACCTCCAGGAAGACATGGGTAATCTGCAGAAAAGGGAATAGCTCAGTGGAATCAGTGCCTTTCTTGCAGCTAATAATGTATGCCGCAGATGTATGCAGCAGTATGTGCAAACTGGTGACCATCAGCTGCATATGGAACCAACTAAGTGCTTCATAGTGTCCTGCTTTTTCTGCCTGCCTCAGGCTGCACAAAGAAGGCAGTTATCTGCCACCTCCTAAGCCACACAGCATGGCTTGTGGTCTGCATCCAGCTTGGCAAGTCCGAAATTGAGCAGGCCTGATGCATTCTAACATTGTTTGGGGTGTCTTCACTTCAATCCACTGTAATATTGCTGGGCCATCCAGCTCTGAATCAAAAATAACCTCATAATAACTACATTTCTGTGGGAAAGCATTTAACCTGTCTTTTTATTGTGGAAAGTTTTCTTTTATTATCAACAACCCAGTGCATCAGGTGAAAGGGCTCATTGTCTAACCATAATTAATGGTGGGTGTAATTAATGGCAGGTCTGTCTGACTCTCTCTCTCTCTCTCTCTCTCTCTCTCTCTCTCTCTCATGTTCTTATGTAGGACTCACTGTGCTTTTCCCATTCAAGGGGCTGCTTAGGTCCACACCTGCTTAGCTTTGGCAATGCCTCAGATGCTCCCAGAGCATTAACTGGATCTCAAATAAGATTATTTTAAACAATATTAAAAAGGGACTTCAAACAGCTAGCCAGCTGAGATTTCCAAAGGAGACAGGCAGCCCCTATGGAGAAAGCCGTGCTCCTAGTGTTGGGTTAATTTTAATTGTGTGGATAATGGAAGAAAGAACATATCTCTCCATCTCTCAAGGATGATTAGAGTTAATTTCAAGGATCAGAGTCAGGCTATTTTTCAAAACATCTTGATCCTGCATGCAGATAAGCCTGGCCTTTCTCTTCAGGGATTATTCTGTCTCTCATACAGTTTGCTCCCTTTGCACGTTATAAGCCTTATATGCCCACTTTTAAGGGAGCACAGTGGGCACTGAATTGTGTGAGTGGATTGGATTGTTTAGCGATGTAATATGAAAAAAGCACTGAGTAACCTTATGGCAAAGTTGTGCTGATGGAACTGGTGGATTTGTTACCAAACACAGTTTGGGCTGTTGTCACTCATGTTTGTCTCCATTGCTTCTAGAAATCCAAGAAATCTAAGGCAGCGGAGACCACTGTGAAACCCGAAGCTGCTGAAGGTAAGGTTGTGTCCATATGCTGATGGAACAAAGTGCTATTCCAGATTACTATTATTTTCAGGGCAGTAACTGTGCAGCTATTACCTTTGTTGGCCAGAACCCACACATTTTCCTTCAAGGTAGTGCTGCTTTTGCAGAGAAACCAACTTTTCCCAGCACACAGACAACGGTATTAAGTTGCTAGGATCACCCCACCCCTGCAGATAGCACCTCTGGTTTGATTCATGAAATCTGCAGTAGCCATGCAAATATGATATGCACCTATTGGCTAGTTCCGGTGATGGATGACCTTTCCCTATCCCATGCCACTGTGTTCTTTTAAAAGGCCATTTTGTATGTTGTTTTGACATAAATAAGTTAGAAACTATAACTTTATGGATCTGAAATCAGCATTTGACTCCATCCCCAGATCCCAGCTATGGTCCAAATTGAGTCTGATTTTGCAGGATAAATGACTTCTCTTTCTTATAAAAGCCCTGTACAATGGAACCAAACTGCAGGTCCGATGCGGTCGACAGGGACAGCTATCAAACAGCATCGAGATGGCTAGGGGGGTGAGACAGGGTTGCATTTTGGCCCCCACATTGTTTTGTCTATTCTTACATGACCTAGAAGAGAACTTAATGGACCTAGATGGGCACATTCCAAAAATAGGAATGAGAAGGACCCCTTTGTTGTTGTATGCTGATGACGCGGCCTTTATCTCGCGTTCCAGACCGGGCTTGAATTATCTGTAGAGGAAATTTTCTGATTACTGTTCTGGAAATGGTTTCTCCATTAATTATGAAAAATCTAAAATTTTAGTCTTCGAAAGAAGATTCTCCCAGTCTAAATGGGTGCTGGATGGCCATAACCTTGAACAGGTAAAATACTTCAGTTACCTAGGGCTCACATTCCATCATATAGGATCTTGGAAGCACCATTGGCAAACCTCCCTTCAAAAGGCGGAGATTACAAAGCTAGCCATACATAGATTCTTCTTCACAAAGGGCGGCAAATATGTTCCAGCAGCCTTAAGGGTTTTCAATGCAAAGCCCGTTTCCCAACTCCTGTATGCAGCAAATGTCTGGCATAATGGGGACCTGCCAAAGCTAGATGGCTTTCAGGCAAAATTTATACGATCTCTGCTGCAGGTACCTAACTGCGTCCCCAACTCCGTACTTCTGTTGGAAGCTGGTGAATGCCCAATTTCAGCTAGAGCGTGGTGGGCTGCCCTAAAACATTGGCTCAGGATTTCAGTGTTTAATCTAGGGAAGGGTCTGTACCAACATTTGACCAATGAGGAATTTGTCAGCAAATGGCAGAAAACCATGGCTAAAAAAGCCACCTCTATTGGTCTGTCTCCCCCCCCCAACTATATTACCTGGGCTATGAAGGCGCCCAAAAGGTTTTAAAGCAAAGATTATGGGACAATGCACACAGTGACTTGCGATCTCGGTCACTCGCAGTCTGTAGTCTGCTGGCAGCAGGAGTTCATTATGGGTATGTCTTTGAGTTAGCATCTTACATCAAAAACCTGACAGTACCTACCGTATTTTTTGCTCTATAAGACTCACTTTTTCCCTTCTAAAAAGTAAGGGGGGATGTGTGTGCGTCTTATGGAGCGAATGCAGGCTGCGCAGCTATCCCAGAAGCCAGAACAGCAAGAGGGATTGCTGCTTTGACTGCGCAGTGATCCCTTTTGTTGTTCTGGCTTCTGAGATTCAGAATATTTTTTTTCCTGATTTCCTCATCCAAAAACTAGGTGCGTCTTGTGGTCTGGTGCGTCTTATAGAGCGAAAAATACGGTAACTATCGAAGGCTTTTCACCAAAGCCAGACTGAATGTCTTCCCCTCTGCAGTGCTGGATGGTAGGTTGAGAGGAGTTCCCTACCAGGACAGACTTTGCTCGTGTGCTCAAGACATCGATTCCATAGATCATATTTTGTTACATTGTGCGAAGTATGAGCAGGCCAGGGCTGAACTGATACTACCCTTGCTGGTGCCTTTCCCGGGAAAGTCAGAGGCTTACTATGTCAGGTTCCTACTGGAAGACCAGACAAAAGCTAGAACGTTGGCAGTGGCAAAGTTTTTATCGGTGGTTGCAAGAACAAATGAGCCCTATATTCCAAACAAAGTGCTTGATTAATCTGGAGGTAGGTTGTATGAACTCTGTATTGATTTGTAATGTTTTGTTGGGTCTCTGGACCGTAATAAAGATAGTTGTAGTTATATAAAAAAAAGAGTAACAGTAAATAGAAAGGTGGGCGCACATTATGAACTAAATATCCCCTTAAGGAAAAACTAAAGTGATAAACATAACTAACGTGCAATAATGTTTTTCTCACTTAATGGATTCTCTCCCTCTGCCCCCACCCCCCTATTTTTAAAGGGGGGGGGGGACAAGGAGCCTGTAGGTAGATCGCACAAAGGGGCAAATATAGTTGGAATGGACTTCATAGGACCTTGTGCTTAGAAGATATTGGCCAGATTTACACATAACATGAAGCCATGGTTTGTTCGGGCAATTTTGTTTTTTGAAACAAATCATGAGTTAACCACGTTGTCCCACAAAGGATCAAACAAACAGTGGCTTGTTTCTCCAACGTTTGATTTGTTTTCCAGCTACTGTTGCCTCATGCCTTTGGAATTTGTGAAGTGCCTGAGGTACAGAGTCCAGACCTAACCATGGTTAAGGAAGTGTGCTGAGTTCACATGTAACGCCAAGTCATAGTTAAAACAAACTAGGGTTCACGAGCCAACAACAACCCATGCCTTCAAAGCATCAGCTCTTGGCAGTAAACAAGCTTGTTAAGCTGCTAGGCAGAATTTGCACTTAAAACTTAGCCATTCCCTGCCACAAAGCTTCTGCTAACCTGGCAGTTAATTAAGTACACAGGTGCTGATGCAGTGAGCCATTTATTTACGCCCCCCCCCATCTGTGCAACATTTAGTATAACTTATGCCTTGATGGTTGGACAGTGTTCTTGAAGCTACAAACATGAGCCTAACCAAACTGCGGGAGGCAGTGGAAGACAGGAGTGCCTGGCGTGCTCTGGTCCATGGGGTCACAAAGAGTCAGACATGACTAAACGACTAAACAACATGCCTTGATATCGTTATGGTTCTTCTCCATGTCGGCTTATGGTGGAGAACATTGGATATCATAGTGTTACAACACATATAAGGCAATGCAGAAAGGGACTGAAGGGAACTAAATACACAACTGTCCTTTTCAGTGGCAACTCTCTCTGTGTTGATCATTAATTGGTCCAACTCTTGAGTGAAGTTTTATTGGGTTTTTTTGGTGAAGTTTTATAGTTTAATTACTTTTGATTGCACTGCTCTCTTTTGCTATTGATTTTAATAGGATGCAGATTCCATTTTTCTTTTTAATTTATCTGTCTTCCTGTTTATGTGGGTTTTTGTTTTTTTAAGATTTGCCTACATCATCTCAAGTAAATACTGAAAAGGATACAGCAAACATGAAATCCGGAGAAAATAGAAGCATTGCCTTCTGCAAGAGTACAGGTTAGTATAAAATTTTCCATGCAGTTTCATGACATTGCATTCAGTAATATTGTGGATAATCCTTTATTAGCCATTTTCAGCCAGATGTTCACCTAAAACTCTACTTTGAGCTGGTGCAGCTATAACTGGGACCATCTGTTCGTGGAAAGATGAGGGCTGCGTATGAGCCGTGGAATGGCAGGCTCTCCGTCATTTGCCTGTTGAATGAATTTACTCCTCCCTCGCATTTCCACTGCTGCCTTTAACCATGGTCAATTGTTTCTATGCCAGCCATAACCAACGTTAACACTAGGAACATTAGACTCTGCCTTGTACTGAGTCAGCCTGTTGGTGCATCTAGCTCAATATTGTCCACGCTGGCTGTCAGTGACTCTCCAGGGTTCCAGTCTCAATCCTTCCTGGAGATACAGAGTCTTACACCTGGGACCTTTTGCATACAAAGCAAGATGCTCAACCACTGAGCTTAGTTGTTGAAATTAGCGGGGTAAGGGAGCTGAAAATAATGCCAATACAGTTCACATCTTTTGTTCTAGGAGGCTTAGTTTAGTCAGAATCGAGTATAAACTTCCAGAGTTAATGCTAAATACATTACTTCTGGTAAATGAGCCACCATAGCCACTAGAGGGCTGTGAAAATTTGTGTTCCATGCTTTTTAGACTCATCTTCCCCGGGAACTGTCCTGAAACCAAAGGGGTGCATTGGTTGCCAGATGTGATTCCCCCCCCCCAGCTCTCCTACCCCACTAAATTGGTGAGCTGGCTTGATATGCTTCCCTGAGCTTGGTCTTTGTGGACTAGCTGTGGGTGCAACATAGCTCTCTTATTTGCAAGGCCTAAGAGCTTTGGGACGCGGGTGGCACTGTGGGTAAAACCTCAGCGCCTAGGACTTGCCGATCGTATGGTCGGTGGTTCGAATCCCCGCGGCGGGGTGAGCTCCCGTCGTTCGGTCCCAGCTCCTGCCCACCTAGCAGTTCGAAAGCACCCTTAAGTGCAAGTAGATAAATAGGTACCGCTTTATAGTGGGAAGGTAAACGGCGTTTCCATGTGCTGTGCTGGTGCTGGCTCGTCAGCTGCAGCTTCGCCACGCTGGCCACGTGACCCGGAAGTGTCCTCGGACAGCGCTGGCCCCCGGCCTCTTAAGCGAGATGGGCGCGCAACCCCAGAGTTGGACACAACTGGCCCGTACGGGCAGGGGTACGTTTACCTTTTTAAGAGCTTCCATGAGCCATGTCCTGTCTAGTTGTGCTGACTACTTAAAAAGACAACACCCCCCCTCCCGATTTCAGGACTTCCAACTGTTTGTGAGCCGTCCTTTGGTGTCCGTGTTTTTAACAAAACCAACTGTTCCAGTTGTTGCATGATTTCAACAAGGTTGGCTCCAGTTTGAGGGGGGGGGGCCTAAACAAAGTGCCCTCTTCTTTGGCCCTCCTGTGTTGGTGGGCCTTGGTAAGCTTATTTGGTGGCAGGAGCAGCAGGACTCTGATCTGCAACAGGCAACTGGGTTCGAGAACTATCACTGTCATTTCTTACGGTGCAGCATCACCCTGGACTCTTTTGAGAAGAAAATTGGTGGCTTCCAGACCTAGCCACCAGGTGCTGATTTGAAATTGTTTTAAGGGAGAACCAGAGTAGATACTGGCAGTGGACCTGCTGGAGTGCTTGGATCCTGGCAACTGCCAAAGGGTGCCAAGTGCCAGCTGTGCAAAATAGAAGTTTAAGCAACTTAATCTTGACTTTAGCTTGAACAAGCCTTAAAAAGAAATATGGGTGTTGATCATCCCTGACCATTGGCCATGTGCACTGCAGCATATGGGAGTTGCAATCTCAAACAACTGAAGGGCACCAGGTTGGCAAAGGTTTCTTTAGTATGGTGTTTGTGTGTGTCTACATGCAAGTTTTGTGGGTGAAGTTGACGCGTGTTCTGTTTGCTTCATTCTGTAGCAGTCAGCGAAAGTCCATCGTCTTCATCTGGAAAAAGCAGCAAAAGTTCATCCGAGGGCCCCAAGCGATCCTTCGCAAGCAGAGGAGAGAAATCGGAAGCATACAAGTCTATTTTTACATCACACAGCTCTGCCAAACGCTCCAAGGAAGAGTCTTCCAATTGGATCACGCATACAGCATACTATTTCTAAAACAGAAAAGTTTCCACTTTGTAGCAGGCTCTGCCCTTTCCCACCCTGCTGCAGTTCCTCTTACAAGGGAGGACTTAGTTATTTGGCACCGAGTGCAATTTGCTGTCGATTTAGAAGGACCATCCATATATAACTATGTAAAGTAGAATATAAAAGCAGTTAGCAGAAATCAGCTTTTTTTTAAAAGGGGTGTGTGATTTGAACAAGTACTAATTGTTAGGCTCACAAATGATGTGCTCTTGATTCCACCTTCTGCCCCCCCCAACAGGTCCTGGTTGCTTTGAATAATTTGGGTGCTTGTAGAACAGAAACAGGTGGCCTGCCCACATCATCTACCTTTCATGGGTACCTTCTGCTGTCTTTCAGGCATCCTAACTTTCAGACCTTCTTTTGCATGGAAATGTAGATTGTGGGGCTAGAGTAATTAGATAGGAGATTAGCACGACCACTTCCTGTCCTGTTCTTCTCCTTGGTTTGCTAAAGCTTTGTCTAAGTGGGTCAGGCTTCAGCAAACGGAAGGTGTTCCACCATCATCTTTCCCAAGTGTGAGGAAGCTACAGCAGAAGCCAGCATCCTATGTTCAAGAGGGCTGTGGAGTGATGAGCCACAGAAAACAATTTTTTTTGGGGGGGGCAGCCCAGAGTTTCCATCTTTACCCGTGTAGCTCTTGCCAGCTTTATAGAAGTGATATTGTTGAATGTTTAATTTTGGTTTCCATTCCTGTCACTTGTCAGAGAAATAAAGCAGAGCCCTTTGTGACTTTTCTTGCGCACCTTGTACTTACAAATAAAAGCACAATATTCTAATATTGTCCCTCGATTGCATGGTTGAAAGCTGTCCAGCCCATCCCACTTTCATCGTAAAAGGTTTTGGAAATCTTGCATTAGAAGAAACACGAATGGGAGGAGAAAATGCGTTAGTATTTTGGACTCGGGGGTTGGACTCGATGGCCCTTGTGGTCTCTTCCAACTCTATGATTCTATGAGTACTCTTCTGAGACGTGTAAGAGAGTACGGTTCATCAGAGATGGTGTTGCCGTAAAACACGCGCAGGACTTCATGTACAATAACCCCAAGTCTGGTCGTCCCACTCTGAAACTGTGAAGGAAGGTTGTAGTGTTTGAGACTTTGTAATTTAGAGAAAAGGCAAGTAGGAGGTGATTGACATAAATAAAATAATGGCATGGGGAAAGTAGATGGGGGGGGAGGTCTCTCTCCTAACACTTGAATTCATGGCTACCCAATGGCGCTGAATGTTGGACAATTCGGGATAGATAAAAGAAATCATTTCTTCACACAACATGTAATTAAACTGTGGAACTCACTCCCACAGGAGCCAGTGATGGCCACCAAGTTGGGTGTCTTTAAGAGGGGATTAGACAAATTCATGGAGGAGAAGGCTGTCAGTGACCACTAGCCATGCTGGCTGTGCTCTGCCTCCACGGTGCTGGTTGTTGTTGTTGTTTAGTCGTGTCCGACTCTTCGTGACCCCATGAACCAGCGCATGCCAGGCACTCCTGTCTTCCACTGCTTCCCGCAGTTTGATCAAACTCATGTTAGTAGCTTCGAGAACACTGTCCAACCATCTCGTCCTCCGTCATCCCCTTCTCCTTGTGCCCTCCATCTTTCCCAACATCAGGGTCTTTTCCAGGGAGTCTTCTCTTCTCATGAGGTATCCAGAGTATTGGAGGTTTTGTCCATGGAGTTTTCTTGGCAGGGATTCTAGAGTGGCTTGCTGGTTCCTGCTCCAGGTGGATTACGTTTAGTCAAAACTCCACTATGACCTGTCCATCTTGGGTGGCCCTGCATGGCATAGCTCATAGCTTCTCTGAGTTATTCAAGCCCCTTCGCCACGGCAAGGCAGTGATCCATGAAGGAGGCCTCCATGGTAGGATACAGTAATGCTTCTGAATACCAGTTGCTGGAAACCTCTGGAAGAGAGAATGCTTCTGTGCTCAGGTCCTACTTACAGGTTTCTCACGGGTATCTGGTTGGCCACTGCGAGAACAGGAGAATGGACTGGATAGGCCACTGGCGTGATCCCGCAAGGATCATCTTAGGTTCTTATTAGGAACCTTTTGTCTTATGTGTGTGTGTAAACCCCCAATTAGCACATGTTGAGCAATTAATGAAAAACGTTGACAACCCACTGGACCTACAGACCTACTGGTCGCAGATCCCTAATTTAAATGAAACATCAACACCGTGTTTTTAGAGGCTTCGTTAGGACCTAGACTTGTTTTGAGTGGAGATCCTTAAACGGTTTTCCATGCAATGTCACATCACCACCTCTTCCTGTACACAGCGAATGAGAGGTAAATTAGTCCGGTTAACTCATTTTGAAACGTGTCCCAAAATGCAATCGGGGAAGGTTGATTAGAAATTCAGATGACTCTATTTACACTCTGCTAGGATTTCTGATAGGCGAGTGCTGACTGTAATGGCTGCAATCGTTTGCCATTTTGCAAGCATAATTAGCCATGTTTTCCACACAAGGTTCTGTCATGTAATTTGCATAATACTTCTCTTCCCCCAACTTGTTAACCAGTAGGAAGCTTTTTGCCACCTTTCGTTCCCGCCCCCTACCCCAGATCAAAACATTGTGAAGTTTGGCTGTGCACTGAAGAAGCATTTTGCCATGTTTTCTATTTATAAATTTGTGCCTGACATTTTCTTCCGCGTTTCTTCCTCTTTCCTCCTTTCGTTTGTTAAGCACAGAGGCAATAAGCTTCTCCTTGTTTGAGGCACACACACTACGTAAGTCTAAGCGTAGTGTCATTGTGTTTTGACATCACTTTTAATTTTCTCCAAGGGAGCATGCTTGCCTTGGGGAAATAACTGCTAAAAATGCTTATTTGAAGCTTAATTATTATATATTTGGCTCACAATCTAAAAGGAGAGCAAATTCCACTTCATAAGCATGGTGGCACCAGCTTTCTATATAGATAGAGACTGACCAGAGAATTGTGAACATGTTCCTTCTCTCTCTTCTATTTCTGTGCTCAAGACTGGGCAATAGAGTTTGCCCAGAGAATGGGCCAACTTGTTGTTGTTGTTTAGTCATTTAGTCGTGTCCGACTCTTCGTGACCCCATGGACCAGAGCACGCCAGGCACTCATGTCTTCCACTGCCTCCTGCAGTTTAGTCAAACACATGCTGGTAGCTTCAAGAACACTATCCAACCATCTCGTCCTCTGTTGTCCCCTTCTCCTTGTGCCCTCCATCTTTCCCAACATCAGGGTTTTTTCCAGGGAGTTTTCTCTTCTCTTGAGGTGGCCAAAGTATTGGAGCCTCAGCTTCAGGATGTGTCCTTCCAGTGAGCACTCAGGGCCGATTTCCTTCAGAATGGAGAGGTCTGATCTTCTTGCAGTCCATGGGACTCTCAAGAGTCTCCTCCAGCACCATAATTCAAAAGCATCAATTCTTCGGCGATCAGCCTTCTTTATGGTCCAGCTCTCACTTCCATACATCACTACTGGGAAAACCATAGCTTTAACTATACGGACCTTTGTTGGCAAGGTGATGTCTCTGCTTTTTAAGATGCTGTCTATGAACTTCTTTGGACATGCAAGGCGGTAGCTGGAGGTTGGTAGGCAGCAGCCAAGCAAGCCCTGTCAAGTGCAAGGAGTCTGCCAAATAAACCAAGCAATGAGAGTTGCAGTCAATGGCAATCCAAAAGACCAAGAATGCTTTCAAACACAAATACATTATCTCATCAGAAAGGGGGAAGCCTCTAGACTCTTCCTAGAGAGTGAGGGTGACGTTCACAAACCATTTTTTCCAGTTCATTTCTCTCCTGCTGTTTTTAATTTCAAGTTAGAGTCAAGGGAGAACTCTCTCCAAAGCCCCGGAGAGCCGCTGCCAGTCAGTGTGGGCATTACTGAACTAGGTGGATCAATGGCCTGACTCAAATGAAGCACAGAAGCACTTCATGCTGCAACATTCTGTTGCAGGTGACACTTGTGAATTGACCCACCTCCGCCACTGGAGGAAAAAAACAAACTAATCGGCCAGTGTAAATGGAAAATTCACCACCTTTCAAATGGCAGTGTGTATTTGTTTGAACTCTAGCAGATGAGTCAGGGCAATTTTACAGAAGAAAAAAAATGCCACCTGTCATATTGAGATGCCCTTTGCTTGCTAAGCATGATGCAGACTCCCACAACTGCATTCCCCACTGCAGCAAGACAGGTGTTTTCCTCTCTGTTATTGTCATCTTCTTCGCTAGATTATAGGCTCAACATGGTTCCTTTTATACGCGACTTGGCTTTGTCCCTCTGTAATTGAGGTGCCAGTTGCTGTCAGTGTAATTTAATTTATGATGAAGATTTGTAATATACATGCCCAAGTGGTCAGCTAAGTTACAGTCTTTGCTTGAAAAGGGGACTGCTTGTACTCTGTAAGTCCAGGATCTGCAGCCTCCACAGAAAACAGATTGTGTGAACCACATACCTTGAGGTATTATGGTCTTGTGCTGTTTAAGGCTTTATAGGTCAAAACCAACACTTTGAATTGGGCCCGGAAACTAACTGGTAGCCTGTGCAGTCGGACTAGGATCGGTGTAATATGCTCAAACGGTCTTGCTCCGGTGAGCAACCTGGCCACTGAATTCTGGGCTAAGTGAAGTTTCCGAACTGTCTTCAGAAGCAGCCCTGTGTATAACGCATTGTGGTAATCTAACCTTGAAGTCACCAGAGCATAGATTCATGAAACACACACACAGCTTTAGTGACCTGTTGCCAAAAGGGGATTAAACAATGCCTATGTTGCAACTCCTGATGGCATCTTGTGGGAGGACACAGTACCTCCAAGACAGTTGCAACCCTTAATTAATATGGAACATTTGGATTATCCGAGAGAAACCAACAGATTGCTCTGGCACATTTGCTGTGTAACAGTTTAACATTCTTACCTGCCCATCTTTCCTGGCTCTCTGTTTGTCTCCCCACCCTGCACCACACATAGATTTTTACTTCACCTGTGCTACAGTGAACAAAATTAGGGTGGGTGTTTTTTCATTTCTGCCTTCCTCTTTCTGGGAACTGAGCTGACGGAGTAGTTCATAAAAAAAACACTTTCCCATCACCTTCTGCCTACTGGGCCAAATTCGGTTGCCACCTCTAATCGTCCCATGACAGGCAGATGTTCAAAAGGTCCAGCTTTTCTTCACCCAGAGATGCTGCTCCAAAGCACAGGTTTAGATTCCTTACAACAGGGAAGGCAGAAGGTAGATTGGGATCTGCTGGTTGGTCTCAGATCATGAAGAAGAAGAGTTTGGATTTGATATCCCGCTTTATCACTACCCGAAGGAGTCTCAAAGCGGCTAACATTCTCCTTTCCCTTCCTCCCCCACAACAAACACTCTGTGAGGTGAGTGGGGCTGAGAGACTTCAGAGAAGTGTGACTGGCCCAAGGTCACCCAGCAGCTGCATGTGGAGAAGCAGGGAATCGAACCCAGTTCACCAGATTATGAGTCTACCGCTCTTAACCACTACACCACACTGGCTCTCCAGGGGTTTCTGTCACTTCTAGTAGTTCAAGGACAGCTAAGCCCATCCTCAGGATGCTGGAAAAGAATATGCAAGGAGGGAGGGAGGGAGGGAAACCAGGAGTTGATTTTTGGGTGTGAGGACTTGTTCTGGGACCCAAAGGTGCTTGGTCCTGGTATGCTGACAAATTTATGAGCTGAGCATAAACTCAGAAGCACGCTGTTCCTTAGCCTGTGTCTGCTATTTCCCACCTAGTTGGTGGGTATTGGAATTCCTACATTTAAAGCATGCTAAAAGCACATGTTCCCCTCCAAAGAACCGTGGGAAGTGTAGTTTTTATGGGTGCCAGGAATTGTAGTCTATACCATTTCCAAGATTCATTGCAAGGAGTACTTTAAATGTGGGATGTACTTGCAGCCTACTACATCTGTAAAGTCCCGTGTCTTTAGAAGAGACTGCCTTCCCTTTCCAAAACTGCTTATTCTCAACCCATTTGAGTTGAAACACCAAAAAGGAATAAATGCCAGGAATGGATGTAGCATAGATTGTGCTGGGAACCAAACCGACTGCCGTGTGATCGCTACTATGCACTAAATGCACAGCTCCCTGGTCGCAATTATCTTGGATGGAAAGATCTCGACCAGGAATATTGTTTTGCCTTGAGCAAGGGCTGTGTGTCTGGACTGCCTCAGGAGTGAACATTCATGTGCTTTTAAATAAAGCTTGAAACAGAGCAGGCACCTGTTGGAGCTTAACTTCCATTACAAGTGTCACATTTTCAGAGCAGGAGGCTCAGCAGTGCTCAAGATTAATTGGAAGAAAGGGGATAATTATATTTTAATATCCCTTCGCAGGTTTAAATCTGATAAGTGCTTCTCGCAGTTATGAGTTCTCGCAGCGCTGCACGGAAAGATGTGGGTGTAAGCGATCTTTTCAGCTCGCTCACAGATCTGGAGGGGGAAGCCAAGTCACTTAAGACTCCTTTCTGCTGACTTCCACATTCTTCTAAAGTTGGCAGTGCCTTTCCCTACTTGAAAGGTGCCCACAGCATCCCTCCATTTGACCTGTTCAATCAGCATGTGGCCCGATTTGATCACACGAAACTTATACAGACCACATGCATTCTTTATCTTCTTTTTTTTAAATAGTTTTTATTAAGGGGTGTTTTTTGAAACAGATAAACAGGGAAAGGTACATCTACCATCTCCACTTCCAATTCATAGTCTTTCTCACAGTTCGTTTGCATTTAGCGAGAGAACACTTAGACATCATGTGGTTGGGGGTAGAGAGAGTATTATTCTTTTGTTCTCTTGCCTAGTTGATCATTTATCGATCATTTCAATCATTTGTTCTGATTTGATTTGATTTGATTTGATTTGGGGTTCATCCACGCTTCCCTTTGTCTCATGCTTTCTAGGCAGGGGTCCAAGAAGATTTCCATTTGCCTCACTGCTTTGCTCTCAAAAATCTGATCTTTACTGCTGAATCGGAACAAATGTCAATCCATGGAAAACCCAATCAACGCTTGCTCCGATTCAGCAGCAAAGACCAGGTTTTCCCAGGAGAAAAGGGCAGGAAGTCTGGATGAGCCCTTAGTTTATTTACATAACGCTTTTCCACAGTGAACCATGCATAATCGGGATCTGCTTATTAAGAGATACAAAATGTATTAGTAAATTCAGACAGGGCAAAATTTCCAAATTAGCCAATACAGAATAAATTAAATATTACAAAAAGCAATAATCTAGACTTTAAAACATAAGCACTGAGCAAAAAGAAAGCTAACAGGCAATAAAGTTCCAGCTGCAGGTGCTGCTCTTACTGTTCTCAGGGTGGTTATATGAAAATGCTCACACATCCTTCATTCATCCTCATTTGCTTGCGGGGCATTGACACATCTTCCCATTAGCTATTGGTTCACCTCAAACCAAAAAACTGCCTTTGTGTGTGTATTTAAGTGGATTTGTTGCACTAGGGCAGCAGAGCACTTTAATCCACTTCAGGGTTTGAAATTAGCATGGTGCCAGGTGCATTTTGCACCTAAGGATTCTCCATTTGCGAGCACATCAAAAAGTCCAGGTGACATTTTTTGTGCCTGGCTGACACTGAAGGATTACTGAAATGTATGTGCTATGGACTGCAAGAAGATCAAACCTATCCATTCTTAAGGAAATCGGCCCTGAGTGCTCACTGGAAGGACAGATCGTGAAGCTGAGGCTCCAATACTTTGGCCACCTCATGAGAAGAGAAGAAAAGACCCTGATGTTGGGAAAGATGGAGAGCACAAGGAGAAGGGGATGACAGAGGACAAGATGGTTGGACCGTGTTCTCGAAGCTACCAACATGAGTTTGACCAAGCTGTGGGAGGCAGCGGAAGACAGGAGTGCCTGGCGTGCTCTGGTCCATGGGGTCACGAAGAGCCGGACATGACTAAATGACTAAACAACAACAACAACAGTGTGCTTTGAAGCCTTGGAGTATATGTTAAGGATATACAATATGTTAAGTAGTTTAACAATAAAGAGTAGAGTGTTTTGAAAACTGAAGCACTATACCAATATTTTTATTGTAAACACCAAATTAAGCATGTATTAGCAATTTCTGATAACAATGTGATATTAACAATGTGTCTCTTATGTGAATTGCATATTAGTTCATGCTTATCAAAATAATAAATAAAAAGTGTTGCCGATACAACCCCTCCCCCAAATAAAAAGGCAACTAGACGCTCTGTTTTGGCGCCCACAACCCAGGTCCTAGGAGCCATTTAGCTCCTAGCTTTTCCATCCCAGTTTCTATCACTGCTTCAACATTGCAAAGCTAAAGCTTTTGAATGCGTTTGAATTCCTCCCACAAAACTGCAACAGTCTGCAAAGGTCCACAGTGAAGGAAGAGACGAAGATTTGGACAGCCAAGCATTTCTCCTCAGTTTTCATTGGTCTTTTGCAAAGGTGGACCTCAGCTGTGGCTGAAGCCATGATGTGCCCTCAGTATTAGAGCTGTCGTCTGCTAGCCAAGCACTGGCTAACTAATTAACATGAGCAATAATCAGTGTTTCTGGCTATAGGTGCCTGTGGCATTTGCCTCCTAGATGGGTCATGAGCAAAGAGTTAAATGAGTGTAATGTGATTGGCCAGAGAGGAGGAGGAGAGAGTCGGAGTGTGTGGAAGTCAGTTGAGAGTTGGGAGTTGGAGAAGGACGAGGGAGGATAAGTCTGTGGGTTGGTCAAGTTGTGTGGTGAGAGAGTGAGAGGAACTGTTAGGTGGAGTCAGATAGATAGTTGGGATAATCAGTTTGAAGTTGTTAGGAACGTATAGGACAGTTAAGGAACTAAGATTAAGACACTGACAAGAAAAACTAACTGAAAACATAAGCTTGTTCATGCCTATAAAATAAACTTGGATTATTTGTTAATGTTAACAACTGTCTGGACTCTGTGTGTACCCGAGAGCAACAGGTTGGTGGCAGCGAAGAGGCAATCACAGTGGTGGCACAGGGATCAATAGACCGTCAAACGTCCGGGGACCCTGTGTGAATGCCACAGTGTCCAACACTGCATTCTTGGGGCAGCCTTGATCTCCACCACATGACAACCGCAGCCGTCAACATGCCAGGAAAATACTGGACATCTGATCCGGCCTTGGCATTGTCAGAAAGGTGTAGTTCAGCTCATAGGCATCTGCTGCTTGTTTGTTTTTCTTAATGATTTTTTAAAATTCATTTTATAACAGAAATAAACAACACAAACAGAAAAAACAAACAATACAAACAAATGCTTGTCTTATCCTTGTTTTTTCTAAACATTATTATGTGGGCTTCCCCAAGTCCCCCCTATCTGATTTTCATTTTACCTCATCTTTAGCAGTTTACATATATCATAATTTCTAACCATTTTTTTTTGTTATCACGCTTACTTTAACCATAAAAATCTTTGCATTTTATTACAGTGGTACCTCTCAGGTTACATACGCTTCAGGTTACAGACCCCACTCACCCAGAAATAGTACCTTGGGTTAAGAAGTTTGTTTCAGGATGAGAACAGAAATTGTGCTCCAGCAGTGCGGCAGCAGCAGGAGGCCCCATTAGCTAAAGTGGTACCTCAGGTTAAGAACAGTTTTAGGTTAAGAACAGACCTCCAGAACGAATTAGGTACTTAACCCGAGGTACCACTGTACTTACAAATAATACTATTTTAAAATACACTATCTTCTACTTCTAACCCTACAACCTATATCCGCTTCCAAAGCTATTCTAAGATTTAAATATTAACATAATTTTTCAAATATTCCTTAAACGTCTTCCAATCTTCTTCCACCGTCTCTTCTCTCTGGTCTCGGAGTCTCCCAGTCAGTTTGGCAAGTTCCATATAGTCCATCATCTTCATCTGCCATTCTTCAATAGTTGGTAAATCTTGTTTCTTCCAATATGGGCATCTGCTGTTGATTAGTGGTTGAGGTATGAGGAATTCCAACAATCACACAGGAGGCTCCCATCACGTGTGTACAGCCATGGAAGATGCTGGATAATTCATTCTGCAGGCATGTAGCTGCAAGCTTACTAGCAGTGCTCAGCACAGGACACTGGGGTCATGGCATGTTCTGGTTGCTGGCCCAACCATCCATTCAGGAAGTGCATGTGCAGAGCTCATGGCCCCTCGTACCTGTGCAAACACCTTGTGATGGTGTCTGCAGTTGAGTTCCCCCTTTAGTCTTCAAACACTTCAAGGTGGCAGTCATATCTTGCCTCTGCTCCCTTGACTCCCATTCAAGGGAATGCATGGGGGCAGTAGCAGGAAGACAGTGTGGTCCTCAGTTCCACCTTATATGCTTCCAGAGTATCACTAATTTCGGTGATATTAAATCCCACACCAGCAAAAACAGTTTATGCAATTACAGCTGATTTGTGCAACAAACCCACTTCCCCCAAAAGCAGTGTGGCATAGTTGGACTGGGACTTTGGGAACTAGGGTTGTTGCAAGGATTAAATAAGGAGGGAGAGAATCTTGTACACCACCTTGAATTCTTTGGCAGGAGTGCCAGCTTGAGTGCCTGGGGCTGTGGGTGCCATGCATCATGCATGGCCCTGGCAATGAAATTTGTGGGTGCCCTGCCACTTCATGGGGAATTTTGTGGGTGCTCGGGCACCCAGGGCCCCAGGGAGTTGGTACCTTGGAGAAGAAGGTGGGAGAGAAAGGCAATAAATAACTTTTTGAGATAAGGAAAGTGACAGGAAAATACAGCGGAATTTCTTGACGCCACATTGTCTAACCCCCTCACAAACTGATTGGAATGAATGCTCAAGAAGCAGCCTACGTAGTGAAGTGAGCATATCTAAATAGATATTTTTTAAAATAAAATAAAAAAGCTTTGGTCATTTCCCACATGTTTCTCTAAAGGTCTCTTCTAAATGCTAATTTGTGACTATGATTTAACATTCCCCCATGCAAACTGGAAATTCAAGTGAAGAATTATTGCCCAGATTAATTTCATCACTAGAGTTTGGACAAGGTGAAGCTGTGTTGTCATATCACCTGCTCACTATGGATGTGAAGTGTAAATTCAGCAGCATCTGCATACAGGAGGGGTTGCCAAGTGCCAATAGGTGAGGTTGCGTGGTTGAGGGGTGTGTGCTGCCCATGGCAAGTTTGCAAATGTGCCCCCAAACCCAATAAGGTTATAATGACAGTAATCATTCAGGTATATTCAGCAAACTGAGGATAAGCTGCAGTTGTCAGCTTTGCCCATTTGGTGGCGCCAGCAGCACATCCTACAGCTGGTGGGATAGGCCATGGAGGTGAATGGTGGAATTCCAGAAATCGCTATTCCAGAAATAAAAATGTAAAAAAAAGAAGAAGATGTAGGCTCAAAATCACAGTAGGCAGATAATGTAGCACAAATGAAGCTTAATTACAATATTGTAGTGACTCTGCATGTTCATAGGGTGGAAGAGAGAGAGGGGGGGAGAGAGAGAGAAATGAAGAGACAGAGAATGGAAGGGAGAGAAAAAGAAAAGCATTATCCCACCCCCATTGGATTAGGCCCCACTCACCACTGGTATGGGGGCCCTGACCACTTCCCCTGCCCCTCTGGCAAGGGAATGTCACCCTCATCCCTGAAAATGCTGCCCACTCCTGGGATGCTATTATTATTTGTGACCTTTGTAATACAAATACACCCTAACTCCAAAAAGCTCTAATTGGAGCACATGGTGTGATTTCTAGCCCTTTTCTCCTCACAACAACCCTGCGAAGTGGCCTCAGCTGAGAATAGCCGACCCAAGATCTCTCCTTGAACATTTGCAGCTGAACAGGAACCCGGGGACTGACCTCACTTGCCTAAGCCTAACCCAAATGGTGGGATACCTGCATCCCTATAGACACCATGAGACTCTGTTCCCCACATCAGCCCCAATCACCATGGGAGAGGGGAGATGCAATCCAGCAGCATCTAAAGGACCACAGGTCCCTCAGAACTCCCCACTGGCTCTGCGTTAGGGGTTGTGGCTGTGTACGCACGAGACTTCTGAAGCGCATTCGAAGGAAATTCTTTCCCTCAAACATTTCCAAGCACTGTAATTTACGCTTAAGAGTTACAATTCCTGACAAGCCTTTACAAACTGCAGCGCCCAGAATTCTGTGAGGGAAAGAATGTCCCTCGAATGTCCTTTAGACACAGCCTAAAACCATCGAATCCCCGCGACAGGGTGAGCTCCTGTTGCTCGGTCCCTGCTCCTGCCAACCTAGCAGTTCGAAAGGACAAAGTGCAAGTAGATAAATAGGTACCGCTCCGGCGGGAAGGTAAACAGCGTTTCCATGCGCTCCTCTGGTTTGCCAGAAGCGGCTTAGTCATGCTGGCCATGTGACCCGGAAGCTGTACGCCGGCTCCCTCGGCCAATAAAGTGAGATGAGCGCCGCAACCCCAGAGTTGGTCACGACTGGACCTAATGGTCAGGGGTCCCTTTACCTTTACAGTGGTGCCTCGCAAGACGAAATTAATTCATTCCGCGAGTTTTTTCGTCTTGTGATTTTTTTCGTCTTGCGAAGCACGGTGTCAGGAAAGTTTTGGAAAAGCTTCAAAAATCACCAAAGTCTTTAAAAACCTCAAAAAAGGCTACCACACCGCGTTCTATGAGTTGCTCCTCAAAGTCAAATCACAACTGTATTAACGGTATTAAGAAAAAGGAAACAAACTTGCAAGACGTTTCCATCTTGCGAAGCAAGCCCATAGGGAAATTCGTCTTGCGAAGCAGCTCAAAAAACAAAAAACCCTTTCGTCTAGTGAGTTTTTTGTCTTGCGAGGCATTCGTCTTGCGAGGTACCACTGTACTTTAAAACCATCGAACCAAAGGCTGGTAGTTGGTGACCACAAGCTGCATTAACCCGATGTGAAAAGGATAGGGTTTGTGGGGGGGAGACTTGCAACTCTCCAATTGTCATTGGACTACAGATGCCATGATCCCTGTCAATTCAGCACCAGTAATGGGACAATATCCTTCACTGTACCTGAGGGCAGTAGTCAATACAAAATGGGAAGCCCTGCTCTCCAACACCTTGCCGTCGCCTCCTGCCTGCCCCTCAGCATCTTGCCACCTGAGGCAGCTGCCTTGCTCTGCCTTGTTGTCCTTCATGTGCCCCCCCCCCACCACCTGGTCTCCTGCCAAGCTACAAAGTCTCTTCTCCCTCCTCAGAGGGGAAAAGGCCAGAGAGAGCCCTGAAAGAAGGTAGAGATAAAGGGATGTAGCCAACTAAGTTCATACTCACACCATACATTTAAAGCACCTCTTTAAACAGTTGCTGCTTCCCTCTAAGAATTCTGGGAACTGTAGTTTTGTTAAGGGTGCAGAGAATGGTCAGGCAGTCTCTATTCCACTCCCTGGGCCTGTTGGGGGAATGGGATTGACTGTTAAACCACTCTGGAAATCATAGCTCTGGGAAGGGAATGGTGGTCTCCTAGCAACTCTCACCGCCCCTAACAGACTATAGGTCCCAGGAGTCTTTTGGAGAAGCCATGACTGTTTAAAGTGGCATCATAGTGCTTTAAATGTGTGAATATGGCCTAAGTCATACTCCGAATAGACTCACTGAAATTAATAAATGATGTTAGTCATATCCATTAATTCAATGTTTCTACTCTGAGTAGGACTTGCACTGGATACAACTCAAAGGTTTTACTTTGTTTTTAGTGTATTCTTAACTAGTTTTTGAACTCTGTTTTTAATTGTCTTTTACCAACATTTTAATAACTTTTTTTGCAAACCGCTTTGAAGTTTTATTGCAATCAAGCAGTATATACATTTTGTTAAATGAATAAACTGGGAATAGAGAGGAAGGGGGGGGGGGGAGGAAGCTACTATAGAAGGAAGAAGTAAATGTAAAAGGAGCCAGGAAGGAGGATGAAAGGAACTGGGAGTCTCAGCAGCTGAACAGGATAATATAATAAGCATTGAAGGAGAAGCAGAGATGAGTAACAAAGAACCAAAACCTTTGAAAGAACTGTGAGAGGGAGGGAAGCAGGAAATCAAAAACCTTCTCCACTCAGGGGTAGGGAACCTCCAGTCCCCAGGCCAAACCTGGTCCAGCAGGCTTCTCCATTTGGCCCACGAGGCTGTTTTCCAAAAACCACACTCACCTGCCCCACAACTGATGTCATATGTGGGTAGAGATTCAGGTGGAGATACCATTGCTGCAGAAAGTAGGATTGAACTCCTCACCCATGACCTGATGCACAGGAAGTTCAAATCTGCTTGGTTACTATTTCCCCACATCCCCATGGGCCAACTTTGACAGGTCGGTGGGACTACCCACCTGTCAATCACCTGATGTGACTATGATGCCATATGCTTGACAGGGAGACGGTCCCACCGACTAGTCAAAACTGGTCTGCAGGGCAGAGGAAGATAAAGATCTGGCCCACTGGGCCAAATGTTCCCCCACTATTCGATCCCTCTAAGTCAGGGGTGTGGGGAAACATTTGGCCCAGTGGGCAGCGCTGTGGACGCGGGTGGCACAGTGATCTAAACCACAGAGCCTAGAACTTGCCAATCAGAAGGTCGGCAGTTCGAATCCCTGCAACAAAGTGAGCTCCCGTTGCTCGGTCCCTGCTTCTGCCAACCTAGCAGTTCGAAAGCACGTCAAAGTGCAAGTAGATAAATAGGTAGCACTCCAGTGGGAAGGTAAATGGCATTTCCATGAGCTGCTCTGGTTTGCCAGAAGTGGCTTAGTCATGCTGGCCACATGACCCGGAAGCTGTACACCGGCTCCCTTGGCCAGTAAAGTGAGATGACACCGCAACCCCAGAGTCGTCTGTGACTGGACCTAATGGTCAGGGGTCCTTTTCCTTTACCAATATCAGAGCCAGTATCAGCGCTGAGCTTGAGAAAAGCCAAGCCTTTGCCCCAAATACATCATTGCAGCAAATCATTTCGCAGCTTCCAAAGTCCGATTGCATATCAACGGAAATGAATGAAGTCAGAAATTGTGAGCTGACTTATGTCAAACTCTGCCTCTGCCCGCCGCTATTTTGTGACTGGTGGGCCTCAGGGATTCTCAACCCCCCTCTCGAATGGTCCCCTGGGGATAGAAAGTTTGTTCACCCCGAGTTAAGGTGATCCTCCTCCAGGGATAAGGAACCACAGAAGGAGCTACAAGGCCTGGCTCAACCCTCACCAATAGCAGCATTGCAAATGACTTAGTCAATGTAGCAGCATAGTCAATATCCTAGGGGTTTTCTTCTGACCCAAATAACCCGGCCCTTCCCTTGCACTTTTCCAGTCTGGACTTTTGGTGCCTTGAAAAATTGTGCCAGGATGACTCTTCTGATGAAGTCAACTGTTAACCAGGTTCTGCCTAAATCTCCAAATTAAAAAAAGGGGGGGAGGAGGAGGATACTCCTTTTCAACCCTTGCCAGGAAGAGGTTATTTAAACGGAGAGTACAAATTAAAAGAATTAAAAAACCCAGCTCTAATTAAAGACCACAGCGAGTCAGGCAAGGAGTTTTGGCTCTGCCCCTGTTATCTTGCTCATCCCAGAATGCTCCAGACAATTTGAAATGTCACAACGTTCATTAAATGTTCATTAAGGGCGCCACCAAATCAAGGAAAAATGGGATAATAACACTTCGCGCCGGTGTCGGGTTTTCCACTCGGAGATCATTAAGGAGTTTTCTTTTCTTAACAAATTATTATCCTTCTCCTTTTCGAGACACAGAAGCAAAGGTAGAAATAAGGAGCAGTGAGAAACCAATTTGTCCTGGGGCTGAATTGCCGGGAAGAAGACATGAGTGACCCGCCTTTGAGGACAGGGATGGCAAAGTTGTGGCCCTCCAGATGTTGGTGCACCCAAACTCCCATCAGCCCTGACCATTGGACAGGTGGGAAGAAGCTGATGGAACACATCTGGAGGACTACAGATCTAGCCCTGATCTATGTCTCCGTCTCGCTAAAACCTTCCAGGGTTAATTATTGATGATCATGAACCCTATATTTCTTCCACAATGCAACTCAAAATGTTGTACATAAGATTGTTTTTATATAGTGGACAGATGAAGAATCAGAAGTTCTTTACTGTCTGAATCTTATTTTTCTATCTCTTTTAACCTCTTTTCTACTGATATATTTTTTAAAAAAATCTGTTTCTTTCTCTATTTCTCTCTCTGCCCCCCCCCCCAGCTTTTTGTGTTTTTATTGTATCTAGATGAAAGACTTGGTTTGCTTTTAAAAGGGGGGGATATTACGTTTCATATTTTTCTCTATAAACCTTAATAAAAAATGTTTTTTAAGAAGTTGTACATAAGATGTTTATTATTTTGTTATTTATATTTTTAGCCCATAGGATTTGGGGTAGTCTCTGATCCAGGAGCTGACCAGACCCAGATCTGTATAGCTTCAGCTAGAACCTGCTGCAATAAAACCACAAACCTGCACTTTCAGGTTGTGCAATTATTGTAAGGTCTTGGATGACAAACCCACACCCTACATCAGTGTTTGTTTGTTTCTGTGTGTGTGTGTGTGTGTGATAATGGAAGTGATAGGAAAATGCGCTGGAAAGTGTGGAATATGCTGACTTTAATGCAATTCATCTAACCTCCCTGTCAACAAACCAGAATGAATGCTCAATAAATAACCAATGTCATCTATTCTCTGGATGAATAAGCCAGTCGTCCGGATGCGCCCAGGGACAATGATATCTCATTATTGTGCTGTCAGGAAACAAATAGGGCAGAACTAGTGCTGCATCACTCAAGGCCAAACTAGATATGATGGAGAAGCCCCATGGATTCATCAATGTTGACATCCATCCGTCTCAGGAGTGAGTCTTTAGAGGTGAAGTCAAATGGTTGGAGAGTTCCTGCGCCTGCTGTGGTTGTAGAGACTGATGCAGGAGAGACATGTTTTGTTGCAGCTGGGGCAGACGAAGGTGTCCATTTGTGCTGCTGCAGATGCACCATAGTGTTTCTTCTCTCTGTAGTCCCAGTAGTCATTCCTCCTCTGCTATGGATTCATGACCTAGACCGGCATTTAAATCTGAAGTCAACACTGGCAATGGAACAGAATCCTTCACCCTACTCGAGGGCAGGAAGCTTCCTTCGAGGGTGCATGGTATGTAGTTCTGTCTGCATTTGGCGCCTGAGGCTGCTGCCTCACTTTGCCTCCTTGCAGGGCCGGACCTGGGTGCAGGGCATGCTCATGTTTGTAGCCCTTTAAGCATGTGAATCTGCTCCTTGAATGAAGCTCTTTTCTCTCCTTCAGCAGACAGAACGGATCCTGTAGGCATCAGCCCATTCCTCCCTCCCTCCCAACCTCTTCCTTTCTTGTTTTTGTTTTCTTTAATGCACCAAAATTCAGTTGGCATCTTTCCCCAAGTAGCTAAACCAGCACTTAGAAGCGCATAATTGCAAAACAACCTGTGCCACCGCAGCTCTACAATGGGAGGGATTGGAGGGGATTAGAGCATTTGTACGTTTTTCATCCTCCTCTTTTGTGAGCAGGCATCGCAGCATATTTTTAGATCCTTCCCTTGGAGCAGCTCCTTCTCAAGGGCTTCTGTTCCCATCTGAATTAGGCTGGATGCTCCCCTTGTGACAGCGACTGGCTCCAAATTAGCTCTGGAGGTTATGCAATGCCTTGACCTCTTGCCAGGGGTCATTTCTTGTACATCTCGTCAGGGTTTTGTGACACGTCGTCAGGAGCAGAAGCCTTATGGGATGGGAAACCACATTGATGGCAAGCCCAATAGAAAATGGCAGCTTTTGCTTCAAGCAGGGCCAAATAAAATGGTCTGACAATGTGTGATGTGAGATAATTGCGCAATGTGGTCAGGAAAAACAAGGATAGCTGGGAATGGACGACCAGGCAGATATGTACTGGCCCAAACTTAAAGACCTTTCCAGGCACATAAGTGAATAGAAGACTTATGCAGCATCAGCCCTTATGATGGGCAGGCTGTAAAAAGTTTCTGGATTACCCTCCTCAGAGCTAAAATTCCCAGCATCCTTAGCAAACCACTTTCCCCAGGATTCTTTGGGGGAAGCCATGTGCTTTAAATGTACAGTGGAACCTCGGGTTACATACCGTCCTCCTTACGAACGCTTTGGGTAATGAGCTCCGCTAACCCGGAAGTGGGTGCTCCTGGTTGCGAACTTTGCCCAGGGATGAAAGTGGAAGTTGCGCACCAGTGGCATGGCGGCAGCGGGAGGCCCCGTTAGTGAAAGCACGCCTCATGTTACGAACGGTTTCGGGTTAAGAACTGACCTCTGGAAGGAATTAAGTTCATAACCGGAGGTACCACTGTATGGTGTGAGTGCAACCATTTTCTACTCTGACATGGGTTCTTCAGGGGCCCAGGTAATAATAATAAGAATAATTTTATTATTTATACCCCACCCATTTGGCTGGTACAGGTACAGGTCTTTATCACTGCCTGCTATCTGAATGTTGTAACTAGATATTTTATTTTATTTTATTTATTTTATTATTTTATTTTACAAGACTTATATATTGCTTAATCATCAAACCACACACACACACACACACACACACACACACACAAAATGTTAAAAACAGCTAGCCTAACACTTTGAACATGGGAGTTGCCTGTAAATAAATGGATCGTGGGTCTGGGCCATGGTATGAATGAACATGATGCACTAACCGTGATGAATGTTAAGGAGGTCTGGACCTGAGCAGTGCTTGGATGGGGCAACACCTGGGAGTCCCATTCTCCCACAATGCTGGCAATAAATAAAGAATGTTTTGTTGGTTTATTATAGACATTCTTGGGGTCATCCTTCCCTGTCCAGTGCGTTGGTCATATGTATTGCGTCTGACTATCTGGACATCATGGAGATGCACATCTCTAGCAATTTCCCAGCAACATGTTGAGAAACATAAATTTCTCCTAGTACCAGAAAGCTCACTCATGTCCTGTTCTAATGGTGGCTTTGAACATTACGGGAAGCCCTGAAAAGAAGGTGTTTGAGTGACATTTTGTGTGTGTTTTTTTTGCTCCTCTGGAGTACGAAGCATAGGAAATTGCTTTATTCCAAGTGAGCCTGTGGTGATCTAGCTCAGCAATATGTCTGCTGACTAGAAAGCAGCTCTTCAGGATTTATGGCAGGATCTTTTCGAACCCTACTTAGACTCAACTTGATACCTTCTGTATGCAAATCATGTACTCTGCCAGGGAACTATGACCCTTCCCCAAAATAAAGGAGCAATTTTCACACCTTCCTGTAGTGTAGTAAGAATTGATCAGACTTGAGCTTCTGCAGTGACCTTAGACAAGGCCCTGTTCTTCTGACCTCAATCTCCTCTGCCTTCACCTGTAATTATTATTATTATTAGTTATTATTAGTTATTAAATTTGTATACTACCCTATACCTGCAAGTCTCAGGGCGGTTCACAGGATAAAATTAGAATTGTTGTTGTTTAGTCGTGTCCAACTCTTCGTGACCCCATGGACCAGAGCACGCCAGGCACTCCTGTCTTCCACTGCCTCGCACAATTTGGTCAAACTCATGCTGGTAGCTTTGAGAACACTGTCCAACCATCTCGTCCTCTGTCGTCCCCTTCTCCTTGTGCCCTCCATCTTTCCCAACATCAGGGTCTTTTCCAGGGAGTCTTCTCTTCTCATGAGGTGGCCAAAGTATTGGAGCCTCAGCTTCACGATCTGTCCTTCCAGAGCACTCAGGGCTGATTTCCTTCAGAATGGAAAGGTTTGATCTTCTTGCAGTCCATGGGACTCTCAAGAGTCTCCTCCAACACCATAATTCAAAAGCATCAGTTCTTCGGTGATCAGCCTTCTTTATAATTAGAATATAATACCACAAAACACAAAGCAAAAACAACCCAATAACACCCCCCCCCAAACACACCTGTAGTATGAGGATAAAATATATGCATCTATTTAATGAAATCCATGTTCTGCCATTCCTCCATAGAATTCATGGCAGTGCACAGGGTTCTTCCTCCCCATTTTATCAGCACAACCACCCTATGAAGTGGGCTAGCCTGAGAGCGACTGGTCCAAGGCCACTCACAAATGCAGCTGTCACCTCTGATACCTTTAAATATTCTGAGGTAATGGGAGGTGAGGCAGCCAGGGTCCCTCCCCATACTCATCCTGTTTGCACACACACACACACACACACACACACAGACACCAATCTCCCTATGGTATGGCACACCTTGATATTTGCTTGCAACAACAGGCAAGTTGAGATGGATGGACGACAAGAGTAGGAGTGATTGGAAGGGAGAGCATTTAAGGGTGCTGTTGTCTCCTAAAGGTCTCTGTCTGGAGTCTTGGTTAAGACTTAACAATGGCGTACTGGTCTGTTGTGAGAATTGTTGCGATCATATAGGCGAACCACCTTGAAATGCTTGAAATGTGTTGCATAAATGCTAAGAATTATTGATTGGAGTTGATAAGGGCACAAGAAGAGCCAAGAATATCAGTTGCTGGAAACCATAGGAGTGGAGAGTTGCTCTTCTGCTCAGGTCCTGTTTGCGAGTTTCCCACAAGGCATCTGGTTGGTATATAGTTTGGATTTGATATCCCGCCTTTCACTCCCTTTAAGGAGTCTCAAAGTGGCTAACAATCTCCTTTCCCTTCCTCCCCCACAACAAACACTCTGTGAGGTGAGTGGGGCTGAGAGACTTCAGAGAAGTGTGACTAGCCCAACGTCACCCAGCAGCTGCATGTGGAGGAGCGGGGAAGCGAACCCGGTTCACCAGATTACGAGTCTACCGCTCTTAACCACTACACTACACTGGCTCTCTGGTTGGTCCCTGTGAGAACAGGAGGCTGGATTAGATGGGCCATTGGCTTGATCCAGCAGCTGTTCTTATGTTCTTATGTTTGATCAGACCACAAACCCATCTAGCCCAGCTTCCTGTTTCTCTCAGGGGCAAGTCAACTGCCTCTGAGAAGCCCACAAAGGGGCAGAGGCTGGAGACTCATATCTGCACATTGCAAAAAGCCAATCAGCTAGCCATTCATAGCAGCTTCTTGTGCTTTGCCCTGGTGGCCATATTTATTGCTTTATTGTGTTTTTATTTTACTGTTGTGAATCAACTTGAGATTTTTAATAATAATAATAATAATAATAATAATAATAATAATAATAATAATAATAATAATAATAATAATAATTTATTTATACCCTGCCCATCTGGCTGGGCTTCCCCGGCCACTCTGGGTGGCTTTAAACAAAATATTAAAATACAGTAATGCATCAAACATTAAAAGCTTCCCTAAACAGGGCTGCCTTCAGATGTCTTCTAAAAGTCTGGTAGTTATTGTTCTCTTTGACATCTGGTGGGAGGGCGTTCCACAGTGCGGGTGCCACTACCTAGAAGGCCCTCTGCCTGGTTCCCTGTAACTTGGCTTCTCGCAGTGAGGGAACCACCAAAACAAAACCACAATGCAGTCCAGATATATGTTAAAGCAAAATATGTAATTTTCTACATCCGCTTCTTAGCACATCCTATAATGGGAAAGGTCACCATGTGTACTGGTTCATGCCACTTTATCTTCCCAGCGACAAGAACTTTATGAAGATGGTAGGTTAAGAGAGAGAAGAGTTCCTCACAGCAAACATGTAAGATATGATAGTAAGATAAGGTATGCTTAAATGCCCATGTACACTCCTCAGGTAGATACTGTCCTATCAGCGGTTCCTGTGAATGGCTGGGTGTGCATGCATGCCTATATCTGGGATGTGTGCCTTTCAGTCACCATTTGCGCATGGCTTTTCCCATAGCAAATATGCTGCAGGATAAATGCAAAGACCGCAAATGTCTATTCCACCCTTCAGTGAAAAGCTGAAAAACACAGGTTTGGCACAGGTTCGGAGGGGATTCCAAATGTTGGGGTTCATAGTTCATGTTAAGTGTGGACCCCGTGTTTCATGTATCAAGGACTCAGTTTGTGGGGTGCTGCAAAATGTGTGGGGGTTTTTTTTGCTGCAAAACAACTGCAAAATTTTGGCACAGTTTTTGAGGGGAATTCAAATTATGGGGTTCGTAGTTGCCTCTCTCAGGGAGGCACACAGAAAAAATTGTGGAAACAGTGAAAATATATTTTTCAGAAACAAGCAAAATTTGCACCCTACTCTGAAATGTGAGCGGATCCCTTGCTTTCCATTCCAACCCAGATTTTTGCGTGACGTGGAACCCTGCATACTTCTATCTACTGTCATCGACAGAAATTGCGGCAACTGGAAATGGTATCAGCTCACCTCCCTTACCTTTCCCCAGATTGTTACCTAAGCAGAAGAAGAACAAAACAATATCCAAAACTTGTAAGCAATGTTTACGGCAACTCCAGATCTCACAGAGATCTCATTCTTGCAATATTTCCTTCCAAACAGCCGCATCATAAAACTTGCAGCTGGGGAGACAGCGCTTGCTACAGTGACAGTAAAAAAAAATATCTGAAGATATGTGCAAAGAATTTGTGGGGGAAGGTTCTTTTTCAAACAAGTAAGTCAACAGGTTGGACCTCTGACCTCTTTTTTTCGGCAAGTTGACAGCTTGGTTACTCTGTGGCAATACAAAAGTGATTTAATGCACATTTTCTCGGCTAGATTAGGCAAAAGGTCCACCAGATCCAGGAAGGTTTCCAACAATGGCCAGCCAAGTGCCTCTGGGAAGATCACATGCAGGCGATTGCCTTCATCTATTGTTTGTCCTCGGAAACTGGTGCAGGTAAACTCTTCCTGAGCATGGAGGCTTCACTAGCTTTCAAAACTGATAGATCATTAGGAATTTCATATGTACACCTTAAAGCAGAATAAGAATCAAGAGTGATTGGTCACCGCATCACAGGAAAAACTCTTCTGGATCAGGCCAGTGGTCCATTTAGGCCAGCAGAGAATCATAGAATTGTAGAGTTGGAAGGGACCACAAGGGGCATCTAGTCCAGCCCCCGGCAATGCAGGAATCTTGAACCCAGGACACTGAGATTAAGAGTCTCATGTTCTACCAACTGAGCTACTCTCACTCCAACCAGGATTCAACTGCTTTGGCAAAAGCATATCAGACCAGTGCCTTCCCTATTGTATTTCCAGCTAAAAACATTCCTCTTTCAACAAGCCTTCTAAAATCTTTATCCCAGTGGGTATCCGTCATGAATTCAAATTGATTTTATGTGTTATTGTTTAAAAAATATTTTCAATATTAACAATTATTTTCTTAAATTCATAGAATCATGAAATTGGAGAGTTGGAAGGGACCATAAAAGGTAAAAGTAAAGGTACCCCTGACCATTAGATCCAGTCGCGGATGGCTCTGGGGCTGTGTGCTCATCTCGCTTTATTGGCCGAGGGAGCCGGCGTTTGTCCACAGACAGCTTCCGGGTCATGTGGCCAGCATGACTAAGCCGCTTCTGGCAAACCAGAGCAGCACACGAAAATGCCGTTTATCTTCCCGCCGGAGCGGTACCTATTTATCTACTTGCACTTTGACGTGCTTTTGAACTGTTAGGTCGGCAGAAGCGGGGACCGAACAACAGGAGCTCACTCCGTCGCGGGGATTCAAACCACCGACCTTCTGATCGGCAAGCCCTAGGCTCTGTGGTTTAGACCACAGTGCCACCCACGTCCATGGGGGGTGTCATCTAGTCCCACCCCCTGCAATGCAGGAATCTATTTTATATATGTTTATGTAAATCGTTTTGCGATGCTCAGTGGGAAGAAATTCACAAATGGCATTTATTTATTCACTATTACTTGGGCTTGGGCTACCACAACCACCTTAGGCAAGGCTTCTGCCCAAATCGCTCCTGCAAAAGGACGACTGTATGGAGGTGACCTGACAGTCACCCCAACCCTGGTCCAGGGAATGAAATCATAGTGCTATTAAGCCACAATTTCCCGATCTCCCTTTGCCTTCCATGGGAGTTATCTTAAACTGGCCTGCCCATTTTACCTTTGCAGCCTGATTTGCAGAAAGACCAGGCAGCTGCATTCTTTTCTCTCCTTCCCTTGCTAGTTCTTTCCACTCCTCCCAAACCCATCCCAGGAAAGGAAGCCAAATGCCATGCTTGAGAAATACTGAGGTGCAATTGCCTTCTCAGACAGGTTGCACACAGCGATAGATGTAGCTCTATTGATCCATCGTAGAAATCCAAAATCCACAATATGGCAATACCTTTATTAAGTCCAACCAAAAAAGTAACAAAGGTGTTCTGTATGGTTCACAGAACTGTAGAGCTGGAAAGGACCATAGGGGTCATCTAGTCCAATCTCCTGCAGTGCAAAAATTCCTTAGTTTGATTATTCCACAGACAGAATCTGCCATGAAAACAATGACGGATTATATGTCATCATAGCAGAACACTGTGTCTTGCTTTTCTAAACAGTAGGCATGCAAAAAGAAAAACCTGGGCGGCTTCTTATGGTGAGCCAGTAGGTCTGCAGTTTCTGCAAAGGACGACTGATTTTGCAACTAAAAGCATGGGCAAGGTTCAAAAACCTTAAAAGGTAATGTCTTTCTTTTCCTTTTAACTCATCCCCTTTTTTAAAAACAGTAATTTCCCAGTGACCGATACTGACCTGAAAGGTCAGAAGGTTTGACTTAATAGCCGGGAAATGTTCTTCCCCCATCCATCATTAGTACCTAATTAACAGCATAAAATATTTTGCAATAAATTTCAATGACACTGAATGGGTGGTTTGCGTTGCTTTTTTTTACAAAGAAACAGCCGCATTTGCATTTGAAAGGGCCACCAGGAGCTCTGGAGGAGTCCACCTGATGGCTTCTGCTGGGGCAAGATATCTCTCCTGTCTAGCTCTCAAGAAGATTTGGTGACCATTGCCCCCCACCCACCCTTTGTAGGGGAAGGAAATTTCCACAATTGCAAGACTCTTCACTTATTATCTACAGCACAGTCTCACACATTCTGGCATACTAAGATCTCTGGTATGTATATTTAAATATTTGATCTATGATGTCAAGGTGTGGATTTTCAAAATGTTCTGCTGCAATAAAAATTAAAGCAAGCACACCTGTCTTACGTGGAATGGGCATGGAATTAATATGAGGGTCTTCAAGCTGGTTGAACAAGCCTGGGCCATGTAACCTGATGGCGCCGCCAGTTGAGATCTTCACCATGAAAATGATTGTTGAGACGCTCATAGGAAAATATTGTTTTCCGCAGGTGCCTTCCTATGCTGGTGTTGGTGCACCTTACCTCGATGACACTTGGGCAGGGCACCTGATTGGATGCATCTGCAGAGCCAATCCACCATTTCTGCCATTGCATCCTTGCAGCCTCCATCTCAGTGCTGCCCTGCTCCGCCTGAGCCCTGTCTAGGTAAATGCCAGCAATCTCTAACTCAGCAAATTCTGCCCCAAATGGGGAAGCTGAGTCATGATACCTCCATAACTAGTCTGTATTTAACCCGAGGAAAGTTGAACTATGGAATTCCCTGGTCAGATCATGGTCTCCTGATATGTCTGGAGCTCCTTCACATGTTGGCCAACCAGGTGGCCAGGGTGGGGCATCAACAGGTAGTCAAACTTGTCTGTGTGTCCTGTGTCCCTCCTGTTTTCAATATGTTTTGGGATATCTGGAAGCCCATGATATGAGGCCCTCCATTGGCCTGGTCTAACCAACTCATGGCTCCTCCTCTCCCAGAACTGTTAAGGTCCCACACCACCAAGCTAGGAGAGGTGAGACAGCAACACCCAACAACAAGAACAACAATTTGTAATTTATATGCTGCCCATCTGACTTGGTTGCCCCAGTCTGGGCAGCTTCCAACAAATTAAAGCATCTGCCTGGCTTAGACTACCTGGCATTTGGCTCCTCCCCTCTCAGAATTATCTCCTTCAGATGCCACAGAACCTGAATGTGCTCAGTTCCCTTTTCCATTTCCAACCATTCTCCCTTTTGCATTGTGTCTTATTGAAATATAAACTGCAATTTCAAACAGTGGCCTGTTAGTGGAAAGACTGCATGTAAGCATATTTCAGAAACCGTTAAAAAAATTCCTCTTGCTTGGGAGTTTTACTATTACCCTCGTCTAACTTCATCTTCTCTGGTTTATATCTAAAACAGCAACACCACACAGACAAATTTCCTTCAGCCCAAAGGCCTCTCTGATGGAGTGCATTTACCTGATTAAAAACGCAATAGTTTGGTACACCTCCAGAAACCAAAAGGCCTACTTGCCGTGATGACCACTTTGTGTCATCAGTCATGACCGTAAGTCCTTTGAAGGGATAGAAGAACACCTCCATTGGACTTTGCTCAACAAGGAAGTATCGCTCAGGGGGTGGGGAACATTTTGCAGTCTGAGGGCCACATTCCCCTCATTGGCAGCCTTCAGGAGGCCGCTTGGCAGCAGTGGGTGTGGGCAGAGAAAGAAGTGAGTGGAGCAACAGGCAAATTCTCACCTAAGTACCTTAAAGGACAGAGGTTTTTATCAGTAGCCTCACAGCTCTATATCCTCTGTCCAGGCAAGCAAGAAGCATTGCTTGGTGAGGCCCCTGGCCCCGCCGTTCCCACAGAAATAAACACACAGACACGAATATGTTGGGTTAATGGAATAAATTAGGCCACAACATTATTGGTTACAGATGTGAGCGGTTTGGCTTAGGTAAGTGGATGAAGCAAGACTATATCCTGTCTCCTGCACGTCTACAGGAAGTCTTGAAAGGGTCAACCACCAATAGGGGGAGTCCTATGATATACATCAATTAAGAGCTCCCCCAGGGTCACGGAAGGGGTCATGGCATGGTCCCAGCCAACGCCCAGTCTTTGGACAGGAACCACACACCCGGATCCCTTTAAGGGGATACTCTTAGAGTGGAGGGGCAGGCAGAGGCAACAACCTCCCCTCCCATAACAAGGCTTACCCAGTGCCTAACCTTACAAAGTTGTGATGATTGCTACTAGGTAGGCAAAAACCAAATGGATGGTGCCAGTTTGCCAAGTGGAAAAATTCCTACCCAGCCCCAACAACCAGGCAACCAACATTAGTCATAGCAAGGCCATGCTTAAACCACACAAGAAAAGAGGGTGGATGGGCTGGGAAATCCAATGGAGGAGATGAATGGAGGCTGCCCCCTCCCAGCTGCGTTGCAGTTTAAACGACATGTGGCTATGCCCCCTGGCTAACCCGATTGGTCAGCAGGGGGCGTGACACGACTGGGAGTCCTAATGACTCCCTCCACCCAGTACTGGGTCACTGCGAGGTCCCAGATCTCCGCCTGCCATTGCTGAAAAGGGGAGCCATCTTAACACAGTTCAAGGACACATTTCAGCCAGATAAAAGGACTCATAAGAGGGCACAAAGCAGAGGAAGAATCCTGAGGGCCAGAGACACCTGAGAGTCCCCACCCCTGGTACAACTGAATTGCCCCATAGTCTTTTAAAACTTTTGGTTTATCACAGGGCAGCTGTGATTAGTGATGAATGGATCTTTGTGAATGAATCAAGGCCATTAAGGAGCTAACAGTTTCAATGGCCATCTAAGGCAGTTCTTGATGCTTGGTGTTTTGCAGGTGGGATACAGGCTGCACTGATACTTGATCTGAAATGATTTTTGTATGTTTGTACTGGTGATGTTTTTATTGTTAATTGCTTCAGATCTTTCATGGGAAGCAATTCATATATGAAACAACAACAAAAATGCCACAACAAAACAACTTTCCCCACCTGAATGCTGAAATGAAGAAAGGACCTCTATGTGGGAAGGACTATGAGTTCAGTCCCAGCATTGAAAACAAATTCCTAGGTTCAGAATGTTCTACAAAGCACCCTTAAAAAAAATCTAACTATAGGTTGGAATAGATGATCCTTGGGGTCCCTCCCTCCTATGATTCTAAGAAGAGCGCGGCTGGATTTAGACAAATTCAGCAGGAGGATTAGACAAATTAGTGAAGGAGAAGTCTATGGATGGCTACCAGGCATGATGGGTATATGCTGCCTCCACAGTCAGAGACAGTGATGCTTCTGAATGCCAGTTGCTGGAAATTGCAAGAGGGAAGAGGGCTCTGCTGCTAAAATCCTGTGGTCTGGTTGGGGTAACTGAAAGGACCAGATGCAAAGCCTGGGAGATATTTTGGACTCACAGCTGTCCATGGAGGCACAGGTCAATTCTGTGTCCAAGGCAGCTGTCTACCAGCTCTATCTGGTATGTCAGCTGAGACCCTACCTGCCTGCACATTGTCTCACCAAGGTGGTACATGCTCTGGTTATCTCCTGCTTGGACTACTGCAATGTGCTCTACGTGGGGCTACCTTTGAAGGTGTCTTGGAAACTGTGGCTGTTGGACTGGTGACTGGGAGTAGCCGCCAGGACCATATAACACTGGTCCTAAAAGATCTACATTGGCTCCCAGAAGTCGCCCAGAGGGGCTGGTGCAATCCAATCAGATGGGCGGCATTATTATTATTAATAATAATAATAATCCTGGTTGCAGGTTTCCCACAAGTATCTGGTTGGCGATTGTGAGAACAGGATGCTGGACTAGATGGGCCATTGGCCTGATCCAGCGGCCTAATCTTATGTTCTTATGACTGAAAGCCCACCTAGTTCACTACTCAATTCTCACAGCGGCTAAGCAGATGCCATTGGGAAGTCTGTAAGGAGGACATGAGCACCATAGCTATCTCCCGCTTATGCTGCCTGGCAGCTGGAGTTCAAGAGCATACTGCATCTGACATTGGAGGCAGCACATAGCAAGCTTGACTAGTAGGTACTGATAGCCTTAACCCACCTTTTAAAGCCATCCAAGTTGGCCACTCTCACTATATCTTTTGTTAGCAAATACTTTTAAGTTTACCTATGCAGTTCCTTTTGTCTCTGCTGAATCACTCCGCTTCAGGGATTTGAGGGTTCTAGTAAACAAAACAAAAGAAAACCTAGATTTGACAAGCCTGAAATCTGCCCCCCTCATTAAGAACACCAGCCATGTGGGGAATGTGCAGATATGAACCGCAGATTGCCCGGTTACTGTGCACAGTCTCCAAATGACATTGAAGAATGTGTGCAACTTGACAGCATTAAACAGGGCATTGCAAACATTGTGTATTCTTCACTTGGACATCAATGCATGTTCACCAGTCAAATGTGTGAAATGCATCCATTAATGAATGGTGTAAAAATTGGAAGATCACTCGAAGGTCATGCATATTCCCTGTTCGCCTTCCAACTGCATAAGCATTCTCTACAATAATGTCTGGTGAATTATGTCCATAATAACCAGGTGAATTATGCACATTCTCCATTCAGCTCACGTTAACACCTCCCTCCATGAATAAAGCCCTAGAATCTTGACAGATAGTCACACATTTCCCCATCTCTAATTTTCACACTGCTTTGATCTCACCTCTCTTGGTTGGTGAGTTTCAGTTTGTGGAATCGAACTATTTGCACCCTCTTATTCAACAGTTCTGCCAGTACTTTCTCTGGAGCCTAGAAGCTACTGGCTGGATTTATTTATTTTTTATTAGCAGCCAGAGACTTAAGCATCAAATACTTTCTCAATGGCGTGATTGAATTCAGAGTGCTTTTAACAGCTGGAGATTGATCAATGGGTTGGTGGGGCTGTGAGTGGGTCATGCAAATTCATTACTCGCAGAGACCTCGCCCAATCTTTTATGTGACAGAATTCCATTGTTCAGCAAGTACTGTTAGGTGACACAATGGGCCCATTATCTTAGCAATGCTGCAGCAGCTGTGTCAAAAATAAAACAAATAAATCATACTGGTTGCAGCTTGAGCTAAGTTTGTAATCGTTGCAACACTCACTGCTTCATTTTGTGTGTGTGTATTATTTTTTAAAATTACGAAAACAAAATAGACAGTGTTACATCTTGCAATTACTTTACCCCAGTCTGTATCTGTTCTGGATTTTAATTCTTTTTAGGCATTGTTTTTATCTATGAAATTACTTTTATTGTCACTTTGAGATTTTTTTTTATGGTGATATGTTAATGGAATCAAATAAATAAATATAAGCAAGGTCCCTTGGCAATTTGGCCATTTTCTGTATCATATTATCATCACCAAATTATTTTCATGTACAGTAATGAAAAGGAGCGTTATTTTGGATTTGATTTATCACATGCTTCCTTCAAATACTGTATTTGATTATATAGACTCATATGACCCAGCTGTCCCTATTTGCTAAGGATGGATCCTATTTTCTGGTACCTACCGTACCTTTGGTAAAACACTGTGTCGATAGTGTTCCTATTTGACCTTTTCAGGAGCTGGGGAAACTGTGGCACTGCAGATATTGTTAGACTACAACTCCTATCAGTTCTAGCCAGCATGATCAAGAATGACAGGAGGGTCCAACCAAATCTGGAGGGTCAAAGATTTGCCCTCACTCCAGAAGTAAAATCAGGAACAAGGTGCATTTTTATTCTAGCACACACACTTGTAAACTTGGTGCCCAATAAATCCCATGTCTTGCTGCTGCTGGGTCCTCAGCACAGTGCCCAGGGGACCAAGGCACCCCAGACTTATCCCAAAGTGGTTGCTAAGACCCAGCACCTCCAGATTTTTAATATTTGGTTGGTAGTTGGGCTGGCTGAGAAGAGCACTATAGGCAGCTGTCTACCATTTTCCATTTTCCGTCTCAGAATGATTCTGGGCCCCATGTGAGCCTGGGAATGCAAAAGAAGGACATGTAGCAGCTGGTGGCAGGGGCAGCGAGGCAGCCTCTGCCTAAAACTCTTGAGGAAAGGGATCCTGCTGGAGCCTGATAAATATTAGGGGATGAGGAGTGACTCTCACAAGGTATTTTCCCTGTTCATTGAGGGATGCACATCTTTGTTCCTGATTGCATTTTTGTGTGTATTTCTGTTTGTATGGTTGGATGGTGGCGTGTTCTGTATCCCTTTTTGTTTGCAGAGTATTCTATCTGCATAGGGGTCAGGTTGTACAGTGGTACCTCGGGTTAAGTACTTAATTCATTCCGGAGGTCCATTCTTAACCTGAAACTGTTCTTAACCTGAAGCACCACTTTAGCTAATGGGGCCTCCTGCTGCCGCCGCTCCGCCGGAGCACGATTTCTGTTCTCATCCTGAAGCAAAGTTCTTAACCCGAGGTACTATTTCTGGGTTAGCGGAGCCTGTAACCTGAAGCGTATGTAACCTGAAGCATATGTAACCCGAGGTACCACTGTATTGGTTTGGAGGATCCATACATCTCAGCACAGTCCATTATATTTTACAGGTTGTACAGGTTATACTATCTGCCCTCTTTTTCTTGGGGGGATTGCCTGTCTTTTTCAAGGAGGTGGTTGTCATTTTGAAGAAATTTCCTGGGTGTATGTGAGGGGTGTTCTTTTTGTAGAGTCCCCCCCCAACAGTAGGTATCTGAGCATCTTTAGTTTCTTCTTCTTCTTCTTCTTCTTCTTCTTCTTCTTCTTCTTCTTCTTCTTCTTCTTCTGTGAAATAGGTATTGTGACATGGTCCTAGGAGTGAGTTGTCACGTACCTGGCAGGCTACAATTGATGGCATTCAGTTTGGTGGGTTATAACTCAGGGAGGTCTGATTGAAAGATGTCCATGGAACCTGCAGCAGAGGAATTTGGCAGCAGGTTTCCCCACTGGCTGCAAGACAGGTCTAAGGCTTAAAGGCCTGGCTCAGATAAGACTCTTGCTTTATTGTCTTGGTGATGTTGCAGAACTTCACGGATGAGTGTGAGAAAGGTCTGGTGCTTCAATTTCCACAACTCCTGAGATCTTATCACCCAAATGACCAGATGCAAAGTGGGGGAGGGGGGCAGGATTTATATTTTAATTGCTGTTTAGCAGGAGAGGGAATTTTGGCAGGTGCCAGTCTTTATCATGTCTGCAGCACTGAAGAGAAAAAGTTGCACCTGCCAGAAGCATACTTGCTGGCTCTGCTCCTGAACTACTAATGGCAGCCTTATGAGGCAGAAATTGCATCCAGGAAGTTTTTCCTGGGATTGAGATAAGGGGGGGGGGGAGTGTCAGCAGGTTAATTTTTATCTGCTATTAAAGGCAAAGAAGGACCACTAAAAAAAAAGTTGGCACCTTTTCTTGCCATAATGCTTAAAACGCAACAGGAGACCTAAAACTAGGTTTTAAAAAAATTACCTGTTTCAGGTCACTTGGAGCAACTTGAAAGGAATTTTTATAACAAGAATGCATTTTTCCTTGCTCTGTATTTATTTATTCAAGGAAACTCAGTCCTTATTTATTCAAGGTAACTTCTGGAAGCTCTTAGGGCATAGCTGTCAACGTTTCCCTTTTTTTAAGGGAAATTCCCTTATTCCGAATAGGATTCCTCACAAGAAAAGGGAAAAGTTGACAGCTACGTCTTAGGGTTCCAGAACTTCCCCTATTGTTGCCCCAAAGACTTTTGTGCATTCTTAGGATCTGCCCAAAGCTGCTCCATTTTAGGTGGTGAAAACATCCCTTTGAGTCTGTTCCGGGAAGGATCCTTTTTTTCCTCCTCTTCTTCTGTGTAAACCTATTCAATTCTGATATAGGGTTGACTCCCTAAAATCGTTCCTACAGAATTCCCATGGAAGGGAATTTTCAGGAAGGGAATTTTCAGGTGCAGCTATCTGTGAATTTATCAAGCACCATTGCATTTAGTTCTCATGCCTGCTGGAATGCTGCCAGTTTCATCCATCTCAAAAGGATGGAAGTGTTGAATGTGATAGCCACCTTCAGCTGCATTGATGGGCAATCTAATCACCAGTCTCTGGTGAGTCAATTGAGTGATATGGAGGATGCAACCAGTTTCTATCACTGGATTTTTATAGTGGGCTGGAGAAACTTTCCCAGTGTATGCTAATTAGTCCTTTGAGAGGGGAAAGGGTGTGGGCGAAAGCTGAAATGTATCTTTTTTGTGATGCAAATTGTCAAGGTGAGACCGCAACCCTAATCCCTTTTACCTAGGAGTAAGACCCATGGAATTCAATATGACTTCCTTCTTAATAGGTATGGTTAGGATCACACTTTTGGACCTTCTTTTTAGAAAAATGAATACAAGAAATTCCCATTATGCATACACAAAACTTGGATGGAAATTGTATTTATTTTATTTTATTTAAATATTTTATTTAAATTATTTTATTTTTTATTTAAATATTTTAAATAAATATTTTATTTAAATTATTTAGACTCTGCCTTTCTGTTACTAAGCCTACAAGCCTATGTTTATCAACATAGGTTAAATTGAAATATTTAACAGCTAAATCCATCTAAAATGAGGGGTTTTTTTTACTTATATGTGACACTGAGTTACTGTAAGGGGGGAGAGAGGGGGGAAGAGAATAATAAAATTCTCACCTTAATACCAGAGACCAGTTGTATAAGGGGAGGGAAAAATTTGTTGGTTGTAGTTTTTGTTGTATATATTAAAACTAATATCCTCCGTGCCTTTTTTTAAAAAAGAAAATATATAAAGAAAATTGGGAGTTTTTGACAATTAATTACCAGATCAAAAACGATTTGATTTTTCTAGTAGTTTAACATTCAGAAAAAAATCAATTATTGGGTTTTTTTTGTTAGGTTCTGATGTTCTTTGATTACTGAAAACATTTCTTAAGATGTTGTATCCCAATTGTTTTTTCAGGATGTGGGGATGAAAAACAGCTTTAAAAATGCTTTAGCAATTCAAACACAACATATTAAGCAATACCTTTTTTTAAAAAGTCAGTTTGTGAATAGTGGTGGTGGGCATTAAGAAGAAAGTTGGTTCCTGCTGCTTTTAATTGCTTTAATATGAAAACTGCTTTCAGAATGGCTGCAATCCATGGGATGCATAAAAAAGGACTACCATCCTAAGCAGAGCACACACCTGGGAATAAGTCCCATAGAACTCAATGAGGCTTATTTCTGAGTACCGGTAGATATGCCTAGGATTTTAGTCCCACTGGAAGGAATGGGTTACAGGTTGTAGTTTATTATTAAGTACTCTCTGGAAATACAGAAACTGCTGTGATGATGACTAAGTAGCATCACATCCTTTGAATCTGCTGGCTTTAATTATGGCATGACTACAAAAGCAAGGAACCTGAGGACTATTTTCCCTTTAAGGAGTGATAAGAGCTGTTCCAAGGGACAGGCTGAAACTGGAGTCAGACTTTCCACTTTATATATATACACACACACACATACATATAATGACCTCTTTGCACACAGATATTTTGCAGCCAAGACTTTTCCTGGTATGTAGCACTACCTGCTTGGCACCTGTATGTTAGCCTCGGCCAACATGGCACCCTTCAGATGTTTTGCACTATAATTCTCATCAGCAGCGCTGGCAAGGCTAATGGGAGGACAGGAGGGTGATGAAGGTTGCTGTAGGTGATATCAATGTATATACAGTATTCAGAGTAAACTCAGAATCAATATCTAAATTTTGGCATAGAATCATAGAATCATAGAGTTGGAAGAGACCACAAGGGCCATCGAGTCCAACCCCCTGCCAAGCAGGAAACACCATCAGAGCACTCCTGACATATGGTTGTCAAGCCTCTGCTTAAAGACCGCCAAAGAAGGAGACTCCACCACACTCCTTGGCAGCAAATTCCACTGTTGAACAGCTCTTACTGTCAGGAAGTTCTTCCTAATGTTTAGGTGGAATCTTCTTTCTTGTAGTTTGGATCCATTGCTCCGTGTCCGCTTCTCTGGAGCAGCAGAAAACAACCTTTCTCCCTCCTCTATGTGACATCCTTTTATATATTTGAACATGGCTATCATATCACCCCTTAACCTCCTCTTCTCCAGGCTAAACATGCCCAGCTCCCTTAGCCGTTCCTCATAAGGCATCGTTTCCAGGCCTTTGACCATTTTGGTTGCCCTCCTCTGGACACGTTCCAGTTTGTCAGCGTCCTTCTTGAACTGTGGTGCCCAGAACTGGACACAGTACTCCAGGTGAGGTCTGACCAGAGCAGAATACAGTGGCACTATTACTTCCCTTGATCTAGATGCTATACATGTTTGAGTATGCCTTGGTTGATTATCATCCAGTGTATCAGGATGTCTCTAAATGAACTGTTTTTGTTTGTTTGTTTGTTTGTTTGTTTTTAAAGGTGGCAGCTCTAGATTGGGGGAAGGGACACACAAGACATTTGTACAATATGGGTCAGGTGTTACAGAAGGCAGTCTTTCTTAAACAACCCCCCCCCGACACAAAATAAGAAAAAAACACCTCATCCATTTTATCAAATGTTGGTTTCTCACATCTGTATTCCTGTAAGGGGGGGGGGAATTGCTTTTGGGGATGGTGTCTCCGAAAACTTTTACACATCACTTGGGAAAACAGGTGAACTAATGCCAGTGTACTGGAAGAAGCAAAAAATCACCAATGTCAAAGCAATGATTCTTCAACATCAAGGTCGTTGGACTGGTCATGTTGTACGGATGCCTGATTATCGTCTTCCAAAGCAACTACTCTATTCCAAACTTAAAAATGGAAACCGTAATGCTGGTGGTCAATAAGGGGTTTAAAGACTCTCTCGAGGCATATCTAAAGAAATGTAGTATAAACACCGACAACTAGGAAACACTGGCTTGCGAGCGCTCCAATTGGAGAGCAGCCTTTACCAAACGTGTCATGGGCTTTGAAGATGCTTGAACTCAGGACACAAGGGAGAAACATGCTAAGAGGAAGGCATGCTTGGCAAACCCTCACCATGATCAACTCCCACCCGGAAACCTATGTCTGTACTGTGGAAGGATGTGTGGATCCAGAATTGGCCTCCACAGTCACCTATGGACTCACTGAAGTGCGCATGCACACGAAAGCTTATAACAAGAACAAACAGTTGGTCTCTAAGGTGCTACTGGACTATATATATATATATATATATATACACACACACACATATCGACTGCGTCAGACCAACACGGCTATCTAAAAAAAAAAGCAAAGGTAAAGGACCCCTCACACTTAAGTCCAGTCACAAAGACTCTTGGGTTGCAGCTCACTTTACTGGCCAAGGGAGTCAACGTTTGTCCGCAGACAGTTTTTCTGGGTCATGTGGACAGCATGACTATGTCGGTTCTGGCAAAACCAGAGCAGCACATGGAAATGCTGTTTACCTTCCTGCCGGAGCGGTATCTATTTATCTACCTGTACTTTGACATGCTTTTGAACTGCTAGGTTGGCAGGAGCTGGGACTGAGCAACGGGAGCTCACCCTGTCATGGGGATTCGAACTGCCGACCTTCCAATCAGCAAGCCCTAGGCTCAGTGGCTAAGACCACAGCACCACCCATGTTAAAACCGTGTTCATGGAAGACAGTCTTACTCAGCTACAAGTGATAGCCAAAGAAGAAGAAAGAAGTTACTGAAAAGTTGTCTAGGAATCAGTAAAGCAACAAAACACAGACAAATGTTTTGTTGAAAGCGTCCTCCTTTATTGTTGTGGTTACTTCAACCAACTGAATTTGTTAGCCTTTCCAAGAACACCTATGCTTGTGTATCTCTGGAGAACCTCAAGCTCAGAACCCTTTCAGGTCTCTCTTTCTCTCCCTCACTCTCTCTCTCTCTCCCCAGTCCTTGGCATTTCCCACAAGTCACACCTCTTTCCCCTAGGCCACACACCACACCAACTCTGTATCCTCTTCAAGTGGATGAGAGGAAGTCAAAAGAGGACAAGAAGACTGCAGAGAAGCTGGATGAACGCTTTCCATGTGTCTTCGCAGCAGAAGATGAAGGGTAGATCCCTCTGCCTGAACTAACTTTTCCAGGAAAGGAGCCTGAGGAACTGAAGCAAATAGCAGTGATGAGAGACAAAGTTCTAGGCCTAAACAGACAAGATTAAAAATTGACAAATTGCCTGGTCCAGGTGGCATCCACCCAAGAGTTCTCAAAGAAACAGGGAAATGCTGATCTTCTCTAACTTATCCCTCAGATCAGTCTCAACAACTGAGAAGTGGAAAGCAACTGATGTAACACCATTTAAAAAGTGGGGGATCCAGGGGCAGGGAGCCTAGAAATTACACACCAAAATTTCAGGCTGCTTAGCTTAATGTGTATCGCAAGAAAACTGGGGGTGGAGGAGTGGCTGGAGAGACATGCATATGTGGAAAGCTCTGACTTTTGCATGGCTGTGTAGCCTGATGTCTAAAAGGAAAGCGTTAGAGGTCCCAACCACTTTTCTATCTGGCCCTGCCCACTACTATCATGTGACCCCACCCCCAAGGTTGCCCCCATGACAAAATGTAGCCCTGGGCTGAAAAAAGGTTCCTCTCACCCTTGCGCTAGAGGAAAATAAATATTTTCTAAATAATGCAAATACGTATTGTCAGGGTACACAGATCTGTGTTTTGCAGCTCATCCATTCTGATCTGTCTTTTCACCTCACTTCATTGCTAAGTTATCCTGACGGTTATCAAGAATTCAAGAAAAGACATTTCTCATCACAGTTCTCTCCTGTATAAGGTCCTGAGAGTATTACTGTGGGATGTACAACAACATCTGACATTTGTCGCTGTCATTGTCACTGTGTCTGCAGGCCAGGAAAAAAATGTCACCTGTTAAGATTGTGTGTGTCATGATGCTCTGAAAGGCACCAGAGCAAGACTGGGGGGGAAAGCCGATAATTGTATGCCAAAGATACGTAAATCTTTTGTCTCCAGGTTTGCAGATTTTTAGAAAATATATAGTATTTCTCTGTTTAAGCTAAATATTTAATTTTACAGGTTAGGTTTTCTTTGGTCTGTTTTGTTTTCATTTTCGTTGTAGTGTATGTGAATTATTTATTTATTTGGAATAAAATATTTTCATTCTAAACAAGGAAATTCAAATATATTTATTAAGTGCCAGGTTCACACATAATGCTAAACCCTGGTTAAAGTAAGGCAAGGTTTCTAAACCAACAACAAAGCATGGCTCAAAGGGGTAGTTTCTTTGTAGTTAACAAACCATGGTTAAGCAGCTGAGCTGGGTCAGGACCATCAAATAAACCGTAGTTTAATAAACCACAGCTTACTCAGCCATGGCTTAGCATTATGTGCAAACCTGCCAGTGTACATAGCTCGCTTTTCAGTCAAAACATTTGACATGGGATATGAACTGAAGATTTAAAATGCAGGTAAAATAATATCTCAATAAAATTAGCACACACCACGTGGGTTGAAGCTTCAACTGGTCCAAAATGAAGTCTGAAGTGTGCAGGGAATCTCCACCTCACACAGCTTCACTCCAGCTCATGGGAAAAGATGGAAACAATAGTGAGGAGTGCAAAGCTGGCACACTCATCCCCATAATACCATTTAATGTCTTGAGTTCAAACATGATGACAATACCAGAATAATATGGGTCCTACTATAGAGTCCTCGAGTAGAATGACTGTTAAAGGATAGTCTTTTAATGGAAGGTGCCTTCTGTCTGAAGAGTTCTTTGGTCCAAGCCCAGTTTAAAGAACCCTAAGAAGGGAGAACGGGACACGGGTGGTGCTGTGGGTTAAACCACAGAGCCTAGGACTTGCCGATCAGAAGGTCGGTGGTTCGAGTCCCTGCGACGGGGTGAGCTCCCGTTGCTCGGTCCCAGCTCCTGCCAACCTAGCAGTTCAAAAGTACAAAAAGTGCAAGTAGATAAATAGGTACCGCTCCGGCGGGAAGGAAAACGGCATTTCCATGCGCTGCTCTGGTTCGCTGGAAGCGACTTAGTCATGCTGGCCACATGACCCGGAAGCTGTACGCCGGCTCCCTCGGCCAGGAAAGTGAGATGAGCGCCACAACCCCAGAGTCTGCCACGACTGGACCTAATGGTCAGGGGTCCCTTTACCTTTTACCTTAAGAAGGGAGAACAGGTAAGAACTTGAAATCGTCCATCAACATTTAGCACCTGAGCTCATTTGGACACAGACTTCTCTGCTATGGTGAGATGCATTTCCATTTAAATTATAATAACTATTTCTACATTTGCCTCTATTGCTGTTTTTTGCATCTGTCTGTCTCTTGAGAGACAATGGAGTGAAGTCAAAGCGCTGCATTAGTAGCACCAAAGGGACTTCCCCAGAGCGCAAGCCTGGGCAGTGTGTATGGTGGTCCTGGGCTGCCCAGAAGACAAGACCCCCTTTCTCAGCCTCACTGATGTGGCCCAAAGGAAAGTAGAGCAATATGTTTGGCACCAGCTTGGCTGCAGAAGTTGCTGGAAGGAGGAATACAAGATGCCATCCAACCGTCTTAGGGGCTCCACTCTGGATTTGTGAAGGGTTTACTCCTTAGCCTTTTCTTCTCCTGAAGATATCCCACAAAGCAGCAGATGTTTAGGGTTACCTTCCCAGGTCGACAGGCCCCACCTGCCCCTCACTTCCCTCTACAGCATGGGCAGAAACTGCCTTCTTGACTATTGGTCTCACCCACTCGATCCGCTGGAGCCTGTCTTGAGAGCCAGCGTGGTGTAGTGGTTAAGAGCGGTAGACTCATAATCTGGGGAACCGGGTTTGCGTCCCCGCTCCTCCACATGCAGCTGCTGGGTGACCTTGGGCTAGTCACACTTCTCTGAAGTCTCTCAGCTTCACTCACCTCACAGAGTATTTGTTGTGGGGGAGGAAGGGAAAGGAGAATGTTAGCCACTTTGAGACTCCTTAAAGGGAGTGAAAGGCGGGATATCAAATCCAAACTACTCTTCTTCTTCTTCTTTGCACACAGCACTAGTCCCTCACTCACCAAGGGTCTGAGACCCATCGGCTACCCTCACCTGGTTTAGTCAGCCAATCAACACCATTTCCCGGGGTGTGGCTGCTGTCACATGATGATAGTTTCTAGGAGCCACAGGTGAGACCTGGGTGCAGGGTGGGGAACAAAGGTGGACAAGGAGCATGACGTGTCCCCCACCAGAGGTACTACCCTCCACTAATACCCCATACACACCCGTTCTTCCTGGAAGGTAAGGGGCAACCAATAGACTCTTGCAGAGGTCAGAATGTGCTTCTTTTTTGCTGCCTGTAGACAAGCTACTGTTATCTCCACTGCTCACCCCTGCTGCTGTTTGGCTAGCATCTGTCTCTCTGAGGAGACAATGGAGGAATGCACCTTTGGGTTGAGGTTGCAGTGGCTGTAGAGACCAGCGCGGGAGAGACTGATTTTATTTCAGCTGGGGCATATGAAAGTGTCCAGTTGTCCTGCTGCAGGTGCACCATGGCGTTTCTTCTCTCTGCGCTCCTCCCAGCGCTCATTTCTCCTCTGGTCTATGGATGCATGACCTGACTGCCTGTCTCCAGGCACTGCAGTCATCTGCAAGGGATTCCCAGGTGGCAGGGCTGATGTTGCCAGCCTCCATGTCATGTTTGCAGACATCTTTGTAATGCAGAGTTGGTCTGTCAAAAGGCCTGGTGCCAGAAGCCAGCTCCCCATAGAGCACAGTCTTTGAGGATCCTGCTATCTTCCATTCTGTGGACAATATGGTAATAAATAATTTTGGCCTACCAGTTCGGGGCAATGCAAGGTTTGCCACGATAAACCTGAGAAATACTGCATAGATCCCAAGTGTATAGTATATATGACAACAATGTGCAAAAGTTACTCTAAGAAGCTGTAGCACTTCAGAGCCATGAAAAATCCTACCAAATCCTGTGGGTTAACTAATTTGCATTCACTGACCTGAAATTATAATTAACTCAGGTAACACACACACACACACACACACACACACACACACACACACACACCAGCTCAAACCCTAAAACAAACAAAAAGAAAACATAGGGATAAGTAGTGCTTAGACTGCTTGGCTTAATAATGTAGATTGCCCTGTCTAATAATGGTTGCATTTACATAAGCCCCAAGGAGGCTTTGAAGTGAATGGAGGGGAGGGGATGAGCTGACACTTTTGCTGAGATCACTATTGTTTGACTGGAGACAGTTTTCTGCAAGACTGGTTTAACAAGGTAACAGTCCATTGACTCCCAGAGATGCCAGCCTCCAACAAAAGAAGGGGAAGGGAGCTTTGCTCTGAGAGCCGAAATTCCAGCCCCACCTCCCCGTTTCCAGATGGGGATGCCTTGCGCCCACACTTCTGGGTCTAGAGCTGCATTCAGAACCAAATAGTTTTGTCTACACAAGGGGAAAACCCCTTTAAAAACCACAAGAAATTGAGAATTACAGAGGCAGATCTGCACTCCAATTTTAAATGTTTGCCTTTTACTTGCAGTTTTGTCCAAAATATGTATCTATATATATATATTGAGAACTGTTGAGAACTGTTGGTAAGACTATGCTTGTATATTTAAGTATTTTTATACCATCTGGTTTTGACACATAAAGCCTTAATGCTTCAGGATGAGAATAGCTCAAGAACCCTTTCTCTCCATATGAACCTACCTGGACCCTGAGATCAGTTCCTGTGCCTCCTCTATAAGGGTGGCAACATAAGAACGGGCCATTTCAACACATGGTGTATGTGTGTACTTATGACTGGTAATTTTTTTGTCAAAGTGTATGTGATTTCAACTAAAATGAAAAAAACTTAAATAAAATCCAGAATGCATTTGTTTTTTGTTTTTTAACATTGTTGTTGTTTAGTCGTTTAGTCGTGTCCGACTCTTCGTGACCCCATGGACCAGAGCACGCCAGGCACTCCTGTCTCCCACTGCCTCCCACAGTTTGGTCAAACTCATGCTGGTAGCTTCAAAGACACTATCCAACCATCTCGTCCTCTGTCGTCCCCTTCTCCTTGTGCCCTCCATCTTTCCCAATATCAGGGTCTTTTCCAGGGAGTCTTCTCTTCTCATGAGGTGGCCAAAGTACTGGAGCCTCAGCTTCAGGATCTGTCCTTCCAGTGAGCACTCAGAGCTGATTTCCTTAAGAATGGATCGGTTTGATCTTCTTGCAGTCCATGGGACTCTCAAGAGTCTCCTCCAGCACCATAATTCAAAAGCATCAATTATTTGGCGATCAGCCTTCTTTATGGTCCAGCTCTCACTTCCATACATCACTACTGGGAAAACCGTAGCTTTTACTATACGGACCTTTGTTTTTTAACATATTTTTTTATTAAATATTTCTTGGTTTACAAAAGTATGTGCAATGTCTCTTTTTTCAAGTTACATTTTCTACAGATCAGTTTCATTTGGTTTTTTTTTAATTTTTTTTATTCAAAGTTATAACAAAACATATTTTCCAAAAACATATCCTTATTCCCTCCCCATTTTTCCTCCCCCCTCCCCCCACAAAACCCATCCCCCCACCCCACCCCCCGACTTCCCTCAGTTCCAGTCTTTGGTTTCTCCAATAATGCTATTTTCTGCATGTTACAGAGTTGTATAGATCCTCCAACTGTTTAGCTAATTATTATCAGTAAAAAAAAATAAAAAAATTGTGGATGTTTGTTCAAAAGATGCCAAGGAGTCCAGTTCGCTTTGTTGCGTCTTCAAATACTTTGTGAAAGGTTCCCATTCATCCTTAAAGTCACCGTTATCCTTGTCCCGTAGCCTATGAGTTAATTTTGCCAGTTCTGCATAATCCATCAATTTTTCTTGCCATAATTCTTTAGTTAGGATTTCTTCAGTCTTCCATCCTTGTGCTATCAGAACTCTCGCGGCCGTTGTCGCATACATGAAGATGTTTTTCAACTTTTTTGGCAGGTCTTCCCCTACGATCCCCAACAAAAATGCCTCAGGTTTTTAAACAAATGTTAAATGGAACATTTTCTTCAGTTCATTGTATATCATTTCCCAAAATTTTTTAATTACTTTACAATCCCACCACATATGATAAAATGTTCCCTCCTTTTCCTTACACTTCCAACATATGTTTGAACTAGTTTTGTACATTTCCCCTAACTGCACTGGCAGATCAGTTTCATTTGCTAAGACATTAGTGTTACATTAGGAGGAAAGAGGTGGAGGGGGGCATGGTGAATGGGGGTGGGGTTGGGTGGCAATGCTTCTATTCTTCTTAATGTATGTGTGGGGTTTTGTGTCAGTGGTTCTCTTTACTATTCACTTGTGTTCCTTTGGTGGTGAGAGAGGCTGGGGTTGGCCTAGGGCAGGGGTCTGCAACCTTTAAGACAAAAAGAGCCACTTGGACCCGTTTCCGTTTCTGAAGGAAAAAAACCTGGGAGCCGCAAAACTCGTCATTATAAAAATAACTTTTTTGTCACTTTTTTAATTATTTCTTTGTTTGACCCCTCAGAATTACTCCTCCTCATAGAAATAAACATTAAATTAACAAGTTACCTTTTTGTGTGTGTGTGTGTTCTTCACTCCCCTTCAAAACAGTGACCAGCGTACATGCCCCCTTTCAATGCAGTGACCAGCGTACATGCCCCTTACAATGTAGCGGGCGGGCGGGAAGGTGACGTCGGGACGGTGCGTGACTAACGCACGCACTGCCCCCATGCGACGTCACAGCCAGTACAGCGCCCGCCACAGTGGGGAGTGTCGGGGTGCACAATGCGCCTCCTCCCCTCGCTAGTATCCACCCTGGAGCCACGGCAAAGGTGTAAAAGAGCCACATGCGGCTCCGGAGCCGCGGGTTGCAGACCCCTGGCCTAGGGTGTGGTTGTTTGTTTGGGATTGGCTGTTGAGAACTTTGTTTTCATGTGTGAGTGGGGTGGCTGGGTGTTTTTGAATCAGGTTAGCCATATTGATTTGTATGCTCTTGGTGGATTCATGTCCTTGTCTTGTTGGGCTGTGCCCTGTGTCAGTTTCAGTTTATTGGTTAGTTTTTCTAATACAGTGGTACCTCGGGTTACATATGCTTCAGGTTACATACGCTTCAGGTTACAGACTCCGCTAACCCAGAAATAGTGCTTCAGGTTAAGAACTTTGCTTCAGGATGAGAACAGAAATCGTGTTTTGGCAGCGTGGCGGCAGCAGGAGGCCCGATTAGCTAAAGTGGTGCTTCAGGTTAAGAACAGTTTCAGGTTAAGAACGGACCTCCGGAACGAATTAAGTACTTAACCCGAGGTACCACTGGAAAGCTGTTTCCCATACTATTTGGTACCATTGATCCATGCTTACTCCTGACAGGTCCCTCCAGCGTCTGGCTATGATCCAGAGTGCATTTGTATAATATTTGGAGTCCTCCTGTTCAATCAGGCACAGATAAGTGCAATTCTAGTGCGTTTTCTAGAGCTAAAACATATCATGAGTGAATACATTCTTGTGCAAATTGTAAATGCATATGTGTAAATTTACACTTGAAAGCCAAGATTTAAATTTTAAAATGTATCATCAATAGAAACACACCTCTTTTCAATGGCCGTGATATAGAATTGCACATTTGCAATAAATTTGATAGCTTTATCTAAGTAGCAGTCGACTTCCCAACCAACACTTCCTCCAGTGTTGGACTCCTCCTAAATTTATGCTGTGCTGTTCTCCACCTTCAACCTGTGACGAGGAACTACTTTTTCTTGCATAAAGCAGGATCAGGCCAGTGACCCACCTAGTCCAGAATCCTGTTCTCACAGTGGCCAACCGAATGCTGGAAGGGAACCCACAAACAGGAACCCAAGGAAAAGAGCTTTCTCCCCTCCTGAGGTTTCCAGCAACTGGTATTCCGAAGCATTACAGACTCTGATGCCTGGGGAACAGAAAGCCCCATATTTTAAAAATAAGCTATACCTACTTCTACACATCCATTAAAGGCCCAGGGTCTCTGCTCTCTTTCGCACCTGCTCCCACTTCAACAAGAAGAGTGGAGAACTCTTTTAATGGAACACCAAGAGCTCACTCTAACTTCATCACATCTGAGGTTAGTAGGTTGGACTCAACTCTGGAAAGACCACCTCACAAAACTGAGGATAAATAAATTGGAATAATTTCTACCTTTTCCACACTGGGCAGCTAGCTAGAAGCAATGTGATGAATAAGGATGTTAAGCCACCAGATCCCATTGTAACTTCTTGTTTTGCTACACCACTGTGAGGAGCTGCTCCCTCATGAAACACCAAAACAGAGACTATCTCTTTGCCTTTGGGAAGCGTAGGAAGAATACACTATGCACTAACAACCTCTAACATTTTGCAGTGACCCTGGAGGTTGGGGCATCGGCCTCAATCTAGAGATTGTCAGATACGTTGACTTTAGCCCCATATTGCCCTACACTCACTTAACCTCTGAGTAAGCCCCTCTGAACACAATGGGACTTCCAAGTACATACATATAGCATAAAAGTAAAGGGACCCCTGACCATTAGGTCTAGTCGTGACCGACTCTGGGGTTGCAGCGCTCATCTCGCTTTACTGGCCAGCATGACTAAGCCGCTTCTGGTGAACCAGAGCAGTGCACGGAAACGACGTTTACCTTCCCGCTGGAGCGGTACCTATTTATCTACTTGCACTTTGACATGCTTTCGAACTGCTAGCTTGGCAGGAGCAGGGACCAAGCAACAGGAGCTCACCCCGTCGCGGGGATTTGAACCGCTGACCTTCTGATCGGCAAGTCCTAGGCTCTGTGGTTTAACCCACAGTGCCACCCGCGTCCGACATATAGCATATGCACTTTTAAATATGACTAATGTGCTTAGGATTGGGGCAACAGACTTAGGACTCCGTCCACTGGCATCCTTTTCATCGTGGATCCATGATGATTTTTGTTCATGATGCTATTGGGGGGGGTCACATGCAATGCCGCTTTCAAGACCACTTGCCCCCGCAAAGGTTTTAGGGAAGTCATGCCGTTTCCTTTCTCATGTTCCGTAACTTCCAACTAAAATCCTGTAACTTTTGATAGTATAAACATTCTGATTTATTTTTTACCTGCTTCTGTTCCAGACGGCATTACACGCTTGCATTGGGGAAGCATTGCAGATCAAAATACAGTTGAATAAATCCATCACTACTGCACTATCGTTGTGCAAAGACCATGTGGCAGAATACAACTGCACGTGTAAACACCTGCCTGAAAGCAGCCTCTGCATGCAGACCTAAAGGGCCAGGTGTATGCCCCCTGTTCCTCAGTTTGATAAAGTGTCTATTACAGGGATCCCCAAATTTGGCCCTCCAGCTGTTTTGGGACTACAACTCCCATCCTCCCTAGCTAACAGGACCAGTGGTCAGGGATGATGGGAGTTGTAGTCCCAAAACAGCTGGAGGGCCGAGTTTGGGGATGCCTGGTCTATTATCCTCTGATGGGGGACTCTAGAAGAGGTGGGTTTAGGGGAGCAGGACCACCTTGTATTGGGTTGTATTGGGCATGGAAAAGGGACGTGGGTGGCACTGTGATCTAAACCACTGAGCCTCTTGGGCTTGCTGATTGGAAGGTCGCGGTTCGACTCCCCGTGACAGTGGTGTGAGCTCCTGTTCCTCTGTCTCAGCTCCTGCCAACCTAGAAGTTCAAAAGCACATCAGTGCAAGTAGATAATTAGGTACCGCTGTGGCGTTTCCATGTGCTCTGTTTTCCATCATGGTGTCCTTTGCTCCAGAAGCAATTTGGTCATGCTGGCCACATGACTCAGAAAGCTGTCTGTGGACAATCGCTGGTTCCCTCGGCCTGAAAGCGAGATGAGTGCTGCAACCCCATAGTCGCCTTTCACAGGACTTAACTGTCCATGGGTCCTTTAGCTTTTACCTTTACTGGGCATGGAGCCTCAGGGGCACCACAATGATTATGCAGAATGGAAGGGGAGAGATGTGGGGACACTGAACTTTGGTGACACACAGGGTACCTCTGAAATTTGAGATCCCACTGTCCCACTGACTCTAGTTTATGAGAGCTTATGCTGTAAGCTCATGTTGATTTGAGTTCCCCACCCCCCAACATGTAAATAGACTAACTAAGATGGCTCAGTTACAAAATGGGGCAGGGTCTCTTGTCATGCAAACCACACCTGCTGAATTTAAAGATGCATAAAGCTTGTTGTCTTTGGTATCTGGGCTGGCTGGAGAGGGGAAAAAACACCCACTCCAAAATTCTCCAGTTTTTTGTTTTTTGTTTTTAAAAAAGACCTCAGAGGGGGGTGAGAATCGAAATTGAGTAAAAAAATATAATATGTGGGTACCTTATGAGGAACCTTCAGGAACTCTCACAGATAAATGAGACTTGAAAAACAATTGTGCTTGCATTTAACAAAAACCAACCGCAGAAAACTTGCCTTGTGGATTCATAATTCCCCTCAGGGATTCAAAGGAGTAGGAGACTGACTTGTCTATGGGGGTGGGGGGAGACCCAGGACTTACAGACCACAAGAGGAGGAGAGAGGAATGGGAGCCACTGGGGCCTGTTTCTTGACTCACCTCCTGTATTCCTAAAACGTAGCCCTGAAACAGATTTGATAGAATTGATAGAGTCATGTGTTTGTTTGCAAACACAATTATGTTACCACCTGTCAGGAAAAATGTAGTGAGAAGCAGGCTTGGAGGGGTCCCCCCCCCTTTCTCTCTTCTTAAATAGCTAGCACTTGATATTTTATGATGCTGACAGCACATCACTGGTACCTTATTAGTGTGATTATATATGACAGTGAGAATTAAGTCTACCATTTTGATTGATGTAAATTTTGCCAGCAGTGCAAAAAATCCCATCCTCCCACTCCCCCTTCATGCTATTTTTGATCCTCCTGCCATCATCTTTGGTGCCTGGGAGATGGCAGGGAAGATGGGGAGAGTTCCCAGGGTTGGCCTCTGTGGGAGGTCCAGGGTGGCTGCTTTTCAAAAGGCTCCCCTTCTCCTCTTTGTCTGCCACATAAGAACATAGCACATTTCTCTAGTGGTTCAAACCACTGGAGAACAGTACTCCAGGAACAGCGCTTTAGCTCTGAGCCACAGCCTTTCCCTCAAGCTGGGGTCTCTCTGTAGCTCAGTGTTGGGCGGTTGTGGTGGCTGCTGTCTGCCAGGACTGGTAGGGTAGAAGTCTGGGAGCTCACCAGTAGGTGGCACCAGAGCCAATGAGAGGCGGAGCCAACGAGTTGAACCCCCATCCTCCTCCTTGCTGGGTTCTGCTGAGGGGCAACACTGAATCTAAAGAGGAGATTTGATGGATAGTGCCACCCCCTGGACTGGTTGTCAGTAAAAAGCCAGGCAGGATAGGCTGGATAGGGCAGGCTGAGGTCAATGGGGCAGTGCCTCATCTGCCCAAATGGACCAGCCTTTGCTGATGTGAGACAGCCACAGCTGGAAGTCAACATGGCGGACAAAAAAAAACCCAGTCCACCAAAAAGCTTGCTTGCTTATTTGCTTATTTCCTTTATCTTCCAACATTCTTCCAACAAGGTCAAGGTGGCTTACGTGGTTTCCCTCCTCGTCATTTTATCCTCACAACAACCCTGTAAAGTAAGCCAAATGGAGAGGCTGAGGTTGGCCCAAGGTCATCTAGTGAAGGCTGAGTGGGGATTGGGACCCTGTTCTTCTAGATTTTAATCAGGGTTTCCCAAACTGAGCCCAGCTGTTTTTGGACTACAGCTCCCATCATCCCTAGCTAACAGGACCAGTAGTGGTTGGGGATGATGGGATTTGTAGTGCAAAAACAGCTGGAGCCCCAAGTTTGGGAAATACTCCAACCATGATACTGAGTTTCCTAGAATGTTCTTTTCAGTCTTGGGTATTTAGAGCCATCAAAGGTAGTGGAACTAATGCTGCAATCCTAACCCCACTTGCCTGGGAGTAAACTCCAGTGAATTAAATAAGGCTCACTCTGCAGTAGACATGGTTAGCATTGTACAGATAAGTCAAGCTGAAATCCACATATTTTGGTTCAACAAATGGAGAATGGATTTGTTTGCATAGGCCTGAGCGTTATGATCTATGCTTAATCTGCCCTGGAGGGTCCTTTCTGAGTATTCTAAGTTTCTCTAGGCCAGGACTTCATTCCTGCTCATTCACCAATTAATGGTAACAGAGCTATGGGGGTACTTATTTAAGAATCATCAGTCTGAAAAAGAACTTTGAGGATCCTCTCATCCCGTCTCATCCCCTGGGGCACAATCCACCTCACCTCAATGGATATTTGCCCAGACATTACAACTTCTTCCATAGTCTGACAGTTCTTTGATTTTTCGGCTGTGATGAAAGCAGATGGGCATCCCTATAAATGACTGGGCCGGAGAAATGTGTGAAACTGTGCTAAGATTTGTGGTAAATTTACATCTGTTCAAAGATAGTGGGGTTTTTAAATAGAATCACTTCACTGTTTTTGGTCCCTGTGGAGAAGAATCCTTATTTGGCAGTGGGACTTAGTCTCCATAGAGACTTGGTTTATTTCTGCATCTGTGTGGTATTATTCAGATTGTCAGGATGGCCAATTGGTTTGGGGTTGGGGGCTAGGGAACTGGGCCACTATGTATTTAGAACCTACATGAATATAAATTTAACCTTTGTACACTGAACTACCTTTTTTCCAACAAGCCTTTAAACTAGAGTTCTTTCTCAGTCTGAGCTCTGCTGATTCAGGTACTCAAAACAAAACCCCTAGAACATAATTCTTCAATTCTGAGCATATCATCTTTTGCATAAATCTTTTGGATAAATCTCTGAATTCTAGTGAAAGTTAAAGTAGATCCCACCAGCCTGGAATCTGTCCACTCCTGTATATTCCGTAAAGCACACACAAGTAGCAATTCCGAAATTGTGATCTGTGCATCGCCAGTGATCCACAATGTTCTTTCAGATGTTTTTGTAGGACCACAACTGTGGGACAGGTGCATTAGCTGGGATTAGCTCCAGACTGCAGTGGTGAGAGCTTATCTACTCAACACAAAAGGTGACAAAGATTTCAGTGGTAAGGTGCACACCTGGGAATAGCCACACTTCCCATTTCCCTCCAATCTACTTGGGCAGTACAGCTGCATCAGAGTGCAGAAGCAGCCAATGCATTGCAGCAAGAATGTGAAGAACAGGGAAACTGACATTGTGGTTTGAACTTCAGCAGTAGAAAGGATAAATAACTAATTGAAGTGATTTGTGCCTCTAAAAGGGGAAAAGTAAAATAAATACCTTTTAAGCTCTTGGATTTATCTATACTTGATCATTTTTTGTTATGTCAATATGTCAGTATTTTCTTATAAATTAAAGTTTGATTTTATTGATATTTCCTTATGATTGTTTTATATTATTTCTTGCAATTGCCTTAGAGGTTTTTCTGATTAAGTGGTGTATAAATCTTGTTAAATAAAACAAGACACCATTCAACCACAGTGGCACACTCCAAAGTCCTACTGATGTCACTGTGAGAACTAAGTCTGTACATGAGTTGCATTGAAACCCACACCTCAGTTAAACTTGGATATTACCAGGCTTCAAAAGCGCTCATTTTTTGGCAAATTATTCCCCTTGTTTTAAATAAATAAATAAATTGAAAGCTGAACTAATTTCTGTAAGTTTGTCCTGCAAACTGCTACTCATTTCCCCCACTTCTTTTATTTACTTGCAGTGGGGCATTCCCCCAGGTAAGCAGGTACAGAATTTCAGCCTTATTTATTTGAGAATATACAGTATTTCTAAGCCTGCCTTTCCTGAAATGTAGTCCAAGGTGCCTGACAATAATGGAAAATTAAAACACATTGTGTAATATAATTTGAAAAAAGGGGGGAAAACAACACCAACAACTTTCCGCTTGAAATTATGTGTTGTGTATATGCGAATGGTGATTGTCAGAGAGAGGGGATCTGGTTTGAATTGGGCTCCTCACCTCCCCCGCCCCCGCGTCCTTTTTTGGCTAGAGACATACCCTGATGAAAACTGAAGTACTGTAAACAAAATGAAGTATTTACATTGTATTTGAACATAAGCTCCCCCCCTTTTTTTTTTTAAAAAAAAGACTCATGACAAAACTGCAGCTTGGATGGAAATTGTTTAGTTCCATCATGGCAAATTTAAAACGTTCGGACTGTGAGGCAGGGAGTGTCTGAATTTAGAAAAAATATCTCTCCCCCCTCCCCTTTTCTTCTTTTATTTTTAGAAAAGGGAAAATGCTGTTGCATTAGCTAAGGACATAAAGCTTCTAGAACTCAGAGGAGGGGATGTGAAACTACGGAGCCGGATTCAAGCAAGATTAAGCAAGGATATGAATGGCATTTGGAGAGGGGGAAATTCCTATATTTTGCCTGGGTCGTACACTTTAATTTCTGCAATCAGGAAATGACAGGAATAACAGATCGGATTCTCCTTTCCTTGGGATAAAACTCTACTCGCTGGAGCAAGCTGAGAGACGGACTGGAGGGTAGGGCATGCATAGGATCGGCCTTTAAAGCCACAATCCTAGCTAGGCATTGATAGGAGGGAGCCCGTCTTGAAGAACTCAAATATGCTTACTAGGCTCAGCGTTGCAGACGGTTCCCTCCGCCTACCTCCTTCCAGAAATCAAGAACACATTTCAGCATCTATTCCCTCCCCCCTGGTCCCTCAGACAGGGAAATTACCTACTTCTGTCCTATCACGTTTCAGAAAATTAAACATCTAAACAAAGTAATAATTAATAACCGTGGGTTTATATTGCTTTGAGGGCGATGATAAGTAAACGACGTGGCGCAAGGCGATATCGACAGGCGGGAGCATGCAAATCCGGCACAAGAAAGATTTAAATCAAACTCGACACAGTTTTCAAGGTGCTAGTCCGTATGTTTATGTAAGGTTTTCTAACGCTGCGCGTGCTTCGCCTCTTATCTTTTCACAACACCCAGGTAAAGTAGGTCAGCGTTATTCCTCTCACACTGCAAACTGGTAAGGGAAGAGCCAGTTCTCCTTTGGATGTTTTCTGAGAAGGCAAACCTAGAGAGTAGCAGGAAACATCAACCCCATTAAACAAAACAAGTTTCTAGCTTCTGTATCTAGTTTCTGCCTGGTTATCTACTTCTCTGACGTCCTCCAAACTAGATTGCAGATTGAGTTATCTCTGCCCGATCGCAGAGATGAGAAAGCAAGATTCTGTCTTTCTTTCTTCCCAAGTGCCATTCATTTCAAAGGGACTTGGAGTTGCTTAACTTTGACTGGATCATGCCTCATAGTTTCTCTCTCTCTCTCCCTCTCTCTCTCTCTCTCTCTCTCTCTCTCTCTCTCTCTCTCACACACACACACACACACACACACACACACACACCCCTTCTAAAAAGTTTGGCTCCTCTGTTAATGAAATAATACATTCCTTCTTTTTGTAAGAAAGCTGTTTCTAAACCCACAGAACTCACACAAGTCCAAACGGTTTAAATTTGCTTTGCGACTGCACCAGGCGATTTTCTTGCGAGCTGTTGAGGTGGGGCGGGGGCTGAGAGCTAGCGTCCCGATGGCAGAAGGTGCTACTGAACCTGGACACTGCTAATCCGGAGTTTAGCCTCTATGCACATGTATCTGGAAATAAGTCCCACTGAGCTCAATGAACGAGCGTTACTTCTGCACAGACCTGCCTAGGGCTCTGCTCTCAGACTCGCTCACCCCAATCCTACGCATATTTACTCAGAAATAAATCCCCTTGTGTTCAATGGGGGTTAAATGGGTGCAGGATCAATGCACCTGCCATATATCCTCCCAGCTAAAGGAAAGGCCCACACATTTAATAATAATAATAATAATAATAATAATAATAATAATAATAATAATAATAATAATAATAATAAACACCCTGGGGAATTTGAGTTCATGGCTTGGTTTGCAATCCCATTGAAAGAGGGCTTTAGACAGACTGAAGGCTGCAGAAGATTGAACTCCTTTTCCTCTGCAGTTGCTAAAAGCACAGGTGCCCCTCCTCACTTGCCCCCCAACTACTGTCTTCAACTCCTTCCTTAAAACCCAGCTTTTCCACGAAACCTTTGACACAGGCTCCTAGTTTCTAAGCTCTAGCTCAGCCTAGGTGCAGGTGAAGCAACCTCTCAATGCTTGCCTCTTTACAGTGGATCAGGGAAGGGGACTTGTTGGCAGTAGGCAAGGCAACTGCTGTAGCAAGCGCATGAAGTGATAAAAAGGCTTTCAAATTTTCTGGTGTTTATGCCAGATTAGCATAGAGCACAGAAATAGCATTGACTTACTGTGCAACCCTAACTGTAGCTGCTCAGAAGTAAGTCTTATTGGGCTCAATGGGGGCTTACTCCCAAGTAAGGCTTAGGACTGCAGCCTTACAGTGTTGCACTGTTAAGGGTCTTCAGGATAGTTGAGATGACGTACTTGTGTTGCTAGAACACTGCAAAAAATTAATGCTAAGTGCTAAATATCAGCATAAGTATAATGATTGCTGGGGAGCTGGGTATAAATGAGAAGACAAATCTGGGTTAATGCTAAAGCAAGTTATGTCCATATAACCATGCCTGTCTGATCGTATTTCAAGGAGGCTGGGCTTGTTTCTAGCCACAGCCATCCCTGAATGATTATGTGGAGGTAAACACCAAATTTAGCACCCGAAGTTAGACTCCAGTTCAGGCTTTTTAAAGAATAATCCTATGGAAGTAGGCCCCACTGTGCTCAGAGTGAATAGCTGGGACCCTGAATGGGTTTTCATCAAGGTGAGTCCCACTGAAATCTATTGGACTTGGTAATTGATTCAATTGAAAACTCTATTAATATTATTATTTATATTGATATAGCCTAGGGTTTCCCAAACTTGGGTCTCCAGCGGTTTTTGGACTACAACTCCCATCACCCATGACCATTGGTCCTGTCAGCAAGGGATGACGGGAGTTGTAGTCCAAAAACCGCTGGAGACCCAAGTTTGGGAAGCCCTGAATAGACCCACTCATTTGTAAAGATCTGTAAAGATGGCGAAATAAGAGGACACTGCATTGGGCTTGACCTGGAGAAGTATAAAACTATTTAGCCCCATTGGTATCAGGGGTTAGCAAACATATGTATTCTTTCCTAGGTGCAAGACTATTCTCACTATTCCCTAAATCCAATAACTTCATTTTGGGTTGCCATGAGTTGGTTATGATTGCACTGTGCCTGGTCCCACTGAACTGAATGGGGCTTACTTCAGAGTAGACGTATACTGGATAATTCAGGGAAGCTTGAAGCAAGCATGCAGAGGATCCGGTACACCTTTCTCCCGCTGCAATGGAGAGAACTTTAAAGCGCGTACACTGGGCTGGATCGTGTCCCAAGTTAGCTGATGTTTTAGGTTCTCTTCAAGTTCTCACTAAGCTTTAATAAACTAGCTAATCAATGAGGCTTAGGGTTGGTTCTTAGTCTATAAAGGATAGACCAGCCTCCAGATCTAAAATCAACATCAACAGGCAAGACTACGTTACGGAGTTTTAATGAAAAATACTGGCTAGAATGTGGAACCGCTGCGTTTTCTCCATTGATGTCCACCTCCTTCCTTTAGCTGCTTACCTGCCCCCCATGTTTTATTCAAGTTGGCACCCCTGGCTAAACTTGACAACTCCGCGGATGCCTTATTATTTTCTCCCTGCCCCCCACCTGCGTTTTTAAATTCAAAGAGGGGAGACAGGGCAGCCCAGGTAGATATCCATCAGCTCGCCACCAGGCTGCCAGATGATTACCCAGGAGTTGAAACCAGAAGGAATCAGAGCTAGCAGGAAAAACGAGGAATGCTCCTGCTTAAAGGGAGGGGGGCGAGAGAGGGATTGAGAGAGCAAGAGAGAGAGAGTAGACGAGCAGGTATCTGCGCAGGCGCCTAGTTCAGCCTCGCCGTGCGCCCAGGTGAAGCGCTTTGGCTGGGACTCCAGTTGAAGAGGCAGCTGCGTGGGGTTTCAGTCCCCCCGCCCCCTCCTGCCGTCGGTTCCAGCTCAAAGCCCCACCGGGTGGCTCATGTCTCTGCTAGGGAGGATCGACTGGCAAGTAAGTCGCCTTCTTTGCTTTTTTCCCTCCCCCCAGGATCTTTGCAAGTTATGGAGGCGGTGCGGGGTTTGGCTGGTGGCTCAGAATGTAGGAGTCGGTCTGGGATGATCAAGGGTCTTGCTTGGCTCCTGGAGCTCTGAGCCTTCCACAGGTTAGAAGTTCCTCGGAGGCTCCACAGAAGAGTTCGGGCTGTGTAGGGGAAGGGAAAGGGGCTTGAGGAATTTCTTTCCCAAGGCGGATAACCTCGTGGCTTTCCGAGGAACTTCTCGCGCACGTGGGAGAAAGTTTGGTACATTTCACCAACAGCCTGGTGTTTAACAATGCGCCCACATATATATTCTTAGCATCGCACCCCATTGAGAAAAAGCAGGGAGAGAACTAACTTTCACGGAAAGCTACAATCCTTGCACACCATTACCCGGGAGCAAGTCCTATGGTACTCGGGCATCGCCCGATCCGGTACGCGCGCGACTCGGAGTGTTGTTTTAACTGACTCGGAATAAACGCGCATAAAAAAGCCGTCGCTTGAGTTCATCGGGACTTACTCCCAAGTAAGCCTGCCCAGGGTTGCAGCCTTAAGCCTCTTTGCATTTCTGCCTGCAAGCCCCCTTCTTTGAGGGCAGGGGGCGCCACGTTCTCTGCGGTGCCCCCAACGCGCTCAGCTACGCTGCAGAATGACAGCTCAGATCGGCCCGAAGCCAAAAGTCTCCGGTTCCAGAGAATTGTGGATGGGCCGGAGCGGCTGAGCTATTTTAAGAGTAACACGTTGATTGTGACACAAGCTTTACTGGTCCATAATGCATTTGTTAGTTTTTAAAGGTGCCACAAGACTTTTTCTTCTGGTTTGGCTGCCAGAAACTGCAAGGCCGCAGCCCTAACCTCAGTTACTTGGGAGTAAGCCCCCTTGAATTAAATAGGGCTTACTTCGGAGTAGACACGGCTAGGATTGCCCTGTAACAGGGCCATCCCGCTAGAGTTGGGGAGGAATGCGTGTACGCATACTTTATCTTGGACAAGCGCAACTTCTGAAAAGACTTGTAGACCACTTCATTTGACTGGTCCAGGAAAGCTTATGCTATAAAGTGGCGAGCCCTTAAGGTGACCCCAAGACATTTCTTGCTCTCCCGCGGTTACTGCAAAACAGCAAGTTAGTCATAAGAAACCAACGAAGTTAAAAACCATGCGCGCCTCGGAAAGCCTCTGCAGAGACAGCAAAAGGAAGGTTTGTCTGGAATTAGGAAGGTTTTTCTGGAATTTGATGTAGCATTCGATTTCCAGTGTCTGAACCCATTCGATCTTTTCCCAGAAGGAAATCCGTTCCTTCAGTCTAGCTATTTCGAGGCTTGCTCTACGAAATGATTTCAGTGCTTCCTGCAATCGATAGAGAATTAACATTCGGAGCGAGTATGGAGGGGGGTGCACCACTCCCCCCCCCCCAGCCCTCGGCCCTGCTCCTGCGTTTCTCGCGCCAGCCTGAAGCCCCGTATTTCAGTGTCTGAAATTTGTCCTGAGGCAGGTGGGAAGAAGCGACTCCTGTTGCAATGCTGGGCACTAGAACAATTCCTCTGGTGTAACTTGAGTGCAAGTCTAACCATGCCTACTCGGAAGTAAGGCCCACTGACGTCAATGGGGCTTACTCCCAGGTAGGTGGGGGTTAGGGTTGTAGCCTTAATTCTGAATGAATACGGGGGCGAGCAGGCTGTATGTATTACTAGCTCTGCACATCAGGAGCCGGGCTCGTTCAGAAACCCCAAAGATGGGCATTTAGTGATAACTGGAGCAAGGAGACTAGGTAAGCTTTTGAACCAAACAAATATCTTCGTCAGGGAGGTAACCATTAAGAGATTCCTTTGCCCGCAGTATTTTTGGTTGGGAATCCCCACTTCTTTCTATAGGGCAGGAAAATAGCAATGGCGTTTGGAACGCCTCTTTTAAGCACATGGTCAGTCACCTGTTGCAACTGAGTAGCATCTCCCTTGAATTAGGAACCTCCCAGTTACTATTGACATTAATTCACACACACACACAAAATATCGGTTTCACCCTCATATACATCGTGGGTTTTCAAAAAGCGCCTGTCCTCCTTCCGCCCAAGAATTATCCTCTAATTTATCAACACGTCCATGTTGAATCCTTTAGTTCAACGGGCATAAAATTTCCAAGCATATCACTTAGAAAGGGGACAACATTAACCCATTCCTCCCTGTACTTGAGAATTATTCCCAGGAGCGTCTCTATCTGGCCAACTCATTGTGCAACTGTATGCAATTAAGCCTACAATCCCAGGCTTACATTGCAGCCAGAACCATTGACCTCAACAGGGATTACTTATGAGTAGACACGTATACAGGTATGCATTGCACATGGGCCTATATTTGCATGTCAAAAGCACAATCCCCTTAGTGTAAAAAGATACATCTTCATATTAATTATACTTCAGCATAATTACAGCAACATTATTTTTTAAAAAAAATCACTGTGACAGATGCTTTTAAAATATGCTACAATTTTTGCACTGTCAGAGGCTTTTAACTGGTGTAAATATGTTCCATGGGACTTCAGTGTGCTTAAAATTGCAGGCTTTATCCTGAATATCCAACATCCACTTTGTTACTAAGAATCTCTCTCCCCCCCCCCATTATTTGCATAGTGCTTTATTTCTTTGTGTATCATAATTAATGGGATTAGCTGCGATTGAGCTATAAATATATTGAGGATGCCCCAGTCCCATAGCAAGCAGATGATGTCTCTGATTCAGGCAACTCCTATATGTATTTACCATCTCTTTAGAGCTGAAACGTTAACGTTTAACTCTTGAATGTGGGAATGAACGGGAGAAAGAACGCCAGCATTAATTCAATCACTCGTCGCTGATACATTTAGAACAAGTTGGATAATTTAATTTGGGGTGATGGTGGGGTTGTGCTGGAAAAGAGCCAAGCTAGCAGTGAAAGGAAAGAGGTACTTTGGGTGGGGTCGAGATCTCTCTACCGGAGAAGGTATAGAAAAGGCAGCCGGTGGTCCAAAGTTTTAAAAACAGTGGGAGTTGTTGTGTAAACGTAAAACTGGTTCTCAATTCTTTTCCGCGGATATTCCGTCTCTCTCCCTCTCCCCCCACCCTCTCCAGTGTGTAGGCAGGGTCTGCAAATTCAGGTGGTTGAGTTTTGCGGGACATGTTTTAAATTCTGACCAAAAGATCCCATTTCCTTAGGTTCTCATCTTGAAAAGTTTACTTGATTTATTTTTAAAAATGAACTTGCTTTTGCCTGTACCACACCCATATGAAGGTTCTATTGAAAGAAGTGTGGATTATTTCTGAATGGATGTACTTAAGAGCAGCCCTAAGATTACTTACCTGGTAAGAAGACCCACTGAATTCAATGGGGCTTTCTTCCAAGTAGAGAAGTGTAGGCTTGCACTCCTAAAATGGAATTACATGCACACTGATTCGGGAGAAATTGGGCACAGTGGAGTTTACTTCTGAATGTAGGATTGAGATGATTTACAATTTGGTTTACAATTAATAATGATAGTTGAATTTCCTGAAGCCACTTTATAACTTCACAGGTAGATCTAGAGGCATTTGTTTTAACACATTTCTGCTTCACCTTTATGTCAATTTAAAAACAGCATATCGGACTCTGAGCCTAACTGCATTTACAAGGAAGCAAGCCCCATTGATTTTAATTTGAAATGAATTAGCTACTGAATGGTATCTTTGCTTTTCTACAAATGCATCCTGTCTCTTCTGGCAAAAACAGACAATAGTCACCGTTCATTCACACGCAAGCTCACAAAAGTTTGCACCATAATATAATTTACGTACTTTCAATGGGTATCTTACTGCTTAGTAAGCATACAGAGATTCCCAGTCTTCTTTGGCGATTTCATTTGAAACGAGTGGGACTCAATTCAAGTTGGGAGTTTTCAAAAGGTGAGGAATTCTCCTTCAACCTTTCAAAGGAAACCAGCAGCACAATCCTAAGCACCACTATTCAGAAGTAAGTCCTATTGACTTCAGTGGGACTTGACCGGCAGGTAAGTGGGGTTAGGATTGCAACCTGGCAATTGCAGTCTGGGGATAAACCTCATGGAGTTCAGTGGGGTCAGACATGCATAGGATAGCACTGCAAGAATGCCTCCTGCGCATGCTTACTCTGAAGTAAATGCCACTTTGTGCACTGGGACTTACTCCCTAGTAAACGTGCTTGGGAGCTGCAACATAATTCTGGTTTTTGTTCTAAAATAGGGTCGAACTATAACCCCGCTCAGTTTTGAAACGTCAGCAAGGATTGACTCTCGATCAAAGGTGCTCTGAACTTTGAAGCACCCCTTAAAAAGAAGGGCCAACTGGCACCCCTAATTTGGTTCTACTTAAATGGCAACCTTTAGGAGTCCCCCCTTCTCACATTTAGAGTGCTATTTTGCAGGAGATCAACATAAATGTATCTTAAGGGGATGGTGGTGGTGATGGCGTGTCACTTCTGAGGGGTTTTTAAGACTACCTGTGTCTTGCTTGCTGAGATGCCTAGCCTTAATGACGCCAACTGCCTGAGAGACGTAGGAGCTGAGTGAGCTTCACCTTTTTACGGTTAAACGAGGATTATTTTGCCCTTGCTGGGCCCCTGTCACTGCTAGGATTCAGCACCTGCGTGCCAGATTGACAGATAACAGGGCTGGGGAGAATCATGCTGTGATTAGCTCTTCTCTCCGCCTCTCCCCCCTCCACCCCGACCTCCTTTTCCTTACCTGGTCAGGGACATCGCTCTGGGAATCTTCACCTGGTCAGTTTCAAAGCTGGAAGGGCAGGGGGAGCTATGAGCCAGATCGCAGGCTCACTTGAACAGCGTGCCTTTCGACTGGACCACTTCCGCGTACAGTTTGAGGGATTCCCAAGAGGGTGGGAGAAGAATAAGGCACAGCTGAACAATATAAATCGATCAGTTTTATTCTAAAGGGGAAGTTTTCAATAAAAGGTCCAAGGAGTGTTATTTAGTGTGGCACCTTAAGCACTTCCCCCCGTCAGAGAAATCCAGGACGATTCCAGTACATGGCTCTTAAATACTTGGAAAGAGCTTTTTAAATTCCCCCTCTCCACGCTAAGTCCACAAAGCTGAAGGAGTGTGTGTGTGGAATGAATGAGGATAACTGCTTAGGTCAGAATGCTGCAATCCTATGCATGTCTGCCAGGTCTGCTCAGAATTAAATCTTACTGAATTCAGTCGCCTTATCCGCAGGTAACGGGGGCGAGTGGGTTACCCGCCTCCCAGTCAATAAGGCTGAGTTGTAGAAACAGGAGTGCGACTGAACAGAGGAGAAAACTGATCGCCTTTTTAAAACACCACCATCCCTTGTTTTAAAAAAGTGTGTTTCATCCTCCAGACGTCAAGTTAAACACTTTAAAAACCTTTTTTTTACAAAAAAAAAAAATATTCCGAAAGGATGTGCGATCGTTATGCACACTTCCTTGTGAGCAAGCCCCGTTGGACTAAAGTGAGGCCCATTTCTGAGCAAACATGCGTTGTAAATCGCTTAGATGCCCCATTAACTTCGTGGACCACGCCATAAAAAGCTTATAAAATCCCGGAGAGGGAAATCCAAATCGGAGGTCAATGCTTGAGTTTCCGGTGTATGGAACTTGATTGAAATGGAGTTAAGTGTAAATGTAGCTGGATCGTAGCTATTTTAGCTGGTACCTAAGTGAGTTCCCTTATTTCTGTGGCATTTGACTTCCAAGGAAGCACGTTATGGTTAGAATTGCATGTGGGGCACAGTCCTGTCCAGCTGACAACCTGTTCCTACCTTGCTTGGAACAAAAGTGGACGAATGGAGAAAGGAAGCTAACACGTGCCCCCTGAACACATTTTATAGAAACCTCCATTGAGATAAAGGAGGTTTTCCTTCAGCGCAATGGAGACTGGGATCAGCCTATTATTTGAGAGAAAGCCTATGAATATTAACTTCATATTCTGTAAAACACCGGGAACGTCAGTCAGTGCAGAAAAGGTGGCGTACGATTTTATTTGTAGTTTTAAAAGTAACGAAGCAGTTAAAAACAGCCGTCTAGTGGCGCCTTTAAAAAGTTGCATACGTATTGTGGTATAAGCTTTCGTGGATTTAGATTTGTGTTTCCAGTATCTTTGCAGTGTAGTTTGCCTTTCGCTGTATCGTTCGGCTGCCATCCTAACTCCGTTTGCCTGAGAGAAATCCCCATTTACACCTGAGCAGACATGGCTAGGACTGCGCTGCAGACCCGCGCGCTTCCAGACTCTAGTGAGGAATACAAATTCAGGACAATAAATAACACCTTTGATGGAAAGCTATTTGTCTCTAAAGGCGCGCTCAACCCTTTTGCTTTAGCAAATCCCTTAAAAAGAAAGATAGATGTGCATGCAGAACGAGAGAGGTGTTTTAGGGTTTGTTAAGGAAGGCTAAGATCCAAGAGGATTGTATACTCAGCCATAATAAATGTGTTCGGATATAGATGCCACAGGATCCTGTTTTTATACTCTACAGTACTGCAGAGATCGCAAGTAACTTTCAAAGTTCTACTTAGGGAGTCTATTCCATTCCTGTCATTGCTCTTAAGAGTGTGATTGGATTTTATCTGCGCAGATTGTAGGCACAATGGTGAGTATGGCATTATCGGAAGTTACTGTGAGCCATTTATGCAATTTTTTGTTTTAAAAAACTGTTAATCTTGTCAGTATCTTTTCCTTTTTGTAACTGTCCCCATCTCAGGAATTCCGCGGTGCGTTAGGGGAAGGGCGTTAAGCACAAAGGATGCTTTTGTTCGTTCGTAAGCTTAAATTGTTAATATTTATTATTATGCTAAGTCGAGGTTTCTCCATCTAATCAACCCACGCTGCAAACACAGGAGGCTGCCGTTAAGGCCACTTGCCGGAGATTAGTTCTACCGTAGGGCGAGCTTTCAGCATCCGCCCAGGCTTGCACAAAAATCAGTTGGGGGAAGAAAACCCCGCTCTTCGAGTCAACGAAAAACAAAAGGGAGTGTGGTGGCACCTTGATGGACTAGCAGATCTGTTGTGGAAGTGGGCTCTAGCTAGAGGAAGAGTGCGCGGTGCGCCACAAGGTACTGTTCTACGTTTGCTACAACAGGGCTGCCAAATAGAATTTTTGCAAACCGGTTTACCACTATTGCTAGGAGTCTATTTCTTTACAAACAAAGGCCTTCCCCGGGATTTTGTGCGCCTTACTCTTATGTAAACGTGCATAATATTTGCAGTCTTCTGAGCCAGAAACGCTGCCCTTTTCTTTCCTAGTCAATGAGTTTAGGATCAAGGCAATAGTCCCGTTTGATGTCCGCGGGCTGATAATCCAGACCGTGGGCATATATGTAAGAAAGACCCAGGAATCGTGAACAGTTGCTCCTGTCTCAATTGGGCCAGGTCCCAAATAATGATAGTCGTTTCTTGCCCAGGGAGGGAAAAAAAAATCTCATGTCATAATAAATCTGTCTTTAACGTACCGCAAAAATCCCTTGTTGTGTTTGTGGCAACAGCCTAAGGCTGCAAGCCTTTGAGTATTTATCTAGGCGCGAGCCCCGTTGAACAGAGTGTCACTTACTTCCGAGTAGGCACTCATGGGATTATATTGTAACAAGCGCGCCCGATCCTAGGGGCCCAGCAAAATTGGTTACGGCGACCTAGCTTTGCATAGGATCAGGCTGCAATACGGCTCTTAATTTCGGCGGTAAAATGTGAGCCACTCGCAAACTATAAAAAGTAAAGGCAGCCGTCTCTGGGTGGCGGTGGTGGTTGAAATTCAAAAGGGGGTAATGCCTTTAATCAGACCAACCAAAATATCGTCAAGTGGCGATCCAAGCTTTCCTGGTTCCCCAGGGACAGCTTATCAGACGTAAGATGTTCTTGAGCAAAACACCGGCAGCTAAATTGTGGTGAGAAGCTGGCCTGGTGGAAGGGTATTGCCCTAGTTTATAGGTTTCGAGATTAAAACACGACGCACATCAAAACTAGACTTAAAAGTAGCGCGCTGTGCGCAAGGCCTTTAAAAAAAAGGAGCGCATGGCTTCGCAGGAGCAGCCGAACGACCCAGATCAATTCCTTTTGTGGTTTCTCATCTAGCCGTGTATTCTGGGAACTATTAACACCTATGTTAGCTTCTCTTCTGTGACCCAGAGCAAACTCCCCCTTCTCCCTTTTGGGGGGGGGGAGGTAGGCAGGCAGCCGGGGGCTATTGCTGGCTCGGTTTTCTTGTTCTCTGCTTGCTTGCTCTCTCTCTCCTTTTAATGCTTCCCAGTTTCCAACTCTTTCCATCCGGTGGTTGGCTTGCTGTGCTGCCAGCATCCTCTTCTGGCCAACGAAGGGTTAACTTTTTTTCTTGGCCTTTTTATTTTTTTAAATAAAACAATATTTTGGAGACCCTTCCGCGTCTCGGCTCCAGCTCCAAACGTGCATGGCAGCTTGCAGCGCTATTCGTCGTTTGCGTGCGCGCGCGCGCGCGCCCTGAGTAGACATTTGGCCCTTTCCCCGCCCCGTTGCTAGCCATGCGTGTGCGCCTTTGGGCAGCCTGGCGCTTTCCCAGGCGCGCGTGTGTGCGCCTTGGAGACGCTCCAAAGCCGAGAGCGCAAGGGGGGCGCGGCTTGCCGAGAAGCGGCTTGCGGCTCCTTCGCTATTGGCTAGCTTGGCGCCGCCTGTCAGGGGAAGCCCCCGCGTCCCGGGCCGTCCCTGGGGAGGAGCTATGCTAATGAGATTGCCATTAAGGGGAGCCGGTGAAAAGAGGCTCAGTCACTTACTTCCCGGGAAGTGAAGTTCTCTCCCCTAGTCTGCCTGTATGCCTGCCCATTAAAACAGCCCTTTGAAGGTGGCGGGGAAGAGCTGCTCTTCCCCCCCGCAGTTGCTGGATTAACGACTTTTGGGCTGGGACGCCCTTTTGCTTTATTTTTATTTTTTGCCCTCTCTGGTTTATATTTTAATTTTTGGGGGATACTGGACGCCATGTTGTGGAAACTAGCAGACAATGTCAAGTACGAAGAGGACTGTGAGGTGAGAGCTTAGGGCTGTGCACGGGGCTAGTCCTCAGTGGTTTGGCTGGGGCTTTCTTTTCTTGGACGGGAAACAAAAGGGGCAGGCGGTAGGCGCATCCGCCGGTGGAATGGGGGTGCTTGGATTGGAGCCGTTAAAGATGTGAGGATGGAAACAAGGGATTTAGAGAGAGTTTATTTCGAACAAAAAGAGGCCGCTCAGGCATTCTGGCCAGGCAGCAAATAATTGAAAATCGGTGGGGCTTGATTTGCTCATAAAGGAAAATAAGGCGCTAGTCCTGTTGAGGCATAAGTTGTAGAATTAATTGATCGAACTACAGTTTAATGCCTTGGATGCCTTTATTGCATTCTGACTTTAAATTCAGAGAAAACCCTCTTGTGTGGGGCAGGGGGTGCAACAAGACATTATAGAATGGGGCGCTCTAAATCTTAAAATTAAGTGCTTGGATCAAGTTAAGATGAGATGCAAGTTTGCATGGAGTGAGTCAGATTTGCTGCGGGAGCCGACTAAGGTGTTTGTCCCCTAATGAGATAATGAACCCCAAGCATTTTTACGTGGAATTTGCGCAATAGGATGGCAGTGTTTGGCTGCTTTCTGCTCTCTGGACCGTTCCGAACTCGCAACGTAATGGTCCCGGACCTTGAATTGTGTGTTAAAATAGCAAGAACCTCCGAACAATCCTCTTTCTCTCTTTTGTATATGCATATAATAAAAAAGATGTTGCAGCCAAGGTCATCAAAGCTGGCGAAGAGCGTAGAAGATGCCTGGGGGGGGGACGTGATTGGCACCTCCCCTCTCCGCTTTGGAGGATGTGGCTACTGTCCTAGTCGTAGACTTTCTCGGTAGTACCTAAGCAGCACCACTGAATTCAGTAGGATTATGCCTAGGATCTTCCTAAAAATCACCCAATATTTTTTCGTTTGTGTGTGTTTTTTAAAACCCCCAATTCCCGCTTACTCTAGAGTAGTCCTACTGAAGCTAGCGGGATTTCCCCCGAGAGAAACGGTTCCTTCAAGTATACAGTAGTTTTAGAACTCAAATGAGTCCCTGAGGGACATTTTTCTTGTGCGTTGCACCCCCAGTAATAAAAACGCACAGCATGGTCGAGGTCCAGAGCGTGGAAAGCCGCGTTTGCGCAGCGTCTGGAATTCGTTCCAAGAGCGCGGAAAGTGGAGACAGTATCCTAAGCGGCTGCGGTTCGGTGCGCCCTTAAAGCCTGGCAGTCGCGCTGCGCTCAGGCTGAAATGGCATTTTAAATAATTCTAAAACTGAGTGGTGGGCGACCCCCCCCCTTCCAAAACCTTCATTTTCCGACGGTAGTGGTCCTATCCTGGAAGTGAGTCCCCTGGAAGTCGTGGGGCTTTCTTCTGAGTAGACACCTCTGCGTGTACCCCTGTTTGAGCAGAAAGAAGTCCCTGGTCTCCCCAAAACTTCAGGACAGGGTAGATCTGCCCTCCCAGAAAACACTGAGCAGTGATTTCCCCCTTTTGTGCTCCGACGGCGCGGCGTTCAGGAAGGAGCGGAAACGCTTAATCCCCTCCGAGCTGATTCTGCTCGCCGTTTTTTTTTCCTCCCCGAGGTGAAAATCAGTGCAAACTTCCGCACGCTTTTTCGGCCGAGGTGCGTGCGTGCGCGCCCCGTCGGAAGTCCGCCCACGGCCGGGGGAGGGGGGCTGAAGGAGGGAAGAGCGAGCGAGCGCCGGAGATCTTCCCTCGGCGAGGCAAGCGCTCCAGCCTGTCGGACGGGTTCTGCCCAGCGCGGAAGGGAGGCCGCTCGCTCCTTCTTTTGCCATGCGGGGAGGCAGCGAGGTAGGCAGGAGGAGAGAGACAGAGGCCCCGGGAGGGGATGGCAGGAAGTCGGCGGTCTTGGCATCGAAGTGGCGCCCGTGCCCTCTGGGAAGGCTGCTTGGCCCGGTTCCTTTTCCTCCGGGGGCGGCGCAGAGAGAGAGAGAAAGAGATGGATGCCCACGCAGCCGAGTTATACTTCGAGGACGGCTGCCCGGAGGGTTTGGTGGGAACTCTGGCAGGGCTCCTTCCCTTTTAAATCTGTGCGCGGCGGGCAGAAGTTCAACCGGAGAAGCTTTGCAGATTGCGCTTATCCACCCTGCAAAAAGAACCCTAAAAAATGTTAAGGGGGGAGGACAACGGGCTGGTGCCTAAAGTCACTTTTCGCGTGGTTTAATTACTCCGCCCCACTTTCTAGCCAAGGGCCTTGTCCCAATTGCAAGGGGGATGCGTAAGGGGGTTGGACTAGATGACCCTTGCGGGTCCTTCCAACTCTGCAACTCTATGGCTGGAAACTGGTGTGTTCTGATCTCCTCAAAACCTTGTGAGGAGCTCGGGTTGCAGTTAATCCGGATTAATTAATCCAGAATAAGGAGAGCGCTTTTTCTTTTTTAAAAAGCCCTTTCGGGATTGTCCCCTCTTACTTTCCACGTAGGGCTGCGATAGATTAGGAGAGACTAGTCTCCTTCCCCCACCCGCTTTTCATGTAGACATTTCGTGTAAACCCATTTAGGATCGGAGCGCGAACTGTATTGCACTGGGAATTCAGGCCTTCCCTCCCAGCGATGATGCAGAAGGTTACAGGGAAAAGTGCGATCCACAAGGCGCTCATGTAGGTGGAATTTGTTTCGGTGTTTTAAGGGACTCCCAGTAGCCTGCTCCTCTTTAACACGTTTGCTGGGAAAACGTCTGCCCCACAGCAATCGACGAGGCTGCTTGGCTTTTCCCAGTAAAGTGTGCACAGAACCTTTGCAGCAAGAGCCCAAACAGCTTTACTCGGGAGTAAGTCCCGTGTGCAGCGAGGCCTGCTCATCGGTGCACAGTGGGAGGGTGGATTTGGAACCAAGGAGGCCACGGTTTTGAGATTAAGCTGGGGGAGTTTAAAGGACTTTTTATCCCCAGGCCAGATACTGCTAAATCCGCATCCCAGTCCGAAATGGGCTTTTCTCGGGGAGGCGGAGAATCATCCCGTGGGCTTCCACAGTTGCGGGAGGGAGATCCCAGGGATTTGAACTGGTCCCCTGATCTCCCCGTGGAGCTGCGCCTCTTTTAAAATGCACTTTTCGCTTCGGAGCGAGTCCCAGATAGGGACAACGGGCAGTGCGAGCCTCTGGCATGCTTACTTGGAAGTAAATCCCTCTCGCCCTACTCTGCGTGCAGTGGTAAAGAGTGCAAAGGAGCGCAGCCGGAGTTGCAATCCTATACACACTGAACCTGGGGCTCAGTCCCGTGGATTTAAGCGGGACTGACTTCTGAGTGGACATGGCCAGGATTTGCCCTACTATTGGTACAGTATAAGAAAATGGCAGGGTCGCCTGGATAGATATCTGGAAGATGAGGTGTGCAACTTTCTCTTCCTCTTCAAATGAGGTCCGCTTTCGCTTCCTTCCTGAAGGCTTCGGTGAAATCCAGCATCTAAAAGTCATCCCAAGTGCGCTTTGGCTTAACAATATCTATGAAATCCTGAGCGCGCGTTCTAGATAGCAAGTCCTTGCCAAACGTTGCTTTTCGCGTCTGTTATGGGTGCCTGCGATAGGTGAGAGAGGAAAAAGCAAAGATAACTCTGAGCGGGTACAGATTATTTCTCGACAGTCTGACCTATTCATTTCCCTGGGATCAGGTTTTGTTGAACGCCCAGAGAAATGTGCATAGGGACGCGAAAATAATAAAAACAAAACAAATATAAAATAAACGATGGCACCGTCAGGTTATCCTTCAATCTCTCCTCCCCCCCCCCCAGTCATTCTATTTCTGATGCCTTTGAAGGTGGCAGCGTCTCCCTCCTTCCTCTGGTCCATTGGTCACACCGCAGCGTCTCTGGCTCCTTCCAGAAGCCGCTGCCGCCCCCGCTTCCCTTCCCGCAGGGTCCCGGTCGGGATCTCCATTCTCTTCTGATTAACCCGCCCCTGTTAGTTTAACGAGCGTGGAGGGAGAAGCGGCTTTTAAAAACCCCAAGCTTATCAGTGTGGTTTAGACATGCTTTAAATTGCTTGGTGTTTTTGTCGAAAAGTTTTAATTTCATTCATTTATTGATTAATGCTGCGTTGAGGTCGAGAATTTTTTTTTTTTTGCTAAATGATTCAGGGGTTTCAAGATTACATGTTTGCTTTTTAAAGAAATCAGTACTGGAAAGGTAGCTGTTTTGTTTTCGGCAGATTTTAATACTCTGCTCTCTCCCTCCTTAACAGGCGCCCTGGGCAGTGAGTTATATTAACTTTTCAATGGCCACGGGAGGGGGGTATTTTTTAAATTAACTCTGTGATGGGCATAGGAGTGTTGTAAGACATTTCCCAAGACGGTGGATTTGTACTTTAAGACAACGTGAAGGCAAGCATTTGTTTATTTTTAAGGAGGGGAACACTAATACAGTCAACATAAAACTTGTAAATCACCAAATTTCAATTCTGGGCTTTTTAGGTAGTAAGGAGAGTACATCTTTCTTTATAACAAATGGGGGAAATTTCCTTCTTTCCACAGTATTGAACAAAATGATTACCCCCACCCACCCAATCTAAGCAAATTAAATAAAAAGCAAACTCAAAATTTACAGTACTAAACAAATTTTCTCTGGAAGTAAGATCCATTGACATAAATGGGTTTTTCGTTCAAGGACATGCACTTTGATCTAAGTATATGCAAAAAGCCTCCCAGCTCTGTGGCAGGAAGCCCAAAGTGCAGTCCTATGTACACTTTGGGAGTCCATGTGCTCTGTGGCACTTACTTCTGAGTAAACAAGTTGGAACGTACGTCAAGGATTTCAGGGTGACTTGACTTTACTCGTCAACCTCCCCTTCTTTCCCCTATCTCTCCATTGATTTGAAACTGAACTTAAATTAAATTAGTGTGTTGACTTAAAAAGTATTTGTATTTATGAATGAGGCAGGAGATTCCTAAAAACCAAACTGGTCCCAAACGCATTTGCTGAAAATAAGATCATTTGAACTTTCAGTGGGTGAGTGAGGCTGCAGTCCTCAGATAAAATTTAATTTGGTCCATCAGGTGCTAGTATATATTCCCCCCCCCCCCACCTCATTCAGGGTTAGGCTGCAGAGAGGATATTTTAGACTCATCTAGAGAGTTTTATTGTAACTTTGTTACTTCAAATGGGTCATTTGGAGGACTATGACTAAAAATCTTTGTGTGCCAAGTAAATAATAATAAATTGAAGCCTGCAAGGCTTCTGAAGCACAACCCTATGCATGTCTACTCAGGAGTAAGATCCATTGATGCCAGGTAAGTGTAACATTGCAGCCTAACTTGCAATGCTACCTTGCTGTGAAAGACAGAATGTAACACTAAGACTTGTCGATTTACAGTGGACCTTGCTTCCTGAATGTGCTGTTGGCTCCTTGAGTGGGGCTACCAGTGACCTCTCCCTCTCCAAATATCCTCCTTTCAGGCTGGTACCTTTTTTATAGAAATCAACTTCCTCCTCTTTGCTCCCCCACCCAGTCCAGACCCTATGATGCCTTGGACTGACACATCATCTTTCTTTCTACAGGACCGTCACGACAGCAGCAGCAATGGGAACCCCAGACTGCCCCACCTCTCGGCCGTCAGCCAGCACTTGTACAGCCCGGCACCCCCCCTTTCCCACTCGGGGGCCTCCGATTTCCAGCCCCCTTACTTCCCACCCCCGTACCAGCCTCTGCCTTACTCCCAGTCCAGTGATCCTTACTCTCACCTGGGCGATCCTTTCTCCATCAACCCGCTCCACCAACCGCCGCCGCCTCCCCCCAGCCAGCAGCAAACCAGTTGGCCCAGCCGCCAGACCAGCCAAGACCACTCCAGTTTGTCCCACCACGCTCGGTCTGGTTTGGTGCCCCATCTCCCGGCTCTGGAAAGCGGCTCTGCTGGGGTGAGAAGGGAAACCTACAGGCGATCTGAGCTGCTCCTGCCTCATGGCCACGGCCTCGATGCTTCCAGCTTGGCAGAGAACCTAGGACTGCATGAAATGGCCCACCAGATGGAAGAGGTGCAGGTAAAGATTGGCAAAAGTGATAAATGGTGTCCCTGCAGTTCTGGATGCCCTGTAGACTAGAAGAAAAGCTTTGGTTGCCTCACCAAAGGGAGTCTTCTTTAAAGGGAGGGACTGTAGCTGAGTGGTCGAGCACCCACAGGTTCAGTCCCCAGGACCACCAAATTAGGGTTGGGAGAAAATATTGTCAGAAACCCCAGAGAGTTGCTACCCATCATTGTAGACAATATACTGAGCTAGATAGACCAATGTCCTGACTTTGTTGAGGCAGCTTCCTAAGTTCCATGATGCCCAACAGAAAAGCAAACACTTGGAATGTGAGCATCAGTCAAATGTGGCAAACTTAAGGGCTGATCCTTCTTTATGGTTTTCATTTATACCTGACTTTCCTTGAAAGAGCTCAAGGCAGCATACATGCCCCTCCCTCAGTTTGTCCTCACAACAACCCTGTGGGGTAGGTTAGTGACTGGCCCAACATCATTCCATGAGAATTGTAGCTGAACAGGGATCTGAACCTTTCCAGGTCAGGGTTGGGGGAACCTGTGGCCCTCCAGATTTTGCTGAGCTCCTAACTTTCCTGACCATTGACCATGCTGGCTGGAGTCTAGTCATCTCTGGAGGGTCACCACACTACAATGAGGCAAATGGGAGTCTTGCATGGAAGAGCCATGGAGGAGAATCATGTGCCCTGTCTCTTGTTCCATAAATGGTCGGCATACATAGAGTGCTTCAGTGATGAGGATGTACTTGTTGGTTTTAGTTTTAGTCCCCTAATTGAGGAATTGAGAACTTGTTCATTGACTCGAACTCCCACCAGCCCCTGCCAATATGGCCTGTGGTCAGGGTTGATGGGAGTTGTAGTCCAACAGCATCTAGAGGACCAGCCACTCCTGACCCTAGTTCAAAGCACTTCACATCTATTTCAATAATTTGCCTTTTGAGTTAGGTCAGAATTATCTCTGCATTGCTGAGGAGTGGCTGGCTTAGTGAGTTCACTGTGAGGAGAGATTTGGAGAGTCCCTCCTTCATTCTCTTACAGAGCAGCCCTATGCCTGCCTGCTAGGAAGTAAGATCCATTGGGTTCAATGGGACTTCCTCCCAGCTAAGCACACACAGGATTGCATCCTTGGTCGTTATACAAAACCGTTGCAAGGGAACCCACTTCTGCATTATTGACCAGGTGTTCCTAAAGCTCAGAGAGAGGTCACTGCAGTGTCTTACAGATTAAAACCAGTCACTTAAAAGTTCCATTACTTGCACTGTGTTCCAAAATCTGCAGAATATCACCACTATGAATAGACCATACAGAACAGGCTCTTTGCGGGGGGGGGGGGCACTGTAGACTGGAGCCCACCATTTTGCTCAGCAAGAAGCTAGACCCGTTTACTGATTTGTAGAATAAACCCTAAACAGATCCACTCCATGCATTTAAAGGACATTCAATGCACATTTTAAGCCCATGTCTTCCCCTGAAGAGTCCTGGGAGCTGTGGTTTGTTGAGGGTGCTAGGAATGTGTAGCGGTGTGAGGGGCAAACTACACTTCTCAAGATTCTTTGGGGGAAGTCATGTGTTTTAAATGTATGTCAGGTGTCCTTTAATAATTTAACGGTATGGCGTGGCTCTCCTCTTTGTCCAACATCTTTTTCCTCTGGACTGAAGAGAAGGTAATCGGTCCACAAAACTTTATAATTGTCCCCATTTCGGAAGCCAAATTAGGGCAGCAGAACTGCAGTTTCATTTCTTGTGCACACTGCAATCCTTAAAAGCCTTGGGTGGGATTTATCTCTTACTAGTCGTGCTGAAGTCCTGGTGAAATCGGTGTGCAGTTAAGTGCATGGAGCAACAGTCCTAAATGTGCACAGATACCCTCTGAGAAATAAGATAACTTAATGGGACTGAATTCTGAGTTAGCATCAGAAATGGGCTGCACACACCAACTTGCATGAAAATAAAGCGCCACTGATTTCAGTAGGGCTGGCGCTTCTGTATGCATTCTTAAGAGAAGACTGTATACCTGATTGTTGGTCTCTGGTCACTACGTGGGCATCCTATTGGAATAAAAGGCTCTTCTTGCAATTACGGTAATATGTTTAGGGTTTAGCCTTAAAGTTAATCCGTAGGTTCATAGCCATTTGGAGGAAAATAGCATTGTGTATGTGCATTTCGTGTGGGGGGGGGGAAGAGAAGGTGGGGTGTGTTTTCTTTATTCCACAATTGTGTTCTAAAAATTTCACATTCTCTCTCCAGCATGTGGAAGATCAGCATTTATTAATGCATGACCAGACAGTCATTAGAAAAGGTCAGTAAATCTGCATTCTCCTGTTGGTTTTTTCTCTTGTCTTCTTTTTAAAAAGATAAGAATTTCTAACTGATAAAGGCTAGTTTCATTGCGGTAGATTGTTTTGGAAAAAAGATTTTTCTTTCGTGTGGCTTTTTTCTTTTTTAAAAAACGGAGTTTCTGTAAACGAAAAATAGAGCTCCCCTACTCCTTTCCAGTTCTCTGCATGAGCTAGCATGTGTGCCGGAGGCTGTATTCCATATACTGTAACCCATTTACTCCAAAGTAAGTAGGTTGTGGGTTTGACTGGAGTGTGCATTTGTTTACATACAGATGCTTTTAAAGGCTGTTAAAAAAAAAAATCCAGGATGTGGAATTTGGGACTAATAAAATGGGTTATTAAATTTTCTTGTGGAAACTTTAAAAACTAGTCTGAGCTGTAATTTCCCCAGGAACAGCAAATAACTGTACTTGCCATACCAGGAAAAAGAATATCCTGATGCAACATTCACATGGGTGAACTGTTGCTTTTTAAGTCTCAACATTCTATTGTATGGGAAAGCAATTGCTTCCCCTCTTGAGATTATTACCAAGTTATGGTTTTGCACTGTGCAGATTACAGTATGATTATGTCAAGAGTCTCTGAAATGAACGAGCTTCTATCCCTGAGCGTGTAAGGCAAAAATCTAAGGCTATTGCAGATGCTTTTGAATTTTTGATTCCTTTTTCATATGGTCTTTGGAAGCGAAGCAGGAGTGTTTGGCAAGGCAGGTGAATTAATGAAGAATTGTCAAAAGCTGATTGGGTAGTGGGAAGAAATGTTCTATTGATCTAATCCGGGGAAGAGTAGATCCCAAGTATTACAAGTGGATCCCAAGTATTACAATACAGGCTGGAGAAAAGGCTAAGAGCTTTTGCCTGTTGTCAAATTAACCAGGGAATGCCACTGTTTTGAAGCAAAGGTCTTTATTCTCTCCTGCATCTAGGAGTTTGCCCATGTTGCTTTCCTTTCCTTATTAGAAAGGGAATGCTTGTCACTACTTTCATTAATGACCTGGGTGGAGGGGAGATCACTGTTGAAAGATACAGGCAAATACACAGATAGGTACAGGCAGGCATGGAGGGAGAAAAGTGAATTTGCCTTCAGGCTTTCTAAGCAGGGAATAATGGGTTAACCTTGCTGCCCTATTGCTTCTAAATGCATGGGCTTTAGGATTTATCCACAGTGAAAAGTTTTCTTTGGTGGCATTTTTTTTGGGGGGGGGACTGATGTGGGGGATACCAGGGTAGATGAACTCCTTGAATCTTGTTCTCTGTCCCTTCCTCCCCTCTACTTTGTTTTAAAATAATAATCAAAGGAGAGTTTTTCCTGAAAAACCACAGGGTGACTTGGAAAGGAAAAACGTGACTGAGAAAAAGCAGAAATGTTTTTTTGCTGTAAACGGTGCCGATCTGAGAACTAGCTCACGGCAGAAGTATTTTTTAATTTATTTTTTGCTGTCAGCTTCATGCCGCTTGAGAATCTTCCTCTTTTGATAAATAAAAGTATTGGGCCTGATTGTTAAACCATTTCCTGTTCCATATATTATGGGGGGAGGAGAAAGGGGGGAAGGGGACGGGACACTGGCCTTTGATTTGGCAAAACATGACTGTTTCTCAGGCACACGTAAGATAAGTTATACTGACTTGCTTCCTTTACTACAATTCCTGCAATGCAACCGTGCATTTATGGTGGCTGCTTACAAATCCCCCCTCCCCACGCAAAAAAGCAGGGAATGCATAACTAAAAAAGAGGATATAGATTTGCATGAAATATGCAAATGTAGATATGGAAAATAATTATTGTAGGTTAAATAAATGCAATGATCTCATGATAGTGGGAAATACGGTGACCTTTATGCTTGCTCAGTCTGCTATCCAGGTGAGGGGCAGATTCAAGGTTGATGTTCTCCCACCTTACTGTTCATTGTTGTTAAAGATGGGACAGCTGTTGAGACAGAGGATTTCCCCCTGTCGAGTAGGGCTTTGCAGCCACCCAATGCCATTTCAGGTTTCAGAAAAAGGAGACTTCCTTTAGTTAAATGAAGCTTGCATTTTATAGCAACAATAAAACTGAGCATTTCTGCCAGAGAAAAATAGGCTGCATTGCTGCAAACTGGAAAAGCAGTTAAGCATGCATATGTATGTATTACTCTTTTATCATTAAATAATATTAGTAGGAGTGCATCAAATGTGGAGAGTCTTCTACATTTTTCACTTTCTTACTGTATAGTTTGCAGTTAAAAGTTTCAGCTGTTCTTCATGAGAACCCCATTGGGAAATGCATCTTAATGGGTTAATAAAATACAGTGGATTTATGACGTCTAATAGATCTATTAAATGTTAAGTGATTTAGACTTCCCTAAAGGAAAACCCAAAAGTGGGGAAAAAACACACACCATCCTCTTTCCCCCCCTGTATATCTTGGTTCCCCTAGGTCCTATTTCATTAACGAAAAACAATGCATTAGGTCTCCCTTGCCAGAAGGATGGACTTATTGGCGTCGTGATCAACCCCAACGAAGTATTCTGCTCTGTTCCTGGGCGGCTTTCTCTTCTCAGCTCGACGTCTAAATACAAAGTGACAGTAGCAGAGGTTCAGAGAAGGCTCTCTCCTCCAGAATGTCTCAACGCTTCGTTGCTGGGAGGGGTTCTTCGAAGGTAGGAGGCTGTGATTTCCACCCCCCTCCTCTCTCCTCCTCCCCCAGCCCCGTCAAAACTATTCCAGTGACTAGAGCTTCTCATACCACCTCTTAAGCCAAACGGCATGTAAATACCATTTTTGTGTCTCAACAATTTTGCGCAGGGAGAGAGAGTGAAACCCAAACGCTGCATCCTAATGCGGTTTATTTCCAAGCTCTGTGTTCACGCTCTTCTTTCTCTTTAGCACCCCTTGCATTTCCAGAAATGAAAAGTGCTATAACAAGTCTAGAAACAAGTTCTCTTTTTCCTGTTAATATGACACGTTGCTTCTCAGTCTACAAAAAGAGAATCTTGCACCCATTATTTTCAGGTTTTCTTACTCACTCGGCTGCCTGTGTATCACAGTGTTTAAATGCCGTTCACATAAATTAATAATCGGCCGATTCCTCTCCCAACTTTCAACCCAAGGGTACAATTTCCAGTTTGCTGTTAAGGATGCCAACTGGCCAAACTTCTCACACACATAGATACATGCCCACACCCATGTGTCTTTAATAGCAAGTCAGAGGTGCAACACCCGGCGGGTGAAGCTTTCTGAAGCAAAGTGAGCCATGCTCCCTGCTAATGTCTGTGCACAGAGCTGCTGTTAAAGGCACAGCTGCAGAGACAGATCAATAAGTTGGCAACCCCAGGGGGAACTTTGTTGGAATGATGTCCAGGGCTCCTGCTCTGCGGAACAAGCAAGGGGGTCTCCAATGCAGTTGGGGTTGGCTTACTGCAGGCATAGGCAAACTCGGCCCTCCAGATGTTTTGAGACTACAATTCCCATCATCCCTGACCACTGGTCCTGTTAGCTAGGGATGATGGGAGTTGTAGTACCAAAACATCTGGAGGGCCAAGTTTGCCTATGCCTGGCTAACTGCATTTTGAACTAACACATATTGTTATCTAAAGACTGGACCCTCCCTCGCCCAAGATCATGAAGTCTAGGGCTAAAAACGACCTCTAACTGCACCCATGGAGAATTCTAACTTGGATAAAGAGAGGAGAAATCTTCTGAGCAAGGTTCTTGGATAGGTTAAGGCACACACACAGAGTGTTTTAAGAGCATCTGTTGTGGTTACTTTCTAAGAAGAACCAGAGCTATTGGCGTCCTTGAGGAATAATCAAAAGCATGTGGTTTGAAACACCAAAGGGGTGTGCTGGTGAATCCAGCTCAGACCCACCCTCCCCAATATTCCTCCTTCTCAAATGGTACTCCTGATTTCGAAGGCCTGGGCTGGGATTGCAATCTTGGTTAATATATTTATGCTTGTGCCTCAACAAATGCTCAACTTGATGCTCCATGCTTGTAAAATGTTCAATTTTCATTACGCCTGCCATAAGCGTAATGATCTTTGATAGTGTGAATGCAAAGGCAAAGCGTATTCTCTCCCCCCCACCGCTTCCTTTCTTTTTGATCTTGCTTTCTGATGTTTATGTGATGGAGCATTAAAAAGTAGGTCAAAACTTGTTTTTCCATTCTGACCCCCCCGCCCTCGATTCCTCTCCCCCCCACCCCCGCGCAACACAACAGAACTGCACTGAATGTCAGTAATTTGGCATTTCTCAATTGCTTTGAAATGTGGCCTCTTTCGGGGGGTGCAGCTAAATAAAACACTGTCCACCTCTTTCCCCCCGCTATTTGCAGAGCCAAATCTAAAAATGGTGGCCGATCTCTAAGGGAGAAGCTGGACAAAATTGGCCTCAACCTTCCAGCTGGCAGAAGGAAAGCTGCAAATGTGACTTTGTTGACATCGTTGGTGGAAGGTCAGTCTTAATTCTTTATTTTTTAAAAAGAGCCTTTCTGGGTAAAGGACAAACGAGGTGACTTGGATGAGCATGTCCTCTAAAGCAGTGTTGTTCCATTTTCAGACTTTAGCCCAGATATGCATATGCTTCAGCCTTTGCCAACATGGTTCTCTCCAGTTGTTTCTGGACTGCAGTCCCTGGCTGGGGCTGATAGGAGTTGTGGTCCAAAATGGTTTGGAGGACGAAGGGCAGACCCACACCATGCATTTAAAGCACATCCAGCACACCTTTAAAAACTCCTGACTTCCCCCAAAGAATCCTGGGAAGGGTGAATTTCCCCATTTGCAGAGCCAAAATCCCCGGTGAAGGTAAAGGGACACTGACCATTAGGTCCAGTCGTGGCCAACTCTGGGGTTGTGGCGCTCATCTCGCTTTATCGGCTGAGGGAGCCGGCGTACAGATTCCAGGTCATGTGGCCAGCATGACTAAGCCGCTTCTGGCGAACCAGAGCAGCACACGGAAACGCCGTTTACCTTCCCGCCGGAGCGGTACCTGTTTATCTACTTGCACTTTGACGTGCTTTCGAACTGCTAGGTTGGCAGGAGCAGGGACGGAGCAACGGGAGCTCACCCCATCGTGGAGATTTGAACCGCTGACCTTTTGATCAGCAAGTCCTAGGCTCTGTGGTTTAACCCACAATGCCACCCGCGTTCCTAAAACTCTTAACTGATTACAGTTCCCAGGAGTGTGCTCCATAAGTATGCACTGGATGTACTTTAGATATATGGTTTGGATCTGGTTCTACCCTAAGAGTGTTTAACTTGAATTATTTGTTTTTTGCTTACCACTACCGCATGGTGTGTCAGTGTGGCTGTTGAGACTTGCGCCCCCCCATCCCCGTTGAAGCCCAGTGCTCCAAAATCATTAGTAGGGAGAAAGAGAGATATAAATGTGGGGGTGCAATTTCACAAGCATTAAATTGGGGGTGGGGCCATTGATGTAATTCTGGATGTAGGCTGCATGTGTTTGTGGGAGTTAGCGTTCATCTGAGCCCGCGCAGACTCTAAACTGGAAACAGAGCTGCTGTAACTCCATCCTTGTGACTCATCTGTGTGTGAACAAGCAGCTGATCTGTGCTTGAGTAATCGACAATCCCAAGTTTTTATTCATAGAAATTTTTATGACAGCGCTTCTCAAAAGATCTGGATAGCCAATGTGTGCATAGCCTCCTTTGTTCCTGCCTCTTCTCCCCCACCCCCAGATTATGTCTTGATCCATACTTTTACCGTTGGCCAAATAAATTTATTTCTTGGATGGGAAGGCAGAGTGTGCTCCATTGTTGCTGCGGATGTGGTGTAAGCAGGAGAGCAACTTGGTTAGCCTCTCCAGTGGAATCCTAGGAACCTCTCATCATTTAACTAATTCATTTCCAGAGGCACATTAGTGTGTGTCTCGCCAGACAGTTTGGTGAATTCTTGCCCCACTGCATAACTTTTGATTAAGGAGTTTGATACAAAGCTTTAAGGGGACCAGATCTAGTTGAAATTAATCCATAAATTAAGAAAGTGTCTAAAAAGAGTTTTAAGAATCTGGAATGAGAATGTTCGTTCTGATAACTAGCTTAGGAATGTCCCCGAGACAGCAGTGGTTCAGTGGTGGAGAGTTCCCAGTAGAATCCATTGTTTTGAAAGAGCAATAGCTCACCCATAATAAAAGCTCCATCAGCCTCCAATAACCTTCAGATCAGAGAGAACTGTTTCCAAAAGAATTATTATTTTTTTACTTGACGGTGGAGTTTAAGGCGAGAGTGTAGCAGACAGAAAGCACATGCAGTGGTTTACTAACTGAGAGCAATGCTTTATTAAAGCCATGGTTTCTTTGGGATAAAGAATCTTTGGGATTGCAGCCATGGGTTCTTTTTAGGTTTTCTACAAAGAGAATGTGTGTTTAAAGCAAAAGATTTAATGAAGGAGGAAGGGAGAACTTGTTGGTACTACAATTCCCACCATCCAGGACTGATAGCCATTCTGTTTTGGGCTGGTTTGAATCTCAACAACATCTGCAGGGCCACAGATTCCAAATTTTGGATTAGATGGATTTGCAGTTCCATGTCTTTAAGCACATGGTGTACACCCATTTGAAATAATTAACTGAAATAACGGGGGGGGGGGGCGGGCCCTGAGCTAGTTCACATGTGCATGGATGTTTAACTCTGATGAATGGAAAATGAATGTATGAATGGCGTCCATTGAAAACAAGCATGTCTGAGATGATGCACCACTTGTCTGTAGCAGCTAATCTATGATGGTTCACTCAACACTTGCAAGAGATCACTTGGTGCACATTCATCACTTTTATTGCAACATAGGCAAACCATCCTGTATTTTCTGAGCAAATGTGTTCCATCACCGGAATGCCGGGTCGATTGAATTCAAATGGGTGAAATATGCTTTGCATCCCACATCTTTTGTTTAACTGGATTGTCTGGGTGGAATCCGGATCCATTAAAATGAATAGTTGCTTTGCTAGTTGTTTTGATGGGAGTTGTCCTCAAGTTTTGGATGAGTGTCTTTTTGGTTCAAACTGCACCAACCGTATGGGAGGGGATGCGCCAAACTTGTAAGCCAACCGTGGTAGCTTCTGTCGCTGTGCGGCTTTACAAATATCTAAGCACCTCGGAATTTTGTGTTCATCCAAGCTACTTAATTGTGAAGTAATATTTTGCAATCTCTTTTGACATCTTCCAAAAACAGTCTGGGAACAGAGGCCAATTACAGGATGAGAAGGTAGAATTTGGCTAATTATTGGGGTGGGGGTGGGGCGGGGACGTAGGATGATGCAAGAAACTCTGCCTCAATCCTAAACAAAATCCCTAGAGCTCCAGTCCGAAGAGGATGTTTCTGTATAGACAAATGTCCAAAAAGGTTTTTTTTGCTGAAACTTGTTTTTCAAGAGAGCTTTGTTTGATCAATAGAGTAGCTCAATAAGTCTCCATCCTTTTTGGAGTCTGGACCCACCATTAGCTTAACATGTATGCCGTGGGAAAACCAGGCCATCTTTTTTTATTCCTCATGAGAGCATGGCAGCCGTTTGGGGCACCTTGGTCTCTTGTACGATTTCAGGAAAAGATCTCCCCCCCAAAAAAAGTGGTTTTTTGGGGGGGAGGGGTCCATGATCTTGCAAGGCGCTATGTGTTTTTGGCGCTGTACCCGAAGAAAATGCTTTTTCCTAGCCTGTGATATCGCGTGTTTCACGTGACTTGTGCAGGATTTTGGACCTGGAAGATGGTGTCCCGGATTTGGGCCACGTTGTGTTGAAGGGTATGGTATGTGAGGACTCATGCCGCCTTACTTCCACATATTTATACGGTGACAATGCTACTGCTGAAACCCTCATTAGGTCAGCCTGCAACCCAGTTAGCATAGCTTTTGTCAACCTGGTTCATTCCAGATGTTTGGGACAGAAGCTCCCATCAGGGATCAGAGACTGGGTGAAACTGATGGGAACTGTAGTCCAAATGGTAGATTGCTTCAAGATGGTGTGGACCTTCTCTTGTTCCCAGCTGAAAATCACTTTCTCTTCTACATCATGTGTTTTTGTGTGTGGAGGGGAATAAGTTGGTGAGCTCACAAAGAGACAGGCCCTGTCCACTCTTGGGCCTGGCTGTGCCAGCCTGTAGCTCCCGATGTATTACTCATTTCACCCCAGAGATTCTAGTCCTTAATGGTGAAAAAGTTTTCCCACCCCTAGACTAGCTGATCCACACCCTAGAACAAACCAAAAGGCTAGCTAGAACAAGGGGGTGAGGTTTGTGAGGACTTGGCCTAATTTTCCTTGGGCAGCAAGGAGAAATGGAGGACACCGCACCCATATTGTGGACTCTGGCCACTGGTTGCACCAGCTGGGTCCCCTATCTGCACGCAGCCCCTGACAGGCCACCCTCAAGGGTTATCCTGTGACAGAATTCTGCCAGTCACTGGTTTAGACTAAGAACAAATAAACCCCTATTGGAGCCTTTGGATATCAAGGCAGAATTGCTCAGGTTTCTTCTAGACAGATTTTGAAATCGAGTGGCACTTAACGTAAATTATGAGCCTGCTGGAAAATTAACTTGGACTTTATGGTCTTAAGTAGGGCATATCATGAAAACAGTGTATTATGGAAAATTTGTGCTGCAAACTGCTTTTGTTTTTTGGGAGGGGAGGTATTAAACTAATATTAGATATTAACTTAATATCTAATGTAACGCACCCTGGGACCTTGGGGTGAAGGGTGAGTAATTAATAAAATGAATAAGAAGAGGATGATAATCACAGCTTTATTTTTGTGGTTCTTTTCTCATCTTTTCCAGGCGAAGCTGTACATCTTGCCCGGGATTTTGGCTATGTCTGTGAAACTGAGTTTCCTTCCAAAGCTGTGGCTGAATACTTAACTCGGCCGCATCTGGGGCGTAATGAGATGGCTAACAGGAAGAACATGCTGCTGGCTGCAAAGTAGGTATTCTCTTTTTGAACATGAGCATCCTGGATGACCAATTTGTATTTTAGCATTTGTATCGTAACCCTTAGTTCTACGTAAAGGAAGACTGTGATCTGCATGTTAAAAGATTTAGGGCAGGCATAGGCAAAAATCTGGCCCTCAAGATGTTTGGGACTACTATTCCCGTCATCCCTAGCTAATAGGACCAGTGGTCAGGGATGATGGGAATTGTAATCCCAAACATCTGGAGGGCTGGAGTTTGCCTATGCCTGATTTAGGGGATGGTGGCAGTTGTTGAGGCTTGCTTTAAGGCAAGGCTTCCTGATATTGCTGGATGGGTCATGCTGGCTGGAGCTGATGGGAGCTGAACAATTACCTGAAAGTTTCCTTGTCCACAGCCTATAGGCTCCTACAAGGGCTGGTTCCAAGTTCAAGGGCCCTCTGCTTAGTGTCCTCAGATGGGTCCCCTCCCATATCAGTGCATTTTTTAAAAACTAAAGCAAGCTTAGGTTCCTGAAGATGTTGAATGTATATGTTTGCCTGATTCTGTCTTAAGCAATGCTACAGAATATCGGGGTGATTTTCATAGTAATAGAGCAAATTGTCGGAATTCTTACGCTTTTGACATGCAAAGTTTCTTGGGGGGTGTTCACTTCCTGGCAGCTCCAGGGAGGGTAGAAAAAGACTCATTGCAAAATGCTTTCAGTTGATCTCTGTTGACCCTCTGTGGTGCTCCAGATGTTCTTGGACTCCAGCTCCCATCAGTCTCGGCCAGCATGGCCAGTGGCTACTGATGATGGGAGTTGTAGTCAAACAGCAGGTTCCTCATCCCTGTTAGTAGGCAATTTATTCATAGAGACTGAGCTCTGACTCCATATCAGCCTGTTTCCTGTGCTCCTTCCGAAGTTCAGCAAAGTTGGGTTCAAACTCACCAAAGTGAATGCTTTAGTTCAAATTAGAGTGGTGGAGTTAATTGCATGCTTCATCTCTCCTCCCTCCCCAACTGAAAGTCATGCACAGCATCCAAAGGTGCTTCTGTGTTTGGTTTTTGCTGATCACCCAGCCTCTCTAGTCCAAGAACAAGCTGCTCCTCAAGGTTTGGGAAGACCTTTTCAGGACAGCGTGGGCTGCGGCTTGGTCGGTGGTGGTGGTGGTAGGAGGGCTTCGGTGGAGAATGATGGAAAATTGGTGGGACTTGCCTTGCGCAAATGGGTGTGTTTTGCATCCATGCAAAATCACTATTCAGCTCAAGACAATAGTTCTTTGAAAGACTTCCATTTTGGGGGTGACACTCGCAGATTGAAGGGTACTAAAAGAAAATGTTTGAGGTGATTTTCGTCTGATGTCTAAATCTACCAAATATTTTTATTTTGAGTATTCTTAAACCAACCTTTCACTTTTTGTTTCCCCACATTTGTTTTGTCCTAAGTTTTTTTAGTGTGTGTGTTTTTAATGGAATAGTGGACTTCTCTAGGAGGCTGTAGCTATTTTGTGTTTTAAAAAATGTTGGATGGACCTCAGGACTGCATAGCTAGTTCCTGATACAATAGAGTTTTATGGTGATTTGTGCCAAAATCTGGTTTGGGTACCATGGTGTCTGCTTAGAGCATTTTGAGGTTTGGAGGGCAGCCCGATTTTTACTGAATCCAGTGGTGAAATTCTCTTTGAATGGAGAAAGGATTTTAAGAAGAAATCTGAAGGCTCCAGAATGCATCACACGTAGGCTATTGTTTCAGGATGACAGCTTTCCAAAGTAGAGCATTACGTATGTTTCTGCATTTGGGGCTGGATGAAAACGCTTTTTATTTTTAAATGGTGCTTAAAATGTCAATAGGAGGAAATAAGGACCTTTTAGCTTTAATATGTCTTGGCGAATGCTTGCAAGATCAAAAGGCACCACGTGCCTTTTGGAGCACAGATTCATCAAATCCTAGTAATACAGTGATCCCTGTGGGGGTTTTAAGATGTGAAACATCCAAAAGCATTTTAGGTGCATCCAGCAACACATTTCCACTTACAGCATGCAAACTTGGTGAATGGTTTGGAATTTGCAGGTATTTAAACTTCAACCATATTTCTCCAGTGAGAGATAGCTAGCTAAATTCACTGTCTTTGTTCCGTTGCCTTCCATACCTTCTGCAAAGCCAAAGCTGTGGAAATTGTCATGCAACTGTACCTTCAAAGCAGATTAAATAAAGCAGGTCTAGGCAGAAGATCATTCCTTCCAGTACTCAGGGCCTGGTACACTAGTACCACCCTCCAGAATTGAGCCTGGTGGCTATGTGGGTGCTTGTGCCAAGTTATAAGGATTGGCGTAATACAATCTTTTCTTGCTGCCCAAGTAATACCCTGGCAGCAGCATTCTGCACTAGCTGCAGCCTGTGGACTGTATTCAAGGGCAGCCACACACAGTTCATTGCAGTAGCCCAGCTAAGAGGTTGGTTCACTGATGCCCAACTGTCTCAGCCCAGGAAGTGTTCGTCATGGAACATAGCAGCTTCTTATCTACCAAGTCAGACCATTAGTTTTTCCCAGACCTTTCTGGAGAAGCCGAGGGTTTTACCCAGGACCTTTAAAAATGCACTCTGCCCCTGAGCTGAGGCCCTTTCCTAAGCCACCTGTGCTTTCAGAAAAATTTTAAAATTTTAATTTATTAAATTTGTATACTACCCTTCATCAGCAGTGCAGTTCACAGGTAGCTAAGGAGTATACTCCTCTAATCTCTGCTCCTTTGAGGAGTGTTGCCTTATCCAGGACAGACCATCTCACTAATTTCTGTACCCATGAGCCACTTACCCACAGCAGCTCCATCTAATCATGATTCAGCTTCAGTTTGTTGGCTTGCATCCAGCCCATCACTGCCTACAGGCACTGGTCCAGGACTTGCACATCATCTTCTGATTCAGATGGCATGGAGCGATAGAGTTGGGTGTCACCTGTAGGCTATTGCACTCCAAATCCCCAGAGGACATCTAGTGATTCCATATTCATGCTGACTAACATGGGAAACAAGATGGATCCCCGTGGATCTCAAACCCCTTGCCCAAGAAAGGGTGCTTGTGTGTGTGTGTGTGTGTGTGTGTGTGTGTGTGTGTGTGAGAGAGAGAGAGAGAGAGAGAGAGAGAGAGAGAGAGAGAGAGAGAGAGAAGGCAGTAGTTGCATAGAAACTTGGTGTCCTGTTGAGGAAGATAGTCTTTCAGTATGATGGGCACCTTCTTCCTAAATGAGGTTCCTCTGAACCCACCCAGTCAGACCCTCCCTGCCACATCTTAAAAGCTATGCTGGGCACAAGGGTCGAGAGAGCAAACCCACATCCCTGGGCCTTAATAACCGAAGCTCAATTTTGCAAACTTTGAGCAGATGGTGCTCTAAACACCCTCACAGGACCCGCATCAACTGTGGGGTCAGATTTGCGGTGGGGATGAGTGACTCAAAGGCCCCCAAGAGCCTTGATGAAACTTTCACGGTGTGCTTAAGAGTGTTTAGCCATGAATGGTCTCAAATTGATAACACGGTGCAAAATAAGCATTTAAAAAAACACACAAAGTAGTCTTATAGGAGGCAAAGAGGTTTGACCTCCCTCTTAAAATTCTGAGAGCCAATGTAAGAAATCGTAACCTTCTCTAGGAATAATAAAATGAATACTGGCTTCCTCACTGCCCTCTTGAGGTGGTCTTGAAGGTGCCAATGGCAAGTGCGTTGGTGATGTCAGAAACACCTGTTCCTTAGGCCCCTCCTCCAAAAGGCTCCGCCCACACTTGCACTCTACTGGGGTTGATTTGCTTCCTTCCTTGGTGGTGCTCTTAGTGCGCTGGTGGGAAAAATCAGCCTCCCTTCGCTCCTGCCGTCTCTTTTACCAACTCCTTTGCCCTACCAGCTTCTGAGCTTTGCTACATGGAAGAACAGTGTGATTCGGTATAAGATAACTGCTTTTGTTTAGCCTACCTTGGAGGGTTGCTCTGAGGATAACAAACACACTGATCTGAGCTGTGCAAACAGCTGACTTGTGTGACACAGGAAATGTGTTCTTCATTTCTTTCAGTTAGCTCAGTGTTCCTCACGCTTGGGGGTGGAGGTCTGCAGCTGTTGTTGTACTACAACTCCCATCATCTCCAGCTAGCAGAGATGATGGGAATTGTAGTCCACCAACAGCTGGAGACCCAAGTCTGAGAAACACTAAGGTAGCTGACCTTAAAATAAATTTCTGTGTTTTAGTATACATGGGGAAGTGATTAGGCACACCCACCTACACACCTGCCTCCTGTAATATCACTCTCTTTCTGATTCGGCAGGCCGTGCCTCCTTTTTAACTGTGGTGGCCGATGGTTTTGTTGAAAGTTAATTCCATGTGTTGTCTCTTGCAGGCAGATCTGCAAAGAATTCACTGAACTTCTCACTCAGGACCGCACCCCTCTTGGCAATGCGAGGCCGAGCCCCATCTTAGACCCTGGCATCCAGGGCTGCTTGACTCACTTCAGCCTAATCACCCACGGCTTCGGGAGCGCTGCGATCTGTGCTGCCATGACGTCCGTCCAGAACTACCTGAACGAAGCGCTAAAAATTGCAGACAAAACGTACATGAACGCCGGCGACCAGAGCCCTGCGGAAACCAATAAAAGCATTGAGAAAATGGACAAGCACCGGAAGTGAGTGAGAAAGAGGAAGAAGCCAGACTTTTGTATACCGTTTCTCGCACACAGACTTTAAGATCGTCTTGCCTAGAGGGCATGTAGATAATCTTGTTACAACTTGCTTCGGGGCGTGTTTTTCGTTTTTTAAGCATCCTTTTCAGGCTCCTCCGTGAGATACATGTGTCTCTCTTTCTCTCCTTTCTTTAAAGCTGCTGTTATCCATTCATTGTGGGACCAGGGAACCGAAGATAAACATGAGTACAAGCTTTTAATTTCATTTTTTAAAAGAAAAAAAACTTTTAAACAGTACAAAGTGGTGCTATTTTTTTTTTCTTGTATGGAAGTCTGTTTAGTGCTGTTTCTCAAAACTTTGAATAAGATGCTCTTTTTCATTGCGTACATCCTGATAGCAGCGTTCAGATGGAACACTAAACCGTGGTTTTTTAATGTTACCTGAAGCCCTGGAATTGAGAACCTCCCTCTTTGCAGTTGCAAGGATGAAATAGGAAGTGTTTGCTTCCTGCCTGACACCAAGTATAGTTTATCTGTATGTTAAAAAAGGACAAACCGTCATTAGTGTAAATTAATCTGCCTCAGTTGATGCTCTCTAACTGTTTTGTACTGCAGCTTCCATCAGCCCACGGTAAGGGATTATGGGAGTTGTAATCCAAAATGTCTGAAAGGCATCAAGATTGGGTGCAAGCTATGGTTTGATAATAACAATCCAGGACTATAAACCCCATGCCGACCCAGGTTGCTTCAATAAATCACATGTTTACACACAAATCATTGTTTTTCATTCTGAGATGTCACAATAAACTAAGGTTAGTGTTAAACAGAAGGCAAATGCTTCCAGTTTCCTTCTCATGGCTGTGCCAGAGAATAAGAAGAGAAGAATGGGTTATAAGCAGGATTTCCCAGGTTCTGGAAATCTTTGGAAACCAGCAACAACATAGCTCAGTATTAACCCCAGGGGATCTGAAGCCTTGACAAGGCACCCAGGACTGTAGATGTAATGGAATTTTTTAATCCAAAGGGAAGTTGAACTTGGTATAAAGTGAAACAAATTGTCTGATGGTTATTTGAACACCCTTGCATCACCTTGCAACCTCTTGGGGGCTTTTTGAGAGTGATTCAGACTTCTAGGCACAAAATCCTGGAAGTTATTCTAATGCAGACTAAGCTTCTGCTGGACTCAAATGAACACAGAGCAGCAAGCACTAAAGTGGGGAAGCGGAACCTTCAGCTGCTCAGATCTTGCTGGACTACAGTTCCCATCATCCTCAGCTGGCATGGCTGGGGATGATGGGACTTGGAGTCCAACAGTGCCTGGGAGACCACAGGCTTCCCATCCCTGCAGTAAAGCGTACTGTAGCAGTTCTTCTTACACAAGGAAAAACTAGTTCAAGCTAAAAAGAATGCAAAATAAACTTGCTTCTGTTTTTTAAATGCCAGGATACTGCAGCTTTATATATGTCATCAGGTCTTGTGTTTTTAAAATAGGAAAAAAACTTGAAAGAATAGGCACATTTTTTTTAAATTTTTTTGCCTATATAGGCCAAAAAGTTATATATATATATATGAATATATATAAATATATATAAATATATCTAGGGAGGTTTTTATGTGTATAAGGGAAAACAGTGTGTTGGAATGTATATATTTATTTATGTGTAATTTAATGGGTCTTGTAAATAATGGTGAACATTTTAATACTTTTTTTTATAAATGGGCTTCAAAATTTAAAATCCCCCCCTTTCCTCCCCAAAAAAGGTAATGGGCAAGCTCAAATACACTGCTACACAGGTCTGTTTATGCTGGGTATTTAAAAGTGACTTTTTACAAAAAAAATAAAAATGAAAATCCTGAATTCTTGCCACTGTAGAATTTTGTATCCGATCTGAGGTGTGTATTGACAAAGCAATAACTTTGTGTACTTGGTATCCATTCAAAAGGAGTGTGTTTGTTGTGTGTGTGTGTGTGTGTGTGTGTGTGTGAGAGAGAGAGAGAGAGAGAGAGAGAGGAAGAATGGAAGTCATAAAAAAAACTATACCCCACTTCACTTGTAAATGTCTTCCTGTTACCCAAAAGGCATTGTATAGAATAATCCATATAATAAAAATATTCTGGATAGAAAGTATTGAATGGTGTTTAACTGGAAGTGGGTTGGGGGGGGGTGGGAAGAGGAAGAGTGTTTTTGCGTCTTATGGGGGATGGGCAGCAGAATACCGAAAATGGACATTGTAATTGAATACACAGTTCTTTATAGTGCATCGAACTAATGGAACAGACATGTGAAGCTGAGTGCCAGCGCAGCTAATGGTTTCAATTATATCAAGAACCATCTCTCTATTGCCATGACTGCTCTCTTCCCCTACCTCCGTCCTCACGGATAACGATGTGCCAAGGCAAAGAAGGAGCCTGAAAGCTTCCTTTAAAAAATAATAAAATAAAATAAAATGCTCTGTCTAATCACTTAAGCATATAAATTCAGAGCTGGCCCAAGGCACTTTGTTGCTTGAGGCAGAGGAGAAGGTGGTACCTCCCTCCCATGGTCAGAAGGTGACTGAGGGCCAACTTCAACACTGGCTACAGGATGGCAAAAACCCCCTGCACCATATGAGGGTGGGGCCTGCTGGCTAGTTTAGGGGGTACAGGGCATTCCTGGCTTCTGGCCTCCAACAAAGGGGAGCAGCCAGGGAGGTGGTGCTGCTGCCACTCCTCAGCTTCTGCCGCCTGAGGCACTTGTCTCCCTCTGTCCAATGGTTGGGCTGGCCCTGTGTGCATTGAATCTGAGGGTTCCAAAGGCACAGGCCTATGGTGCATGTTTTGTTTCTATGCCCATCCCAGCAATTTCTAATGTGGCAATTCCTGAAATGGGAGAGCGTAACCACAGTTCCATGCACTGAAAGCCTCAAGGTTGGATTACAGCAATGCGCTTGTGGGGTCAAACTACCACCAACTGATCTATAAGGCCCTGCACATCTTGGGATCTGGTTACCTGACAGACTGCCTTATTTCTTACATCCCCAGTAAGGCACTGGGTCTCGTTTAAGTTTCCCACTCTACAGCAACTCAGAGCAGGGCCTTCACAGTGGCTGCCCCTGCTCCATGGAATAATATTTCTGATGAGATATGTCAGGTGCCCACGATCCATATTTTATAGGTCTCTGCCATGGGCACCCACTTTGTCTTTCCTTAAAAACCCATCTTTGGTTCTTTGCGCTCCTTTTAGCTGCTTTTATTATATTTTGTACATCACCTTGGGACCCTGGAAGGATTGGTCCAAGGGCACAGGGAGCCACTTCTATCAGCTGTTTGAAAAGCTCAGCAACTTTCAAGGCGTCCTGGTTTTTACTTTTTGAAATAGGACAACCCTAGACATGGGGAAGTGTTTGCATCAGTCCAGGTGAGAGGTGGGGTAGCTTTGGGTTGAGATGTTCGGATCAGTCTCTCTTTGTCTGCGTTGTATCTCGGTGATTAGAGAGGTGGGTTTTGGGAATGATGTGTCTGGGCCAAGGACGGGGAGAGGAGGGCTGCAATCGCAGTAAAGATGGGGAAGGGGAAGATACAGAGGTAGCTGAATGTCTGCAAGGGAGGAAAAAGGCCTAGTTACATCAATTCTGTTCCTGCAGCAAACCAAGCACCAGATTGCCTTCAGTTCCTCTGGAGGATTAACTGTCCCTCCTCTCCCCCCTCCCCCTTCTAGCTAGCTGTTAACTTGGCAAAAAGTCATTTCCTTGGCACTGAAAGTGCTCAGATCATTGAATTGTTCCTGCTGCGAGGACACATCAGGAATTGTCTTCTGTTTTCTGTCGCAACTCTCTCTGAGTTACTGCTCTGGCCTGACCAGCTTCCATTAAGGAGGCACTGCAGGAACACTATCTCTCACAAAAATACAGAGATCTGGCTCCTGCTAGGTGGATACGTCTTCCTGTCACACATCCTACTCCGGGGGGGGGGGGGCTGAGGAGAAAGAGTTTGGAGTACAGAGGTTTGGTTCTGTCTAGTTTTCAGTGCTGGTTCCGCACATCAGGCCAAAAGGAAGCTTTTCACTTTCCCTTAAAATGGAACCCAATTTGTAATTTCCCAAAACCATGTGAGTTGGTTCACCTGTTTTAGTGCCTGATGAGTGCAGTGCGATTTGGTGACCTGATTTGTGGGGGGTTGCAGGAGGAGCCTTCTAACGCAACGGGGTTGTTTGCTTGACGTGTCGTAGCTGAAACCAAACCAGTTTGCCCTCCTGGATCCAAGGTGCTGATTTTAAGCTCGTAAAATCTTCAGCCTGTGCTACCTCCTCTCCCCATATCCTGGTGCCATCTTTATGGAGGGTGTGCTCTGGGCAGCGTACCTTTGTGGCAAGGAAGGTCTGCAAGAGAGCACTCCCCAGGTAGCCTGACTCCACCTGCTCTCCGGGTCCGACTTCCTCTCTTTCCAAATGGGTCCATGGCTCAGTTGTAGAGCTTAGTGCCTTGCATGCAGAGGGTTCCAGGTTCTATTTTTAGCAACCGCAGTCAGATTCTCCAAAACCAGAAGCAGGATGACATGACTGCAAGCCATGCCTCCTCAAGAATTCAACCTTGCAAATTGTTTTTAAACTGAAGGATGAAACTGATACTATAAAGATGTGTGTTCTGAAAGCTCCACACTAAGCAAGATCATTAGAGGGAAAATAGCACTCCAGGTACACTACTCATTGCATGATTTATACAGAAGTAGACCTATGACAAGAAGTAGACCTATGGCTTTTGTTAAGGGACGTGGGTGGCACTGTGGTCTAAACCACTGAGCCTCTTGGGCTTGCCGATCAGAAGGTTGGCGATTCGAATCCCTGTGACGGGGTGTGCTCCTGTTGCTTGGTCCCAGCTCCTGCCAACCTAGCAGTTTGAAAGCATGCCAAAAAGTGTAGGTAGATAAATAGGTGGGAAGGTAAACGGTGTTTCCATGCACTGCTCTGGTTTTGATGTTCTGCTGCGCCAGAAGCAGCTTAGTCATGCTGACCACATGACCTGGGAAAACTGACTGCGGACAAACACCAGCTCTCTCAGCCTGTAAAGTGAGATGAGCACCACAACCCAGAGTCGTCTGTGACTGGACTTAATTGTCAGGGGTCCTTTACCTTGGTTTTTTTTTAGACCTATGACATGGTTCTCCTAGGTGAAGCTACCTTAAAGGCTAGTTATCTTCAACAGGCATTCTGCAGATGGCAGGTATAGTCACTGAGGAGCTATTTTCCCTTCTCACACACAGGAGGCTAAAGGAATACCTCTTGCAAGGTGATGCCACCTGTGGCAAGTGCATAAATCATCAAACAAGTATATGTTCCCTGCACTCCCCCACCCCCAAAGGCTGAAAATTTAGGCTGCAATCCTGTACACACTCAATGGATCCTTTTTTTCTGAGCAGACATGTAAAGGATTGCATGGTTGATCAATTAAAACGCATATGAACCGCCAAGAAGTTCCATTAGTTAATATTTTGTAGTAGGTCAGTGATGAAGGATGGAACAAGAAGGATGAGGTTCTAACTTCTTTTTGTAGATTTACATAAAAGGAAGACATCCAAATCTTGCTTGAGGAACAGGCATTCTCATTCAGAGTGAGAAATGCTGGACATAAGGAAAACCGAGCATCATGAAAAGATTAAGAAGGAACTTCTGTCCCTCTTCAAATTGCTGTGTGCTGCTTTCTTTTGTGCAGAGAGAGAGAGAGAGAGAGAGAGAGAGAGAGAGAGAGAGAGGAGCAGACTTTGATCATACTGTAGTACAATATTTTAAATTAGCTGAACAGAAAAAGCTTGCTTTTTATTAGTGTATCAAGCTAGACACTGCGGTTGCCGTCTGGCAGAAGGAATAGGCTTGTTTCCATTTATTTCAGGATGTACCCAAGCCAAGCCAGTGGATAATCTAGTGGGACTTACTGGTGCATTGTATAGATGAGATTTCCCCCCTCCCCCTGTCTTAATATGCATGACTGTGCTAATGATATAGATTATAGCACAACCATGCCTACTCTTATACTTAAGAGGCTTCATCTTTATTCTGTTTTTCTTAAAAGTAATAACAATAGAGGAAGAGGAAATACTCTGCTAATTTAAAAAAAAAAGAAATTTTATTTCTTACAGCACTGCTGTAAAGGGATTTTTCAAGCAGCCTCCCCCCCCCCTCTCCAGTTTTGCCTTACTCTCAAAGCAATTCTGTAGTAATGGCTTGCCATGTAGAAAAATGAGCCAGGGAAGAACTAGGAAAATAAACAAATTCAAGTTCCCATTCTTTCTTTAATGTTGCCTTCGGATGTCACAGTAAACAATGGTTTATTGTGACAGGAACAAGTCTAGCCCGGACTCATACACTGGTGCATGAGTCCTCTGGCACAGTCACAAGGAGGAGACTGGAAGCTTTTGTTTCCTTTTTTGATTAACAGCAATTTAGCATTATTTCCAAACTCTAAACTGTAGTTAGTCTTAACTATGATTTGTTGAAACAAGCCAAATTCCTACACCATGGTTTGAAGTCAACTAATCTCAAGATAACCATAGGGAAGATTAACCATAGTTTGGTATGGGAGACACAACAAGCTGTGGTTAATCAGAAATGGAAGATCAAGTGTCTCATCTCTTCCTTGCAGTTGTGCCTGAGGAGGAGAAGGGCTGTTGGTGATGTCCAAACATGGCCACAGTTACGTAATTAAATAATGCTGTTACCACCAGGAATAGTCCATGTAGGAGATAAGACATTAGTAACCACCATGGCCCAGTTGCATGTAAAGCTAATGCAAACCATGGCTTTGTGTGAATGAGCAAGGATTTGGGTTTCTAGAGTGAATATAATGGCTGTGGTACTCTTCCATGGGTCCTGCAGGGCTAAGCCATGGTTTGGCTCAGTGTTACTGACAACAAAATTAACTCCTTAGTTACAAACTTATTATCCCCGCTGTTGCACTTTCAGCAATTCTGCCATTCTGCTCATCCACCTTCTATTGTAGAGATGTAGTGGAATGACCCACATTAAAAAGAGGCTGCATATTGTGTCTCTGCACGAGTTAATGCCCTGGGTTGAGATCCTTCCAGCTGGGAGGTACGCCCAGAACAGTGACTTCAGCAGCAACAGAGATGGTGAGTCATTGTTGCAATTACGCACTCTAACAGTAAATCTTTTCAGGCATTAAGACTGAGGTGTGCCTTAATTTTAATTAAGGGGGGAGGAGGGTGTATTTCTGCTAACAGGAGTTTGGGAAACATTACTTCAAAGAAATGGGGATGTAGTATATACAAATCAGCTTTTCAAGGTTTTTTAGGTTTGGGAAGAGTAAATCAAATGGTCACATTTGACCATGTTTTAGTCACATAATTCTCAGCATGGGTTCACAAGGTGTAGACTTTGAGGTTTCTGGATGTGTCTGAATAGACCTCTCTTGGCGATCTTGGTATGAACTATTTCCTTCCTTCCTTTAATCACTTTCTGTTATAATGGTTGCTTTCCTTGCATTAGATCAACAGCATCTCATTCAAGTGTCCTTGCTACCACAAAAGACACACCAGCTGTACTGAAAATGTATTTGTTAAGATGCTGCCATCTCCCTTCCAAAGAACTCAGGCTGATGTACATGAATACAGTTACATCCAAGCACAGAGAGGGAGAACACACTCACTAAATGCATGGCGAGAGAAAGTCCTACTGCACCTGCTAATCATGCCTGGACATTGCCACACCCCACCAGCAAGGCTCCCAAACCTCCCCACGCTAGCCAGAAGGCCTGGAAGATATACCTGCACTTGAGCAGCTAAACATACATAGCTGCTTCTTTCATGGCTTCTGGTTAATGCAAAGAGGTAAAGGTAAAGGGACCCCTGACCATTAGGTCCAGTCATGGCTGAATCTGGGGGTGTGGTGCTCATCTCACTTTATTGGCCGAGGGAGCCGGCATACAGCTTCTGGGTCATGTGGCCAGCATGACTAAGCTGCTTCTGGCGAACCAGAGCAGTACACGGAAACGCCGTTTACCTTCCTGCTGGAGCGGTACCTATTTATCTACTTGCACTTTGACGTGCTTTCGAACTGCTAGGTTGGCAGGAGCAGGGACCGAGCAACGGGAGCTCACCCCGTTGCGGGGGTTCGAACCGCCAACCTTCTGATTGGCAAGTCCTAGGCTGTGTGGCTTAACCCACAGCGCCACCCGTGTCCCTTTTAATGCAAAGAAGTCTGGCGCAAATGGATTGCAGTGGTGCCAACCCTGTGGGGTACAGCAACATTAGGAGCAGGGTACGGTCCCCCTCCTCCATTGACTGTAACTCATGGTAGAGCATATGCTCTCTGCCGAGAAAGCCTTGGTGTCTCCCAGGTGGAGATAGGAAACTTTGGAGAGATGATGAGCTTGTGGCACAAGCTGGGCATCAGCCGGAGGACCTTTTACTGTGATGCTGTCTTGCGCATTTGAGCCTGGATAGCTCAGTTGGTTACAGCGTGGTGCTGTTAACACCAAGGTTGCAGGTTCGATCCCTGTATGGGACAGTTGCATATTCCTGCATTTCAGGGGGGTCGACTTGATCCTCAGGATCCCTTCCAATTCTATAATTCCATCCACCTGTCCTACCAAGCCACACTGCTAGGGGGGCAATATAGTCAATGGCAAGAGGGGATTGGGAGAAGCGTGATGCTATGGCTTCCCCCACCACTCCTGATCACAGCTTTAAGGCTGATTTTCATTTCTTTCTTTCTTTCTTTCTTTTTTTTAAAAAAAGATTAACAGCATTTGTATTTCCAAAGCTAATTTGGTCCTGCATGAGCCACTTTTGATGACCAGTTTAATAGTCTCCCATTTTCTTCCCAGGAGCCAAAACTTGCTCATGTAATGAGATGACTTTATGGAACAATGCCATGCCATGACATCGCCCACAACCATCCCCTTTTTTATGAGAGGGGAAAAAATAGATCCCTTAGTGCATTCTTTCCAAGCAAATATAGTATGAAGAAGCAGACCAACAGAACAGGTTTCAACAAGCGTCCTCAAGCAAAAAGCCACACTAAGGAACGGGGGGAATGACCCCTGTTTCCCCCCTTGAAATACTTTGATGCCATCCTTCACCCTAAAGTGGAATATCTAGTGAGGACCACTTGTGTGGGTGGATAAAGGCTATTAGATGAATTCAAGGAGGATAAGTCTACTAGTGGCTACCAGCCACAGTCAGTGGCCATATGCCTCTGCATACAAGTTGCAGGAAACCACAGGAAGAAGAAGAAGAGTTTGGATTTGATATCCTGCTTTATCACTATCCGAAGGAGTCTCAAAGTGGCTAACATTCTCCTTTCCCTTCCTCCCCCACAACAAACACTCTGTGAGGTGAGTGGGGCTGAGAGACTTCAAAGAAGTATGACTGGCCCAAGGTCACCCAGCATGTGGAGGAGCGGAGATGCGAACCCAGTTCACCAGATTACGAGACTACCACTCTTAACCACTACACCACACTGGGGAGAGCTCAGGTTGTGCTCAGGTTCTGTTTGCAGGCTTCCCATGGGCACCTGATTGGCTGCTGTGAGAAAAGGATGCTGGACTACATGGGCTGCAGACCTGATTCAGCAGGGCATTTCTTATGGTCTAAAGCAGTGTTTCCCAAACTTGGGTCTCCAGCTGTTGTTGCACTATATCATCCCTAGCTAGCAGGACCAGTGGTCAGGGATGATGGGAGTTGTAGTCCAACAACAGCCAGAGACTCAATTTGGGAAACACTGCTCTAAAGCAACAATAGGCTTTGTCTATCAATATGATTGTCAGCGAGGAGGATGACTTGGAGGTAACCACGGCACTCCCCAAACAGGGACTTCCCTTGCAGCATGAAGAGGTTGCAACAGAACCGTACACTGATTCAAGTTTATGAAGCCGGAAAATGTTGCAATTCAAATATTAACAAATTCGAATATATTGATATCATGTTGATATTTGAATCTCTTGCTGCATATCTTTAGGCGTACACAAAACCCCCACATGCAGGCAAACAAAGGGAAAGAGAGAGAGAAATATGATGCTAGAAAAGTTTATCAGAATTCAAAATCTACTTCCAAAGGTCGAACACCTATTTTGAGAGTCCTATTTGTGCATGTAACTCTTGGCGCTTAAGACATGGCCTATGGAAAGAATCTGGTTTCAAAACAATTTTGAAATCTGTGAATTTCTATAATGTTCATTTCCAAAATATGTTCAGATCCTATTTTTTGAAATTGACCTTTGGTGTATATTCTTTCAAAAGGCTAATTTTAAAAGTCTCAGTGAATCTTGATGGCAAAAAAAATGTTTTTTTTGGTATTCTGATTTATTTACAATAAAACAGTAATAATCAAACTACTTACCTAGTTGCAGCTTTATTCTCCCCTCCCCCCCATGTAGACATGTGTATGTGTTTTACATAATGGAAACCTAAGTGAAGCACCGGCTGTGAGATTTTTATCAGGTGACAGCAAATTCATTAGATCTGGCTTTCTACACTCACACGCCCAGCTAGATTAAAAAAGAGAGAGAAACTCTCTTGCTTGACCTGTTACTGGGCTGCAGTTTATTAAATTCCTGGGAGAGGATATACTATGGGATCCAGATACATCATGATGAGATAATGAGTGTAAACCACATTTCTGACTGGAAGGGCTTGTTGATGCACCAGGAGCCCTTAACTCTTGCCAATCTCAGCGAGGCTTAGGTTTCAGGGTGATGCAGATAGAAACCAAAACTAGCACATCCCATAAATAAGCTGGTTTTCCTTTACCATCAAGTAAAGCATTAGGAAACCATTCGGAATTTTTTACATCCCACAAAGATACATCTCTCTCCCCCCCCCCCCAAATATGGAGATTATTTATCTTTAAATATTTGTATGCCATTTTTCATCTAAGTAATTCCAGGGAGGTTCCCCCCAAAACCAAGTAAATACAATGGGTTGCATTCAGTGAAGTTGCCCTGTGTCTCAGGAGCAGTAGTAACACACTTAAAAGATGGAGTTAACTCATTATTAGCAAAAAATAATAATATCTTCACAGACTTGATTGAGTGTTATTCCTAATGAGGTGAGCAGCTCATTCCTGGTGGTTTTCCTCCATAAAAATCAGTTGCCACTACTGAAAGCCACCTTTTCAGGGCTTTCCCCAAGCAAGTGGAGACTGTGCTTGTGTGCAGCCAACTTCTCCTTCACCCTTTTCATCCCTCTTCTGGTTCTGGGAGACCAGCCTGACTCATCTCTGCCTCTTCATCCCACTTGCCAGCTTCAGTTTCTGCCTCTGATCCTTGACTGCTCTCTGCCACAGACTCTCCCAGCTCACGAAGCCCTGTTACCTATTCTGCTTCCAACACCTCCTCTTCCTAGTCTTCCCCCTCTGACCACTCAGCGTCGTCCCACCACCACTCTGAGCTTTCTTCGCTTGGTTCCTCTGCGTCCAACCAGTCCATGACATCCTGTTAGCAAAGGACGTCCATCTGCATAACAAAACTTCCTCTCTCTCACCACATATTCTTCACGCATCCCACCCATATATTCCAGAGTGTTCCTCAATCCTCTGCAGCATATTGGAAGCAGGTGCTGGGCACCTGGGAAGAGGCAATTTCATTGTGCAGGTGGAAGTTCTTTCGCTAACAGGATGACTTTGTTGGATATAACCCGACAGGATGAATTAGATATTTAAACTATTATAAAATGCCACCCACCACAGCCACCAATTCCAGTCTGGGAATTAAAGGTAAAGGACCCCTGACTGTTAAGTTCAGTCGCGAATGACTCTGGGGTTGTGGCACTCATCTCGCTTTACTGGCCAAGGGAGCCGACGTTTGTCGGCAGACAGTTTTTCCAGGTCATGTGGCCAGCATGACTAAGCCGCTTCTGGCGAAACCAGAGCAGTGCACAGAAATGCCGTTTACCTTCCCACCTGAGCGGTACCTATTTATCTACTTGCACTTTTTGGGGCATGCTTTTGAACTGCTAGGTTGGCAGGAGCCGGGACCGAGCAACAGGAGCTCACCCCGTCACAGGGATTCGAACCGCCAACCTTCTAATCGGCAAGCCCTAGGCTCAGTGGTTTAGAACACAGTGCCACCTGTTTGGGAATTAAGAGCTAGCAAAGGTAGACAGGTAAATCTGAAGCAGGGCTTGAAGGCTCTTAAAAGGTAAAAGGACCCCTGACCATTAGGTCCAGTCGCAGACGACTCTGGGGCTGCGGCGCTCATCTCGCTTTATTGGCCGAGGGAGCCAGCGTACAGCTTCCGGGTCATGTGGCCAGCATGACTAAGCCACTTCTGGCTAACCAGAGCAGGGCACGGAAATGGCGCTTACCTTCCCGCCGGAGTGGTACCTATTTATCTACTTGCACCTTTTGTACTTTTGAACTGCTAGGTTGGCAGGAGCAGGGACCGAGCAACGGGAGCTCACCCCATCTTGGGGATTCTAACCGCAAACCTTCTGATCGGCAAGCCCTAGGCTCTGTGGTTTAACACACAGCGAAGGCTCTTGCTGACACATAAAACCTTATACAACCCCGGGCCTGGATATTTGAGATGTATATGGCTTTATGTGTCAGCGACATCACCTTATTTGGCTTAAAGATGGGACCGTGCAGCACCCCACACAGCTCAAGAAATATTGCTGCCTGAGGCAAAGGAAAAGATGGCACCTTTTCCCAAAGCACATACAGAAACCAATTTGTCTGGTAGTTGACTCTTACTCTGAGGACAGTGTCTTCCACTGCTGAGGGCAACTGGCTAGCGTAGGGGTACAGGACCAGCCACATGGCACTCACAGCTCTGGCCAAGCCTCAGCACCTGCCACCTGAGACAACTGCCTCACTCTGCCTCATTGTGAGACCACCCCTGACCCCACAGCATAGTTGCCAGGGCACCAAGGGCCAGTCTCCCAATGCCCCTTTCTGGAACACAGGAGCTGCCAGTATCAAGTATCAACCCAAAGAGTGGACGCGGCAGCTAGACTGGTGACTGGGAGCGGCCGCAGAGACCACATAACACCGGTCTTGAAAGACCTACATTGGCTCCCAGTACGTTTCCGAGCACAATTCAAAGTGTTGGTGCTGACCTTTAAAGCCCTAAACGGCCTTGGTCCAGTATATCTGAAGGAGCGTCTCCACCCCCATCGTTGTACCCGGACACTGAGGTCCAGCATTGAGGGCCTTCTGGCGGTTCCCTCACTGTGAGAAGCCAAGTTACAGGGAACCAGGCAGAGGGCCTTCTCGGTAGTGGCGCCTTCCCTGTGGAACACCCTCCCACCAGATGTCAAAGAGAACAACAACTACCAGGCTTTCAGAAGACATCTGAAGGCAGCCCTGTTTCGGGAAGCTTTTAATGTTTGATGCATTATAGTATTTTAATATTCTTTTGGAAGCCGCCCAGAGTGGCTGGGGAAGCCCAGCCAGATGGGTGGGGTATAAATAATAAATTATTATTATTATTATTATTATTATTATTATTATTATTATTCAGCTGTGATAATGAAAAGCACAGGAAGTTCAGAAAGGAGCTATGGGGTCACACACTCCTCCTGACCTCTTGCTGATGAAAGCTGACAAAAATGAAAAAGTATGAAAAATATCGCTGCTGAGAATGAAAGACCTTTAGCATGGAGCGATCAAGAGACGGGACTCACCCTTTTCCATCTACTAAGCAAGCTTGTCATTGGACAGTTTTTTTACTCAATGGAATAATGTGAGACCAGCCAGTAAGGAGCCATGCACAGCAAGCAACGAAAGGGACATCTTATTTATTAGTTAAAATTACTAGCTACCTGCCTTCTTGCATGCTCACAGCTGTACAGTGGATGCTTGGGTTGCGAACGTGATCCGTGAGGGAGGCACGTTCACAACCCACAGCGTTCGTAATCCGCAGCACCGTGCCTGCGCATGCGCGGGTTGCGATTTGGTGCTACTGCACATGCGCAAAGCGCAATTTAGTGCTTCTGCGCATGTGTGAGCGCCAAAACCCGGAAGTAACCTGTTCCGGTACTTCCGGGATCGGCACAGTGCGCAACCCGAAACACACAACCTGAAGCATCTGTAACCCGAGGTATGACTGTATATTGCCGGGGAGATAGATAGATGTTATATATATATAAAATCATATATATATATATATATATATATAATTTATATATATATATGTATATTCCTTTAAAAACACACACACACACACACACACACACACACACACACACACTTAAACCATAATAAAAATAGTTTTCAGGGTTAGCACAGTCCGCCTGTGCATTTTGTGCGTCAGCCTGCTGATTCAGAATGACTGGCGCTTGCGAAACCCTGCTTTCAGATGAAACTCTTGAGACCCAGTCTATGCATGCAGTTAAATCATGGTCCTGAGACTATGCCATCTCATCTGTAGATGAGGAATGCATACTCTCCCCACCCCCCTCCCAAGTTAAAAAATCCCTTGCTGGTAGAAATCTAACACCTATGGGAGAAGTTGCTCCCTGACATACTCGCGTTCTGTAGGCAAAGAGGTTTCCCAACGCTTGAGAACATCCAAACATGCAATGCTCTGTCCTCGGAAGTCTGAAATGATACAGTTAAACCAAGATACAGATGCACCATGACATTTATCCAGATCCGTTGATCAGCTTTTGGATGCCTACACATTGTGACATGATGAGGACATCTTTAAATATCTCAAGGGCTGTCGCATGGAAGATGGCGCAAGCTTGTTTTCGCCTGCTCTGGAGGGTAGGACTCGAACCAACGTCTTCAAGTTACAAGAACAGAGATTCTGACTAAACATATGGGAAAACTTTCTGGCAGTAAGAGCTGTTTCACTCTCCTTCCTTGGAGGTTTTTAAGCAGAGGTTGGATGGCCATCTGTCATGGATGCTTTAGCCGAGTTTCCTGCAATCCAGGGGGTTGGTCTAGATGACCCTTGGGTGCCTTCCAACTCTATGATTCTATGACTGCAAAGGCAGAAGTCAGCAGCTGCTAGACTGGGATCCAAAGGCAGAGTCTCATCTGCTTTATTGACCGCTGACCCAGCAATTACATAAAGTGCGTTTGGATTTTAGGGAAGTGTGGTAGCTCTGGCACAAGGGTGGGGAGCATCCTTCAGCCTGAGGGCCAGATTCTTTTCTGGGCGTCCGTCCAGGGCCACATGCCATGGGGGGGGGGGGAGAGGAGGAGCCACGGGAAGAAGCGGGCAGAGGAATAAATGTAAATTCTACCATTGTGCGGTAGGCTAGTTTCTTCAAACTGAAATGCCGCCTCTCTCCTCCACCCAGACATCAAGGGACAACTTCCAGCCAGGCAAAAAAACATTAGCAGGAGAAATCAGGGCCATTGAGGGGGCGGGGACTAAAGAGAAGGGGTGTGGCCTGTGGAGAATACCGAGGGCCAGAGAGAGAGAATGGAAGGCCCTCGGAATTCAGCTCTTTCTTGTATGCATGGATTGTGAGTGCCCCAGGAGAAAAGCACTTTCACCTACTTTTTTGTACTTGAGACAACACTTTTTTAAAAAAGGTGTATCCATCTTGTTGTAATATATCTATATTTCTAAAGAATAAGATGGCTTGCAGCCATCCTTCCTCTGGTTTGATCTTCAGCTCTCTCTAGCTAAACAAGCTCTGGCCTGCTGGCTAGGAGACTTCCAAGGGAGATTCAGATGCTGCTGGGAGCAGGGCGGCTAAACATTTCAGGTAAGAATCCCTTGCCACCTGCCATCTGCCCAAGTCAGCGAAAATGCTGCAAGCAGTACAGGGGTACGAACACAGCACTATCGGGGCAATGGATGGTTCCCCCAGGCACGTCGATGCCCAGGTCTCGACAACGTGCGGTCAGACCGAGATCCCACAACCCGACAGCGTCATAAACCTTTGAAGGTGAGTAATGGTGCAAAGTTGTCTTCGGCATGCTGCGTAACCCTGTGTAGGAAATGATAAATGAGACGGCGAGGGAGAAAAAAGAGCAGTCTGATCTATGGGAATCTGCTGCGTTGACAGAAAGAAGGAGCCGGAGGGTTAAGAACCAGGAAAAAAACCCCAAAGGGAATGTGGAATTTGGTGCAAGACGCATTGCGTGGCCAGAAATGTGAAATGCCGTGTTGCGAATAAAGGAGGCATGCGAGACAAATAGGGATTTTGCCATTTTCATTTTCATTAAGAGAAAAGAAAAGTACAATGAATATTCCAAAAAAGGATACCCAGCCCAGTAAATACCACAAAATGAACCTCAATGCACAATTCTTGGAAATCTCTTTCATATAAGAACTAATAGTGAGTACAGCCAGCCAATGTGAAGCCCTCCTGATGTTGCTGGACTCCAGCTCCCATCAGCCCCGGATAATCTGACCAACGATCAGGGCAGAGGTAGTCTATCAAGATCTGGAAGGAGCTATATTGGCCACCAGTGGATTAGAGTGTTGGATTAGGTTTGGGGAGACTCCACTCAGCCATGAAACTCCTTGGGTGATCTTGGATCAGAGCATCCCTCTGCCTAATCCAGTGTTTCCCAACCGGTGTTCCGCGGCACACTAGTGTGCCGTGAGACATCGGCTGGTGTGCCGTGGGAGGGAGGCGGGCGAGTCGGGCGGTGAGAGGCGGCGGCGGCGAGGATCCGCGTCGAGCCGGGGGCGGCTCCGCGGTGGTGGTGCCGAGCGGCGGGGCAGCGCGTGCAAATGGAGGAGCGCGAGACAGCGGAGGAGGAGGAGGCCGGCATGTCCGGGCAGCAGCAGCAACAACAGCAGCAGCAACTCCCGCCGCCGCCCCCTCCTCCGCCCGCTATTGCCGCCACCACCACAACAGCCGCCGCCGCCTCAGCTGCCGCCGTCCCTCAGTCCCTCGCTCTGCTGCCTCCCCACCCCCACCCCCAAAGCTTGGAGGTTCCCCGGCGCGGGGGAGGGAAAAAAAGTGAAAACTTTCACTTTCGTGCGTCCCTCCCGGCGTGACGCTGCGCGCTGACGTCACGGGGCAGTAATGGTGGTGTGCCGCGAGATTTTTTTGATTAAACAGGTGTGCCGTTGCCCAAAAAAGGTGGGGAAACACTGGCCTAATCTGCTTTGCAGGATTGTTGTGAGGATAAAGTTTGGGGAGGAAAGGAAATCATATATGCCACCTTGAGTTCTTTGGAAGAAAGGCAGGCTATAAACCCAGTTAAACCCCTCAACACAATTCCAACCCCCCACAATACTTTCTAACATATTTCCCCAAAGTCTTTTTATACAAAGTGGTGCTCACCATTCCATAGTCTGCCAGGCATTCTGCAACCAGTCTTCTACAGCAGGCAAAATGTTGACCTTTTCCTGCCATCCAAATATGGACTCGCGAAATTACTTACTGTATGTTGATGCTCTTTTTTCCCGTTTTTAACATGCTGCCCAAATAACCCTAGCAGAATATCTTCTGGTTTCATGGGTAGCAGATCCATAATTTCTTTAATCATCACAGTCAAGATTACTGTTTGTTCACAAGACCACCAAATATGTCTAAATCCTGCATTTGTTGTGGGCACAATTGTACATTTCATGTTTCAATCCTTTTTTTGGGTGGGAGGTGTGGCCAGCAAAGGGACGCTGAAGAACTACTGTGAAACAATATCTACAAAGAAAACCTGGTATGAAATGAAATGAAACATGTTTAGTTATATGAATCTTATATAAAGGTTGTGAACCATCTCTAAGGCAACATTAAACAATTGTGTTTTTTACCACTTACACCTTTCCCCCCTGTGGTGCCTCTATTGCTATCGTACTAGACATCCAAATTATAAAAATATGGCTTGTGATTCTTACCAGAAAGAGTTCCCATTCTTAAGGCCTTGCTTTCTTTTCATGCTTCTCAGAAGAACATTCTGATTTATTTGTAAACAAAATGGACAAGCTGTCTTGCAGATTGGTACAGCATGTCTAGAGTGATGTGGTTTAGATTTCTGGGCTGGCCTTGTGTTCATCAGAGAAGTCATGAAAAGAATGTGCCATGGTGTGGTCGGTGAGCAAAAACACGCACACCAACACACACACACAGAAAACCACACGCACAGAGAAACAACAACAAAATTTTCCAGGATTCTCAGCTACAGAGGCTGGACGTCAGTGGGGGAATGAAAAAAATAATAATGGCATGTTTGTGGCCAGAGCCTTGCACAATCTGAGCACATGGGATCCAGCTTCAAAGGCACAAACAACCAATTTGAAAGAGGGAGACTAATTGGTCAAGCCAAGTGAAGCCTTTCGTATAACTTACCTATTTGACTTTCTTTCTTTCTTTCTTTCTTTCTTTCTTTCTTTCTTTCTTTCTTTCTTTCTTTCTTTCTTTCTTTCACACACTAAGGGTACCTCCAGATGTCATTTTTATACACACATTCATGATTAGGGTTGCCTGGTCTGGAGCATCCCTGTGATTTCAGGGCCCAATCCTGAGTCCCAGGTGATGCAATGGAGAGAGCCCTGGAAATGGAAGTTAATTGGGAGAGGTGAGTGGAGGAGGCCAGCTCCCCTCAGAGTGTCTGTAGCCAGCTGCGGCTGGACTGAACCTTGCAAGCTACATGCACAGTCTTCTTAATATATACAGTAGTACCTCAGGTTACATACGCTTCAGGTTATATACGCTTAAAGTTACAGACTCCGCTAACCCAGAAATAGTACCTCGGGTTAAGAACTTTGCTTCAGGATGAGAACAGGAATCGTGCTCTGGCAGTGTGGCAGCAGCAGGAGGCCCCATTAGGTAAAGGAACAAATTAAGTACTTAAGCCGAGGTACCACTGTATATGTTTAAAATTAAAGGCCCTCGAGAGATGGAAGCCCTCCACCTGCCACCTGGAGTGGGCCAGGCATCACGACCTGTCCCAGATAAGGAAGAAGCACATATCTGATAGTTAACTCTTTATTTGCAAAAGAAACACAGCAGCGTCCACGGTCTGAGCCCTACGGAGCAGTTGTAGCAGCAGTGGGGGCCTGGCCTTCTTCCAGCTTATGTACCCTCCTCTGATGGGTTGCATGCTTGCAACCGGAGACTTATCCCCCACGGAAGCTGTCACTTCTCTTCCCTTTCCAAGCCCCTCCTGGTTCTAGGAGGTGGGGCAGGGGAAGGTGGGGAATCTACTGGCCTGCTCCTTGCCTAAACCATTCTTCTTCCTCCACTATGTCCTGTGCATCTTCCTCTGCCTCAGACTACCCTGGCTCTCCCCCCTCCCCTGGCTCCTGCCTTAGGTAAAGGTAAAGGGACCCCTGATCATTAGGTCCAGTCGTGACCGACTCTGGGGTTGTGGCGCTCATCTCACTTTATTGGCCATGGGAGCCGGCGTACAGCTTCCGGGTCATGTGGCCAGCATGACTAAGCTGCTTCTGGCGAACCAGAGCAGCACATGGAAACACCATTTACCTTCCCACCGGAGCGTTATCTATTTATCTACTTGCACTTTGACGTGCTTTCAAACTGCTATGTTGGCAGGATCAGGGACTGAACAACGGGAGCTCACCCCGTCGCGGGGATTTGAACCGCCGACCTTCTGATCGGCAAGTCCTAGGGTTTAACCCACAGCGCCACCCGCATCACTTGCACACCCATAAATCACTGGTTCTCTTGCCTGGGTCCCTCCCCTGGTCCCCTGCCTCCACCACATCCTCTTTGAGGCTCTACTGGTCCTTGACATCAGGCAAACCTGGAGACTGGCTGAGACCTTGTAGGAGGTCTGGCAACCCACAATGATTTGAGCTCGTGTTGCAATCAGGGCAGTCATATGGGACCCTCCTGTCAATATACTGTTTGCGTCAGCAAAACGTTTGGTGGCCATGCTGTTTCATTTCCACTCAGTGCATGTCCTGTACATTCTTGCGGAAGTTCTGTAACTTTTCATACCACAATTATTCTTGTCGTCACCCCCCCCCCCATTCTGCTCAGCTGCTCCCCCCTCACCCGCCACCTGCAACAACAATAATGTGGCGCCACTGGGAAGGCATCATGGAAAAACTAATAAAGCAGACCAAATCCACAGTGGCGTTGTGGCTGGGTGTATACCAAGATTGCAACCACCACTTCCTTCTTCATTCACCTGGGGTGTGTGCAGAGAAGAAAAGTCATGGAGAACATAATCAAGAGGAGGGTTTTCAGACGCATCTCAGGTAACCACAACCACCCTTGTGGATGGATAGTAGCTATAGTCAATCTGGATTGAAAGAAGCATGTTGAGGAGAAGCATGAACGATTCTAGATTGAGGAAAAATCACTTTTCGGTGCTACCAGTAGCTTCATGTATACACAGCCAAAGACAGATTTCTCAGTGCGGACTGTGGCATCTCCAGTGACCTTTGCAAAGAGTCATGTGATATGCTTTACTGATGACATCAGGACACCTGTCCATACCGAGGCTATTGAAACAAGACTCTGCTCCTATATTTAAATGGCTAGGCACTCCTGGATTAGAATGAACCAACAAAAATAATTCTTAGAGTAAACATCAGACAGGTGAATAAATAAGAGAGATGGAGTAATGTAAAGTTGACCAAATCCAAAGTAAAGCCCAAAATAGATAGAGGGCAAATATTCCCTGCTTCGCTTTACGGTGTTATGAGCACTGCTTTTCAGTTCAAGAACTGAAAAAGATTTACAAGTTCAGAATATGCACATGGTACAGTCCCAGTGGGACAGTTCTAAGAGGCAGGTTACACTTCAAAATAATCAGATGGGTCCTTGTGATTTTCAACTGTGGATATGCCATTACATGCTTTAATGCATCTGTCTTAATAAAAATAAAATGAAACAGAAACATCTCAACTTTTAGAAATTAAGTCATTAGGGAGAAAGACTTGAGCCTAAGGTAGGGTCTTTGTTTTAACATGGAGGAATAATTCCCCACTTTTAGTCTGAACTGAGACAGCTTGTTCTGAATGTGTATTTGTATTTATTTAATGGATTTTTAAACTGCCTTTCAAGAGAAATGATTCTCCCAGTGTGGTGGTTTACCTCTTAGAATGTTGAAGACTTTTATGTCACTGGGTTGTATCCAAATCTGTACATGCAGAATTCTATCCATGCAACACAACTTCCTGTTCCTTTCTTTTTCCCCGCGCACCCCTAAAATCCACTCTGGAGGGTCTTCCAACCCTCTGGCGAAAGTCATAAAATACAAATGGAAGTTTCCTGCAGTAGCATTGGAAGCCATTTATGAAGTCTTCATTTAAAATGAAATGGATCAGTGTGCTTTAGCTGAAGTATTTGTCTTCGCTTGACTTTCTCTTTTAACTTACATGTGTCGAATAATGAGGTGAGATACGAGCTTTGGAGCAAAGGTGAGTCACAACTTTTATTTAATATTTCATGGGATCTGCAACTACCGCAGCCTTTTCCAGCAAATGGAACACTACAATCTGTCTGTTCCACTAAAGGGTAATAATTAGTGGATGAGCCTGGCTCTGATTCAGAAGTAGTTAAATTGGCTGCCCTGTGTCATTTTTGCTACATAACCCACGGTGTGTTAACAAAAGAACACAAGAGGAGCTTGCTGGATCAGGCCAAAGATCTATCTAGTCCAGCATCCTGTTCTCACAGTGGTCAGGTAGGTGCCTTTGGGAAGCCCTGAGTGCAACAGTGCTCTCTGCACTTCTGATTCTCAGCAACTGTGATAGCCATGTAGCCGTCATGGCTGGTAGCATTAATAGATTTATTGTGCTTGAATTAGTATTACCATCTCTTTAAGTTCGTGGTTTTCAACTAGTGTGCTGTGACACCCTGGGATTTCTTGAATGATGGTCGGGGTGCCAAAGGCAACACTGGCTTCTGTCCCTCTTTCCTTCTCTCCCTTCTCTGATGCCCTCTTGCATCTCTGCCTCCCAAAGGCTTGCACAGCTGTTCGTTGCAGCAGCCCAGGCTACAAGCTCCGCAAGTGAATGGTGTCTCTGGGACTAGGGCTGTCTTAAGCATATGCTGCGCCGGAGTGCAAAAATCCACCCAACGCCCCCCTCCCAGGTCGCCCAGTCCCAAGCATGCAGGAGGGCAGAGCTGGCTGGTCGCTTCAGCGTCTTGCTGGCTCAGTTGCCCCCGAACAGCAGCAGAAGAGCCTGCCGTGGCGCTCCAACCAATGGGCGGGCTCTTCCCCAGACTCAACTCTCGGGTGCCTGGCGCCCCTGAGAGCCCAGCGCCCGGTTGCCCCTCACCCCTAGCACCTATGGGTAAGATGGCCCTGTCTGGGACTGGCCAGGGGGTGCTTCCCAGGCCCTAGTGGGGCAGTGTGAGGAGGCACCTCTCTTTGGGGCTGTGGGCAGCTGAGAGACCGGGGGCAGCTCAGAGACCAAGGGCAGCAGCTGTGGCTGCCCAGTGGACAACCAAGGAGAGAGCAGAGGAGAGGAGGCTGAGGGAACACTCCACAAGGGAGGGCATTTGAAAAAGGGGTGAGATGCTGCCACCTCAGCAGGCAAAGGGTGACATAACTGGGCTCCTGAGCCCCACAGGGTGCGGCAGAAAGAATGTAGTTGGTCAAGGGACCCGTGGACCCAAAAAGGTTGAAAACCTCTGCAGTGATCCTTTAGAAGCCCAAACACCATTTTAGCCTCAGCACCCATTTTTTGGCTAGTAATCACTGTAACCTTCCTAACCATAAACGTGTCCAATCCTCTTTTGAAGCCATGTTGGTGGTCATCGCTGTATCTTGTGGCTGTGACTTTCACTAGGCACTTTGTGGAGAACTACTTCTTTTTTTGGCTGTTCAGAACATTCACCTCCAACATTTAGATTCATTGGCTGACCCCACATTCTGGTATTGTGAGACAGTGAGAAAAATCTCTCCCTATGTACTTTATCATAGAACTTTTGCAAATCCCTCCTCAGTCCCCCTCACGACTGGATGACCGCCATGCACTCTGTATGGGGCTTGCCTTGCACTTTCCAGCACTATTTATGCTAAAAAAAAATATTGTTCAAAATATTTCTGGTGTTACTTGAGCACTTGTTTTTATCCATTTATTCTTCACTGCTAGACTTTTTATGCAGCACCAATTTCTTTGTGTTTATGGTTTACATTCAAATTTAGATTTATTTATTTTTTTAAAAAAAATCATTGTTGTAAGTCAAGGGAGGGGAAACCTGTGGCCCTTCAGATATCAGTGGACTCAAACTCCCATTTGCACCAAACAGTCCATGGCTAATGGTCAGGGATGAAGGGAGTTGTAGCAACCTCTGGATGACCATAGGTAAAGGTAAAGGGACCCCTGACCATTAGGTCCAGTCGTGACTGACTCTGGGGTTGCAATGCTCATCTCGCTTTATTGGCCAAGGGAGCTGGCGTATAGCTTCTTGGTCATGTGGCCAGCATGACTAAGCCGTTTCTGGTGAACCAGAGTAGCATACAGAAACGCCATTTACCTTCCCGCTGGAGCGGTACCTATTTATCTACTTGCACATTGACGTGCTTTTGAACTGCTAGGTTGGCAGGAGCAGGGACCGAGCAACGGGAGCTCACCCCGTCACGGGGATTCGAACTGCTGACCTTCTGATTGGCAAGTCCTAGACTCTGTGGTTTAACCCACAGTGCCACTCGTGTCCCATACCACGACTGAAAATCTATCATGAATAAGTTCCATGTAGCTGTTATATACAGTAATGGTATGCACATTTGTTATATCCTTGTATGTTTCTTTGAAATTTGTGCAGCCAATATATTACTAAGCGTCTATGTTTATATGATTTAGAACTACGCACAGCTGATGAAGCCCCTTGGGGCGAAACAGGGGAATATCCAGGAATCCTTGTCTTGTCTGCCTGTGCCAGCATCTACCAGTGCCAGTTTCTTATGTCTACCAACTTATCATCACCATCAGACACTTAGAAGACTATTCCATGGTACTCTCCGTCAGATAGAAATATGCAAGAGAAGATGAAGAAATTTAAAATGAATGTACTACGGGACTGACAAAATAGGAATTGCATTTTGTACCTACTGGACTTGGTGGTTAACTGAATAAGCTACATTTTAAAATTTTAATATGTTATGTCACTATTTTGATTTTGACATTATGAGAAACTGGATTTAATTTTGAGAAGTAGTTTCTAGTAAATAACTTTACAATTGTTACTATACAGCCTATTATGCTTACTTGTTTTTTTTCAATTGAATTTGCATAATATAGGCATTCTAGTGGCCTTGTTTGCAAGCTGACACCAAGAGAACTTTTGCTATTGGGCAGCATATAAATATTACTGATAAATAAATAAGAATGGCCTCTTCCTGAGACCCTGAAGAGCTGCTCCTGGTCAGATCATATTGGACCAGACAGACCAATAGACTGACTCAATAAAGGAAAGCTCCATCCCTCTGTAACTCAGTAACAGATGTATCATGTGGGACTTCTGCTCATCCCTATCAGCTATAAAAGGCATTCTTTGGACTGCAGCCTGTAGGCTCATCCCTGGATTTCTGTGTGTGTGCTTTTCTAAGCTATGATGTTGGCAGTGCCGGATGCCAGATAGGCATGAAGGCTTCTGACTCAGACTGGTGACTCTTAGATCTTCAGTACAGCCCTTTGTTGGGTCTCCAAAGCAGACAAAGGCTTCAATGCCCTTGTGGCGTCCTTGAAATTGCCAGTCAGTCGTCGCTTGTGACTTTTAAAGTCGTGACTCATTTTTCCAGCTTTTTTTTTTTTTAAAAAAAAAAGTTAACAAGAGCGCAAGTTCATTGAAAAGGGTTTTGGCTATAATAAAAGTTTAAGCGGTCTTTTACATTTTTTTATATCAGTCTTTGTGGCCAGCTAATCACACACCCTGGTTAAGCACTTCCTCAAGCCCTCTTTCATGTCCGAATTGTATGCTGTCGTCACAGAGTCTCTACCCCACCAAAGAGTTCCCAGACTAATGATAGTGACAGATACAACCATTCCATGTTTTATGCTGGACCTAGAGATAGAAGGGACGCGGGTGGCGCTGTGGGTTAAACCACAGAGCCTAGGACTTGCCGATTAGAAGGTTGGTGGTTTGAATCCCCATGACGGGGTGAGCTCCCATTGCTTGGTCCCTGCTCCTGCCAACCTAGCAGTTCGAAAGCATGTCGAAGTGCAAGTAGATAAACAGGTACCACTCTGGTGGGAAGGTAAAAAGCGTTTCCGTGCGCTGCTCTGGTTCGCCAGAAGTGGCTTAGTCATGCTGGCCACATGACCCGGAAGCTGTACGCCGGCTCCCTCGGCCAATAAAGCGAGATGAGCACCACATTCCAAGCGGTCAGGGGTCCCTTTTCATTTACCTTTAGAGATAGAAAACACCCAGGAGAGGCAGTTGGCATGTTGAGTTCGGTTCCCTGTCCTGGCCTGTTACAAGCCTGTATTCGCTTGTGCCCTTTAGTGCAATGGGAATTTCAATGTTGCTTGTTGGTGAAATGCTTGAAACTTATGTACACACATATTCACACAAAAATGGGAAATCCTTAATAGCTATAAATATAACTTCTTTAGTCGGGAGCAGTATGGTGCTGGAAAAAATATATATGGCTAGTTTCATCCTGTCTTGCTAGCAAGAGGCATCTGGTTAACAACTGATGGAGAAGCAGAAGGCTCTACATTTGGCCTTATCCAAATAGTCTATTGCAATGATTCAAAAATATTCTCTTTTCCCACCAAATGTTGGAGAACGTGAAGGGGGTCTGGTTCATAGATCTAACCGCCCCACCCCCCAATAACAATCTGATCCTTACCTTTTCTACATGGCCTATTTAGGCTTCAAAGAGATTTTGTTAGTTCCCCAGAGCCTTCTTTAAATCCTTAGTTATAATGATTGGATTCTGAAGGGTGCTGTTCCAGAGAAATGCTGCCCCATAATAGCTTCGTTGCTGTGGAAAATCCGATGTTATTTGGCCATTCGCTTGGAGATCTCTAAGCAATCAAGACATTTGCCTCAAGGCTGTGAATACAAAGCTACAGGCAAAACCCTCTGGACATAATGATTGGGCATTTATGCAGAACTAAAAACTGGAACAGCTGAGCTGTAGATCTATGAATAGCAAGCATGCCTCCGAGCACAAAAGAGAATGCTCTGAAATAAAAGGGTTTATAATGGTTCTGACATCTTGTACATCAAGATCATGCGAGACGGTTCTTGCAACTTTCTCTTTCCTTTTTTTGTTTGTTTGTTCAAGCCATGTTTGTGGAGGTTCCTGCAATTAAAGGATGCCAAGGAAGGAAGGAACCCTTAAGCACTGCACACACACACACAGCCAAATGATGCTTCTGGTGAAATCTCGATGCATCATTTTGAATCAAAACAGCTAGGAAGGAAATTTATTGTTTCTCCTATTTTTCCTGCAACACAGTCCCCCAAAAACTGCCCCACTCCTCTCTTTCCTTTTCTTAAGGGGTTGTTTGATGAGTCTGAAAAGACTTGATACTAATGTTAACTGAGATGTCTTCTTCTGATGGGGGGAGCACACAGAATTGGCTGTAAGCAGGACAGCCAACGGGCCCAGACTTACAAAATTCAGAATGACTCAGATCAATAGGCAACTGGGCACAGAGAGTTGAGAAATATAGAATGACGGGGAAGTGTGTGTGTGTGTGAGAGAGAGAGACCAATATTGTTGTTCTATGAAAGTGCTGGAAATCATTTGGAGGTGAAAAATATTGGTTGCATTCTTACATCATGGTTATTGTGCACGAGCAGCCGTGCTAGTGCCCTTGGCACAATTGCTCTGGCATCCCTCCTCCCCTGGTGCAAGCAGGAGGGGAAAAACCCAGGAAGATGTCATTAACCTTGGCTTCCTTTTCCACTGGAACCCAGGGCTGTGAATTGCTGCTCCCTAAGAAGTCAAGATCTGTAAGGCAACTGTTTTCCACAGTTTAAGACTGGCTAGCAGTCCTGACTTATGAGGGTGTAACAAACCACAATCCTGGGTTTGCATGTAGTGGGAAGCCAAGCTTCTGGCTTCTGGTTTGCTTCTCCCTCTTACGCCAGGGGAGGAGCACAGAAGGAGTCAACAGATAGTGTGTTTTCGTCTTCTGGAAACACAGTCTTTGTTGTTATGTGCAAATGTAATCATTGTGTTCTCTGGCATCAGCTTTCTATCTGGGGTGGGGATAAGGTAAAGGTAAAGGGACCCCTGACCATTAGGTCCAGTCGTGACCGACTCTGGGGTTGCGGCGCTCATCTCACTTTATTGGCCGAGGGAGCTGGCGTACAGCTTCCGGGTCATGTGGCCAGCATGACTAAGCCGCTTCTGGTGAATCAGAGCAGTGCACGGAAATGCTGTTTACCTTCCCACCAGAACGGTACCTATTTATCTACTTGCACTTTGACGTGCCTTCGAACTGCTAGGCTGGCAGGATCAGGGACTGAACAAGGGGAGCTCACCCTGTTGTGGGGATTCGAACCGCCGACCTTCTGATCGGCAAGTCCTAGGCTCTGTGGTTTAGACCACAGTGCCACCCGGAATAGGGATACGCTATACACTGGGCCACCATTTTTCACGCAGATGACCCCATGTTTGATCCCTGGCATCTCCAGGTAGGGTTGAGTAAGATTCTCTGCCTGAAACCTTTGGAGAGTATCTGCCAGTCATTGTAGCAACATTACACTGGATGGACTCAATAGAGACTTTTCAAAGAATAGAACTGCGTTGCTCCCCAGCGGCATTCACCATTGGACTCTCCTCCTGTGAATGCCAGCAAGCGTTGACTTCTTCCTTTATGTGCACCTGATCCTAATAAATATCTACACAATCCTCCAAGCACATAGAAACAGCACTCCTAAGGTTCTTGCAAACATATCCCCAAGGAAACTGCTTCCCTTCTCATTGCCGTTTGCCAATCAATCCAGTCCTGTGAAAAGGATCAAAATTCACCGAGATTTACTTGCTAATCCCACTTATCCTCTGAGATTCCATTGATATCCAATTAAATGTCACCCGCTCTCGCTCATTATTGCGGATGCAGATTTGGAGAGAGGTTGCTCTTAAGTGCTCCGCTCAGCTCTTTTCTTCACGAGTGGTTAAATATCAGCTCTTCAGCCGCCTCCCCCCCGCCCCCAATTCACCCCTCTTTGTGAACCAGGTGGCATTGGCAAGCCAGGTACCAGGATGATCTCTTTCCTCATAAACACACACACCATCTTATGAGCCCTGCAGTCCACAAGCTGCATAATAACCATGTAGCTTAAAATCCAATTGCCGGCTTATTTGCTTTGTGATTTGTGGCTGAAGCTATTGCAAAATATAGTGTCTGCTGATTAAAGGAATTATATGAGAGCGAGAGCGAGAGAGAGCAAGAGAGAAAGGGAGAGAGAGAGAATGAATAATGTTTACACAAATTGTGGCTGTCGGAATCTTAATCCAAACGAAAAAATATAATAAAGCCTGTTATTATGCGTCTGCCTACCAATTAGGAGGCAAAACCAATATTTGTGAAACAAAAGCCAAACATGGAGTGTATTTTGCTGCTCCTTGGTTTGACTGCAGGGCTCTGCACCAATACATAGGTTGCAAAGAACTCTACTTTACCCTTTGTGGGGCGGACAAGTCTCTGCTTGTGCCTCTGTGGCCAAAATTGCATTGCAATGTCAGGCTTCCCATTTATCCTGTATAATGCATTCTAGTTTAACTTGCAATGCACTAGGGGAAATTTGCACTGAGGAATAAAATGTCAGGCATTTTAGTCATTCATTTAAAAATAAGCACATGCCACCCAGTCATATTAAACATCAAGACGGTGCACAACAATCTTCACAAATGCAATAAAATGGATTTTATTGTATTACTGCAGATTGGATTACTGCAAGGCATTCTAGGTGGGGCTTCCCTTCCACCCAATGCAGAAGCTGCAGCTTGCGCAGAATGCTGCAACACAATTGCTGAGAGGAGCAGGACCCTGTCAGCATATAACACCTGGTTGCTGATTTGTTAGAAGGCCAATTTCAAGGTGTTGACTATATGAATATATAAAGCCATTAACATCTTGGGACCACTTCACCTGTGAAATCAACTTACCACCTTTAGGCAGATTTCATTAGTCCATCAAGGAATCAATGAAAGTTCATATAATTTAATCAAGAATAAAAAAATATGAATGGCCTTATTGAACAAACAGCACAAACAGGGGAAAAAACCAAGTCAAAAAGGCCAAAGTGGTTAACTCAGTCTCTCTCCTCTCTGCTCCTTTTCAGATCGTTCTGCAGGAGCAAGGTAGAATTGTCCAACTAGATCAGGTTTTCCCAAACTTGGGTCTGCATCTTCTTTTTGGATTACAACTTCCACCATCCCTAGCTAGCCAGACCAGTGGTCAGGAATGATGGGAATAGTAGTCCAATATAAATATAAATAATGTGCAGAGGACTGAAGCTTCGCTCTTGTGAAAGGGAGACACTTCTGTTGTAGTGGTTTCCTCAGTTAGGAAGGAGAGGCTACAGACCCACATCTGAGGCTGTGTATCTTTTAAAGCAGACTCCTAGTTGTTTTAATGGTATATTTGTAAATTGCCTTGAGATGCATGTAGACTAGGGCTCCTCAAGAATGAACAGGGCTTTTCTAAAGGAAGATGTTCCTGTCAAAAATCAAACCATCCTTCTTCTTTGTCTGCCGTGTTCTTGGACGCCACCGCCAGTCTCAGAGTTCTAAGAGGCCAGTTTGCTTGTGATGCTGTTGTGGCATGTACACTTATAAAACTCCTTGCATGAAATCCAGCTTCCACTTCGGTTTCATCTTTTCCAAACACTAATTTTGTTCTTTTACAATGTTCCTTGTACACCAAGTAACTCAACAGTTTATAAAGATGACTCATGAGCCCAAGAAGACAGGATCCAGCAAAACACAGACAAAGGGACTGTATTCTTGTTTAGCACAGCAAGATAAGATAACTTCTAGGGAGGCTTGCGGGAAAGTCTGTGTCGCCTTAAAGAATGACCCCTTGTTCTAGATTAGAACATCACATCTCCACAAAAAGAAGAAGAGAGGTAGGTATTGTAGGTAACCAAATCTCCGCTTATAACAATACAGGAATGGTGACACCCCCAGGGGCGTAGGAAGGGGTGTGGGCTGCCCTGGGTGTCATCCCTGAGGAGGTGACAAAATGGCACACCGCGGGGGTGGGGCACTTTCTCTCCTGGGAGTGATGCGGTGGCTCGGGGCCCTGTGATGCCCGAAATGGCAGTGTGAGCTTGCGTCTGCCAGGCGAACTCCGTGGGCAGCTTGCTGTTGTTCCCCCCTGGCCAGATCACTGTGGTGACCCCCTGGGCGGATTGCCATGCCCCCCCTTGGGCACCCCCTGGTATCCTCGGACAGATGTCAGGGTCCACTGCAGATGTCTGTCCTAGACTATATTCTTCTGGCAGGAGAAGCTCTGTCAGGCCACCCTTTTAATTTCCCTGAATGGCTTTAAACGATGCTTTGTTGGAGGCATTCTGGGGATTTCAAATGGTGACTTCACTCAATCACCTGGTGCTGCTCAGGTCACGACATGTAAATCCACCAGGGTCCATTGATGGGGAAAGGGCTTGCCAGAGGCCACATTTCCCAGGGAACCCTCAGTTCTGGAGCTGGTTCTGAAACACTACAATAATAACAGGAGTGGAGAACCTCAGCCTCAGGGGCCAAATGTGGCCCTCCAGGCCTTTCTGCCTGGCCCTCAGAATTCTCCCCAGGCCCTTTGCTTCATTGACCCTGGTTTGCACCCTGGGCTTTTCCCTCTGGCTAGATTGTGTCCTTTGACCTCAATAATTCATCTTGCATGGCGGGATGGGGAACAGAGAGGGGTGTGTGGCTGTAGGAACCAGCCTGTTGTACAAAGGCAAAATTTACATTTCTTGCCCCACCCACTTTGGCCTCTGGCCTCACCCACCACGGGCATGCGACCCTCAGAAGCAAGTTCTCTACACAGCTCAGGGCCAGGGTCCTTTGCAGAGTACAATGCTCCTTCCACACATACATTCTGCTGATCAAAATAATGGGGATTTTGCCTAAAGCTATATCTTTTTTATTTTATTTTAAAGTTCTCTTGGTCCCGTTTCTATGTGACCAAGAAATGGGTGGAGTTATGCAAATTCAGGGCAGGACTGTGGAGACCACATGCTGCCCAGGGATGCCCCTTCTCTTCCCTCCTTCCTTGCAAGTTGCCTGGGAAGCAGCGTACAGTTTTGTTTCTTCCTCCTCAATTGGGCTGGGTCTGGACTCACTGGGTTTGCAGTAAGTAGGCTTTGCAGGCTCCAACTTGGTTGTGGAGGTATGAGCAAGAGAAAAAGGGAAAGGGTTGGGAGTGGTTAGAAAAAAAGTGGAGCAAGGGTGGCTCTCTGGTGTCTGCCCCACCCCTTCTTATTAACTCTTCCTGTGCAATCTCTGGAGCAAAGAGAAAAAAAGGGCAGGTATGGGTCTGGATGGGGATGGAAGAAGCTTAGTGGCAACTCTTGCGTGGAAAAGCTTGCCTCAACCCAGTGCCTTCCAGGTGCTGCTGCTCCCTTCTTCCCTGACCTTGAACCCTGGCAGCTGGGGCTGATGGGAATTATAGTCCAGAAGCAGAGGGTACCAGGTTTTGGAAGTGAGACAGCTCTTATCTAAGAGTTTGGATTTGATATCCCGCTTTATTACTACCCGAAGGAGTCTTAAAGCGGCTAACATTCTCCTTTCCCTTCCTCCCCACAACAAACACTCTGTGAGGTGAGTGGGGCTGAGAGACTTCAAAGAAGTGTGACTGGCCCAAGGTCACCCAGCAGCTGCATGTAGAGGAGCGGAGACGCGAACCCGGTTCCCCAGATTACGAGACTACCGCTCTTAACCACTACACCACACTGGCTCTCTATCTATAGCAAGGACAAAGGACCAGCTTTAACAAGAAGAATGGGATAAATCTGGAACCCCAGGTTTTAAAGCCTGAGGCATTATAATTCAGTGAGCAATTTTATTTAAGGTCCTGGATTATAAATACTAAACGCCTCTCCTGGCATCTAACCAAATCCCAATGTATGGCAAACTCAGATTTGCTGCTGCGTGAACTGTCTAAGCAATTATTTAAACCTAAGCTTCCCCATACAAAGGGAACATTATAGTTCAGGTGGTGCTGGACTCTCATCATTCCAGATCATGGGCCTTGCTGGCTGGAGCTAATGAGAGATTGACTCCTGTGAAGTCCAGACGACCACAAGTCCTCCATACCTGCTATAACTCAAATGTACCTGTGATGTATAGGATATACCCATGAACTCAAGTTCATGCTGCCACCGACCTATTAAAAACACCTGGGGAGGCATCCTAATGATCAGCAGCCAAAAAGATCATGTGTGAAGCATCCATCATTAGGAGCCCTTAGGCCAGCCTTCCCCAAGCTGGTGCCCTCCGGATGTTTTGCACAACAACTTCCCTCAGCCCCCACCCACCCAATTGGGCAGGGCTGCCTTAGGCTGACCACTCTCGCTTAGTCTTGCTTATCTCATAAGGTTATTCTGAGGTTAAAGTGTCATCCTCAACTCCTTGAAGGGAGGGTAGGGTATAACAAATAACCCGTAACTCAACCAAGATGGCTCAACAAGGGATATCATGGAGATTCTACAGGTAGCAATTAAACCAGGAATGAATGAACTGATTAAAAATCGCAGGATTTGCTTTAATTTGTACTTGTCCTGAAATGCCAATACCTGGAATGTGCCAGACTTTGGCAATTTATAATTGCAGTGCTAATATATATATATACAGTTCATATACCTATACATACATATATTTCTGGGGGGAAAGAAAGAGAGGCAGAGTGAAAACCTTTTGCAATATAAGAAACAGGCCCAAACCTGTGGGACGGAGTAGTAGAAACTGGGATGATTAAGGTCTCTTAATTGATTACAAACAAACAGGTGTGACTAAAGTCACGACAGGAAGGCTGAGATTATTGTTTTTTTAAAAAAAATGGATAATTATGCAAGGTTGCCACAGCCAGCGCTCGGTTGAGTAACCCGCTTCACCTGCAAAGCAGATTGTTGCTTAAACCTGCCTCAAAATATTGACATTTCCAAGGCGAAAAGCACAAAGCGATTACTCGGAGGTGCTTTGAAGTGTCCTCTCGCAAATCTCCAGATGCCAAGAGATTTGGTAACAGCAAGACATGGGGCTGCTTGTCAGTGAAGTGAGATTTGAAGAGTCAGGTCTATATTCTGTCAGCTTGTGAATTTCACCATGTCGCTTTCCTGACTTGTTGGCTTGCAAATACTGTGTTTCAAGTGACAGAAAACTAGGGCTATGCTGAATATCTACTAATTTCAACATGCATGTCAACGTTTGCAATTGCAGGTGGGTGGACAGTTATCTCCCAGAAGATCATGAGAATGCCCAGCTTTTAAAAAGTTACGTTCAGCACCATTGCATGATATCTCAGTTGGGTAGAGCATGGTGCTTGTAACGCCAAGGTTGCAGGTTCGATGCCTGTAAGGGACAACTGTATATTCCTGCACTGCAAGGGGTTGGACTAGGTGATCCTCAGGGTTCCTTCTTGGGGGTCATCTTCTCCTGCGCCATCCTACCCCCACCTGTGTTGCTTCTTCTTCCATCCTGAACTAGTTACATGAGTGATACGACCCAATCTGAATTATGTAATGAGCGGGATAGCATCACCATGACCTGACCATGTAAACCGAGCTTGTCAGATTGTCCTTATCTATCAAGGGCAAATGAGGACAACTGAAATCGAGGGCAAGTGATGTCAGTCTAGAGGAATTAGAAGCCACTTTCCCAAGGTGTGGGGGTGGGTGGGCAGGGACGCGGACTTATAAAAAATATTGGGGGGGCCCGGGAAAGCTCATGAATAATAAATAAGCTCATGAATATGCAAATAAAGTGGCGCCGCCTCCTCGTGAGCGAATAGGGGAGAGCGTGCTGCGCCTATTAATCAGCTCCGAAGGAAATTGGGTGGAGCTTTTGCTCGGGAGGGAGGGCAGGAGGCATGCAGCCCGACCCTGTGCATTTTGGGCTGGGGGAGGGGCGGCGATGGCGCTCTGCTGGAGGGGCGCCGGAGATTATTGGGGGGGCGGAGCCCCCCCAAACGAATTTTTGAGGGGGCTCGGGCCCCCTCAAGCCCCATGGAGTCGGCGCCTATGTGGGTGGGGGGAAGCCCTGCTGAATCAGGCAAAAGGCCCATCTAGTTCAGCAAAATCACTCATCACTATGGCCAGCCAGTTTCTTATTTGAAGTCCTGAGTGCAATGGGCATTCTGAGGCATTTTGCTGTGGAGGGAGAACATAACCATTTGGGGCTAATAGTTATTGATACCTTCATCCTTCAGAAATTTGCTCAGATCTGCAAAGAAAGAAAGAAAGAAAAATTTAAAAAACAGCTGATTCAGTTTACAACAATCCTATTGTCTTGGTAGGCTTAAAGCCAGGATACTAAGCATTCAAACTTGAGCCTGTACTCAGGAACTCAGAGTTGCTATCTTTGTGTGTGTCTGTGTGAGGTTAATCACTCCAGTAATGTTGCCATGTAGGCTCTTTTTCCAGGACATGTCCTCTTTTTCAGGGGTAAAATTTCTGTCCAGGTGGATTTTTTAAATTTGCCGAAATGTCTCTAGCTTTATTTTCTGGATGAGACATAAACATAACTGGTGGTTGAAGACTTGCTTTCCTGTTCTCTTTTCCTGCTCCCCCCACCCCATAATATATCACAGCTTCTATAGCCTACATATAATATGGGTATTCATCATAGTGTCTTCTTTTTTCCTCTTCAAAATATGGCAGCCCTAATACTGACTGTTTAGTGGAACGTAACCTTTCCTATGCAGGGACATGGGTGGCGCTGTGGGTTAAACCACAGAGCCTAGGACTTGCCGATCGGAAGGTCAGCGGTTCAAATCCCCGTGACGGGGTGAGCTCCCGTTGCTCAGTCCCTGCTCCTGCCAACCTAGCAGTTCAAAAGCACGTCAAAGTGCAAATAGATAAATAGGTACCGCTCCGGCGGGAAGGTAAATGGCATTTCTGTGCGCTGCTCTGGTTCGCCAGAAGCGGCTTAGTCATGCTAGCCACATGACCCGGAAGCTGTGTGCCAGCTCCCTTGGCCAATAAAGCGAGATGAGCGCCGCAACCCCAGAGTCGGCCACAACTGGACCTAATGGTCAGGGGTTCCTTTACCTTTACCTTTTAACCTTTCCTACAGCTACATCTCTGCAAGGACAGCATCCTGAAGTGGGTTTTTTTTGGGGGGGGGGTAGCCCAGAGAGAGCACATTCACGAAGTGAATGCAGAATTTTGAAATATGACTTTCTTAGCTGAGCAGATTTACTTGGGGTTTTTCTGCACTGTAGCAGAAGAGCACGAAGGGGAAGATCTAATCCACATGCCTTCAAAGCTTAGGGAAGGGTGGGAATCCCAAACATCTGCTGAGGAAGGTATTTTGTTTTTTTGGAGGGGGATTTGCTTGCTGAAAGATGCCTGCTTTCCAATGTGATTATTTGTTAAAGTGTGTGTGATTTGTAATAAGGCAGAGAACTAAAATTAGTTCCTGTCCTCCAGGCCTTATGCAAGACCTAGGACTAATCTTGCAGTGTGAACTAGCTCAGAGCATCATGTTTTGTTTTGCCTTTACCTGTTCCCCAAGTTTCAAAAATCTGTGGGAGAAGTTTGGCTCCATCTGATTGGCCGTGGTCCCTCCAGTCATAATTTCTACTGATGCTCAAGCTTCAGCTCAACCTTATGTGGGAAAATTGTCAGTCCTCGTCTCCATCAATGCCCAGAGGTGTGTAATGTGTATTCCATTTTACTTTTTCATCCTCCCATGCTATGCTTGGTATCTGATGCAGCAGCTCGTGGAAACTCGAAAATGAAAGAAGCAGTTAAAATATCAATCATATAAAAACTATTAAATGACAATTAAAACACAGCAAGCAGCAGGAAAACATGACCATATTTCGTCGTACTAAATACGGCATAATCCTGAGCTGAAATAAGTTTTTACAAATACTCGAAATGTGACAATTTTTTTCTCCAGTTTCTGCATTCAATTTTCCATTGCAAATTTTGGTTCATGTTTCGAATACCTTCTGAACTTTGCATTTAAAGGTTCATTTAAATATGATTTTGCATGTGCCTGCTCATTTGAAAAAAAAAGCAGATTCAAGTGGAAGATAGAACACTGCTAATTGGTGTAGGATAGGACAATGTAGACAACTGACCTGACTTGGGATAAGGCAGCTTCCTCTGTTCGTAACTGGGCTTGGCAGGGATTGAACCAGGGACCTTCTAGCAAAGCAAATATTCTACCTCTGTGCTGTGGATCAAGGGGATCGAGCAAATCTCCCATGAGGAAAGGTTGCAGCATTGGGGACTTTTCAGTTTAGAGAAAAGGCAAGTAATAGGTGATGTGGTAGACATTTATAAAAGCCATACATGTCATGGAGGAGGTGGATACAGAAAACACCAGGACTCTTAACACTAGATATTCAGCAAAGCTGAATGTTAGAAAATTCAGGACAGTACTTATTAATAAGTACTTCAGGAAATACTTATTCATGCAGCACGTTGTTAAACTATGACACTCGTTTCCCCAGAAGGCAGTGATGGGCCACCAACCGATGGCTTTAAAAGAGGATTGGACTAATGTTTAAAATGACATTTGTTAACAAACCAGAAGCGTTTCTGTTAGGGATTGTAGGACAATATAGTCATACCTCGGGTTGAAGTAGCTTCAAGTTAAGTATTTTCGGGTTGCGCTCCGCAGTGACCCGGAAGTAACGGAGTATGTTACTTCCGGGTTTCGCTGCTTGCGCATGCGCTCAAAATGACATCGTGCGCATGCGCAGAAGCGGCGAAACGCGACCCGTGCACGCACAGATGTGCAGTCGTGTCTTACGTTTACTTCAGGATGTGAATGGGGCTCCGGAACGGATCCCGTTCATATCCAGAGGTACCACTGTACCTGCCAAGGAAAATAAAGAATTTATTTATGTATGCAACAACAGCGGCAAGAGTCTTGATAGCACAAGGATGGAAGAACGAGGAAACCCCGACAAAAGAACAGTGGCAAGAGAAATTGATGAACTATGCAGAGCTGGCAAAATTAACATATAAACTGCGAGATAAGGACAACTGTGACTTCAAAGAAGAATGGGAAATTTTTACAAATTACTTAAAAAGACAACAAAATGAACTGGACTCCTTGGCAGGTTTTGAATAAACATACACAAATTTATTGATTGTTAACATAGCAACTACACAATGGTTATTATTCAAAACTGTTTTATGCTATATGTCCAGGGGGTGGGGGTGGTTTGACAACTGGAAAATGAAGAACTCTTCTTTATTAATACTGTTCGGTGGTTTGTGATTCTTAAATGTCCGGCACTAGGCCTTAATATGCAATCCTGGGCTTACAAATGTGTAATTTTTATTTGTTAATGATCAGGAAAAACAGATACTTTTTACAGGGACCTGAACTCAGCAGTTACATATGTTTTGATCTGAAGGGAGAGATTTCTTTTATTAGTTTCATTCCTCTAAGAGACGTTAACTGGGCTGTAGCATATTTAAAAAACCGAAGAGCGTTACATGGTGTCTAAAGGTTGCCAAGTGTACAAAATCAAAGGTTGTTTCTAAAATAAGAACGTGCCTAGACCAAAGTCTTAATCTCTAAATCTCTCAAACTTTTTGGCTAAGCAGCTGAAATGTTCTTTTTAAAACTGAAACAAGTACAGATACAAAAACATTCTGGTCTGCCGCAGCTCCACGTTTTCCTAATAGGGATTTGTATTTAATTGATGATCCCATTGTCTAAAAAACCCTGAAAGAGACTAGACACTCTAGAGCAAAACCCTTCAGGCTCCTTGCATCTACTCTGTTGGTTTTTTCCATTAGAACCCAGCAGTAACCAGTGGGGCAGTGGGGCAGAATTGTGGCACTGCCCTCTCGAAGCTGGCATCACTACAGTATACTTGGATAGCATGCTAGACTGGGGCAGGCAGTGATGGGGTCAGGGCTTTACGGTTGCACCTGTGGGAGCTCCGGATTGGCCCCACTAGAGCTTCCTCACATTCCCACTGTCACTGTTGGAGCCCTATGCAGATAAGCTGCAGTGATGCTGGCACTAAAAGGGTGGCTCTCTGGTTCTGCTGCGCCACAACAGTCTCCATTGCCAGATCCCCAAGAGCCAGGTGGGTGCAAAAGGTGTTAGAAGGGCAAGGGTGCCTCTGAGCGAGGGATTGGCAAGTCTGGCAAGTTCAGGCCCTCTCTGCTTCTCATTTTCCCACTCTCAGGTTCAGTTCCCAACATTTCCACTTCAGTTTGTGATTTCCTTAAAGTCCGCATGAAAATTCATTAGAATTTTAGTGTGAATTTCTTGTAATATCCTACACCCTTTAAAAATGTGGCTCTTTTTTGGTGTGTGTGTGTGTGTGTGTGTGTTATTGGGTTGTTGTTTTTATTCTCATTATATAGCCTTAAACGGCCTCGGTCCTGTATACCTGAAGGAGTGTCTCCACCCCCATCGTTCTGCCCGGACGCTGAAATCCAGCACCAAGGGCCTTCTGGCGGTTCCCTCATTGCGAGAAGTGAGGTTACAGGAAACCAGACAGAGGGCCTTCTCGGTAGTGGTGCCCACCCTGTGGAACACCCTCCCTTCAGATGTGAAGGAAATAAGCAGCTATCCTATCTTTAAAAGACATCTGAAGGCAGCCCTGTTCAGGGAAGTTTTTAATATTTAACGCTGTACTGTTTTTAACATTTGATTGGGAGCTGCCCAGAGTGGCTGGGGAAACTCAGCCAGATGGGTGGGGTATAAATAATAAATTATTATTATTATTATTATTATTATTATTATTATTATTATTAGTTGTGATCTATGATCTTTTCTGTGAACTGCCCTGTGAGACCTCTGGGTATAGGGCAGTATATAAACTCAATGAACAAGAACAACAACATGCACATTTTTTTCTAGGCAATTTTGCCTAACATACCTGCCTTTGCCATTTTTTATGCGTGCTTCACCCTAATATATATTTACTGAACTGAATTTCTCTCCTCTCCCCCTCCCCTACTCTCAGCACAGACTGCGCCCAGGAATTTGTTTTCACATTCACAGTCCTTTCACACAAATGTCCACTCCTTGGTTGCTTTCTTCATTTCAGTAGCCGAAGTCAAGTGGCAAAAGTCATTTTTTGCCCTTGCTATTGTTAAGCAATGGAGAGTCAGAAAAGCCCTGCCAATCAACTGCCAGTCGCCCAGAGTTCTTCAAAGACTCTGGTCTTCCTTCTGCCTGCTCTAGAGAAGCTGGGATTCACAATCTGCTTGAGGCGCATAGAAGCCAGGTTTCTGAGCCAAGGCCTGCTGACTCCAAGCTGTGATGGCAATGTGCTGAGGTGCTTCTATGCATCCTGTCACTATTGTTCCTGGCTGCATATGGAAGCCAAAGTTCTTCACAGGGCAGCAACATCACAGCTCAGCATGTGAACCATTAATTTTAGGGGAAAGGGTGGTGCTGTGGTCTAAACCACTGAGCCTCTTGCACTTGCCAATCAGGTCGGCAGTTTGAATCCCCAAGACGGAGTGAGGTCCTGTTGCTCAGTCCCAGCTCCTGCCAACCTAGCAGTTTGAAAGCATGCCAGTGCAAGTAGATAAATAGGTACCGCTCCGGCGGGAAGGTAAACGGTGTTTCCGTGTGCTGCTTTGGCCACATGACCTGGAAAAACTGTGTGCAGACAATCGTCAGCTCCCTCGGCCAGTAAAGCAAGATGAGTGCCACAACACTAGAGTCGTTCGCGACTGGACTTAACTGTCGGGGGTCCTTTACCTTTACCTTTTAGGCTATGCTCTGCCTCCAACATACCTTACTCTAAGAAAAGTAATATCCATCGAAGTGACAGGGAATGTTTAGTATTTGGTAATTCTTTATACAGGGGAAAGGGTGGCACTGTGGTCTAAACCACCGAGCCTCTTGGGCTTGCCAATCAGAAGGTCGGCGGTTCGAATCCCCGCAACGGGGTGAGCCCCCGTTGCTCTGTCCCAGCCTCTGCCAACCTAGCAGTTTGAAAGCATGCCAGTGCAAGTAGATAAATAGGTTGTGCTGAGGCAGGAAGGTAAGTGGTGTTTCCGTGCACTGCTCTGGTTTAGGCCAGAAGCGGCTTAGTCATGCTGGGCACATGACCCGGAAAAACTGTCTGCGGACAAATGCCAGCTGCAACCCCAGAGTCATCTGTGACTGGACTTAACTGTCAGGGGTCCTTTACCTTTACCTTTTTAAGACATGGAATGAGAAGAGAAGGGCCTTAGATGAAAAATCTGATAATCCGAGGCGAGGGTGGGGGGGCAAGCAAAGGTATAGGACTGTCCTACAATAGCTAGTCTTGCATTCAAGGAATTGATAGTAACACCCTGTTTTGCTAGCTGAGCTTCATGAACCAGAATGGATGGAGGCAATTCATAGCTCCTGGTACAGGGAGGGATGGTCTGGGCAAGTCAGCTGTGTGTGCGTGATTCCGTGGGAATGTTGTTGTCTGTTGCTGTAAGCATCTCTGAGACTACAGATTGCAAATGGGACATCATCCTCTGGGTAGCAGCTTTAGCAATTACTGCATCCATGCAGTACGTGACAGATGTTAGCGGTTCCAAGGAAAACTGTCCTAAATTTAAATCTCATGCCCTCTGTACTGAACATTATTCAGTGATGCATTGGTCGATCTCATTATTAGGATCCTGCCTGGGAACAGCAAAGTCACTGCTTGGTTAATCTGTATTCCATACTTTCTCTGAGAAGCGGAAGGCTCCCTGCGTGGGTTTTCCCTGTTTTGTCACCACAACAATCCTGTAAGGTGGTTTGGGATGAGAAATCCTGATTGACTCCAGGAACTCCAGACTGCCAATCCTAGAACTATAGGTCTGTCCAATTGAAGTGGATTAAAATGCACTGTTGTCCCGGTGCAAGAAATCTGCTTTAAAAAATAAATAAAATGCATATGTTTGAAGTTTGGAAAGTGATGAGGAAATGCATTGAAAAGTCTTTGATGAACACATAATTCAGACATGGAATCTCCCACAAGCAAATAAAGATGAATGCTCATTGCCATGTAACTGTCCCATAAACAAATCAGAACAAATGCTCCATTAAGCCTGGACAGAGGCCCGCATCTGCACTATACATTTAAAGCAGTAGCATTCCACTTTAAACAGTCACAGCTCCCCCCCCCCCAAAAAAAATCACAGGTACTGTAATAATAATAATAATAATAATAATAATAATAATAATAATAATAATAATAATTTATTATTTATACCCCGCCCATCTGGCTGGGTTTCCCCAGCCACTCTGGGCGGCTTCCAAAAGAATATTAAAATACTATGATACATCAAACATTAAAAGCTTCCCTAAACAGGGCTGCCTTCAGATGTCTTCTAAAAGTCTGGTAGTTGTTGTTCTCTTTGACATCTGGTGGGAGGGCGTTCCACAGGGCGGGCGCCACTACCGAGAAGGCCCTCTGCTTGGTTCCCTGTAACTTGGCTTCTCGCAGTGAGGGAAACGCCAGAAGGCCCTCGGCGCTGGACCTCAGCGTCCGGGCAGAACGATGGAGGTGGAGACGCTCCTTCAGGTATACTGGACCGAGGCCATTTAGCGCTTTAAAGGTCAGCACCAACACTTTGAATTGTGCTGTAGTATGTTAAGGATGCTGAGAGTTGTTAGGAGACTCCAATTCCCCCTCACAGGGCTATAATTCTCAGCATTGTTGAACAATAAATCCCTCTTCCCAGGAGAATGCTAGCCTTGCACTTCACAGCAAAGAAGCACTTAAACTTCAGTAGGACCCTTACAAATGCCCATTTCCCCCCATGCATTCAAGATAATTTGTGCTCTTGGTGATATAGGGGCAATAATACACTTTCAATACTGCTTGTGCCTGCAAAGGTTGTGGCGTGGACATATTTCTTTGTTTCCATTCAGTGCTTGTTCTGTAACAGGGGTGAGCAAACTTTTTCAGCAGGGGCCTGGTCCACCGTCCCTCAGACCTTGTGGGAGGCCAGACTATATGTTGCCATGATTATGACCCACATTTTTGGCAAAAACCCTTATTGGGACCAACCCCAAATGTGATATTTTTTTTGGGGGGGGGTGTTCCCTCATACATCCACACTGCTTCCTTTGCATTTTGTGTGTTGACAGTTATTATTTCTCTCGTAAGGCGGGGGTGGGGGGCTGAGGCAAGTGTGCCATTCCTGTCAGTCCGAGAGAGCGTGTGTGCATGGGTGGGTGAAGGGAAAAACCGTTGGCCACGCTAAGTCAGGCCGGCGCCGCTCAAGCAAAAACTTTCTTTTCCCCACGTGAGGGAAGACGAGGTGGCGGCAGCTGTTTACCTTTCCATGGCTCACACCATGTAGCTAATGAGCGGACCCCCCAGCAGAGCGCAGAACTCTGGCGGGGAGCACCGCCACAACAGATACCGGCTGCCGCAACTGCCCTTCCTGAGCTCCATGGTGGAAATCTGAACTGTGGCTACTTTTCCCTCTTCCCCACCCCCCACCCCAGAAGAAAAGATTTCTGCGCGTGCGCAGCCACCCACCTCACTTTTGACCCCCAAGCCTGGCTGAGTCACAAAAACCATTGCGTGCACACGCTATGACGGCTGCCTGGATTCCCGGACTGTCCGCAGATTGGATCTAGAAGGCAATTGGGCCTGATCCGGCCTGTGGGCCTTCGTTTGCCGACCCATGTTCTGTAACTTAGAATAGAATCATAGAATCATAGAGTTGGAAGAGACCACAAGGGCCATCGAGTCCAACCCCCTGCCAAGCAGGAAACACCATCAGAGCACTCCTGACATATGGTTGTCAAGCCTCTGCTTAAAGACCTCCAAAGTAGGAGACTCCACCACACTCCTTGGCAGCAAATTCCACTGTCGAAAAGCTCTTACTGTCAGGAAGTTCTTCCTAATGTTTAGGTGGAATCTTCTTTCTTGTAGTTTGGATCCATTGCTCCGTGTCCGCTTCTCTGGAGCAGCAGAAAACAACCTTTCTCCCTCCTCTATGTGACATCCTTTTATATATTTGAACATGGCTATCATATCACCCCTTAACCTCCTCTTCTCCAGGCTAAACATGCCCAGCTCCCTTAGCCGTTCCTCATAAGGCATCGTTTCCAGGCCTTTGACCATTTTGGTTGCTCTCCTCTGGACACGTTCCAGTTTGTCAGTGTCCTTCTTGAATTGTGGTGCCCAGAACTGGACACAGTGCTCCAGGTGAGGTCTGACTAGAGCAGAATACAGTGGCACTATTACTTCCCTTGATCTAGATGCTATACTCCTATTGATCCAATTGATCCAATTGATCCTATTGATCCTATTGTCCAACTTCCTGCTGGACTCCTGTAACTTTTATTACCAGTGGTGCATGTCCTGCTTTCATTGCACTATAGTGCAAGAGTGCCCCTCCAGATGGCAATAATGCTATAACTTGGAGGAAGCATCACAAAACAACTCACAAAGTGGCAAGGTGGTCCAGTATGAATCCACTATCTTTGTGTTAATGACTTGTTGCATAACACAGCTGCAAACATCATCAGCGTGGAGGAGCCTCTCAAATGCTGGATTCCCATGTTCTTGCAATTGCTTGTTTAGCTAACAACAGGAAGAACAAATGGAGTCCGCAACAAAATGCTGCAGTGTATTTTCCCCTCAAACAGAGTTTTAGCAAGTCAGTCTACCATGTCTTCCTCAAGGATACCATAACTGGAAAGGGACTTAGGGACAATTCATCCTTCTTCCTTCTCCCTAGTTTTTCATTTCCCCTTTCCAAGAGATAATCAATAATCTTCATTTGACAGTGTGTGCGTTTTGCTCCCTTTGTTGTTGTTTTTGTGTGCGTGTTTTTCTTTATTTTCTTTTAAAAAAAATTCTATAATTTTCTATATATGGAGACTCATCCCAGCAGGCCAATACCTGCCCCTTCTTTCTCAGTAGCCCAGTTTTTTCTCCAGTTTCGTCAGCACTTATCCACCTGGATTCGTCATTGAGGGAAAGACGATGTTGTCAATTTTTGGTGACTGATTATTTTATTTGACAAGTTTTATATACTGCTTAATCAACAAAAACTTCATATTGGCTTACATAAAACAAGATGAAGTAGTCATTAAAAATGCTGGTAAAATTAAGTGCTAAAAACAAGTTGACAATTGACTATGGAACAAATGTTGTTTCTCATGTTCCCCACACGAATGTACGTAATAAAACTCTCTGGGAAACCTCTGGATCTGTCCTTTTCTATTGGAATAAAACTCCACAAGATTTGCAAGGCTCTTATTTTTAACTATACTAAAATATACTAAAATTAGCACGGAGCTAAAATTTCTCCGAATATAATTTTCTGACCAGTTTTTGAATACTTTCATTTTTGAGCTGCTCTTAAACTTTTGGAAAATTTCAAACCTTCCCTGGAGAATATTCAGCAAGATGACCTCCCTGCCCATGAATTTTGGCTGCAACTATGGATCCACTACTAATATGTTTTAATATTATTTTAATATTGTTGGAGCAATCAGGGTTCCTATGACCTCCAGTCTTCCTCTCTTAAAGTCAGTGGCTTCCTTCATCCACCAATATAAACTAACAATCGAGTTTTCATTCATCTTTAGGTGAGCCAAATTTCTCAGCAGAGAATTATTCTGAGAATTTCACTGTATTCTCCACCCTGAGAAAATCTTTAGCAAAATGCCCTCTCCAATTTGCATGTATAGTACTGAGAATCTGCTTTCGCTCACCTAAAATTAAATTTGATATATGAAATTTCTTCCAAACATATTCAATGACTTCCACTGAGGTTTTTTGCTGTTTTCTGCCCATCTAATAAGATCCCGTGCCTGTTTCAGGTTATGTCCTTTTATTTAGGTCAGCAGGAAAAAATTTGGATAATCAGAGAATTCATTGGAATAACCAGAATATAATTTTGAGAATTTTTGACTTGTAAACTCAGTACACTCAAGGTCCTCCTCACAATCTGAACTGAACAGAATATTGTTCTGGCACAGATGTCTGCTCTTCTGACAGAGCCTGAGCTGTCAATCATCCTGAACAAACCTGCCCTGATTTTATGTGACTGAGAACTGAGTAGCTTGGAAAGGATTAACTGGGTGACATCTGTTTGGGTAGCAGACATACAGACTAGGGGCGGCGGGGGAGGGTGCTGTTTCTGCTCCTCTCCTCATTGTGAGAAACAATTTACAATTATAGGAGATTATTCTCTCTTTTAAAACAACACCTCCCCCCCATCCTAACTTTTAACACACCATCAATTTATCTGGAGTGTCAAACCCCAAGTTAAAGCTCACAATACATCATAAATACAGCAATGAGACTGTTCAGCTGGCGAGCCTGGCTTTTGTGCTGATGGTTTGCTGTGTGCATTGAAACCACCATTTCCCAGCATTCGGTTTTTCCATATTTAAAATATTTTTACGCCACTTTTCCAGGTTGCTGCCCTGTGATAAAATACCATTATTGCAGGGGCTGCAACCTTTAATGCAAATGGAGAGGATCAATAAATTGCTTTGGGATGCTTTGTAAAAAGAGATGAACCTGTATAATAAATTGCAATGGAGCAATCATTTATATCAGCTGTAGAAAATTTCAAGGAAAAATGCTGCTTGGGGCAACGTTTCACTGAAGTTCACCCAAATAAGCTTGCTTACTAGGGAGAAACCCCCACTGAATGCAGTGATGCTTAGAATAAAGATGAGTAAAGTTGAGTAAAAAGAAAATTATTTGTTAATATAGGCACTTATGAAAAATGCAGATGGCACACACCACTTTAGAAGCAGACATTCTTGAGCATGTCCAGAGGTGACTGAAAGCCATGATGGTGATGGCTTTGGAAACCAAGACCAATTAGGAATGGTTCAAAGAGCTGGCTGACCATTACAAGGCTTTTCCTTCTGTCTTGCCAAATTTTCCTTTCCCGCCATTTCCATCCATCAGGTCTATTCTTTCCCTCTGGAGAAAGAGATAATAAGTCATGCTCTGTATGAGAGCCAGCAGTGGCGTAGCGTGGGTTGTCAGCACCCGGGGCAAGGCAAGTAATTTGTGCCCCCTAACCCGTGGATTTGCGCCCCTAACCCTGGATTTGCGCCCCCTAACCCTAACCCCCAGATGTTGCGCCCGGTGCGGCCGCCCCCCCCTGCACCCCCCACGCTACGCCACTGATAGCCAGTGCTTTTTTCATTTATTATTCCTCAGGGGTTGGGTGGCCATCTCTCATGGATGCCTCAGTTGCAGCTCCTGCATTGATGACTCTTAAGGTCACTCTCAACTCTGATTTATATGTACAGAGGCAAATTTAGAAATAATTACTGTAAGCAGTGCTTTTTTTCTGGGAGTATTCAAGGGTACACAGTAAGGTAAAGGTAAAGGGACCCCTGACCATTAGGTCCAGTCGTGGGCGACTCTGGGGTTGTGGCGCTCATCTCGCTTTATTGGCCGAGGGAGCCAGCGTACAGCTTCCGGGTCATGTGTCCAGCGTGACTAAGCCACGTCTGGCGAACCAGAGCAGCGCATGGAAACACCGTTTACCTTCCCGCCAGAGTGGTACCTATTTATCTACTTGCACTTTGATGTGCTTTCGAACTGCTAGGTTGGCAGGAGCAGGGACTGAACAACGGGAGCTCATCCCATTGCAGGGATTCGAACTGCCAACCTTCTGATTGGCAAGCCCTAGGCTCTGTGGTTTAACCCACAGCACCACCCGCGTCCCTAAGGCTACACAGTACCGGTCCCCAAATGTTAAAAGTGTGGCACTTACCGTAACGACTTCATGGTGAGTACTGGCACCATATTTTCTACAAAAAAAGGAGGAATGACTGTAAGTTAAATAGGGATATACTACATCTCACCCTCATGGGGAAAGCCATGACCAGATTATAATGAGGTGAGCAGATTACCGGTAAATTGATGGATTATGCCGAACTGGCAAACATGACTGGAAGAATCAGGAATCATGAAGACCAGAATTTTAATAAGGAATGGGGAAAATTTATAATTCATCTTAAAAACCATTGTTAACAGTTAAAACTATTAGTAGGACTGGAATAACACTTATAGTTTGATGGTGAATTTTGGACACAATGGAGATGTAAAAGAATTGGATTTTCATAAAGGATGCAGGAGGAAATGATTAACAATAGGACCCACAAAGGGAAGGAGGGAAGTCCAGAAGATTCTTTGGAATCTTGTTTTTATGCTGTATATTGGATATGTGATTGTAAAATTTTGATCTGAAAACCAAATAAACACACACACGTGTGTGTGTGTCTGTGATTATGAGCAGTTGGTGAGGCAGGTGGGTGGACCTGTGTTGCTTACCTGGCTTCCCAACACTAGGGGCGCTGCAGGGTCCCCAAAGGGAAAGTGGACAGGGAGCTCGGCATGGTGTGGATGTAGTGGGGGAATGCATCAGATGGGCTCTACCACTGTGCCTGCTCCACACCAACATCCCCACGGCCTTGCCCCTCTCCATCTTGGTATCTGGCAGGGACCCCGGCATTGGGAAGCCATCTGAGTTGCGCAGCCCTGCTTCACCTGTGTGCTACTGCCTGCAGGCCTGCTCTCACAGCCTGCTCTCCATGTGTTGTTGACTGTGGATGGTCAACTTCAAGGTCCCTGCTCTCCCTTTCACTTGGCCCTTTATACTGAAATCGGACGTGGACTGGGCATTCCTTCAAGCAGAGGGCTGAGTCTTCTGCCGAGTGCAGGACACACAGACACCCTGTTTCCCAGTCACATTTAACAGCGTGCCCCAGATACGATCATTCGAAGGAATAGAATGTATTTACCAAGGCAAAGCAGTCGGTGTGGCAACAATAAATGTCTCTTAAGCAAACACTGCAAAATAAGCTTTGTGGGCAGCCCGGCTTTCTGTTTGGTCAAGTTGGAACACAGCTGCACCTCCAGCCTGCGACGGCATTTTCAGTCACGAATGACTCTGATGGGAAGCTCTCCAGTAAAAATATTCCCCTCACCCTTTCGTTGGTCAACAATGGTGTGGGCGCTTTCTCTTCAGCTAACGAAACTGCACATGGAGAAACATGCACAGTTTTGGGAGCACAGCTGAAAGGTTGCCACAGCCAAAGGGTGGATCATTTGCATCTAGAAAACTGGAGGATCCTCTCAGGGATGGAAGAATCTGTCAATTTCGGTTCTGTCAATTTCACATTTTTTGAAGCTAACGTTCAGTCCTCCATATTTCCACAGGAGTTTGTAATTTTTTTATTTTTTATAAAAAGTCCTCGTCGACATTTGGGTGCAAATTTATCCCAATATGCACATTGCTTTATGCAATTTTGCCCAATATAATGCTTTTTGTATGCTTAAAAAAAATCCTAGCATTTGAATTTTAATACACATTTTCCCCCCTAGCATATGCATGGTCGTACATATTGCTTGGCTGGAGAACTGCCTTGCAAAAATTCAAAGAAGTGAGAATTTCAAAAGATGGCTGAGTTTCAGCTCAAACATTGTTTCAGAAAGGTCCTCCTTTAAATGCGAACCAAATCAAATTTCTCACCTGCACCTGAAGAATCCTTCAGGGAGGAAAGGGTAGTAAACCTCACCCCCTGGTTCACTTACAGAGGTAGGAAACATGATAGTTTAATAAATATTTTACCCAAAGATGGGATTCCCCTCTTCCCAAAATGAAAAGAGAAGAGACAGCCTTAATTTGATATAATCTAAAAGAGGTGGGTTCTGGAATCTGGTGAAGACCAGAGGGAGTCATTGTTGAGCAGTCAAGCAATTATGATAAAAAGTTATTGCGCAAACCCTTAAAAATGGGGCCACCCACAGAGCGAGGGGTGGAGATAACTGTTGATTTCACTTTCTTTCAGTTTCCCATTCCCCTCCTCCCCAGTCTTAAGTTCTGTTCTTGACATGCTTGCATTACTGCATGATTTATTTATTTATTTAAAGTTTTCATGAAACTCATGCCAACATTTGAGTGCAAACTTCTCCCAATATACAGTACAAATTTTGCAAGCGGCTCCCCAATACAATTCATTTCTATGTTGTTTTCGTGAATATTTTAATGTACACTTTACCCTAACACACATCTATATTAGGATATATTGTTGTTGTTGTTGTTTAGTCGTTTAGTGGTGTCCGACTCTTCGTGACCCCATGGACTAGAGCATGCCAGGCACTCCTGTCTTCCACTGCCTCCCGCAGTTTGGTCAAACTCATGTTAGTAGCTTTGAGAACACTGTCCAACCATCTTGTCCATTAGGAGATTATATATAATAACATAACATAACATAACATAACATAACATAACATAACATAACATAACATAACAACATAACATAACATAACATAACATAACATAACATAACATAACATAACATAACATAACATAACATAACATAACATAACATAACATAACTAAAAAAAGGAGCCTGACAGCAGTGCATGGAGCAAACCTGAACATCATTACATCTACACCACACCTGGTGACAGAATGTGGCAGCTAGACTGGTGATTGGGAGTGGCTGCTGAGACCATATAACACCTGTCCTGAAAAACCTACATTGGCTCCCAGTACGTTTCCGGGCACAATTCAAAGTGTTGACGCTGACCTTTAAAGCCCTAAACGGCCTCGGTCCTGTATACCTGAAGGAGCATCTCCACCCCCATCGTTCAGCCCGGACACTGAGATCCAGCGCCGAGGGCCTTCTGGAAGTTCCCTGACAGCGAGGAGTGAGGTTACAGGGAACCAGACAGGAGGCCTTCTTGGTAGTGGCACCAGCCCTGTGGAATGCCTTCCCACCAGATGTCAAGGAAATAAACAACTATCTGACTTTCAGAAGGCAGCCCTCTTTAGGGAAGTTTTTTATGTTTGATGTTTAATCGTGTTTTTAATATTCTGTTGGGAGCCACCCAGGGTGGCTGCGGAAACCCAGCCGGATGGATGGGGTATAAATAAATTATTATTATTATTATTATTATTATTATTATTATTATTATTATTAATGCTGCAGGTGTCATCCAAGTGACATAAGGATACGGCCCAGTTTGGGGGGTCACATCTTAAGCCCACTAGTCGCAGAGAAGGGTTCTGTAGCACATGCCTTTAGTATAACGCACGATTTAATTTATTGGTTCATCCAGACCAGACTCTTCTGCATAGCATTGCAAGCATATTTTGGCTCATGAGCAATTTTTACAATGAGAATTCACCCCTTGACACTCATGAGAGGGAAGGGACGGCTTGGTCTTGTATCGCTGATGCAACACACGCCGACGTCTTGCATAGCCAAGTGCGGCTGCCTGTAAAGGAAAGCCAGTGACCTCTGACTTTTTGTGCTTCTGCATCAGACTGTCATAAACAAGAATCATTGGAAGAGACGCTGTCATCTTAAATTTGGTCCCTTGTTTGAATCTTTTGTTTAAAAAAAATAAAAATAAAATGAAACACACTCACAATTCTTTAACAAGCTTAAGACCAATAATAAGAGTGCTTTCATAATTATCCTTTCAGAATTGAAAAACAGACAGCAGTTGAAACCTCGATGTAACCTCCCCAGCAGTATCTGATTAATGCCTCCATTAATGTCGTTCCCTTTAATACCAAACACAAGTGGCCTGTGCTGATTGTTTAGGAAGCAAAACAGGGACACCCACAAACGAAACATAGGTTTCACCAATCCCAGGGGAACCATGGAGGTTCACATAAGGACATGACCTTCAAATCTACGCCCCCAAAAGGCAGACAACCCCCACCCACCCCAACTGATAAATGTGCTTGCGTGTCACAGCTTTGCATTCCTTGAGAATTGCAACCATCCCCTCTGCTCTGTGCTGGGAGTTCATGTGCACATGTCCATTTTTCTTCTCCAGAAGCCAACACACTTCTAGCTTGCAAAGGCACAAGGAGTCATGATCCCCACTGACTGGAGAGTGAAAGGCAAAGCTCTGCATGGCTGATCAGTGAGGTCTGGGCATGCTTGCTCAGTGTCAGAAGCAAGAGCAGTGCTTGGAAAGAGAGAATGCAACACCCAGAGGTTGCAGGAGACCGCCGAGTTACTGGTCAATAGCTGCCTTCCTGTCTTCCTGCCAGTGTGGTGTAGTGGTTAAGAGCGGTAGTCTCGTAATCTGGGGAACCGGGTTCGCATCTCCGCTCCTCCACATGCAGCTGCTGGGTGACCTTGGGCTAGTCACACTTCTTTGAAATCTCTCATCCCCACTCACTTCACAGAGTGTTTATTGTGGGGGAGGATAGGGAAAGGAGAATGTTAGCCGCTTTGAGACTCCTTCGGGTAGTGATAAAGTGGGATATCAAATCCAAACTCTTCTTCTTCTTTGCACCACAAAGCAGAAGCACAGCACACAACACACGCACCATTTTCTCACAAGTCCCACTCATATTCAAAACCAAGAAATACTCCACACACGCCTCCGTACTGTCAGCATTTGTGGGAGATATTCAAGAGCACACTGGGAAATGTAGTTTTGCATCATTCAAGTGGATTAAAGCGCCATGTCACCAGCATAACAGATCCACTTTAAAAAGAGAGAGAGAGAGAGACAGCAAAGAAACAGAGTTTTTGTAGTTAAGAAAGTGATGGAGAATGCATGGGCAAGGGTGGAATGAACAAATGATCAATGAGAAGATGCATTAACACCCTGCAAGTAAATCAGGAGGAATGCAGGATGAACAGGCATTGTCATATAACTTCCCAGCAAACATATCAGAAGAAATGTTCAGGGAAGACAGGACATATAGTCTAACCTGTCTGTAAGCTTTGTGCAAGCAAATCAGGATATATGCTCGTTTGGAGGAGTCCTATAAATAAATGTAAAATTTATTTGCTTATGTGTTAGCTCTGTGCAGCCCCAGCCACCACTTTCCTATGCAAGTACAGTCATACTTCGTGTTGCGTTTCGCTCTTGTTACGGACTTTCAGCTTACGAACGCAGCAACCCCGGAATTGCTTACTTCTGAGTTCACCGCCCGCGCATGCGCAGAAGCGATCTGCGTGCTTTGTGCACGCGCAGAAGCACTCAATCACACCGTGCGCATGCACAGAAGAGGCGCTCTAAACAGATTAAGTCCGCAACTAGAGGTACCACTGTACCATATTTATACAAATCTGTGGCATGTGGTTCATCTATCACTACCACTAATTCTCTTCTTAAAAGGGGGGGGGGGCGAGGAAGACCCTGTTCCACATTATTGCAAAGAAAAGGTATTGACAATGAGCAAATGTGTGAAGAGAGGACATTTCTGCACTCTTATCAGACAACAAACAAATCGGCATATTCACCTAGGCATTAACTCTTCATCTGCAGGAAGTTTTTTTACATGGGGCATCTGAATTCTGCCACCCCAGTTGTGCAAAGCCAGCTTTTGTCTTTTAACAGTACAGTGCCAGAGTTACAGCACTTGTATTCCAGATAAGAATTTTCACCTGCACATTTCTATTCTTGCTAGCAACGGTTTTTATTTTCTGTTATTGTAAATGCCTTTTAAAACCCACACACATATTGGTCTGAAGGCATTTTCCAGCGGTTCACTGTTCACTGTTCCAAAGAGGTTGATTAATCTGATTAACCCAACAAGACAGTTGAAACCACTGCCAAAAACTGTCTGCCATTCAGCATTCGAAGCTGCCAGCTCTCCATTTTTCAGCTACAGAGATGGGGCATCTCAGACTTATTATTATTTATTTTTATTTTTTTAAAAAAACAACAACATAAAAAGTATATAGATTGACATTTTCTAATTCAGTAGAGGCAGGGTGCACTTGGTAGGAATGAGCCAGAATTAGCACAGTATTGGGGTTTTAATTGTGCATTGCATTAATTTATCACACAAATATTACTGTCATATTATTACTGGCTGCAGGAAGCCATGCCATTGCCCTAGCAGAAACCTTGTAAATTGCATGATACTGATATATGTGGAACACTGTGTCCTGCAAACTTGATGTGCAGGACCATAACTCTGTGGCAGAGGTCATGTCCTGCAGGCAGAAGACCCTCAGTGTCTCCAGCTAAAAAGGATCAGGTGTTAGGTGATGTGAAATACCCTCTGTCCAACACATTGAACCTGGGAATATAGGAACATAGGAAGCTGCTCTGCACTGAGTCAGGCCATTGGTCTATCTAGCTCAGTGTTGTCCACATGGTCTTTCAGTAGCTCTCCAGGGATTCAGGCAGGTGACATTTCTGGCAACTACCTGGAGATGCTGAGGACCGAACCTGGGACCTTCTGCATGCAAAGCAAGTACTTTACCATTGAGCTACTGTCCTTGGAATGCTGCTGTCAGCTCCTGGCTAGATGGAGAGAACTGCTTCGTACATTCCTGTGACAGAGCCACCCTAGAGTCCAGTTCCCTGTAGCGTTGTAGCTTTCATCATACCTGGTGACCTACACTCTGCAGCCTTCCTGGGTGCCCATGCTCCTAGAAGAAGAAGAAGGAGGAGGAGGAGGAGGAGGGGGGGGTTGGATTTGATATCCCGCTTTATCACTACCCAAAGGAGTCTCAAAGCGGCTAACATTCTCCTTTCCCTTCCTCCCCCACAACAAACACTCTGTGAGGTGAGTGGGGCTGAGAGACTTAAAAGAAGTGTGACTAGCCCAAGGTCACCCAGCAGCTGCATGTGGAGGAGCGGAGATGCGAACCTGGTTCACCAGATTACGAGTCTACCGCTCTTAACCACTACACCACACTGGCTCTCTTGAAAGCCCTTGTTGAGTTTTAGATGCCAGGTTTTAGACAGTTTTACCTGGCCACACTTTGAGTGGTTGTTGATTACTGTTTGACCCCCTTCTGCCACTGAATTTCACAGCTATGTGGTTTTACGGCAGCTGTGGCCTGCTGCCTTATTGACCTGCCATTTTATGAATTTGGTATTGATTTTGATTGCATTTTGCATGGTGTTCATGTTGACATTGCTTCTTTTAGGTTGGAAACTGTATTTAAATAGAAAGACAGGATGCAAACATCTTAAATAAAACAAAAAGAATCACGTTACATATGCTAAGAAGTCACACACGAGATGAAATGCACAATGTATCAGGTCTTGATTTATGGAACTGATCCTCTTGAGTTGGGAGAGGTCAGCCTGTGGCCATGATTCTATTTCAAAAGGATTTGGCCAACAAAAGATTGAGAGCTTGTGGTTTCGCCCACTTCCTGTTGTCCGGCAAGCTACACTAGCTGCAAATGTGTGTTTGTTCACCCTTGCCTGTAAAGCAGTAAAGGCAATTGATGGGTGCCTCCAGGAAGTCTCTAAGAAGTAGAGGTGTGGCTTTGTTTTAAATTTAAACATTGCACCACCAGTGCCTGGCTGCCGGTATAATGGAAAAGTTTGCTGAAGAACAGAGAAAGAAAGAAAGAAAGAAAGAAAGAAAGAAAGAAAGAAAGAAAGAAAGAAAGAAAGAAAGAACAGTGTTATAATCACAATCAAATTTGCAACCAATTGTTTAATGGGGGCCATTAATAATGAGTCATGCAACCAATGGCATTCCCCTTTGAGTTTGATGTCTTCCAATATTCTGGAAGTGCAGGATAATTGGCCTGTAAAACATGACCCATCAGGTTTCAGAGCCCAGGCATGGAGGTCTCTTAGGCAGAAGATGACAAACCTATTGCATCTGGCATAACAGGAGTAGACAGACTGTTGTCTGATTTTTATTAAAAATAGCTGATCCCGGGGGAAACCCCTCAATTATCTAGACTGCAATTTATGCAACAGGGTCTTCCAAAGTGGGGCACCTGATTCCCTGAGGGGGGCAGAGCTTAATTTCTAAAAATGGGAGGTCCTGGCACTCAATCTGCATTCTGAAGTTCAAGTCAAAACCCAGATGCAGAGCACAGCTGTGGGTGGAAGAGAGTGGTCTGGTTGAAGTTGTTCCATGGCGAGAGGAACATGAGACCATAAGGGAGTTGGGCATGTTTAGCCTGGAAAAGAGAAGGCTAAGAAGGGATATGATAGCCACCCTCAAATATCTGATGAGATGTCATGTGGAATAATAATAGTTATTATTTATTAAATTTGTACACCGTCCTGAATCTGAAGTCGCAGGGTGCATCACAACTTAAAAATGAAAATTGAGAAGACAAAATACATAATAAAAGCCAAAACCCAATGCATTTAAAAGAACATAAAATGTTAATCAGTCACAGGCCAAATTAAAGAGAAATATTTTCAACTGGCACCTAAAGATATTTAATTCACAGTTCGGCTATTAGTTTCTAAGACTTAAATGATGATTTTGAGAACAATGAGAATTATTGCATGAAGACATAGCAAGCCATCTGTACTCTTAAAAATCTGCTCTGGGATTGCTCTCTTTGTTAAGATTTTATTTATTTATTTGGCTTAAAGTTGCCCCACAGTTATGCTTGAAGTTAAAGGGACTTCCATTTCTAACCCATTTTATTTCCCCATCTAATCCTGTGGCGATCCTGTGGAAATTCCAATATGAAGAAAAACTGGTGGAAACTGGATTTGATTTTTAATTTTATTTATTTATTTTAAAAAATCATATACCACTGTATCGTAAAGATATATCAGAGCGGTTTACAACAATATAAAAACATACAACAAAACCATAAAATCATAAAAAGTTAAAACATGGTGGAAAACTTGCATGTGCTGATTCTACAATAAATTGCTGTATGGAACCCCCTATCGTGATCAAATCATAGTCTTCCTGTGTCTTCTCCTTGTTCCTTCCATTTTTATTTTTATTTTTTTAAAAGATGGGATTAAAAACTGGCTTTTTGTTTGTTTATTTATTTACAAAAGAACAGAACAGTAGCAGAATCTCCCTAGCTGCAAATTTCTTTAGCACTCTTCTTCTATCTTTTCCATGCTCAGTCCTCCGTTGAAATGAATTTCAAGGATGTAGCAGTGAGGCTGGGACATTTTAAAGTCCGGCTCTCTCAAGGGGAAAGCTCCGGCTGACTGAAGGTTCTGCTTGAGAAATGAGATGAACGTATTTAAGAAACTTGGGAATTGTTTTGCCAATCATGGCTGAGTCATGCCCACCCACTTCTGCTTTGCTGTGGAGATGCAGCATTGCAAAACTGGAACAACCATAAAGTACTTTGTTAGGTGTGGATTCAGAGTGGTAATTCTGCTTTTGGTTTATTATTAGTTTTATTTATCTACCAAATTTGCCTTTCCACATAGACTGAAATTCATGGAGCAGAATGGGACCACACCAGCTAGACCCTGTGGCTTCAGCATGACTTCTGGAAAGAGGTACAGTGGTACCTCGGGTTACAGACGCTTCAGGTTACAGACTCCGCTAACTCAGAAATAGTACTTTGGGTTAAGAACTTTGCTTCAGGATAAGAACAGAAATCACGCAGCAGTGGTGCGGCAGCAGCGGGAGGCCCCATTAGCTAAAGTGGTGCTTCAGGTTAAGAACAGTTTCAGGTTAAGAATGGACCTCCAGAATGAATTCACTTCTTAACCCGAGGTACCACTGTACCTGTATACTACAGCTGTATGTGTATAGATACTCCATTTGATGGAGAACCATGACAGTGCATAATTTCTGTGGAACCTCAGGCTCAGGAGATTTATGTGGACCTTTCTTCACATTTGCACATATTTTCAATGAGAGACACAGACAGAGAGTGCAGCAGGAGGAGTGTGATGACAGCCATCTGTAGGTGAATCTACACATGGGGGGGCGGACAGATGACGCAAAATGCTCTGGGAAATCTCTTAGAAATTTTATTTTTGCTCTCCAGCACCATCTAGTGTTGCATGTTTATAACGCATTCAAAACTACGTTGCAGTGGAAATGATGTGGAAACTGAAATCGAAACTGACAGCGACCCACAATGAACACCTGATTTTTCTCCCTCCCCGTTAACCACTCTCTGTTGTCACAGACTTAAATCTCTCTCGTGGCTGAAAACGAAAAGCATCTGAGAATGTTTGCATATGCTCAGTTATGGAATACAAGGACAAAGGAGCAGCTTGCCAAGGATGTGTGTGTGTGTGTGTGTCCATGCCTGTTACATTAAGTCCATTTCGTGGGATGGGGGTGTCTCCTACTTGTTTTACAATGCTAAGAGCTCAAGCAGCTTGTGTTGTTGAAAGACAGAGGGTTTAAAGGAGGAGGCTGCGAGATGCTTGGAGTTGGGTTGCTGCCTATATTTGGACTGTATTTATTATTCCACTTCTATTAAGGTGCTTAACTTATTCATAGTTAGGTTTAGACACGAAACAACAGCGAGGCAGCTGTGGCTACATGTCTGCTGGCTGTGAGTCACTGCTACAACTGTTTTATAGACTGTTTAGATTTACTAGCAGAACGTTGGGAGCACAACAGATCGGTGCGCACTCCAAAGCGAAGGGTTTAATCTTTAATAATAGGAGTTTGTGTCTATTATTTGTTGGCTTTCTCAGCACAAGGGATTGGAGAAATATGATCTATGCTCAAGCAGGATAAAAGGGTTAGCGATCGGATGTTGCCAGGGGAGGCTTCTACCCAGAGGCCTGTATACCTAGTAAGGCACACTTAGAGCCAGGGCTGGCTCCCTCCTCCATTGTCCTGTATAAGGGAGTTTTTAATGTCTGATGTCTTAAAGGGACCCCTGACCATTAGGTCCAGTCATGACCAACTCTGGGGTTGTGGCGTTCATCTCGCTTTATTGGCTCAGGGAGCTGGTGTACAGCTTCCGGGTCATGTGGCCAGCATGACGAAGCCGCTTCTGGCGAACCAGAGCAGCGCACGGAAATGCTGTTTACCTTCCCGCCTGAGCGGTACCTATTTATCTACTTGCACTTTGACGTGCTTTCAAACTGCTAGGTTGGCAGGAGCAGGGACCGAGCAATGGGAGCTCACCCCGTCGCGGGGATTCGAACCACCGACCTTCTGATCGGCAAGTCCTAGGCTCTGTGGTTTAACCCACAGCACCACCCGTGTCCTGTCTGATGTCTTACTGTGTTTTAATTTGTTGGAAGCCGCCCAGAGTGGCCGGGATAAACTAGTCAGTGTGGTGTAGTGGTTAAGAGCGGTAGTCACGTAATCTGGGTAACCGGGTTCGCGTCTCTGCTCCTCCACATGCAGCTGCTGGGTGACCTTGGGCCAGTCACACTTCTCTGAAGTCTCTCAGCCCCACTCACCTCACAGAGTGTTTGTTGTGGGGGAGGAAGGAAAAGGAGAGTGTTAGCCGCTTTGAGACTCCTTCAGGTAGTGATAAAGCGGGATATCAAATCCAAACTCTTCCAAACTCCTCTATTTATTAGGTAAATGCCAGGTGGGTGGCATTTACCTAATAAGTTATTAGTATTAGTATCTATTGATAACCCCTGGTGGCCTTACCTGACAGCAGCATTAATTCTTAAGGGCAATTTAAATGGCACCTAGTGCCTACCTGGGATAAAAATGTAAAGAGAGGTCCAGGGGTGGGATAGAAGCATAAATGTCTATTTTGGTTCTCACATTTTCTCATTCTTCCAATCTTAAATCCAGTTTGTCACATTTTACAACAAACTCTGATTTTTGATTTTTTTTTAATAACCTTGTGAAAAATTTTGTGCAAGTTTCAGATAAGTGCGAATTCTGAGGGTAGACACAGTTTCGGTTCTTTTTAGAAAGCCTGAATGTGAGAAATTTGGCTTAAAAGGTGGACTGAGTCACATGCCACTGCTTTCCTTCATGGTGAGTTCTGCCGGGTCTTTTGCAGCTTCCAAAGGATCCTGGGTGCAACAGCAGCCTTGCTTAGAAGAGGTAACTTGAAATGCAGACAAGACTCCTTGCACTGGTCTGCTCCTTAAATTCAGCAGAAAACTGAATTGAAGGTTGGATGGAAAGACAAGAAACTGAGAGAGACTAAAACTGACAGCTTCGTCCCTCTCTATGTGTAGGTCAAGGAGTACATGAAGGGCAGCTAAGAAAATGTAAGCGAGGCTGATGTACACATCTCAGCAGGCTTTGACCTCCTTGCCGTTGCCATGATGTAACGCTGTGGCTACAAAGCTGTACTGGGATACCCCTAGCCTAAGCCTTGCCTGGGCTACTCACTTGGCAGTTTTAGGCAAGCCACTGCCTTCCTGGCCTCTGCCCCACATCCACAGTATGGAGCGAATCATACTCTCCTACTGTGCAAGCTTTGCCAGTCAGGATTGTGGAGAACACCACTCAAAACTATCACCATATATTAAGAGTGTACTCATCCTGCAAGTGTGGGTCTTTAGGTTGTCAAAACGACACTGTTGCTGCAGAAGAAAGGGGTATCAGTAAGGTGGGGAACCCCGGAATTTAGAAAACTGCAAGACATGGTTTTTTTGGGGGGGGACAGGCTCCCGCTTGAAAGAAAACCACTTGCTGAGGACTGAACAAGCTCAGGGGCAGCACAGAATTTAAGGTGGTATGGGCACAGGGTGGTGAGCCGAGGGGATGCACAGTAATAATTTATAGTATGATGAACTCATGAGCAGGATTTGAGTTTTGAGCAGCAGAAGTAATTAGATTGCAATACTGTTGTTATGATTTAATAGATAGGGTGCAGCAGAGGGGTAGAAACAGCAACTCCATTGAAAAAGGGGTGGGAATTCAATAAACAGAGAGAGAGAGAGAAAAGACGAAATTGTGCTTTGATTGCATATGTTGAAAATGTTGAAACTCAGAATATAACTGTCTTATTACAAAAGAATTTCAGAAATAGACTGGAAAGAGAAGTTGGTGAATTGCAACTTATTACCAAACTTAAAACCATGGAGAGACCTGGTCTGAATAGAGACATTGGATTCTTATCTCATTAATAATAATAATAATAATAATAATAATAATAAAAATTTATATCCCACCCTCCCCAGCCAAAGGTAAAGCGGATAAAGGTATTTTTAGCCATCTCACCCCTTGCTTTTTCCAATTGCAGTCGTTAACAGTCGTCAACAGGTTTACCACACCTATCAGCCCCAACACCCTTCTGAGTAATACCCCTCCCCACCCTCTCACTATATATAAGGGTCTGGTGACTTCTGTTTCAGTGTATCTGAAGAAGTGTGCATGCACACGAAAGATCATACCAATAACAAACTTAGTTGGTCTCTAAGGTGCTACTGGAAGGAATTTTTATTTTTTATTATTTTTAATAAGAATAATAAAACCTATTAATTTTATCGAGGGGTATGCCAAATTTTGTCCTCGCTCAGAGCCCCATATCGGGGGGGGCATAGGGGGCATAGGGCTGTGTGGAAGAGCAGAGAACCGAAAACCAGGAGGGGAGAGCAACGGCGTACCCTGGTCCTAGAGCTAGGAGTGGCTGGAGGGATTCCTGAACAGGAGCCCCCCCCACAGTCACACTACAACACCTTGTTGCAGGTTCAGCTTGCTGTTGCATGCTACTTAAGGGATGGTTCCGAGGAAAGAGTGAACATGCATCTCATTTCTGTCAAGGAAAGCAGGATTTTTCTAAAACCACCAATTTCACTATGACATATTTCAATGCTACGGCTGTGTTGGCTTTATTAGAAAACAGCCGCAGGCAGAAATGTGATGGGTTGTTGTGTCTGACTGCTGCAGTTTTGACTAGCAGATGCAAGCAGGTGATGATGAACTGCAGCAGCTTGACAATTTGTTTATTATTCTCCATAGCAGACAAGCTTGGCTTTTAAAAAAGATAGGTTGGCTAGAAAATCATATCCTGGAGCTGGGCAGGGGGCGGGGGGGGAGTTGGAGTGGGTACGGGGGCAACAGGTGTGATGATGGGGAGGCTGGGCTTCATCAGGATCTTACGAGACAAAAACGACGCTTGTTAGGTTGAAGACAGACGTAACATTTGTAGAGCACTGAGACTGCTTTGGCATTACTCAGACTAATCCAAACACATTATTCAGAATAAGTCACTGAACAACAAAAAAGCACCTCTGTGTTTGTAGGAAACCTTGGCTGTGGGTGGCTCTCATTGGCTAGTACCTATGATGTTACCAACACAACTCCAATTTTTTAAGATCAGTTTTACAAAAAACAACAACAACCCCACAACCTCCTTTTTCCTGTTAAAGAATGAACATATAAATAGATGGGTCTGCATAGATGGCAGTTTTAAAAAGGTGAACAGCCCAGCTGAAACAGGATGGGAGGGGTGAGCCTGATGCCTTACCTAGTGTTTGACTGGAATGTTCGTCTGTCAGTCTTTGTTATGAAATAGCTGAGCATGTTTACCCTAGAGAATGGGTGCTTAAGGGGAGACATGCTATCTGTCTTCAAAATATCTAAAGGGCTGTCAAGTAGAAGATGGAGCAGTCATTCCAATGGTAAGTGCTGTTCAGCGGCGAAACAGTGCGCCTCATGAGGTGGGAAGCTCTCCTTGGCTGGAGGTGCAGAGTCTGAACAGTAATCTGCCGGGGATGACGTATCCTTCTGTATTTTAGATTCTGCACTGAACTGGGTGAACTCCAAAGTGCTTTCCAGGTCTTCAAACTGTATGATTCTATGAGATTACAAAACCCAGAGGAAGCTGGGCTCACACTGTGGTTGATGAAACCATGGTGACTTCTTTTTCTTAACACTTCACTTCGCATGTTTTATTCTTTACAGTGAACCTGGCCTATGAACAATGACGCATGCACACATTCTGCGTGTGTAGGGTGTTGTTTGTGTCATAGCCTATCCTTGAATAAGCGTGGCCCCTGAATGCACAGACCAGTGGCGTAGCGTGGGGGGTGCCAGGGGGGCCAGCCTCACCGGGCGCAACATCTGGGGGGGCGCGCTCGCTGCCTCCGGAGTCCCCGAAGAGCCTCCGGCGCAGGCTGTAGCGGAGCCCCATGTCTCGTGGAGCCGGCGAGCTGTGCGCGCGCCCGGGCTGAAGGCGTCCGGCAGGCAGCGGCTCTCAGCCCCGTGCGTCAGGGCCGCGGAGGACACGCCAGGCAGCCCCTCCTCACAGCCCCGACTCCGCTGCTGCTGCTGCTGCTGGGCCATGTTGCATTTTCCTCGCCTCTCTGCCCCCCTCCTCCTCCGGGCAAGCGGCGTGGTTTGGGCGGCAGCGCCAGCGGCAACTCACCTCAGATCAGCAGGTTAGGGGTTGGGGGGGGCGCAAATTACTTGCCTTGCCCTGGGTTAGGGGGCGCAAATTACTTGCCTCGCCCCGGGTGCTGACAACTCACGCTACGCCGCTGGCACAGACAAGCCCCACACATGTAGGACCTGTCTCTGCATCTGGTGCCCCTGCAGCGTCCAAATCTGTGTCCAGCTGGGACAGCTCAGTCAGTAGATGATGAGGCTCTTAATCTCAGAGTCATGGGTTCAAGCCTGACGTTGGGCAAAAGCAGTGCTTTTTTCCTGGGGGTACGCATTTTGTGAATATTTGTACTTTTGTCCATTTACTGTATTTATTTTCCCCGATTCGAACTATAAAATGGTGCTTTTCTTGAGTCAAATTGAGAGTACCCCTAAACATGTTTTTTTAAAGGAAAAAAGCACTGGGCAAAAGATTCCTGCATTGCAGAGGCTGGACTAGATAACACTTGTGGTCCCTTCGAGCTCTTACAATTCTATACCATGGACATCCAAGCACACTTCTACAGATCACTGCTACATACAGGGATCAGGACAGGTGGCGAACTTGGGATCTATGAACAGCCACAAACTTGCCCACTCTGCCTGCCTGTCAGCCAGCTATTCGGGGGGGGGGGGGGAGAGAAGAACCAGGTAGCAGGAGCTGTCCTGTCCTCCTGCTCTGGGTCTGCTCCTGATCTGAACTGGGAGGCAGCAAGCTTCCAGGGAGGGCAAGATAGCCAGAACCACCACTGGCATCAGTGAGGGAGGAGGGCAAATCCATCAAGCCTCCTTCTGTGAGAAGTCTAACTGCCACCAAGGCAGCTGTCTAATGGAAGGGTTGTGTGTCTTGTCCTCCTAGCCTGGGCATTGTCCCCTGCTCTGCTCCTGGATCACACATGGATGGGGGCCAGCTTTGTAGAAGGACGGCTCTTTATCAAGCGCAAGACAGGAAGAGCTCCTTCTGACACCACTAAGGAGCTTCTCTAGACAACTGGAATCGGAATAGGTAGAACTATATAACCGTGTTTCAAAGAACTGTCACTGGAAGAACTTGATTTGAGCTTGCTTTTTCCTCCTCCCTCCCAGTCCCTTTCCCCTCACATGCCATGTCTTTTTAGAATGTGACCATCAGTTTCCACTACTGTTTTTATTATTATTATTATACGCCACTCTGAGGGTCTTTTTGGCTAAAGGGCTTGGGTATAAATGCCTTTAATTAGTTATTATGAAGCCCTCTCCCACAGAAGGGGTGATTCACACAACTGTACTTTCTGTAGCCTTGAACAACTTTGGAATCCTTTGCTCTGCCAGCCCCGAGTGCAAATTTACGCCTGAGCAAGGAGGGCGAATGGTTCAGTTCACACTGTCAGAAGCAGAAGTCATTTCTGAGTGACAGGCATGCAAGACGTGCATTTTGATTTCCGACTGGGGGGAAAAACAGCAAAAACAAGAAAACTCAGGTCAAACAGACCTCCCTTGCCAATCTCATGATTTTATATATATATATATATATATATATATATATATATATATATATATATGCAGGTTTTGGTGTCTTCGGGTGTCTTCCCGTGTAAGAGTTGGGGTGTCTAGGCGACGTTTCGACGAGGTCTCACTCGTCATCTTCAGGCTGGTGCTTTCGGCTTCTCCTGTTCCCCATTCCATAATCTAATGGAAATTTCTTAAGACCATAGGCAGAGAACTATACGTGTATGGAATGCATTCCTCTGCTTCATTTTGACCCCCCAAAATAAATAAATCTGAAGATCAAGGCAGAAGTGGCTTGTCAGGTAGGTCAGAGCACCTTCACTAGTTCCACAACCTGAGGTTGAGAGGTGCCTGCACTTCCTGGTGGGGCAATGCAGAGAAAAGCTTCCTTCCAAAATCTCAAGATATGGGTCGGTTGATATAGGGCAAGGCAGTCCTTCAGCTATATGATAAATAAATGTTGGTAGGTTAGTGAGCCTCAGTCAAATCTAATATATATATATATATTTAAATTCGTATTCATTGACATAATATACTAACCACTGTAAGAAGCAGAAGAAGCTGCTTTCATCAAATGGGAAAAGGAATGGAAGCACTGGGGAGACGTCCTGACTTTAGGCTAGGTAGATGTTCCTGAGCAGCTGTCCTTGAGAAGCAATGAAAAGCCCAATAGACATTGGAAATCAAGCAGGATGCTGGCTACGCAATGGCAGGCCGGCTAGATTTGACAACTAGCAACACTGTAAAAGCTTTGACAGAATAAGAACTTACATGGTGTGTCAATCATTCCCTGGGTGCCACTTCAGATTCATCTATTTGCAAGAGGGCATCTATCCCCAGTGGCACCCGAAATATAGCTATCAATGTCACCAAGTCAAGGGCAGCAAACATTGGATCTAGCAGCAGAGACGATGTTCTGGAGGCAATTTCAGACTTGCAACATGGAAGAAACATAGCTTTCGAGGTGGTGTTATCGTTCCCACAGGAGGAAGTTCTGTGTGGTGGATGCTAAGGGAAAGTGACTTTAGGCCAGGCGCTGTTTTCTCAGCTTAAGCTTCCTCACAGGGCTTCCTTTCCCCCAAAATGGTGTACTGTACAAAGAACTTTAACATCACAAAAACATTGTAAGACAGATCAACCAGCAATTCAAAGAAATTAAGAGGAATAAAACCATCCAACCAGGTCAAACACCATAATCTAAAATGCATGGGCAAATAAAATGTTTTTAACCAACCCCAAAACAGAAACAATTTCAATGTCAGGTGTACCTCTCTTAGGAGGGCACGCCACAATCAGGGTGCCACCACAGAGAAGGCCCTGTCTTCTGCACATAGATGATACTTCTACCAAAGATGGAACATGAAGAACAGCCTCCTTCAACAATCTTAACACACAGGCAGGTTGGTATGAGGAAAGGCATTCCTTTCAGCCCCAAGTTGTTTAGGGCTTTAATCAATGATAATCACCAGTACCTTGATTTGAACTCTCTCTCTCTCTCTCTCTCTCTCTCTCTCTCTCTCTCTCTCTCTCTCTCCAGTAACTGTACATTTGAAACCAAACGAAAGTGCCTAGTTTTGGGTGTCTGCACCACATCTAGTTAATTTGCTGAGGCAAACCTGACTCCAAAACATTCACTACAGCTCCCAGTCCTGAGGATAAAATGAATGGCTGTGAGCGACACAGATATACAGTACTGTAAGCTCCTTGTAAACGCGATCCCTGGGGTAAAGATACTAAAACTTTAGTGCCGTACATAGAGCAACAATTCAAAAGACAGGAAATGGCTGGGTGGTTAATCAAGAGCTTTTAAAACTGATTTTGCAACTCTTCATGAGCCAAGTAGGTGAAACTTGCAGGATGCTTCCCACATAGTGTTTGATTCTTTTTTTAAAAAAAAAATGCATTGGCACAGCAGGCATAACCAACACACCAAGCAAACTCCAGAAGAAGGTGCTAGCCAAATTAGAGTCTCTGACATTGTGGAATTATCCAAACAGCCTTTCTGTGGTTCACCACTAAGTTCCCAGAGCACTTATAGTCTTAGTCGTTTGTTTGTTTTTAACCCCTTCTGGCTGTCAGCAAGACCCCCTAAGGGTAGTTACCAATTGTGATAAACGTCATGGGAATAAAATGCAGCACGTGTTATATGATGGAACTGTGAGTTTCATAGAATCATAGAGCTGGAAGGGAACCCAACAGTCATCTTGTCCAATCCCCCTGCAATGCAGGAATCTCAGCTAAAGCATTCATGACAGACAACCATCCAACCTCGGCTTAAAAACCTCCAAGGAAAAAAAGCCCACCACTTCCCGAGGGAGTCTGTTCCACTGTCTAATAACTCTTACAGCCAGAAAGGTCTTCCTGATGTTTAGTCAGAATCTTCTTTCTTGTAACTTGAAGCCGTTATTTCGAGTCCTATCCTCTATCTGCTGCTTGCGTGAGTGTTGGGAGGACCGCTCCCTTTCTGCCAACTCCATCTGGCCTAGGGGGCGGGGCCTGCACTCATCGCCACAGCATAAGAGGTCTGGGAGAGGCCTCCGGGACACGACTGCTGGTGCTGCTGCTTGCGTGAGTGTTGGGAGGACCGCTCCCTTTCTGCCAACTCCATCTGGCCTAGGGGGCGGGGCCTGCATTCATCGCCACAGCATAAGAGGCCAGAGAGAGGCCTCTGGGACACGACTGCTGGTGCTGCTGCTTGCGTGAGTGTTGGGAGGACCGCTCCCTTTTCTGCCAACTCCATCCGGCCTAGGGGGCGGGGCCTGCACTCATCGCCACAGCATAAGAGGCCAGGGAGAGGCCTCCGGGACACGACTGCTGGTGCTGCTGCTTGCGTGAGTGTTGGGAGGACCGCTCCCTTTCTGCCAACTCCATCTGGCCTAGGGGGCGGGGCCTGCACTCATCGCCACAGCATAAGAGGCCTGAGAGAGGCCTCCGGGACATGACTGCTGGTGCTGCTTCGTGAGTGCTGGGAAGACCGCTCCCTCTCCTGCCAACTCCATCCGGCCTAGGGGGCGGGGCCTGCACTACCATCACAGTTTAGAGGACAGAGCAGCTACCGGCAGCAATGGACAAAATAGTTTTAAATGTTTTAATTGCTTTTAATTTGCAGCACCTTAAATGGGGGTTGTTGTTTTTTATAATATTATATTATTTCATTATCTGCTGCAAATGCTAAAGATGTTTTTATATATTTTAAGGTGTTTTAAAGGTGCTTTTATTGTTTACTTTGTTGTACCACCGTGAATGGTGGTTTTTATTTATGTATTTTTGTTTGTTCCATTTTGTTTTGTTTTGGGGGGTGGACACTGAGTGGGGCGGGGATTGGTTTTGTTTGGGCATAATTGTTTTGGTTGTTTTGTTTTCTATTTGTAAATGGAGGTTAGTATGAGGCTTGGGATTGCGACCGTGGAGGGGCGAGGGAGGTATGGCGGTGGGGGCAGATGTTATAGGCGAAGGGGATCGAGATATGGATATGCTCGTACCCCTTCCAATCTGCGCCCCATCCCGAGAGACGAGGGTAGGGTGAGCAAGGATTACTCACCTCCTTCACTGGTGTTGTGCAATGCCAGGTCTATAGGCAACAAAACTGCTACCCTGCGAGATTTCTTTATCTCGCAGGGAGTTGACCTGGCTTGTGTGACGGAGACCTGGGTGCGCGAAGGGGTAACTGTTACCTTACGAGAGATGGCGCCCCCAGGTTTCTCCGTCCTCCACCAGTCACGGACTGTGGGCCGGGGGGGAGGGGTGGCAGTATTAATCCGGGAAGATTGTTCTTTCAGGGCTCTACCATCGCCATCGATCCCCGGCATTGAATGTGTTGGCCTAGTGTGGGGCTCCGAGGAGAGCTTGGCTGTCTGGCTGGTGTACCGGCCACCTAGCGCACCAGCAGCCACCCTGTCAGGCCTGCTGGAGGCGGTGGCCGGCTGGGCCTTGGAGTTCCCTAACCTATTGGTATTGGGAGACTTCAACTTCCACGCTGATGCCACTCCCTCCTCACAGGCTCTGGACCTGGTGTCTTCCATGGCGACACTAGGGCTCTCCCAGTTTGTTTCGGGCCCCACACATCAAGCAGGCCACACGCTGGATTTGATCTTTGGCGCCGGTATAGATGTGATCATGTCTCCTTCGATGAAGGTGCCATGGTCTGATCACTACGCTCTGAAAGCCAGGATTGACTTTCCACCCCCACCCTGCTTAGGTGGCGAGCCGATTTGGGCTCGCCCGCGGAGGCTGATGGACCCGGATAGATTCCGTCAAGCCTTGCGGGACCTTGCTCCCCCTGGCGACTCATTGACTGAGCTTGTTGAGGGCTGGAATACCCAGCTCCTGGCAGCCATCGATGAGATCGCACCTAAGCGCCCTCTGCGACCCCGCAGAAACCGGGCTCCCTGGTTTACCGAGGAGCTTCGGAAAATGAAGCGGGACCTCAGACGGCTAGAGCGAGTATGGCGGGGTGCCCGTGACGGAGCCTCAAGAACATCTTATAGGGTTTTTATGAAAACCTATGAGATGGCAGTGAAGGCTGCTAAGAAGTCTTACTTCTCGGCCTCCATTGCATCCGCTAGCTCTCGCCCGGCGCAATTATTTAGTATAATCCGGTCTTTAACGTCCCTTGAAGGACAGCCAAATTTAAATAACAATCTGACACACAGCTGTGAGGCATTTGCGAGCTTTTTTGCGGAGAAGGTCCTGTTGCTCCGCCATGACCTCCCTGCCAATTTGGATACAATAAAGGAACTGGAGGCCCCTCGACTGTCCTCGGGTCCAGTATTGGACCACTTTGACCGGATATCTCCAGCCGATGTGGACAGATTCCTCCAAGCTGGAAAGCCCACCACCTGTCCTCTTGACCCGTGCCCGTCATGGCTGATTAGAGCGTGTCCAGACGAGGTGCGGGGCCCCCTGGGGGATATCATCAATTTGTCCCTTGGCACCGGGATATTCCCAGGGGAACTGAAGGAGGCGGTGGTGCGTCCGCTCTTAAAGAAAACATCATTAGATCCCTCAGATCTATCCAATTACCGCCCGGTCTCGAATCTTCCATTCCTGGGTAAGGTGATTGAGAGAGCGGTTGCTGAACAGCTTGGTAGGTTTCTGGATGAAACATCTGCTCTGGACCCATTCCAGTCCGGCTTCCGCGCTGGTCATGGGACCGAGACGGCTCTGGTCGCCCTAACAGATGATCTCCGCAGGCAGCTGGATCGAGGCGGGTCAGGGCTGCTGATTCTTCTAGATCTGTCAGCAGCCTTTGACATGGTCGATCACGAACTCCTGGACCACCGCCTTGCCGACGTGGGGATCCAGGGCACAGTCCTTCAATGGCTGCGCTCGTTTCTCTCTGGTCGGGGACAGAGGGTGGCGCTTGGGGGGGAATTGTCATCACGCCACTCCTTGGTGTGTGGAGTGCCTCAGGGTGCAATTCTCTCCCCGATGCTTTTTAACATCTTTATGCGCCCCCTCGCCCAGCTTGTCCGGAGTTTTGGGCTGGATTGCCATCAGTATGCTGATGACACACAACTCTATCTGTTGATGGATGGCCATCCTGACTCGGCCCCAGACACACTGACCAGATGTCTGGAAGCTGTGGCTGGATGGTTACGTGGGAGCCGGTTGAAGTTAAATCCTTCGAAGACAGAGGTCCTCTGGCTGGGGCGGGACGATATGGGATCGAGGGGGCAACTCCCATCTCTTGCGGGGGTGCAATTAGTGCCAGCACCGGCCGTTAAGAGTTTGGGTGTAATCTTCGATACCTCCCTCTCTATGGAGTCGCAGATTACAGCTATAACAAAGGCGGCATTTTTTCATCTCCGCCAAGCTAAGCAGTTGGCCCCTTATCTCTCTCGTCCTGACCTAGCCACTGTGATCCATGCGACGGTCACCTCCAGACTGGATTATTGTAACTCGCTCTACGTGGGGCTGCCCTTGAGACTGACCCAGAAACTCCAGCGGGTGCAGAATGCCGCGGCGAGACTCCTTATGGGGTCTTCGCTGCGAGAGCACATTCATCCGGTATTATACCAGCTGCACTGGCTCCCGGTGGAGTACAGGATCAGGTTTAAGGTGCTGGTTTTAACCTTTAAAGCCCTATACGGCCTAGGACCCTCGTACCTACGGGACCGCCTCTCCTGGTATGCCCCTCAGAGAAACCTACGGTCTGCAAATAATAACATCCTCAAGGTCCCAGGCCTCAGAGAGGTTAGGCTGGCCTCAACTAGAGCCAGGGCCTTCTCGGCTGCAGCTCCAAACTGGTGGAATGCTCTGTCAAAAGAGACTAGGGCCCTGCGGGACCTGACATCTTTCCGCAGGGCCTGCAAGACAGAGTTGTTCCGCCAGGCCTTTGGTCAGGGCGCAGCCTGACTCCCTCCTTTGGCAACCTGCACATAATTCTGCTTAATTGGTTGCCATCAATTTGATTTAATTAATTTTTATAATGAAATATTTTTAGATTGTGTGATTATTTGACTGATTATTTGATTGTTGTTAGCCGCCCTGAGCCCGGCTTTGGCTGGGGAGGGCGGGATATAAATAAAATTTATTATTATTTATTATTATTATTAGAGCAGGAGAAAGCAAGTTTATTCGTTATATGGATAGAGTAAGGTTAGCAGATTCTTTTCAACAAATCCAGGGACACTTAAAAAAAAAAAGATAAAAAAAGTTATTTAAAAATATATATGAAGAAGTAATATCTTCTCTTCTGTGGTCTCCTCTGTTGCACAGCCTTCCTCTGCACCCTGACCTGCTCTCTTGGAGCGCTAGCCACCATGGAGTAGGCTCGGGTTGGACCTAGGCTTGGCCACATGTCCTTGCCCTCCTGGTGCTCTCCTAGCTCTCCTCCTCAGCGTAGGCGGCAGCAGTGGCACAGCAAGGTCGGGGCTCCCCTCTTTTTTCTCCTTCCTCTTTATCTCTCTTCCTTCTCCTTCTACTCTTCTCCTTCTCCCTGCGTCTTCTTTGGGGTTTTCCTGACCCTAGAGTGCCGCTGGGCAGTCGGCCAGGTGGCCGGACGCTCTGGCTCCCAGCTCAATTTGGGCCGTGGGTGTGTGTGTCAGCGGTTCCTCCAGTTGATGCACCGGGCATCCCCGATTCCCCCTTGGCAGTGGTGGTGGTGGCGGCAGCCTCAGCAGCCCGGAGCCAGACTGGTAGCGCAGTTGGCTCTGGCTGGCTTCAGGAGCTGCTTGCTGCCGTGGCACCCGCCATTTTGCCTCGCTGGAAGTCCCCATATGATGTGTTTTGTGCTGTTGAACCAATCACGCAACATTCATTCCCTACTAATATATCTACAACATTTAAAATATAAATCCGGGGACATTAAATGAAATCGGGGGACATTCCGGGGATGGATTTTTGTCCGGGGACAGATTTGTAAATCCGGGGACTGTTCCCGGGAAACGGGGACATCTGGAAACCATAGGATAGAGAGAACACTTTCCCATAAGATGCATTAAAAATCCTTTGATATCCTGGAAGGAGTTCAAGACAGTGTACCAGCCCTTTTATCTTTACAACAGCCCTGAAAAGCAGGACTAACCCTGCATTAGTATAAAGCTGTAGGATTTAATAATCTGAAATGGAATCAGTGAGATAAGTCTGGCTAAATACAACCAGTTCTAGCAGCTGTGGCAAATGTTGAGCAGGGATCCATTCCTGGGATGTAATGATCTCAACTCTGCTTGTCTTATATCAGTGCTTACATTGCAAAATGAACTTATCTTTTGGACACCTTAAAAAGATAAAGGTAAAGGACCCCTGACAGTTAAGTCCAGTCGCAAATGACTCTGGGGTTGCGGCGCTCATCTTGCTTTACTGGCTGAGGCAGCCGGCTTTTGTCCATAGACAGTTTTCCTGGGTCATGTGGCCAGCATGAATAAGCCACTTCTGGCGAAACCAGAGCAGCGCATGGAAACGCCGTTTACCTTTCCACCAGAGCGGTACCTATTTATCTACTTGCACTTTGACGTGCTTTCGAACTGTTACACCAGGCAGGTGTGGCAAGGTGTACAAGAATTAGCAGGGTATAAATCCAAGGATTCCCTGGCAGACGAGGGAGGGGCATCCCTCGCAGAGGATTTGAATGCCTTTTTTGCCCGTTTTGAAGTAACATCTGCAGCAAAACCTGCTGAGGCTTTACCACCACCACCACCACCACCACTCCCTGTGAAGGCCTTGCCACCACCACCACCATCACCATCATCAGTACAAAGGAATGTAGTAGTCTCTGTGGAAAAAGAAGAGATGAGGAAGGTGTTGAAGGGAATCAACCCAAGGAAGGCCACAGGGCCAGATGGGGTAGCTGGAAGGGTATTGAGAGACTGTGCAGATCAACTAGCAGGAGTTTTCACTGGGATCTTAAATCGATCCCTAGCCCAGGCTATCGTTCCATCCTGCCTAAAGTCCTCTACTATCGTTCCAATAGCAAAAAAATCTAACCCGGAAGATCTGAATGACTTTCGTCCAGTAGCACTCACACCCATAATCATGAAGTGCTTTGAAAAGCTGGTACGAAATTATGTCATTGCCTGCCTACCAGAGGGACTGGACACATTCCAATTTGCTTATAAAACGAAAAGATCGACAGAGGACGCTGTGGCGATTGCCCTCCATGCCGTTCTTGCACATTTGGAGCAGCGGGGGGGTTATGCCAGACTGCTTCTTTTAGATTTCAGCTCGGCATTTAATACCATTCTACCACAACGTCTGATGTCTAAACTGGAAGATCTGGGGCTTCCGTTATCACTTTGTGGGTGGATATTGGACTTTTTGTCAGACCGCCCCCAGAGGGTTCGGTTGGGCCCTTATACCTCTAGTATGCTTAGGACTAACACAGGAACACCACAGGGATGCGTACTCAGTCCGCTCCTTTATATTCTCTACACGTACGATTGTGTCGCTGCTCACCCTAGTAATAGGGTTGTCAAATTTGCAGATGACACAACCGTGATTGGGCTCATCTCTGAAAGGGAGGGTGAAATGGACTATAGAGATGAGGTGGAGCGGCTGACAGAGTGGTGCAGAGCTAACAACTTGCTCATAAATACAAGGAAGACAAAGGAGCTTGTGGTGGACTTCAGGAGACAGAAGAGCAATGTCCAGCCACTTTTGAATGATGGGGTCTGTGTGGAGAGGGTAACAACGTTCAGATTTTTGGGCATTGAATTACAAGAGGATCTGTCCTGGAGTGTCAACACAAGGGGGCTTGTGAAGAAGGCGCAGCAGAGACTGTACTTTTTGAGAATTCTAAGGAAAAACCATCTTCCGCAGAAACTGCTGCTTGCCTTCTATCACTGTGCCATTGAGAGCGTGCTCACTTATGGCTTATGTGTGTGGTACGGAAGCTGTACTACCCGGGACAGGTTGGGGTTGTGCAGAGTTGTTAAGGCGGCAGAGAGCATTGTTGGCTGCCCACTCTCCACCTTAGAGCAGATTTATGCCACAAGGTGCCATAGGAAGGCACTGGACATAGTAAAAGATCCATCGCATCCTGGTCACTGTCTCTTCGAGCTCCTGCCGTCGGGACGGAGATACAGGACGATGAAGACAAGAACAAGCCGTCTTAAGAACAGCTTCTTCCCCAGAGCGATCTCGGCCCTGAATGGGAAGCCTGGACTTTGAAAGTCATCTAATCTTCCTTGCTGTTTTATACTGTATTGTTTTAATTAGTGTTTTTATAGTTGATTTGATTTTGTGTGGAGTGCCCTACCTGGGTGGATGGAGCAGCCAAGTAATTTCGTTGTCCCCGAGAGGGGGCAATGACAATAAAGATATTATTATTATTATTATTATTAATATGTTAGGTGGGCAGGAGTTGGGACCGAGCAATGGGAGTTCACCCCGTCATCACAGGGATTTGAACCGCTGACCTTCCGATCGGCAAGCCCTAGGCTCTGTGGTTTAGACCACAGCGCCACCCACATTCCCTTTGGACACCTTAGCTGTTGTAATTTTTTAGAGGGTTGTGAGAAACAATAATATGTCTAAAATGAGGAGTAGTGAGGTGTGGGGCTTGCAGATCTCATAAGGGCTCCCTATTTCCCCTTGTCTTAGTTCAAGAACATCTTGTATTGTGGCCGCAGGTTGCCTGCAAATTTATGCTTTGCTTCTGTGTCTTAGAAGCTCTACATTTGCTGCACTTAACTGCTGGAGATGTCCCAAAGGGTGCACGTGTGATTTAACTTCTGCTGCAGTTGCACTTGCGTCTGTAAAGCAGAGGTAAAGATAACTCTACTACACCCCTGAGGCACCGCATGGAGTGTATGTGGTCTTGACAGCTCTGGGTGGGAAAAAGGGCCTTGTGTGTGCACATGTCAAAGTGCAGAGAGTGGGGCTTCCAACATGAGCCCTTGCAACAACAAAAAGCTTGCTGGCAGAACGCGGGGAACGGAATGGAAAATCAAGAAAGCGCAAGGCCTCTCTGTGATTTGTTTTGGAGCGTTGCTGAAAAGGAGACCCTCTTGCTGCAGGCGATATCCAGTCACTTCTTGCAATCCTTCTTAAAATATGATATTATATATCTTATTTTACATGATGCAGCTGGGTTCGTGTGCGTGGGTTTATTTTTGCTTTGAAGGTGTGAGCAATGCATGGATTGGCCTGCAATTCCTACATTGCATATTCCAATCATCTTTACAGACGATGATGTGTAATGGTGATGATGATGATGATGATGATGATGATGATGATAATAATAATAATAATAATTTGGTTGTGAGAGATCTACAGCACAATCCTTTTCAAGTAAGTTCATAGAATCAGGGAATCAAAGAATTGTTTCCAGACTCTTGATCATCCTGGTTGCCCTTTTTTGCACACATACCAGCTTGTCACAATCCTTAAACTGTGGTGCTCAGAACTGGACACAGTATTCCAGGTGTGGTCTGACCAAGGTAGAATAGCATGGCACTATTACTTCCCTCGAACTGGACCCTATACTTTTGTTGATGCAGCCTAGAAGAGCATTAGCCTTTTTTTTTTTTTTGCTGTGGTTTCACACTGTTGACTCATGTAATAATAAGAGGGGAAGGGACAATGCTCAGCGGAAGAGCATCTGGCTTGAATGCAGGAAGTCCCAAGTTAAACATCCAATGTCTCCAGCCTGAAGTCTCCTGAGACCCTGGAGAATCATCTCCAGTCAGTGTTGCCCAGGGATGGGGAACTGTTTTGTTCTGTTGAGAGAGGGCTTCTTCCCTTAGAGGCAATTGAAGACCCAGAGTCGTAGCCCAGTGCGAAGTGCAGCCAGGCTATGCTTCTTCTCAGGGAGCACATTTGGAGAGTGAAAGCTTTCGCAAGCTTTCAGGGTAAGGACTGCGATTGTAAATTGCACTCCCCGCCTCCCTACGCACAATTGTGCAAATTTTATCTCCATTGCAGACTTAATTGTCTTCCCACTCATTCTTCTTTTTTTCCCATGGTGAAATTTTTTTGGGATGAACTTATCAGGTCACAGAAAAGCTCCCACAGGTTAGCATAATTTATAATTATATTTATTCTCAATGTGCTCCCGTCCCATGCTTTAGGCAAGCAGCGGGAGGAGGGGGATCTGTTCTAAAAAGACGAATAAGCAGATCCATAGTTCATCCACAGCAGCCTTATCCTAGGGTCAACTCTGGTTTGTGTTGGAACTACTTCCTGCTTCTGCTATGCAACTGCATGGGGCTGATGTCTGGGGGCTGTTGGGAACACCGGAAACTGCCTTCTACTGAGTCAGATCACTGGGCCCATTGAACTCAATACTGCCTGCACTGACTTAGTAGTGGCTCTCTAATCTTTCAGGCAGGGGATGCTCCCAGCCCTACCTGCAAATGCTGGGGAGTGAACCTAGGACCTTCTGCATGCAGAACAGATGCTGTATCCTTGAGCCGCAACTCTTCCCCATGAGAAGAGTTAGGAACCTAGGAAGCTGCCTTCTAGTGAGTTAGATCATTGATCCATCAAACTCAATCTTGTTCACCCTGACTGTCAGTGACTCTCCAGGGTTTTAGGATGGGGGAATTCCCAACCTTGGAGAACTTGGAACCTTTTGTTTACAAAGCATTTGATCTGCCACAGAGCCTTGGGTGTTCCTTAGCACCACAGCACAGAAGGGGGCTCATTGTCCATCTCTAGACCTCGCCCCCTTTTCCATGCTACTGGGGGCACCTGACTGCACCCTCTTGCGCCTTCTCTGAATCCAGCAACATCTGTTTCAGAGGACTCCGTTCATCCTCCGTGCCCCAACCCTGATGTGCATGCGTGTGCCCCGGGTGCCAAAAACCCATGCCATGCCACTGGGAAGAAGCTCTATGGAACTTAATGGGACTCACTTCTGAGTAACTGGCATAGCCTGGAGAGCTCAGTTAGATAGATGGGAAATCTTGTGTGTTGTGATTGCCATGATTTTGCACGGCTCATCTTCTTTTGACACAGCGTGTGTATTTCGGGGGAAGGGCCATAGCTCTGAGGCTTTGCATGTAGAAGTTTCAGTCCCTGGCATCTCCCAGTAGAGACAGCCCTATCTGAAACCCTGGAGAGCTGCTGCCACTTAGTGTGGGCGGTCCTGCATTAGATGGACTCGATATGAGGCAGCTTCCTAGATAGCTCCATTGGTTAGAGCATGGTGCTGCGAATATCAAGGTTGCAGGTTTGATATGGGATAGCTGCATTGCAGGGAGTTGGAATACATCTACCATTCTATACCTTTCAACATTTCTCTGATGGAAAATAGGGATATCCCAAGGAAAAGCAGAACATTCCAGGATCAAATCAGAAACTGTAAATCTGTAAATCCAGGACTTTCCCTGGAAAATAGGGACTCTTGGAGGGTTTGCTATTCTGTGATTCTATGATTGCACCGTGGATCTTCTGTATAACTCTCACATTCACCAGATGCACAAGAGCTGCCTTGATGCCCACTTAGCCTTATGTATTCTGCTCAGATTTTTCCTCCTAGGCCTTTTAATTTATTTTTTTCAGTAGATCAGCTTCCAAATGTGCCAACACAGAGATGTGTTTATTTATACCCACAAAGGACAATTTTGTGGTTCTCTGAGTCTTTCTATGAATACCCAAACACAATAAATAGGAAGGAAAACAAAGTCAAAACTTCTGTTAATTATGTTGCACCTTAAAACATATCTATATGTGACGGCTAATTTGAAATAAAGTGGTCCGCGAGGCTTTTGAAGTCGGGGGAAAGTGGTTTGGAGATGTGTGGCTGGCACAAAATGTAAAAGGAAATCTCATGTACAAAGAACAGGAGCAGAGCTCACATCTGCCAAGCCCAGAGGCCCCCTGGCAGCTTCCGTGGGCTAGGAACTCCTTTCCACCTCCCCTTGCAAAATGCCTGAGGGGCTTTAATAGCTGCTGAAATGTCATAAAACAAACTTGTTTGCAAAATGTCAGAAAAAATGCAGTATGTCCAGAAAAACTGGATCTGTTTGGTACAATTATTCAAAGTGACAACTTTGCTCAAACAAACCATCTCAGAACCACTGTCTAAGGAGTCTAGGGAGGGAGGGAGGGAGGGAGGGAGAAGGAAGATGTTTCTAAAGTATTTAGTAATAAGTAGGGCTTTTGAGCAATCAGTCTTTTTGGAGAAATCATATCCCAGAAGGAAGCTTGCCCTGAAATTTCTAAACTCACAGTCAGTGTAATCGAATAGGTAGCTGAGATTCCTGCAATGCGGGTGATTGGACTGTCCCTTCCAATGCTATGATTCTATGGATTATGGGGGCGAGCTCCCCCAGTTGGGCTTGGAAGTGGGCTTAGGCCACAGGCACACCATACATTTAAACATCCATCCATAATTTTATTTGTATGCTGCCGTTCCATAGTTCAAACCATGGATCAAAGGATCAAAGGGGAAGGGAGGAAATAGCTAAAATCCTCTTTGGTGCTCAGTTGAAAATATTTTAATCAGGGTAACATTGTGCAAGTTATGTAGGTGGCCATAATTTATTTCTGAAAATATAATAGGCCTTGTGTGTTCTCTCTGTGTGTGTGCACCTGTCTGTATGTGCAAGCGTGCGTGTGCGAGAAGGACGCCCAGCTCTGACGAGACCTGGCTTTTCAACTCTTCCACTCACCCCCATCCAACTTCCCTGTAGAGTGATGGCATTTTACAGCTTGAACTTCAAAGGTTAGTCATGCAACAGCACGCAGACCGATACATGCATATATGGCTCATTTATGTGTGGGATGCATGTACTTGCCTGGATAAATCTGGAATCTGTCCAGGGAAAGGGGGGCGGGGGAAAAATAAAACCATACACAAAAACTCAAGTTGTATGTGCAATTGGAGCAAATTTGCATTTCTGCCTAGGCCAATATGGTTGACTTTAAAAGCAAAAACCAAGCCTACTGAGCTTGCAAATATTCCCCTATGCCAGGAGTCAGCAAATTTTTTTAGCAGGGGCCGGTCCACTGTCCCTCAGACCTTGTGGAGAGCTGGACTATACAGTGGTACCTCGGGTTAAGTACTTAATTCGTTCCGGAGGTCTGTACTTAACCTGAAACTGTTCTTAACCTGAAGCACCACTTTAGCTAATGGGGCCTCCTGCTGCCGCCGCGCCGCTGGAGCACGATTTCTGTTCTTATCCTGAAGCAAAGTTCTTAACCTGAAGCACTATTTCTGGGTTAGCGGAGTCTGTAACCTGAAGCGTATGTAACCTGAAGCGTATGTAACCCGAGGTACCACTGTATTTTGAAAAGAAAAGAAAAAATGAACGAATTCCTATGCCCCACAAATAACCTAGAGAAGCATTTTAAATAAAAGGACACATTCTACTCGTGTAAAAACATGCTGATTCCTAGACCATCCGTGGGCCAGATTTAGACGGTGATTGGGCTGGATCCGGCCCCTGGGCCTTAGTTTGCCTACCCATGCCCTGTGCAAAGGTTTGCTGTCCTCTAAGCAGGTAATTCTTCAAATGGCCACAGCTTCTTCACAGTCCGTAAACCTAAATCCAGTGGATTTAGGGAGAGTGAACACAGGCTGCCTGGTTATCTCAGAAAAGATCGTGTGCCCGAATGAGTATCCTCTCTCCAACAACAACAGTAAAAAACAACAACACACCTTTCACTCTGCTTCCTAGGAAGGTCAACTGCCTCTGGCTTTTTGGCACTCCTTCACACCAGTTTGTCAGCAAGAAAACCTGTATCCTCATACAGATTAAAATCAATTGCCCCAAGGATACCAGGTCCAATCTCTTTTCTTTAATAAGGTAGCATTGTAAGAGACAAGTTGTAATCACTTATGTCACTATAGCTGAGCCAGAATTGCCTTTAGATAAGATACTAGCTAGCTTTATCAGAACCTCTCTAGCCATAGCCATCTATGGTTGGCACTGAAATGCCCCTTCCAGGGTAGGCTGAGTGTCAAATGAATTGTAAGGGAACCACAATTGATCTGTTTATCTAAAAAGCTGCACAGGGGTCTTCCTTCTATTGTAAAAGGAGAGCATCTATATAAAAGTAAGGTTAGTGGCAGGGTACCAGTGTGATGTCAGGGATATAGGGTCAGACACGGGGAATCCCTGATCCCTTGAAGCTGAATAAATGACTTATTATAAAATTTTAATTAGTGATCGAGTCAAAGTGACTAAAGTGTGCAGCTGGATGGAGGAGAAATTTGATTTTGATTTTGCTGTATTTTAAAGAAAAACTACCTAATCCACACTTCTCAGACCAATAAATGACCCTAAACACAATTACTCTTCAAAAATCCACACTTCCCCAAAGGTGCACAAAATGCATGTATTAGGGGAAAGTGTTCTTAACAACCCACGTGTTAGTGTGAATAACATACAAAAAACACATTACATTAGAGGAAAATGCATGCAAGAATGTGTGCATTAGGAGAAATCCACCCTAAAATGCCGACAAATATTGACGAGTATTTCCCCCCCCCCCCCAAAAAAAATTCAAATTGCTACAGAAATGCTGGGATCTGAATTTAACTTGGGGGGGGGGGAGGAAGGGAGAAATGAGAAAACCCCCCAAAACGGGCAGATCTGCCCATCGCTTGCTTCAACACAGGTGTGCGATGTAGAAATCATCTGGTGAACCTCTGACGGCATGGTGTACAATATAAGCCCTGTTCAGATGCCCCTTCTCATGTTCATCTAATTTACAGAGGTTATAGAGGAACTGCACCTCTTTGCCCTGCTCCCAAGAAGACACACTGTGCCTGCCCCACCGCGACACCCGCGACTTGGACACCGACTCGTGAGTGGCTTCTTGCGTGTAGGCACTTCATGGCATTGGGACCTCTGCATTAAGCTTGGCAGTTCCCAAATCCTGCAGCCTTGTCCTACCACGGCTGGTTCCTTGCCCACACTCTGCAATCCTCCCAGCTTGCTGACTTTTGTGTTTATTGTTGTTGAAAGCAAATCCAGGGGACATCCCTTTTGGGAAGTCGTCGTTCATGATGTTTCGGAAATGAGCTCCTGGTGCCTCGTTAATTGCGGCAAGGGTTATGTGCATTGGAGGCGCAGCAGGATGAAGGGGGCATCAATAGGACCAGAGCAGCTGTTCACTAGCATCTTAATTGCCATCTGACCCTCTTGATTGGAATGGAATAGAACCCCATGCTGGGCTAGAACTTAGCAGCTACCCTGATGAATAATTTTCGAGGTGCTATCCTAATCATTTTCTTTAAAGGGAATTTCTGTGTGTGTGTGCATAGGTGGTGAATATTGTGACTGCTGTTCTCACTCAGTATTAGCCAGGTCTTACCGATGTAGAACAAGACGTATCCTTACTTTGATTCTTAGGGTACAATCTCTTAAAGAAAACCATCTATAGTACATACTTATACTAACTGGGCACTTACTGCATAAAATGTCTCAAGGCGACTTATCAAACCTTACTGAAAGATGAATACCAGTACAGACTATCATCATATGCATAGGACCCCAGTTAAGCGCCAAGTACCTGGGTGAACAGGAATGTCATTGCCTGGTGCCTAAAGGTTAAGAATGATTGCATCAGCCATTTACCGTATTTATTGCTCTATAAGACTCACTTTTTCCCTCCTAAAAAGTAAGGGGAAATGTGTGTGCATCTTATGGAGCGAATGCAGGCTATGCAGCTATCACAGAAGCCAGAACAGCAAGAGGGATTGCTGCTTTCACTGCACAGTGACCCCTCTTGCTGTTCTGGCTTCTGAGATTCAGAATATTTTTTTTCTTGTTTTCCTCCTCCAAAAACTAGGTGTGTATTGTGGTCTGGTGCGTCTTATAGAGCGAAAAATACGGTATATTATATTTGGAGAAACAAAGAAAGTCAATAGACTTGATGGCAGGCTTTAAATAAACATTCACATTATTAGTATTAGAAAATGTTTAGAAAATAGTGAAATATTATAGTGTATTTACTTTTATTTTTATGCTTTTAGGCTTGATGTTATGTTATTAATAACTTTTTCTGTTAGGAGATAGCAAAGTGGGTGAAAAGAGAAACAAACCAGAAGCGGAAGTTGGGGGAAGCCCTGGAGGGGAGGGAGGGAGGAATATATAGTGAATGTTAAGAAACTGAGATGCATGTAATGAATGAAAAAGAAAAATGAATAAAAATTTCAAAAAAGAAAAAAGAATGATTGCATCAGGCGCACCTCTCAGGCGAAATTATTCCACAGTTGGGGAGCCAACGCTGAAAAGGCCCATTTGTGTGTTGCCAGACTTCGCGCATCTCTCAGGGAAGGCCCACAAAGAAAGGCCTCAGATGATCAATGCAGGTTCTGTGTAATAAGCATGTCCTCTCTCCAGCGAACTATGGGAATTGTAGTTTTGTAAAGGGAGGCTAGGGATCTCTTAGAATTCTCAGTATGCTCCTCAAACTGCAGTTCCCAGGTTTCTTTGGAGGAAACCTTGGCAGTTGATATATGCTAGAAGTGTGCTGTTTAGGTGTGTCCAATGCTATGGTCTGCATAGACCAGTGTTTCCCAACCACTGTTCCGCGGCACACTAGTGTGCCGCGAGATGTTGCCAGGTGTGCCGCGGGAAAAATTAAAAAATTCGAAATATATATATATATATATATATATATATATATATATATATATATATTAAAGTCAAATTTTCGATTGGGGTGCCGTCACTAGATGACCCCTGGGGTTCCCTACCTCCCTCCCGCTCTGCGCCTCCCTCCTCCTCCTCCGGGGAGGCCCTTCCTGGCTCTCGGCCAAGGCTTGACGGCTGCCACTCACTCACTCGCTTGCCCACCCGTCCCTCCATCCCTGCACCCGGCCTCTCCCCCTCCGTCCCCGGCGCGGGGGCTGCCGGGATCCGTAGTCCCCTCGCCCTTGGGCTCCGCGCCCGCACGGGGTGCGCGAACCACGTTTCCCAGCGTGGCCTGGCGGGCCGGGCGTTTTGTTTGAAGCGCTCTTCTCCCGGCCATGGAATGAGCGCAGCGGCAGCGGCCGGGCAGGCAGGGGCTCTTCCGCACAGACCCCGCGCAGCCTGCCTGCGCCCCCGCGGAGATCGGACGGCAGGATGGAGCCCGGGGATCCCCGCGGAGGTGGAGCGGCGGAGGCTGCCCTCCAGGTAGGGCTGCGTCGGGGGGGGGTTATTTTTGCAATGCTGCATCCGCGCCGGAGGGGACGCATCGGACCGCGGGGAGACCCCTTGGCGGGCGTGCAAGGCAATGCATGCGTGCAGGCGTTGCATGGAGTGCAGTGCAATGCAATGGCAACGCGGCGCCCTGCATGCATGCATGCAACTTCCACCGGCGCTCCGGACTTGGCAGGTGAGGGGGGTCCCCAGTGGGCGGCAGAGAGAGCCGGGAGGGCGAAGGGGAGCCGGGGGGGAGCAGCGCTGCTCCCCGAGCTGAGCCCGGGGGGAAACTTCGGCGTCATTGCGCCGGGTGTTGGAAGCGGAGGCTGGCGGGGGCCCCTCACCTGCAAAACCTGGTCGCCTCTCATATATTTCGTGCATTGCATTCATCGCCCGCTTTCTCCTCCAAGGAGCTCCCGGGGGTGCGCGTGGTTCTCCCTGTGTTATCCTCGCAACAACAGCCCTGCGAGGTGGGTCAGGCGAGTGGCCCAAGGGAGCACCCACGGATTGTCCTGGCCAGGTGGGGTGATTTGAACCCTGCTCTCTGCCCGGTCTTCGTCCTCATTTAGCCCCCACATGTGCATGACTGTGCATGACTGAGGTTTTCCCCCCTCGTCTTGGCTATGGTGTGAGTCTGTCCTGTTAATTAATGGGGTTCTGCCTTCGGAGAAGATGAGCCAGCCCTCAAGGAGGTGATTATGTAATTTGCTAGCAATTCATGTCCCTCCCAGCGTGACGCTGCGCGCTGATGTCACGGGGCTGTAATGGTGGTGTGCCTCGAGGTTTTTTTCATGAAACAAGTGTGCCTTTCCCCAAAAAAGGTTGGGAAACACTGGCATAGACATCTCATATCCCCTCTTCAGTATGTAGCTTCTTTGTAATCTCCCCTGTTATCTTTTGCTTCCCGGTAGAAATAAGCAAAAGCTGGGAAGGGATAGGCAGTAGTGAGTGATTTATCCTCAGCATCACAGCCTTTACAAGAGAATGATGTTTAATTTAGAGAACAACCCATGGTTTGTTTGTGCTAACCATGGTTTGCGGCCTAAGATTTGAGCTGTCAAATAGACAAGCAAGCCATAGTTCATTTTTCCTCTCCGCATTTGTTTTCTGTCAGCTGAGCACTCCCATCTTTAGGTACAGCACCAGGAACAAACCATCAGCCATCAAACCAAATCATAGTTAACACAAGCCATGGTTTCTTATTCTGATTTGCTGCTGAAGGAGAAACTATGGCTTGTAAATTCAAATAGTGCACCAAGGCATAATGAAGCATCTTTAACTATGTATGGTGAACCAGAGTGCTAGAACTGAAGGTTAAGATTCAAATTGTTATTTGGCTAGGAGCAGTTGTCAAAATGATGGATACAGGGGGGAAACTAAACTCATTTGTTTGTATTCTAGCAATAAGACATGGGCAGTTCTACTGTCATTGATGTCTTCTGATTTCCTTATCTAGGGAGGCTGATCTTTCCTAGCAAAGCCACTTTGTCTTTCCTTGTGCTGGCAAATTAATCCTTGACACACCTGGCTCCCTTTGATCTGGTTCTCCCATTTAGCTCAGGCTTAGAAAATGTAGCCGAACAGGATGTCAACTCCTTTAACCTCCTACTCAGAAGAGATGGCTCCCACGCACTGTTAACACCACGACTTGTATCAAATTCAGAGTCTGTGATCTCATGAGAATTGAGCAAGCTTGGAATTGGGCAGGACATTTTATAACTTTCATCCTTAGAAGATGTTAAGCAATTTGGAAAGCTCACTCTTTTTTCCATTTGGATTTTTTTTCGTGAATTTTGTTTAACCCATGACATGCAAGCATGCACACAAGGGATTTGCAAGAAAAGGTCGTGGTGCGGAGTGCTCCCATTTAGTTCTAGCCAGCCTACTGTGCCCTTCCCAAGGACACTCCATTCTGTCCTGTCTCTAGCAGTCAGTCAGAATTATGTGCCAACTGTGAGTGCTCCATTTAGGGTTTCTTCCTTCTAATCTCCCCTCTTCAAACCTTGAGTTTTCTCCAAGGCTGCTGATACCTCCTCCTTCTGCACAGCTGGTGCCACTTAAGCTATAGAAGGATGTGGGCCATTTCATACACCGACCTATGCAAACCTTGTGCCTTCTAGGTGTTGCTGGACTACAATTCCCATCAGCCCCAGCTGGCACACTTGGAGTGGGCTGGTGAGGGACCCTTTCGAGACTCTGAGGCTCTTGGCTAGTGCCTGATCTGGGTAACTGCTGGCCAACTGGTCAGACTATTTCTCCACCATCTAGCTCAGCATTGCATCTATTCTAACTGGTAGTTGCTGTGACTGGTAGTTGCTTGGGCACAGGTCCTTCCAATTGCCTGTCACTGGGATCTTTTTAAGGGGAGATCCCAAGAACTACACCTGGGACCTTTAGCATACAAAGCATGTATTCTGCCACTGAGCTATGATTCCTCTCAACAAGCTTGCAGGAGGCACCGTTCCTCCCATATTAGTAGTACTCTATTTAATTGAGCACCAACGTCGCTGTAACAAAGCCCAGCTGTGACACCACCTGGGATGAATTATGGAGGGCAACCACAACCCTGGAAATATGCTGGGGGGAGCAGGTGGTGCAGACAATATGCTGAAAGACTAGCTGAAACAATGCAACACCTTTTCTACATTAGAAGTGAAGCCATCTCTCAAGTCATTAAAAAAACAAAATGTGAAGGTATAAAACCTTGCAAAAATTCATCATTCAACCTCTGCTTTCGTAACCAGACTTTGAGAGATATTTTGGATGCTTTGTGTGGTATGAACTCATTCATGTTCTCTCAGAAGTAAGTCCACCGAGTTCACTGGGGTTTAATCCTTGTGGGCATGAGACTGAAGCCTAAACATTGTAGAATCTTTAAAACTTCAAACAACCTCAAACTCAAACAAAGAAATGTCTCCTTTCCTATGTGACCTGAGGCCTGTTGCGGAGGCCTTATTTTCCATTTCCTCACTTTGGGGTGCCTAGAGGACAGGGAATACATCGAAGGCCTTCTCAGGTGGTGCATTCTCCCTTTTGAATGCCCTTCCCAAGAAATCCCATCTGGCCAAGGTACAGTTAAGTCATTTGAGACCCGGGCCTTGATGGTCCCACCAGGTGGGCCTCGTTAGATGACAATGTGCATGACTTCATCTCCACCATGAAAAATGGTGTGGTAGTCATCCTGTACTTGATGATTCCCTTGTTCATTTTGTTGAGTAGGGCTGCTGCCCGAAAATTCAGTCCTGTTGGCACCAATGCCACCTGGCTGCCTCCTTTCAGAGTTTCAACAAGCTTGCAAAAGCCTTCCTTGTCAGAAAAGGCATTGAGCCCACCCCCCACCCATTAGGATATTGCAGTTCCCCACATTTTAGTACCACGGCTGCAAACATTTTGCTTTTTATCAACTCAGGTTTCATATTCTGGGCCTCTCAGTTTTAAACTGAGTTTTGATGTGATTTTCAGGTGTGTTTTTTTTTAAAAAAAACTAATTCCTTATGCAGTTTTGTATTGTTTTATTGTTTTATATGCTACTGTTGTGTTTTTACTCATTTGCTTCTTGAGCTGCCCAGAGGATTTCTGTTATGGAATGACTATAGAGAGGTACTGAGTAATAAGAATCATTAACCATAATTTTATCCCCTGTACAAGGCTAAGTCAAGTGGGATATAAATGTCAGAAGGGGGAAAAAGAACAAGACTTGCTGATGCAGAAGATCAGTGGCAAGTGTCAACTTGCCAAATCCACTCCTTTTCCCTGCCCCACCCCAAAATCCAGCATTATCCACCACTGAACACATTCCTAATCCAATTAGGAAAGTGCTAACCTTGAATTTTTGGCAAGCAAATTTAAGGTAGGATCCTGTGCACACCTAACCAGTGGGGCTTTGGATTAAACATTAGTAGCTGCTATTTCTCCCGGCAGCTCTAAATTATTGCAACGTCAGGTAGGGTTGCCATATTTCAAAAAATAAAAACTAGGACACCCCAAAAGTTGTTGAACTTTTAAAAAGAAAACCTGAAAGTTGCAGAGCTTTTTCCTACAAAAACACCCCCAAAAAACCAAGATTGACTTGCCGAAGATTCAGGACAAATTGCCAGCTTTTGGAAATTGCCCCCTGGACATCAGTTCTGCCTTTGAAATCCCAATTAACCAAGCACCTTTTGCACAGAGAGCTTAGTTAATTGGGTGTGGTCATGACCAGACCGTGGGGCAAGGGGCAGGCATCAGACCAAAACATGACTCAACTCTCTCAGCTCTGATGTTGGAAGTTTGGATGAGGCTCAGCTTAAAGGAGAGGGGTTTGCATGGGTTAAGATAGATAGGGACCTCCAGATTCCCAGACTATCCCTGTAATTTAACCTCGTGAGCTGACTTCTCTATATCCTCGGTTTTTAGACCGATACTTTCTGTTAGGTTGTGGGTTGACATAGCAGACGACACAGTGATTTCTCCAAAGCAGCTCTTTATTTTGTAAGCTGGAACAGAACTAAGCTGGGGAGCTCAGTCAGCCTGCTTATATAGAGATACAGAACAATTGTAACTGTTGCAACGTTCTAAAACTATCCAATTACTGAACGTCACTTTTCAATCCTTCATTTGCATGCAAAATTATCCAATCACTGAACGTCACTTTTCGATCCTTCATTTGCATAACTATCTACAGTACCCCCCTGCTGGCCCAGGGTGATAACTTCAGTACATAACACTCCAATTGCATTCTGTTATACAATGCCCTCCTCCTCACACTTCTCCCTTGGACTTCACGATGTGATGTCATCTTTAACTATCCTCTGAGAGAACAAAGGAGCAAGAATGGCTGCCTTGTTCTTCTCTAGACTAGTTAGTTAGACTAGAACCTGAAACTTTTCTACCCAAGTTATGTATTTCCTATAAATAACTTGATTATATTCTTACCTGCATGCATATCTCTCTAAGTGTGATTGCAGCAAATGAAGTCTACTCTCTAACCAAAATTCACTGTCTTAAAAGCTGCTTACTCTGCATATCTAAAGGGTTTCTGATTTTATCTCGGAATGTCCTGCTTTTCCTTAGGATGTCCCAATTATCAGTGCCTTTTTTCTGGGGGGATGAAGGGGTACGCATTCCCCTAAACATTTTGTGAATCTAAGTTTGGCCTCGTTGAGGGGCAGTATTTCAATATGAGTAGGAAAATGAGAGTACCCCTAAACATTTTTTAAAAAAGGAAAAAAAAAGCGCTGCCTATTTTCATTGGAGAAATGTTGAGAGGCTATGGAGTTGTGCAATCCCCGAGCCAGGGAGATAAGTAACTATACAACCTTTAGAAGACATCTGGGAAGGCATAGGGAAGGTTTTTTTGATGTTTAATGTTTTATTATGATTTTATATATGTTGGAAGCTGCCCAGAGTGGCTGGAGCAACCCAGTCAGATGGGTGGGGTATAAATAAAATAAAATAAATAAATAAATACATAAATACATAAATAAATAAAAAGAGCCAGTGTGGTGTAGTGGTTAAGAGCGGTAGTCTCATAATCTGGGGAACCAGGTTCGCGTCTCCGCTCCTCCGCATGCAGCTGCTGGGTGACCTTGGGCCAGTCACACTTCTTTGAAGTCTCTCAGCCCCACTCACCTCACAGAGTGTTTGTTGTGGGGGAGGAAGGGAAAGGAGATTGTTAGCCGCTTTGAGACTCCTTAAAGGGAGTGAAAAGCGGGATATCAAATCCAAACTCTTCTTCTTCTTCTTCTACTTCTTCTTCTTCTTCTTCTTCTTTTGAATAGGATGTCCTTACTTTCATCAGAGAAATGTTGGAGGGTATGTATTTGGGATTAGGATACCTGTGTGCTGTGTCACACATTCTCAAACACACTGGAGTGCTGGTATGGTTGCTGAGGAGCTTTAACCATCTGATTCCTGGTAATGCATGCTAGTCAGTGGATGAAGGCTCTGGTCCAGACTCCTGGATTTTGCTTTCCCAGGCACTTTCCTCATGCTGTCAGTGGCGCTGGGCCCTTCTGTAGGTGTCTGTGCCTTGCACTTAATGCACTTCCTCCTTGGAAGGGAGCAGCAGGGCCAAGTCAACAGCCTTTTCCGTCTTTCACACACTATTAGCTGCCTAAAAGCTTAAATCAAACAGGGATGGAACCTGTAAAGTTGTTGAATGCTCTTTGTGAGACTAACCACATGTTTAGCCTCAGGACAAAGGAGTAGTTGATTATTATATATTTTCTCTCTCTCTCTCTCTCTCTCTCTCTCTCTCTCTCTCTCTCTCATCCAAAGCAACAGAAGCCTCCTTCTCCTGAAGGCAATTTCAAGCTGTTATCCAAGAATGAAAATTGATATTAGTTATAGCTGTACTCAGCCAATCTTAATTTTACTGACGCTCCAGGCTAGCAAATATGAAAATGTCAGTTTTCTGGATGATAAACTGGTTCAGTGCAAACAGTCCAGGGGGTTCTGATAAAGCAGCAATTGCCAGCATTTGTTGTGACATAGCGAAGAACAATTATACAATGGTGGCATGTTAAAAAAAAGGAAAAGGAAAGAAAGGTGGCAGTAGCTTTGTTTGGAAGCAAACCAATTTGCGCTAACTCCACCTGGCACAGTATACTCCTAGCACGTGTCCAAACATAAAACGGCTTAGAGGAATAGTGCTGGTCTGGAGAACCGAGAAAAGGGAGGATGGTAACTCTCAGCTAAGCCTTGGGTAGCTGTCTAGAAGAGCTTGTGGCAGGGGAGAGCGCTTATTCTGTCCATCCCAAACTTCAGCCCAATCCAAAAAAGGGTTCCTGGAGAAGTTGACAGAACCCTTAAAAAGGTGACAATTCCTTCCCCCAGGCTTATAATCTAAAAATACATGACACAAAAGGAAAATGGATCGGGAGGGAGAAGGAAATAAGCAAACTCGGGTATAAGTTAATAACTAGCTGGCATGGGAAAAAAATCAAGGGCAGGGGGGAGGCAAAAGCAGTTGGTCTCCCGGATGAGCAATTGGAGCGAACCATTTTCATCCTTCCGCTAATGCAGCCTGATGTAATGACTTGTTCTGCAGCTACAAACAGAAAAGAGGCTCATCTGATTGGAAGGGATATTTCTGCACTTAGTTGCAGCAAAAAGAGGGTGGGGGGTCATGTAGGCAGGCAAGGAAGCATCAGGCAACAGGGGAGAAGCTGTGTCTGGGTGGTAGAGCACATGCTCTCAGAATCAATCCTGGGCATAGACAATAAAGGGTAGCAGGTGATGGGAAAGACCTCTGGCTAAGGGCCAAAGTGGTTGTGACATAAATGCAAAAAGGTGCACTTAAAAATTAATGCACATAGCAGCTATAGGATGGCAGTGGGAGACGCAGGTGGCGCTGTGGGATAAACCACAGAGCCTAGGACTTGCCGATCAGAAGGTCGGCGGTTCGAATCCCCACAACGGGGTGAGCTCCCGTTGCTCGGTCCCTGCTCCTGCCAACCTAGCAGTTTGAAAGCATCTCAAACTGCAAGTAGATAAATAGGTACCACTCCGGCGGGAAGGTAAACGGCGTTTCTGTGCACTGCTCTGGTTCGCCAGAAGTGGCTTAGTCATGCTGGCCACATGACCCGGAAGCTGTAAGCCGGCTCCCTTGGCCAATAAAGCAAGATGAGTGCCGCAACCCCGGAGTCGGTCACGACTGGACCTAATGGTCAGGGGTCCCCTTTACCTGCCTTTATCTTGGCCATTCTGGGGGCACCCTTCTTTCACATTAATTTGAGAGAAAGTTATTTTCCCCCCAAAGTGATCCTGGCATCCCTTGCATATAATATATATTTGCATATAAAATAAATTTCAGTATTAGGGGAGGTACCCTAACAATCTTGATATATCTCCATGAGTCCGTTCCAGCAAGCATCTTCTAATCAACCCTCCCACTTTTTCTCCTTTGCCCCTTAATTTCCACATCAGTCTATCTGTCTGACGTCACTCGAGCTTTTATGAGCTCAGCTTTATGATGCTTTCTGTTTTATAAACATTTTCCCGAGTGACCTTTTGTACGGCGCCCTCTGTGATGATATAGGGTAGAGAATGTTTTATAAATAAAATAATAAGCACCATAAAAGAAGAAGAAAGAGATCTCTTATTTTGCAAGACAAAATAATTTTACAGTGCCTGTTCCTTAACAGAAGCAGCCTCTTGTGTCTCTGAATATACAGCCCATTTAAGCGTATAAAATGGAGACTTCCCCCCACCTTTCCCTTGCTTACTTAAAGGCTAGTTCTGTTGTCTTGGTATTATCTGCTGTACAAATATTGGCTTGTTCCTTAAAGCTACTTTCACAGAAAGTTTAGTGTAGTCTGAGAGTCAGAACATATCCTTTATAATGTGCTGGATAAGGTAAATGATACCAAATAAAATGGAGGATTAAGACATGCTACAGCTTGAGGATACTCATATACATTAGACTATATATATATATATATATATATATATATATATATATATATATATATAGGATTTATTGTTGACTTACATTTTTCAATTGGGTGTGTTCAAACAGCATGGCGGGGATTTATGTATCACATCAATTGTTTTCCATCTTGTGCCAACTCCCCATAGCGTAGCTACATACCAGAAACCTCCATCATGAAATAGTCAACATATCTAAGTCAACCTCTTTTGTACGTGTGTTAAAAGCTTCCACTAAAGGACCTTCTCTCTCTCTCTCTCTCTCTCTCTCTCTCTCTCATTCCTCCTTTCTCTCCCTCTCTTTTGAGTTAATGTTAAAAAAGGGGCCTCCGTCTTGAATGGGTTTGCCATTCTCCCAGGGTGCATTTTCAGAAATAGTACAAGAATCTCTGACTCCATGCTGATGGGAGTCGTAGTCCAAATCTTTTGGAGAGCACCGGGTTGGCAAAGGCTGGTTTTTCAGCCCCTTTTAACCTGGCAAATTATGAATAGTCCAGCTGTTCACAGCATCAGTCAGTGGGGGAGGTAGAAAAATAAGAGGACATCATGGGGCTTAGTTACTAGAAACCAAGGATCATCACCAGTTATCTAGACACAGTATTTTAATTATTTTAATTAGTAAATGATGGGATGAGAACGCAGGCTACTCAAGCCTAATGGTCATTACAGCCTCTTAATATACTTGCAGGGCAATTTCTGTTTTCAGAGTGGGGACGGCGTACGAAACGACACAACAGCATTATACTTTTGCAGAACAGCCTGGTCTCATTTGTTCCATTATTTTACAACTGTGGTTTTGGGCTTTGCTGTCTTCAGAAATTCTTCATCTCCTGCCTCTCTTTCTCTCACGCACACGTATTTTGGAAACTGAAGGCAAACTAGCAAAGGTTTGTTTGCACATACAATTTTGTCTCCACACACACACATCAAATTGGGTACTCATTACTGACAGTTCCTAAAATGTGAATGATTCATTAAAAACAACAACCGAACGAGGGATATCTAATTTAATAGTGGAATTGCCTCTCTTATGCAACATCTTATTGCATCTTACAAAGAAAATATAAGTTGGAAGGGACCATGAGGATCATCTAGTCCAACCCCCTGGAACGCAGGGGTTTTTGGATTTTGGGTTGGGGTGTTTGGAATTCAAGGACTTGGTGTTGGGGAGGGGTTTGCAAGAATCTGGAATCTTGTGTGGTTTTTTCCTGCATTTTTATGATTTTTTGTGACCATTGGGCCATGTTGTTGTTTTTTTAAAAAAAAATTCTGGGTTTGAATTTCTGTGTGGTGGCTGGCTAGGGGAACAGTTAGGGAGGGGTTTGCAACAGTTGGGGAGGGGTTTGCAATTTCTGTGTGGTGGGTGGGTGGCTGGGGGAACAGTTGAGGTTTTTGAAGACTTTGGTGATTTTTGAAGCCTTTCCAAAACTTCTTTTGCAGCCATTTGGTAAGTTAAACTTTTAAAACTTTTTGGGGGGTTTTTGGATTTTGGGTTGGGTGTTTGGAATTCAAGGACTTGGTTCTGGGTTTGAATTTCTGTGTGGTGGGTGGCTGGGTGCTTTTGAATTTTTTGGATGTGAAGCACTGATTCTTTTTTTTTTTTTTTTTTTGAGTTTGTGAAGGTAGGAGCTGTGCTGCCATGGGACCCAAGAAGACTGCTGCTGCAGAGGCTGGCGAGAGGAAGAAGGAGAAGGTGACACTGGAAATGAAGAAGGAGATCATCCGGAAGCATGACGGTGGAATGCGTGTGACAGACCTCGCCAGGGAGTACGGGAGGAATCCATCGACCATCGGGACCATCCTGAAGATGAGGGAGAAGATCCTTGCAACTGATGCAGCCAAGGGAGTCACCAGGATCGTGAAGAACCACCCAGCTGTTCTGGAGGAGGTCAAGAAGTTGCTGCTCATCTGGTCAGAAGAGAAGCAGCGTGCAGGGGACACAGTGAAGCCGTCATTTGTGAGAAGGCCAAGGCCTTGCACGCAGACCTCGTCCAGGAACAGCCAGGAACCTCAGGCGAGCCAGAAGTCTTCAAGGCAAGCAGAGGTTGGTTTGACCGGTTCAAGGCAAGATCTGGAATCCACAGCGTGGTCAGGCATGGAGAGGCTGCCAGTTCTGATGTTCCTGCGGCTGAAGACTTTGCAGCGGAGTTCCTGGAGGCTGTGAAGACGGAGGGCTACGTTCCACAGCAGGTCTTCAACTGCGACGAGACCGGGCTGTTTTGGAAGAGGATGCCCAAAAGGACTTTCATCACACAGGAGGAGGCCAAGTTGCCTGGCCACAAGCCCATGAAGGACCGTCTGACCCTGCTCTTCTGTGCCAACGCAAGCGGCGACCTGAAGATCAAGCCCCTGCTGGTGTACCACTCGGAGAACCCACGGGCCTTCAAGAAACACAAGGTCAACAAGGAGCGGCTGCGTGTCATGTGGCGATCCAACAGTAAGGCTTGGGTCACACGTGTGCTGTTTGTGGACTGGGTCAATCATGCTTTTGGCCCTGCTGTCAAACAGTACCTGCTGGACAACGACCTGCCGCTGAAGGCTTTGCTTCTGATGGACAATGCTCCTGCTCATCCTAAAGGCCTTGAGGAGGACTTGTTGGAGGAGTTCAGCTTCATCAGAATCATGTTCCTGCCGCCTAACACCACGCCACTGCTCCAGCCGATGGATCAGCAGCTCATCGCCAATTTCAAAAAACTCTACACCAAGGAGCTTTTCAGGCGATGCTTCGAGGTGACTGATTGTACCACCATCACCCTGCGGGAATTCTGGAAGGACCACTTCGACATCGTCACCTGCTTGAAGATGATCACCACAGCCTGGAACGGGATCAGCCAGAGAAATTTGAACTGCGCTTGGCGCAGCCTGTGGCCGGACTGTGTGGCACCAAGTGACTCTGATGCACCAGAGTCAACAGTGGTGCAGGACATTGTTGCCTTGGGGAGGACCATGGGCCTGGAGGTCACAGAGGAGGACGTCAGCGAGCTGGTGGAGGAGCACGACTACGAGCTGACCACCCAGGAGCTGGTCGAACTGCAGGCAGAGGCTGCACAGGAGCAGGCCTCACTGGAAGAGGAGGAAGCAACTGAGGAACAGCTGTCCTCCAAAGAACTAAGAGACATTTGCATGAAGTGGAAGGATGTGCAGGCTTTTGCACAGCGGCACCACCCTGACAAGCACGTGGCACATGACCTTGCGAACACTTTTGATACAAGGGTCATGTCGCCTTTCAGGGAGGTGCTGAAAAGGTGGATGAAGCAGCAGACCATGGACAGGTTCTTCAGCAAGAAGCAAAGAGTGGAAGAGGAACCTTCTTCAAGTGGTCCCCCAGAGTCTTAGAAAATGTACTGTACACTTTGTTGATTTTTAAATGTTTTTCTGTCATGTTTAGAAACTTAATTTATTGTTCCTTCAATTTTTGAAATGCTCTTTACAGTATGTGTGACTTTAAAGAGCAGTTAATAAACTCTTGTTGTACCAAATTTGGCTTTGTTTGGACTTTTTTTGACCATAGGAACGCATTAATTGATTTTCAATGCATTCCTATGGAATTTCGTGCTTCGCAAGCCGAAAAATTCGCTAGACGAAAAAACTCGCGGAACGAATTAATTTCGTCTTGCGAGGCACCACTGTATCAACTCTCCACAATTTCCCCCACTGACTCATGTAGATATTATACTCCAGGTCCTGGGCCCAACGTATCATAGATCCTTTCACTTCCTCCTCCACCGCTTGAGAACCTGTGGTACTTTTAACATGTGTTGCCTTTCCTGCAAAATGAGCCTAGGGTTATTAACATGGAGATGACCAACTTGGAATTCAAAGTCTACTTGGCTTTGGAATATTAGTGTTTCATAACATCACCACCGTTCTTCCAGATATCGTGCAGCTTTACCGAATGCTAACCTCTTTCCTATTGAAGAACTGCTTTCCCTTGTTGGAAGTGGCTTACAGATTGGAGCACTTAAAATTATTCATACACAAAAGTAGAGGTTGTTTGCTCCGCTCCACATCTGTGGTTTAGGATCCCTGGGTGTGGCAGCTGATGAAAATTCATTCACTTCTATTTACATAAACCACACAGTGTTTGCCTAAGTGCCATGAAGCCTGAAGAGGCCAAGAATGATAAAGAATTTAAGTAGAATGATTCCCTTGTGTCATTAAGAGAAACAGACAGATGCTTTGACAGCATACCTTTTAAAAAGGCTTCATTAAAATCACTTTCCTAGCTCAGTCATGCTTCTGTCATCAAATTATTTTTATGTACTAGTTCCTGGGTATTTCTTGCCCACATGACTAGTGTTTGATTTGTAGGCAGGGCAGTATGTACGTACACAAAGAAAATAGTCAAAATTCTGCCGTGGAGCTCAGACAAATTTGTTCCCGCAAACTCTCCTTTATGAATTTGATGTTGAATAGTCTCCAGATAGATTCACAAAATATTTGCTATCTAATATTTGATATTTTTGCTAGGGTTGTCATGCAATGGTGTGTAGTATTTATTTATGACATGAAATGGTATCAGTGGATTTTTATCTGCAGGGAACACTATGTCTCCCACAGAATCCTAGCATTTTGCAGAGGATTCTTGGAGATTTTCTAGGGTGCAGACTCAGTTCACACGAGGTGTTGTTTGCCCATTGCACATATTCTAGAAAATATCCAGTGTTCTTTCCAAAGGGAAAAGCTTTTGCAATGTACTAGGTGTGGTGGTGGTAGAAGCAGCAAAAGCTGAGTATGATTTCCAGAATTTACTGCCAGTTACAAAAAAAGACACTGCTCTGAACTTATACTTAATTGTTTAGAGTGAAAGAAAATGCACATGGAAGTGAAGCACTAATGGGAGAAGCAAAGACCGGACAGGGCCAGTTGCTCTTTAGAAACTGCATTTTAGATATTGCAGGGGGAAAATGGGCTTAAAACACCCTATGCTGAGCTGAAAAACTCAACTGCAAGTTTTAACAGGTTTGCTCAAGCTTGCATTAGTCCGGCATACTGGCATTCCTGGGTGCATCTGTATTAGAGTCATAGGGAGAAATGTTTCACGCCTCCAAACCTGGTGCAAAGATGTGTTGTGCCTTGCTTTGGTGCTCTTGTTCCTTGGAAGTGAGCTATGCAAAGGGAAAGAGGTGCAGTACGGACAGGACAATGAAATGTGCTTTAAATGCAGGGTGTGGATGTGACCGAAGTAACATTTGTGGTGGATACACATCCAATAACAATAGCAACTGCAAGGGGATCCAGCTATCTTGAGTCCCAACAAGCCACTTTACAACCCAGATCTGGAGAGAGAGAGAGAGAGAGAGAGAGAGAGAGAGAGAGAGATGGCCTCTATTAGCCCAGCAGATCTCCTTGATCTATGGACTGTTGTGCAAAACTGTAACCAGGAATCAAGGCAGAAGGAATGCTGAATTAACGCCAACAAGGAATTCTGCCCATAGACCCAGATGCCATTGTTGGCTTCACTGATGACGGAGAGTGGAGGGAAAGAAGCACAGACATTTGGCACTTGGCTGGTGCAGCTGCCTAGTTTATACCCTACAAATGACCATACAGATTGGCTACGATGTGAGAGCATTTTAAGGCAAGATGTGGAGAATGCTTGGCAATTCCAGAAAGAGCCTAGCAACGTCCATCGCACCTGAGGTAGGCTAGGGCTTTCTGACCCCTCCATAATCCTCATACCCTGTTTTGCTTGTATAAGGGTCACCATCTCAGTTTCATAATGTACTGCATAATTCTAACTAGAGGTGATACTCAGACCTAGTTCACACAAATGACAAATGAAGAGCAGAAAAGAGCAAGCAAAACCATGAACTGGAATGAATCCATTGCAATGTTTGGAGCATTATAGTTTAGGAAAAGGAGGGGGTAAAGGAAGCAAAATAAGGGAATAAAAATTATGCCCAGTGTGGAGGAAGTCAGGCCTAGCACAAGTGGTCAGCCAGGTCTTTGTTGTTTAGTCGTTTAGTCGTGTCCGACTCTTCGTGACCCCATGGACCAGAGCACGCCAGGCACTCCTGTCTTCCACCGCCTCCCGCAGTTTGGTCAGGCTCATGTTTGTAGCTTCGAGAACACTGTCCAACCATCTTGTCCTCTGTCACCCCCTTCTCCTTGTGCCCTCCGTCTTTCCCAACATCAGGGTCTTTTCCAGGGAGTCTTCTCTTCTCATGAGGTGGCCAAAGTATTGGAGCCTCAACTTCACTTTCTGTCCTTCCAGTGAGCACTCAGGGCTGATTTCCTTAAGAATGGAGAGATTTGATCTTCTTGCAGTCCATGGGACTCTCAAGAGTCTCCTCCAGCACCATAATTCAAAAGCATCAATTCTTCGGCGATCAGCCTTCTTGATGGTCCGGCTCTCACTTCCATACATCACTACTGGGAAAACCATGGCTTTAACTATACGGACCTTCAGCCAGGTCACACACTGGCTAAACACTGCTGTGTGAGAGATCAGCAGCCAAACCTAGCAAATGCATATTCTTGTTTGTTATCACGAGAAGGGGCCAACACCACAGAGCTGTATTGTTTCTAGGCAGATACTCAGCACAAAGAAATACAATTGATAGAGAGGGCTCTGTGTGATGTCGTTTCCCCTCGTCTCCTGGAGAAGAAGGAACACATAGTACTTCCTGTTCCTCTCTCTCATCCCACTACTGAAATGGTCACCTGGGGTCCAACAGGGACAATCACAAGTTGTGTTGCTACTGTGTGGCTGAGAAAGAAAGAAAAATACATGGTGGCCACATTGGGGGGGGATTGGGGGGTTGGAGGCCCATCAGTGGTGTCATGCTGATGCAGCCTGGTGCTGCCCAAGAGAAAATGGATAGAGAGAAGTTCTCTTAGGATACAATATTGCCCCCCCCCAATATGGAATCCTCCAACAAATCTGAATACAGTCATACCTTGGTTGACAAACGCCTTGTGAGTTGAACAGGAAGTGAGTGTTCCCATTTGCGAACATTCTTTGGAACCTGAACCTCTGACATGGCTTCCGTGGCTTCCAATTGGCTGCAGGAGTTTCCTGCAGCCAATTGGAAGCTGTGCCTTGATTTTCAAATGTTTTGGAAGTCATACAGACTTCCGGAACAGATTCCATTTGACTTCCAAGGTACAACTGTATTGGGAGATTTAAGGTGGAGAAAAGGAGGCACATTTTCAAACAGCACATGATGCTTAAATTATGAAATTAGCTCCCTCAAGAGATGGTGATGGTCACCACTTTGGAGGGCTTAACAAGAAGATTAGGCATATAGATGGAGAGTAGCACTATCTACTCCCAGTTGTGATGGCTCTGTACTTTCTCCAGTTTTGGAGTCTGCTGAGAATTACAAGTGAGGAGAGCATTGTTGTGCTCAGGCCTTAGCTATTGGTTTCCCTTAGGCATCTGATTGGTCATTTTTCCTGCAGATTCTTTTTTTTAAAATGCGGTCGTGCCCGGGGCCAGTTTGTAATATGGTAAGGGGATCCCATACTTTAATCCCATACAATATGCACAAGGTTTTTTTGGATGTGCTTGAAGTGGCTCTCTAGCTCCCACCAGATGTACATCAACTGACATAACACCAACACGAGCTTCACCATCACATCCAATGCAGAAAGAAGTTTTGAGTCAGATGCATCACATTGGCACATTCCTGCCCCCACAAGGGAATTTAAAGTAGATTGATAAAGAGGCCTCACCTCCTATGCTGTTCATAGATATTGCTTTTGCCCCATTGTTAACTTTGCAGGTATTCTGAACCAATTCAAAACCCTTTGAGACCTATTTACTTGATATGACTGTGGGATGAAAATGCATACCATAACTGGTAATTCCTCTTTCACAGGAGATATAACTAGGGTACCTTCAGCTGGGGGGGGGGAGGAACCCAGCAGTGAAGAAACCCCAAACATCCAACTCTGTAGGAGCTAAAAGCCACCTCTGTCTCTTGCTTTGTTGAACTCAAGAAAGTCTACAATTACTTATTGTCTCTGTGGCTCTTATGCCTCATTCCAAAGTGCGATGCCTGCAAGACGCTTCCATGCCAGAGTCTTATTTCTTGCCTCTGTCATTTTCAGATGGAAGTTACACCTCTTACTCTCTGCGAAAACATGATCAGATATCCCCACGACAGAACTCGGCAACAAAAGAGCTCCGTTGATAAGTGACAACTCTGACAGGCGCATTTCGAAAGTGGATTCGGCTTTGTCATTATGCATATAAAACTTTTGCAAGGGGGGGGGAGCAGAGCCATTCTTTCTTTTTTTTGTCATTTTGCCAAAGTCTGCCTCAATAAAAATTGCTCCAAACATTGTTATCTTTCAAGCAGGGAGATTCAGATACCAGTATATGTTTATTTTGCACTGCTTTTGTAAATGTTTAATTCTTCGGTGGAGCTTGCAAAGAATTTGATTCTGCAAGGTGAGGAGGATTTCCCCCTTTGTGACACAGAAACAGGACTGCCTGACTAATTTCCCCGGGTCCCTCGCTTGCCTGGTTTTGCTCTTCCCTTGCAATCCCACCCACCCCCCTGAAAAAGTGGCACCACATGTCTGATCACGTTTGCCATGGGTTTACAGATGGAGAATGCACATAGGAATGTAGGAAGCAGCCCTATATTAATCCAGACCTATTGGTCCATCTAGCTCAATATCATCTACTCCAAGGGTGATTAACCAGTGACTTTCCAGATGTTGAGGGACTACAACTCCCATCATCCCTGACTATTGGCCTTGCTGGCTAGGGCTGATGGGAGTTGGAGTGCAACAGGGTCTGGGGAAACACAAGTTCCCCACTCACCTCTGGTCTACACTAACTGCCAGTGGCTCTCTAGGATACCAGGCAGGTAGTTGGTCTTCCAGCCCTAGCTGGAGATGCTGGGGATTGAATCTGAGGCCTTCTGCATCAAAGTAAAGGCCCCACTGTTGAGTTGCATATCCCTTCTTCTACATGGACAATCCAACCAGGGCCTGCTCCAAGTTGGAGCAGAAGTTCTCCCAGGTTTGAGTGGTCCCTAAGCAAGGTGCTGCCTGGGCCCCAAGTAAGGCGAAGTCCCCTTCACACCACCCACTTTTTGGCCACATCCAAACCATGCATTTAAAGCACTATGATGACACTTTAAACAGAGATGACTTCCCCTGAAGTATTCTGGGAAATGTAGTTTGTTAAGGGTGCTGATAGTTGTTAGCAGAGCCCTGTTCTCCTCCCAGAGCTACAACTCCCAGAGTTCTTTGGGAAGAGCAATTGACTGTTAAACCACTCTAAGAACCGCTGCTCTCTTTCCAAGGCAACACCGATATACATGCAGTAGGTGCGACTTTTGCCTTTCAACGAGTGTAACATTTGCTGTCATGGTTCTATCAGGATGTCCCCATTCAGCTCGTTTTATGGAAAGAATGTTGTGTGACAGCCAAGGACTTCTGGGGTTGACCTAGACAGTTTGCAAATGAAGCCCTTTCTGCCTTCTTTGCCAGCCTCTCGGGCTAAAAGTCTGCTTCTTCCGTAGTCTCTCATCTGCTTTCTGACTTGGCCACGGAGAAGCAGGTCAGGTTGATTCCTTTAAGGGTCAATGAAGTGAATGGCTGCAAATGAAAAATGGAGGGGTTAATTTTTGTTTTAATTCAAGAGAACATCTGAATTTAGGATTCTGCACTCCGAGACTCGAAGGTTTTCAAGAGCCAATTGTTTCATTCCTCCATAGGCTAAATCTTACAAAGGGAACAAGTGTCTTCAGATGCACCCAATTTCATTTTGAAGGATTTAATTGGTAGAAGTACTTTTTTCAGAATACCAGAATCACCGTGATCCCTGCTGGATCGGATTAGGCCAAAAGCACACATACTCCAGGAGTTTGTTCCCAACATTGTCCAGTATGATTCCTTTGGAAAGCCCCAAGTAGGCATGGATGTGATGGCCTTGCCCTTGTTATTCTCAGCAGCTGATATTCAGAGGTATAGTGCCTCTGGCCATGGGAGTTCCATCTAGCTATCATGGCTTTGAAAAAGAAAACCATGGATAATTTTGAGAAGTGAAGCTTTCCTCTTCCCTCAGTTTGCATCCTTGGCAATGTAAGGATGTAAGAATCTGACCCTAAGAGTGGGGAAACGTCTGAACAAAAACATCTTAAATGAAAGCAATCTGTACCCAGCTGGGCCATGCATCCAGATATATGAGTTACTTATTTCATATATTTATATACTAAAGGTAAAGGTAAAGGTACCCCTGCCCGTACGGGCCAGTCATGTCCGACTCTAGGGTTGTGCGCCCATCTTACTTAAGAGGCCGGGGGCCAGCGCTGTCCGAAGACACTTCCGGGTCACATGGCCAGCATGACAAGCTGCATCTGACAAGCCAGCGCAGCACACGGAAACGCCGTTTACCTTCCCGCTAGTAAGCAATCCCTATTTATCTACTTGCACCCGGGGGTGCTTTCGAACTGCTAGGTTGGCAGGTGCTGGGACCGAGCAACGGGAGCGCACCCCGCCGCGGGGATTCGAACTGCCGACCTGACGATCGGCAAGTCCTAGGCGCTGAGGTTTTACCCACAGCGCCACCCGCATCCCACATTTATATACTACTTAATACCAAAAACAGTTTACAAATAGTCACAGTTGGTATCTAACTAATGTGCCCCACCAATGCAAGGATGTATGTTTGCTCAATGAAACATCTCTCCCACCTGTGACCCCCTCAGATCTTCTCTGGAGGGGTAGGGGAACTCCTGGAACAGATTTAGTTCTGTTCCACATACAGAAATCATTGCTCCAACAAAATGATGTATATAGCACTAAACTGGATACACCTGCAAAAGAGAACACACAGCAAAAATGAAAACCTTACATATGTCATCTAAAATACAACAATAGCACAGCCACATAGTCCTGGGATGGCAAAACTGAGCCCAGCGTAGGTGGCCTCCCTTTGCCTATTGAACATGGCAGAATCTGGATGCAGATAAGACCCATGCTTATAAACCTAGTACGAAATAATGTGACTTTTACACTCTGCAGTGTCCCCCAGTGTACTGCTGTGAGTTGAAAGAAAGGTCAGATACTGAACTGATGTCCCCACTTCACGTGTTTATATAAAGCAGGTTCTTGACACCAGGGAAGGAGTGAAGAGGTTAATGCTCATTACAGCTGTGCCCCTTCATCTGCAATGGAGCTTGAAGACTAGATGAAATGCACAATCACTTCCCACTGGTAGCAACAGACTATTCAGAGAATGGTGCCGTTCGCTCTGTTCTGAGCGTTCTCGCGGGTTTGTTTCTTTGCTCTGTGCATTGACTCGGGTTCAGGGTCAGCACCAGATTTGATGGGAACATGGGCAGGGGGCTCTCTGGGGGCTTCTCAGGAAACATCCTGGTGTGCCCTTCAAATGTTTCTCATCAGTTTTTAAGGATTCCTGTGTTCTAGGAGGGCATCGTTTCTACTTACTAAGTTTTTAAGAACACGTCATGGTGCTCTTTTTGGATTCAGTATGCAAATGAATACAGTTTCCTCTGCATCCAAAAGCTATTTACAAGTGTTTTAATGTGCTGATGACTGATGCATGGAATTACCTAATTGCACTGATTTGGAGGAGAGGGACTGTGGGGACCCTTCTTCCTAACCTATTAAAGCAGGAACAGGGAACCTCCAGATTCTGATGAACTGCAATTCCCATCAGCTCCAGCAAGCTTGACCAAGGGTCAAGGATGATGGCAATTGTCTCTTCTTTGGCAATCACTCGTAGTCAAGTAAGATTGTCTTCTATAAACACGGTTTTAACAGTGAGTCCGTAAGTGGCTGTGGAGGCCAATACTGGATCCACACATCCTTCCACAGTGGGAACATAGGTTTCTGGGTGGGAGCTGAGCACGGTCAAGATTTGCCAGGCATGCCTTCCGCTTAGGGTGTTTCTTACTTTCGTCCTGAGTGTCTTCAAAGCCCATGGCACCTTTGGTAAAGGCTGATCTTTAATTGGAGCACTTGCAGGCCAGTGTTTCCCAGTTATCAGTGTTCATACTACATTTTTTAAGATTTGCCTTGAGAGAGACCACCAGCATTACACTTTCCATTTTTAAGTTCAGAATAGAGTGGTTGCTTTCAAAGATGATAATCTGGCATCCGCACAACATGACCAGTCCAACGAAGTTGATGTTGAAGAATCATGGCTTTGACAGTGGCAATTGTAGTCCAGCGACATCACCCATGAGGAACCCGAGTCAATGAGGTTCTTGTCTCTTCTTTGTTTGTTACCCATGCCTCTTTAGGACGGCCCTGCTAGAACTGTTGCCATCTCCAAACAGTTAACCCCATTTTCCACCTTTCCAGAAGAAGGAATCTGACAGCACAAAACCCCAAACCATCAGCTGAACGTATTTTCATTCTAACATTATGAAAGCTACACATTTTCACGGGCTGTAGCCTCGCAGGCAAGGTCAGGCCAGCTGTTTCGTTTCCATCATTTACTCATTTGTTTCATCAGGAAGATTTCCTAATTCAAACTCAGTCTGGTGGCTGCGCTTGTTGTGGACGTGGCGTTCAAGGCCCACAAGAGACCAGGCCTGGCAGCCAATCCTTGCTGGCATGGCTCGCTATGGCCAGTGGCAGCTGCTCGCCTGCTGCATGAGCCAGAAGAGAAGAGCAGCAGAGCAGATGACAGATAAGCATGGTTTGCTGGAGAAACGAAGAGCAGGACACAAAATGCATCGCATTGCAATCTAAACAAATAAAGAATGGCTCTGTACAGTAAGTCCTTCAGGTTTCTTCATCCATGGTTATCAGCCTCAGTTAAAGAAAGGGGTCGCCGATGTGCCATTTTGGCACAGTGGTGCCCTTAAGGTCTTCTGTGGTGCCCATGAGGTCTCTGTGGCCACCCTCTCACTGCCCCCTTGGTGAGGGTAGTTACCTTTTTCTCCCTTGAAAAGTACACAGAACTGAAGTAGAAAGTTGGGAGAATGAGACTCTTCAAAGGGACTCCCCCCCACACACACTTTTAAAGAAATGGTTGTTTCTGGTTTCATGAGTCTCCTGTTTTACTAATCTGTGAACACATCTTCTTGTTTCAAGAATCCACTCTCTGGCAACAACAGTATTTCTATTATGCATACTATATGAGTGTCAGAAGCACCCCCCTACTTTTAAGCCAGAAAAAGGGGGGCTTTCAGAGCTGCTTCCAGATATCAGTAATAAAACAAATCATAATCAAGGATAAAACTTTACATTTACGGTATTTAAAACCAGTCATCTCTTTTCCACAGACTTCTCACCATTATTACTTGGCACAGAAGTCAAACACAAACCTTAGCATGCCAAGACTTAACCCTGTTCAGATTACACTTAACCAAACTCTTAACTTTGTTCGCATGGAACAGTATCAATCACTTCCTATCCCCAAACCTCTAAACTTATTCCCCGTTTATTAGATTGCTTGGTGTGGGAGTAGATACCCAAAGTATTTAGGACAAATAAGTCTGCACTACTTTCATTGCAAATGTATGGTTTCCTCTGACCTGACTGACCACTGCCAGTGAGCCTGGGCAAACTATGGTGATTCCATGGACAAAATATGAACCCTATAGGAGTCAGAGATTTCTTTCTCCTAGTATTGAAACAACTCGTTTGTAAATCATAGCTCTGACTTCACTCATTGACTAAAATCAGTGAAAAGTGAGGGAAACCAGGCTGGCTCATCTGTCTGAACTTTCCACTTCCTAATTAGTAGGAGGTTGATTGGCATACTTTTTTCAAAATGAAAGTTCATTGTCTGGGGCCTAGGGCGATTGCTCCGGTTGGTAATCTGGCCTTGAGGAGAGTGGAATCCCAGAGTTCCTAATGTTTCATTGTTATCTGTACAGGCAACCCCTGATTTGCACGGGGGTTGCATTCTGGGTCATTACGTGTGATAGTGGAGCGTGCATAAACCCACTCCACCCTGCCCCCCCGCCCCCTTTTCCAGCCATTTTCAAGTTGCCGCGATGCATGGTTGCATGGTTGTGCGTCATTTGGACTCGCATAAATCAGTCATTGTCTGTAGAACAATTACTGTATTTTTTGCTCTGTAAGACTCACTTTTTCCCTCCTAAAAAGTAAGGGAAAATGTGTGTGCGTCTTATGGAGCGAATGCAGGCTGTGCAGCTATCCCAGAAGCCAGAACAGCAAGAGAGATTGCTGCTTTCACTGCACAGAGATCCCTCTTGCTGTTCTGGCTTCTGAGATTCAGAATATTTTTTTTCTTGTTTTCCTCCTTCAAAAACTAGGTCTGTCTTGTGGTCTGGTGCGTCTTATAGAGCGAAAAATATGGTAGATCACACAGGAAATACAAGAAGAAGAAGAAGAAGAAGAAGAAGAAGAAGAAGAAGAAGAAGAAGAAGAAGAGAAGAAGAGTTTGGATTTGATATCCTGCTTTATCACTACCCTAAGGAGTCTCAAAGCGGCTAACATTCTCCTTTCCCTTCCTCCCCCACAACAAACACTCTGTGAGGTGAGTGAGGCTGAGAGACTTCAGAGAAGTGTGACTAGCCCAAGGTCACCCAGCAGCTGCATGTGGAGGAGTGGAGACACGAACCCAGTTCACCAGATTACGAGTCTACCGCCCTTAACCACTACACCACACTGGCTCCAAAAAGTCCAAAAAGGAAGCATAGAAAGTGTTCTTTGGAAAACGAGGTCCTGCCTTGCGAAATATGACAGCCTGGAGCATCATCTCAGTTGGTATTCTTTGGACTGAAAGTGCTCAGAGCATATGAAAGGAGTCTTACCCCCAGATATGCCTGTCCTTCAACAGTTGCTCTGTGAACCAATAACTCAGTGGCAGATCATATGTAGAAGTCCCAAGTTGAATCTCTGGCATCTTGAATGAAGAGGGCATCTAGTAGCAGATGATATGACAGACTTCTGTGAAGAGCTCCTGGAGAGCTGCTGCCAGCCTGAGTGGACAACACTGGGTTACAGGGACAACAAGGCTCATCTAGGCAGCTTCCAAAGTCCTAATTCTTAGAAAGAGATGACTGCTGCAGTCTTTTAACTCTGCTGTGGGAGGGTGTGCAATCCTAGACCACTGGGTTTTTCTAGGCATCCTGCAGCAAAGCACTGCTTTGCCACATGAATGTTAAGTTTTCTTAAGCCTTTAGCCCACAGAAATGGAATTTGCTGTTTTATGGACCGATTCCAGGAGCCATTTCCGTGTGTGCTGCATGCCAAAACCAGGCCTAGTCGACTGTTATTAAAATGTTGCTGTCAACCCATTAAATGCTTGAAAAGCAAAGATTTAAGGAAGCTTTATCTGTGCACACCCTGTGCCGTTTCTAATTGTGCCACAGACAGGGGGAGATCCAGTTTCTGTATATGTTTAAGTTGCGTTTTGTGGATGATTTATCCCATCGCCTAACAGCTGATCTCATTCCTTTTATTCTATTGAAAACACGCTTCATCTCACCACAGTGGTTATAACTTAACTAAGCAGTAACTAAAGGTAATTATCACAATTGGCGGTTTTCAAACTTTCTCTACCTCCAGGGAACTCTTCCCATATCAACATCTCTGCCAAGGAGCCACTGAGCATTGGCAGAGTATATTGGAGGCTGGCTTAGCAGCCCCTCACCATACATTAGCCCCTTACACCCCAACACAAAGGCAAAGTGGGCACTGATTTTCATAATGCTTGCATATACTGAGGAGCAACCTGTGTCCAAAAGCCTTTGATCTCTGTCACTCCTGGAATAATCATGGATCCAGTGCTATTGTTCTAGAAAAAGAGGTGCTGGAACACACCATGACTGCCTCCCTGTTCTCTTATAATGCAATGGTACCCACCTGAGAGGTGCCAGAACTGAGTTCCAGTGAGTTCCACCTGAAAAAGCCCCACATAGATCCATTCTAGTATTTAGAAAGTAGATAGGTAGCCGTGTTGGTCTGCCATAGTCAAAATAAAAAAATTCCTTCCAGTAGCACCTTAAAGACCAACTAAGTTAGAACTAACTTAGTTGGTCTTTAAGGTGCTACTGGAAGGAATTTTTTAATTTTGAGTATTTAGAAAGAAATAAAAAGGTCCAGACTATGAGCTGAGTAATCTAATAAATATCTCCATGTGTATAATGAGAGATGCTAGCAAAGTGCATTCTGAGACATGTCTGCTCAAAAATAAGTCTCATTGAATTTTGTGGGGGTTACTCCCAGGAAAGTATGTACAGTGGTACCTCGGTTTAAGAATTTAATTCGTTCTGGAGGTCTGTTCTTAACCTGAAACTGTTCTTACACTTGATCTTAGCCAAAAGGCCGAGAAGCAATAACCTGAAACTGTTCTTAACCTGAAGCACCACTTTAGCTAATGGGGACTCCCGCAGCCACTGCGCTGCTGTTGTGCGATTTCTGTTCTCATCCTGAAGCAAAGTTCTTAACCCGAGGTACTATTTCTGGGTTAGCGGAATTTGTAACCTGAAGCATATGTAACTCGAGGTACCACTGTATAGGATTGCCACCTCTGTCCCACATTCCCCAGTACAGGCATGTATTATTACATTTTATATGAGTGCATGATCAGGTGCCGGATGTTCAGCTTTCGATGGCTTTCATCCTTCTCCACAAAGCAGGCACTGGTGGGAAGGGGGGGCACCAAAAGAGGTAAATGCCACACAAATAGCCTAAAACATGCATTGCAGAAATGTAATCATCCCTTAATTGACTGTTTGCTAATGGAATCTATTAATTTATGGCCACAGAAAAGCCTGCTAATTTGTGGTTAATGGTGTTTAAAAGATAAACAATCTAAGCCAAATCAGATGTATATAATCCACACACTTGGGCTCTGTCTGCCTCCCATGTGACTGTTGAATCTAAGGAAAATGAAAGACTAATACCATTCAGAGAGATGTAAGTCCAGACAACTGAGGGTTTCCTTCTCGTCAACTCTTAGGACCAGGCCAAAGAAGGCTAATACTTTTTCTGATGCTTCATGTCAGAAATAAATTGATCTGGCTACCAGACAGGATTAACTTTGTGATTGGGCTACTGTGATGTTCTCTACATGCAGTTGACTTTGAAGAGCACCCAGCAACTGCAACAAGTCCAGACTGCATCACTGCCTGCTAGGCTCTTAACTGCTGCCTGCTGTAGGGACCATATAAGATCATACAAGACTGTATAGTATAAAATTCTTAAAGCACCAATGTGCAGTTTACCGGTTACTTTCCAGGCTCAGGTGTTGGTTTAGATCAGGAGTTAGCAACCTTTTTCATTCATGGGCTGGTCCACCATCCCTCAGACCATGTGGTGGGCTGGATTATATTTTTTTGAGGGGGGGATGAACGAATTCCTGTGCCCCACAAATAACCCAGAGATGCATTTTAAATAAAAGGACACATTCCTTTTTTTCTGAACTAGGTAACAAATTGTTACAATGGATGGACCAACAATTGATATTGATGGGGGACTTTAATGGAGTGGTACTCCCAAACTTAGATAGATCAATAAGAAAACAGGAAATGAGGGAGGGGAAACTACCAAAAGCCTTCTTCGAATTAGTGGAAAATTTGAGACTAATTGATGCTTGGAGATTTAAAAACCCCACGATAAAACAATTTACTTTCTTTTCAAACCCAAATTAAAGCTGGGGGAGAATAGACCATATTTTGATATCGAAGGAATTGACGCAAAGAGTAATTAAGACTGAAATCCTCCCACAAACCTTATCTGATCACAATCCAGTATATATGGAGGTAAAAGGAAAAGACTTTAGAACATTAAGATGGAAAATGAATGAAAATCTATTCAATGATCAAGAGATAGTAAATAAAGCAAAAGAGACAATTGAGGAATATTTTAAGTGGAATTTGAATAAAGAAACATCTCTAGAAATGGTGTGGGACGCTGGGAAGGCCGTTATGAGGGGTTTCCTAATCCAGAAAAATAGCATCTCAAAAAAGAAAAAAGAGAAAAGGAAAGAAGAAATCTTATTACATCTCATGGAGAATGAAAGACAATTAACCATTAAACCAGGAGATGAAATAATAAAACAAAACATAAGGATGCTACAAGCTCAATTTTCTATGATAGTGAACCAGGAGATTGAAAGGAGGATCAAAATGATGAAACAAAAGAACTTTGAATCAGCAAATAAGATAGGAAAATATCTGGCGTGGCAATTAAGAGAGAGGAAAAAACAAAACACGATATGCAAGATAAGGGATGGAGAAAGGATAGTGGAGGACCCAAAAGAGATAAAGAAGATATTTCAGAAATATTATAAGGAATTATACAAAAGAGAAAAAGAGACAGTGTCAGGGGCTCAGGAACAGAGGCACAGGGGAGAGAGGAAATGGAGAGCGAAGGGGAAGGATCTGAGGGCAGCGTAGGGGAGTATGACAGTGACCCGAGAGATTCCATGAGCTTCTCCAGCGAATCAGAAGATTCCCAGAAGGAGGCGCCGATGGCCAGGGCAAGGGGGGGTCCCAGGGGGCACACACCAGAAACAGGGGGCCAGCGGGGACTCCCAAAGCAGCAGCTGGAGATCAGGACCAGCTTCCCCACCAGAGCGTAGTGGGGGGGGAAGAGTCCCATGGGTCAGGGCCAGCGTCTCCTCCAGCAGGGAGAGAAGATGAGTCAGGGCTGACCATGCCTCTATCGGAGAGTGGAGGAACGGAGGGAAGGTCAGGTCCAGCTAGCCTCCCCGAAGGGGGAAGCAGTGACAGGAGCAGTGTAACGGTCAGGAGGAAGGTTGCCGGCTGGGCGCGTGCACCAAGTTCAAATGTACAGGCGCGTGGGACAGCAGAAAACCCGGATTGGGAACCAGGTCCTAAAGCCCGCCGGAAGCAGGGGGAAGAATCAGGGGACTCAGCGTTAGAAGAGTCTGGGAAGGGCGAGACCCCAGCGGACAGGCGGACCCAGAGGAGGAAAGAGCAAAGGAAGAGGTGGAGCAAGGCTAGAGTCTTAAACTGGTGTCTGGGGGAGGAGATTCAGACGGAGCTTCAGCGGTCTAGAGTTTCAGACGTAGAGCTGCGCGCTGCGGCTGTGAAAGTATAACTGAACTTCAATAAAGACTTTTGTATATAACAACGAACCAGCGTTGGTCCTTTGTGAGCTGGGACCTCGGGCAGCTCTGACAGATAGATAATGAGATAGAAGATTACTTGAAAAAATACCAATTGCAACAGATCACGACTGAAGAAAGAGAATACCTAAATCAGACAATTACAGAGGAAGAAATTAGGAAAGCAATAAAAAAAATGAGAACAGGAAAAGCGCCGGGGCCAGCTGGTATCTCGGCTAAATATTATAAAATATTAAGTGATCAACTTTCCCCAGTGCTATGTGAAGTCATGAACAATGTATTAAAAGAAGGGAGAATTCCAAACACCTGGAAAGAAGTGTATATCACCTTAATCCCTAAAAAAGATACGGATGGCTTAGAGGTAAAAAACTATAGATCTATCTCATTATTAAATAACGACTATAAACTATTCGCAGACGTATTGGCGGAAAGGTTAAAAAAAGTCTTAAATAAAAGAATCCATAAAGACCAAACGGGTTTCCTCCCAGGGAGACAATTGAAAGACAACGTAAGAAATGTGATAGACATTATTGAGTATTTGGATAGTAGAATAGAAAAGCAGGCGGCGCTGATCTTCATTGATGCCGAGAAGGCATTTGACAACGTCTCCTGGCATTTCATGAAGGAAAATTTAAAAACGATGGGAATTGGTGAAGGATTTAGAAAAGGTATTGAGGCTATTTATCAAGAGCGAAAAGCCAAACTTATAATAAACAACAATATATCGGAGGCCTTTGATATTGCCAAAGGGACTAGGCAAGGCTGTCCCTTATCCCCTTTGTTATTTATAACAGTGTTGGAAGTATTTAATAAAAGGTTAAGGGAAACACCGGAGGTTAAAGGAATTAAGGTAGGAAGTAAGGAATTCAAAATAAAAGCATTTGCAGATGACCTGATATTAACATTGGAAGACCCTAAGAACAGTCTACAAGAAGCCCTACAGAATTCGGAAAAGTGGCAGGTCTCAAGCTTAACAGGAACAAGACTAAAATGATAACAAAAAATATAACCAAGGAAGATATAGTAGAGCTAAAACAAAGGACGGGAATTACGGTTGCTAAGAAGGTAAAATATTTAGGAGTGTGGATCACAGCAAAAAATATAAACTTATACAAAGATAATTACGAGGCTACTTGGAAGGGTGTCAAGAAAGATTTAGAAATCTGGGAGAGATTGAAACTTTCCTTCTTAGGGAGGATATCGGTTATTAAAATGAATGTCCTGCCCAGAATGTTATTTTTGTTTCAAACTATACCAGTAATGAAAGGACTAAAACAGTGTAAAGATTGGCAAAGGATCTTAGCGAGATTCATTTGGCAGGGAAAAAGATCACGAATAAAAATGAAAATACTGGTAGATAAAAAAGAAAGAGGGGTTTTTTCTTTACCAGATTTGAGTTTATATTACGAAGCGGCTTGTTTAATGTGGGTGAAAGACTGGATAAAGCTAGAGAATACTGATATCTTGGATTTAGAGGGCTTTGATAACAGGTACGGGTGGCACTCGTACCTGTGGTACGAAAAGGTGAAGGTTCATAGAGGCTTTCTAAATCATATAATTAGAGGACCATTATTTCAAGTATGGGAAAGAAATAAGAACCTGCTGGAAAAGAAAACCCCATGGTGGATCTCACCAATAGATGTCTTAACTGTCAAGAAAACTAACATGGAAGGAAAAAAAGCTACCTATGAAGAACTTATCAATAAAACTGATCAGGGCATAAAACTCAAGCCCTATGAGGAGGTAAAGAATGTACTCACGGGGTGGTTGCAATACTATCAAGTGAATGATCTGTTAAAAGATGATAAAAAGAAACTGGGATTTGAAGATAAAAAATCTAAATTTAATGTGGAAGTCATAGAAGGTAAAAACAAAACATTATCTAGGATGTATGACCTCTTACTGGATTGGTATACAAAAGACGAAGAGGTGAAGGAGGCCATGATAAAATGGGCCATAGATATTGGTTACAACATTGACTTTGTAAAGTGGCAAGAATTGTGGAATGTAAATATGAAATTCACGGCGTGTACGGCACTAAGGGAGAACCTCTGGAAGATGATTTATAGGTGGTATCTCACACCAGTGAAACTGGCTAAGATTTACAAACTGAAGATTAAGAAATGCTGGAAATGTGGAGAGGGGGATGGTGAGTTCTATCATATGTGGTGGACATGCAGTAAAGTAAAAGGCTTTTGGGAACTGATTTACAATGAACTTAAAAAAAAAATTTAAATATACTTTCCCCAAAAAGCCTGAAGCTTTCCTGTTAGGAATAGTTGGCAAGGAAATCAAAAAAAGAGGACAAAAATCTGTTTCTATATGCCACAACGGCCGCTAGAACTATGTTAGCCCAAAGCTGGAAAAGGAATCAATACCTACTATAAATGACTGGCAGATCAAGATGATAAATTATGCTGAACTAGCTAGGATAACAGGAAGACTAAGAGACCAGGATGACCAGAAGTTTCATGAAAATTGGAACAAATATCTGATGTATACAAGAGACAAATATAGAACCTTGATGACTTTGGCAGGGTTAGAATAACTCTAACAGTGTTTGGCAAATATGTAAAGGAGATAAAACACGTAACTTCAGAAATTATCTGATATTTACCAATGAAGTGAAGGGAAGACCGAGGCTCGGCGGAGCCCAAAATAACTGTGTACTATATATATGATTTTTGTAACAGCTATGTTATATGCAATTTATGTAATCTAGACTATATATATGTATAATCAATGGAAAACTAATAAAAATTTATAATTAAATAAAAGGACACATTCTACTCATTTAAAAACACACTGATTCCCGGACCACCCATGGGCCAGATTGAGAAGGCGATTGGGCCGCATCTGGCCCACGGGCCTTAGGTTGCCTACCCCTGGTTTAGATCTTTCAAGTCCCAAATAGTCTGGGAGCAGAATGTATAAAAGAACATCAGCTGCTGAAGATTACTCTTCATGTTTAAAGGCAACCTAAGGTGACCACGGGACACAGGTGGCGTTGTGGGTTAAACCACAGAGCCTAGGACTTGCTGATCAGAAGATCGGCGGTTCGAATCCCCGGAACAGGGTGAGCTCCTGTTGCTCGGTCCCAGCTCCTGCCAACCTAGCAGTTTGAAAGCACGTCAAAGTGCAAGTAGATAAATAGGTACCACTCCTGCGGGAAGGTAAACGGTAGTCATGCTGGCCACATGACCCGGAAGCTGTACGCCGGCTCCCTTGGCCAATAAAGCGAGATGAGCGCTGCAACCCCAGAGTTGGCCACGACTGGACCTAATGATCAGAGGTCTCTTTACCTTTACCTAAGGTGACCGCATACCCTCCAACATTTCCCTAATGAAAATAGGGACGTCCCATTCCATAATGATAATTTTACTATTTATACCCCATACATCTTACTGGGTTGCCCTAGCCACTATGGGAGGCTTCCAACATATATAAAAACACAATAAAACATTAACCATTAAGAAAACCCCTTCCCTATACAGGATTGCCTTCAGACGGCTCAGGGGTTGGATAACTCCTTACCCTCCAACATTTCTCCCATGAAAATAGGGATGTCCTAAGAAAAAGTGGGACATTCTGGGATAAAGTCAGAAACCGGGATTGCTTCTTTAAATCAAGGACATCCCTGGAAAATAGGGACACTTGGAGGGTCTGTGACCATTTTTTAGAGAAGGCTGTTGTAATATAAATGGTTATACTCTTGCCTTCAGAAGAGAGACATGCCCAGTCAATTTCCTGTTGCCAATTAGGAAATCAGGAGAGCTTTTGATTACAGAGACCTTATAGGTTTTTAATTTCATTATTATAATTATCACTGATTTATTAAACACCTTCTAAGCAAGCATCTCAAGGAGATTTATACCTAATATAAATAAAAACAGTGAAAAGCACACATATAAAACAAGACCCTAACAAAGTAGACACTCATGGTGTTCATTCTGCTACTTTGGATTGTTTGTGCTTTTATTATTATTCTTTTGGTTTGCTTGTTTCAGTTTTGTTACATTATCCACATCCTCCACCTTCAACACAGATTTATGACTCACGTTAGCAATTTTATGCAATGTTCTGTGTTTGATTGTAAGGCGCCGCAAGAAGCCACAGTCTAGGTCCATTCAAAACAATCAAGATGGCTGCTGTTATAGTGTTATTATTATACCCAGCCTGAGCAAAGCTCAAAAGGGCTAGTACAAGGAATTAATTCAAGCAATTGTTTAATTACTACAATCTCTACCCGCCCCAGCTAAAACTTGTTTGTATGTTTTCATATCTACAAACTCTTAGCTCCAAATGAATGTGGAAATCACTGTGAAATGTGCAATATTCAGACTAGCTAGGGAGGGCAACTATTCCATCTGCCTTAAGATGGAGAAAATGCAACAGAGCCCATTCTCTTCTGCTTCTCACCACACCCCCTTGTATTATACAAATATCTTTCATTTCTGCTAAAAGCAACAAAAGGCCCCGTTGCAGCATAATGAGGTTTACTACCAAAAACCTGGACCAAAAACAAACAGACATGAGCTGAACAAATCAGATCATTCAGCAGGTTCTCTATGAACCGTACACTTTAATCCCTTTAGGAGCAGATCCTTTGAATGGAACGGGCTTTCTATTTGGTTTGCTTTCCTCAAACTGCTCGTGATGGAGAGCAGCCTCATGATGATCATAATGAATGGTGAATAGCATGAAGGCATTCTCTGAGCCATGTTATCATTTTAGCCGTCATTAATCCCCCTCTTTTTGCTAGTCATAGCAAATTGAGCATTCGAATGTGACTTCTTGACTCACCTGTGTTAGGGCAGAGGAGGAGGGAGGGGACAGAATCACCGTTTATAATATTATGGATAGTGTGGACAGGGAGAAATTGTTCACTCGTTCTCCCACCACTAGCGCTGCTTCCATATTGGGCATTAACTGTGGAGTTGTCCCACTTTGTTCATTCGTTTTTTTACAGGGACATCTGCACTACGTTGTGATTGAAACATACTCCTCCCATGTTTCCCCTGGTCTACTTCCATTTTCCTTCAGAGAGTAGAAAATTGTGACTTCTAAAAACACTACGGAACAACTGTGCAAGGCCCCCCACATGGACAGGACCTAAACCCACACAGCTGTTCAATAGATTGTTGGGCTGGTTATGTCCTGTAAATTGCTCTAGCCATTTCCTTCTCCGTGAGCCATATATTCTCTCTAGGAATCAGCTCTGTCACCCGAACCCTTTCCTTTTCAGATCATATTGTCTTTATATCCATATCATGCGGCTCAATGTGGTGTCCTTCAGCTCTCTATATTGGACAAACAGGCCAAACCTTACGCCAAAGAATAAACGGACATAAATCTGACATCAAGAATCACAAAACAGAGAAACCAGTAGGAGAACACTTCAATCTCCCAGGACATTCTATACAAGATCTCAAAGTAGCTGTTTTACTACAAAGGAATTTCAGAAATAGACTGGAAAGAGAAGCTGCTGAATTGCAACTCATTACCAAACTTAAAACCATGGAGAGACCTGGTCTGAACAGAGACATTGGATTCTTATCTCATTATACATGACTAAGCCATTTCTCACCTTCTCACCCCTTGCCTTTTCCTGTAAGAGCTATTACAGTCGTTAAGAGTCGTCAACAGGCTCATCTCAGCTATCTGCCAATCTGCCATTCCCACCACCCTTCTGAGTAATACCCCTCCCCACCTTCTCACTATATAGAAGGATCTGGCAACTTCTGTTTCAGTGTATCTGAAGAAGTGTGCATGCACACGAAAGCTCATACCAAGAACTAACTTAGTTGGTCTTTAAGGTGCTACTGGAAGGAATTTTTTTATTGTATCCATAGTTATTTTTCTTTCCCACCCCATAAATTCCCCACTGCAGCAGGGGAGTGAGCAATCATGAATGGGAGGACAGTGTGGAAGGAGGAAGTACCATAGATTCTGGTGTATAAGACAGCTTTTTAACCCCAGAAAAGAGGTTAAAAAGTCAGGGGTCGTTTTATATGCTGGGTACGGCTTTCTCCCGGCGCAGAGCCCGCCCACTGCTGCTTCGGAAGCTGCTGAAGCTGCCGCCGCTGCCGCAGCGGGTAGCAGACTCCACTCCACGCTGGGCGGCTTTCTCCCGGCGTGGAGCTGCCCAGCGTATTAGGCAACTGGGCTTATAAGACGAACCCCCAAATTGGCATCTATGGTAACTAGCCTTAAGAAGAGCCGGGCTGCTGAATCAGATCAAAGGCCCATCTAGTCCAGCTTCCTGTTCTCATGGTGGTCAACCAGAGGGCCATAGAAAGCCCACATCCTGGAAATGAATGCAAGAGCACTCTCTGCACATGCTCTCCAACAACTGTGATTTGGAGGCACATTGCAGCTAAAAAAGCCAATGCAATTCTGGGCTGCATCAATAGGAGTATCGCATCTAGATCAAGGGAAGTAATAGTGCCACTGTATTCTGCTCTGGTCAGACCTCACCTGGAGTACTGTGTCCAGTTCTGGGCACCACAATTCAAGAAGGACACTGACAAACTGGAACGTGTCCAGAGGAGGGCAACCAAAATGGTCAAAGGCCTGGAAACGATGCCTTATGAGGAACGGTTAAGGGAGCTGGGCATGTTTAGCCTGGAGAAGAGGAGGTTAAGGGGTGATATGATAGCCATGTTCAAATATATAAAAGGATGTCACATAGAGGAGGGAGAAAGGTTGTTTTCTGCTGCTCCAGAGAAGCGGACACGGAGCAATGGATCCAAACTACAAGAAAGAAGATTCCACCTAAACATTAGGAAGAACTTCCTGACAGTAAGAGCTGTTCGACAGTGGCATTTGCTGCCAAGGAGTGTGGTGGAGTCTCCTTCTTTGGAGGTCTTTAAGCAGAGGCTTGACAACCATATGTCAGGAGTGCTCTGATGGTGTTTCCTGCTTGGCAGGGAGTTGGACTCGATGGCCCTTGTGGTCTCTTCCAACTCTATGATTCTATGATTCTATGATTCTATGCTTCCAATACTGGAGGTAGCACAAACCTATCATGACTAGTAGCCATTGATAGCTTTATCCTCTGTGAATTTGTTTAGATCCCTTTTAAAGCCATGCAGGTTGTGTGGGAACAAATTCCGCAATTTAACTAGGCAACGTGAGAAGAAGTACTTCTTTCTGAATCATCTAACATTCCACTTCCTTGGGTGACCCCAGGATCTAGTCTTATGAGAGAGGAATTTCAACTATTGCGTGTTCAGACCCAGAAACCTCCCCCCTAAATAAATTCACACTTGACTCAAAATTTTGGTTTTGGTTTTCGGCAGAATTTAGGCCACAACTTTATTGATTACAGAAAGTGACTGGTTGCATAGGCTCTGGTTCGACTAGCTCCCTGGCATGCAGGTAGCTCTCACCCAGGGTTCCAGCATAGGTCAGCCAAGGGGGAACACCTCGATAAGTTGAAAGCCGGGAACGGGCTAACTCCGCCACCCAGATGTCCCCTTGGACTCAGGCACGGGCACAACCCCCTTTGATCAAACCATCGAGTCCCTGGATTCCCTTCACATAGGGATACCAAGAGTGTTCCCCCATCCCTATCACCTGAACCAGAGCCTATCCGCAACTTTACAAGTTCTGACGATTTGCTACACAGTAGGCGAAACCCAAATGACAACAGCCAATCAGCCAAGTGGGGAAAATTCCTGCCGTGCTCCTGTCCCAATGACAGATGACACACGACGGCATAGCAAGGTCAAGTGCAAAGCCCTAAAAGTAGGGATAGGTGGGCGGGTGTTCCGAATGTACGCACCGAAAGAGGAAGCTCTGGGTTACGTGCATGGGCATAAATAGGTACCTCAAACCATTTGGGCTGCGTTCCATTGGCCAGATTTCACCCAGCTTCGAGGGACCTACCAATCGGGTATTGTGGCTGACCAATCGTACCCACCCACAACACAGAGTGTCGGTTTTCCAGGTCTCACTGCAATACATGCCCTCTTTAAGGGAGGACCCTATAAGAGCCTTCAAATGGCTCAGGGGTCAGATAAGTCCATACCCTCCAACATTTCTCCCATGAAAATAGGGACATCCTAAGGAACAGTGGGACATTCCGGGCTCAAATGAGAAACCGGGACGGCTTCTCTAAATCAGGGACGTCCCTGGAAAATAGGGACACCTGGAGGGTCTGAAAGTGTATAGTGTTGAAAGGGTCTTGGGATAGCGGCTGGGGAATGGTACACAGATATGAGAAACTGCATTTCAAGGGTACATCTACCTATTTCCTCTTCCAAATAAACATTGGGGGCTGTTGTTTGAAGGGTAGCTAAATGTTTCTATTGCCAGCATCCTCTCCAAACAATTTTCAAGTTGTTTGCACAATGGTTATATCCCAAGCGTGATCTCTGTCATTGATTAGTCAACAAGATTTGGGCAAATTAGCATCCCTTTCTCTTATTTTCCCATCTTTGAAATGGGCACAGCAGTGACCTTCCTCCCAGTGTGGCGATGAAGCAAAACACTGTGAAATACTATGCAAAAAAACTGAAAACCTGCAAATGCAAAGGACGGCCTTTCTTGTGTATCCCAAAATGAAATATGGAAACATATTGTACTCTGGAAAACCCAGAAACATACAATTGCTGTAGAACTCATATGATTTAGGGTGAACTCTATGTTTTAAAGAAATGCTTGCTAACCAACACCTCCCCAGAGAGATTTGTGAAATTTCCCCAAGATTATGACCCCTCCCCACTTTTAAAGGGGGTGGGAAACCATTCAGTTTGGGCTGACAGCACCTGGGTCATCCTGATGATGATGTACTTGGCAGCGTTTCGAGCCGAGCGCTGACGAGTCTTGTTCTCTCCAGAAAAAAAATCAAAACCGATCAATCCGTGTGCTCACTGTACTGAGGAACTCTGCTGTCATATCTTTCAAACTGCTTTAGCTTTTCGGCTGGGCAACAGCAAATGCCTAACAGAAGGAGACAAGTATATGCAGTTTCACTTTGTTGAGAACAACTACATAAGGGAAGCAGAACGCAACTAGCAGAGTCCTGATAAGGTCATGTCAAACAAATTAAAGGAAGACTGAAAAGCGCAGCTTAACCCCCTCCTTTAAAAAAAGAAAGGAAGGGAAGATGATTGCTCTTTGGATGGAAAACAAGTTGGACGAGCCAATCCAGTTCGTCTCTCAGCCTCCTGCCTTTCATGCCCCTCAATCAGTATCATCCTTGGTTATTTAGCACTAATTCTCCCCCCCCCAAAAAAAAATAACAACGTGTGTGTGTGTGTGTGTGTGTGTGTGTGTGTGTGTGTGTAGACCTTCCCTGCCATCTATCTGGGACAGCAGTCTGGTCCAATCAGCCCATACCTATGGACAATGAACAAGAGGTGTTGATGTTCCAGGGTTTGGAACAGGAATGGGCAAATATGACAGTTTCAGTGACTTCTTAATTTCTCATCTTTTTCTCGTCTTAAGTTTGGTTCTCTGAATTTCCACATCAGTAGGCAATTTTTAATTTTTAAAAGTCCCCATAAAGCTTCATCTGCCTTTATGGATGAATGTACAGTGGTACCTCGGGTTAAGTACTTAATTCATTCCGGAGGTCCGTTCTTAACCTGAAACTGTTCTTAACCTGAAGCACCACTTTAGCTAATGGGGCCTCCTGCTGCCACCATGCCGCTGGAGCAAGATTTCTGTTCTCATCCTGAAGCAAAGTTCTTAACCCGAGGTACTATTTCTGGGTTAGCGGAGTCTATAACCTGAAACGTATGTAACCCAAGGTACCACTGTACATGTTTTCCTATGCAGTTTTGCCCGACATGCACATTTCTGCATGGCAATTCCCCCCCACACCCCATATAATGCATTTGTGAATGTTCATTTTCACTACTCTGTGACGCTTAACCCCAGCTGGTGCATTTTTGTACACATTGTTTGGCTGGAGAATTGCATTTCAGAATTCAGAGAAGTGCAAAGACTGAACAATTGATGTTTTAAATTGATTTTTTTAAAAAAAAGAAAGAAAGAAAGAAAGAAAGAAAGAAAGAAAGAAAGAAAGAAAGAAAGAGAAAGTGTGAATTAGGTAAGTTCACCTTGAAATGTGAACTGAATCAATTTTCTCCCCAATCCCAAGTTTGGAATCTTGGCCCCTGGCATGATTTTATTGCAATGTTTTTATCACTTGTTGTTTGCTGCCCTGGTCTCCTTTGGGATGAAGGGTGGAATGTATAATAATAATTAGAAAATGGATGTCGTTCATGCAGAGTAAACTCCTCCCCTTGGCACCAGCATGGGCGTCTGCAGAGACTATGCCTTCATTTTTGTTCACACCCACACTATCCATTTAAAGAACATTCAAAGCACATGGGTTTCCCTAAAGATCCTGGGAACTTCAGTTCGCTCCTCACAGAGCTGTAATTCCCAGCACCCTTCACAAAGGACAGCTCCACAGATTCACCTGTCAAAGTTTGAAGGAGGTCACTGTAACTGCTGATCAGCTGGTGTGCTTGCAGCACCATTTAGGTGGTTGACCCTGGGAGCAGGACTTCAGGGTGGCTTGAAGGCCCATTGAAGATAATCTGAAGGAAGTGGCCTGAATTCAAGTCTTTTTCTCCCAATGAAACACTTTCCCCTCTGTGGATGTCTGAAAACCTGCCTGTGTACTGTTCAGAGAAGAGGCACATCCAAGGCATGTGGGGAGAATAAAATGGTGGTGCTAAGCAGCAGCTGATGAAATAAATTATTCTGCCATTGCAAGAAGCAGAGAAGAAGAAGAGGAGGAGGAGGAGGAGGAGGAGGAGGAAGAAGAAGAAGAAGAAGAAGAAGAAGAAGAAGAAGAAGAAGAAGAAGAAGAAGAAGAAGAAGAAGAAGAGGAGGAGGAGGAGGAGGAGGAGGAGCAGGGAGAGAGAGAGAGAGAGAGAGAGAGAGAGAGAGAGAGAGAGAGAGAGAAAGAAAGAAAGAAAGAAAGAAAGAAAGAAAGAAAGAAAGAAAGAAAGAAAGAAAGAAAGAGATTGCAGTAAAGGAATAACAAACAAATGTGGTTTTAACAAATATGTGATGAAACAAAAGGAGTCTTCAGCAACAGCAGCAGCAACAACAAAGCCTCCATCACACACACCCCAACTTGCACTCTCCCACAGAGCACTGGGTCTGCTGCTGCTTATTGTGGCGGCTCTATGACCTTCAATGTCTGCTTCATTTGCAGTGATGTTGGCTCAGGGAGACACACAGAACCTCCTGCTGACACTGCATTGTAATCTTCACAGCACTTGCTGTGTCAATACTCAACAGCATTGCAGCTCTGCAAGCTGCAGCGTTGACAGTTGCAACGGACTTTGGGGGAAGGCCAGCTGACAGAAAAATATGCAGGGGAGGGGGAGAGTTAGCTCGCAGTTGACGTTCTTACCTACATTCAAAGACGGTCGTGGCTTCCTTCCATGCTAAGCTTCAGCAGCTATAAGCATCATTTGACCACTTCAGTGGCCTCAGGTTTCAGCCAAGAGATCCCCGCTTCAGTCTGTTCCCAGGACACCTCAGGGTATGATGTTTATACCTGAAGCCATTAGCTAGTCTCAGATTTCGCTGCCTTTGAATCTTGGTTCTGTGAGTTTTGCATGCAGCAGGTTTGAAAACCCTTCAACAAACTACTTATAATTGTGATAAAGAAAATTTTGCACCTAGACGGCAGATCAGGTCAACTGATCACAGATTTTCTCAGTATGGTGAGATGTCTAGTCTTTCTATTTAAATTATAGTATTTATTTTAAAATTTGCATCAAGGCAGCTAAATGAGCACATGCAAACTTTATTCAAAATTGTGTCCTACTTTGTCCTGTTTTTGTGAGAGGTGATGCACAAGTGGCCATCCCTTTCTGGTACATCTGTTTAGGTATAAAGTACGTGGGTGGCGCTGTGGTCTAAACCACTGAGCCTCTTGGGCTTGTTGATCAGAAGGTCAGCAGTTCAAATCCCCGTGATGGAGTGAGCTCCCATTCTTCTGTCCCTGCTCCTGCTGGCCTAGAGGCTCTAAAGCATGCCAGTGCAAGTAGATAAATAGGTACCACTGTGGTGGGAAGGTAAACAATGTTTCCTTGCGCTCTGGTTTCCGTCACTGTGTTCCGTTGCACCAGAAGTGGTTTCGTCATGCTGGCCACACGATCTGGAAAGCTGTCTGTGGACAAACGCCAGCTCCCTCGGCCTGAAATGAGATGAGTGCTGCACACCATTGTCGCCTTTGACTGGATTTAATGGTCCAGGTCATTTACCTTTACCTTTTCCCCCATCTGTTTGTACCAAAACGGAACCCCTGCTCCTGCTTTGCAGATCTGTGTTTCAGACATTCTGAGAAAGGTAAACGTGAAACTGAAAAAAAGGATGGGAGATCTCTAAAGAAGAAGAAAGACATTTCCCTTTGTTATTGCAGACACTTACTAGTCTGAAACCATTTCCTCTTCTTACAGTCCCATACAGTCTCCAAGAACAGCATGGAAACCATGTGAATAATTTGTTATGAATCAAACATTTCATTATGGAGCCCACTGTTATATTTCTCAGGTGAAAGACAGCTCTTGTTTTGCCGCTGCATAGCTGGTTGCTTACGTTTCCAGTGAAGAAATGTCCTTAGGCAAACTGTTTTCAGGCTTTTTGGGAAAGGAGTAGATTTAATGTTTCACCTTGCTGTAAATAATGGTTTCACCTTGTTGTAGGGAAGGTATTACAATATCAGCTTTTAATTGAGACTTTTTCTTACACCATTATCTGATGTGTGTGTGTGCAACAAATAGTGTTCAGCTGAACACAGTGGCCACCTGTGGGTGATAATTTCTTGCTTTAACAAGTCAAGATATGCTTGGCGCTTTTATGTGTGCATGAAGCACCATCCCTCATCCTTAGTCGTATGCAGCAACCAACCTGGGAAATCTCCATTGAAGCATAGTTGAGAGAGGCCAGGATCTTAGACAATAATCTCACACCCCCTGCTTACCACAGTGAGGGGTAGGGTGTGTGTGTTTACCTTAGGAAGCTGAATGCGGTGGTATATGGATCTTTTCATTTTGTTTCATATATTGCCAGGGGGAAGCCCCATTCTTATTCCTGATCTTTTCCAAGAGGATTCCAGCCTAGCAGGGCTTCCTTGAGCAAGGCTGTCCAAGCAGGAGCCCTGAAAAAATGAGAACATTGTCTGATTTTTGTTTGCTTTGTTTTGGGTGTTGTCTGCATTGCCTTGCCTACTTTTTAATTATTTGACTTAGTTTGGGGGATCATTGTGTTCAGAGGCCTGGGACTCTGAAAAATAGGAACATGGACTCTCAGACTATGGGCACTTCTAGCTGGTCGGTTTATTGAGAATTCGTTCTGATTTGTTTGCAGGGAGATTAGACAAGGTTATTTAATGTGCTAGGGTGTGCCTTTTTAGGGCTGGGAGTGAAATTTAAGTTTTGCAAATGTCTTCAGTGAGGGATCTTAAAAATGTGTTTTTGGGTGTGAATAATTCAGTTTGTTGTGATTGGACAACATAATAACGTACATTCACTCTGAGTTGTTTGCAGGGTGGTTAGATGGCATTCTGTCAATGCAAGTGTTATCCACACTTTCCCTCTCACTTTCCTTATTGCAAAAAGTCTGATCTTTGGAGGGAGGTGGGTCTGTTGCTTATAAACTACAACTGCAGAACCTGAATTTTCCAAACACAATTGAATCCCACAACAAAATAATAACAGCCTGGAAGTTAGATAGCAGGCTTGTGCTATGTGTTCCTTCCTTGCTTACTGGAGTTCAGACTGTACGGTTATTTTGCTTGTTTGAGCATTGCCTTTTTTCCTTCTGTGAAATGGGTATTTCTGTGGTGTCTGTGACAGTTTCTAGGGTTTCCAAATGTATCCCTGGTCCTAGAAAAGTTGGGGATCCCTGCTGCTGACAACAGGGCCTCACTTCGCTCTTGCTACCGGAGAGGCAGTATTTGCTAGTGCCGCAATCCTTTTGGACAAGAATGTGGCTTTTTACAAACAGGCCAGGTGTGCAGTTGTTTGCTGTACAGGAGTTTTAAGACGGAGTGTAATTATATACCTTGCATGATATAAAGTTTACAACAGTCCAACAACCGAGGCAGGCAGATATAAATACAGCGGGTTCGAGTGTCTAAAAGAACACCTGCAAATCTCCGCGGCAGCTAATATAATTAATGATGGAACCACGGCTTTATGTTGAAATTTATGGGCATCTTAAGGAATGCTGCCATCCTTCAGAAAAGGAGAGCAATATGAGAGAGAGAGAGAGAGAGAGAGAGAGAGAGAGAGAGAGAGAGAGAGAGAGACGATGATTACAGTGCACTTGAAATGACAAGAGTGAGTTATTGTAGGAATCTTTTCATCACCCCACAGGGGAAGGGATTATACTACAATAACACCTATAGAGCAAATAATGGCCAGTTTAGCATTTATTGTACAGCAGCTCCCCAAAGCCATGTGTATTCCCCCCTTTTTTGGCAAGGCATTTAATAGACATGTACAGCCACATACCTGCAGGATGACATCTGGTCCTCAAGGTGCTGAGGCAGGTCAGGGTTAGGGCTCTCCCATTTATCTCAGTAAAGAACTTGGTACATTTCCTTTTAAAGGCAATAAAAACACATGAAGAAAGACTCAATGGAATAACCAAAAATTATGTACCACATTTCTAACCCATTTTTCCCCCTCCAAAAGGAGGCATTCCTCCAAGGAGGTGTGCATGGTTCTTCTCTCATTCTTTCCTTAAAACAACCCTAGGTAGGCTGGACAGTGTTTATGTGGTGCTGTATCTTTGGTGATCTGTTGTGAATGAAGCACTGGATTTGGCAGCTAAGCTGTGCCTTCTTCTGTGCTCAACCTGCATACCTGTCAATAAATCCAAATGTTACAGAAATGCATTTAGTCTCTTGGGTGGACCCTCCTTCCAAAGGAAATGGCACCTGGTTAGTACCCTCACTCCTGAAACTTCTCACTACTCAAGGTAGTTGGGAGAGCATGACAATACATTTAAAGCCCAGGCATCAGGTCTCTTCCAAACTATATACTGGATGCTAGGGATGCTGGAAAATTCTTCCAGAAATGGGAGCAGAAAATCCTGGAAAATGTGCAAGCAAAATAGGAGCAATACTTTCGTTGTGTTCTAGTCTGCAAACATTGTGTAAATAATTGTTTTCTGCATTGTTTTTGATGTTTCCCTTCTGTTGAAATTAATTGCGTGATTAATTACATAGTCCATAGCACACCAACAGTGTGGGTTTTAGCAGAAGCAGAATTGTAGCAGAAAGAAAATAGCGTGGATTGCGATGAACCCAGGACAGGATAAGAAATTGCTGCCTCCTTGCATCCCTGCTGGAAGCTTTCTCGGGTATTTCAGTGCATCTGTGGTTACGTTGATTCTTCTCCAGTCTCCCCAAGTGGGTTAGTTTCATCTCCCTTAGTGAAAATGTTATTGTTGTGAGGGCGACTGCAACATACTAACCCCCCCCCCCGGCAACTGTGGCAAACTGGAAAGTAGGGAGGACCTCATGCAACCCTTGGGTTCCATTTAGCTCATCCATGCTTTAGCAACATGCTTGCTTTCTTGAAAATTTCCATTTCCATTCCCACTTCAGTCTTTTCTTCTGCTTGATGGGTTTCTTGTTTGGGGGCAGTTGGAAAAGAAAGCCTCTCCCAGCCCCCCGCCCTTCCACATGGCTTCTGGCTGAGCAGTGCCCAGTGACTTTGTTCTAATAATTTATGTTGGGATTAATTAACTAATTGCTAATGACTTGGGGTGAATTTTTCCCCCCATATCAGGATGCTGTGCACGATCAACAACATCGCTCTGCGAGGGGCTTGACATTATGAATTTGCTTGGTGAGAAGAATATGATCAGAACGACATTTGTAATGACTCGAGGAACAGTTGCTTGCGTCTGACGTTTGCATATGCATAATTGAAACGAAAACAAGAACAAGAAGAAAACCAGGGTGCTCAACATGTATCAGGTCAGGAAGACAAATGCATTGCCCAAACCCCATAGATCACCCCGCTCTATCCTTTAAATTCGGTGGGGTTTGATTTATGCTGCTGTTGAAGCTGCAGAATCTTTGCAAAATAAAGGAGCAAGATTCTCAAGCAAGGGTGGGAGAAGATGTCTTCAATTCTCTGGCTCTTGTTGGGTTTTGGCCAAGCACATGGATCATTAAGGACGGAGGAAGGGAGAGAAATTTGAAGATGAAGAGCATTTAAAGATGAAGTTACCAAATGCTCATTTGGGACGCAGGTGGCGCTGTGGGTTAAACCACAGAGCCTAGGACTTGCCGATCAGAAGGTCGGCAGTTTGAATCCCCGCGACGGGGTGAGCTCCCGTTGCTCGGTCCCTGTCCTGCCAACCTAGCAGTTTGAAAACACGTCAAAGTGCAAGCAGATAAATAGGTACCACTCCGGCGGGAAAGTGAACGGCGTTTCCGTGCACTGCTCTTGTTATCCAGAAGTGGCTTAGTCATGCTGGCCACATGACCCGGAAGCTGTACGCATGCTCCTTCAGCCAATAAAGCGAGATGAGCGCCGCAACCCCAGAGTCGGCCACGACTGGCCCTAATGGTCAGGGGTACGTTTACTTCTGCAGCAGCTTCTAAGGTGTGCACCTCCCTCTCCACATTGGTGCCTCTGGTATCTTCACTGTACAGGTTTCAGTGAATGCTGAAGACGCACCTGTTTACCCTGGCTTTTGACACCTGAGATGCATATTTTTTAGGATTTATCTCCTTTCTGTAATTTTAAGTTGTTTAAAACAGTTTTCAATATTGTGTTTTAATTTTTGTAACCTGCCCCCGGACTTTGGATGAAGGGCAGGTAATAAATTGTATTAACATAACATAACAACATAACATAACAACATAACATAACATAACATAACATAACATAACATAACATAACATAACATAACATAACATAACATAACATCATAACATAACATAACATAACATAACATAACATAACATAACATAACAACAACATAACATCATGACATGACATAGCTGCAGTCACTGCCTGTATGTTTCTGGACCCAATTCCAAGTGCTGGGTTTTACCTGGGTTTTACCTGCAAATCCCTTTGTGGCTCAGGACCCCAGTATCTTTCAGGGCACCTCTCCTGACACCAACCTGTCCAGACACTTTTGCAGGGACATGTACAACCCTTCTCAGGGATGGCAATAAGGGAGAGGGCCTTTTTGGTTGTGGCTTCCTATCTGTGGAATGCTCACCCAAGTGAGGTCTGCCTGGTACCAACACATGGCCAGCTGCTCTAAGTGGCTGCCATTTTGTTCCCCCAGAATGCCTCATGCACAGTATAGCACCTGCACATTTGAGGGGGAAATAACCTGCAGTCAGGGCCATATATATATATTAGGTAGCTGCTACTTTATCCTGAAATGCTGTAAGCTTTGTGGGTACAGTGGTACTTCGGGTAAAGTACTTAATTCGTTCTGGAGGTCCGTTCTTAACCTGAAACTGTTCTTAACCTGAAGCACCACCTTAGCTAATGGGGCCTCCTCCTGCTGCTGCGCCGCTAGAGCACGATTTCTGTTCTCATCCTGAAGCAAAGTTCTTAACCTGAAGCACTATTTCTGGGTTAGCGGAGTCTGAAGCGTATGTAACCTGAAGCATATGTAACCTGAGGTACCACTGTATTCTGGAGAAATAAATTCAGCTTTGCTGCCACGGTGAGAAAGCAAGAAAATGAATGTATCTAAATTAATTAATTTTACACAAATGAATGCTGAAACAAATGTGATGTTTCCATATGAATCACAAGAGGAATGAGGTCTTTAATAACAAAAAAAGGAATGGGATAAAAAGAACATAAGAGAAGCCTGCTAGACCCAGTACAGCATCCTGTTCTCAAAGGATAAAATAAAATAAAATAAAATATTGAATACCCCCAGCACTGGCAATTGCTATGGCACATGCATCGTAACATGCCTGATTTTGGAGCAAGCTTGCTGGCAAACATCCTATGCCCTTAAGCAAGCTGGGAAACATCCTTTAGATGCTATGTGTGCTGATGGGTTTGTCAGTCAATTCTACTGTCATTAAGATTTTTATCAGGTTTTGTGGCTGTAGGGCCTTTTGTCTCAGTACTGGCATAGCCACGATATTTGTCTACCACAGAGAACTCTAGAGGCCAGGCTATTTCTTTGTCTCTGCATCCTGGCATTGCATCTAGAACTGCTGGATGCTAGACCTTCTCCTAATCATAGTGAATGAATGGGAACGGGACAAAGTGAATTTTAAAAGTAGAGCGGGGATTCATTCACATTTCATTCCTCTATCTGCGACTGCGTAAGTGGCCTTAGAGATTATTCAGTGCTGGTTTGGACTTCGGAAATTAGAGATATAGAAATTTATTTGTTGAATTCCCACCCCAGCATTCCTCCAAGGAATTCAAGGGGTTGTACCTGGAGCTCCCCTTCCTCATTTCATCCTCCCAACAACTCCGTCAGGAAGGTTAGGCTGCGAGACAGTGATTGGCCCAAGCAGTGGCGTAGCGTGGGTTGTCAGCACCTGGGGCAAGGCAAGTAATTTGCGCCCCCTAACCCATGGATTTTAGCAGGGGGCAGAGAGCTGCGAGTGCGACCGTGCCCCCCCCAGATGTTGCGCCTGGTGTGGCCGGGCCCCCCTGCACCCCCCACGCTACGCCACTGGGCCCAAGGTCGCCCAGTGAGCTTCATGACAGAGTGGAGATTTGAACCCTGGTCTCCAGGTTTTAGCCCAACACTCTAACCGCTACACCACTTGAGTTACCTTGTTTGTTCCTTTTCAAAAACTTGCTTTCTTTTCAACATTCTCCCCCCCAGATGGGACTCATGAAACACACACACACACACACACACACAGAGAGAGAGAGAGAGAGAGAGAGAGAGAGAGAGAACATTTAATGAAAATTCCAGTGATTATATTTTAGGGGGGGGGATTAAATGGTTTTTCAAAGTCCTTCATTTACGTATTCAGCTTATTGCATACATAGTTTATTGTTGGAATAAATAATGCATTAAGTGCCCAATGCCATATGCTAACACATTTCAAATAAATTCATTTGAATGTCATTACTTTACTCCTCCCTCCCCCCTCTTTTGTGGCTCTAATGTCTGTGATCAAAGAAATTACAAAGCCTGTTCCTCTTTGTGCCCTGCTTATTTGCAGTCTCAAAGATCATCTTAGGACTGCCAGCAATGATTTATGAAGGATTTAATAAGGCACATCCCCATATATCCAGATTTCATGTGTGGCAATGCGGTTTAAACAATGCCAGGGCATGAGAGGTCTTGTTTGTTGTTTTGGTCATCTAACCTGGTGCACATGGAAGCTTGGAATCAATTAAATCTTCAAAGGATGCGTGGAACAAATTAAAGGGACACCTTACAATGGTCGTTTTCAGATTACCTGTCTATTGAGCATTCACCCTCATTTGTGTGCCCGGAGATTAAATGACATTTGCTCTTGAATGAGCATTCATTCTTATCTGTTTGTGGAAAGGTTAGATGATGATGCATCACAGCAAGTGTCATTCCACATATTCCAGTGCATTTTGCATCACTTTTCTTAGTTCCATCACTTTCCTTATCACAAAAAAGCATATGACCTTTTAGGGAAGCGGGTTCCCTTCCCATAACTTTCTGTTGAATTTTGGATGCATAAGGTATACAGAAACCAGGTAAGTAACAACAGGCAGAGTGCTGCAAAGCTACTGCATAAAACCAATATTTTGAAATGCAGATAGTCCCTGTAAGTGCAGTGGGTCAGTGTGTTTGACTGTTAACCAGAAGGTTGGTGGTTCGAGCCCACCCAGGGATGGCTGAGGGCAGGATTCCAGCACTGCATGGGTTTGGACTAGACTGACCCTCAAGATCCCTTCCAACGCTACAATTCTTTGATTTTATGACTTCCAATAAAGATCAACCGGGCCGCAGATATCCCAATCATAATGTGGAATGAGACTCCAGAGGGGTGCTAAAATATCCCCCATTATTAATACATTCAAAAAAGAGAAATCCATGTCAAAGCTGTCAGAGTTGGCCTCACCTCAGACCAGTGCCGGATTTACATATAAGATAAACAAGCTATAGCTTAGGGCCCCACTCTCTTGGGGCCCCCCAAAAAAATTAAAGGAAGAAAGCGTGTTCTCCCTGACTGAGAGCACGTGTTGCGGTTGGGAATGCAAGCCACCATGTGTGAATGGCAGTTTGGCTAAACCGGGACTTTAATGGTTAATTTGGTTACTGGGGAGTTTTGGATGTTGCTATTTTGGAAGGAGGGGTCAGAGGCTATAAATATAGGACGCCCAACGTGGGTCGTCCTCTTGGCCTTTTTGCACCGGATCACCCGCCCACCCTCCCTTTATTTAAGGGGGGGTTTCCGGGATCAATTGACCTTGCTATGCCTGTCATGGGGTCGTTCGCCTTCGTGCGGGGGCCTGGTAGGAATTTTGCCATTTGGCTGATTGGCTGGTGCCATTTGGTTTTTGCCTACTGCGTAGCAAATCGTCACAACTTGTAAGGTTGGCGGTTAGGCATTGGTTAAAATGGTTGGTGGAGGGGTAAGTGCCTACCCCTCCAATGGTGTGCGAAAAAGGGAATTCCGTTAAAGGAATCCAGGGGCTTGCCATTCTTTTCGTCCTTGTCCCCGGAGTCGGACTTGGGCCGTGCAAGCCCCACAGGAACATGAGGGTGAGAAGTGATGGACTGGTACCCAGCTTCATATTCTCCCCAATACTTGTTTCCCAGGCTGGCTTCCGCTGGAATCCGGAAGTGCCAGCCCTGTCCCTGGGCAAGGACAGATAGTCATAACCAATGCCTAAGCAACCACTCACATTTTTTGTATTGGAATAAAGTTGTGGCCAAAATTTATGCCAATAACCTTAAACAAAAAATTATGTGTGATGTGTGACTTTTTTGGAAGGGGGGTGGCTTGTGGGACTCAACACGCAAAACCCTACATACAGCAACAGTGTTTTGTGTTGTGTAAGCTCCTATGATGTAAGTAATGGGCCTCGCCTGCTAGCCTGCTCCCTAAAATATCACAGGTTTGCTGATTTCTATATATAGGGTGCCTACATTCTGCATGGACTGGTTGCAGGGCAACATATAGCATGCAGCTGCAGACTGCAGTGCATCACAGTTGAATGCAGGTTAAGCTGTTGCAAGTAAAGGGACCCCTGACCATTAGGTCCAGTCGTGACCGACTCTGGGGTTGCGGCGCTCATCTCGCTTTATTGGCCGAGGGAGCTGGCGAACAGCTTCCGGGTCATGTGGCCAGCATGACTAAGTCGCTTCTGGCAAACCAGAGCAGCGCACGGAAACGCCGTTTACCTTCCCGCCAGAGTGGTACCTATTTATCTACTTGCACTTTGATGTGCTTTCAAACTGCTAGGTTGGCAGGACCAGGGACCAAGCAATGGGAGCTCACCCCGTCGCGGGGATTCGAACTGCCGATCTTCTGATCAGCAAGTCCTAGGCTCTGTGGTTTAACCCACAGCGCCACCTGCATCCCTGTAATCTAATATTAAAGAGTGCTTGTAGACTGATGATCAGGCAGCATAGACTAAGGGTATGAGTCTTGTGCCTACTGATTGATTTCATATACAAAAAACAGTGACAATTTGTTGTTGACAAAGGACAGCTGGACATATAAAGGGCCCCATTACCTTCAGTAGCCCTGCTTCAGACTACGGTCATAGTTGGGGGGGGGCAGGGAAGGGCAGCTACCCCCCAATCAATAAAAAACAATTAAAATATATAGGTAACTGAGGTTCTGCCCCTCCTAACAGAAATCCTGGCTACGCTCATGCCCCAGATCACCCTTCTACGTGAACCATTCATGCTGCAGAAGGACTTCCAGTAACAGACAGCCAGTCTGGTGGTTGCTAGCATCATGAACACTAGATTTTTGTGAGCTACAGAGGGGTTTATGTCGCTTTCTAGGGCCAGAAGGGCCAGAGAAGGATTGGGCAGCGAAATCTGTTCAGCAATCTTAGATTTTAAAGAAAACACCCAGTGCCAACACGGTTGAACTTCATTGCGCAGGATCTCCCAATCAACTGTAACAATCTGATTTTGCCATTTGTGTCCCACCTCAAAATAGTGATGGTCTGGAAGCACCCATTGACACCTGATGTTTACCTTTCTGATTGTTGCTGCCTTGCCAGAAAAGGGTATTCTCCGACTAGAATTAGGCTCCTGCTTATCACGTTGCTTGGTCAGGCTTTTGATTCTGTTTTGATTTTTGGTCTTCCAGCAAAGACCAAAAATATACTAAAATGTCACAACATTAAAAACTTCCCTGAGCCTTCAGATGTCTTGTGAATGTCAGGTAGTTGTTTATCTCTTTGACAACTGATGGGAGGGCGTTCCACAGGGCGGGCGCCACTACCGAGAAGGCCCTCTGCCTGGTTCCCTGTAGCTTTGCTTCTCACAATGAGGGAATCGCCAGGCCCTCGGCGCTGGACCTCAGCATCCGGGCAGAACGATGGGGGTGGAGACGCTCCTTCAGGTATACTGGGCCAAGGCCGTTTAGGGCTTTAAAGGTCAGCACCAACACTTTGAATTGTGCTCGGAAACATACTGGGAGCCAATGTAGCTCTTTCAAGACTGGTGTTATGTGGTCTCAGCGGCCGCTCCCAGTCACCAGTCTAGCTGCCGCATTCTGGATTAGTTGTAGTTTCCGGGTCACCTTCAAAGGTAGCCCCACGTAGAGCGCATTGCAAAAGTTTCTGAGGGAGCTCTTTTCGGTTGCCAGGAAGGCAGTGCATTGCTAAACAATGGCATTTGCTCTCATAAGACACAGTGACGGCTTTAAAAGAGGATTAGACAAATTAATGGTGGATAATTGATGGCTACTAGCCTTGATGCCTGTTCTCTGCCTCCACAGCTGGAGGCAGTAATGCTTCTGATGATCAGCTGCTGGAAACCACAAGGGGCAACGAGCGAATGCTCTTGTGCTGGGACCCTGCTGGCAGGTTTCCCCCAGGCATCTGGGTGGCCCAGTGGCGTAGCGTGGGTTGTCAGCACCCGGGGCAAGGCAAGTAATTTGTGCCCCCTAGCCCGTGGATTTGCGCCCCCTAACCCTAACCCCCAGATGTTGCGCCCGGTGCGGCCGGCCCCCCCTGCACCCCCCACACTACGCCACTGGGGTGGCCACTATGAGAACAGAACGCTGGACTAGATAGGCCATTGGCCAGATACAGCAGGCTCTTCTTATGTTCTTAGGGAATAAAATAGCCCTCTGACAGCCCTTTAGATGTACAGTATAGCACATGACCATCCTAATGTGCATGTTTTGTGTACACACACACACACACACACACACACACACACACACTTTACTCAGCCTGGAGATTTTTGTAGTCCCTTAATGGCTCTCCCCGTTCCAGCCCAGCAAATTTAAACCATAACCATCCCTCTCTGGCTCATTCACGATTTAGGCCTCTTCCTTTAATCAGTTCCCATCTAGTCTTCCCTCCTATTTCACGTGCTTTCTTCTCCCCGATGCTCCTCTTAAACTGTTGGCCTTCATTTGGTAGAAAGGTTTGCGTTCTTTCTTTAAGCGACAGAAGTAATTGCAAATATTGCGGCATTTCCTTTCTTAATTAATCCCAACTGTTTCTTTCCTGGGCAATGCCGAGTGCATCCGCGTTTGATGAGGACATGATGGCTTCATCGCTGCGGCAGCAACGGGCTTCCCCTGCCGAGCCCGTAAACAGCAGACAAGCCGCAGACCCAACCCTCATGCCGGTTCTGGCTTTCATTAGAGCCCCAGACTAGAGAAGCACCCAGCTGTGTCGTCCTGTAAGGTCTGTCTTGTCCTTCAAAGCTTGTTAACATGCTAATATAAAAGGAAATAGGACTGACTTTCAGGAATTTACTGCTAGTCTTAAACTTCAAAGATGAAAAGCTCTGTGTCTTCAAACACAGCGTTAGTTTCAGCTCCCATTCATCGCAGTAGTTTCTCCACTGATAGTCTTTTTGGTGCAAAGAAACAATGTACTTAAAACAATTCTGTGTTGGAATGCTGAGCATATGACACAAACTGCTGCCCAATCCTGAGCTGAAGCAATGGACCATCTCATCTGACTGGCAGTATCTTTCCAGGGGCTTAGGCACTGTATGTGCATTTCCAAGCATATCATCACAGCCATGAAGACTACAAACTTTATTAAACAAAAATGAAAACCAGGATTTTCTGGATGTTGAGTTCAGTGGCTAATGCCGTGTCTCGTTCTCCTCCTCCTGTACATGGAAGGAACTGCCAAATACACACAAAAGTGTGAAATGCATTTTGTTCTCATTGACCCATTTTAGAGTTGTTCCCATGCTGCCGTCTAACCACACTGGAGTGTTTCAGCTCTGCTGTACCATCGTGTTTCAACCATCAGTTGGTAGTGCTATTATACGTGGGGCTCCACACAACTGAGCAAATAGCACTCTAATGTGCCCAGTGTTGCAGTTGGAGGGACTGCATTGCAAAATCTGAAGTGAAATATTTGATACTTAGTCCTTGCATTTATTAGATAGGTTCCTTCTGATAGGTTTGCATGAAAATGAAAACTGGGGTAGGGCATTTCCTCCATTCCTTCTGTCAAGGAACTGCTGCATGTCAGCCATGGAAGTCTAGTGTGTTGCACAAGTTTCTGAGACATGAGGTTATACACTCAGTACACCTAGGAAAGTAGCCAGTCATGTTTAGCCTCCCTAACCCCTTGAACACACTATGAATATGCTCCAGAAAACACTAAGCACTCCATTGCAGTTGTGCATCACGGTGGAGACTGGTGCCTGCTAGGGTGGAAGTCACAGAGGCCAATAGGAGAGCCAACAAATTCTAGTTCCACCACCACCATCCTCTTCCCTGCTGAGTTCTACAAGGGCAACATTGAGAGTAAGGATGCTGACAGCCTGTACCACCCCCTAGAATGGATGTAAATAAGAAGGCAGCTAGGTGGCAGCTGGATGGGGTCAGACTGAAGTTGGAGGAGCAGTACAGATTGCTAGTGGAAAGGAACAGCAACAACATAATCAACAGCAACAACATACCCTCCCCAACATCTTGAGTCCCAAAACTGGGAAGTGCATCTTCCAACCTGTGTTCCCACACAAGTCACATGACCTGCGTTTGAGATGATGGAGCCCCCAAATTGCACTTTTTCTGGGGCGATGCTCACACAGTGCCCCCAAACATACATTTTTGGGGCACCGTGCAAGATCGTAGCCCTGAATAAAGGGTATTTTTCAGGGGAAAGTACTTTTTTCTGGGTGAGATCTGGGTGCAAAATTGCATGAGATCATGGCACCCAAATTGGCTGTGGTGCTCTCATGTGAGAAAATGGGGTGTCCTGTTTTTTCCAGGACACTTTTCCCAGGGTGAATAATAATAATAATAATAATAATAATAATAATAATAATAATAATAATAATAATAATTTCTTACCTACCCTTCTATTCTGGGTTAAATCGTGGATTGCAACGATTTAAACAAATTACAGTCAAGAGAATAGGATGGGTCCTAACACACACACACACACACTCTTCAGGTGTCAAAGGCTCAGGAAAGAGGCACATCTTTATTACTGATCTCCTCACTGAGCAGAATCCCCGATATGATTCCCAGAAACCCCAGGGATGCAGTCTGAAAAACCCCTGCCTCAATCAAACAAAAGGCTATTTGGGTAGGCATAATCTCAGTCATCTATTAACATTCTGGAGTTGGAATCTGAAGAATTTGGAAGTGCAAAAATGAAACCCAAGTTGCCCTGCTGGGTTAATTATACATAGAATGGCTTCAACCAGGGCTCTCAACAATAAAAGTGTCAAATAACACGCCACCAGGATATATATTTTTTTGAAATGACCTCTTGACTGAACTTATGACTGAAGAAAAACTAAAGCCAACACCCAAACTGAGAATTTAATATATTGGAAAAATAGAGCAGAGAAGCAGAACCAAGGCCGACAGCTTTATCACGGTGTTCCCCAAAGTTTATGGTTCAAACCAAAGCAAAACCTTACTTTTTTATTAGATTTTATTAGAATCTTACAACTTCTTTTTATCCTCCCTTTCGCTCCTGTTCTTTCTAAAACCTGATCTTCAAATGACGAACTTTTTCTTAATTAAAGATTAGCAGGTAATGTATGATGTCTTAAATGGAGAAACAGAAAAAATGGAAGAATATCCACATTGTTACCAAGTGCAAATTCATCACACTTAATTAATTGTTCAGTTTTAAAAAGTCCTGATGTCTGACTACTAACAATATAATCCATTAAGTGAAGTCACCAAACTGATTTTTTTTTCAGACTGATTTTTTTTTTGGTGGGTGTAACTGTTATTAAGAGTGAAATACTACTGCTATCCTAAATTTGCTCCAAGCTTGAATATGTTCAGCATACTGTTAACATTAACTAACTTACTTTGAAGACCATAATGTATAATCCAAGCTCATTTAAAAAAAGAATGTTCAGATTCTTCTGTAGAGTATTTCTTTCAAAGACCCATTCCGATAATAAATGTAATCAGCAGGCAATATTTAATATTTGACAGTATTTGCCATGCATCTCTCGCTTGGTTTACTGCAATGCGCTCTATGTGGGGCTACCTTTGAAGGTGACCAGGAAAATACAACTAACCAGAATGTGGCAGCTAGAGCAGCCGCCGTGACCACATAACACTGGTCTTGAAAGACCTACATTGACTCCCAGTACGTTTCCGGGCACAATTCAAAGTGTTGGTGTTGACCTTTAAAGCCCTCAACAGCCTCGGTTCAGTATACCTGAAGGAGCGTCTCCACCTCCATCGTTTAGCCCAGACACTAAGGTCCAGCTCCGAGGGCCTTCTGGTGGTCCCCCTCTCTGCGAGAAGTGAGGTTACAGGGAAGCAGGCAGAGGGCCTTCTCGGTAGTGGCACCCGCCCTGTGGAATGCCCTCCCATCAGATGTCAAAGAGACAAACAACAACCAGACTTTTAGAAGACACCTGAAGGCATCCCTTTTTAGGGAAGCTTTTAATGTTTAACAGACCATTGCATTTTAATAGTTTGTTGGAAGCCGCCCAGAGTGGCTGGGGAAACCCAGCCAGATGGGTGGGGTATAAAAAATTTATTATTATTATTATTATTATTATTATTATTATTATTATTATTATTATTATTCTGCATAATAGTAGTAATTTGTTTCAATATTTGACAATGGTCAATTTATGATTTTTTTTCTAATTGAAGCCTGACAAAATCAAAATTAAAAATAGAAAAGGGTTGTATTCAGGGTTATGTGTGTGGACTTCTGCTTGCACAACAGAACTTATTTGTCGTCTTCTCCTGCACTCACCAATTTGCATTGGAGGGTCTTCATGGGGGATGAGAGGAAGGGGACATTCTGCTGCAGGAGTAGAAATTTGGTCCACTCATGCATGGATACCAATGGCTGCAAGCCCATTTACCTGAATGTTAGAATTTAAGTAAAAAAAGCATTTAAAATACAAACTCAGATTTTGAATTCACGCTTTTGCACTCAAAATTTGCATGGGAAATATGGAGAATTCTCCAAATTTTAAATATCTGCAAATATTAGCTTCTCCTTCCTAATGTAGTGGCTTCAGTTCTCTGTTGCAGATGAAGACAGACAACTCGGATGATACAAAGAAGAAGAAAAAAGCCACACAAAATGATGTAGCCTATATAAACTGAGCTTGTTATTCACACTCCATTTTTTCTGACAGCTTGTTAAAAGTTGGCAAAAGAGGTGCTGCTGAGGGACTCTTGTTATTCGGTGCTAATTAGAGTGAAATTAAGCAACAATCAAAAATGGGTTCAAAATACACTGGATTGTTATATTGTAGTCGAAAGATCCTCTCCGTCTCTCAAGGAGGAAGATGGAATGTGGAGTCCAGAGATGGAAATGAACTTTGAGGCTGATTCAAGAAATGCTGATTGCACTTTTTGAAAAGAATCAGGTCGGTTATTGCTTGCCATGTCTCCGACCCTTTTCAGACTGCAGCATCCTCAACGGTAATTCGTTCTCACTGCAAGCAAAGGAGTAGTACATGAATAATCTCCATTTGCATGATGGAAGGAGAGATCTAAGATGGTTGGGCCTGACTGATTTCAAAATGCCTCTCACATCTGAGGTGTAGGGTAGGAAGCGGATTCCTGGAACCGGAGCCAGTCCCACCATTAGGGAGAGTGTGGCAATTGCCTCAGGTGGAAAATGCCAGTGCGCAGGAAGGAGCAGCAAGGTGGTAAACAGAGCTGTGTGTTCCACGCAGCCTGCTTGACCCTAAGATAACCTGATACTCTTAAGTGAAAGATGCTTTCTCATTGCCATTGTCAACATCAGATTCATCTCTGCCTGGAATCAGTCAAAGCAGGTAGGGATGGAAGGCCAGCAACAATGTTGTCATTCATGCTTTTCGGGCAGAGTTGGGGGACCATCACCAAAGAGTCCCTGTCTTGTATCCCCACACAAACACAGGAAGTTGTTCAGGGCTGTGTAAATGAATGCAGGTGACTTGAACCTCGTTCAGCAGTAGATGGGCAGCCAGTGGAGGTATTTTAACAGTTGGTATTGTATGTTCTCAGCCAGATGCCTCCATCAGCAGCCTGGCTGCCTCCTTCTGCACCAGTTGGAGCTTCTGAACCTAGCCCAAGGGCAGCCCCACATAGGACACATTGCGGTAATCTAGCCTCAGTGTTGACAATGTATGGACTACAGCAGTCAGGCTATCCCTGTCCAGGAACAGCTGTAACTGGCCAAACAGATGAAGCTGGTGAAAGGCCCTGTCATCAATGTTGCGAAGACAGCTCCATTGGCATCATTCAATCATCACAGGGACAGTCCTTTTTATTAATAAGCAGTCTTTATTTTGGCATTTCTTGTTTTTCTTTATCTGAGTGGATATTTGTAACTATTTGCTTCCTAGCTGAAACTTTATATCTTATTATTGGGCAAAGAGTCTCCCCCCCCCCCCCAAATTACTGAGCTTGTTCTTGTGGCTTTAAAGTAAAGTTCAGTGAAACCTGTGCCAGCAGCTCTGAAGGAACACGGAAAGCATTCATATACACATATTGCAGTCTCACACTTGGTAGCATGTGAAATGGCACGGGGGGGGGGGGCAAGTTCAGCAAGCTGATGCCGCAGGCCTTGTTCTTGCTGAAGTCATAGAAAAGAGGCTGTGTTTGGATTGCGCCACTTGAGATTGCAGGCAGGAGTTCTCGTGCTCCTTCCTGAAAAAGCAAAACAACAAAAATCCCTCCACACAGAAAATTAGGTGTCAAGGATGAGCTTTGGCTAGATTCATTCCACACCCTCCAAGTGTCCCTATTTCCCATGGACATTCCCAGAATTACGAAAGGCACCCCCGCTTCTGATTTGGTCCTGGAATGTCCCTATTTTCCCTGCCAGCACTGTCACTGCCAAGCTCGGGTACTGTAGCATAGGAGCCAACTCCTCAAGGCCATGGGGGCTTGGGCCCCCACAATAAAACATTTGAGGGGACCAGGCCCTCATTAAGTTGATAAGCATTCCCATTCAAATGGGGTGTGTGCATTGTGCCATGTGATCGATTATGCATGGTGGGCCTTACCTGGGTCACAATATATATATATATTTTTATAATCATATTTATTAAAATTTCCAATAATAACAGAATAGAAAAAATAGAAAAGATAAAGAAAAGAAAGAAAAAGAAAGACCAATTTTAAACCCTTATTTTCATAACCTTCTTTCTGGGACTCCCTCCTTCCCCTCCCGACTGTATTCCCCTTTCCCTACGTTGGTTCCACAAGTTCTCATTCCCAATTTAAACCTAATATGTTGTACCTATTAGCCAATTTAAATTACAATCTTAACATCACTCCTCATCTTTAACAAAATAGAACAAAGATTTCCCCCCCAAGATCTGCCCCGTTTCCTTCCACGAATTCCCCCTTTTTCCCCCAAAACATGTTAAATCAAAATACCAAAGTTATATAGAAAGATAAAAGATAGAAGATAGAAGAAGATTCCAAAAGTTGGTTACATAGCCTTTGGATTCTAGAATTCCCCCTCCCTTCCCCGGTTTGGATTCCCCATGTCCATCAGTCTGTATGTTGTCGGCCTGGAGGTCTCAAGTCCACAGCCAAATTTTCCTCAATCCATCTTGCCGGTTTTCTTTGAATTTGCTTGTTTTGATAATGTTTAATTTCAAAAATCCAGTCTAATAGAGGCCTTTAATTTCCCTTGGTCATTGTTGCTCCTCCCATTGTTCTTTCCGTGGCGTAGTTGGTCCTTTGCTCTTTTGTTTCTTACTTTCTCAGGTTTCTGTCTTGTTCAGCTGCAAAACCATTCTTATTCTGAAATCTAGTATCTCTACAGAGGTTTGTTATTCAGGAACAAAAACTTACGTCCAGTTCCTACCTTGCTTCAATAGAAAGATTCTATTGTGTTGTCACCTCTGTAGACAAAACAATATTTCAGTTTTGCTACTTTCCCAGGAGCTAAGACCAGTACACATCCCGGAGTAGTTTTCCACATACGCCACTTGTAATGTCCCAAAGCCCCTCTAGGGGGGTTGCAGTAACTTTGTGTCCTCTAATCCAAAAGTCAAGTTGTTGTTTCTTTCCCCCCCCCCCGACATTTTGTATCCATATTTATATCCAATTGTAACAAAATTAACCAGCAAAATACTTGTAACAAAGTCCTCTTTGTATTCTCAAGATTTGACAGCTACTTTGACAGCTGTCAAACTCTCCATCTCTCTCCGCCAGGTTCTCCGAATCGCCCCGGTTCCCGGGGGGGGGGGGTTGCCTTTTCCCTCTCACCCTCGACTTTTCTCCTCCAGCACAATTCTTGTAGTATCCCATCGTGGAATTGATATTTTTTGTCAGCAATAAACTTCTGAATCGATCTTGGTTTCTCAGTCCTTGTTTTAGCATGTTTACAATCAGGGGGGGACTGACTTCCTTTTTAGATCCCCCCCCCGCTCGTGCCGAATCCGAAAAAAAATTCCTTTTTTTCTCCTTTTATACCCGGTTACCCAATTACTCACGGGTTGTTGTTAAATGTCCGAATTTCCAATGGAAGAAGCCAGCGCTCTCCGATGAATGGCATGCGGCTGCGCTCGGCAGGGGAAGCGATAGACTCACAGTACCACGCCGCTCCCCGGCACCCGATCCGTAGCCTTTAAAAAGGCTCCTTCACGAGTCGGGAGGGCGCTGATGGTACCAGCCGAGTCCCCATGTCCACGGGCTCCGTGCCCGTGGTTTTTGAGGGTCCCCGCGTCGCCGGCGCGGTAGGACCCAGCCCCTGCCGAGCAGGCTCCCTCCGGAGCTCGGAGGGAGTCCGCCATTCGGCGATGGCGCCAACCCGGAAGTCACCTGGGTCACAATATTTTATTCAAGATGGCGCCCCTGTCAGGGAGCAGGATAAGCTGGTGCTTGTCCACAGCAGCAGCAGCAAGGAGCCAGTGTGGTGTAGTGGTTAAGAGCGATAGACTCATAATCTGGTGAACCGGGTTCGCTTCCCTGCTCCTCCACATGCAGCTGCTGGGTGACCTTGGGCTAGTCACACTCCTTTGATGTCTCTCAGCCCCACTCACCTCACAGAGTGTTTGTTGTGGGGGAGGAAGGGAAAGGAGAATGTTAGCCGCTTTGAGACTACTTCGGGTAGTGATAAAGCGGGATATCAAATCCTCTCTATGGCAGCTGCTTACAGCCTCCTCCCTTGGTTAGCTCATAGCAGCTGCTGGAGAGCAAGTGAGGAAGAGGAAGAGGGGCTGCTGCCGGCAAGGCCCAGCCCTGTGAAACATGCTAGGTCTGATGCACAGACAAAGGGCAGGGCTGCCCTGGGAGGGAAGAAAGGGGGAACAGAGCAGAACATAAGGCATCTCTATTTCTTTTCATTAAAATGTGCATCTGTGTCTAATCTTGCCCCTTTCTAAAACTGATTTATTGGTGTGTGTTTTTCCTTTTTGTAAATCTACCAAATAACAAAATCAAGATTAAGGGGTTTTCTCAGGACAGTGGAGGGTGGGTGTGTCCCATTAGTGTAGTTGTGGTGGCCCTTATTCTGATAGGAAATGCTTGGGGGGGGGACACAAAATTGAGTGTTGAGGAGCGTCAGTTGGGTGGGGAGTGAGAAATGTCCCTGTTTTCAACTGAGGAATGTTGGAGGGTATGCCATTCTCCCTGCCATTCTGGTTTTCCATTTGCAGGGTAGGAAAGGTTGACCATACAGTCTTGTGTCCCTCCACTTGGTGTCTGAAGTACTGTTCCTGAACCAGGTTTCCAAGCAGAAGTTGTGGGGCCGTCTGCCATGGGTGCTTTAGCTGAGATTCCTGCATTGCAAGGGTTGGACCATCTGATCCTTGGAGTCTCTTGCAAATCCATGATTCTATGATTCCTTCAATGCAGAAAGAAGTTAAAAAAAGGGCCGTCTTACTCATAGGTGCTAGGGATGCAGGGCACCCGGGTGCCAGGCTCTCAGGGATGCCAAGCCAAGAGTCCAGGGCCTGAGAGTTGAATCCAGGGAAGAGCCCGACTGCCAGGTGGAGTGCCGCGGCAGGCTCTCCTGTGCACCTGGGACTGGGCACCTGGGGGAGAGGCACCGGGCGGGTCTTTGCACCCCAGCACCGCCTATGCTTAAGACAGCCCTGGGTGTATAGTCTCAATCAGAAATAGGAAATGCAAAAATATGGCCTCTTGTAGAGTATGTCAGTGGTACAGCATGCCCCATCAGTGGGGCGGGCAGGGAGAGGAGCAGATCAAAGGCAAGAAGAGGTGAGGGAAGCCATGCCTAACTAACCCCCCACTTCAGGAACCACACAATTTAGTAATCCCCAAATTGCAGCCTGGTAAGATGAGAGGCAACCATTTGCAAACTAGGCAGGGTGTTTAAAACTTCCAGCTTCCCCCCGCCCAGATAGAAGATCTGTGCCTTTAATGGTTGCAAGACAGGCTGAAATTCAACAGGTGTAACTTCCCCTCTGTATGAAGTAATAGGCCTATTCTGCCTGTTGTGCAGCTGGGAGCGGGGGAATCCTGCTAGGAGTGGGGGAATCCTGATAGCCTACAAGAAGTTGTTCGTGGTAAAGAGAGGCAGGAAGACACCAGGAGAAACTCATGCTGTCCGCATTTCCTCCTGGTGCAGGAAGAGATGCAGCTGAGAACTGAAAGGTAGCAGGTTGCCTAACAGAGCCTCCATTGTATAACTGCCGACCAAGATATTGTATAATACCCTGTGCAATGACAGCCACTGCCCAGCCTCAGCCTCTGTAATAAGCTTTGCAGGTTGAGTCTCTCATGCAATTATATCACACATCATTGTGATTTTTGTAATCCTCTCAATTGGTTGTGTCCTTCCATGCATATAAATTTCCATTGGCTCAGAATAATTGGTTAGGGTGTTTTTTCAACTGGATTTAAATCAATTTGATCAGGGTTGTACTTGTAGTTTTCTCCTTCCCCCACCCACTTTTTCTTTTTTTGGGGGGGGGATATGGAAATAGTGGGGGAAGGGGGGACCCACTGCGTATTCCCAGACTTGATGCCACTAATCAGGGAAAATATTGCATTCAGCCATCTAGGAAAATAAACTGGGATGCCCCTTCATATTTTTTCTCTCTCTCTCTGTGTAAGATTTTTGAAAAAGGTGGGGGGACACATGAGATTCAACAAGGTTTCATATAGCAAAAAAACCCTGTCTGTTTTAAGAGCACCCCTTATAGATTTTTAAAATAGGATCCATCACAATAACTGTGGGTGGTATTCAGCTAAGTCACTCAGAGTCAATCCGTTGACAGTAATGAACATGGATAAATAAAACTTAGCTGAATGCCACTCAAGGTCTCCCACTCCTTTGCATGCTAACAGAGCAATAAGTCCTTTTGAGCATAGGAAAAGGTAAAGGGACCCCTGACCATTAGGTCCAGTCGTGGCTGACTCTGGGGTTGCAGTGCTCATCTCGCTTTATAGGCCAAGGGAGCCAGCGTACAGCTTCCGGGTCATGTAGCCAGCATGACTAAGCCGCTTCTGGTAAACCAGAGCAGCGCATGGAAATGCCGTTTACCTTCCCGCCAGAGCGGTACCTATTTATCTACTTGCACTTTGACGTGCTTCTGAACTGCTAGGTTGGCAGGAGCAGGGACCGAGCAACGGGAGCTCACCCCATGGTGGGGATTCGAACCACCGACCTTCCGATCGGCAAGTCCTAGGCTCTGTGGTTTAACCCACGTCCCCTTTTGAGCATACATGGGGTCTAATTCTGAGTATACATGTCTCGGATTCTATTGCATCTCACATCGCATTGTTGTTCTTCATGTTACATATGTGCAGTAGTATTTTAAACATTCTAAAGGTATTCTATGAATGGTACATGGCACTGTTACACAGTGCTAGAGCTCTGCTTTTTTCATTGAAGAGATGGAGGCCTGTGTAAAAATATAACAATACATTTATAACCATAATCACAAGCACAGTTAGTAGGAGCCCACAGCAGGTGTTAGCACCACGGGGTCCTACAGGAGTGCCAGGATCCCAGCAGTTCCCTGTGGGTGTCCAACACTGCTGGCAGTCTTGAAACAAAAAACTGAAATCTCTATCCACAGAAGAGGATGCCCACTGTATCTCTGCACGAGTCACTGCTTCGGTCTGTCCTCTTCACAAACAGTCGCCACTGGACAACTAAACCTGCCGTGTCTCTGCACCAGTTGTGATGGGATCATCTGGACCACACCCAATGTAACAGTGTAGCCAAATGACCTGGCGCCAGAGCTTGCTGCCAGTCCCTTTCCAGCATGACTCAATGCTCAACACAGTGAATCACATAGGCACACGATGCTTGGATCAGTTCTTTCTCTTTCACACCTCTTTCACACTTTATTGTACATTACCTTGAGACAGTTGTGTGAGGTGCCGGAGTCAGTTGCACCCTAATGTTGAAGTGGGATCTGCAACAAAATGTTGCAATGTATCTTCACCCTCACCCTGCTGCCAAAGAGGAGTGCTGCTGTTCAGGATTGCTGCCAGATAGCCATGCGTTCCTCTAAGGCGTCAAGCAAAGCGAGTCACTCTTTCTCCCTTTAGATGACTCAACATTCCATGCTACCTTAAGTCCACTGAGCATGTTCAGCTATCCTTTGGGTTTTTATTTTCCTTTTCTATTAATTTACAAATGTACATGAATCTGCACACCTCAGAAGTTCTTGGGTATGTAGAAACCACTATCTTATTTGTAGGTGATTACATCTTGCTGCAAAATTCACAATTCACATTCCCCTCCCCCAAAAGAAGCCTGGAAACTGTGATTTGTTACAGGTGCTGGGAATTGTAGAGGTGGCAAACTCGAATTCCAACAATTCAATGGGCTTAAAATGTGTGGGGTGCATGCAGGCTCAGCCAGTATTCCATGCCCACTGAGCATGTTCCTCTCCCTAAAAGTGCAGGTGAGCATTCTGCGATCCCTGGACAAACTCAGCCTTCATTGGCCTGTTTTGGGAGTTCCGTTCCTCAAGGTTCCCCCCGCCCAGAGATTTGCTGGAGTTCAAGGTTGCCCTGTGTCTGTTGATACCCTCATCTTGTACATAGATTTTCCATTTTGGCTACATAAGGGACAGGACTGAATTGGAATTAGATTATGGGGTGATGATAACATTTACCTGAGGTGTCGGACGTTTTGGGAAACACCAGACTAGTGTCCAAGAGCCATTGGAAAAGACAGTGAAAGCTATTTCAGATTGGTTTTGAAGATATTGCTGAGGCTGGCTCAGAGGAAAATTAAAATAAATAAATTGTTGCTTAATAAGCTGGCATGCTCTTTGTATTGATCACCTGATTGCAGACATCTTGACATCTGCTTGCCAATCTTGTTCCTAGTGTTTATGACCCCTCAAGCTCTTTAGAGAGTGCTACCGGGCCCATGGAAAGCAAATTATATCCAGGCCGCTTAATTGCAGCGTCTTAGTTCTTTATCTTATGGAATTCTTATGTAAATTTCCATTCTGGAGGAAACGATGCCGATCAACAGGGAAGGAGTGAGTCACTCACTGGGTGGCTCCAGCCATTAAAGGATAAACCAGCTACACCTGGGCAGGTAAGAAGATGGGGTTCAGGAAACATGAGCAACACAACTAGTCCCAGTTACTGCTGATCACAGCAACACCCAGTTTCTGAGATTGGATGTTACTTTCTTTTACAGAGCTGGCGAAGCATAGTGGCTGAGAAACTGAGCTATGAATCAGGAGGCCTCAGGTAGATATTTTTTTTCTCTGCCACAAACTCACTAGATGGCATTAGGTCATATCTGCACCACATGTTTAAAGCACATTTAATGCACACTTGAAGCACATGGCTTCCAACAACAACAAAATCCTGGGAACTGTAGTTTACCCACAACAGAACTACAATTCCAGGCACTCTTAACATACTAGAATTCCCAGAAGTCTTGGGGGGGGGGAGCCATATGCTTTAAAAATGTACTACATGTGTTTTAAAGGTATGGTGTAGAATTATTATTTTTATTTATTTATCCACCCTTCACTCTAAGGTCACAACAATTTAAAATACCAACAGTTTAAAAAGCAACACAGAAAAAAGATTCTCTCTCTCTCTCTCTCTCTCTTGCATAACTCATAGACATCCTGTTGAAGCTGAATGTTGGAAGGTGTAGGACAGACACTGCCCAGAAGAGGCAGTGATGACCATCAACTTGGATGGCTTTAAAAGGGGGAATAAGATATAACATACAGTGGTACCTCGGGTTAAGAACTTAATTTGTTCTGGAGGTTTGTCCTTAACCTGAAACTGTTCTTAACCTGAGGTACCACTTTAGCTAATGGGGCCACTCCCATTGCTGCCACGCCGCCGGCACACGATTTCTGATCTCATCCTGAGGTAAAGTTCTTAACCCGAGGTACTACTTCCGGGTTAGCGGAGTCTGTAACCTGAAGTGTTTGTAACCTGAGGTACCACTGTATAACACTGGTCCTGAAAGACCTACATTGGCTCCCAGTATGTTCCCGAGCACAATTCAAAATGTTGGTGCTGACCTTTAAGGCCCTCAACGGCCTTGACCCAGTATACCTGAAGGAGCGTCTCCACCCCCATCGTTCAGCCCGGACACTGAGGTCCAGCACTGAGGTCCAGCTCCGAGGGCCTTCTGGCGGTTCCCCCCACTGTGAGAAGTGAGGTTACAGGGAACCAGGCAGAGGGCCTTCTCAGCAGTGGCCCCCACCGTGTGAAATGCCCTCCCATCAGATGTCAAGGAAATAAACAACTATCTGACTTTTAGAAGATATCTGAAGGCAGCCCTGTTGAGGGAAGCTTTTAATGTTTGATGTTTTATCACTTTTTTATTATTACTATTAATATTCTGTTGGGAGCTGCCCAGAGTGGCTGGGGAAACCCAGTCAGATGGGTGGGGTATAAATAATAAATTGTTGTTGTTGTTGTTGTTGTTGTTGTTGTTGTTGTTGTTGTTGTTGTTGTTGTTAATACTAATCCAGCCCTGATGGTTATGTTCTACCTCCACTGTGTGAGGAAGTGTGTCCTTAAATACCAGTTGCTGGAAACTGCTGGATGAGAGAGTGTTTTTGTGCTCAGGTCCTTCTTGTGGGATTCTTCCCATGGACATCTGGTCAACCACTGTGAGAACAGGATGCTAGACTAGATGGGTCACTCAATGACGTACAGCAGAAGCTGTGGTGTATTTATATGTGCCTTATTTATACATATATACAACCAGAGCCTAGGATGAAGGGGTTCCCAGCATTAGCACACCAACGGGGCCTTGGTTTCTCCGTAGCCACAGCCTTGGATGCAGACAGAAATCAAACACTGCTCTGACTCTTCCTGGTTTCCCAGCCTGCTGCTTTTCTTCCAGCTTCTAGCTCCTATCACTCAACTCTCTGCTCTCAATTCTGCCTTTGTCCTTCTGATCCCCTGCAAGGTGAGGGAGGGGGCCTCACCCAGTTTCTGTCTTGCACAGAGCCCCTTTCTTTGTTCCCTTTAATGGCCCATTACCCAGGTAGCACCTCATCAAGAAGCTAGCTTGGCTATTCCAAGAATTAGAAGGGGCCCTTAAAGCTATGGTTTTCCTAGTAGTGATGTATGGAAGTGAGAGCTGGACCATAAAGAAGGCTGATCGCCGAAGAATTGATGCTTTTGAATTGCGGTGCTGGAGGAGACTCTTGAGAGTCCCATGGACTGCAAGAAGACCAAACCTATCCATTCTGAAGGAAATCAGCCCTGAGTGCTCACTGGAAGGACAGATCGTGAAGCTGAGGCTCCAATACTTTGGCCACCTCATGAGAAGAGAAGACTCCCTGGAAAAGACCCTGATGTTGGGAAAGATGGAGGGCACAAGGAGAAGGGGACGACAGAGGACGAGATGGTTGGATAGTGTTCTCGAAGCTACCAGCATGAGTTTGACCAAGCTGCGGGAGGCAGTAGAAGACAGGAGTGCCTGGAGTGCTCTGGTCCATGGGGCCATGAAGAGTTGAACACAACTAAACGACTAAACAACAACAACAGAAGGGCCCCCCCGGCATTCAGCCTACTGCCTCCCTCGAAAGCAAACACAAAAACTCCTAGCAGTAGGTACGCATGTATTGGGTTTTAATTCAGTTTTATTCTGAGTTAGCTATTGGTTCTTATTTTTGCAGCCGCCTTGAATTCCAATCTGACAGAAAATAAAGCCCTTTAAGTAAACAAATTAATAGGTAAATAATAGCAAGGAGGTACCGAGAATGTTGGGAAGGGACAAGCTAGGTTACACATGAAATGTACTGTTGTATTTCATGTAGCTGCTACGTGGGTGCTGCTGTTTTGAAAAACAGCACCCACTAGGGGTGTGTGCAGGGAACTTCCTGCACCCGAATGTCAGTGGAAAATTCCCTTGAAGCTGCTGTAAGGATGAGCGATCTGGGCTGGGCTGAAAGGAACTGCTCTTCACAGCCCAGCACCACAGTGGGGAGGAAAATCACTCTGGCCACTCTTCAGGTGAAGGATATGAAGAGGGGGTGATTTCCTTGTGGTGCTGGGAAGGGAAATATCCCTCTTTTCCTCTGTGGTTCTACACAAATCTGATGAGGAGTAGGGATGAGAGGGCACTTTCTTGTGTATACAATGGGTGTGTACTTGTGTGTGTGTCTACATGCGTACTCTGGTTTATATGTGGTGTGTGTTTGTCCTAGCAGAGACATCACCTTGCCAACAAAGGTCTGTATAGTTAAAGTTATGGTTTTCCCAGTAGTGATGTATGGAAGTGAGAGCAGGACCATAAAGAAGGCTGATCGCCGAAGACTTGATGCTTTTGAATTATGGTGCTGGAGGAGACTCTTGAGAGTCCCATGGACTGCAAGAAGAACAAACCTCTCCATTCTGAAGGAAATCAGCCCTGAGTGCTCACTGGAAGGACAGATCCTGAAGCTGAGGCTCTAATACTTTGGCCACCTCATGAGAAGAGAAGACTCCCTGGAAAAGACCCTGATGTTGGGAAAGACTGAGGGCAGAAGGAGAAGGGGATGACAGAGGACGAGATGGTTGGACAGTGTTCTCGAGGCTGCCAACATGAGTTTGACCAAACTGCAGGAGGCAGTGGAAGACAGGAGTGCCTGGTGTGCTCTGGTCCATGGGGTCACGAAGAGTCAGACATGACTAAACAACTAAACAACAACAAGAAGTGTTTGTCCTGCCATGGCATGTATGAGGTGTGTGTTTAGGGGTGTCTTACCCATAGAGGCTAGTGGCTCAGGGTGCCAGGGCCCAAGTTCTGGATGGCGCCATGTCCAGTCTTTGCCTCTTCCCCGCCGAAGGAGCCACCCTCCAGCCACTGCCCATCTCCTCCAGCCCCGCTGGTAGCACCGTCCTCCCTATACTCTGGGAAACGGGGAGGGAGCTTTGCACCACGTCGCTGGATATGCGTAAGACAGCCCTGAGGGCATGTGATGCTTGTCTTTGTGTGCTCTTGTGTATGATCCCACTCCTGCTATACTTTCATGAATTGTTCTGAGTACTGCTCCGTGTGCTGCTGAGTGTGCTGCTCCGTGTCCTACAAAGTATGCTGATATGGGAGCCATTTTGATGTGGCTTTTTACCCAAGAAACCAGGACCTTAGCATATGCAATTGGTTTCTGGAAAGTGCCAGTAGTGGGTGCCTAGGGCAACCACACTGGAAACCCTGCACTGTGGATTATTTAGATACCTGGGGACCCTGTCTAGGTCCATTCATGAAGTTTTAGGTGGAGGCACTTGTTTCCAGAAATCCTGTATTATCACTGGGTAGCCTCTTTCCTTGTTGGTCAAGGAAGACAATGATAACCCTTGAGGTGCAAAGTGAAGGTTAAACTCCATGCAAATGTCTGTCTCCTGAAAGGTTTTTTTGTGAGTGGGTAGGAAAATGGTTTTGGAATGATTTGCAGCAGACTTTTAATAGGGCTACTCTGAATGCTGACACACAGATTGAGAGTGGGTAAAATGATTCATTCTCTTTAAAAGAGGATTATTACATTGTCCAATTGGAAGAAAGAAAGAAAGAAAGAAAGAAAGAAAGAAAGAAAGAAAGAAAGAAAGAAAGAAAGAAAGAAAGACGAACACCATTTGGTGAATCAGATTTTCGCTTATATTAATTACAAATAGAAACAGAATGAAGCCAGGGCAACAGATTTGGGAATCAAGGAGAGCTATAAATTGGCTAGACGTGTGTGTGTGTGTGTGAAAATGGGAATCTGCTGACGTACTACCTCTTTCAGCACAAGGTGCAAAGAGAACAAAGGGTTTGATTAAGTGCTGAATATGGCACGTGATTTTCCAGACAAGATGCCGGGTCTTTAAACAGTTAGACAAAGTCTTGTAAGAATGGTAGAGAAAACATATTTGTCTGCAAATCAGTGCACAGAGTGCAGAGGATCAGGATCCTGGCTCTGTGACATCATGAAGAGCCTGCAGGATCAGGCCAGTGTCTTATCTAAAGAAGCCTCCTGCTCTTACTAGGGAGCCCACAAGGTTGTTGTGAGAATAAAATGGGGAAGACGAGAACCATGTAGGCCACCTTGTGCTGCTTGGAGGAATGGTGCAATATAAATAAATGAGTCAGGATTGTACTTCATGCAGCGGAGGTACCAGAACACTCTTTTAATTTTTATTCATTGGTAAAATGAATGCAAGAACAAATCACAGTCATCACTCTGCATTTAAATCAGAGTGGCCATCCAGATATTGAAGAACTAAAATTCCCATCATCCCTGACCCTTGCTGACCATAGCTGTCCACCTTCCCTTTTTTGCGGGAAATTCCCTTATTCCAGTGCCGTTTGCTGCTGCTTCCTGCTGCTATCCTGGATTGTTAGATATCCCATAGACTGTCCCCGGGACAGGTGAGGCTGCTGATCCCTTATTTTCAAATCTGAAAGTTGACAGCTATGTTGCTGACTGACTTCTACAACTTCTGCATCAACACCGACACCATCATTTTGTTTGTATGTTGTATGTTAAAACCATGCTCAAGACAGCTCACAACACGAAAACATTTACCATAGTTGCAGACAAAACTAGTCATAAATGATAAAAAAACATAAAAAGTACACAGCCAAACTGAACAATTTCTATATGCAACATAATATCTAAATAATATATAAAGATAAAGATGCAAAATAATAATATCAACAGCAAAAAAATAATATCAGCAACAACAAAAAAACCCTTACCAATACCCCAGCCCAACAGTCTGTTCAGCTTTTGTAGATGGAAAGTCAGTCAGTGAGGGTCCTGCCCCCCAGGCCAGGTGGAAAAAAGGGCCAGTAAGATCTATTCCTTATCAGATGTTTTATTGTGTTTTTAATATTCTGTTGGGAGCCGCCCAGAGTGGCTAGGGTATTAATAATCATAATACAGTGGTACCTCAGGTTAAGAACTTAATTCGTTCCAGAGGTCCGTTCTTAACCTGAAACTGTTCTTAACCTGAAGCACCACTTTAGCTAATGGGGCCTCCTGCTGCTGCCGCACTGCCGGAGCACGATTTCTGTTCTCATCCTGAAGCAAAGTTCTTAACCTGAGGTACTATTTCTGGGCTAGCGGAGTCTGTAACCTGAAGGGTCTGTAACCTGAAGCGTCTGTAACCTGAGGTAATAATAATAATACAGATTAGTTATCTCATACTCCAGGTAGCTTTTATGTTACGAAGAGCCCATAATCTTGGATACAGGTGAAAATATGCACTCAATAGTTTGAATGGATTTTGGAAGTTTGTGAATATCCACATATCCTCTTGTTGTGTTTACTGGAAAGTTCTCAGTTGGTACCCCTTCTGAAGGGGGGACTCAGCATGATTCAAAACTGTTTGGGAGTTGTGAAAATAGTGTTTCAATATATGTAAGCCATGTAAAAAAACAAAACCCCACTTGCGTGTTGAGTTCCGCAGTGCCACCCCCCAAAAATTCACACAGCACACGTTCATTTTTGTTTAAGGTTTTTGGCATAATTTTGGCCACAACTTTATTAAAATACAGCCAATGTGAGTGGTTGCTTAGGCACTGGTTATGACTATCTGTCCTTGCCCCCGAGGACAGAGCTGAAACTTCCGGGCACCACCGGAAGCCAGCGTGGGAAACAATTGTAGGGGAGAAATGAGGCTGGGAATTCAGTCCAACACCTCTCACCCTCATCTTCCGGTGGGGCTTGCACGGCCCAAGCCCGGCACCACGGACAAGGACGAAAGAATGGCAAGCCCCTGGATTCCTTTAACGGAATTCCCATTCGCATCATTTGGAGGGATAGGCACCTTACCCCTCCAAGCACCAATTTAACCAGTGCCTAACCGCTAACCTTACAAGTTGTGACGATTTGCTAAGCAGTAGGCAAAACCCAAAGGCACACACTAATCAGCCAGATGGGAAAATTCCTACTGGGCCCCCGCACCAAGGCGAACGACCCCATGACAGGCAGAGCAAGGTCAACTGAACCCAAGAACCACCCTATAAAAGGGAGGGGGGGCGGGTGATCCGATGCAAAACGGCCAAGAGGACGTCCCCTAGTCCTACTCCTTAATTTATAGACTCTGACTCCTCCTCCAAAATAGCAACACCAAAAAATCCCCAGCAACCCAATTTAACCCCCTACCAGCTTGGTTCTCCAAATTTGCCTAATCATGATGGTGGCCTGCTCCCCAACCGCAACACGTGCTCTCTGCTAGTGAGAACACGCTTTGTATCATTATTAAAAAACCATCTTTAGACCCGGCCAGTGTGGCCAACTATCGCCCAGTCTCAAATCTTCCATTCTTGGGCAAGGTGATTGAGCGTGTGGTTGCTGAACAACTCCAGGCACGCCTGGAGGATGCGGACCATTTGGATCCCTTCCAATCAGGGTTCAGGCCTCATCATGGGACTGAAACTGCCTTGGTCGCACTGGTTGATGATCTCCGGCGAGCTAGGGACAAAGGTGAGAGTTGTTTCCTAGTTCTGCTGGACCTCTCAGCGGCCTTTGATACAATCGACCATAACATCCTTCTGGACCGTCTAGAGGGGTTGGGAGCTGGGGGCACTGTTATACAGTGGTTTCGCTCCTTTCTCCTGGGCCGTGTTCAGAAAGTGGTGGTGGGGGATGAGTGTTCAGACCCTTGGGCCCTCACTTGTGGGGTGCCTCAGGGTTCCGTCCTCTCCCCCATGCTTTTTAACATCTATATGAAGCCGCTGGGAGAGATCATCAGGGGGTTTGGACTGGGTGTCCATCAATATGCAGATGATACCCAGCTCTACCTTTCTTTCAAATCAGAACCAGTGAAGGCGGTGAAGGTCCTGTGTGAGTGTCTGGAGGCGGTTGGAGGATGGATGGCGGCTAATGGATTGAAGTTGAATCCTGACAAGACAGAAGTACTGTTTTTGGGGGACAGGAGGCGGGCAGGTGTGGAGGACTCCCTGGTCCTGAATGGGGTAACTGTGCCCCTGAAGGACCAGGTGCGTAGCCTGGGAGTCATTTTGGACTCACAGCTGTCCATGGAGGCACAGGTCAATTCTGTATCCAGGGCAGCTGTCTACCAACTCCACCTGGTACGCAGGCTGAGACCCTACCTGCCCGCTGACTGTCTGGCCAGAGTGGTGCATGCTCTAGTTATCTCCCGCTTGGACTACTGCAATGCGCTCTACGTGGGGCTACCTTTGAAGGTGACTCGGAAACTACAGCTAATCCAGAATGCGGCAGCTAGACTGGTGACTGGGGGCGGCCGCCGAGACCACATAACACCGGTCTTGAAAGACCTACATTGGCTCCCAGTACGTTTCCGAGCACAATTCAAAGTGTTGGTGTTGACCTTTAAAGCCCTAAACGGCTTCGGCCCAGTATACCTGAAGGAGCGTCTCCACCCCCATCGTTCTGCCCGGACACTGAGGTCCAGCGCCGAGGGCCTTCTGGCGGTTCCCTCATTGCGAGAAGCGAAGCTACAGGGAACCAGGCAGAGGGCCTTTTCGGTGGTGGCGCCCGCCCTGTGGAATGCCCTCCCATCGGATGTCAAGGTGATGGACAACTACCTGACATTCAGAAAACATCTTAAGGCGGCCCTATTCAGGGAAGCTTTTAATGTATGATATTTTAGTGTTTTTTGGTTTCTGTGGAAGCCGCCCAGAGTGGCTGGGGAGGCCCAGCCAGATGGGCGGGGTACAAATAATAAATTATTATTATTATTATTATTATTAAGTGATTATATATCCCACCCTTCCTTCCCAAGGAGGCCAGGATGGTAAGCAGAAGTAGAATTTAAAAACAAAGCAAAAACATTCTAAAACAAGTTAAAACATTCTTTAAAAAACCCCAATTACAATTAAAAAGGAGAAAAGAGCAAGTTTGAAAAGAGTTGTGTGGAAACGCTTCTGGAATACACATCTTTTCCCAAAGAAAGCCAACAGAATTTTAAAACATGTTTCCATGTCTCTAGCTGAAGACTAAACTGCTTCCTTCTGTAGATCGTGCTCAATGTCATAGAAACAATTGTAGATCTATCACAGAGAAACAGTGCAGCCAGACGCCTCGCGTAATAATTTAGCTCCAATTAAGCACAGTGATTATTCTGAGACATCTTGGGATCTCTCTGAAAATATGGAGTAAATATAGAGATGGGATGCAAAAAACAAAACAAAACCACAGCCATAAAATTGAAAGGACCATATAATTAAAAGAACATGATTTCGGCTAATATCTGCAGCATGCGTTACGCCTTACCTAGCAATTAAAATACTTTAGTATCGCCAGTCTTATAGTTTCATGAGGTTTGAGAGTAGGGATATTGTTTCTGAAGTTGTAAGGAGCTCACCTTTAATAAAAAGTACAACGGCCTTTCAAAGCAGGAATATCTTACAGGAATACCCCACTGGGTTGGATCCAAATTTAGTTGAATTTACCCTCATGGAGGATAAGGCTACATTTAGCAACTAGCTATGATGGTTAGGCTCTACATCATGGCTAGGCAAACTAAGGCTCGGGGGCCGGATCCAGCCCAATCACCTTCTAAATCCAGCCAGCAGACGGTCCAGGAATCAGCGTATTTTTACATGAGTAGAATGTGCCCTTTTATTTGAAATGCATCCCTGGGTTATTTGTGGGGCATAGGAATTCATTTTTGTTTTGTTTTTCAAAATATAGTCCGGCCCCCCACAAGGTCTGAGGGACAGTGGACCGGCCCCCTGCTGAAAAAGTTTGTTGACCCCTGCTCCACATCCTCTGAATACCAATGGCGGGGAGTTGAAGGTGGGCAGAATGCTGCTGCTCTCAGGGGCTGCTTGTGGGATTCCCTCAGGCTTCTGGCTGGCTGATGAAAGAACAGAATGCTAAGTGAGAGTAGATGGGCACCTGACCTGTCCCAGCAGGGCTCATATGTTCTTAAGTTAGCCAGGATCCAAAACCACCGACTTTGATAGGAATTATGACAATTGCTCACACGCAGGCCTTAATGGAAGGCAGCGCCAATGCAGGGAGGAGAGGAGTCCTCACCAAGAAAACCTTAAGGGGTGGGTGGGAAATCCCCACAGAGCTAAGATATTTCACTGAATATAGAGGTATTCTAGAGCTGTTCAAGGGTGGAACGGTTGGAAGGTGGTGGGCTCCCATTCATTTGAAGTTTTAAAGCAGATGTTGGATGGTCATCTGTCATGGATGCTTTATTTGAGTTTCCTACGTTGCAGGGGGTTGGATTAGATGACCCTCAGGGTACCTTCTAACTCTGCAATTCTACAATTCTGTGATTTTATAGCATAAGTGAAAGGCATTTTGCACATCGGGCATAAATTGATTCCCCACTTCCTTCTCCCATTTATTCTTTACCTCCCCTTGCGTAAACCAGTCAGTACAGCACAAAAAAACCCTGAAAATCATCATCACCATCTATTTATTGATATAGCGCCATCAAGAAAGACATTTTTCCTCCAAGGGTTACAATCTGAAACAACAAAAAACAATGCAATGAAAGCATTGAAACCAATGAAACCATGTTGTATATGGTTTGAAATAGACAATATACATTTTTTGATTTTTTTAAACATACTTTGTTTTCTAGGAGTATGTTTAGGGTAGCAGCTTTAAACTGCAACCCTACATATATTTAAATAGGGATTAAATCAAAATTGATTAGCCTGCAGTGGTGTGTGATGTTCATTCCATGGGCCCTTCTCTGTGGTAAAAGACTCCACCGGAGGCAGCAGATGGGAAACCACATCAGCCCGCTAGGGTTGAGCAAATCTGTCAACTTTGGTTTCTCGGTTTCTCATTTTTCTACTCTGAAATTCAGTTCTCCACATTTCCACATCTCTTTGGACCTTTTTTTTTCGTAACACAAGACTTCATGAAAATTCACTGCTGATTTTTGCCAATCAACATATCTTGGTATGAAATTTTGCCTAATACACATTTTATGCAAAGCAGTTTCCCTTAATATAATGCATTTTGTATATTGTTTTCACACACACACACACACACACACTTTTACACGCATTTTATGCATTCTTTGTACACACAACTTGGCAGAAGAGCTGCACTGCAAAATTCAGAGACTGGCAGCTTTTGAAGCCTGGCTCTGTTTTGGAATGTGTGGAATGTGTGTTGTATTGGAAAATGCAAATAAAGTAGGTTCACCTTTAGATTTAACTTTTCCCTCACCCATACATTGACTGGCTGGAACCCCCAGGGGAAGAAGGCTCAGAGCCAGGGGATTGGTGGGGGGATGAAGATGAGAGGTCAGAAGAAGAAGAGGGAGCAGACAAGGAGGAGGAGTTGTTGGAAGCTGAAGAGGCAACAGGGTTTGATGAGCAGCAGGAGGCTGTGGCAGAGAGTGGTTCAGACTCAGAGGCAGGAGAGGAAGTGGGCCAGGAGACGGAGATGAGGCAGGCTGCTGAAGAATCCAGGGAGTCTCCCCCTCCTGCTTCGACCAGCTGCCCTTCCCACTGGTCTCTCAGAACATGCAGCGGAATGAAAAGGGCGGAGCAACAAGAGACAAGACGACAAAGGCTCAAGTTGTGGGAGATTAGTGGGGAAGGCAAGGACCTCCAGACCTCACAACTGCCTCATTGGGGCAAGGCCTACTAGGACAAGTTGCTGTGATCACTAGGCCTGCACTGCTTTGCTTTCTTTGAATAGTGTTAACTTCACTGACACCACTGGTCTTTTCATTGCTGAACTGCTAATGACTCTAGCTCCTGACACCCACATGAGAATTTTGCTGAAATTCTCTCTCCTCCCTGGTAATTTTTCAAGCGCACTTTCTTTTCTCATTAACTGATGGTAGAATAGTCAAATAAATGCAGGATAAATTTTCAGCGAAGTGCTAATTATAAACCAGTAGGGCCAGCCTAAGACCTCTGGAGGCAAAGGACAAGATGGGTTTCCCCATTCCATCTGCAGAAGCTGCCTTGACTGACAGTTGAACCTTATTTCACTAACCACAGAACAACACCCTTCACTGTACCTGAGCAGTAACAGCCTATAGAGTGGGTTTCAGATGGGGTTGGCACACAGCTCTCTTCTTCACCAGAGGCGAATGGTGAGGAAGGTCAGGAGGAATGATTGGAGGGGGCATTTAAGGTATAAGCTGTCTCTGTACATGTACCAGTATTCACATGTACATGAGTGTACAGTCCGTGTGTTTGTGTACACGAGTAACTGAGCTGTACACTCACATAGTTATTTGCCTGTAACATCTGAGCGTATATTCTATGTACCAATGTACACAATCACTGAGCTACACAAATCAGCAAGTGTACTCTCTTTCACACAAACATGTGTATTATTATTATTATTATTATTATTATTATTATTATTATTATTCATATACTGCCCTTTATCCAAAGTTTACAGCAGGGTACATGTGTAAAGACAGTGTGTTCAATGTAAGGTTTGAACAAATCTCCCCCCCCCATAGCTGTCAACGTTTCCCTTTTTTAAAGGGAAATTCCCTTATTCCGAATAGGATTCCTCACAAGAAAAGGGAAAAGTTGACAGCTATGCCCCCACCTCCCCCGGGTATATTCTTTATTAAAGCTTTTTCATAATGCAATAAGATTAAATAAACCAATCTAAATGAAAACAGAGGGAGAAAGAGAAAAGAAAACATGGAGTTCTCTCTTAAAGGTAGCTCTTAACCTTTGTCAACCACAGAAAATGGTGGACCTTCCCAGCTCTCACCTGGAAATTTTCTTTTTTTCTGCCAGTCTCTCACTTTGGGAGATCTTCACTTCCCTGCCTCTCATTGGTTGGTCATTCTACCAACCAATCACCACCTTCACTTGTGTGTGATCCTTGGACCTCAATAACAGCCCAGAGCAGAGGACTCCAAAGAAAAATAAAAAATAAAGAAAAAGATGGAAAGAAAAGAATACTGGAAAAGGAGGGGGGTAAAGAAAAATAAAAGAACTTCTGATTTTCCATCTGTCAGTTACATAAAAGAAATTATTCAAAACATTCACTCTAGGATGACATCCAACTGTTCCAATTTCTGTTAAGCAATATTTCCCCTATCTTCAGACCCAAATGTCTCAAATTCATTTTCCTTTTCACACAAAAGTCTAAAAGAAGTTATCTAATTATTAGTAATGATAAATCTCAGCAATGGTTTTTTTCAAATCAAATGTATCATCTTTGCTCCGATAACTTCAGAACAGTTCCTCCATATTAACAATAACAAACCGTTTCCTGCTGTGCTCGAATGAGTCTCCTATGAAGGTGCAACTAAACTTTTTTGTTCACAGAGGTGCACAGATTGTATACTTGTACAATGTAATGTATGAATACTCCTATACACAGGCAGATCTGGGCAGTAGTGGGATACCAGTCAGTTCCTAATCAGTTTTGATTTTTAACATTACTTTTGAGGAAGTAAAGAAAGTCACTCACATGCACTCTTGAAGAAGAGCACTTCCATACTTCCACTTATCCCACTGCTTTCACCCTGGGAAAACCTACCCTTGTGGTCCCTTTGAACTCAACAGTTCTATGAGTCTATGAAATATCAATTGGGTTTTCTGTGGATTGATGTTTGCTCCTATTCAGCACTAAATAATGGGCTTTCCTGGGGAAAGTGATGGCACAAGCAGCCCTAACTGAAGTCAATAGTTATTCTTCATCTGAACGCTGTTTTATACAAACTTGAAATGAAATCTCAAAGATCATTGCCAGCACCCTAATCATCAATTCTGTTTATGGATTTTTCAAACTAAATTGTGCATTTTGCCACATGCACCTCCAAAGTGTAGTGTACAGTATGCTTGGTTAGTGCCCTCTTGAAGATATGCAGGCATCGCAAAATAGAACACACTCCTTTGCGTGCTCAGGAATATCAATAGATGTTGCTTCTTGCTTGTTCCTTTACCACCCAGTGTTGTATGCAGCCAGGTCCCAGTTCTACAGGCCTCAGCTGAGCTGCAGGGAACCCATTTGACATTAATGGCAACAAATAACTCTACCAAGATCTCAACAGGATTAGCAAGTCCCAGAGGAGACTGGCTGGCAACCCTCTCTGATTCACCCAGAAAATTCTGAGCAAGCCTTCCTTTCTCCCTTCATTACACCTTAGATCTCAAATTTCCCTCTGGGGATGGCCCTTTTTCCCTTCCACGTTGGAAAAAGCACGTGCTGAACTTCTACCTAACATGATGCTAATGTCAGAAGACCTTTAGGAAGATTAAGGATCGTAATTGCCCTTCTGGCTATTTCCCTTTGGATCTGCCCTTTCTACATTGAGTGTGCTTGATTTTTATCTGCGCTGGAAAGGGGAGCCTCATAGAATGCTTTCCAGTGCTCTCATTTCATCCATTCAACCCTCCGTTCGGCATTAGAGCGGTGTTAGAGTTCAGTTCTTGGCACCTTCAGGTAGAGCTGGGAATGTCCCCAGTCCACAACTGGCATTACTAGCAAGATGAACCAATGGTCATGCTCAGTATAAAGCAGCTTGTTGTTGTTGTTGTTGTTGTTGTTTAGTTGTTTAATCGTGTCTGACTCTTCGTGACCCCATGGACCAGAGTACGCTAGGCACTCCTGTCTTCCACTGCCTCTCGCAGTTTGGTCAAGCTCATGCTGGTAGCTTCGAGAACACTGTCCAACCATCTTGTCCTCTGTCGTCCCTTCTCCTTCTGCCCTCTATCTTTCCCAACATCAGGGTCTTTTCCAGGGAGTCTTCTCTTCTCATGAGGTGACCAAAGTATTGGAGCCTCAGCTTCAGGATCTGTCCTTCCAGTGAGCACTCAGGGCTGATTTCCTTAAGAATGGATAGGTTTGATCTTCTTGCCGTCCATGGGACTCTCAGGAGTCTCCTCCAGCACCATAATTCATAAGCATCAATTCTTCGGTGATCAGCCTTCTTTATGGTCCAGATAAAGCAGCTTCCTAGCTACTTATTTCCAAAGCAATGAGCTCTCATGGTGGTGCAGAGTGTGTAATCAGTGAATTTGGCATTCATTGACCATGATATGAGAGCTGTAAAGCATGCATCCCGGTAGGGATATGTAGAGATGGGGAAGAATCAACAGATGGAGGAAACTGATGCAGAGCATGATTTAGAACTTTAATGTTATTAATACAGTGGTACCTCAGTTTTTGAACACCTCCGTAGTTGAAGGTTTCGGAACTCAAACGCCAAAAACCTGGAAGTAAATGCCTCGGTTTTCGAACACACCTTGGAAGTCGAACAGGAAACACAGCTTACGTTTGCGGTTTTCCATATTGAGGCTTCTGCTTTCAGGTTTTCAAACATTTCAGAACTCGAACAAACTTCCAAAATGGATTGCGTTTGAGAACCGAAGTACCACTGTATTGCACATTTGGAAGCAACAGGATGAATAAAAACAGACTCTGTATTGAAATACAGATTGTCCAGTCCAAGTGCACTCAAAGACAATACAGAGTTGTTTTACCATTCCAGTGTACAGTGGTACCTCAGGTTACATACACTTCAGGTTACAGATTCCGCTAACCCAGAAATATTGCTTCAGGTTAAGAACTTTGCTTCAGGATGAGAACAGAAATCGTGCTCTGGCGGCACGACATTAGCTAAAGTGGTGCTTCAGGTTAAGAACAGTTTCAGGTTAAGAACGGACCTCTGGAACGATTTAAGTACTTAACCCGAGGTATCACTGTACAAGTAAATAATTATGCTTAATCATTTTTCAAGAGAGATCCCACTTGGACTGGAAAACCAATGGAGAACAAAAGACAAATCCTGAAGAATCAGCCCAAAAGTCCATCTCGTGAACTTATTAAGGGGCAAGGATCTACCTTTGTGTATGTCTGTGTGCTTATGTTTTAAAAAGCTGTGCACATTGATGGCATAATCAGAATCGTAACACTGCTGGGCACCCCACCCCCCGAAAAAAAGAAATTTGCAAAAAGGCTCTAAATAAATCATTTGACGCTTGTATTATTAGACATTCAGGTGACTGGTGATTCCTTTATTCCCACGTTGTGAGAGCATTAATCTTGAGAAAACAGCATTTACCCTTTTTTGGCTCGTACACACATGCACACACAATATATCTATATATGTATGACAGATACCTGGCTTTAAATGTCAGGTTGTATCAAGCTTTCCCCCCCCCCCACCTTTCCTTTTCTTTTTCAACAACGATTGACATCCTGGCATTTTTGAGGGGAGTTGTTTTAATAACAACACCCCCTTCAGAATCCAGAACATGTCATCCCTTTGTGCTAATACATATAATCACTGGGGCAGGTGTTCCCACCTCTCCATATGAAGGAAAGCGTTTGCCAGAATTAAAAACCTGTAGTAAGCAATATAAATTATTTCTCACATGCACCAGCATTTCTTGCTGAGACAAGTGAACTAGAACTGTTTTTAAAACCATATAATTATGTTACTAGGTATCATTTATTAAATCACACTCACTACCCCCACCCTCTCATCTTTCAAGTTCCTCCTGGAAAACACTCTTCTGTTTCAGAGAGGCCGATTGGCCATATGCCTTCCCTTTAAGAAAAATGGTTTTTAAGGTGGAAAGCAAACAAGGAAGGGCTGCCTTAAAAGGTGCATGTGACGGTCAGTGGTGCACTGGAGCAGGAACGGGGGTGGGGGGAGCTTACAGGGGAAGCAATGTTATCATCTACCTGAGAAGTACCATATTTTTTGCTCTATAAGACGCACCAGACCACAAGATGCACCTAGTTTTTGGAGGAGGAAAACAAGAAAAAAAATATTCTGAATCTCAGAAGCCAGAACAGCAAGAGGGATCTCTGCGTGGTGAAAGCAGCAATCCCTCTTGCTGTTCTGGCTTCTGGGATAGCTGTGCTGCCTGCATTCGCTCCATAAGATGCACACACATTTTCCCTTACTTTTTAGGAGGGAAAAAGTGAGTCTTATAGAGCAAAAAATACGGTATTTGCTGTTGTGGCAAATCTGTAGAGATGGAGGAGATCTGGTGTGGCACATGATCCTTTGGTTGAGGAGACTAGGTTTAGACAGCGATTGGCCCGACGTCGTCCAAGGTGCCTTCAGACTGCCAGTATTTTGCAGGAGTGATTTAATCGCACCCCAGAACTTTAGGTTTGTGCGTTTATGTTGGATAAAAATGCCCTGTAACCTTTCAAAAAACAACCAAGTGGGCTTCTTTCAGTTTAGAAGATGATGGGGAAATGCCTTAAAGTGTGGCATGAGTGAATGATCAGCAAGGGGTGTGAAAACCAATGAGGCTAGAAACTGAATTTTCCTTCAGCACTTGTGGTGGGACAGTGCCCTCCTCTACCACACCTGAGAAATGAATGCTCACTTAGGGGGTGCCAGAATGGTTTGGTTGAATGGCTCAGAATCAACGGCTGGAGGGAAGGACACAGCTGCCCGCCCACCCACATATACAGTGGTACCTCGGGTTAAGTATTTAATTCATTCCAGAGGTCCGTTCTTAACCTGTAACTGTTCTTAACCTGAAGCACCACTTTAACTAATGGTGCCTTCTGCTGCCGCCGCGCTGCTGGAGCACTATTTCTGTTCTCATCCTGAAGCAAAGTTCTTAACCCAAGGTACTATTTCTGGGTTAGTGGAGTCTGTAACCTGAAGCGTATGTAACCCGAGGTACCACTGTACATGCACCAGTGACTGGTGTCCAAGGCACTCTGCCTAATGGTTTCCACTATGGGCAAACTTTCCAAATCTAACTCAATCCTATGCTCAGAGCAGCTCACCAGTGTGTGGTTGGGAATGGGCTAGGATGCCGAATTGAAAATTCCAGTTTGCACCGTACTGAATTCTGAAACAGCTTCCATGCTTACTTTTAAAGGACCATGTCATCAGTTACCCAGGGGAGAAAAATTTCATTACTTAACACTTGCTCTGAATAATACTCTACCGAATCTACCAACTGGAGTCATGTTGCAATAACCAGCATTGCTGCAAGTGATCCTGTAGCTGTAGGAGAACCAGGGTAGTCTTTGAGTAAATTCATTTCACTTTACTAAAGCTGCAATTTAGACATTCTGGGACATCCAGATGGGAGTTCTCTGTTCTTACATGGTGAACCACAGAAGGGTTAGTTGCAGGAAAGTCATGAAGCTTTTCCCTGGAGGCTACCCACCTTAACACTTCTTATACTAATATCTCTGCTGACTGTGGCACTGTGTGGATATTGAGTAATATCACTGGCACTACTAGGAATGACACTTAGGTTTACAAGGTAGGATGGTATGTGCTGGCACAGTGACAGGAGCACTCTAGGGATGGCAAATCCACCCTGCTATGATGCTGTTCATTGCCATGGGCCAAGTGAGTAGGTGGTGCGGAGCTTCCTTGCTCCATGATAGTCAAAAGGTACATGAATCTGCTCAAGTCCGAGGCCTTTTATTGCTCATCTCCTTCTCTAACCATTTCTTGTGCACTACTGCTATGGTGATGATAGTGCTAGATGATATACTGTTGTTGTTGTTGTTTAGACATTTAGTCGTGTCCGACTCTTCGTGACCCCATGGACCAGAGCACGCCAGGCACTTCTGTCTTCCACTGCCTCCCGCAGTTTGGTCAAACTCATGCTGGTAGCTTCAAGAACACTATCCAACCATCTCGTCCTCTGTCGTCTCCTTCTCCTTGTGCCCTCCATCTTTCCCAACATCAGGGTCTTTTCCGGGGAGTCTTCTCTTCTCATGAGGTGGCCAAAGTATTGATATACTGTAGCCTGCGCCAAAGAGCCTGACCCAATGAGCTTCCCAAGGTCTAAAGCAGTCTAAAGCAGCAATATGGAGCCTGTGGTCCTACAGAGGTTGCTCAACTCCAACTTCCATTAGGGATGATGGGAATTGTAATCCAGTAGCATCTGGAGGGCCACCAGTTCTGACCCACTTCTGGCCTAGACAGCCCTCTTGGGGAGGTAACAAAGGATGGATTTGAGCAAAAGTCTTATCTAGTCCAGCATCCTATATACCACAATGGTCTACAAGATGCTTTTGGAAAGTCCACAAGTAGGATACAACCCACTCCCCAGCAACTGCTGTAAAAAGTCCTGTGCTCTATCCTCTACTCAAATTGGGCACTCCTTACAGGCTGTGGTGAGAGATTGCCCAAGCACAAATCTCTTGCATATCACCTGGTTTGGTTGTCTTTCCTCATCCCTTTGTGTGAAATCCTTTTAACTGGAGAATCCAGGACCTTGTATAAGCTATGGCCCTACTCCAATATCCTGGTTTTTCAGGGTGGCTAGAGGAGAAGATCAGGAAAGGGGAAGTCAAGAGTGAGGAATAACATTTTGTCTTCCTGCAATTTCTGGAAGTTAGCTGGAATATTATCTGGGCATACATGCATTCGATTTCATCTGCACAGACCATTTCAAACGCTCTGTCTCTGTATGTACAGATCTGCTTGTGGAAGGTGGAACATGGGCACTGGTGGTTGGGGTGGTGGCAAGGTATGCCGTGTTTTGGAGAGTGAATAAAGTAAGTCTGATTCAGCCCAATAACGTGAATTCTTGCAAAATATTAAGAGAAGCTTCTTGTGGGCAATAGCTAGCTTTTGGGTGAGGGTTTTCTTTCTCAGTTTGATTTCTTAACACCCTTTAGCAAAGAGATTTGTTTGAATTCACCTCCATCAATTTAATGCTACACTTCGGATCAGTCTACTTTGTGTTAAGATTCCTGCTCCATGTTTGCAGTCATGAGATTGTTGTCTATCACATGACGGTGTATGTTTTCATTCCACAGTGTGGGAAGTGACGGAGACAGGATGTTTGTGTTACTGTGTTCCATGAAGTGGGGCTATTGTCCTTTGTTCTTTCATTCTTTCAGAATGCTCCAAGTGTATTATATGTAAATAAAGTAGATTAGCCAAAATGCAGTGCTATTGGTTCTGTTACACAAACTGCGAATACTCTGCAGGATCCCTAAGTGTGCTAATCCCTTTTGGCATCAGTCGGTGTGATGTTCGGGCTGAAGAAAGCTTTTGAAGCTCCCGAACGATCGACCAGGAGGGAGAGAACATGCAATTTGGGCATGTGTCTCTGCCAGGGTCCTACACGAGAGTAGGACGCTCCTAACACTTTGAAGCCTATGAGGCTTAGAAAAACAAACAAACAAACAAACCATCCTATCAGTTGTCTATCGGGACTTTTGTCCCAAGTCTCATTGATCTCTTTGTATGGGTGTGTGGGTGCCTGTGTGGTTTTTGATGTGATCACAGCTGGGGGAGGGAAGAGTTAAATTTCCCCTGCCTGTGCAATGCAAGCAAGTACATGTACCCAAGTGGCATCTGTATTTATACAAAGCAAGGAGATTGGCATAAACAGTGGTGCACAGAGTAAGCCTGCAACAGAAGGGTACTCCTAGCCAGAAGAAGAAAGGGCCCAGTCTCTACTCCAGGAAAGTCCTACTGGAGTGTAGGGAAATTGCACTAAAGGATCGCCACCCTAGAGGCAATATATAGTCTCTGCTGCCAGAACCTCAGCAGGGAGCGGGCAGAGGGGAATGTCACTTCTGTGAAGAGTGAGCAGCCCTTGCAGCTACTAGCGAGGGGAGAGCAGGCCTGAGGTGCTTGCTGGCTTCCAGTAAAAACTGAGAGCAAAAAGCCAAGCTAGGCTGCTACCCTATTACTTTCCGGTGACAGCAGGCTTTTCCTGGCGGCTGATGGGGATGCTGCACTCCACTCCGGGAAGAGCCTGGGCAGTCGGTGCCGTGATGGATAGCACCCCGTCGGGAGACAGGGCCGAGGTGATGGCTGCCGGGTCAACCCCCTTGGGGATCATGTAGCGGTGCTGGAACTCCCGGGAGATGTAGTTGTGCTCATCCGGCCGTTCCTTATGCTTGGCATGAACTTTGATGTATTCCCCAATCACCTTCACGCTCATCTCTTCAGGTGAAAAATGCTTCACGTCCAACAACACAGAGAACTTGTCTTTGTCCATCTTCACCTCCGAAAGCCCCGTGTCCGGTATCTGCGGCATCTGCAGGCTGGGCGTACGCATGTAATAGGGGCTGAGAGTGGCCGGGAACAGGTCGCTCTCAAAGAGCCCTTCGCCGAACCTCTGGTCGAGAAGATGCGGCGGGAAGAGCGACGGGAAGGCCGAAGAGAAGCCCAGGGGCCGCCGCATCCAGGGGTGGTGGATGGCGATGTCCATGGCGAGGAGAGGAGAAGGCGGGTGAGCAGCCGGAGACGCGCACAACACAGACCGCGGCCAGGGGAGTGCACCCCAGTGCAATGCAATTCCAATGAATATAGAAGGGAGGGCAGCATCTATTTTTGTGTTGTTTTAAATAAACCCAGCATTGCTAACCATGCTGTTAAATAGCATCTCGTCCCATCCTTATTCTGCTACATCCACAAGGGGCTCAGTAGCCCCTGATGAAGAATGGCTTAGGCTCAAAAAACACATCAGGGCTTGCTATTTTCTGTTAAAGATATTTGATACCGTCTTCCTGAGAAACCTTTTCTCATTGCTTTTGATAACGTGCATTCAGCCTCCCGGCTTATCCTGCCTTCTTAAAAACCTGCCTGTTGTTAATTTGTAAATTATCAGATCAGGAGATGAGCTAGCATGCAGTAATATGTATTTGATTGGGAGATGAACCCTGGAGCTGGAGCAACAGTCATATAGTCCCCTCTTTCTTGGAGCTCGTCTCATTCTTTGTAGGTGGTCTTTTATTTACAGCCTTATAGTCAGTGGCAGCACAGCAAAAACAACTAATGGAGTCCCGTGGCATCTTGAAGGCTGCTGTATTTATTCTGGCCTATGTTTTCATGAGCCAGAGCCCACTTCATCAGATACATGAAAGGACACTCTCAGCATGTATAGAAGAAAATGCAAAGTTTCACCTTACAAAATACGTAAAACCAAAAAGGTCAAACAGTGCAGGGAAAGCTAGCAGTAGGTAGGGATGAGGTGGAAAGGTGTTTAGCATACCATCCAACAAATCTCTGATGAAAATAGGAACGTCCTATTCAATAATACTAATACTAATTATTATAATTACGGTATTCCCTTCCCATCTGACTGGGTTGCCCCAGCCACTCTGAACAACTTCCAACATATATAAAAACATAATAAAATGTTAAACTTTAAAAAAAACTTCCCTATACAGGGCTGCCTTCAGATGTCTTCTAAAGGTTGCATAGTTACTTATCTCCTTGGCTCGTGGGTCACATAACTCCATACCCTCCAACATTTATCTGATGAAAATGGCTTCTGTAAATCTGGAACTGTCCCTGGAAAATGGGGATCAGAAAATAGGTCTGATTTAGTTTTTATTCATTTAATTTATGTATTCTCCTCACAGAGCCCCAATTCCCAGAGTTCACTGAGAAGTGGAATTAACTGTTAAACCACCCTCAGAATTGTAATTCTGTGATAGGAATAGGGGTTTCCTAAAAACTCAGAACACCCTTTACAAGCTACACTTTCCAGGATTTTGCAGGAGGAAGCCGTGACTGTTTAAAGTGGCACCATAGTGGTTTAAATGTACAGTGCAGATGGCGCATAAGAGAGATCACAACGAGTTACATGTATATAGGAACAGGATGATAGGAGAATACAATGATGTAGAGTTCATACAAATTTCCACATGGAAAGGACTTCTGTGCCGGAATCCTGTGCTGTGTCAGATAACACTCCTGAAAACATCGCAAAATTGCCACAAAACAGGGGCGCCCTCAGTCCCTCATGGATTGACTTTAATATCCTGTATAAACTATGTGTATATGAACACACATGTACAAGAGGGGTGGATTTCCACATACAAGTCTGGAACAAGCTCCCCTGGCATTCTCTGTTATATTCCTGGGTTTAGAAAGGGGGAAAAAATATTATGGTTGTCTAATTAGATCAGGCGTTTGGACTCTGAATTCCATCCCGGTATGAGGAAGATGAAAACAATAGCATGACCACGAGGTATATTTCTCTTACAGAATGAGGTTACACAGATAGTACCAATGCCCACCATATTTGCGATAACAAAGGCAGCTTCTGGGGGAGTTTTGTTAGCGCCGCATAAGCTTCAGTGCCTCCCTGGCCGATGACACTGATTTGGACAGAAAACACTAATTCAGTTCTTGCCAGCAGAGCTGCTTGTCTGTTTGATTACATTAGACTGACAACTGGTTCTCAGTGTCACTGTCACGAGCACCGTTTCCAGACGTGGCGCAGCAGAGCGTGAATTTGGCTGCATCGCACACGACGCTCATTTAATTATTTAATTCCACACACACACACCCCAGCACACCCTTCCGCTTTGCAGTTAAAGATGCAGAAATGGTCAGCTCAAGATCCTTTAAAATTATTATTATTATTATTATTATTTATTATTATTACAACAAAACATTCCACTCTTTTAGCCAAGCCTTCATCTACCTATATTCATCATGCATGTTTGGACGTTGTGCAGACAGCCTTGTTTTTTTAAGGCATCACGCAAAAAATGCAAAGTACCGCTGACTAATGCATCTCATCAGTGCAAGGATTTCTGCTTGCACAATGTGACTTCTCCCCTCTCCCTCCTCCTGTGTGCCCCCTAAATCCATTCTATGGTTTCTTGGGCATGCATGGGGAGGAGAGTGGGGGAGGAGTTTAACTGAGCAAGTGAAAATCCTGGTGCTGACGGAATGTGCTAGTTAGATACGTAAAGGTAAAGGGACCCCTGACCATTAGGTCCAGTCGTGGCCGACTCTGGGGTTGCGGCGCTCATCTCGCTTTATTGGCCAAGGGAGCCGGTGTACAGGTCATGTGGCCAGCATGACTAAGCCGCTTCTGGCAAACCAGAGCAGCGCATGTAAACGCCGTTACCTTCCTGCCGGAGCGGTACCTATTTATCTACTTGCACTTTGACGTGCTTCCGAACTGCTAGGTTGGCAGAAGCAGGGACCGAAGAACGGGAGCTCACCCCGTCGCGGGGATTCGAACCGCCGACCTTCTGATCGGCAAGTCCTAGGCTCTGTGGTTTGACCCACAGTGCCACCCGCGTCCCTTTGCTAGTTAGATACCACCTAATAAAAAATAACAAATTAGTTATTAATTATTATTATTATTATTATTATTATTATTATTAATTTATTACTATAATAATTTCATAGTTAGACCAGAGCCGGGGAACCTGTGACCCTCCAAATGTTTGATGGACTCCGACTTACACATGCCCCATCTGGCACTGCCATTGGCCCCAGATGATGGGAATTGCAGGGTCTTTTGCTTGTTTGCTAAAAAAAATTATGCCACCATAGTTAACGCAGACAATTGAAAAAATGTGCATTTTGGTATTAGTTAGCTGGTGATTTGTACTTTTAATATTTGTGGGCTTTTTGTGGTGTATATGTAAGTGTTGCAAACTTTTGATTTAAAAAAAGGAAAAAAGAAATTGTGGCATATAAGTGGTTTTTAAAAAAATAAATGCATAAAACAAATAAAGGACTGTATACAGACGTATTTTATATTGGTCAATCCATACTAGTCATGATGGTTATATAGAGCTTCCATGTTCAGAAGCAGCATACAACTTTATACGAATTGTGGGGCTGTGGGGGAAGGAACAGTATGGAGGGCAGTTATTTTTTCATGGCCTGTGTGTGGCTTAGGTTGGCCACTGTGGGAAGCAAGTGAGTCAGCGTGGGGTAGTGGTTAAAGTGTTCATTGGGTGACCTGATAAAATGGCAAGAACTATGTATGTCACCTTGAGCTCATTGTAGGAATGGTCAGCTATAAATGTTAATAATAATAATAATAATAATAATAATAATAATAATAATAATAATAATAATAATAATAATGCTGGATTAGCTGAATCATTTGCCCTGAGGTCTTCTAATCTTCTTAAGTCCTTCAGTGCAATTCTGAATTATATCATTAAACAGGTTTAACCACTCTGCCTTTACCCTTAGGGATCCTGGCATTTTTAGTCTCATATAGTTGTGCAGCGATTCCTTTGCTGGAAATCGATTGTCTGGCTGTTTTGCAGAACAGCAAGTACAATAATACCTGTAGAGGCAAAGCCATGACAGTTAAAAAAACAAAACAAAACAAAAAAACAAAACAAAAGCAGCTTATGTCTGTTGTGTAGACAATGCCCTTTGTTGTGCAGACATGCCTGTGGGCCAAATCGAGCACCTGAGGTAATTTTATCCAGCCTCTGGCATTCAAAGCAAATTGTAATCAATGCTTGCAAAATGTTTCCCCACATTTCCATTAGTGGGAGGGAAAAAAAAAAGCTCAGTGGTGTTTTTTTATTTATGAAAAAAAAATCCTGTTGTGAGAATTACAGAGTTTTCACACTTTAATGTCATAATGGTTGTCAAGAGCTTTTCCAGACCCGATTCAAAGAGCTCACATTAGTGCTTAAAATCCTAAACTACTTAAACCCCAATTATCTGAAATGCCTCCTTCTTCAGAAGAGGAGGCCAAAGCCCTCAGAAGCTTGGGAGATGGTTGTTGCCCAGGAGAGGACATCCTTTGTGGCAACTCCTGAGTGGTGGAAATCCGCACCACGAAAAGAGAACCTGGGAATTCTCCTTCACTAGGCAATTTTTGGTGAATGCTGAAAACGCACCTCTTTCCCCTCACCTTTGACACTTGTAATCTGTTTTAAACTGTTTCTAGTTTAAACTGTTGTGTTTTAAGTTGTTGTCACCCACCCTTGGTCCTCAGGGTGATGAATGGGTAATAAATCATCACCATCACAAAGTGGTACCTCAGGTTACACACGCTTCAGTTTACATATGCTTCAGGTTACAGACTCCGCTAACCCAGAAATAGTGCTTCAGGTTAAGAACTTTGCTTCAGGATGAGAACAGAAATCGTGCTGCGGTGGCGCAGCAGCAGCAGGAGGCCCCATTAGCTAAAGTGGTTGTCACGGAACTGCCATCAGTGCCGGAGGGAGAGAGAGGGCTCCAGTGGGATCCCAGAGAGCGTCCCGGGATTGGGAGAGGCAGCCCATCTTCTGGGGAAGGGAATCAGCTCAGCTCCAGTGGAGAAGGGGGGCAGATGGGGGAATCTGAGAGGGAGTCACATGACTCCTTGCCGGGGACCAGCGGGGGGAGGAAGGGTCCTCCGCTGCCTACGCCTTCCTTGCGCAGAAGGCTTCCGCGCAGGGAGAGTAGGAGGAGACTGGGCGTGAAAGAACTTCTTTGCTGGAAGAAGTTTAAGAAACGCCCACTGACAGATTCTGCCAGCGACTGAGCCAGCCACGGGTGAGTGGCTGTCTGGACAGAAAAGGTTCACTTAGGCAACCCAGCCAGGTGTGGGCACCGGCTTACGCACGAGCAACCCCTTGAACCATTACAGTGGTGCTTCAGGTTAAGAACAGTTTCAGTTAAGTATGGACCTCCGTACTTCATAATAGCGGAATGTTGAATTTAACCCACATTTGATGCAATTTTGTATGGACTTGCATTTGGGTGGTGCATGGTCTATACAACGGTCATACTATTGTGCTGGATGACAACCAGCATTGCCATAGCACTAAGACTGAAGATTTTTACCATGCCTCACCCTAAAGCATGGGTAAGCAAACTAAGGCCCGGGGGCCGGATGCGGCCCAATTGCCTTCTAAATCCAGCCCGCGGACGGTCTGGGAATCAGCATGTTTTTACAAGAGTAGAATGTGTGCTTTTATTTAAAATGCATCTCTGGGTTATTTGTGGGGCATAGGAATTCATTCATTATTATTTTATTCAAAATATAGTCCAGCCCCCCCACAAGGTCTGAGGGACAGTGGACCGGCCCCCTGCTGAAAAAGTTTGCTGACCCCTGCCCTAAAGTGATCGATTGCACAGGCCTTTTGAGAGGTAGAGAAATAAAACATCATCACAAAATATCAGAAAGAGATAGGAGGGGAAAGGATGTACATTGGACTAGCCCTACTAATAGGGCAGCAGGTTTTTGAGTAAGACAGAACACTTTTTCTGGCGAGAAGAACCTACCATAATTAGAGACATACTATTTTTCCTAATTTTCATTTTTCATAGGATTGAGTTACTTGGAGATTATTGTAAATACCATATTTTTCGCTTTATAAGGCGCACCAGACCATAAGACGCACCTAGTTTTGGGAGGAGGAAAACAAGAAAAAAAAAATCTGAATCTCAGAAGCCAGAACAACAAGAGGGATCGCTGTGCAGCGAAAGCAGTGATCCCTCTTGCTGTTCTGGCTTCTGGGATAGCTGCGCAGCCTGCATTTACTCCATAAGACGCACACACATTTCCCCTTTTTAGGAGGGGAAAAGTGAGTCTTATAGAGCAAAAAATACGGTAAGTGGTAGATACGTTGTTGAAATATTTTTTTAAAAATGCATTTCCTTTGCTTGAATTGCATTTAGATTGCTGGAACCCAGCCTAGTTCAGTCTCTTGCCCTCTTCAGCCAGAGAACTGCGCTTTATGCTGCTTACAGTACACCAGCATCAAATGTTCACTTTGCTGAATTAAATTAATTAGCAATAACAGCAAACATCTCGAGAAGGCTCCTCAAAAATCATCAAGGGCATTCCTAAATTAACCTGCTGCTCCAAAAAAGTTTTGGCGCTCATAAGCCAAGACGAGTCAGCCAATTTTATATTAACGTTCCCATGATTTTACATATCTAAGATGTAGCACCAGCTTAAAATTGTACAAGGCAGACTTTACTTGTCTCCTTAAAACATCCTTTCCCAGGCTAATCATACCTGCGAGGCCCTCTCTTGCCAAGTCTTCACAATTTTAACACAAGTCTCATGATGATTAATATTTTATTTACTTATTGAAAGCCCAAGGTGATATATAAATCTACTTTTCCACGTTACATTTGAGATCCATGGCTGGAGCGGAGCTGAGGCGCCAGCGAAAGGTTTTTAACTCATTCCCCCTCCAGTTTTCCCAATCTAATCACTAATGGGTGATATAATGGGTGGGAAAAGGGACATCAGGGGCACAATAAGTGTTTTGGGAGAGGGAAGAAACATTACAAGGGGCAGGGTGGGACTTGGAGAAGCCACACTATTGTTCCCTTCATCCTCCTATGCATAGCTGTCAACTTACAGATTTGAAAATAAGGGGCCAGCAGCCTCGAAAATAAGGGATCAGCAGCCAAAATAAGGGATTTTCCGGGCACAGGTATGTTCAACTTCTGAGCCCCTCTGAGCCAAAGGCAGAAAGCCCAGCCAGCAGCCAAACAAAGCCTCAACAGTAAGGGATAGCAGTGGGACATGGCACTGGGATAAGGGACTGTCCCGCCAAATAAGGGACGCTTAACAGCTATGCTCCTATGGTGCTGAGGGTCTACGGTTTTCCAAGGAGACCTTCCAAGGGATAACAAAGATGAAGGCTTCTGGGCTGGCTTTATCATTAGGCAGAGTGAGACAACTACCCCAAGCAGCAAATGCTGGAAGAGCAGTAGGGGCAGCCCCTCCGGCTGTTTATCTCGATTCCCCTGGCCACATTGTTTTGTTGGAGGGCAGAGGTGTGCGTTCCATGTTGCCTGTCCTATGGCCCCATAACAAGGCATGCAGGAGGAATCCACTCAACTTTGTATTGCAAAGTGGACTCACCTGATCTAATCCAGGCAGGTCATGACCCGGATCTGTCTATCATCTATCTATCTATCTATCTATCTATCTATCTATCTATCTATCTATCTATATCTATCTATATCTATATCTATATCTATCTATCTATCTATCTATCTATCGATCGATCGATCTATCGATCTATAAATTTTAAGTTTTTCAAAAATTTATGAACATACAACTTACAAAAACACAAATCACATATATTTCTAATACACACATATTTGACTTCCCTCCCTCTCCTTTGTGGTATCTTTTTACCTTTTTCATTTTTATGCTGCATTTTCCACATTACTCCATTTTTAAGTTATAATTTAGTTCCCCTTAGTAATATGTTTGGCTGCTTGTTTTGCGTTAACCCTGCTAATGAACTTGTTTGCATACATGGATTTTTCAAATATTCCACAAATTTCTCCAAATCTTTAATCTCCTCCTCCTCCTTCGTTTCTTATTACACCTGTTAGCTCTGCCATTTTGGCCATTAATTTGACTAGCCACTCTTCCTTGGTTGGTACTACATCTTTTTTTCCATCTCGGACTCTGCAGACCTGCACATGGTCTGAGCTTTGTGCACTGCCTCCATTCCTCTAAAAACATATCCATTTAAACCAGGGGCCAGCAAACGTTTTCAGCAGGGGGCCGGTCCACTGTCCCTCAGACCTTGTGGGGGGCCGGACTATATTTTTTTTGGGGGGTGAGAACGAATTCCTATGCCCCACAAATAACCCAGAGATGCATTTTAAATAAAAGCACACATTCTACTCATGTAAAAACACACTGATTCCCGGACGGTCTGCAGGCCGGATTTAGAAGGTGATTGGGCCAGATCTGGCTCCAGGGTCTTAGTTTGCCTACTCTTCAAAATAGGGCAGCCAGCAACCCACGGCCTGGTGAAGCAAGTAAGTGGGGCTTCTTGCCACCACACCCTTTGAGCGGGAATACAGCAGAACTCCCTGGAAACAATGGAACTTGATGGCATTCTGGCTGCATTCACATGTCAGTTTATTTCCCCATTTCCCAATTAATTTACTTGTTATATTTGAGCTTGCACACAATGTAAAAGCCACTTCTGAAAAACTCATGGAAGGTAGTGCGCACTTTGTGTTCTTTTTAAATGCTATTTGATTCCAGAAAAAAAAATCCATTGGCCCATCCCTTGACCCACATAAATGTGGGATTAAAGTAATTTATTTATTTTTATTTCTATACTGCCCTATATCCGAAGGACTCAGGGCGGGTCACATAAAATATCAAATACATAAAATCAAAACAAAAACAACCCAATAAAAAATCCCCCCAAAGAACCAGCATTTTTGAAAGGGTATAGGATGTAGATCAAGTCAGGCAAAGGCCTGGTTAAAAAAGGTTAAAAAGTAATGAAACTGAGGGCGACCCAATGACATTTGTTTTTGTATCACACCACAACCATTGGTGTGAAGGGAATTTAGCAAAATATATGAGTATGTCAACCCAAAAGGCACAACACCCACAATTCCCAGAGTTCCTTGTGAAGAGGTATTGATCGTTAAACTACTCTGGGAATTGTAGCTCTGAGATGGGAATCAGGGTCTCCTCACAATTCTCAGCACCCTTAACAAACTACAGCTCCCATGGGGAAAGCCATGACTGTATAAAGTGGGATCAAAGTCTTTTAAATGTATTGCGCCAAGACAGACACAATGGGAAATTTGGTCAGGGTTTTACTCGGAAGAGTACTTAGCATAACGATTGAGCATTCCAGGTCTTGATGCCAGCACAACTGGCCCAATCTGATGCATCAGTTCTTTTCTGCCAGCCTCTTCAAAAATCCCCGATCCTGCAAATAATCAGACAGAGGACTCTTGTTCAGTGGGAAAGTCTCAAGAACCTCAGATTGAGCAGCGCCTCTCAGACGCTGCTTTGTTTCTTTTTGCCAAGTGAAAATAGTGATCTATGACTTTATCCTCTGGTTCCCACTTAATGAGTCAGGTAACAACCACCAGCTCTCTAGTCAGCAGAATTCAGATCCTCTGCTAGAAAAGCACACACACACACAGGTATTATATGTTACTAACCTAGCTAGTGCAAAGTTCAGCAATTAGCTTGATATTGGATGAACTTACACTTTTATTGTAGGATTGGAGATTCCACAGTTTGTTTGTTTGTTTAAGCTTAAAATTGCAAGACATTGGGAAAGTCACTGGAGAACACTGGTTAAATTGCAGGGGGTTCAACTAAATGACCCTGGGTGTCCCTTCCAACTCTACAATTCTATGACTGCAGCCTTGTCTAAGACAGTGGTGTGGAACATCAGTGGTAGAGGCCGAATAAAGCCACTTGGTAGTGTCCCTAGGCCACATCTTCTCCATAGGCCACACCCTCTCCCAGATTCTAAGGAATGGCAAAAAAGTAGGGGGGGGGGTAAATTCCAAAATTATAAAATGTAAAGGCCTAGTCCCAAAAATCAAGATGACACATCTGGGGCAAGAAATTGAGAGCTAATGTAGCCTGTGCACATGCAAACACAACATTTTGTCAACCACGATAAAAAAGTTGTTACAGATTTTTATTTGCTGCAGCTGTAAGTTATTTAATTATTTTATGGTTATAGTTGCTGATTCATTTTGTATTTTATATTATTATTTTATCATTACTCTATATTAATAAATAACAGCTTAGTGGTGATAAGCAGAATAATAGTGGCTGTGTGAGGGACATGGAAAATTTGGCAGATGTACACAGTGGGATTCTAATATCACCATTTTTTTCAGCAATAAGGAAACCTCAATTAAAGCTCGGGGTTTAAAACCGCTTTGAGTTTTTTGTTTTGTTTTTACAGACAAGCTGTGCATAAATCTTACGAAATTAATAAATATATTTATTTCAAGGGAGTTAGTTCATACAATTCCTATTAAAAAAGGAGTAGTACAATGATGTAGGTCAAACAATGACTGCTTAGCAACAATGGTTATACATCCCTAGCAATGGTGCTGCCGGTAGAGTGTTGACACTTTAGAGGTGTCTCTGCATTTTGTTGTATAACTTTCTTTAGAAATGTCTGATCGGTTTACTTCAAAAAATAAAATTAAATTAAAGCTAATTGTCTGAGGGCTGTGGTACAAGGGGTCCAATACTGATGTACCACCATCTACCCAACCCTCCAACATTCTAACAAGGGAGAGGACCAGAACTGCAAAAGCCTTATTTGTTAATGCCACCCTCGGGGGGGGGGGTACATGGAGAAAGAACAGGGACTTAAAAAAAGAAAATCCAGTGCCATATCATATCCTCTCTTCCCTATATTGCTTCCCACATCCATGATTGCACAAACAGGGAACACAAAGAAGCATTCCGAATTCATGCGCTCTGCGCTGTGCCATGGTGCCAAGCGGTTTGAATGGTTTGCAAAACTTCCAGAGCTCTATTAGGTGATTAGCCTATCTTTGGGAAGCTGAGAGCCACGCTTTCATAAAGGCATTGTCTTCCATTTTTGAGAGCCTCTCCTCGCCTTCTTATTGCACAAAAGGCAGAACAATGCTCCACTCCTCCGCTTCCCAGAGTGAAAGATGCACGCACACTGCATTTGAAAGCAGGATTTAGCAACTCCAACGTGGGCGACTCAAATCCACCCATTAAAATGGAGCTCTCTGATCTGGAGTCAGATAACTGCTGCTCCTAGTGGGCCAGCTGCCAAATCCAATTAAGTTTTGCATAACATGCATCTTTGGTGATCTTGATTTATTAGCTCTGTTTGAAGAAGGTAATATAAAAAAAGGTTTGGTTGATCATGTCTCCCATGTAAGGAGACACAGTACGTCCTTCAACTTGCTAGTGTACAGGACACTGAGACTCTGATTTGCATGGCTTGGCATACCACGGGAGGGGCGGGGATGCGTGGAACGATAGCCCAACCCAACTCAACTCAACTCAACTGCATTTTCCTTGGATGCTTTGTACTTTCTGAAATCCCCTCTGGCTTGTACCTGTGGCTGGATCTTATGCAAGGCCACCCAAGTTGGGGATCTCCTCACCCAGCTCTCACCCCTCCCTCCCTCTCTCTAGCACATCAACACATGGGCCGGTTATAATCTGGTCATAGAAGCATCCACCTTTGGGCACCACAGGAGATAAAAATTGAAATCTGGAAATAGCTCTTGTTGTTTCAAGTTGGGGCAAACACATCGAGGGATTTGCATGATTCTTGGCCTGTTGCTCAAAGTAGTACCTGAGGATAGGGAGGGTAACTAACTGTGGCCAGCAAAGGATGAGCAGAGGAGAAAGGTGACTTAGAATACAAAGGTGCCTTCCAGACTTCTTTTCCTGCTCCGCATCCAAGAATCGGTTGCAAGAGATTCCAGAATCGTTAAGGTTAGGAATGGGGCCGGACCAGGTGATCAGTTTGAGACGGTCATGCGCAAATTTGTGTTTTCCTCCAAAATGGCCTTGCCCCCTGCCTGCCCCTCAGAACTGATGGATCACATGGGGCTGGGTCTCACAAGTGTCAGCTTTTCCTCCTCCTTGCCCACACTCCAGCACCTGCTATGGGCTGTCCAAGGGAGGAGGCCGACAGCAGCAGTCATGGAGAGGCCATGGAGAGCCAACAGGATGATCCCTCGCAGCAGTTGTTGCAGCTCAGGACAAATGCCAGCTCATCCTTCTCCCTGAGTTCAGTGGAAGCAGCACTGGCAGGAGAAACAGGGACATTCTGAGGTTAATTCAGAAGCTGCGATGGATTTCATGATTCCAGGACTGTCCCTGGAAAATCAGGACACTTGAAGGGTATAAGTCATGTCAAAGTGATATTTCAGCCTGCCATCCTCATTTAAAATGGTGGGTGGCATCCAAACATCAGGAACCCTTGTGCCAAGTTTGGCAATGATACAGAGAGAGGCATCTGAAGCTATAGAGAAGAAACCACCTTCCAAAATATATAGAAGAGGGGGAAAAGGGTGTGGCATGACTCTGGTCCCACCTGCTGCCAGCTCTAACCCTACCCACTGCCAGCATGCTACCCAGCAAATGTGGCCCTCTGGGGAAATAGGATGTTCCCCTAGTATCTCATACTGTTCCAAAAGGTCCCTCAATCCTTAAGAACAACATTCCTTTCCTTCCATCTTATTGTATGTATTTTATAACATTTATATCTGGTGTGCAGAGATAATGAAACCATGCAGTAAGAACAATGCAAAACAATTATACACACAGTCAATTCACACTAATGAATTCAAAGCAATACAGTGATCACACCAACCAGCTCTATGTGCAACCAATATTAATAAGCCAGGAAATGCTTGGTTAAGCAAATAGCTTTTCAGCATGAACCAGGAACACAATGCAGTCTGTGCATGCCTTATTTCTTAGAGGATGCTGAAGGAGGGAAGGGGGACTGGTAGTGCGTACAGAAGATGGACAGAAATGAGATCTCCCATGTTGCAAAAGCAAAGGTGTTTTACAGGTGCAAGCCCACCAAGCGAGACAAGCCATGGACTCTAGATCTGCCTGTTTGGAGCCTCATATTCTTTTCTCCTATTACGCACTGTAATCTTGCAGTACCATGGTTTGCTTCATGGTTCCAGAGATGAAATCATTATGAGAAATGTTGCAAATGCTAGGAAGTCCAAAGCAATAACAAACAGTGTGAGTCCTGCCGGAGCATATTGACAAGCAGTGAATTTGGCATTTAAATAAATAAAATTTGCTATCATTCAGTGCCTTCCCCAGAAGATGTAAAAATTGTTGACAAAATTAAACAAAGCCTCTGCTCGCAAAAAAAGAGAGAGTAAAAGAAATTGGAATGTACATGTTGTACAAACTTTAGAATAGTGTGGCTCCAGGATCAGGGCAATGGCCTGCATCCGGTATTAACAGTGGCCCTATGGAAAGTGTACAAGCATGGCCTAAGTAAAACAGTTACTATCCCCACCCATCGCTGATATTCACTGGAGACAGACTGTCGAGTTACTAATGGACTCTTGGAGAAATTTCATGAATATTATGTTAAAAAATTTAATCAACCTTCATCAAACAGCACCATATGTAAAATACAGAACGATAAGCCAAACACCGTAAAGCAATAAACAAAATTAAGCAAGACTGAACATGATAATATTTTTAAATGCCATAAAAACTCCAGGATACAATAAAATCTTCAATTAAGTGTCAGGGGAAGCAGGTGAGTTAAAAAAAAAAAAACTTTCTTAAAACCCTGAATTGATGGTGCCAGATGTTTATCTTTTGGAAGGGAAATTCACACAGAATTGGATGGCTCTTCCTATTCCATCAGGGATGGAAATTGTGCAACTGTGATTTGCTTCTACAAACAGCTTGGATTTAGACTATCACATACTGACAACAAACTGCTCAGAAAATGCCTCCTGAAATTCTCCCAGGAGTTATCTGGCAAATGATTTCAGATCTGACAACTAAATAAGTGGGAAATCATTATCGGATTTGCCAACAAGCATAGAGGCAAGAGGTGTGAAATAAATGATTGATGAAAAAGTCCCAAAAACTGTGAAGAAGAAGAAGAGGCCAAGCTGCAGACACCAAATCAAAAACTGAGGAGATAAATAGGGCTTGGAGGCGAAGGCAGCATTGATGCAAGAAATCAATGTTTGGGGTAAATTAGGGCTTGTAATAAAATAATTGTGCATGGAGACCTTTGCAAGTGAGTTTTAAAAGGACTGCTCTTCTCAATTAAGAAATTGTTTTCAGCCTGCTGTATTCACACATACATGTTGTCCCTCATCATGGAGGGACAGAGAAATCTTGACCCTCTTCCTTTACCTGGGTTGAGGTGGTGGCTGGTAATGTAGAGGTGCTTCCACCCAACTCAGTTGACATCCTGCCAGCCACCATCAATGGAATGATGCTGACCAAACTCCCCCTTCTACATGCCAAACAGGTGGGTGGAAATTATACTTATGGGTTCCCCATCAGAAGGAGCCATAACAAAAATAACAAAAACAAAACACCAACCAGGCTGTTCCAAGAATAGGGAGGAGGCAGGATCTCAGCCAGACTTGGACAACCCTCAAATAAAAGACATCTTAAAATAGAGGAATGTCCTCTAGTAGACCTTCAATACAGATGACTCTCCTCTGTAAAGCAGGACACATGGCCACCCAAGACTTAATAGACAGGCATATGTATATGCATAAATCAAATATTAGCTCAGGTGTCTTACCCATTTCATGTTTCAACCAAGATGCCTGTACAGTTATGACCTATTCACCTACTTGTTCATCAAAAATAGAGCTGTTTAAAAGTGCAAAGCTGCTCCAAAAATTATGTGGAAAGGTCTTGACTACATTACAGGTGCTAGCCAATCAACACTGTGCACAGCCATATATATTCTCCTGGCAAACTCATAGGGCCATTTGTTTCCAGAATTCAACCCTGGAAAGGAATAGATGTTTTTAAACTGGAGATGATTCACCTCTTCCCCAAGGACAAAGGATGGTGGAAATTGAGCATACACGCAAATGGACTGATAAGCACATATGTATGCCTTGTATTACACATTATGATATATTATAAAATTATAGAATCTTAGAGTTGGAAGGGACCCAAGGGTCATCTAGTCCAACCCCTGCAATGCAGGAATCTCAGCTAAAGCATCCATGACAGATGGCCACTCAACCTCTGCTTTAAATACCTCCAACAAAGGAGAGTCCACCACCTCTCATGGGAGTCTGCACCACTGCTGAACAGCTCTTACTGTCAGAACCCCCCCCAAATGTTTAGTTGGAAGCTCCTTTCTTGCAACTTGAAGCCATTGGTTCGAGTCCTACCCTCCAGAGCAGGAGAAAACAAGCATGCTCCCTCCTCCATGTGACAGCCCTTAAGATATTTGAAGATGGCTATCACATCACCTCTCAGTCTCCTCTTTTCCAGGCTAAACATACCCAGCTCCTTCAAGTGCTCCTCATAAGGCTTAGTTTCCAGACACTTGATCATATTTGTTGCCCTCCTCTGCACATGTTCCAGCTTGTCAACATCCTTCTTAAATTGTGGGGCCCAGAATTGGACGCAGTATTCCAAGTGTGGTCTGACTAAGGCAGCATAGAGTGTTACTATTACTTCCCTTGATCTGGACACTATTGTTCTGTTGATGCAGCTTAGAATAGCATTCGTTTTTCTTCTTCTTTTGATGCTGCATCGCACTGTTGACTCATGTTAAGCTTGTGGTCCACCCAGCGGCGTAGCGTGGGTTGTCAGCACCCGGGGCAAGGCAAGTAATTTGCGCCCCCTAACCCCTAACCTGCCACCGCTGCCAGCTTCTTCTTGCTGCTGCCTGGTCTGGTCTGGTGTGGTTCTCTCCCGTGCTCAGTGCTGCGCTGGGCGGCCGCTGCACTGTCCCTCCCCCACATAGTCCCTCGCTGTCTCTCCACACCGCACGCCTGGCACCCACCCCCTCCACAGTGGGCGGCGACCCAGCAGCTCGGATCGGATTCGCACAGCCAGCTCTGCAGTGAGAGAGAGTGAGTGAGCCAGGTAGGGGCAGAGAGCTGCGAGTGCAAGCGCCCCCCCCCAGATGTTGCGCCCGGTGCGGCCGGCCCCCCTGCACCCCCTACGCTACGCCACTGGGTCCACCAAGACCCCTAGATCCTTTTCACATATACTGCTAGCAAGCCAGGTGCCTCCCATCCTACATTTGTGCATCTGGTTCTTTCCCTGTTAAAATTCATTTTGTTAGTTTGCGCCCAGTTCTCCAATCTGTTAAGGTAATTTTGAATTCTGATTCTGTCTTCTGTGGTATTAGCTACCTCTCCCAGTTTGGTGCCACCTGCAAATTTGATGAGCATCCCCTCAATTCCTTAATCCAAGTCATTAATAACGATGTTAAACAGCAACGGGCCCAGGACAGAACCCTGTGGCACCCCACTTGTCACTTTTTTCCAGGATGATGAGGAATCCATTAATGAGTACTCTTTGGGTTTGGTCAGACAACCAGCTACAAATCTACCTAACAGTTACCTCATTCAGCCCACATTTTACCAGCTTCCATGTGAGAATATCATGGGGGACTTTGTCAAAAGGCTTACTGAAATCAAGATACACTATGTCCACAGCATTTCCCTGATCCACCAAGTTTGTACCGTATTTTTTGCTCTATAAGACTCACTTTTCCCCTCCTAAAAAGTAAGGAGAAATGTGTGTGCGTCTTATGGAGCAAATGCAGGCTGTACAGCTATCACAGAAGCCGGAACAACAAGAGGGATTGCTGCTTTCACTGTGCAGTGATCCCTCTTGCTGTTCTGGCTTCTGAGATTCAGAATATTTTTTTTCTTGTTTTCCTCCTCCAAAAACTAGGTGCGTCTTGTGGTCTGGTGCGTCTTATAGAGCGAAAAATACGGTAATTCCATCAAAACAAGAAATCAGATTGGTCTGGCATGACTTGTTTTTGAGAAACCCTTGCTGGGTCTTAGTAATCACAGCATCCTTTTCTAAATGCTCACAGACCAACTGTGGAATTATCTGTCCTAGGACCTTCCCTGGTATCAATGTCAACCTGGCCTTTCCTTTCCCCCTTTGTGAAGATGGGTTTGTAGGCATCTCACCTGTTCCCAAGAATTCTCAAAGATAATAGACAAAGGTTCTGAAATTACATCTGCAAGCTCAACAGGCCCTGGAGATTTGATTTCATTTAAAGTAGCAAGGTGTTCCCTTACTACCTCTTTTCCTATCTTGGGCTGCAGCTCCCTCCTTACATCATTTATTTTGTTATCACCAGGTTGGGCATCACTTTCCTTTTGGGTGAAGAAAGAGGCAAAGTAGGTGTTGAGTAGTTCCGCCTTTTCTCTGTCACCCAATAGCACTTCTCCATGTTCCCCACACAGAGGACCTACCACTTGCTTGTTCTTCCTCTTACTTCGGACATAGCCGAAGAAACTTTTAAAAATTATTTTTAAGCTCTCTTGCAAGCCTGAGCTCATTCTGAGCTTTAGCCAGCCTGACTCTCCCCTTGCAACTGTTGGCTACTCGTGTATACTCCTCCTTTGTGTGTACATGTGCTGGTCCTGGCCCCCCCAGCCAGAATTTCAGAGCAGCAACTGTAGGAAGACTGTTCCTTAAGCAGCTCCCACATTTGACAGCTTTCCTCTTAGTTGCACTCTGAAAGCAAAGCCACTTCTTCGAAAGCTTCCCTTTTCCATTTAAATCACCCAGTGATCACCTCTGGGGGCAGAGGTGGAATTGCCATGCCCCAAAGCATGCACTTTGGTTCAATAGCCAAGGCAAATTATGTACATTTTCTCTTGAACTCCCAGCTATTTCTGACGCTGGGGAATCTTCTTCCTTCCTTTACTCTGCCTTTGGCACAGCAGAATATCACACCGTTGGGAGTTGTTTCTCTTTTGTGGTTTTATACGAAATGGTTTGGTAGGGATTAGGGCCAATTCATGTAACCAAAGTGCAGAGAGGCTTACACTGAGATTTTAGTCCTGAGGTGGGGCGTCATTTTCATCCAACGGCTACGTTCCCTAGTGGGCAACCTTCCAGGGGCTGCATGTCAGTGGTGGGTGGGGCCAGAAGCAAATGTGGGTGGAACAATGAATGTAAACTTCAGCTTCATACAGTAGGCTGTTCCTCTGCAGACTCTCTCACACAGACACCCCTCTCTGTCCTCTAACCATACATTCAAGAGGCACTATCTGAGTTCAGGGGCACATTCCAGTCAGGTCAAAACACTTAAGGAGGGCACAAGGCAGGGCTGGTGAGGGGTGTGACCTGAGGAAAGAAGATGTAGCTAGGGAGGGAATGTCGTGTGGTGTAGAGAGAGTGTTTTGAGGACCAAACAGAACAGCTTGGAAGGATGCATTTGGTTCCTTCCCCGCCTCTCATTTAAACTGTGATGGAGCAACTGAATGACAGCATTGCCAAGCACTAATCAACCCAATCACAGCTCAACCCACGGCTCTTAACCAAACCAAAATCACACAGTTCTTTCCACACAGATTTCTGCTCTTGCTTAGCTTTCTTAATTTCAACAGCCCCATTTACATGAAAAGCAATTAGTTTGCCGTTGCTGTTGTAAAGAACCGCGAGCTGGGGGAAAACAATCAAGTGCAAATCACTCAGATACCCACCAATAGACAGCGGCGTAGCGTGGGTTGTCAGCACCTGGGGCAAGGCAAGTAATTTGCGCCCCCTAACCCGTGGATTTTAGCACTCGAGTCTCTTCCACTAGAGAGCTGCGAGTGCGAGCGTGCGCCCCCAGATGTTGCGCCCGGTGCGGCCGGCCCCCCCTGCACCCCCCACGCTACGCCACTGCCAATAGACTCCAGTCTGCCTTCTGCCTGCCCCTGATTTTAATCCTGATCAAGTGAGGAACACCAGATACAGGGGGAGACTAAATCTGCTAATATGATCCATCTTCCCCTTCCCTGAGTGTTGGGAGGGTTGTTCCTGTGGGTTTTTGTATCTTTATTTCAGATTTTGTTCTGAGTCATGTGGAAATTGTTCAGTTTGGTTCTGTACTTTTGCAACATTGCAATTATGCATTTTTTCCATGTTGTAAGCTGCCCTGAGCATGGTTTGAACTGTAGAAAGGTGGCATACAAATAAAATTATGTATGTATGTATGTGTGTTAACTGTATGCGTGGAGGCAATGACTGAAAGGGACTTTTTTGTCCTGGTAAATGTGGCTTGAGGAGTGACTGCTTCTGAGGTGATGTCGTTCCATGATTGCTTTGCTGGTTGCACAGATCAGTTTCAATCCATATTTTGAATGCAGGTTGTGGCATCTTGACTATAGGCCTTGTGATCAAAATGCACTATGGGATATGGGATCGCTTCTGGAACAACCAAGCAATGCAAAATGGAGTTGTGAGTTGTTGGGCAAACAGCAAACTAGACTAGGGAAAGCGTATGTATTAAGTCTGATTACATTTGCTTCCTCCCCTTCTTTCAAAGAAGTCTTCATGGCATCCATACCAATGATCCCCTTTTATCCTCACAACCACCCTGTGACCTAGAAAAGTTCAAAAGATAGCAACTGCCCGTGGTCGCCAGAGGAGTCATGATTTGAACCCAGGTTTCCCTAGTCTAAGGCTGGCACTCTGCACTATACAATTTAGGCTTTTATGGTCTATCTGAATTATCAAGGTTACCCCAGGCCATCTCTTCTAAGTAAATTGTTTAGAGGACAAATCCAAGCAGATAGATTTACTGCTGGTAAATTGTATCTCACTCCCACAGTAATCTCATTGAAGTGCAAATGAATACTTCTGCAGAGAAAGTTGCTGTTCAGCAGAAGTGTGGGTTTGCAAATGTAGCAATAAGATGCTGGATGTACATTCTTAAAAAAAAAAATCCCTTAGAACAGATCTATGGCATGATTATTATGTATGCTGTGAAGAAAGTGGCGAGAGAGAGACCTTTTTCTCCCTATTCTCATAATATAAGATATTGAGGTCATCCAAATAAATGAATAGGAACAGATTCAGGACAGATAAAAAGTACTTCTTCATATAACACACAATAAAATTATGGAATTTACTGCTATGATCAGGGATGGGGGATAAAATTGGTTCAGCTCACCATTTAATGTGAATCTATGTAATCCTCACTCCCCAAAATAGGGCATGAACTGAAAACATAGCTAAACCTTTGAAACTTGCACTTCTCCGAATTTTGTATTGTGGTTCTCTGACTAAAAGATGTGTGCAGAATTGTATATATTAGGGCAAAGTGTGCCTACAAAGGCATATATCAGCGAAAAATAACGCAAATATGCATTCTATCAGTGGAAACAGTTTGCATTAAAATTATAATAGGATATATTAAAAATTTTGATGAGGTCTTTAAAAATAAATAAAAATAAATAACAAACTGATGTTGAGATATTTCGCATTGAAGGCTCAGAAGATTACAAGTCAACAGTGTGATGCAGCAGCAAAAAAAGCTAATGCTCTTCTATACTTGTATCATCAGAAGTTTAGCATCCAGATCAAGGGAAGTAATAGTACCACTCTATTCTGCCTTGGTCAGACCCAGAGTCCAGTTCTGGGCGCAACAATTTAAGAAGGATATTGACAAGCTGGAATGTGTGCAGAGGAAGGCAACCAAGATACGATATGATATGATACGATACGATAATCTTTATTGTCTTTGTCCCATACAGAACAACGAAATTGAAAGGATCTACATCAGACATTCAAAAACCAACAAGCCTGCTATCCCAGCTATCCCAGCCTGGTTAACCCCCTAAAAACTCTGATACCCCATAATTAAATACAATATACTCCCACAGAGACTACCTTACACCGTGTTTAAAACCAAAACTGCATTTGGATAAAAACTGTTTCTCAGGCGGCTAGTCCTAGTCTTTATAACCCTGTAGCTTCTTCCAGAAGGCAAAAGCTGAAAGAGATCATTTCCGGGGTGCGTACTATCCTGCACTATCTCCTCAGCTTTCTTATGACACCTGGAAGCATAGATGATCAAGGGTGTGGAAGTCAAAGCCTTATGACGAACAGTTGAGGGAGTTGAGTAGGAGATATGATAGTCATCTTCAGATATCTAAAGGGCTGGCACATGGAAGGTGGAGCAAGCTCTGGAAGGTAGGATCCAAACAAATGGCTTCAACTTGAAAGAAAGCAGATTCCAACTAAATTTCAGGAAGAACTTTCTGATGGTAAGAGCTGTTCGGCAGTGGAATGGTCTCCCTCGGAAGGTGTGGACTCTTCTTTCTTGGAGGTTTCTAAGCAGAAGTTGGGTGGTCTGACTTCTAGAACTATTTGCCTAAGGTTTCCCAGGGGGAGACAGAATTAATACTAACCCCCCTCCCTCTTATTTGCGGACTATGGCATTGAGATGCCTGTCCAGCCCAAGCCTGTGCATGGTTTCTTGGAAGTAAGGCTCATAAAGCTCATTGGGGTTCCTTCAACCATGCAGTGGAACTGTAATATTGTTTACTTGAAAATATTTCCCAATGTGTTCCATTGGATCCACTCTCCTGCAAGTGTTCATAGTGCTTAGATAAACAGTTAAAATCTCACAAACGAAAAACAATTTTAAACAACAGCAGTGAAATGATATTAAAACTACAGGTGAACTTTCTGTCTGGTGACATTTTTAATATTCATATTAGGAAGTGACTGACTCAAGCCCATAATGTAGAACTCTCTGAATGTGTGCTTAGATTTGACCATGGTTAGGTTCTGGTCTGACTCTGTGGGAACTTCCAGATTGTCACTATTTTTGGGTGGGATCCAATCACATACTGGTATATACAGGTTGTGTGGTTACAGTTAAATGGAAGGTTTTGTGCAACAAGCTTGTTTCCGCAAAGGAACAGACCTTTTGCAATAAGGAAAGTGACAAGAAAATGCACTGAGAAGTGTGAGGTAACATTTGCTTTGATGCATCATCGTTGAGCATCCCCACAAACAAATTAGGATGAATGCTCAGTAAGCAGGTCAGCTGGAAGTGCCCTGTGTTGAGATTGTTATCATGATATAAACAATAATTTCTCAGGTTAGGTTTCAGACCTGTCCATGGCTTCTAGCTACTCAGAACTGCTAGAAGACGTGACAATGAATCACAGAAATCCAATTGCTGGAGAGCCAGTTTGGTGTAGTGGTTAAGAGCGGTAGTCTTGTAATCTGGGGAACCGGGTTCGAGTCTCCGCTCCTCCACATGCAGCTGCTGGGTGACCTTGGGCCAGTCACACTTCTCTGAAGTCTCTCAGCCCCACTCACCTCACAGAGTGTTTGTTGTGGGGGAGGAAGGGAAAGGAGAATGTTAGCCGCTTTGAGACTCCTTAAAGGGAGTGAAAGGCGGGATATCAAATCCAAACTCTTCTTCTTCTTCTTCCTACATTACAGAGGGCAGTGAATCCTCAGTTTCAGAAATGTGGAACCCATTGACCTCTAGATATTCTTGGGCTGCAACTCCCTTCATTACTAACCATCGGTCACAATGGCTGGGGCTGTTGAGAGTCCAATACCATTTGGATGGCTACATTCTCCCTCTTAAGATCTGTCCAGTCCTAGTCAAGTTTAAATATAAAGCACTATAAAAAGGGAGACCTTGAAGTTGCACATTAGCATTTAGCCCCTGGACACACCTGGTCACATTCTTCTCCACTATGGTGAGATGGAATGCATTTATGTTTTAATTACAGTGATTATGTCTAAATCTCCACTTGCATATATAAATTAGCACACACAAATTCTGTGCAATTATTTTTGGTGATATGCATGTGTCCCCTCCCAAAACAAAAACAATAACTGAAGTCTGGGGTCTGCATTCCCTGGTTTTGAGCATCTCAGAGGCTCCTATGTGTTCATTGTTCCAAACAGAGTGCAGGAATCCACGGACCTCAGACTGATCCAGCGAAGCGATTCTTTTATGTTTGTATGTAACTATTTAAATGTGCCCTTGTGGGACTAGGATCCTTCCTAATCAGGGTGGAGAGTTAATGTTGGATTTAAGCCCTGGTAAAGGTTAGAAACTCAGAAGGCCTAAAGCACACTCTTGATCCTACTGACTTGCATTTTATGGAAGTTACCCCGCTTCTCCACTTAATTTGCATGGTTGCTTCATCCTTTAATGTGTTTGCAATCCCATCAAGATTTTGTTCTGATGCTGGGCTAAGAACTGGTGTCAGCCTCTGCTTAAACAAGCTTAGCATTTGGTTCAGCAGCTTTAGGTTGGATATGGAGGATGAAAACCTGAACACAGCTTGGCGTCTCCTCGTTCTCTGGCTTGGCTGGTTAATTACATAATTGGGCTTTTTTTGCTAGGAGGGACTACTGACGTGATGGTTGCTGGCTTCTCTTTTCCTTTTAAGAGACACTGCAAAGATACAAATCAAGGATTTGCTTGATACTAAAAAAACCAACACCTCAACTCTGATATGAAAGTCACCATAGCTCAGTCACCATAGCTCATTAAACCTTCAAGGATCTTAAAAATCTAATTTAGTAAGGATTTGCATGGCCCCACACTTGGAAGATGGCACCAAATACTTGACTCCACTGTAATTATGCAGTGTAGTATTCTGGATAGAAATACATAATGTGAGGCTTGGGTGTGTATGGAATGTTGGACTACCTATTATATACACGTTCATTTTCTTACATGGAAAATTGCTTCTGAATGTTACCCCATGTGGTCACATCCAGATTAAACCACAGTCTGAAAATGGTTGTTTTGGCTACTTCGGGGTGAAGTTGAACATGTGAAGGGGTGTTCATTTGTAAAAAAGCTTTGCCAAGGGAGAATAACAGGGAGAAGTCATTATGTGGTAATTTGTTGTTTACATCAATGTAGGCTTGTTCTTAGCTTACACTACAAAACAAAACAACAGATGGCAAATTCAGATTCCTGTTGCTGCTTGCTCGCCAAGGGGATCCCTGTCGCCTGTTTTCTCATGCTGTACATTTGTTTTATTTCACATGCAATTGTTTTCTGTGCCATCCTAGTGGTAAACAGCGGAAAACCAATAATAAAACAGCACCCACAGAACAAGAACAAAATCCATCTCGAATCAGTACACCAACAGCCAGTCTCTATGGATAATGTCAGTAATACTTTAGAAGTATTATCTAGAGCAGATCTAGATAATGTTTGCACACATTATCGAAACAATCCTTCAACAACTCTGCAAAGTTGGCCAGTGTTAATCTCCATTGCAATGAGCAACAGAAGGATAGCAACTTGTCCAAAGGAGCTCATGGCAAGGCAATATCTGAACTGGGGACTTTCTGGTTCACAGTTCAGCCTTTTAGCCACCACACGGTGGTGGCTTATCCAATTTCTCCCTCATGCATTCTCTGCAATCTTAATATGACTTCTTAATTGAAAACCTGGGGTGTGGGTGTATACTTCTGACACCATGCCCAGTCTACTGCCCAGGCACTAACTTCTGATGGGCATAGCCAAGGCCCATGACATCTCTTCTGATTCCTCTTTTCCCTTAAACCAAACCTAGGCAGAACAAACAGCCTTTCAGATAGAAGACTGTCCTCTCTAAATGAAGAGACGTGGCTTCCCTACCTTGCTGGACACAACTCATGTTTGTCCTCTTGGTGATAGATGTACTTCAAAAACCTACTTGTCATAGAATGAGTTACCAGTCATTCAAAATATCTGTCAGTAGCTACAGTGTTGTGAAACAGCAGGCGGTGTGCACTGTGTGGCACTGTCATGTCCATGAGTCTGCATTGACAAGACATGCAACATGTAATCCACTCCCCATTTGAAGGAGTCCCCCAAAATGGTAACTCTAGCAACACCCACAATGTTGTTGTTTTTTGCTAAGAAGGCTCTTTTCAGTGGGTCCTTTACTGGGGTGGGGGGAGTTTGATCCCTTGGACCATGCTGACCCTAGACCCCGACCCTGAACACCAGGAATGCCAAAATAAGTTGACCTCCATTTCAAACCTTGCCATCTCACTGTTCAAGCTCACTTCTGAAAACTCTGAATGGTGGTTGGAAGCCATGACCTTATCCCATACCTCTGAGGCAGCTGTAAAAAAATAAGATCCTTCCAGTCCTTGTTGCTGCACTCTTGGAAGCAACGAGGGCCCCCAAGTTAGGTGACTAAACAACTTTTTTATTGAGCGGTAGCCAGGATATGAAAAGTTTCAACCACTTCCTGCACATTTCTCACAGGGTGGGAGCAAATGCGAAGCATGTGAACCTCCTAATTGTCACCCAAGCCGGGCAAGTGAGCTTCAAAAACATGCTCGAGGAAGATCAGATTAGAGGCAAAATTATCCTCCTGTTATTACTTTAATTTTTGTCTCTACTGTAATTCAGCAGGAATGAGATTTGAAAGGAGTTATGGGCAAAAGGTGAAGCTGCCTGACTGTGGCTCTGGTCTCGGTTTGAGGCTGGGTGAATCAGAGCGAAAGTCGAGTGTTGATGGTGCCAAGATTATTAGGATGCTGCTCTCTCTGGGGCCAAGCCCCAGTTGGTGGCAATCAAGTTAGATCTGCTGTTCTTGTGAGAAATAAATCATCTGGGAGAAACACCTCATGACTTCTACAATAAAATGTCAAGGCTGTAACACCATCCCATAGAGGTGAGGGAACCTACTCCAGTTAGAACTGCAGTGGAGGTTACAGACCCAACTGTATGTGATATCCCATGGAGCTTGGAACATCTGCCAGGCCCCCACCCCCGCTCACCTGATGACCCAGTTTCTCCATTGACCTCATGTGCAAGCAAGCATCAGAACACAAGAGGAGCCCTGCAGGATCAGGTCAAAGATCCCATTTAGTTTAGCGTCTTGCTCTTCTCTCAATGGCCAGGCACATGCCTAAGGAAGCCCATATGCATGACATGCCTTGTAGAAATCTAAAGACAGAAGGAGCCCCAAGGCTCCAACCTCCTGCATTGTAGTGATCACAGCTAAAGAACCCTGAGCAGGTGGTCACCCAACCTCTGTTCAAAAACCTCCAATGAAGGAGAGTCCACCTTCCAATGTGGTCCGTTCCACTGTCAAACAGCTCTCACTGTCAAAAGGTTCATCCTAAAAAGAAGAACTCAGAAGCACTCTCCCACTTGGGAGCCCAAGAAATGGCCATTCAGAATCATGCTGCCTCTGACAGTGGAGATGATTACACCCATCATGACTAGTAGGCACTGGTATTTAATTTAAGAGATTCCTGATGTAAAACATATTGCACCTTATTTTCACTGTGCAGCTGTGTTAGAGATTTGGTGGGCGGACCCCACTAAACCGTAGCAATTAATAAAAAGGGTAGGATTTTCATTATTTGAAGTATTGAAGGGAAGATCGCAGGCCAGTGGAAAAATACAGACTAAGCTTGCTTTCCAAGCCATGGCCACTCTTGAGATAGAGGCATTAACATGACAAAAAGTGCTGGTGGCCCATCTTAAGAGGAATATTGGGCCTGGGCAGAAAGAAAGTTGTCAGGGTAACTGGGTGCGAGGTGGCAGGAAAAGAGTCATTAGAAAGATGTGCTGGGAAGATGAAGGAAAAGAACAAAGACTGAGATCCATCTTGGGCAGGCTGGCTGAAGGCTGGCTGGGAGAGATGCCTTGACTCCAGTACTGCACTGCTGTGGGGAACAAGCCCCTCTTGAGATGACCATGCTGTAAGATCTGGACTCCCTCCCTGTGGACTGATGGTGAAAATAGGTGAATAAACCATATTTCTCAAAACTATGATCGTCTCTGCCGCATCTTCAATTCTCCAAAGGAGCACAGATCCTGGGTGAGTGCCTGGAACACCCTGGAATCTTTTTACCGCTTGGCAGAGAGTGGGGGGTGGCGCCCAACTTTTGTAACAATATTTTTATGTATTTAACAAAAATGATATATTACTTGACTGTAAGGAAACCGCTAAGCACTTTACAAAAATATGAAATAAAGGGCAGGATTCAACCTATGAGGACTGTTGTCAGGACTTCTGAACAGACAGGGTCCCACTCTTGTCAGCAATCTTGCTGCAGCATTCTACACTAACTGCAGCTTCTGGATCAAGCACAAGGGAAGTCTCACAGAGAACGCATTGCAGTGATCCATTCTTGAAGCCATCAATGCCTGAACTACTACAGTCAATATATAAGTAATATATTACACATTCCTCCATTTCACGGTGTTGCATGTGCTTCAGATGCAGCTTAACGTCTCCAAATAAACCAGGACTTTAAAAGAGTGAGGGGACAACGGTGCATTTGCATTTTTATTTTATTTTGCTTTGCTAGAGCTTTCTTTGGGGCACTGTGATCAGCTTGACAGTTTAGCCCCGAGGAAAGTTATAAATTCTGCACTGAATTGCGGTACAATCTTTCACTGTGGCATTTCTGCCCTCCGGACACACTCTGGTTATCCATAAATGTGGCAGATGATGGGTTTTTATGGCTGGAAACATTCTTCGCAGGCACAAGGACAATAACCAAGGCTGAAAATGTAATTAAAATGAATGGATGAACCTTCTTAAAGGAACCTTGTGGGCTGGCGCTGGACCGTTAACACCTCTGATGCCCGGGGCCAAAATGGCAGGCACAAATAAATAAATAAATATTGGGTCTAAATTAGAAGTAGGCCAAAAATTGAAGGTGGATATTAGATTACAAAATCAAAATTGAGATGTTTGAGAGAAAAGATGTCTGCAAGCTGAGAACATCTGCCTAAATACAAGTGAATGTGACACATTTCCCTCTACTTAAGCATGGATGTGTCTTAACAGCTTCTTTCCTTTTTCAAGTCTCCAGATAAGCTTTCACTTTGATGTTCTAGGCCAGGTACAACCTGCAAAAGAACAAATGCAACCTAAAAAGAAGATTACCAAACATTACCAAAATCATTGGTACAGTCATTTCATCCATATATATTTTTTCCTATTCCTAAGCAGTGTGTTTTTGCATGAAATACTTCTGTCTCTGAGTTTTAGCCATTTCTATTTGTATGGCCCTTCCACAGGTATTGCCAGTTGCTCATTCAGAAATGGTGCGGCATTTGCATATTTCACTTGGCGTTCCACCGCATTATGGATTTTGTAGGCTTGAAGATGAATAAAACACTTTGTCCTTCTTGAGCGCAACCATTTCATTCACAAGGATGAACATGTTTTCATCCCCAAAGGGCTAAGTATATTATGAGAATGAATATGGGTTTGCATGAAAAGGCTGAACCATTTCAAGAATGTAGATAATGCTTAGCTGTCTTATTTGTGTAAGTGTGGTTCATCAGTCAATTCATCAAAAGCAAAGCAGACTTCGGAATGGCTGCCAGAATTTTTACATCAGAATCAGGAATAAGAAGGATCTAGCTCCTGCCAACCTAACAGCTCGAAAGCATACCAGTGCAAGTAGAGAAATAGGTACCACTGCTGTGGGAAGGTAAATGGCATTTCCGTGCGGTTTAGTCATGCTGGCCACATGACCCGGAAAGCTGTCTATGGACAAACACTGGTTCCCTCGGCCTGAATCAAGATAAGTACCATACCCCATAGTCAAGTGTGACTGGACTTAAGCTTTACCTTTACCTATGAGAGGAAGAGGGGTCTCCTTACAACGCTCAGCACCATTTGCAAGAAGGTATGACTGTTCAAAGTGGTATGATACTGCTTTAAATGTATAGTGTAGATAGGACTCAAATCTGTTTCCAATTCTTGGGCAGCTGTTTATGCACACCATACATAGGAAGATCATGTATCCTGCTTTACAGAGGACAATACTCCATGTCCCCTATTAATGTTGAGTTTAGCACAAGAAGGCTACCTGTTCTTGGGTATTCTAGATGAGGAAATATATGCAGTCAACAAGGCTAGCTTGCGTGCAGCTTGGTGGGGTGTTCATCTCTAGTACAACTAATTGGCTTTTGCTATGTTGCTTTTCCCAGAGTTGTGATTTCTCAACACTAACAAAGAACATACATAAAAGCACCGCAACTTGGAAAAACATGAGGCAGGGTTTGTTTTGACAATTAACCAAAAAAACTAAATAGCATGTTGCCACCTGCAGTTGTCTCAGGAACTCAAAGCTTTTGATTGGGATTGGAAAATAATATCAAGTCTTCTGTTATAAACAGGCCCGTACTTTAGGATCAAAGCCCAGCAGGGTCATATTGCATGGAAAAGGGCTGGGAGGGGAAGCCAGTATACCTGTTTCAAAACTATGTGCAATTTTAAAAAGTAATTTCTCAATTGGAAACTTCTTTTAAAAGTTTCTTATTCATATATAAGAAAAAGCTAGCTCATTGGGCCACCATCCAAGTTATTTGTTTCTTTATTTCATGTATGAATCACTTAACCACAAAACATCCCAAAGCCCTTTGACAGGAAAAACAAGCAACAATAAAAACATATTTAGAAATGCCAGTCCAATACAGACTGGGATTAAAATCTCCACTTGAAAAGGTTTGCTGGAAAAGGTGCCAGAAAGATAATAAAGACTGAGGTTTTCTGGTATATATTTACAGGAGGAAGATTGAAAGCATGGAGGCCACCACACAAAAGGCTTGAGTGCTACATTGTGTGGAATAGATCTTCTGATGAGATGGTATCTACAGGAGGTCCTTGTTCCTACAGAACTTAGTGGTCACTTGGGGATATGAGTTGTGAGAGTGCATTTTAGGGATATATGGAGTGATGTAACACTCCATAATAAGGGACATGGGTGGTGCTTTGGGTTAAACCACAGAGCCTAGGACTTGCCGATCAGAAGGTCAGCAGTTCGAATCCCCGCGACGGGGTGAGCTCCCGTTGCTCGGTCCCTGCTCCTGCCAACCTAGCAGTTCAAAAGCACCTCAAAGTGCAAGTAGATAAATAGCTACCACTCCGGTGGGAAGGTAAACGGTGTTTCCGTGCATTGCTCTGGTTCGCCAGAAGTGGTTTAGTCATGCTGACCACATGACCCGGAAGCTGTACGCTGGCTCCCTTGGCCAGTAAAGTGAGATGAGCGCCACAACCCCAGAGTCACGACTAGACCTAATGGTCAGGGGTCCCTTTACCTTAACACTCCATAACATGTTCTGCTCCTCCTCTTGAAGGAGTCAGGGAATGAAACACCCTGCGGTCTCTTGCCTAAGTGAGAGGAAATTGAAGCTGTGGGACCCTTTCCTTCACAGCATCAGGGAAAGGAGGAAGTAGTTTAAGGTTTTATTACTATAAAAAGGGGGAAATAAATAGAAAAAAGACCATCCCCTCCCCACTAAAATCTATGGCATGCTGACAATTCTTCAATCAAGATACAGGTAAAAAACAGAAGCAAGTATAGGAGGGCCAAGATATAGGATAAAGCTATAACTCATTCTAGAAGGATATGCATTGTTTGCATTTGAAGGACACCATCTTTGACATTGCATGGTTAGGTACAGTAATGCATGAGTTCAGATCCTCCAAAGAACAGATTGAAAAATACTTGGCTTATATGACATGGCATCCTTTTATCTAATGGGTGGTACTCATGTTAGTTTTACTCAGAAAAGACACATTGAAATTTATGGTCATGTTCATTTATTCTCAGTCATGTTCGGTCTGTTTTTTTGAGAAGGTCTAAGGTTGCCCCTAACGAACTTATCTCACACATTTCACCACCAGATTCAATGATGAATTGTTCAGCATCTTTCTACCATTTGACTATTTCTAGTCAAACTTCCCAGTAGCGATGTATGGAAGTGAGAGCTGGACCATAAAGAAGGCTGATCGCTGAAGAATTGGTGCTTTTGAATTATGGTGCTGGAGGAGACTCTTGAGAGTCCCATGGACTGCAAGAAGATCAAACCTATCCATTCTGAAGGAAATCAGCCCTGAGTGCTCACTGGAAGGACAGATCATGAAGCTGAGGCGCCAATACTTTGGCCACCTCATGAGAAGAGAAGACTCCCTGGAAAAGACCCTGGTGTTGGGAAAGATGGAGGGCGCAAGGAAAAGGGGACGACAGAGGACAAGATGGTTGGACAGTGTTCTCGAAGCTACCAGCATGAGTTTGACCAAACTGCGGGAGGCAGTGGAAGACAGGAGTGCCTGGCGTGCTCTGGTCCATGGGGTCACGAAGAGTTGGACACGACTAAATAACTAAACAACAACAGTCAAACTTCTGCTAATAAGGCCATGACAAGCTCTTTTGAGCATTCAAGGCATTTTGCATACATTATCATGCTGTAATCACGAAAACAACCATGTAAAACAGATCAGGATTTTTATCACCCATATTATAGATGGCCGGGAGGAGGCAGAGGTTCAGCAGGAGTGGCTTGACTAAGACCACCTAGTGAGCTTATAGCAGCATTAGGATTTGAACCCAGGACTCCCCGGGTCCTAGCATAATCTCTTAGCCATTGCCCTCCAGGAGCTTTGGGAAGGGTGGAGCTGCCTGGAGCATAAAAAAGATATATGAAATTTATCAGTCCTTGAAAAGTATACAGGATTCTGTGGTGTTTGGCAGCCTCTGCGCATTGTAATGGGGCTTGCCTGGCACTCCCAGTACATTTTAATTTCATTCCTTAGACGCCCAGCAAGATCATCAGGAAACTCCTCCCTTCTCCTATTCCCTGTTGTACCCTTGAGGTCCTGGGAATCCCCATCAGAATTTGAAATGAAGGCTAATGCCTGTTCCTACCCCCTGTGATTCAAAGATGATAGATGTCTTCAGCAGCAATCCCATTTTGATTTATCACTTTTTAAACTGATAAGTGATTTAATCAGTTGAGGCTTATCTAGCTGCTCACAGACAAATGATTCTTGCCTTATCGCCTTATGGTGGTGCTGATTGCAATTGGAAACATTTTAATTAACACTTCAGAGCTCACTATAAAAAATTGTCTCTTTATCTAGTTGGCATAGGATAGAGAGAGAGAGAGAGAGAGAGAGGTGAATTGGAAGATTTAGTTAAAAACAAAACAAAAAACCAACCCTGAAAGCAGCTATAATAGTCTACAACAGGACTGGTGAATCTGTAGCCCTTTTAGATGTTGCTGGACTCCAACTCCCATCAGCCATTGGAATGGGACGTCCCTATTTTCATCGGAGAAATGTTGGAGGGTATGGAATCTGTGTCCTCAAAGAATGCCCACAGCGGTGCCACCACGGCCTTTTTCACCACCTTCCCCCCAAAGTGGGCATTTGCGACTGGCCCATAGCTGTTCCAGTCCAAAGGATCCAGAGCAGGTTTCTTTAGGAGCAGTTGCCTCTTTTGATGCAGCAGGGGCCACACCCTCACCCAACCTGTCAGCCCTTCTCTGCTAGGTTTGATAAGCCAAGAGGGACAGCGGCCGATGAGGCCCAACCAAAACGTTAATATAATTGGAAGGGATTACTGTTTGCCTTCTCACTGAAATCAATAACCATAAAGAGTCTTGTAACTCTTTAAAGACTAACACATTTAATATGGCACAAGGTTTTGTGGACTAGGTAATAAATATGCTAATCTTTAGGGTACCCCGAGACTCTTCACTGTTTGCTTCAAGAGGCTAAAAGATGGGACCTAACATAGCTACTGAAAACTGAAATCAATATGATTTTTTAATATAGTGCTCAATTTTGTCTGAATCTTACCCTTTATTTTTCAACCCCAACTTCTAGGAAGACGAAGGGATTGTCTAGGCTGAATTCCACAGTCTGGTCATGGCATGTGTACGGTTCTTCCTGGTCATTCATATGACGTACGTTCAACAGAGGCACTGCAGAGCTGGCTTCTCATGAACACAACATGGGGATATCGCATTAGGGGAAAAAAATGCCTTCTTTTACCTAGGACACTGCCAGCTGTGTGCCAGGTGAGTTGCTTAGACAGGCACCATCTGGGTATCATCTTCCCTTTGGCTCCAGCATGTGGTTTAACTTGCTTGCCTGAATCATCTTGGAGCCATTGTTCTTTCTGCACCTCTTGCATTGCACCTGCTCTTTACTTAGGACTCGTGTGGTCTGGATTCTTGGGGCTGGGATCTGCTACTGGGTGGATAATTCACCTTCCAAGATCCATGTTCTGCCCTGCTCCTGACAACAGCTGAGTTGGGGCAGAAACCTTGCCATGCATCATGCATGGGCAATGAAAGTGCTGGCAGCACCACTAGACAGGGCACAATAGCCCAGGTGCCTGGGCAAAGGGAAATGAGTGCCAATTTTGTCCTGGCACCCATCTGGGTTAACATAACTAGAAGGTTTTGTTTATCCTCTGGGACATTACCACCTAAGCAAATCCAGTTGATCTTGCTGGGATTCTTTTTTCCCGCTGAGAGAGAAAAGGATGAAAAGTGTGTGTGTTTAAAAATGTGAGTTTGTGAGTGAAAGAAAGAATACCGCATACACGATTTCCAAAGTTGAGACATCACGTACATTCCCATTAGGTACCGTATTTTTCGCCCTATAGGACACACTTTTTCCCCTCCAAAAATGAAGGGGAAATGTGTGTGCATCCTATGGGGCGAATGTAGGCTTTCGCTGAAGCCTGGAGAGCGAGAAGGGTCAGTGTGCACCGATCCCTCTCACTCTCCAGGCTTTGCGCAGATCTCCGCAAGCCGTGGGAGACCGGCACAACTTCCCGCCGGGCTCCCTAGGCTTGCGGATAGCATCCTGTTCTGGGGGCTGGGGTCGGGGGAAGCTCAGGCTTCCCCTGCTCCAGCCCCGCACCTGGGAGGGAAATATTTTTTTTTCTTTATCCCCCCCCCAAAAAAAAACCACCTAGGTGCGCCCTATGGGCCAGTGCACCCTATGGGGCAAAAAATACGGTACTTCCTTTTGAAGTAAGAGGACACTTGACACATGCACAGAAGCCTTCAGCTCAAGGTAGTACAATTTTGGAAAAGCAGGCCAACCCACCAGCAATAACAAGGCAAAACTTCAGAGGTGTTTTATTTCTTCTGGGTTTTGATTGAACCTATGGATGAAGAACACTGAGAAATTATTATTATTTCATTCAGCCCAGACACTGAGATCCAGCTCTGAAGGCCTTCTGGGGGTTCCCTCACTGAGAGAAGTGAAGTTACAGGGAACCAGGCAGAGGGCCTTCTCAATAGTTGTGTCATGTGGAATGCCCTCCCATCAGATGTCAAGAAAATAAACAACTATCCTACTTTTAGATTACATCTGAGAGCAGTTGTGTATAGTGAAGTTTTTGATGTTTGATGTTTCATTGTGTTTTTAATATTTTGTTGGAAGCTACCAAGAGTGGCTGGCGAAACCCAGTCAGATGGGCAGCATATAAATAATAAAATTGTTGTTGTTGTTGAGTACAGATGTTATAGTGCATGGAAGAATACCCTTCTCTGTATCAGCCTACCTGTGCTCTATCTAAGAACAGCAGATGAGGTCCTCCTGCTGGCAGTAGTGGACTTTGGGCTCTCTTATTTAACCGGTGCCCTGTGTGACGCTAAAATTTGGCACTCCCTGTCTTTCACTCTGTTCTACAGCATTATTTTATTTTTTAATATAATTTTTATTAAATTTTCTGTTTTACAATTTAAAAAACTTATTTAAACATCCTTAAAATACCAGTGACTTCCCTTCTTCTCTTTCCATGGTTCATTTTGCATATCATAAATCCCTGCATATTTTACATAAACTAAACCATTCACTATTCCATTATTACATCCATCAAAACTTATTTACACTGCTGAATTTATCTTAATGCTGCCAATGTCTTCAAGTGTACACAATTCCCCTCCATATATTCAATAAACATTTTCCAATCTTCTCTAAATGTATGTTCTTCTTGTTCTCTTATTCTATATGTTAAGCCCACAAACTGCACATATTCCATCAGCTTAAGTTGCCATTCTTATTTAATTGGGACCTCGCTAGTTCCCCATTTTTCGGTTAACAAAACATGGGCCGCAGTTGTGGCATACATAAATAACCCTTTTTGACATCTGGGAATTTCCGTTTGAATTATCCTCAAGGAAAGGGACTCTGTTGTTGTTTTTTTAAAGTACTTTAAAACATTTTTTTAATTCTTTATGGATTACTACAGCATTATTTTGGTGGCTCCTGCATGGTGGCGCCCACCGCAACAGCACCAGTCATGCTACCCTAACACCACCTCTGCTGCTGACCCCTCCTTGGTGTGAGGTACAAGGTGTGAGGGGAGTACCTTTTCAGTGGTGGCTCCTCATGTCTGGAATTCCCTCTTTACAGAGGCCTGCGCAACCCCATTTCTTTATGGCTTATAACTTTTAGGTGGACACATTTTTTCAGTGGGCGTTTGGAGGTTGCCACTGTTTCTGTTAGTCATCCTTCTTCTGTGGCTTGTTAGACGTCTTTCAAAGATTGCACTGTTTTATGGATTTTAATCTATTTGCCTTGCCGCAAACCACCCTGCAACTTGTGCAAAGGGTGTTACAGAAATAACCTTGAACAAACATTGAGTATCTGATGAACAATGCTATATGTTCACAAGTGCTGATCATCTCAGACCACCTTGGTGTGAGAGAAGGAAAAGGGGCTGTGTCAAGAGACAGATAGACAGAGAGGGAGAGAGACAGATGGACAGACAGACAGAGAGAGAAGGAGATGGGGGAAAGTGGCAAATGTGAACATTCTTCATGTGCAGGAGAACCAAATGGATGGCGCATACAACCCAGCTGTGGCACAGAGACGGACAGGACAAAAGGTGGGAGGAATGGGAAGATATGTAACACTGAGAACATGTTTCGGAGGGTTAGCAATGGCCACCTCTTGCAGCAAGAACAAAGAGCCTTGTGGCACCTGCAGGACTAACAAATTTATCACAGCAGATGCTATTGGACCATTGATGGCTGCTAGCCATGCTGGCTCTGCTCTGTCTCTGTGGTTAGAGACAGTGATGCTTCTGAATACCACTTGCTGGAAACCACAGTAAGGGAAAGTGCTCAGGTCTTGCTTATGTGCTTCTCCCAGGCATCCGGTTGGCCACTGTGAGAACAGGATGCCATTGGCCTGATCCTGCAGGCTCCTCCTCCTTCTCTATCGCCTTCCGCATGTACATCTCAAGGCGATGTACATGCCACAGTAAAAACAGGCAAAAACGAACAGTTAAAACAGCACAGAAAATAACAGCAAAAAAGAACAATGCAAGCAAACTCCCATGGCAGAGATCCATTCATCCAGCTGAGAAAGACTGTCAGAACAAAAATGTCTTCAGTTGTTTCTGGAAGAGGCAGGTAGTGGGATCCTGTAATATCTTAACAGGGATGCTGTTCCACAGAATCAGGGCAGCCACAAAAAAAGCCCTGCTCTGAGTCACTGCAGAGCGCCGGCTTCTGATCTCTTTGGAACATTTCAGTGAAACTCTTGACTACAGTCCACTACATCAGAAGCATGAAGTGTTATCCCGAGTTAAATATGTGCACATGATTTGGAAGGGGGAGGCTGTAAACAATGAGGGCAGAGGGAAATGAAATGCAGGAAGTACAGAGATGGTGATAATTACACCATTAATTGTGGACATTCACAAAAGGATGGTTGTTGATAACACAGACATCCTGGCATTGGTAAGCCAATTAACATATTAAGTGTGATCGAAACACACACCCCTTTGTCCCGATCCAGTCCACTAATAATAGCAGCAAATCTCTGGATGAACTCTGGTTCAGCATTTTCACATTGCAGTCTTGCTTTCAGAACATCCATCTAGGATGGAAATGAAGGAGGGAGGGGGACTGACCCAGGAGAAGGAAAAAGAGATCCTTCCCAAGTCTACTGATTAGATAGATAGAGATAGATAGATAGATAGATAGATAGATAGATAGATAGATAGATAAACTTTATTCGCATTAGCCAATGGACAGGGCAACATAAAACAAGCAATATATACAGGAGCGGATTGGGGTCTTTCAAATCTCAGCATCGCCCTTTGTGAGCCCAAAATCCTCACCCCCTTCTCACCTTCCGTTCTGCTCAATTAACTACGTCAGGGGTGGCCAACTCTCAAGAGACTGCGATCTACTTACAGAATTGAAAACTGGCTGTGATCTACCCCCATTTTTGGGGGGTTCAGGTCAAACTTGTTGAGCTTTTCTTAGGGAGGAGAAAAGCCCCGTTTCTATGGGTTTTGGGGGTAAAAGAGGAACAGCCACTCACCAACAGATCACTGAGTAAACTCCATCTTTTGTTCTGCAGATTGTGCAACAATGATTCTGTTTTACCAACACAAAGGAAGGAGACTCAGTGATTGACTGCGATCTACCAAAACCTCCCGGGGAACTACCAGTAGATTGCGATCGACCTACTGGACATCCCTGAACTACTTCATAGTTGCAACACCTGCAGTGCCCCCTAGGTTCTGGGCACAGTGCAACGAAATCGGTTACGCTGCCTTAAATCCACCTCTGAGGCAGTTTAGTGTACGCTAGGATTTCATGCGCTGGGATTCCCCAGCCAAAACGCTGGCTGTAGACTTGGAGCAAACATCTGGTTTAGCACATCCATAAGATTCCGTCAGGGATGGCATTCCAACGTGAATTGCAACAAACATCCATTCATTGCTAACATTGTATCTATGACTTGTATCCAAAGTTAGTCCTTCTCAAAGTAGGACCATTGAATGGATCTTGTTGATTTCAGTGGATGTGCTTTGAGTAGAAGTTAGTTGAATACAGCCCTATGGGTGGGATTCACCTGATGCGCCCCATCAGTGGAAGACCCTGCACAAGGACTTCCACTTACACAATAGGGCTGTCCCCCTTCCCCCACACCCACAAAAGTGGATTCAGGGGGCAGAGGCGGAGCTAGCTGCTCCAGCACCCGGAGTGGGGCTCATGATGTGCCCCTGGGGGGCGCCGTGGCGAGCAGCAAACATCCAGGGGCGCCAGCGATGTCAACCCCCTCAGGGATGACACCCAGGGTGGCCCGCACCCACTGCACTCCCCTTCCTCCGCCAGTGTCAGGGGGATCTGGAGAATTCCCAGAAGAGAGCATGGGGGGAGGAAATGGGGGTGGTGATCATTCTATCTGGCAAGCTGCAATGCTTGCACAGATGCAATGTTATAGCAGGGCATTGAAGTTCCCCGTATATATTTACATCTTTATTTATAAGATTTGTTGGCTACCTGTCACCATACAGTCCCAGTAGTGCTTAAAGAAATAGACTATGCCATTTTTATAGCATGAAAGACCAAAACCAGAGCAGTACCAATTCAGCGAAATGGTAGTCAGCATTTAGGTACACTGGAGAACAAACCACATTAAGAGAAGGTTAATGTGTCTCTCTACAGCTGTGCTACATAATGAAGTAGGCATTATAATATAAATGACAACAAACAACTGGGTGTAGATGAAATTCCCTCCCTGTAAAAGAGAAGGAGCCTTATCCTTCCCTTCAACAGAAGAGAAAAGGAATGAATGGGAGGCGACGGAGACGAGACAGGCTGGTGCTTCAGGGCAAACATGAATTACAGGATCACATTCAGGCACTCTTCTGTGAGAACACCTTGGGCACTAATATCGAACGTAGTAATAAATATATTATATGGCAGTTTTCTGATTTTTGAAGCACATGCACTCGCAGAACTTAAGAGAGAACCTCATCTACCCCAGTAGCCTTGGGAAATGGTACTATATGAGCAGCAGACAGTCTGCACCCAAACTTTATGAACCGTGCTTTGTTCTTGCATTGTATCCACCTGTCTGTGTGGGCACAAAACCCTTGTGATGCTTATAAGTCACTCTTTGCCAGTCCGGTGCCAGCCAGATCCCTTGGGCTACAATTCCCATCCATCCCAGCCAGCCAATATGGCCAATGGTCAAGGATAATGGCCATTCTAGCACAAACGATTTGGAAGTCACTGGTTTAAGCCATAAATAGTAATACAGACCAAAAGGGAGGAGATTAGGGTTGGCAACCTTTTTCATAGAAACATAGAGTTGGAAAGGACCCTGAGGATCATCTAGTCCAGGCATGGCCAACTCCCCAGACACTGCGATCTAATCCCACTATAAAAAAAATGGCTGTGATCTATTGGATTGACCAAACTTGTTGACCTTTTTTTTTTTTTGGAAAGCCTTCACCAAAGTTGTTGAGTTTTTTGGGGGGAGGAAGACCCAAACTTGTTGAACTTTTTTTTTGGGGGGGAGGAACACCCACGGTTGTTGAGCTTTTGTTTTATTGTTTGCTTTTTGTTTGGGGGGGCGATCGATCAGGATCAACCAGGGACGCCCCGCAATCGACCTGTTGGACAAGGCCTGATCTAGTCCAATGGCTGACAGTGCAGGAATATGCATCTGTCCCGTACGGGGATCGAACCAGCAGCCTTATCAGCATCAGTAACCTGCCGCTGGAATTTTAAGTGCCCTGCTCCTGGGATTTTCATGGCATGGAAATTAAGAAAGAAATTAAGAAAATCAAAACCGTTGATTCTGATAGCAGGAAATGTTTCACCTGCTTATTTCCTGCAGACACATATGGCACAAAATCAGTATAAGAATGTCGCAAAGCTAAACAAAGTAGTTCTTTTTTTTAAAAAAAGTAAAGTAGGGATGCTGAACTTGTGGCCCTGTAGAAGTTTCTAAAATGCACCTCCCATCACCGCTGACCATTGGCCATGCTGGTTGGGGTTGATGGGAGTTAGAATCCACCAAACTCTGAAGGGCAAAAGGTTTCCCATCCCTGATCTAGAGGGAGTAGCAGCTGCTGTAGCCACCTGTAGGCTTTCTGGTCTAGTAGCTTTTTGGGTGCATTTATCCAATTATCGATTCCATTATACTGCTAATAAGAGTTACACATGGCAGTTGCAATTCATCGGATATGGTGGGAGGCATACAGGATATTGTTGGGTCCCAGCTCCGACCAGCCCCAGCCAGCATGACCACTGGTCAGCGATTATGGGAACTGTGGTCTAACATTATCTGAAAGAAGAGAGGTTATGCTACGTATACCCTACCTCAGTGTTTCCCAACCTTTTTTGGGCAAAGGCACACTTTTTTATTAAAAAAAATCTCGCGGCACACCACCATTACAGCCCCGTGACATCAGCGCGCAGCGTCACGCCGGGAGGGACGCACGAAAGTGAAAGTTTTCAATTTTTTCCCCTCCCCCTTGCCGGGGAACCTCCAAGCTTTGGGGGTGGGGGGGGAGGAGGCAGCAAAGCGAGGGACTGAGGGACGGCGGCAGCTGAGGCGGCGGCGGCTGTTGTGGTGGTGGCGGCGATAGCGGGCGGAGGAGGGGGCGGCGGCGGGGCCGAGGTGGCCGGCGGCGGCGGTGGAGGCGGCGGCGGGTGGAGCAGGAGGGCGGCCGAGGCCGGTGAGGGAGTAGGGTTGCCCGGGGCTTGAGGAGCCGTCGCCGGGAGTTGCTGCTGCTGTTGTTGCTGCTCCTGCCCGGACATGCCGGCCTCCTCCTCGTCCGCTGTCTCGCGCTCCTCCCTTTTGCACGCGCTGCCCCGCCGCCGCCCCATTGGCTGGGTCCTGTCAGCTGATCCTGTGTGTGTGTGAGGGGAGAATGGAGAGAGAAACCTCGGCACCACCACCGCGGAGCCGCCCCCGGCTCGACGCGGATCCTCGCCGCCGCCGCCTCTCACCGCCCGACTCGCCCGCCTCCCTCCCACGGCACACCAGCCAACGTCTCACGGCACACTTGTGTGCCGCGGAACACCGGTTGGGAAACACTGCCCTACCTAACCTGAGAACAAATAGCTCTGAACTCACTGGAAGCCAACATGATGCACTGGTTAGAGTGGGAGACCCGGGTCGAATCCCCACTCGGCCATGAAGCTCATTGGGAGACTATGGACCAGTCACTTCAGACTCTCCAAGTGCCCCTATTTTCCAGTAACAGTCCCAGATTTACAGAAGCCATTCTGGTTTCTGATCTGATCCTGAAATGTCCCACTTTTCCTTAGGACGCCCCTATTTTCATTGGAGAAATGTTGGAGGTTATGGAGTCATGTGACACCCCCCCCCCCCAGCCAAGGAGATAAGTAACTGTACAACCATTACAAGACATCTGAAGGCAGCCCTGTATAGTAAGGTTACAAGATTTTTTTCAATGAATCAATTTTTTCAACTTCAATTGATTTTGTATGAGGACTGATTTGTAAATCCGGGAAGTGTCCCCGGGAAATGGGGACGTCTGGTAACCTTACAGTATAGGGAAGTTTCCCCATGTTTAATGTTTTATTATATATGTTGGAAGCTGCCCAGGGTGGCAGGGGCAACCCAGTCAGATAGGGTATAAATTGTTGTTGTTGTTTAGTCATTCAGTCATGTCCGACTCTTCGTGACCCCATGGACCAGGGCATGCTAGGCACTCCTGTCTTCCACTGCCTCCCGCATTTTGGTCAAACTCATACTGGTAGCTTTGAGAACACTGTCCAACCATCTCGTCCTCTGTCATCCCCTTCTCCTTGTGCCCTCCATCTTTCCCAACATCAGGGTCTTTTCCAGGGAGTCTTCTCTTCTCATGAGGTGGCCAAATAACATTGTTATTTGGTATAAATAACATTGTTATTGTTCCAGTAGCACCTTAAAGACCAACTAAGTTAGTTCTTGGTATGAGCTTTCGTGTGCATGCACACTTCTTCAGATACCATGCACACGAAAGCTCATACCAAGAACTAACTTAGTTGGTCTTTAAGGTGCTACTGGAAGGAATTTTTTTATTTTGACTATGGCAGACCAACACGGCTACCTATCTGTAATTGTTATTGTTGTAGTTGTTGTTATATACAATGTGCCTATTTTCATCAGAGAAATGTTGAAGCATATGTCACTTTCTCTAAGCTTCACTTACCTCACAGGGATATAATGGGGATTAAATGGGGGGGGCATAGAGACCACCTTGAGCTCCTTGGAGGAAAAGATGGGCTATAAATTGGATAGGTAAATATTCAGAAGCAAGCATCGTAGCACCAGTGTTCTGGCTGGCATTGACAAGAGTTGTGGTCTGAAGTATCCAGAGTAGACCAGGTTGGCAGAGGCTGGTTTGCTGCTGGGTAGGATCACTGCAGAGGCTTTATTCACGACCTATCTGCTTATCTTGGGAAAAACAAAATAGCAAACCTTCTCCCCGGTTTCTCCCCGGGTCTCCCACTCTAACCAGTGCATCATGTTGGCTTCCAGTGAGTTTGGAGGAGATTACCTCTGACTACAGTATGATCTAACACAGCGGAAATTGTGAATGTGATAAAGTCCACATTCCCTCCCCCTCCAATATTATTTGTGCCTCCAAGGCAGAGGGGTGGTTGCGGGGGGGGGGACACACAGGCAGTTGTATTTAGCATATTGCTATGATCATCCTCGACAAATGTGAAGTGGGGTGGCTGGGGGTGGGATGAGAAAGGACGCTCATTTCGCTCTGGGCAGCTGCAGAAGCTTCTTTGCGGATTATTTCCAGAGCAGCTCCTTGGGGGACAGTGAAGCGGTTGCTCCGTACGCTAGTTGTTTGTGTAAGTGGAAGATCACAACATAAAATGTATTTAATGCAGAAATAATGAGCTGATATTCTAACCAAATTAGCCAGTCCTTCCGACATTTCGAGTCAGCAACAGAAAAGTTTCTTCATTCCATCTTACGGAAGCGTTCTGAATGTAAATGAAAAACTGTATTATTATTATTATTATTTGTCTATTATTTTACTTGTTGAATTTATATCCCACCTCTCTTCCAAGTAGCTCAGGCTGGCATACACAGCTCTCTCCCTCTCCATTTTATCCTCACAACAACCCTGTGAGGTGGGTTAGGCTGAGAGGCCGTCCGGTGAGTTCCAGGCAGGAAGATCCACCTTTCTGGAGAGCTGCTGCAAGTGCAGACAACACTGAACTAAAAAGACAAATGGTCTGAGTTCATATCATGCAACCTCCTGTTTTTCTGTGAGTATGCCACTGAATAGGAAAGGAAGAAATCAAACATTCTCTCCAGTGATCAGGGGCGCCATCTCGTAGGGACCAAGCTTTTCTGGGTCCCCCTATATTTGTTGGGGGGGCCTTGCCTCCTCCCCAATGGCAGCAACAGCACCAGGAGGCAGCTAAGCACCAGAGAGGAGAAGCTGCTGGCCATTGGCTGCATGTTTGGCTCTGCCCCCTGGCTCCTTCCGATGTTGTGATGTCGCACGCAACGCCAGCCCCCCGGGTCTTCTGGGCAGGTTGGTGCCTCTGCTAGTGATCCAGATTTATTGAGGACCTAGTTTCCTAGTACCCATACTCTTCTTTATTTGTCCCAGTTTTGACCCTTGGACAGATATCTTTTAAAAGTGTTGTTGCAATGCACACAAGTGCACTCAATATGCCATCCTTCGTGTTTCCCTCTCCCGAGCCTCTGAAAGTTAAATCTCTGAATCATCTAAACCAGGGGTCAGCAACCTTTTTCAGCCGTGGGCCAGTCCACCATCCCTCAGACCATGTGGGGGGCCGGACTATATTTTTTTTGGGGGGAATGAACAAATTCCTATGCCTCAAATAATCCAGAGATGCATTTTAAATAAAAGCACACGTTCTACTCATGTAAAAACACGCTGATTCCCAGACCGTTTGTGGGCCGGATTTAGAAGGCGATTGGGCCGCATCCGGCCCACGGGCCTTAGGTTGCCTACCCCTGATCTACACTAAGGGCATATGTGTGGGTGCGCAAGAACGCCAAGGACCCAGCAACCCATCCGAGGATCCCTGAGTTGCATTCCCCTTCTCCCCTTGTAACATGCTTCATGTACCTGATGAGAAGGCACCACCCCATCATGCAGTTCCCCACTTCTCCTGTGCAACCTTGACTGCCGGGTCTTGGGAAGGGGTGCTGAGCCTCCAGGGGGCCTAGTGTGGTTCTTCTCCCTCCTAATTCATTCTCCCAACAGCCCTGTGATGTAGGTGAGGGTGAGAGACAGTGATTGTTTTTAGCAGGTGCTGAAAACAGTACAACAAAGGCACCTGCTTGAAGTCAACAGGAAGTGAAGTTCCAGGAAGTTATTTGGGAACAGGAGAGAATTTGGTACCCTGGCATCTGCTGTGAGGTGTTGTTACGGTTCTCAGGCATCACACTAGCAATCCATGGAATGGTGATGAAAACAAAGGACACTTGTGTATATCTTTATCTGGGAAACACTGGAGGCTGTGGACTACTCAAAATGGGAACTATTTCTATCTTCTATGACCAGTTTGACTACAGCCCTGTTTTTTTGTGGGGGGGGGGTGTTGTTGTTTTTCCCGAAGAAAAATGTCAAATATAATTCTTGGTATCTCTGCGTATCATTAGAAAAATTAACTGTCACTGCCCTCTCCTTGGAATTAGCCATCGAGATGCAGTTCCTTCAGGATCAGGAGAGATCTGTTAATACGCCTGATGCTTTTTGACATCAAACAGATCTCATTCCTTCACTTCCACAAAGAGATAATAATAAAAAGGAAAGGCTTTGAAAGTCCGACAGTGCAATGTGTAATAGCTACTGGGCACAAGGGCCTGGGTGACATTAAGCAAATGAATATATGTAGCGGCTCGCTTGTAGCGTCCAGTTAGATAGTGGGAGTGGGGGATGTTTTCTGCCGCTCTGGAAAGTTGTTGTGTGAATTATCGGTAAATGGGGACCCATGAAATGGAAACTTCCACAAATGTGGCACAGAATAGCATAGTGCTGTGCTAAAACCTGTCCCACAATTTCTCAAAAAGTCTTCTTCACCTTCAAAAAAGGTGCAGTAAATAAGAGTGTTGGACTAGGACAGGGCAAACCAGGGTTCTAATGTCCCCCTGGGCCATGAAGTTCACTGGATGACTTTGGATCAGACATCGCCTCTCAGCCCAAACCTACTTCTCAGGGTTGTTGTGAGGATTGAATGAGGAATGGGAGAACCACCAATGTCACCTAGAGCTGCTTGGAGAAGAGGGCAAGATATAAATACAACAACAAGGGGATGAAGCAATCTATTTGCCGCTTTTCCACTTTTTGCATTTTTAGGTTACACTTAAACCTTAGCTGCAACTCGGGGAAATTCCAGATGACCTGTTTACTGAGCACACACCCTGTTTTTTTTCTGAAGGGAGAGAAGATGGCATTGCCTATTTAATGAGCACTTGCTCTGCTTTGCTCGGGGCAGGGGGGGGGGGTTAGGTGATGTTCCATCAAGGAAACATTATTCCACACTTTGCATTATTATTATTATCATCATCATCATCATCATCATCATCATCATTATTTATACTGCCCTAAGCCTGTAAAGGTAAAGGGACCCCTGACCATCAGGTCCAGTCACGGACGACTGTGGGGTTGCGGCGCTCATCTCACTTTACTGGCCGAGGTAGCCGGCGTACAGCCTCCGGGTCATGTGGCCACCATGACTAAGCCGCTTCTGGCGAACCAGAGCAGCCCACGGAAATGCTGTTTACCTTCACGCCAGAGCAGTACCTATTTATCTACTTGCACTTTGAGGTTCTTTCGAACTGCTAGGTTGGCAGGAGCTGGGACCGAGCAACGGGAGCTCACCCCGTTGCAGGGATTCGAACCGCCGACCTTCTGATCGGCAAGCCCTCGGCTCTGTGGTTTAGACCACAGCGCCACCTGCGTCCCTATGCCCTATGCCCATAGATCTCAGCTAAAAATCACAATATAAAAAACACAAAGAACATAACATTGCATTTTCCCATCACCTTCCTTAATGCAAAAAAGTCCAAACATTTGGGGAAGCGGGTTTCTTGTGCAAGACCTCCCAATCAGCTATAATTGTACAACTCAAATTTGCTGGCATGTGACTGAATGCCACCCCAAAACAGTGACAGTCTGGAAGCGCCCTCAGTTTTCAGAGACACATCCAGACAAGGTGGTTGTGGTTGTGAGGCAGGGATGCCCCATCTAGAACAGACAAATTGGTCAAGCCTGCTAGCCTGGCTACACTAACCAGGTTGGAACATTTTGGCTTCCTGACTTCATTAACCCACTCCTGCCCAAACCTCCAGTCTTAACAGTACCATTGATCTATGATAAGTCATATCACTAAAGAACTGAAATCCAAACTTTGTATTTTATTTTATTTTAAATTGAAATATATACATATATTCGTTTTAAAATGAATGGGGTGAAATGCAGCCTTCTAATGCTGTTTAAATACTTGTCCATAAAAATGCCTGCCTCTGAATAAATTTAAGCAAAATTCAATTAAGGTTAATAACATGCTGGAAAATAAAAGATCTGTCGCCAATAATCTCCCAAAATAAAAATAATTCCTTTTTATAATTGAATAATACAGCAGGAGCACCGGAGCAAATCTGCCTCGACATTCGGCGGTATTTTTCCAAATGGGGTGTGAAATTCAACCATTGGGCCTTGCTAGTCACATTCAAATCAGATCCAACTAATTGGATGAATGGTGCAATTTTCTGCATTTTAATAAGAAAGGAGAGGGGGAGGATCGCAAAAGCCAACTTGAAAGTCCAAGCTGAGATGAGGACGGTATGGGAAAACCCCGTGAACAGACAGGCAGAGACAAAGAGAGATCTTTTCGCATCTGTGTAATTTTAGAAGGGCTTAATTGGATCCTATTAAAGAGGACACTCTGTGGCAGATAATGAAGACTGAAAGTATTTCATTAATGCAGACATGGCAATGGAGAGCGCAATGGAAAGCAATATTTTGGGTGCAACTGGGTGAGCAAAGCTGTCCTTCTCCCTCTGGTGGGCAGTGGCACCTTAGGAAGGCATGCAGCTGACACCAGTGGGCTCTGGTGCATTAGGGCAAATGGGGCACTGCCCCACCAACCAGTCTGTCCTCAGCCAGCCTTAATTTCAACCAGTCCAGAAGTGGTACTGCCTGTCTGCTTTCTCCTCCTCGTTAATCTTAAAAGGTAAAGGTAAAGGGACCATTAGGTCCAGTCATGGCCGACTCTGGGGTTGCAATGCTCATCTTTATTGGCCGAGGGAGCCGGCGTAAATCTTCTGGGTCATGTGGCCAGCATGAATAAGCCACTTCTGGCGAACCAGAGCAGCACACGGAAACGCCATTTACCTTCCCGCCAGAGCGGTACCTATTTATCTACTTGCACTTTGACGTGCTTTCGAACTGCTAGGTTGGCAGGAGCAGGGACTGAGCAACGGGAGCTCACCCCGTCACGGGGATTCGAACCGCCGACTTTCTGATTGGCAAGTCCTAGGCTCTAGAACTCAGCAAGGAGGAGGATGGGGGCAAGTTTAGTTGGCTCCACCAGTCACTGGGTCTGGCTCCACCTGCCTTCCAGCCCAATGGGCACCAGCCACCCTTGACTAGCACGAACTTGTGCAAAGAGTCAAGGACCAGAAATACATACTTCCCTTTTAAATGTGATCTTGTATTCAGACCACTTGACTTAAAGACAGGACAGTACAACTTAGAACCTCAAAAGCCACCTAACTCACCTGTTGCAGGATCTGCAACACAGGATGGAACTATAGCATGCACCTATGGATGCTCATACGGACGGAAGGTTTTTTAATAGCCCAAATCAACACAAAACCTGTTAGTTTCCTCATTTGGGTACAAACATTGAAAAACTGTAACCTTGGCCAGTTACGCAGGGCCTTCCTTGTGAACTGTGTGGATGAGAAAATATTGATAGCATAATAAAACGTAAATCTGTGGGGCAGTCACACCCTGTAGTTTTTGCAGGCCAAACATTAGCAAGAAAGCAAATGTGAGGCTGAGCCAAAAATGTGAACATGGAATAAAATTATGTTGTTATGCTTGCTACATCATAGAGGTAGTCATGCCAGTATATCAGTCTTCATGTGAGATGTTTGGTTGGGGGAGTTCCTTTGCTTCTTCCCATTTGGGAGACTTCCGGAAGCAGCTTGGAATAATCATCTTTGCACTCACAAAATGCAGCTCACATTTATTTCATTTACATGAAATACAGTTGATTTTCCTCTCCGGGTGAAATCAACTAGCTTTGGCTGCATAATTCCTAATACAGTGATACCTCGGGTTACAGACGCTTCAGGTTACAGATTCTGCTAACCCAGAAGCAGTACCTCGGGTTAAGAACTTTACCTCAGGATGAGAACAGAAATCACGTGGTGGCAGCGGGAGGCCCCTCAGGTTAAGAATGTGGTACCTCAGGTTAAGAACAGTTTCAGGTTAAAAACGGACCTCCAGAATGAATTAAGTTCTTAACATGAGCTACCACTGTATTTATTTATTCCAGGCACCACTAACCTTCCTCTTCAGCTGAAAAAACGGGTTCCCAGAGCAATTTGCAACCATCAGCAAAAAGATGGTCCCTGTTCTCAGGCTTGCAACCTATATGACATGGGATTAGGAGAGAGGAGGGGAAAAGCAAATCCTAAGACTAGTTCTTAGTTATAAGAGCTCTGTAATTTTGATGCAGGTTTTTTTTCCTAGCAGGGAGCGAGAGTGCAAGCTACCTGCAGCTGCTCCTTTTTGACCAATGGATGAGAAACAGGTTGGTCTTCACCTTGCTGTGATGTTCTTCCTGGGAGGCACAGGAATCAACCTTCCAGTGGCTCTTGGTGCACTGGCTGATGGCATAGGCCAGGTTATGCTGCGGTTTTGATACACAAACACACGCTTGCAAACCATTCCTCAAAGCGCTGGTCCTTAAGTAGCCAAAACAGCCCAGTCCTTGCACAAGAGTAAGGTGTCCCTAGGGGAATCCCAAGGTTTGAGGAAGAAGAAGAAGAAGAAGAAGAAGAAGAAGAAGAAGAAGAAGAAGAAGAAGAAGAAGAAGAAGAAGAAGAAGAAGAAGAAGAAGAACCCCTTTTTGAAAGAATATTCATTTAGCATGGTGGGGGTAAGGGACAGCACAGTGAGACCTGAGCTGTCCACAAATTGCTGAGAATTTTTTTGGAAGGGAAAGGAGTACAGTGGTACCTCGGGTTACAGATGCTTCAGGTTACAGACGCTTCAGGTTACAGACTCCGCTAACCCAGAAATAGTACCTCGGGTTAAGAACTTTGCTTCAGGATGAGAACAGAAATCGTGCTCCGGCGGCACGGCAGCAGCAGGAGGCCCCATTAGCTAAAGTGGTACCTCAGGTTAAGAACAGACCTCCGGAACGAATTAAGTTCTTAACCCGAGGTACCACTGTATCTTGAAAAATGGCAAGGGGAACAGGGTGTATAGTACCATAAAATTAAGTTTTAGGAAGCATCCAGAAAACTTATTGCAGACTCCTAAGGCCATGTCTCAGCTCTTCGTATTGTTATTCCTAACACACCTGATTCCAACGATGGAAGGAATGAAGGAAAACACCACAGGGGAAATCCATTATTCATTTGTAGCCACAAAATATTTCCCTGAAGAAAAACATATTACATTTTGGAGTAAAGTTACACACACACACACACACACACACACACACACACACACACCTCTGCCTCCCATTTCTTTTGGAAGAAGAAAAATTAATAGCTGGGGGGGGGGGTTCATTCTGGATTTAGCGCTCTGAGGAGCTTACCAAGAACTCCCCAAGCGATTCCTCTCTGTCAATTCTTTTCAGGGTTTTGAAACTTTCAGTTTCTAGCCACCACTACTGAAATATAACATACATCTGTCATAAGACCTGTGCCCTGGGTAGCTTTTGCTCTTTAGTCTCCCAAATGGCCAGCACTCTGAAAGAGATGGTTAAGGGTTATTTTTTTTTTCTTCTCTTGAGCAAGCAGAATCCACTGCCGATATGAGAGATGCTGGCAAAAAGGAAGGCAACGCTACTTTTTCCTTGCAGCAAGCAGTTGGCTGCTGCTACCTGCAGGTGGAAAAAGAAGCAGCAGCGCACATTTGCCTTTGCTCTGCATATTCCTTCTGGGTTGCGAATACATTGCTGCTGCTGCTGCTGTTGTTGTTGTTACATTTATTGAAATCCTGCGTTTCTCCCAGACCAGGACTCAAGGCGGCTTACATGATTGGAAACAACACAGATAAAATACAAAAAAGCTTTAAAAATATGCAAAAGGTAAAGTTAAAAAGTAATTAAACCCCAATATAACTAAAACAATATACAAGCAAATATATTAAAATACAGATAAGCAGCACAGGACTGTTTAAAAGCCCTTTCCTTAAAAACAGATCATTCCCAGAAGCCTGCAGGTGGACAGACAACAAGGAAGGAGACGGTCTAGCTTCTCTAGGGAGGGAGCTCCACAGCTGGGAGCAGCCACCAAGAAGGGCCTCTCCTATGTCCCCACCAGGCATGCCTGTGACGAAGGTAGGGCTGAGAGAAAAGCTTCCCCCCAAAATCCGAAAGCCCAGGCAGGTTCATATGGAAGAATACGGTCCTTCAGATAACATGGGCCTAAGCTGTATAGGGTTTTATACCTTTCCTTCAAGATAAAGAGCTGGGCATATAGCCAATACTAAGTCTCCCTCACCACAACTAGGGTTATGTTCCCATTTCTGCTTACTCCACATCCAGGGTGCTCCCATTACAAGTTATTGAAGGTGCATTGTGACAGCCACAATTCATTACCAACTCTTTTGTTTTATTGACAAATGCTGCTCTTTGATGAGTTGGTTGTTGTTGTTTTAAAAAAATCAAACCAGCTTTGATCTGACTAGAAAACTTTCGCCATGTTCACTTTGTGCTTCAGAATAGGGTGAACATTTGTTGTTGTTTTTTATAAGATTTTTTATTGATTTTACAAAATTTTTATAGACAATACAAACAAATAAAAAGACAAAACAAACATGTATAAATTCATCTCCTTTTTTCATAAACCTCATTTCTCTGACTCCCCCAAACCTCCCCTTCCTACATCCCAATTCCAAAAAATGTTTCAGCAAGTCCTAAATTAAATTTTTATCAAATTTAGTTCCTTATTTGTTCTTTTCTTTTACTTAGTCTTTTGTCGCTGTAATCTCCTTTTCTTACTGAGAACCTCAACATTTTAGCATTCATTAATTTTATAATATTTCTTAAGATAAGTTTTAAATTTCTTCCAGTCTTCATCCGCCATCTCTTTCCCCTGTTCACGGATTCTGTCAGTCATTTCAGCCAATGTCATATAGTCTATTACCTTCATCTGCCATTCTTCCAAGGTGGGTAGATCTTGGGTCTTCCAATGCTTTGCGATGAGTATTCTTGCTGCTGTAGTAGCGTACATAAAAAAATTCCTATCTTTCTTCAACACCAATTGGTTACTAATGCCCAAGAGAAAGGCCTCTGGTTTCTTAGGGAAGGTACATTTTAGCACCTTTTTCATTTCATTATATATCATTTCCCAGAAAGCCTTAATCTTCGGGCACGTCCACCAAAGGTGGTAGAAAGTACCTTCAGATTCCTTACACTTCCAGCACTTATTATCAGGCACATGGTAGATTTTTGCTAGCTTGACTGGGGTTATGTACCACCTGTAAATCATTTTCATAATATTTTCCTTTAAGGCATTGCATGCCGTAAATTTTATACCGGTGTTCCACAACCATTCCCAGTCAGCAAACATAATGTTATGACCAATATCCTGTGCCCACTTAATCATGGCCGATTTAACTGTTTCATCTTGTGTATTCCACTTAAGCAACAAGTTATACATTCTTGACAAATTCTTAACATTGGGTTCTAACAGTTCAGTTTCTAGTTTTGATTTCTCCACCTGGAAGCCAATTTTCCTGTCTTGTTTGTATACCTCCATTATTTGAAAATAATGGAGCCAATCTCGTACTTTTGTTTTTAATTTCTCGTGACTCTGTAATTTCAGTTTATCTCCATCTTGTTCCAAAATTTCCCAATACTTTGGCCATTTGACCTCCATATTGAGTTTTTTCACCGCTTTAGCCTCCAAAGGTGACAACCATCTAGGGGTTTTGTTTTCCAGCAAATCCTTATATCTGGTCCAAACATTATATAGTGCTTTTCTAACAATATGATTTTTAAAGGCCCTATGCACTTTAACTTTGTCATACCACAAATATGCATGCCATCCAAATGCATTATTGAAACCTTCTAGATCCAAGATATCTGTATTCTCGAGGAATGGGGTGAACATTTGAGATAGCCATCACATGCTCAGATGACAACTTCATGAACACGAGTTCTGGAGTGGGTGAGTTACAGGGCAGAGAAACCAAAAAGATTGTGTGCATCGGGTGAAGATACCCCTGCCTCCCTCTCTGCTGTGAGCAGAACTGTGCCCATGCAGCTTATAAGATGCAGATAGGAGGGTGGAGGGTGACTTTGATGTCTTACCTCACAGCATATAGCTTGATTTACTGCGAGTGATGTCTGCATTAAAATGTTGTGGTATATCCTCATTCCGGAGCAAGAGTGTTCCTGTTCAGGGTTCCAGACAGCCTCTGAGATACCATTAAAATACCATCAAGGTATAAAGCAAGTGTTCACTCTCTCTCCCCATCCCTTTGGCTTTTTTGGTTTCATTTTGTTTTCCATCTATTTTTGTTTTCCAGTAGTTGGCTAGTGAGCATGCTCACTGACCGGGGGCAGGGGGAGGCTGTGCCCACTCTGTGCATTTGTTTTCACTTAAGGTTTTTTTTGTGGGTTGTGGTTTGTTTTTTTTTTTTTGGTACTGCTGCCAGTCTCAGAGTCTATCCACGCATGCAGATATACAGTATGGCAAACATGCAAAATAATATATGCAAAATAAAAGAAAGAGTGCAAATCTGTTCTGCTTCAATAACGGTTTACAGGTTGAGGAAGTAAACTTTCCTTAGCACAGAACTGTGATGGCTGGACACAGAATGTTAGTTATTTCAGCTCAGAATGTGCACTGCGAAGGTGAAAGGTTCAGGCATAGCCCCAGTCCTTTACGTAAGGCCTTCTGGCTCTGCTGCACCCTTTCAGCAAGCATCCATGTGCTGGTTTTGAAGGGGATAAATATATATCCATCACCATCTCCAAGCCGCACCCCCTCCAAATGTCTGTGACTTCATACCCCACCAGCCTCGCGTCTCCCCAGCAGCGCTGAAGGTGTTTTTGTGACACCTGGGTGCCAGGAAGCACATTGTGAGCCTGCAACTTAAAAGTACCAACTTCTGCAAGTTCTCGGCTCTGCTCTCTTCTCGCACTTCCTCATGCAAGTGCCAAGCAGGGAACCGGCGAATGCTTTTATTGCCTTGATGTGTCCTCTGTTGCAACTGAACAAGGAGGAGTTACTACACCGTTTCAGGTACAGCTTCGGTCGGCTCCAAGGTAATCAAAAGACCTTTAGCATGGAAGATAAATGAGTCATCATCTCCCGTTGCTAAAGCCCAGGGAGTACCACAAAGCACATCCATGACAGATTGTGCAACTGTCCTTTCTGGAGTCTCAGATCATCTGGAACAACTCAGTGAAAATGGTGGAAGAAGCTGTCCCCGTTTCAAGACTTCAGGGGCACTTGGCATGCCTCTCCCACCACAAAGCCCTCCCTTCCTCTCTGTAGTGACTTTCTCCCCGGTCATTTCCATTACTCTTCCTCCTCCTCTTCTCAATCTGGAGATTCTGGAGCAGATCATTAAGCAAACAGTCTGTGAGCACCTAGAAAGGAATGCTGTGATCACCAATAGTCAGCATGGATTTCTGAAAAATAAGTCATGTCAGACTAACCTGATCTCGTTTTTTGACAGAATTACAAGCCTGGTAGATGAAGGGAACGCAGTGGATGTAGCCTACCTTGATTTCAGCAAGGCATTTGACAAGGTGCCCCATGATATTCTTGTAAAGAAGCTGGTAAAATGCGGTCTTGACTATGCTACCACTCAGTGGATTTGTAACTGGCTGACTGACCGAACCCAAAGGGTGCTCATCAATGGTTCCTCTTCATCCTGGAGAAGAGTGACTAGTGGGGTGCCACAGGGTTCTGTCTTGGGCCCGGTCTTATTCAACATCTTTATCAACGACTTGGATGATGGACTCAAGGGCATCCTGATCAAATTTGCAGATGACACCAAACTGGGAGGGGTGGCTAACACCCCAGAGGACAGGATCACACTTCAAAACGGCCTTGACAGATTAGAGAACTGGGCCAAAACAAACAAGATGAACTTTAACAGGGAGAAATGTAAAGTATTGCACTTGGGCAAAAAAAATGAGAGGCACATATACAAGATGGGTGACACCTGGCTTGAGAGCAGTACATGTGAAAAGGATCTAGGAGTCTTGGTTGACCACAAACTTGACATGAGCCAACAGTGTGACGCGGCAGCTAAAAAAGCCAATGCAATTCTGGGCTGCATCAATAGGAGTATAGCATCTAGATCAAGGGAAGTAATAGTGCCACTGTATTCTGCTCTGGTCAGACCTCACCTGGAGTACTGTGTCCAGTTCTGGGCACCACAGTTCAAGAAGGACACTGACAAACTGGAACGTGTCCAGAGGAGGGCAACCAAAATGGTCAAAGGCCTGGAAACGATGCCTTATGAGGAACGGCTAAGGGAGCTGGGCATGTTTAGCCTAGAGAAGAGGAGGTTAAGGGGTGATATGATAGCCATGTTCAAATATATAAAAGGATGTCACATAGAGGAGGGAGAAAGGTTGTTTTCTGCTGCTCCAGAGAAGCGGACACGGAGCAATGGATCCAAACTACAAGAAAGAAGATTCCACCTAAACATTAGGAAGAACTTCCTGACAGTAAGAGCTGTTCGACAGTGGAATTTGCTGCCATGGAGTGTGGTGGAGTCTCCTACTTTGGAGGTCTTTAAGCAGAGGCTTGACAACCATATGTCAGGAGTGCTCTGATGGTGTTTCCTGCTTGGAAGGGGGTTGGACTCGATGGCCCTTGTGGTCTATTCCAACTCTATGATTCTATGATTCAATCCCTGCCATCTCTGACTTTGCTGCCCTGGGCTCCCTTGGAGGGTGTGGGATATAAATCAAATAAATAAAGAAGAGCCAAAGGCCATTCTTCAGAGCCAGGTATTCTAGGTGAAGTGGCCAAGAAGATGTCTGAACCACTGTTGCAATTTGCTACAGTGGCGAGAAATACTTTTTAAACTGCAAACCTTTTTAAAATAAATCTAATTTTAAAAGACTTTCTAGTCCTGCAGCAGCAGCACAAACATTTTTCTGGCTACTTCATCCAGAATTCATGGCTCTTAGAATTAGGATTCACCTTAGCATTTCCCCCCCCCCCCAAATTTCCCAGGCAAGGCAGGGATGTGAGAGCCCTTGGCCTGTGCTTGATCTGGACAATTGCTGGCACCAGGTCTACCTTTCTTAATATTAGCATTGCTCCAATCTACCCATGCAAGCATTGCAAGCAGATAAATTTTGTCGATCATGCTTAATTTGCACAGGGAACATATATATGTGAATGGCATGATTTGGGCATTTCCTCCTTCCCTTTTATGGCTAACGAGAGTGTGTGGCTTCTGCTCTAAAAAGAGTGATTCAAGATCGCAAGTAACGCTGCAGAGAATTTGTGTCTTGCCTTGTGCTCTGCATTTGCCAGTTAAAGATGGGTGAATCTGTCAATTTGGATTTCTCATTTTTCCTATCTTAAATTCTCACAATTTCCATTTCAGTTTGTGATTTTTATTTGTTTGCTTTAGAAACAAACTCCTCGTGAAAAAAAACACCCAGCATTTTAGCTTGAATTTCTCTTAATATATGGGTAGATTTGTATGCAATTTTTCCTGGTATACACATTTTTGCAGAGCAATTTCCTTTAATATAAAGTGTGTGTGTGTGTGTGTGTGTGTGTGTGTGTGTGTGTGTGTGTGTGTGTGATATTCTCTCTCTATATATATATACATATATATATATATTACACACTGTTCTCTAGTTCATGCATTTTTCTACACATTGCTTGGCAGGACAACTACATTGCAAAATGCAGAGAAGTGTGCATTTCAAAGGATGGCTGCCGTTCAGTTCCCATAACTTTTCAAAAAGTGCAGTTTAGGTAGCTTCACCTTTCCATGCAGACTGAAGCACCCCCATCCCTACTGTCAATTAATGCCACTTCATGATCCGACAATTGCAAGCCTCTCCCCGATCCTGCTTTTGCCAGTTTCCTCTCCACCAACGTCTGCATTGTAAGAACCTCCTGTGTGCAGTGATTGCACCATGCACTGTGAGAGTCAGAGCATGACTCCTGGATGATGTAGCTCACCGCCAAAGCCTAGGTCCCTTTATGTGATATGGCTAAAATGCGGCACTCCTCGATCCTGATCTCCTATGCTAATTTGCTAATACGCTGGTTCATGGAGTGCGGTAGGGCGGCTTGGCCCACAATCGGGAGCAGGTTCCCGATTTGCATCCATCTCTTTGAAAGAGATTCCAACACTATCAATCCATCATGGAATGTGTGTAGTGCTCAGAGAGAGCAATCCGCAGCCTTGGCTGTAGGGCTAGACTAGCAGATTAATGTTCCCTTGAGCAACTGTGCTCCTTTGGTGCACATATGGAAGTGTGGGGAGGAGAGCAAGGCTCTAGCACACCTTAAGACAAGATCTGCCAGGTCGGCAGGAACATTAGCATGTGAGATAATGGTAATCTGACTATCTCTGCTGAAGATGAGCACAGCTAAAACTTAGCTAGGGGCAGGTCTGGGCAGAAGTAGAACGCCTACCAGGGCACAGCCCAGGCAGGCCTGGTTATCATCCCATCTTGGGGCCTGCCCCGCCAACTGCCTCAACCCATAAAGCTGGGTGCCAGAAACATATGCTGCCAAGATTGCACTACAAGAGAGAGGGAGAGGGGCGTGGTCTAGAGGTTAGAGGAGAAGAGTGGGAGGCAAGAGGCCATGAGTGACAAGCAGAATTCCAATACTCTGGCCTTAGGCAAGTCAATTGATCTTTCTCCCTCATCCCACCCCCAATCCCTTTGATGCTTTGATGAGTCGACAGCTCGGCTGATCGCACACACATAGAGTTGATGAACCATTTCATACACTGAGGTAGCCAGGTGTTGTTGGGCTCCTAACTCCTCACCCAGCATTGCCAATAGACAGGGATGATGGGAGTTGTAGTCCAACCAAGTTGAGTCCTGTGAGTATGACGTTTCGTTGATCTCAATTTCTTGGTGGTGATTGGTTTGCAACATGGTGGCCACCTTCCCCAGGGTTTTCCATGGGACCCCAGCTAATGCTCCAGAGAACTATTGCTACCCTAAATAGGCAAGTGGCCACCATTCTGATTTCTTGAGGAATGCTCTGGGATCTGCTGTGGAGAGAGGCAGAGGCTCTCAGCCTTGATGGTCAGCATGATGATAGGGAAGTCCCATTGACCATGGCTGCAGTGAAAGATGTGAAGGAAAGTCTCAGGAAGACACTTCTGAAGTTACATTTTCCTGTTCCTATTTTGGAAGAGCAGCTTTGTGGTTCTTAGGTCCTGAGAGGTGAAGGCACACTCAGCAGCAATTTGTGTCTTATTGACATCCAACACCCTTTTAGAATGTGGTTCTTTGGGGGGGGGGTTATTGGGTTATTGTTTTTGGTTTGATTTTATATGTTGTTGCCTTGTTGTGAACCGCCCTTAGACCTCTACGTATAGGGTGGTGTATAATAATAATAATAATAATAATAATAATAATAATAATAATAATAATAATAATAATAATGTGTTGAGTGTGAGTGGTAATGAAAGGGCTAACCCTTGCCAAACTGCTTGTTTTTCTGTTGGGGGCAAGAGAACAGCAATTGTATTAGCAACCCTCTGTCTTCTCTGCACCCAGCTCTGTGCTGCCTATGATCACAATGAGTAATGGGACTAAGTGGAGGGGAGACACAGAATCCAGAAAGAGAACTGGAAGTGTCAGGATCCTTCCATCCCTGGCATCTCCAAGCAGAGTTGTGAAAGACCCCTTCTGAAACCATGAAGAGATGCTGCCATTCAGTGAAGGCAACACTGAACTAGATGGACCAGTGGTCTGACTCAGTGTAAGGCGATTTCCTATGGTCCCTGTGACAGGAAGACTCTAGGAGAGGATAGTGTCTCTTTTACTGCAGCTTGATAAGGGAAAACTTGCACATATTCTTATTATTCTTGGAAGAAGAAGAATTGCCAAAAAAATGGAACAGCAAAACAGTACCAACAAAAAAAGAGTGGCAAGATTTGATTAAAGACTATTTGATTACCTTGAATTGGCAAAAAAAATCACAGATATGATTAGGGGACAGTCTAAACAAAAATTTCAAAAAGAGTGGGGGAAGTACAGAGATTATTTTTTAAAATAAATAGGCCTCAGATTAAAACCTGGACTTGCTTTGAGTAATTTTTTGCAAAACAAAATACGGTTTACAAGTACAGCATATGGAGAAGGGTAGAAAAGACAAAACGAGAAAGAAACAGTTTATCAAGTATAAAATCAGACCCGTGCTGAGGAAGGAAGTCTATTAGAATAGAATAAGAATAGGAAATAAGAAATAGGATAACATAAGTCCATGTGTAGAAACTTGCGGATTTATGAATATATGTTCATCATTTATTTTGTGGGGTGTTTTTTAGTTTGTTCCTTAAGTGTTGTGTGTGTATGCGTTGTAATAATAAGTCAATAAAAAGCATCCATAAAAAAGGAAGACTTGCATGAACACGCCTTGAATTGAATAAAGACCTTACCCCCAATCTAAAAACTGCCGGTGCTTTAGGTTATTGAAGCACTGCTGGGTGTCGGAAATCTCATGACATCAGGCCATTGAGGGAGACAGGAAGCGTCTGTATTGTTTGTGAAATTTTTCACATGTTGAGTTTTCTTCTATTCGCCTTTTCTTTTCTCTTCCTGGATCCGTTTGTGCAAACTGTTTTGGTTTCTTGAATGGGTGGTCTCTCATTTCTATGTTAAAAAAGCAGCTAGTAAATGCAAAAATACAATAAACAATTTTATTGGGGGGGAATGGATGTTGCAACAATGTGTGTGCATACAGAACTGCATACAGAAAATGAGGAATTATTATTATTATTATTATTAATATTAATATTATTATTATTATTATTACCCCGCTTATCCAGTTGGGTCACCCCAGCCACTCTGGGTGGCTTCCAGCAGAAACGCACACTAAAATTCTGGTGAATTTTCATGATGCAGAAATGCAGAAAAATGAACTGGAGACTGAACGAGAAACTGAGAGGAACCAAAACTGACAGTCCTCCATCCCTAATCTATTCATGCCCCAAAGCATGGTGCATGGCATAAGACCCATTTCATTAGGATCAAGTGACAGACATAGAATAATAAGCTGGCAGAGGCAGGCTAGGTTTTGGTTGGGGAAGCCTGGATTCACATCTTGGATCAGCAATGGTGTTCATGTGACCTTGAGCCGGTCGCTATCTGAGCATAGACTACCTAACAACAGGATCATCTTCCAAAGCAGACTTTGGTTGTATTCACAGGGCGGTTTATTCTATCTTCACAACTTTTTCCTAACCATCAACCTCAGTTTTCTATTTGAGCTTTCATATCGTGTAAAAGTCATTTACAGAACTATAGTGCAAGTTTAGTGCTTCTTTCTGTGTTGTTTGTTTCCAGAAAATAATCTGTTTGCAAATAATATGGAAATGAACGCTAAACTTGTGCTACATTCCACTATAGTTAGGAGGCTGTTTGACCAAACAATCTCATGGTTGCCACGCTCTTACTAAATATGATATTAGCTGGCAATGTGTATGAATTCTTGATACATTTCGTGTAAATGCGAACCTTGTATCCATGGAATATACCGTATTTTTCGGACTATTGGACGCACCGGTCCATAGGACGCACCTAGATTTGAGGGGGGGGGGGAAATAAAGGGAAAAAAATTTATCCCCCCCCCCGCCAGGCGCGGGGCTGGGGCGGGGAAGCCCAAGCTTCCCCCTCCCCCAGAACGGGACTCAGAGCCATGCCGAAACTGCGCGCAGCTTTGGCATCGCTCTGGGAGCTTGCGGGGCTGGGGGAGGAGGAAGCCTTCCGCCAGCCTCCAAACCAAGTCGGGGGACAGCGGGAATGGCGCGCTATTCCGCGACCTGATCTGGAGGCTGGGGGTGGGAGAAGCAAGCCTGCTTCTCCCCCCCACCATCCCCACAACCTCCAGATCAGGTCGGGGAATCGCGGGATGGCAGCGCTCTGCCATCCCGCTATTCCACGACCTGATCTGGAGGCTGGGGGTGGGAGAAGCAAGCCTGCTTCTCCCCCCCCCCCCACCATCCCCACAACCTCCAGATCAGGTCGGGGAATCGCGGGATGGCAGCGCTCTGCCATCCCGCTATTCCACGACCTGATCTGGAGGCTGGGGGTGGGAGAAGCAAGCCTGCTTCTCCCCCCCCCCCACCATCCCCACAACCTCCAGATCAGGTCGGGGAATCGCGGAATGGCAGCGCTCCGCCATCCCGCGATTCCGCGACCTGATCTGGAGGTTGTGGGGATGGTGGGGTGGAGAAGCAGGCTTGCTTCTCCCACCCCCAGCCTCCAGATCAGGTCGTGGAATAGCGGGATGGCAGAGCGCTGCCATCCCGCGATTCCCCGACCTGATCTGGAGGTTGTGGGGATGGTGGGGGGGGGGAGAAGCAGGCTTGCTTCTCCCACCCCCAGCCTCCAGATCAGGTCGTGGAATAGCGGGATGGCAGAGCGCTGCCATCCCGCGATTCCCCGACCTGATCTGGAGGTTGTGGGGCTGGTGGGGGGGAGAAGCAGGCTTGCTTCTCCCACCCCCAGCCTCCAGATCAGGTCATGGAATAGCGGGATGGCAGAGCGCTGCCATCCCGCGATTCCCCGACCTGATCTGGAGGTTGTGGGGATGGTGGGGGGGAGAAGCAGGCTTGCTTCTCCCACCCCCAGCCTCCAGATCAGGTCGTGGAATAGCGGGATGGCAGAGCGCTGCCATCCCGCGATTCCCCAACCTGATCTGGAGGTTGTGGGGATGGTGGGGGGGGAGAAGCAGGCTTGCTTCTCCCACCCCCAGCCTCCAGATCAGGTCGGGGAATAGCGGGATGGCGGCGCTTCGCCATCCCCCTATCCCCCGAGCTTGTGGGGCTGGGGGGGGGAGAAGCAGGCTTGCTTCTCCCCCCGCCAGCCTCCAGATCAGGTCGGGGAATAGCGGGGTGGCGGCTCTGCACCTCCCCGCTGTCCCCAGCTTTTGGGTGCAGGCTGCTGCCCGCAAGCCTTGCGAGCCCGCGGGACATGGCGCCGGGCTTGCAAGACTTGGGATAGCTTCCTGAAGCCTGGAGAGTGAGAGGGGTCGGTGCGCACGGACCCCTCTCGCTCTCCAGGCTTCAGCAAAAGCCTGCATTCGCACCATAGGACGCACACACATTTCCCCTTCATTTTTGGAGGGGAAAAAGTGCGTCCTATAGTGCGAAAAATACGGTATTTCACACTATTCATTCTTTTTTAAGCATCGTCATCATTATCACCACCATTTACTCCTCCTGTCTTTATGCCAATTTAGGATGTGTTTTAGTTTGATCTTTTGTTTTATTTGCAAATCTTATTTTATTTAAGTCAAGGATTTTAAGAAGCAGTACCGATGCAAACTTATGTATGAATGCATCACAGTTCATTTTGTGCAGTGTTTTACCAATGCATAGGAATGCATGTGCAGATAATAATAATTTTATTATTTATACCCTGTCCATCCGGCTGGGTTGCCCCAGCCACCCAGATCAGTAAAGCACTGCAAAAAAAGAATCTCAGTGCATACACACACACACACACACACACAATCACATCAAGATTGATTTTTTTCTGTAGATTTATTGATGTGTGCATGCTCATTCATAACAGAGGATGTGATAAAATGTGTGTGTGGTTGGAATGGAGAAAAAGTTGCAGCAATGCTCCAATTCCACAAATAATTTTAGGGTGGGGGAAAACCTTATTAAGCCAAAGGAAAGGATGAGTGTCAGAAACCCACAACAAGAAATAGAACAATGAGGGGGGCCAGAGGCAGTTTTAGGGCAGCATAACTGGTTCTGCCACACAGGCGACAAGTGGAGAGGTCAAGCACTTGCCTGGCTACAGGAAGGAGGTGTGAGGGCTCTGACAAGGTCCCAGAGTCCTCCAGCCTCCTTCCCAAAGCCTAGTTAGCACTTGTCCAGCTTTGGGAAGGAGGTCTGAGGTCTGTAGGACCCTGCCAGAGCTCCCACTCCTTCTTCTCAAAGCCCAGCAAGATGCAAGGGCTGGAGAAGGCACCAAATTTTGACCCAGCCATGCAGGGCGCCATAGTACCAAAGTTTGGCCCTGGGGGGAGGATGCTGTCATCCCTACACACACAGCCACTCTTGCAAAGGGTTCTGAGGCAGCAGTGACCACCCTGGATCTGATGATGCAACCAAGTTTTGAGAAATGCTGTGTGAATTAACCCTTAGTTGCATCCTACCCCTAATATACTGTCGGGTAAGAAGTCATTAATGCTGCAAAAAGAAGCGTATGTGCTAAGAGCTGCTAATTTGATTATCTACCAGCTTTCTGTCTTTTCATAAGTTTCAGACAAATGCCTTTTTTTTTCCTCTTCGAGGCAGGGGAAACCTAGAAAGAAAGAGTTGCTAAACCTTGAAGGAATTTCAGCCATGCAAGTGCCACCTGACCAACAAAGAAAAGGGCTTGAATAGCGAGCAGAGAGCCTTAATCTCATCATTACAGGATACGAGAGGGAATTGGTAATGAGCAGTTTATGCTGAAGCTGTCATTCAGGGCAATGAAGGTAGGATCTCAGGACTCTGAAGAGATACACCTGTCCCTTTCCACGCCAGCAAATCTCCCTTTCATGTGCGATAATCCTAATATATAGGATTCCAAAAGAGCTTATCATGAGTCATAATTATCATCCCACCTTTTGACATCTCAGGCACTCTACAAAACTCTCCTTGCTAAGAAAGCAAAATACAGTTTCTTCTTTGGCAGGAAATCATTTGAAAATGTCTCATTTCCCCTCTTCTGTACACCTGTTTTTACACAATGGTTGTGTCTGCCCCGCTTTCCCCTTAAAGGGTTGAAAAGCTGGCGAAAATGGACAAAGGAAAATCTACAGCACACCAGGGGATAGAGATCTCATACAAATAGGTTGCTTTTGTTTGTTTTTTGCATTCTACCATACCTGCACAGGTTAGGTTAAGGTTGGACAGATTTTAGGTTTGTGGGATCCATTTTATATTTTGCAAGAATGCTAAGGTCTACCAACCAGAGCCAGGCAAAACATGGTAGCTCAGGTGGCAGAGCTAGTTATGAACTATATCCATGGACCAGACACTGGGATGTTTACAAACTTGCATGTGAGTTAGCAGAAGTCACGAATTCTAACACAGCATTCTAAAACCGGCCATCAGAGCCAAACAGAGACCTGACAAAAGCAGCCAATTAATATTCCTATTTTACAGATGAGGAATACTGAGGTGGAGATATAAGCATTATTAGCACAAGGCCAGCCATGGAAGTGTTTATGTATCTGCTTGCAATATTACTTCCTCTGATTAAGGCAGGTGTGGCTCCCTTCTTTTGGACCAAAGGCAATACTGACTCATTGTCAACCTTCTGTGGGCTGCATGTCAAAATGTTCACATAAATTTGCATGTCTTTCAAAATAAAAATCCTGCAGCCAAGAACGGAATGCTCCATAGCAGAAGACTCTCACTGGTCCACATGGGATTTGCAGTGGCAACATCTCCCCCATTTCCCTCCTTCCTATCCCAACAAGATTTGAAACATAGTTTGTTCCAGCAATTATCCCCTATGTGCTATTTTAGGAGTGTTGGCAATGCAGTGTTTCATATCTCATCTAATTTCTGTGAGATCATCATAAGCAGCAACTGGCTGCAGAAACATATGGCTGCATGTGAGCATCTCTCTGCACACGTACATTCAGTGGAATGACAAAAAATAAATGTGAAAAACACTGCCCTACAGAAGACGGTGGGTGCATTGTTGTGCTGTGCTGGATGGTGTGACAAGGCTCAATTGGTGTGCAGAGCAAAGGGAGGTTCAGGCTGGATGCAAGGCAAAGTTCAGACCCCAGAGCTCTGCTGTAGAGTTGCTACGGCACTGAGGAAGCTAGAACCAAGCCCCTAGAGCAGCAGGTGCAGACTGTGTGTTAATGCTTCAAGATGCCATTTGACTTAAAAGGGCCCAGATTTCTCCAGGATTCTCATCCTGCAACAGAACTCAAGTCTTCCAGGGTTTTCTACAGTGGAGTCCTCAGAGTCAGAGGATGCTGCTGCCACATCCTCAGGCTGGCCCCTCAGGTTCTTTTGATGGGAGGACCCCCTACACGGCATAGTCTGGATAGCTCAGTTGGTTAGAGCATGGTGCTGATAACACCAACGTTGGAGGTTTGATCCCCGTAAGGGGCATCTACATATTCCTGCATTGCAGGAGATTGGACTAGATGATCCTAAGCGTCCCATGATTCTGGGTTTGTGTGATTCAGAGTCCTCGCCTCCATCACTTGACGAAGAGGAATCCAGCTCCTGCTCCCTTTACAGTTTTCCCCTCCTACACAAGCATAAGCACACAAAAATCATGTGCAGGTTGTACATATTTTATAGTCATTTCTGTGCAACCTGGGAAGCCTCAGTCAGTGATTCTGATCAATAAAGACCTCAGGTGAACAGTATTATTATTTCAATCCACACACCTCCCTCTTTTTTTCTTGCAGAGCTTGTTGGTGCGATCCAAACAGAAACTCCAAAGAAAAAGTGCCAAGTATCATACACTTTCCTGCCATGTGCTTCGTGGTGGTTTCAGCTGAACACTCTAACTGGCTTGAATTCGGCGATTAAACTTTCCAACAAGCCTGCCTGGAGTTTCGGGTTCTGAAGGAAGTCAGAAACGAAGCCAGTTTCGCTCAAGATCAGGTGCCACCAAAAAAATTATCTTCCCTCCTCTGGTTAGCATAGCTAGAGCTGGAGGTGCACAAGACCTCGCCCTCCCTCTCTCCCTCCCTACCTGACAGGCCTCAGTACGTCTGACAAAGCTGCTTCTGGTGAGGTGTCTTTTCAACACATCGTTTTATCTGTCTTTCACTGCCGTGATGTCAGAGGCACTTTCGTTCCAGGCAGGAGTGTCAAAGGATCACAATCTTAAATGCAGTTTTCAACTCTGCAAGGCAAGAATGGTTCCAACTGGGTGGGTCACCCACTGGGAAGGTACTGAAGTATTTGCACTGGCACCTGTAGTCTTGTGGCCATGCTTCAGAATGGGAGCTGGAACTGCCATGCAGCAGAGTGTGAAGCAATCACCTTTGAATGGCATAAGAATTCCTCCATGAATTCATCTAATCCAGCTTGGCGGCCATCAATGTCCCTGGTTCACGACCAAAAGTGTTTTTACCAAGATGTGTCCTCCAACTCTGATGATGCTTGTTTGGATGTAGGGTAGAGAGGGGGCTGTGAATGTGTGAAATTCCTAGCTGTCAGGAGTGGGCCAGCAGTAAATCACATCCTGCAAGGGGTTGTTGTTGTTGTTTAGTCGTGTCCGACTCTTCGTGACCCCATGGACGAGAGCACGCCAGGCACTCCTGTCTTCCACTGCCTCCCGCAGTTTGGTCAAACTCATGCTGATAACTTCAAGAACACTGTCCCACCATCTCGTCCTCTGTCGTCCCCTTCTTCTTGTGCCCTCCATCTTTCCCAACATCAGGGTCTTTTCCAAGGAGTCTTCTCTTCTCATGAGGTGGCCAAAGTATTGGAGCCTCAGCTTCAGGATCTGTCCTTCCAGTGAGCACTCAGGGCTGATTTCCTTAAGAATGGATAGGTTTGATCTTCTGGCAGTCCATGGGACTCTCAAGAGTCTCCTCCAGCACCATAATTCAAGCCCCTTCTCCACGGCAAGGCAGTGATCCATGAAGGGGCCTGCAAGGGGTAGTTAACTCTTTATTAGCAAAAACACGATTGGCACAAACTTGGCAAAGTGTCAGGCCTAATGAGCACAGCAACTCATCTCTGGTAGGTCTTGCCCCACATGAAGCGGTTGCAGAAGAAGAAGAGGAGGAGGAGGAGGAGGAGTTTGGATTTGATATCCCGCTTTATCACTACCCAAAGGAGTCTCAAAGCAGCTAACATTCTCCTTTCCCTTCCTCCCCCACAACAAACACCCTGTGAGGTGAGTGGGGCTGAGAGACTTCAGAGAAGTGTGACCAGCCCAAGGTCACCCAGCAGCTGCATACGGAGGAGCGGAGACGCGAACCCGGTTCACCAGATTACGAGTCTACCACTCTTAACCACTATACCACACTGGCTGAGACTGCTGAGACTCATGTGTTGATCGTCCTTTTGCTAATAAAAAATTAAATCCAGCTTGCACAGTGTGATTTACTGCTAGCTCACTTCTGACAGATTGATGAGGCTGAAATCCCTGCCTCCCCACAGCAGCCTAAGTGTTGAAAATCAAGCCTTTATCAGGAGAAACTGGCCACTCTCCAGGCACCCGGCTTGATCTCCGGTTGACCTCCCTGTCTGCATTCCCCGGCAGGATACAGGCTAGGTCACGATAGGCGAGCCTTCTCGGCGTAAGAAGAACACACCACTCTTTCCTGCCCCCCCAGGCAGGGGAAAGAGATACACAGAAACGTATTTACATGCCTTTATTTCTGTCTTTGCAGCGTTACAGAAAAACACGACTGCTCTCTTCAAACTCCAACAGCCGAGAGACAAACTCCTCCTGTACTTCCTGTACAGCTCATATTACACTCTGATCTAATTCCGGTACTTCGCACTGTGAATAGACTGTCCCTCTGTTTCCCATGGAACAGTCCCAACATTCCCATTATGTTTTGCTTTCAAGCTACCAGCTCGCGACCGCATTGCTTCTATATCGTAACACTAAGTTCCCTCCCCTCCTGAGCTTTTCCCCAAGCATTTGGAGGCTTTAACTGCAGGACTGCCTTTGCTCCTTCTGCTTCATGTCTCTTCTGCTTCTGGGAGACCAAGGGGGAGGGGAGCTTGCCACATCAGGAAGCGGAGACACCTGTGACCCCTCACCCACCTGATTCATCTCTGCCTCTTGGCCTCTCTCCTCCCACCCTCCTGCTTCAGATTCTACCCCTGATTTTGCACTTCTCTCTGCCACACACTCTCCCAGCTCACTAAGCCCTTTTATCCCTTCAGCTTTTGACACCTCTTCCCAATCATCTCCCTCTTCTCTCTGTGACCACTCATCATTGTCTCATCACCAACCCCTGACTCTGAGCCTTCTTCCCTTGGGGGTTCCCCAGCTGATTCCTCCCACCATTCTTCTGCATCCAACCAGTCCATGACACAAACCTACTATGCAAATTTACATTTGTTGCTCCACCCTCTTTTCCCTCTGGCCCCACCCACTACTGGCATGTGGCCCCCAAAAGGTTGTCCAGAGAGGAACATGGCCCTCAGGCAGAAAAAGTCCCCCACCCCTACTTTAAAAGGATTAGGCAATATGGAGGCTAGGACTATCAATGGCTACTAGTCATGATGGCTATATGGAACTTCCATATCCAGTTTGCTGGGAAGCAACTATTGTCTTCAAGACCTGTTTGTGGGTTTCCTGGAGGCATCTAGTTGCCCATCAAGAGATGCTGGACAAGAGCTAGGTGGCCTTCTAGTTTGATCCATCAACACTGGATAATACAATGTGCACATTGGAATTAGTTTTGGGTGGGTATTAGCAGCTGTCCATAGTAAGTATGCACAGGATAAATGACATACATTGTAATTAAATCCCCATAATTAAGCCCCCACTGGAATTGCACTCCTTATCATTGGTAGGCATTGCTTCTTTGCTCTCGTTTTACAGTTATGTGCATTGACATCTGTTATTGCTAATTACTTCATCAAACTTCATCCGTGATCTCTTGCACTTCCTGTAAAGAAATGTTGAAAGCACCTTAATGAACAAATTAATTATGTGCAGCCCATGTTTGAGAATTAGCCTAATTAATGGTATCGCTGATACCCTTTCCCGAGTTTAAGAATGCAGTTGTCTGAGAAATCCCACTATCCATATTTATAAGCCACAGGACACTTTGACAGATGACAAGTGTTGTGATGAAAAAGCGGTCAAGGTTGCCATATTTGTATCTTCTTACACGACAGCAGTTTGCGATATGTTCAGTTTATTTCATCACAGTAATTCTCTCTGCATATTTAAATGTGGATCTAAAAGGGGCTTGTATATATCACCAATGGCTATCAGCCATGACAGCTAAGTGCAGCCTCTAGATTCGCCGACAGTAGATCTCTGATGGCCAAGAAGTGCTGTGGACAAGCCATCTTTGTCTTGCTGGTTGGCTGGACTAGATGTGCTGTTGGTCTGGTCCACTTCTGTGGCTTTCTGTGCCAGGGTTTGCAAACCTTTTGGGACCTGTAGGCAAATTTGCAAGCCAGAGAAACTATGGCAGACCCTCCAAATGTTCCTATTTTCCAGGCACAGTCCCGGGTTTACAGAAGCCATTCCAGTTTCTGATTTGATCCCAGAATATTCTGCTTTTCCTTCGGACATCCCTATTTTCTTTGGAGAAATGTTGGAGGGCATGGAGTTATGCGAGCCCAAGCTAAGGATATAAGTAACTATACAACCTTCAGAAGATATCTGAAGGCAGCCCTGTATAGGCAAGTCTTTTCATTAATGTTTAATGTTTTATTATGGGTTTCAAGGGGTTTCAAGCAGGGAATCTTCCCAGTTCTACCTGGAGATAGCAGGGATTTATCCTGGGTCCTTGAAGCCTGGTTTGAAAGAGGCAGCAGTTCAGCTGTAGAACATCTGCCTAGACTCTTTCCCAGACACACTAGCTTGTTCTGTTGTCTCCCCTGAGTAATTCAAGCCTTTCTGCAACATCACGCTGGTTCAGGACCACAGAACTCTCTGTTCCTCCCCACGCTCAGCAGGAGCAGAAGGAACTGTGCGGAATGAACACAAGATAAGCCTGATTTGCATAATGTATCCAGGTTGCAATATCCTGGTGTCTCATTTTCCTTGGCGCAGAATTAGGGCAAGGTGGGTGCAGTCCTTTCCTTCGTTTCTACCTGCATTAAGGCTCTTGTTTACCTCTGTGTACCTGGTGATTCCTAGGCTGGGCTCCAACTAGGAGACCAAGCAGCTTCATTTAGGTGCTGAGGGAACTGTGGGCTTCAGTTTCTCCTTCCAAACAGCAGGATCTGCCCACTCAGCCCTGGGAAGCCACATTTTGAAATTTAATCTCAGAGTCGTTGGTTCAAGTCCCACGTTGCATAAAAGATTCCCGCATTGCAAGAGTTTGACTAGATTTGTTGTTGTTGTTTAGTCGTTTAGTCATGTCCGACTCTTCGTGACCTCATGGACCAGAGCACGCCAGGCACTTCTGTCTTCCACTGCCTCCCCCAGTTTGGTCAAACTCATGGTAGCTTCGAGAACACTATCCAACCATCTCGTCCTCTGTTGTCCCCTTCTCCTTGTGCCCTCCATCTTTCCCAACATCAGGGTCTTTTCCAGGGAGTCTTCTCTTCTCATGAGGAGGCCAAAATATTGGAGCCTCAGCTTCAGGATCTGTCCTTCCAGTGAGCACTCAGGGCTGATTTCCTTAATAATGGATAGGTTTGATCTTCTGGCAGTCCATGGGACTCTCAAGAGTCTCCTCCAGCACCAGATTTAGGCACCCCCAAACTCAGCCCTCCAGATATTTTGGGACTACAATTCTCATCATCCCTGACCACTGGTCCTGTTAGCTAGGGATGATGGGAGTTGTAGTCCCAAAACATCTGGAGGGCCGAGTTTGGGGATGCTGATCCCTGTGGAAATCTGTGATTTTGTGAAAGAGAGCCATCTGCAGTGGTCAGAGTCAAAAATGCCACAGGCATTTGTTCACACCTGAAGTAGCTCTTTCGATCCCAGCAGCCCCTGCCATCTTCTCTGTTCACCCACCCACCTCTTTTTAATTTACCTTCTTTTCTCTCCGCCTCATAACCTTGATCTGTAGTTTAAAAGGGGCCACGATTCCTCTGAGCTCTCTCCTCCCTCCTACCCACACGGCTTATGTCGTCCATCACATCTCCAAGGCACTATCTTGGTGAGCCGGAGTAATCTACATACCTGACTTGTATCGTCATGCAGAGCTGTAAAACGATTTGTATTGCCTTGGGGTGTGTGACATGACGCAGCACTGGACTCAGCTGCGTGGGGTTCGCTGTGAGTAAACGTGTGCTTGTGTGCAGGGCTGGCTCAAGACATTTTGGCACCTGAGGGGAACCACAAAATGGCGCCTCTGCCCCGCCAGGAAAGAATGGGTGAGTGAAGATCTACACCAGGAACACGGGGGACATAAATATCTAGACTGGGGACAAAGGTGGGAGGAGACCAGCAGTGCCTCTTATTCACCAAGAGGCCGCTGTGGAGATAGCATGGGGTGGTAACAGATCCGGTTTCCAAGGAGAGCGCATTCCTTGGAGGCCAGAATTGCTGCTCATGTGGGACTTGCTGCCCAAGGCAGTCACTTCACCTTGCCTCATGGGTGGGACAGCCTAGGTTTTCTGCAAGGTCACAATGTGCTCTTTAAACATAAGGCTCAGCACCAAAAAACACCTCCTTCTCTTCCTTGGTGTACACACACACACACACACACACACACACACACACACACACAATTTTTATTGATTTTCTTAACATATCATTTCCAACAATCATTTAACATAAATTCTTATCTTATACAATATTTTAGACTTTCATCAACAACCTCTGAAGATTTTCCATTCTTTATCTGCATTTCTTAATTTCTCTATTACTTTTAATTATCATTAACTAATGATTCTCTTCATAATCTTCCTTGCAGTATTTTACATAATCCTCCTTACAGAACTTCTTGCAGTCCTACTAGCATAATCTGTTTATTACCATTGCTTTTTAGAGAGTTCAGATATTTACTCCAGTCTTCTAAGAATCTCTGGTCCCGCAGGTTTCCAATCCTTCCTGTTAATTTGTCTAATTCTGCATAGTCCATTAATTTCATTTGCCACTCTTCTTTCGTCAGTAATTCTTCTTGTTTCCATTTCTGTGCCACCTCCTCCTTGGTCTTAACAGCCAGCCTGAGGAAAAGTTCTGCTGGCCAAGTGCACCCATTTCATAGATCAACATGCAAAGGCCCATGTGGTCAAACGCATCCTACTTGCCACTGCATGCCATGCCAAGCAGACTGCAACTCTAATCCTATGCCGGCATTGGAAGAACTGAGCAGTATGTTGCAAATGTGCTAATATAATAAAATACTTGTGTTACAAAATGTTGTAAGTCACTTGAGGATAAGATCCTATGGACTGAAGATATCAAGGACTGAACCTGGGAAACATCTGCTCTTCCCTTAAGCTGCAGATTTGTATTGAACTTCGAAGTATTCCACCAATATCCATCTTTCTCCCCTAGCATTTTTCCTGAAACTTCTTCCAGATGCTAAGAACGAACAGGCACTGATTTCTGCTGCTACTCCTCATCTATGCAAGCACAGTGATTGAGCAGGCGTAGCTAGCACCTCTTTTATAACTCATTAAAGTAGTGCAGAATCCTTGGCACAGCAACACTGATCTATTTTTGCAAAGCCAAATTACATCGATTCAGCTTGTAACCGAGAAGGGCTTGTCTGCAACTTGCAAAGTGGCATTCCTGGGAGTGTGGGTGCCACTTTAACCATTGATTTCAGTATTATTATTATTATTATTTTGCAGAATTTGTGCATCGTCCTTAACTGACTGGCATTAACCTGATTTTCCACTATCAGGTCATTTTAAGCCTGGTTTCTATCAAGCCATTTAAAGCCAGTTTGAAATAACTATGTCTAAATTATGCTAATCTCAGTCTGAGATAACACGGAGCTACATAGGCTTCATTAAGCACATATGAATTGCACACCAGTTGAAGGCCTGAAACAGAAGGCTATTCAGTGGCTAGGTTAGGTTGCCCTTCTTTTCAGCACTTGGCTATTCAACATATTTCTTGGAAGCTGTTGTCCAGAACACAGGTGTGAATTTAGTGTGTCAGTTCCAATGAAACACTGACAGCAGACTGTTACCCATGAGAGCAGCCTACTTCCATGAGCAGTATAATGTCAAAGCCATGAATTTAAGCTGGCAACATCCTCTTCCGCCAACTGGAAAACAGCAGATTTATTTATTATTTTTGGGCTTGAACTATCTAAGCTGTTTTTCAACCATCTTGACTCTTGCGACACATCCGTGCAAAATGTTTCCACGAGGACACCGCTTGCATTTGGATCCTCTTGCTTTGCACATCTACATCCATACACCTTGAGCAAAATGGTGTGAAAATCATGCCTACATCAGATGCATATTTTAATATGTATCCCTGCCATCCATATAATAAACATTTAAAGTACATGACACCCCCCGAAGAAACTTGGGAACTTTAGTTTGTTACGGGTGCTGGGAACTGTAGCACTATGGAGGATAAACGATAGTTCCCAGGATCCTTTGTAGGAAGTAATGTGCTTCTACTGTGTGGTGTGGATGTGACCAGTATTATTATTATTTATTTTATAATTCATTAAATTCGTATACTGCCCTATACCCGTAGATCACAATATAAAAGACAGAAAATGCATAATAAAAACAAAAACAAAGACAATCCATTAATCCCCTCCTTCCACAACACATTTTAAAAGGGCATCAGATGTCAATCAGCCAAAGGCCTGGTTAAAGAGGAATATTTTCTCCTGGTGCCTAAAGGTGTATAATGAAGGCGCCAGGCGAGTCTCCCTGGGGAGAGGATTCCACAAGTGGGGAGCCACCACAGAAAAGGCCCGTTCTTGTGTTGCTGTCCACCGGACCTCTCGTCATAGCTGTCAACGTTTCCCTTTTTTAAAGGGAAATTCTCTTATTCCAAATAGGATTCCTCACAAGGGAAAAGTTGACAGCTTTGCCTCTTGTGAAGGAGGCAAACGAAGAAGGGCCTCAGATGATGACCTCAGGGTTCGGGTAGCATCACATAGCGAGAGGCAGTCCTTGAGGTATTGAGGTCCTGAGTAGTTTAAGGCTTTGAATTGGGCCTAGAAACTAATTGGTAGCCAATGCAGTCAGGTCAGGATCAGTGTAATATGTATTTAATTGTCTTGCCCCGGTGAGCAACCTGGCTGCTGAATTCTGCACTAGCTGCAGTTTCCGAACCGTCTTCAGTGACAATCCTACATATACGGCATTGCAGTACTGATAACAAAGCTGTCATTTCAGAAAGGGGATGTACATTCTGCTTCCAGACACATTTTATAGGATGGCACATGATTCGTCTGTTATACTTCTGCAGGAGCACCTGGGACTGTGGTTTCTAAACTAGAAGTATTTGATAGAACAGGTACTCTTGCAACTGATTTTTCCCTTCCCCTCCTTTGCAGACCCTTGTACTCAGACCCCTGAAATCCTCTCCAGAGGGTGGGGGGCTGCTGAACATGTGAACGGTATCATTGGGGGCTGCAGTGAAGGGCAGACTGCCAGAAATTGGGTAACTACTGTTCAAGAGGGGATCTTGAAGCTTTAGGGGAGATTCTTGTTTGCACTGTAGCAGGAGAGAAGGAGTTACGTCTACCATCTTGTGCCAGCCATACTCATAACCTTGGCTGGACCTAGACACGTCAAAGAAGCGATTTGGTTAAACGCGTTGTAAACTCATACAGGGAAATCCAGTAGGGGAAGGCGGAACTCCACAGCGCCACCTGATGTCACATATAAATACATATAATATGCTTTTTCTTTACCAATGTAGCTGAGTTCTTTGACCACGCCCTGTTATTTAAAGTTAAAATCAAAAGATTCATGCAGCTCCCAGTGCTTCATTTAGCATTTCATAAAGTTTGGCCCCTACATTTAAACAAGAATTGAATTGATTAAGTGTTGCAGCCCTAGTTTCCAGAGGTATGGCCTCCTCATTCTCCTCCCACAAAGGAAGGCAGGTTCATAGACATGCAATTAACAATTTGGAGTTCCATCAGTTAGCAAATGAGGATAAAATGGCTCAGAATCATACAGTTCCTTCTATTCTTGTTGCTGAAACCTGTTCTTGCGTGTTCTGTGTTCTACCCATTAGCAAAATAATCTAAGCATTTGAGATTTTTTTAACCCCATTTTATTTCTTCTGAAACTTTTCTAATTGCAAATTTCTCAATTAGAGAGAGAGAGAGAGAGAGAGAGAGAGAGAGAGAGAGCGCAAACGGTGGTAATTATAACAACACAACAATAACAGTGTTCTGCCTCTAGCATGCAATTGGAAAGCCAAAGCGGGCAACCTTACACAAAAGTAGGGTGGATGCCAATTTTTAAAAACTCAACTAGAGCAGCAAAAAGCCAAAACAAGACCAAACCCACCCCACCCTCATCCCTCACTCTTAGGCATGCCAGCTGGGTTTGTTGGGAGTTGGGAGTCAACATCTGGAAGGCCAACCTAGCTGTGATTCCTGCTTTGCAACGGGTTGGGCTCGATGGGGTCCCTTTCAACTCTGCAATTTTGTGAGTCCCTGTACCTGATATATACAGACTGCATGTACCAAGACACAAAGTTGCTCGTGCCCAGCTCCTTAGAACCTTCTCTTCAGCAAAGGAAACTCAACCTGGATTTTTGCCTTGAAATGAATCATTACTAGGTGGGTGTTTCCACTGTGCCTAAGGGAGTTAGGTACCCAGTTCCACTAAGCACTAAACCAGGCATCCATAGTAAAAAATCTGGAGGGCATATTTTATTGTGTTTGGAGTTGCATAGACTTAACTGGAACAATCACTCAAAGGTAATGAGATAATTGTATGTAAATTATGGATCAAAATCTCTGTCAAATTATAGTTTGGCATAACCTGCTCTTGTTATCATGCCCCAGAGAATATAAGATGGGAAGGACTATCTCTTTCCCTTTTGAAAACTGAACAATTTCTAGGGGTGTTATGTGGATAGTTTCATAACATTGTTTAGTCACTAGGTGGCACTGGACTTTATCTGGGTGGAATCCTGAGTTTCCTGTGTCTGCTGTGTTCATAGAATCATAGAGTTGGAAGAGACCACAAGGGCCATTGAGTTCTTCTTTATGAGAGATCTTATCTGGTTTCTTGTCTGGTGTGTATTTCATGACAGGAGCGATACAATGGTGGGCAGAACCTCCTGCTATAATCCTTCTCCCTTCCTCCTTCCATTGAAGCGCATGTTCACAAAACCTGTGTGCATTCAAGCTGTACGCATGTTGATTCTGTATGTGACGTGTACTTTGCATTCTTGTAGAAATTGTGAGTGCAAACTTTGCATTCTCAGTTGTCATCTATTGGCTGTACCTACTTTCAGTTTCATCAACATCACTTTAGATGTCCAGATAATATGGAGAGTCTTTGGTATTTCAAAATAAACACTCCTAGGAAAGTCATATAATGATTAGCTGTTAAAGTAGAAATGTAATTATTTCTTAATCACATCTTGTAATTAGTATCTGTAACTACTTCTCTCTCTCTCTTTTTTAACATGATCTTCTTTTGGAAATAAATCCCACTGATTTCAATGGCGCTAACTCACCAGTAACTATGTTTAAGAATAGCAGATGTAAATCTATTTGGACACAATTTATATGGTACATTCAGGATTGTCTGCCTTCAAAATGATTTAACTTCAGCCCAAATGTGTTTTCAGATATTGCCATATGCAGATGGCATAGTTTTATTTAAAAGAATCATATCAAAAACCTGAAGCACTTCCTTTGCGGAGGGGAATCATGATTTTTGTCTGCTGAGCAAATGATTTGCTGAATTTAGGATAAACGGAATCCATCTGTAAATAATAACACTGTCTATTGAATGGCCATTTGAGCCCTGCAAAATAAACTCTTCTCTGGAAACATGTAAACTGTGTTCTATGGAAACATGTGTTTCGAGAATCTCTTCCTGAGATACTTATTCTCCATTTCAAACATTTGTTTGAAATAAAGGATGCAATGGAAATGCAGATATCCATTTCAGGATTTCTAACGGGTGCCTCCAACTCTATGCTGGGTTTGCTCTTTGAATACAGAGAAGCAGAATTCTTAAAACATTAGATGCCCATTCTTCTTGAACTGAGCAGCAGCAAGTTAAAGAGGAAAAAATTAGCCTCAAATTAGCATCTGATGATCTCAGCCCAGCCTTCCCTAATCCCTTCAACAAAGGCCTAAACAGAACGCTGTGCAAATGTGGATCCAAATGACATCTTTGTTATTTAAGGGTATTTATTTTTTTATAAAATAAATTAAAATTAAAAAAATAAATAAACCGTCATTACCCTCACTGTATTACAACTTAGAAAAATTTCGGACATATGCTCCAAACTGGTTGAGGTTTTGTGCACCAAAATAATGAATGACTCGTTATTATTGGCAAAAATAGTAGCAACGGGGGCCTCCCCCGGCCCCCACCAGTAAGATCAGAAGCTCCTTTGTTAAGGCTTTGGCTTACTTTATAGTCATTTTGGCAGATGCCTCTTGGAACCAATAAGTTTGGGGAGAGGAAGGGAGGTTGGGGGGGGGAGAGTTAAAACACAGGAAACAAGCATTGAATGGCTGCCAATAAAAATGATCACAAATCAGGGCTGCTGATGTCATAACCCCTGGGGTCAAAGGTCAGGGAAGGAATAAATGGTTCTGAAAGGGACAGCCTGTCTGGTGCAGTGAGCTCTCGTTGGCAGGCGGGTCCATCGCCCATGAGTAAATGGGGAGCACAATGGCACCCAACGTGCCTCATTAGCCGCCAAGGCCTGGGTGAAGAGAAGTGTTTGATGAGGCTTTCATGTCCCACTGCGTCACTGTGTGGTGTAAATGGAATAATTACTATGATCTAATGGCCGCCTCTTTTGCACGCGGGGGCCCTTCTGAATGGAGCCCCTTCTTTCATTTTGTGCATCGCTGGGTTGTGTAAACTGTAGGGAGCCATTCGGAATCGGAGCCTGTGAGACTGGCGGCAGGTCAGCTCCAGCCGCCTCGCCATTCACCGGGAACAGAATGAGGAGAGCGGGTAATTTACTCCCCTCCGTCTTTCACCACAAGAGTGGCAGATTGAAGGTCACACTCCATTTGACAGGGCTTGAGTCACTCTCTATGCCTCGCGCCACAGTTAGACAGATGCAAGGTAGATTGGCGGGGGCGCTCAAATGTTCGCCGTTTAATTGGCGCTCGCCCTCAGATGTGCATGTGCTGAAAGCGAAACATTTTGCACGCAACCTGCTGCCAGGCAGACGACGTCCAAAATTGGGGTTTGGGGTATCTTGTTGTAACCGGTGCGTCTTATGTACACTAATCGAGAAATGAAGTTTTCTCGGAGATTCGATTGGCAGCCCAAACTATCTGCACCAAGGAGCATAACCAGAATAAGTCGAATTCCCATATGCAAACAAGATTTATTTCCCATGAATTTTTCTTCTTCCCATGAATTTTTCTTCTTCGTTTTCCTTTCATCTCAGAAAACCCACAATTCAAACCCTTCTTCTTTTTCTTTTGGTCTCAGCAAACCCACAATTCAAAATTTGAGATTCAGCATATTCAATCCAGGTTCTGAAACATTTCCATTAGATTTAATCCATCTACAGGAGAAAATTAGATTGCTAACACTGAGAAAGTGAGTCTTTATTTTGCACAGATTTGTGGCATGTCCCAAATCTTAAATCTGATGACCAAAATAGGCATAAAGTCACCATTTATTCTGCTCTTATGCAACCAGTGCTCAAATTCGTTATGGGGGCCAGGGGGCTCCCCTCCTTGCATTTTTGGCTGCCCCCCCCACCCAGCTATTGCTCTTTGATGGATATGGAGGACACTAATGTGGTTAAATTAGAGGTAGTTGGGGGTAGGGCTTGTGATCCACCTGCCATGATTCAAGCACTATATGTAACAGAGTGCTGTGTTAACAAAAAAACTGAACTCTCCATTTAGCATATCTATCTAATGTCGTGGAAACATCTGTACATCTCAACCCTGGTTTTCAGTGAGAAGGATAAAATTTTGTCCCTTAGAAGTACAGTAGTGTAGCAATAGTGATAGTAGTTGGATAAGGACTCACAATAATCTTTCTTAGGTCACTGGGAATTTAGCATAGGCTTCAGCTGAACCAGAATCGCACCCATCACATTAAATTTAATGGTTAAATTAAAATAATTGCCTCTTCTATAGATACCCTGTGACATTTTGTTTGCTCTCAGGGAGTTTAAGTATACAACCCTGTCTGTGGGGCATATTTAAGCATTACACGGAGCAAATTATATGCTAAGCATTGCTGCAAAATGCTTGTGTAATAAAGCAAATCATGTATCTCTCCTGAGATCAACCCACCACAGTTTCAATGTAAAGCGTCTACGATCACACCATTTATCCAAAAACCTTTGTCTACCCAAATGACTGGTGCTGAGGCTTTAACAGACAATGTAATCACAGGTTGTCTCTGCAGAACTGTCACTTCAAAGACCTGTGGGACCTCAGTTCATAGGAACGTATGAAGCGAAATCAGATCGGCGGTCCATCGAGGTCTACATGGTCTGCTGTTACCGGCAAAGGCTCTCCAGGATTTTGGGCAACCTTACCTGGAGACACTGCAGCTGAAAATTGGTACCTTCTGCAAGAGAGGAAGATCCTCTATACAGCTACACCCCTACATCAATTTAAATGATCCAGAGAGAATAAAGGCCAGTGGCGCTGTGGGTTAAACCACAGAGCCTAGGACTTGCTGATCAGAAGGTCAGCTGTTTGAATCCCCGTGATGGGTGAGCTCCCGTTGCTCAGTTCCAGCTCCTGCCAACCTAGCAGTTCGAAAGCACGTCAAAGTGCAAGTAGATAAATAGGTACCGCTCTGGTGGGAAGGTAAACAGCATTTCCGTGTGCTGCTCTGGTTCGCCAGAAGCGGCTTAGTCATGCTGGCCACATGACCCGGAAGCTGTACGCCGGCTCCCTTGGCCAGTAAAGTGAAATGAGCATCGCAACCCCAGAGTTGGTCGCAACTGGACCTAATGGTCAGGGGTCCCTTTACCTTTACCTAAATATTATTAAAAATGAAAAGCTTGAAGTTTACCTTAGAACAAACAGGTCAAGAAGAAACTATGGGAAGTTGTGCAATGTGTAATGGCACCACAGCCTGGGGCAGCCCTGGTCAGCCTGATGCCCTCCAATTGTTGTGGACTACAATTCCCATCAGCCCCATGGGAGGGACTGATGGGATTCATAGTCCAAAACATCTGGAGGGCACCAGGTTGTCGAAGGCTGGCCTAGGGAGATTACATAACCAGTCCTTGCCCCTCTTTCTTTAATGGGCAGATCCACCATGACATCAAAGCAGCCCCAAGACACATTTATACACATGACTTCCTACAAAGAATCCTAGGAACTGTAGTTTCCTCCAAGAGAGGTACAATTCCCAGCAGAAACTACATTTCTCAGGATTCTTTTGAGGAGGCCATGTGCTTTAAATGTGTATTGGATGTGCTTTATGTGCAGTTAATTAGGCATAAAGTTCAACAGACACCCCACAAAGAACCAAGCCAAGCAGCGCCAGCCAAACATTTTGGGAAGCTAATTCGGAAGTGAGCCCAGCTGCCTTTTCTTAAATCCCATCACCGTCCCGCAAAACAGATCACCAAAAGCCAGAGGCCTTGGGCTTTTGCCGAGAGGCCTTAGCCCTTCCCACAGAATCCCAGTGGACAAACAAGGCCCCTGGAAAAATGGCTTGCAATGGGATAGTGTGGTTTGTTTACATCGGCCATCCAAAGGTCACTTTGACTCAATGCCCTGTTGATGGTTGGGTTGTTGTTGTGGCCATGTGGAATCCACCCCTCATCTTTTCCTCCAGGCGACATTCTGAAAGAAAGGCTAGATTGCGGATCATTCTGGAAGGTCAAATCTGGGTCAGCATCAAAGCTTTGAAGCAGTCTCGTAAATGCACATTCGTCTTATGTTAAGGCAAATTAGATTCATTTGCCAAATGGAATTAAATCTCTTGGTGTTATTTAACACTCACCATACCTATGTATCAGCAAAAGCTTTACCACCACAGAATGCTCTTCATGGTGTATCTAGTATACTCATAATCCAACACACCACTGAAGTCAGTATGATTGTGATTATGATTATTTCACATCTGCCTTTTGCAATAAGGCCCCAGAGCAGGTTACAACAATATCAAAATGCAACATTATAATCAGTAAAAACATTTGACAGTCAGAAGAACAAGATGAGTATTTTAAAAAAATAAATCTCTCAGGTGTCAAAGACCAAAGTAAAGCGGTTCATCTTTCAGACTATGACAATCCATTAATTATTTTCACGTGGTATCAAGCTTTCAGGCTGTAAATACTCCGGGCTGTAAGATTGGTTATTTTTACAGCTGCTTTACACTCTGAAAACTAAGGCTGTGTGCACACGCCATACATTTAATGCAAGTTTGCTGCCGCCCAAGAATCCTGGGAATGGTAGTTTGTTAAGGGAGCGGGAAATTGTAGCTTTGTGAGGGGTAAACTACCATTCTGAGGACAGGTGTGGATCTTCTATTAAACTAATGCAGCTTAAGCTTCAGAGCGGCTAATCCAGAAGTGACTATAGTCCACATTGCTTTTAAAAATTGGGTCCAACAGACCCAACTGGGGTCACACAATTCAAATTGAATATTTTTGTTGCTGCATATATTTCAACAATCCCAAAGTTTGAGAGTCAGTAGCACAGGTGTTGCAAAGGTGGTTGTAAACAACCCAATTGGTGAAGATAACTATGGTTACCCAGTTGTTGGTTGTGAAGGGTCCCCCATAACAACTTGAGCTTCAGGGGCCCCCCTACAAAAAAATGTAGGTCTGCCACTGTCTGAGGATTCTGAGCAGTACTTTAAATGTATGGTGTGTTGCCAACACACGTTTTCTGATTTCAACGCAACTTTAAGCCCCTTCAGCACTCACCTTTAAAAGCGAAGTGGGAAGAACAGGGGGCAAGTGTGCTTAGGTCCTAACCACTTTTGCTGTCCTTGTGACCCTTTGGGTGTTACAGGGTGGTCTTCTGAACCAGGGGGCTTCCTGCACCCGTGGAGTCTCCATATGTGATTTGGAACCCAGGGATCATCACACAGGGAACCACCACAAGAAGTCAAGGAGGCTCCCTGTTCCAGTCGTTTGCCCCCCAACTTGTGGTGGGTGACAAGAATGGTGAGAGGGTCAGAGCTGAGCACCCTCATCACCACCCTCTCTGCTGGTGTGGTACAAGCAGGATGTCCCGGGGGGGGGGGGTTCAAAGGAAGCATGCTTTTTGTGTCGTAGCCTTAATATGCAAAAAAAAAAGAAAGGTCTCTCTCACCAAATATATGGTGGGTTGGGGGCGTTGCAGTTGCATTCTGTACCACATCACCAATGCAAAAATAGTGTGTTAGCGGTCAATTTATACTGGACTGTTCACACTTCCTTCCACTGTTTTAGCTACTACATTTAGTAGCAAGTGGGTGGCGCTTCGAATCCCCACGACGGGGTGACCTCCCGTTGCTCAGTCCCTGCCCCTGCCAACCTAGCAGTTCGAAAGCTCGTCAAAGTGCAAGTAGATAAATAGGTACTGCTCCAGCGGGAAGGTAAGCGGTGTTTCTATGCACTGCTCTGGTTCGCCAGAAGCAGCTTTGTCATGCTGGCCACATGACCCGGAAGCTGTACGCCGGCTCCCTCGGCCAATAAAGCGAGATGAGCGCCGCAACCCTGGAGTCGGTTATGACTGGACCTAATGGTCAGGGGTCCCTTTACCTTTTACCATTGTCCAGTCAGGTGGGTGTCGTTGGCTGTCACCCATAGATTTTTTTTTTTTAATCCCCAATTCCTGATATTCACATGACGAAACGAAACAATAACATACGTTGGCTGCAGTCTGGATATCAGAGTCAGGAGACAAGTGATTCACCAATGAATACTAATATTCTCCCCACTGTATACAATCCACAGTGTATTCAAAGGTTCATCTTCATTTTCAGATTTTGCTTAGGGCTTCTGTTAAGTGGTCAACCCAATCAAAAGCAGCAACACTTAAATTATCCTCAAAAATGGTTACATTTGAATAATCTGTTTCCTTGAGGTGTTCCTGTTGTAGGTGGAGTTTGGAATGCAGAGAGCAGCAGACCCCCTTGCATTTTTCCTTGATTATGTTTAATTACTTTTGAGGGTTGAACGAGCTAGCACTATCCCCCTCAGGCACCACTGACTGACAAGGACGGCTTTTAAAACCATTTATAGGGCTTCACATCATCAGGTAACTAACAGACCAAAACCGACATGAAAAGAAAGTGTATTATTACTCCTAACTATTATTAAAACAGTTGTATTTGCTTTTGCAGCCCTCTACTCTAAGAATAGGATAATTTGCGGGTCATTTAAAAATGCTGTGTGTATTAAACTAAAGAAAAAGCAGAATGGTTCAGTATGATTTCAGACAACAGAGATACTTTATTCTTCTCTCGAAAACCCTGTGATTGGGGTATGGGTTTCGCTGTTGCCACAAAAACAAGAAAGAAATTAACTGTTTTTCTCAGGAAGATGAGAAATTAACTGTTTTACCGATGCCCAACCACAATTCAGAAATGATTGTTTCTTTTTCCTGGGGTCGATTTAAAAATTGTCATGTGTTGACATGATTGGTGGTATTGAACTAAGTTTTATTTAGACCTGTGGGACTGGATTCGACTAATGAGTCCTGTGCTATGAGAAGCCAGTGCAAGGGCTCCTGCTAACACAATGGGGCATCCCCCACTCCCCTTCCCCCACTCCCCTTCCCCCACCCCAAAATTGGCTCAGGGGCATTAGGAGCTACCCCAAATCAGCATGTGATGGGAGGAGAGTGGGGATTAAGCTTGCACTGACAGAATGATTTCCATAGCACTGCTTTGAATTCCTCCCATTGACTTAACCTGGTTGTGTACCTAAGTCATGTAGCTAGACAGCAACTGATAGGAGCTACTGGCAAACACAGTGGTGCCCATGGGCACCGTGTTGACAACCCCTGGAAGTCAACGATACTGATCTAAATGGACAAATGCCCAGATTTGTTGTTTGTCTCACTTCCAACAAGCCACAAGACATAATAAACAAACCATGAGCCCTGGTTTGCAAATACCTAATGGTTTGCACAAACGATGGCTTAGCTCTGGGTAGGAGGCAGCAGGAGGACCAGGAGAGGAGCAAAGCAGCTAAGATTTTCTCTCTCTTGTTCTCATTAATAGTGCTATCTGGAAATGAAGCCATTGTCAAGCATATCTTTGCCATTGTACATGCATGAAGCTTTTTCAAATGAAAGTTGAAGTTCCCCGGAAACTGGATTGTATCCAAGGCCACGTTTTCTATGCACGTGCCTGAAATCATGTCATACACACAGCCTTGAGTATCAATCAACAGTTGAGCTAAGCCATGTTTCTGGCATTACACCATTCAAACTGGAGCTGGGAAGCGGCTGCCAAGTTCTGCCCTTCAACGTTCCCCACCATGGTTCACTCTCTTGCCATGGCTGCTCCTCTGTTCATCTCCTGGATTGTATCCAGGCTACATTCTTCTTAACTGGTCCAATGCACCAAAATATCCCAAGACTGTTTTGCTCAGACAGCTTGAGTGGAAAGTCACACTGGGTCTCTCCAGCACCAGCCAAAGCTTGGCTAACTCTTTAAATATCTCCCTGTCTCTATTGAGCTATTTATCTGATAGGCAAAGATCTAGAGACAGCTCTCTCGTAACAGATTTTTTTTGCATCACTTTTAATTGGCTTGTTGTTGGAGACAAGATTTAAATCCCGTTCGGTCACCTAAACCCTGGGGATAATGAAAACCGGAGGCAGAGAGAGGGACTAGGTTTCTCTGAACTCCATATGATCTTTCAAACCTCTCTCTCTATATATAGCAGGGGTGGGCTGAACCTGGCTTCTTTGGAAAGAAGGACAGGATAGATAGATGACAGATGATAGATAGATAGATAGATAGATAGATAGATAGATAGATAGATAGATAGATGATAGATGATAGATAGATAGATAGATAGATGATAGATAGATAGATAGATAGATAGATAGATAGATAGATAGATAGATAGATAGATAGATGATAGATAGATGATAGATAGATAGATAGATAGATAGATAGATGATGATAGATATAGATAGATAGATGATAGATAGATAGATAGATAGATGATAGGTAGATAGATAGATAGATAGATAGATAGATAGATGATAGATAGATAGATGATAGGTAGATAGATAGATAGGTAGATAGATAGATAGATAGATAGATGATAGGTAGATAGATAGATAGATGATAGATAGATAGATAGATAGATAGATAGATAGATAGATGATAGATAGATAGACAGATGATAGATAGATGATAGATAGATGATGGATAGATAATAGATAGCCTTGCAGATATAGACTCCAACTCCTATCATATCCTGCCAAGATGGTCCATGGGCAGATATGTTGGGGGTTGATAGAATCATAGAATTGTAAAGCTGGAAAGGACCCCATCTGGTTAGCTACTGTGAGAACAGGATGTTGGTCTAGATGGGTTCTTAACTTAGCATTCCTCTGTAGCATTATGAGAACTCCACATGTCTGTTTGAAGCTGCCTGGCACTGTGTGCAGTACTGCAAAGTATAGCTGCCACCCTCTGGGCAATAAGCCCTCCGGGGCCCACAAAAAATAGGAGCGAAAGCACTTGAGGATACTTGGTTGGGACCCCTTCAATGCATGTTTTATCCTTCACTTGAGAGCAATGTTTTATCACACACACACACACACACACACACACACACACACACACACACACTGTGTTGCAAAACTACCACATCACATCTGCTATGTTTAAAGACACCCTTGATCTTGTCAATTCATCAGAGAAATTATCACTATGTGAAAAACAAGTTTTCAAACTTGTCTTTAAAGCAAAAACTAATAGTATAGCTAATCATGTAAGGATGTGAAATTGAAAACTCAGAACTGCTGTTCTCGGGAATTACTGGGAAAGATTGGAATAATCAAACCATTATTAGCCTCCCAATATCTCTCTGCTCAAATGACTTCTCGCATTAGGATGTTTATTAATAAGCAATAAAAGGACATCTTTGTTCTGTAGGGCTTGTTTTTTAGAGATAGTCCATTTTTCCTGATATATGGACAATCAAATCGTTTATCTTTTTCACATGCTTTTTCACATCCTGCCAATTACATCACAAGCATTTCCAATTGGTCTAGACGGGTATGTGGTGAAATCCACATGAGGTTTTACTTGGAGATTGGGACATATGATCCTTGTGAATTACACATGCCTCAAGTCCTTTATCTAGATGGTGAGGAACCAACTTTTGGATATTGAAACTGTCATTTCATAGACCACCTTTGGCTGCTTTGAACTGATCTTCAGCTACTCTGCCGGGAAATATGGGATCATAGTGGAATGAGCATGGATTTGTTGTTGTTGTTATTGTTGCTCTTCTTCTTCTTCTTCTTCTTCTTCTTCTTCTTCTTCTTCTTCTTCCTCCTCCTCCTCCTCATCTTCTTCTTCTTCTTTGCCTAACCCTTTCTCCCAAAGGAGCCCAAGGTAGCAAAAACATCATTGATAAAACGGTTCATTAAAAGCAGTAAAAACAGTTTAAAAACAATTCCATATATGAAAACAATTCAAATGAAGATGAACACTGGCATAAACATCTCTACTTAAATGACTTCTTGAAAGAGGATGGTCTTCAGTAGGCAGTGAAAAGACAAAAGACAGTGTCTATAATATTTTTAGGGAAGGCAGGATTCTAAAACTAGGTGCACTAAAGGCCCAATTCCTGTATTGTACAGAATGGACCTCCTGATAAAATGATATCTACAGATGGTATCTGTGTGGTTTTTTATTGGTATTTTTTAAATGAGTATTTCAGACTGTCTTAAAAACAACACAGGAAAACAACAGAAGATGAATTTGAAAACAAATGCATAAATGGCCATGCTAGAATAGACTTGGGAGGTTCATTCATCAGTGACCATCAATCCAGTAGCGCTACTCCTCTGACTGTCTCCACAACTGACTGGCTTTCGCTTTGAGTTCACTTCTCAGGTAAGGTTGTCTAGGTTTCTAGCTTCCACCTGCACATTTGGAATATTGAGGTTTGCTCCGACGATGATCTTGGTCAATGCAATTTCTTTACCTGTTAATGATAGCGCAGAGAACAGCAACACATACAGATTACTTTGACGTACAGAGTTCGGTGTATGAATTTTTCATCTGGCAGCCCTGGAAAAGGTTGTGACTTGGCCAGCACAATGATTCCCCAACATTTCACTAAGACGAACAGCCAATGGACTTGGCCCTTTGGTTTGGGAGCCATTTTCAGTATTCTCTATGATTCAGGTTGTATAGCTTTTGCCCCTTTCCCAGCTCCCTTTATATTTCCGGTTAACCAGACCTGGCTCCAGGTTTGGAAGGGGTGGCAGTCTGGGCATAATGGCCCCAGTTAGCTCCCAGTTGAAATGCATCAGTTGTACTTCTGTCTCCAATGGTAGTTGGTCCTGCCAGGGCCCTGGAATCTGCCCCAACATGCTGGAGCCAGGCTAGCAGGTAGACTTTGTGAAATGATCAAAGAGAATTGTGGTTCTTCCTGGTTTTACAAGATGATGGGTAGTGATAAAAAGAGAATAATAAAGGAAGGGTTTCCTGTAGAGAGGAAAGTGAGGTGTCTATTTTGGAAATGCTGTTTGCCTTTTTCTCTTGACAGAGCACTCCTGGGTTACATTTAACCACCATAGCTAATAAGGTCAATAGACAAATATAAGATAGGGGACACCTGGCTTGCCAGTAATACATGGCTAGGGGTCTTAGTAGAACACAAGTTTAACATAAGTTAACAGCGAAAAATAAAAATAAAAATGCTATTCTAGGCTGTATCAACAGATGTAGAGCATCCAGATCAAGGGATGTAATAGTACCACTCTATTCTGCTTTGGTCAGACCACACCTGGAGTACTGTGTCCAGTCCTGGGCATCAAAATTTAAGGAACTTGGCATGCTGGAACATGTGCAGAGGAGAGCAACCAAGATGATCAAGGATCTGGAAACCAAGCCTTCTGAGGAATGGTTAAGGGAGTTGGGTAAGTTTAGCCCAGAAAAGAGGAGACTGAGAGGGGTTATGAAGGCCATCTTTAAATAGATAAGGAGGTGTCACACGAAGGATGGAGCAAGCTTGTTTTCCCCTGCTCTGGAGGGTAGGACCAGGATCAATGGCTTCAAGTTACACGAAGATTCTGACTAGATGACCCTTGGGAACAGCTTCCAATTTTATGATTCTATGATTCCTTAAGTACTTTCTAGATAATCTGTTTATTGATTATTTTGATTTGCTCGCAGGGAGATTAAATGTTGTTGCATCAAACAAGTGTTGTCCCACACCTTACGTTTTCCTGTCACTTTCCTTAATACAAAAAAGTCCAATCTTTTGGGGAAGTGAGTTGGTTGTACGAGACCTCCGAAACAATGACGTCACCTGAAATTGCTGGTATGTGATTGAATATTATCTGAAAACAGCATCAGTCTGGAAACAACCCAAATCTTTTAAACCAGTCAAATGCCAAAGCCTATTTGCATCTAATGTGTAAGCTCTGAATCCTGGGTTGCTTGTCCTATGAATGTATTTTCTCTCTCTCTCTCTTACACTTAAAAACCCCATCATTTTGAACATTGTCCTTGCCACAAGCATTGTCTACAGCTGAAGCTAATTTACATCTGATGAGTACAACCTTTCACCTTAAAAGGAAGTCATTAAGAAAAAAGAAAGAATGTGAACACAACATTCTTCTCACAAATATATGCACATAATCTATAAGCAGAAGTTTTGTGCTTGGCTTGCAACAAGTGTGATCGTAATTTTTTTTAATGGATTTATCCCCCTTTCCAAGAATTTAAAGTGTGTCCTAAATGTAGCAAATAACTTTCTCTCTTCAAGTTTCATGAATTCTGACACCCAGCACATTTACGGCTTGTTGTTCCCAATTGACTCATAAGATCTAACAGATTAAAGTGGGCAATTAAATCAAATATATAATAAGCAACTCTAAAAACCCCCACTGCATTTGCATTCTTTCTCTGTTTGAAGGCTTGCCCAGATTTTAAATGACTAGTATCTGAAGGTGCGTATGTGCCAAAACCTGAAGAATTTGCATGTGTTTGATAAGGTATTTCACAAGGTTAAGCCCCTGAACAAAACTCATGGAAATGCATAAAGCGCTTTCTTTTCATTCATGGCTGATGTCCAGGGAGAAAATTTCAATTGTCATGACCAATTTTTTTAAAAAAACACAACACATGAATAAGCAAACTTTTTCCCAATAGTAGACTGGTTCCTGTGTATACAAAGCTCCTAGACTTACAAGCTTCTGTCTCTTACACAAAAATTTGGCATCAATGTGCTCTGTGCTGAACAAATTTGATCTTCTTGATTACTGTTCAAATGTTCTGGCCAAATTACATGTTCATATACTTACGTATCTGTGCCTTGTTTACAACCCCACCCCCTGCCTCTGAAAAACTGTGTAATGGTGTTGTTTCGTTTTTACAGAAATTGCTAGGGCTGGACCTTGCCATGTTGGTTAGAGGAGCTTTAACCCTGTACTCCCTGGTGTAGTCCTAATGTACATCTAGGGCTTGTACCTGCAGTTTGCAATGGGGATGGTGAAATCTTGTCCTCATGGAGAGAGCTCTTTGCATCAGCTGAGGAGTGTGCCAAAAGCACACACTAGTGTCTAAGCGGTGAAGCCATCCGGCTCATTCACGGCCACTCCTTCAGTACCAAACACCTGAAGATGTCTCAGGTTATGTCCTGCATGTGTCCATCATAATACAGAGACAGAATTTGCACCCATCCTCTGCCTTACAGCACCTCAAGCACAAATGAGGTCTGTTCCCACATCCACCTAAACATCATCAAACGTAGAGAAATAAAGCGATCCAAATGCGTGTGTGATCCAAGCTTTAGCATACTTAAAATTTCAAGTGCCTAAAACCCAAGTTTTTCAAGTGTTTTAAACCTGAGTTTAAAAAGCAAACTCATCGTGCCCAAAAGCCAAAAAAGCAGACAGTTAATTGCATGCTCAAATTTACCCTGCTCTATCCTCGTGTGTTTTGCAAACAAACGCTGCCTTCAGGGGACAACTCTGACAAAGCCTTCTGCCACATAAAAGCATGCGGGTTTGCAGACGAGGTTTGTGTAAGCAAACAGCAGTTTTTGAGCATGTACATATATTCCTTGATGGATTGAGGATGTGCCATACTCAGATGTGAAAAGTCATTGCAGCTTTGAAATACGTCCCCCCCCCCCCCGCATCTCTGTTTACACACAGTGATTTGTTGGCCTCTTGTGATGACAGTTGTGGTGGTGTTATTATCCACGGAGCATTTCAGGAAACCGACACAGTTCTGTGAATCATTGCTAGAAAGGAACAAGAAGTAGGACTGGTGGGTTTTGTTTCCACTATTTATTTCAAGAGAGAGGCAGCCTGCAATCCTTTACCCCAGAGAAACGTTCCCCTGGGAAATCTGCTTATACTAAAGCAAACGCTGCAGGAACTCAAGGCTGGATCATTGAGGCCTCTTCTTCACCTGCTGACCACAAATGTGCCTCAGTCAAACAGAAGATAAAGCATTTGTTATCACCTTAAGAAGGCTCTGCAGTGGGAGTCAGCTTGCACATGCCAGCCTGTTCAACATTTTACATTCACCATGGGATGAATCAGGATCCTCATGGCAAGTTTTCCAAGCCTAACATTTCACTTCATTGGCTAGAGCAGAGCTTTCCAAACCGTGTGTCACGACACATTAGTGTGTCGGCTGCAGTGTGTTGGTGTGTTGTGCAAACACACTCCATGCTCCTCCCAGGGCTGGAAACGGGTTTGTTTAACCTCTGGTTTGCTAGTAAAACCGAATTACTGTGTCATGAAATGATGCATGTTTAAAATGTGTGTCACCGACGTGAAAAGTTTGGAAAGCTCTGTGTGTTGGACTGGGGAGAACAAAGTTCAAATTCTTACTCAGCCATGAAGTTCACTGTGTATCCTTGAGTCTCAGCCTAACCCACCTCCAGGGCTGTCTTTACCCAGGTGTGCAAGGGGTGTGGGCCCTGGCGCCGAATTCTGGTGGGCACCAAATGTATACCTACTGTATACCAGTCCCTCTTGATTGGGGGTAGTGAAAAGCAATGGAGCAAAATTCCCCAGCTCCCTCCTCCGTCGCTCTGTTACTCCGTAGCAAGTCAGGAAATGAAAGCAGTGATTTATAGCATCTAGAGCAGGCACAAAGATGACCTGGGCACAGTCTGTGCTGCTTGATGAGTTGCACTTCTGTTTAAATTGCAAAAGTATTTAAATTGCATATTGCGCTTCCATTTTAAATTGCAGAAGTTTTTTTCTAAATATGGTGACTATACTTATAAATCGGCACATGCAGATTTCAGGCAAATCAGCACCCTCTCTGCTGTCTCCCCCGACCCCCCCCCCCATATCTGGCAATGCATTGCCTCCTTTTGGCCGCTGTGTTAAGTGGCTGCCCTAATGCTTTAGCTTTACGTGCTAAGCACTCCAATGTGCAGCCTCAGCTACAGGTTAGCAAGCGCTGAGTAATTGTGAGCTTCGCGCTGCCACTGTTGACAGTGTGATCCCCTATTGTCTCAAATCCTCCATCATTAGCTAAACGCCAAGCTTGAACTGTGTGCAACGACATCAGGTTTCTCTGCCCTGCAGGGATTTTTGTTTTTGGAGGGCAGTTGCTGTTTGATTCAGAAGCCCAGTAAATATATTCTGCCAGCCTATATTTGGGGGGGTTGCCTTCCTTTGCTTGAGTCGGGGGAGCAGAAGAGTTGGAATGCAAAAAAAAAAAAATTATATTTTTTTTGGTGAAAAGTCTTTTAACAGCAGCAGCAGCATCTGTCAGAGAAATGAAGCTGATCAACAAACAGTTTCACTGAGGAGAAAGAGAGAGAGAGAGAGAAATTAAGCTCTGGCTTTTATGACACACAAGGCATAAATTAAATCATAACTAGAACAAGATTCCTGACAAGAAGTGATGACAGGTGTTGTGAATAAGCTGACGCACAGGCCAGGGCCCCGAATAACAATTGTCAGTCATCGGCCATTTTATAGTTTCTGGGGAAAGCGTTGCAACAAAGTGCAAGGCTTGATGATCTGCATTCCTTTTAAAGTCTTGGAATAATTTCCAGGATAAATATTTGTTTTCTGAGGAGGCACAAAGGACATATGTCTGGAGCAGCAGTGTTATTTCTGGATATTTCTTACGAAGCTGCGAATTTGCATAGTGTGGTGCTCTAGGAAGCAATGGGGGTGGGAGGAAAGAGAGAGAGAGAGAGAGAGAGAGAGAGAGAGAGAGAGAGAGAGAGAGAGAGAAATGTCCTGTCCTCTGATAGTCCAAGTCGTGTACCTCTGTGGCCTATGAACAATAGCAGGTAGGTGGGCTGTCTGTTTCAAAATGTAGGGATGCCCAGGGTTAATGTCATTTTAGACCATAGAGAATGGTTTGGGTGAAGGGGCTTTCATACTTTCCAATATTTTTCCATTGAAAAATGCTCTATGTAGTAGGGATGCTCTATGTAGTAGTAGTGGTGGTGGTGGTGGTGGTGGTAGTAGTAGTTATTTATATACTGCCCATCTGACAGAGTTGCCCCAGCCAGTCTGGGCAGCTTCCAACAAATATAAAAACATAATAAAACAGTAAACATTTTTTTTAAAAAAAAACTTCCCTGTACAAGGCTGACTTCAGATGTCTTTTGAAGGTTGTATACTTATCTCCTTGGCTCAGGGGTCACATAACTACATACTCTACAACATTTCTCCAATGAAAATAGGGACGTCCTAAGGAAAAATGGGACATTCCAGGGTCAAATCAGAACTGGGATGGCTTCTGTAAATCTGGGACTGTCCCTGGAAAATAGGGACACGTGGAGGGTCTGGGCTCTTTAGATGGCAATGTGCACAGCTTCACTTCCTCCAGAATGGGACAAGCCAGCCCTGCTGTATTTGGGGGCCTTTCTGTTAATTCTGCCCAGTGCGGCTTGTGCTCAGTGGAACCCCTGGAAATGCAGGAGGAGGAGGCTGTAACCTGAGCAGAGACTAAGAGAAGGTGAATATCCCTTGTGTCTGCTTCAAGCTGCTTCTGACAGCAGCATCAGAGTTGCAGACTTGTGGTCCATAAGAGGCCCTCTCCAAGCCAGCTCACACTTTGAGTTAGAATCATAGAATTGTAGAATTGGAAAGGAACCTGAGAGTCATCTAGTCCAATCCCTGCAATGCAGGAATCTCAACTAGATAGTACATGACTGATGGCCATCCAACTTCTGCTTAAACGTCTGACCAAATGGAAAAAACCTCAGTGTGTGTCAGATGGGGCAGGCGATCATTCATGTCATGGATGATAACAATGCAGGAAACTTGGTGTGTCACAAATTTCAGAGGCCTTCCCTATTGGGGAAATGGGGTAGATATGCAAAATTCTGAATCTAAATTGCACAATGAAAATCAAACATCCAGTTAAGTGCATTTGGACAAATATTCCTAACCTCAGCGAATGGTCAAAGCCCTTTTGAGAGGCACAACTTAATGCAGAACTGGGCAGTGCTACACACAGAGAGATGAGTCCTCTTAATTTCTTCTGATTTTTAACCCAGATGAGAAGACCCCCATAGCAGTTCAAAGAAAGTTACAACCATACTTTGCCGGGGATGGGGAAGGTGTCAGCAAAACATAAATCTGCAAAAGTCCTTACCACAAGACTGTGCTACAGGGGAAAAAAGAATGTAATTTAAATACATTCATGCAGCTTTACCCAACAGCTCTTATCACAAAATTCCAGATTTTTTCTGATAATAAAATCCCATTCTTGCATGTCAGAGGGACACTTGTGTTTAAAATAATAATGCATTAAAGGATAAATATATCCTATACAGAAACACACTTGAACATCTAAGCAATGCATGGTTATTTTGGGACTGTACTGTACTCAAAGTATCATTTGCATTTATTCTGTTACTGGCTTCAGATGTCTTCCTCTCTGGTCAGAGCAATCGTGATAGGCTTATCGAAGAAAAGCTGTGACAGATGTCACTGTGTGTTACATTCACCGTACGACAGATCTAGCCTCGAGTTACATACCGCTCTGAGTGCTGCCTCCAGAAGCATCTTGCCTGCAGTGGAAACAAGTGACAGGGACTTCAGATGTATTCGTGGCATTGCATGGACGGGTTTTTGCAGCATGGTGATTGTGATGGGGTAGACATGGTACACAAAAGGGAAATTCGTTATACTCTCTGAATGAAGACTTTCCCCCTCTTTCTTTTTTCCAGCAAATCACACAGGGCCCCTCCAAATATCCTTTTCGATGAGCATTCATGATCATTTGTGCTCCTGGTGGTATCAGGGCAGCCATAGGTGATCTCACCTTCAAAACGATTTGCACCTGCAAAATATTAAGGGTGGATGTAACTGTTTACAGCCAGTACATGTCCCATATCGTGTAACTTCCTGCTGAAATCCCATAACTTTTCATACCACAAATGTTCTGTTTGTTGTTTTGTCCTTCTTTCGTTACACTGTAATGCAAGAGTTCCTCTCCAGAAAGCAATAATCCCATAATTTTTAGGAAAAACAGTTAATAAAGTGGAACAATGTGTGGACGGTCCAGTATAAATCCACCACTAATCCACTTCTTTTGTGTGTCTACAGCATGTTGTAGAATGCACTTGCTAAAACAAAAACACCAGTCCATAGAGACTTAAAATTTTCTCAGCACTAGATGGACATGGGGCAATAAATTAGGGCAAGATGATCAGCCTGGAGATTGTCACTGCATCAGGGTTAGTCATTCTGAAGCCTTAGGCAAAATTTCAAAATGGCAGCCCCATCCCTCCACATCTCAATCTGAGGCACAAAGTATAACTCCTGCATCCAGATTTCCACTGCATCTCAGATCCAGACATATTCCATTACAATCCTCTTGCTGTCAGTCGGTTTCCTCCTTCGTCGCCTGGACTATTTCCACACTCTAGATACCATTAATTTTGAATACTCCTCCAAGGTCCACTCCTGAGTTATGACTCCAACACTCCTTCATGGTGCCTTGTAAAACTATAGAAGGGAAAATAACCAGACCAGTAGTTTTGATTGTAAATTAAAACACAGGTCTTACTGTGCATTCACCGGCTGGGTCCGAACTCTGGATTCAGATTTCTGAGTATGATTTCCTGGTGCTTTCTTTAGAGATCATTCCATGCCTTTGAAATGTGACTGTTGAAAGTGGCAGCCCCAATGCCTATCCGACCTCTCTCGATGTCATCAGAATAATCCGCTTACATACAAATTTAGACAAGGTATCATTAACCTACATTGACTTCAAGTCAAAGTGTATTGGCTGGTGTGTGATTGTTTGACCAGCATTGCTTCAAATGGATTTCAGTTTTATTATCAGAAAAAAATAGACATTAATTTTGGAGAGTATGTTGACTTGGAAGATATTTTGCGCTTTAATCTGTCTTCCTCATCATGTTGACTGAGGCTGATGGGAGTCCTATTCTCAAAGATCTGGAGGGCGCTAGGCTGGAGAAACATGTTCGAACTCACCCCCAGCCTTTAGGCTTACAAATCTAAATAGGAAAGAGAAAATCACATTATATGCACACCTAGATATTTCAAATGCTGTTCAGGATTCAAGATATCATTTTGAAATCTGAGGCAAAGAAAGTAAGCAAATACACCTTTCAGTTAGTGTTACTGAAGTGGCATTTTTAACGTTTGCATTGTGTTATATTTTTATGATCAACCTTTTATGAAATAACCCTTTTTCTAATACGCAAGGTGCACAGCCTAATTCAAGTATCCCAGCTAAATTATCCATAAGAGACACTGTTGTGTGTTGTTTTTCTTTCTTTCCAAAATAGCTTTATTGGTTGACGGAAATCTCGTAAGGGATGCTTCCCTTTTCAAAGAAAATTGGGGAGGGGGAAGAACAAGGGTGTCCTGCATTCCTTAATGAGCGGATCGGCAAACTTCTTTTGACTCAAAATGAAGAAACACCGTGGCCTATTTTATCGCTATAAGAACGCTCCAACAGCTTCCTCCAGGAAATTGCAAAAGGAAGTCATTATCCAGGGAGGAGTGGGGAGGGAGGAGAAAAGCTGGCTAAATTATACATGTGAACCCCAGATGCCATGTATATTAAGTCCGGGTGGGGAGTGTTTACTAGGTCATTTACCATGTTCTTGTTTTTTAGAGTTTCCTTTTCCACGATTACTTGTTGACCTTAATTGTTTCCATGCCTGTGACATAAGTCTTTGTACTTCCTATCGAGGTTTAACAGAGAGGTCTGGGGATTGCTCCTGCTAATTGCCTTGTGTTCCCTTCCTTTCCCTGGAGAATCTGCGGCAACCCGAGTCTCACATATGCTACCAAAACGCATCTTAAATAAAAGGGGCAGCAACGTACAACTGATGACATATGTTGAGCCGATTTGGGGAATGGCTGAGGCAGGCGTATCATGTTGCACAAAAGAAGGACGCCCAATGGAAACAAACAGCTTTCAGAGGACATGTAACCTCAACAAAGGGACCGCAATAATAAAAAGGGAAAGGAAGTTTATGGGGCAGAGACATGGAGATAAGCATGTCAAGGGGCATAATGGCTATGTACACACCATATATTTAAATCATGTCCCCATGCCCCCCCCCATAAAAGAATCCTGGGAACTGTAGTTTTGCAATTCCCAGCAACCTTAAAAAACTACAGTTTCCACAATTCTTGGGAGGGTGTGTGCTTTCAATGTATGTATGTATTTCTTTATTTCATAAAATTTATACACTGCTTGAGTGCAGAAAAACACAAAAAACCCTCAAAGCGGTTTACAGAAATAATGGTATGTACGCGCTATTAATCAATAATACAATTCATTCAAACTTGTAAACATCTTTATGAAGAAGCAAAATAAATGAATGATAATAATCCGGATCTTTGACTGATGGGCTTTGGAATGTACCCACTGTTTACCAATGTTAAGTAAAATAAAACTATGATATGAGTCGCTACAGCAGAACCGATAATGGCAGTGATGTTGTTTCCCAGTAAAGTAGCCTGGAGACAATATTAGATGGTACTTTTGACACAGGGCTGCCACTAAGAAGGACAGCTCCATGACAAGTTCTTCCTTCTCGCTCCATAACATTTCGGCACTCAATAGGGCCTTCTTGGTGGTTCCCAGGGGTCCACAGAGGGAATTGTCTCGGTTCTAAATAGCACGTTCCTGAACTTCACAAACAAAAGTTCTGGTAGCGCCTGGAGAAGCCCATGCAACTTTTGTGGACAGCTGTGAGATAAATCAGCCAAAAATCTGACAAGAATGCCCAAGTGTGGACTTTAAGGGGGGGTCCTATATATATATATATATATATATATATATATATATATATATATATATATATGGTGTCACTTTTAAGGAACGCTTACCCCAAGAACATTGACGCAGCAACTGATACAATATTCTCCTTGAATTTGTGTCATCTGTAAAGAATCTGATCTCATTTGTATCCTTCTCTAGCAGAGCCTACAGTTTATAGGATAATGTTGCTTGCTGTTTATATAACAGGAAGCAGGCCCCATAATTAAGCCGTTATTTAAAGCCTATGTAAACACATAAAACCATTTTTGTCAGCAGTTGAAGTCCCACCTGTTTTATGAAGATGTTAGGCCACAAATTGCCAATTTAATTACTCAGAGGCACCTAAATTGTAAGAAACTGATATAGTTTTTTAAAAAAATAATAATAATGCATGAGTAAAAATAGAGGCCTGAAGCTAAAGGGGAACCTGAGCTGTGTGATGCAGCCTCATTCAGGCCCCTGTCCAGGGTTTCTAAATAAAAGAGACAGCGTTTGATTTTTCCTGTCGTATATTCTTCATGGTATGCGCCCTCAAGCTGAGGGAGGGAAATGGCTCTGCGGTTACACACAGAGGAAACTTAAAATGAGTTAGGGTGGGGTGAGGATAGCTAATCTGTGTGGTTTTTATGAACAACAACAAAAAATCAAACGATTCTCATACTTTGCATAATGTTCGCAGGAATACAGGGTCAGGCATGCATGGTCCTTCCTGAGAACTGGAGAAGGTAATGTTACTTATCTCGCCTAGTATTGGAATTCTTAACATGGGCGTCCAGGAATGAAGCATAATCATAGAATCATAGAATCATAGAGTTGGAAGAGACCACAAGGGCCATCTAGTCCAACCCCCTGACAAGCAGGAAACACCATCAGAGCACTCCTGACATATGGTTGTCAAGCCTCTGCTTAAAGACCTCCAAATAAGGAGACTCCACCACACTCCTTGGCAGCAAATTCCACTGTCAAACAGGTCTTACTGTCAGGAAGTTCTTCCTAATGTTTAGGTGGAATCTTCTTTCTTGTAGTTTGGATCCATTGCTCCGTGTCCGCTTTAAATCCACATAATTCACAGATTCCCAGGACACTACAATCCTATCTTGTGCACGGGTTACATGCCAGGGATGGCGCATGTGTGCAAAACCACATAAACTCGAGCTGATCCTGAGCAAGCATCTCTACCTTCTGGAGCCAAAGAGCCTCAGCCCCCCAAGCAAGTTCTTGGTTACGGGGCAAGTTCGGCCTGAGACACTCTGAGATGGCCCGGCTCTGATATGGCCTCACAAGACCACACAGGGCTGCCCAAGTTCCCATACCCTGTTTTCCAGGGACAGTCCTGGATTTACAGGAGCCACTCTGGTTTCTATTTATTTATTATTATTTTTTATTAAAGATTTTCTTGATTTACAAAAGTGTGTACAATGTCTCTCTCTCGTATATATATTTTTCCCAGGTAACATTTTTACAAATCAGTTTCATTTGTTGAGACATTGGGAAGAAAAGGGGGAAAGAGGTGGAGGGGGGGAAGATGGGTGGGGTCGGGTGGCAATGTTTCTATTTTATTTACTATATGTAGGGTTTGGTGTCAGCGTTGTTTGTGCAGGTTCTTTACTGTTCACTTGTGTTCCTTTGGTGGTGAGAGAGGTTGGGGTTGGCCTAGGGTGTGGTTGTTCATTTGTGGTTGGCTGTGGTGGTCTTTGTTTTCATGTGTGAGTGGGGTGGGTGGGTGTTTTGGATTAGGTTAGCCATTTTGATTTGTCTGCCATTGGTGGATTTTTGTCATTGTCTTGTTGAGCTATGTATGTGATAAAGGGGAGCCATACTGGGTTGAAGGTGTCTTCTTCTATTTGTCCCCGTGTCAGTTTCAGTTTATTGGTTAATTTTTCTAGTAGGGCTGTTTCCCATACTATTTGGTACCATTGGTCCATGCTTACTCCTGACAGCAGCTTCTGGCTGCTGAGAGTAGGTGGGTTATGAGTTCTTTGTGGTGCCATCCTGGTTTCTGATTTGATCCCAGAATGTCCTGCTTTTCCTTAGGACATGATCGGAGAAATGTTGAAGGGTATGGAGTTATGTGACCCTCGAATCAAGGAGATAAGTAACTATACAACCTTTAAAAGACATCTGAAGGCAGTCCTGTATGGAGACGTTTTTAAATGTTTAATATTTTATTATGTTTTTACGTGTTGGGAGGGTGGCTGGGACAACCCAGTCAGATGGACGAAGTATTATTATTATTATTATTATTATTATTATTATTATCCCTATTTTCATCAGAAAAATGTTGGTGGGTACGAGTTCCTGCAAGATGTCATGATACTCTGCAAGAGCAAGACTTGCTCAGTAAGCAAGGTGCAAAGCTTAAAAGCTCTTTTCATGGCAGGTTTTAAGCTCTCTGCCTGTGTGCCTTTAATTTGTGCCTTTAATTTCAACCAGACAGTTTTCAACCATACTAGGTTGAAATTGTGCAAATTAGAAGAAGAAGAGGAGGAGGAGGAGGAGTTTGGATTTGATATCCCACTTTTTCACTACCTGAAGGAGTCTCAAAGCGGCTAACAATCTCCTTTCCCTTCCTCCCCCACAACAAACACTCTGTGAGGTGAGTGGGGCTGAGAGAAGTGTGACTGGCCCAAGGTCACCCAGCAGCTGCATGTGGAGGAGCGGAGACGAGTCTACCGCTCTTAACCACTACACCACACTGGCTTAATTGCACATAAGATGCGATCCTGCTGTATTCTGTTTGGTGTAAAGCAGCAATGCTTGCAGCAAGTTGCCTGAACCAGGGGCAGGGAGCAAGGAAAGCATGATTTCTTCTTGAGTAACTGCTTTTTGTTATGGAGCAGTCCAATTTTTAGGTTAAAATTTCACACCCAAAGTGGAAAATGGAAGTGTTAGTGAATATCAAATGTTTGTGGATACTCATTTCAGCGCGGCAGTGTGGTATGCTTGGGTGACTGTGCGTCTACAGCAAATTTGGGGGGGGGGTTAATTTTATTCGTTGAATTTATATCTTGCCTCTTCCTCCCCAAGGAGCTTAGGGTGGCAGAAAAAGATACTGGAACTTTTGGTAGGTGCAATGGAAGTGGGTTAAAGCGATCTCTCACCATAGTGCCACAAATCCACATTTCAAAAGAAACAAACAAACAAAAAAACCCAGACTTTTTTGCAGTTGGGAAATACACTGAAAAGTGTGGCATGAATACATAGTTAATGGGAAGATGTGCAAACACCCCATAAGCATATTGGGGCAAATTGCTTTGTTGTGTAACCATTGCATCATCATTATTTTTTTAAAAAAATATTTTTATTCAATTTTCAAATTTAAAGAAATCACCAAACATATACAATCCCTTCACCAAACAAATAACAAACAAAAAGAAACATACATCAAACAGCATCATTAAATCAGAACAAATGCTTAGTAAAGACTGGACACAGTCTAACTTCTGTTTTTGTTTGTTTGTTAAATGATATTTATTGAAAGTTTTATAGAATTACAAAAAAGAAGAAAACAGAAAAAGAGAAAGAAAAAACAAAGAAAAAAACAAAGAAAAAACAAACCACATCAAACAATACAAATTCAAAAAACAAAAATACACCACAAACACTCAAAAACAAATCCATCATTCTCAAATCCTCAACTGTCATTACCTTCTTTCTTTGACCTCCTCCTCCTCCCTTTTTTTGTATCCTAGTTGTTAATTGCCGCAGCAAATCCTTTCCATATTTCATAATATTCTGTCATTACATTACCTTAATCTAATTTAATCGTATCTTACTATAAAAAACCTCAAATCTTAAAACTTAAATCTTATTTTTACCAACTTCTCATAACCATAATATTCTTACATAATTCTTTAAACATTTTTGCTAAAGCCAAGTAATTTCATTCCAACATTTTTCTAACATTCATCAATTTTATAAAACAATCCTAGTAGTAAAAAAAAGAAATAAAAACAATCCAATCTTCATTCAGCGTCCCTTCCTCCTGGTCCCGGGTTTTTTCAGTCGTTATTATCCCATCAATCTAGCGCATTAACCTGGTAACCTTGTATCCGAGACCCTTAAGTCTCTTCCATGTCCCTTCCGCGGCTCTTCTTCATATTTATAACTGTATTTTCCTTTGTCTCCTGCTCCTTTCACTCGTGGGAACTCTAGCTTAACAATGCTTTTAACCCTTCTCAACAAATCAGCCCCTTTTCCATAGTCCACACTAAACTCCATGTGGTATTTAAGAACATATTTCAAAAACCCTCCAAAATTAAGAGCCCCCACAACCCCAAACATCTCACGGCCCATTGCCAGACTTGAAAAGTCCAAACATCCCTGCATAGGGGGGTCTATCCAACCCCCCATTTCCAAACCAAACCAAACTTTATCTTTCCAAATCTGGCTTTTTCCAAGTTCATTTGTCAAATCCAAAAGCTCATGTTCCTGCTGGGCCACAGCTCCCTCCATCTCTGGCGCCCAAGATTCAGCAGCATCCTCTTCCCTCATCTGTTCCGTCAGGGCACACTCCTGATTTAATTCCTGGGTGGGCTCCATATAATTTCCCACTGCCTGTTCAAAATTTCTGATCCCATCAGTCATCAAATCCGTTTTCTCATGTAGCTGTTCCAGTAGGGCATTTGTTTTAGAGAAAGCACACAACAGAGCTACTAAATACATTGTCCTGCAAGGTCAGAAGTCTATTCCCACGATTGTAATCTGTAACAGCTGCAAGCTCCCCGGAGTTGGTTACAGTTTCATAGTCTCCCTCTAGGGGGAAAACTTCTATTTGTTCTTTCTTTTAAAAACAAGTCTAACAACAAAGTTTCCTTTTTCAGATATTTTGTCAATATTTGTTCCTTTAAAAAGCGAAGGGGAACAATGGAATCAATGTTTCTCTTCTTATAGCTATCTGTCAAAAACGTTTGTCTCTGGTCAATGAGCTTCAAAAAAAAAAAAAAAAGAATGTCAGTCCTGACACCCCGCTCCAGGATCAGGACGGTGGAAAGTTACTTTACTCTAGACTCACTTCTGCAGATTTAAACAGTCCGAAAAAATCCCCCCTCTTCCCCTGCTTCCGAAGGGGGTTCAACAATTTTAAATGATGAAAGTTAATCTTTTACAAGCGATTTTCTGGGCTCTAGTTTGCCATGTCTTTGCTTTGATCTATCTACAAAGAAACGGAAGGCTGACTTCCTGTTTAGACCTTCCCGTTTCAGTGCCAAATTGAGGTATTTTAGAAGCCAAATTGTCCCAGGAAAAAGGCAGCGCTCTCCGGCAATGGCTGTGCGGCTTCGCTCCACGGAAAGCAGTTGACTCTCAGCACCGCACCACTTCCCAGTCTTCGCTCCAGAGCCCGTTAGTGGGTTCTTTTGCGGGTTGGGGGGATCTAAAGGTGCCCGCCGAGTCCCATGGTCACAGGCTTCATCTGCCTGTGATTTTTGAAAGGGTCCCCACTTCGCCGTAGCAGAAAAGACCCATTTCGCGTGGAGCTAGTCCCTCCAGATCAGAGGGAGTCCGCCATTGCCGATGGCGCCACCCCGGAAGTCTCTGGACACAGTCTAACTTCTGCATAAGCTTTGTGCAACCAAATTGGGATGGAGGCTGAAAATGCAGGTTGTCTGGAGAAGGAGGAAGACAATGATGCACAATATGTAAAGCTCAGGACTGGATTAAGAGCTTTAGAGACCCTAAACACGGAAAAGAGGTCCTTTTTTGTGTGCAGTGAGGTCCAGAGGGTGGCAGCATGAGAATGGGCCTTCTTGGAAGTGGCTCCCCGTTTGTGGAATGCTCTCCCCAGGGAGGTTCAACTGGCACCTTCATTATATATTTTTAGGTGCCAGGCAAAAACATCCCTCTTCAAACAGGTCTTCAGCTGATTAATAATCTATAGCCTTTCAAATGCATCTGTGGGAAGGGGGGTTAGTGTTTTAATTATTTAATGTCTTTTATCTTGTATTTTATTCTGTGAACCATCCTGAGATATTTTGATGAAGGGTGGTATATTATTATTATTATTAATCAGTGCTTTTTTCTGGGGGGATGCAGGGGTACGCATACCCCTATACATTTTGTGAATCTTTGTCCATTTGTCCATTTACTGTATTTATTTTCCCCGATTTGAACTATAAAATGGTGGTTTTGAGTCAAAATGAGAGTACCCCTAAACATTTTTTTTTAGAAAAAAGCACTAATAATAATAATAATAATAATAATAATAATAATAATAATAAATGATGGTGCCCCCTTCTCTGTATGCAATTTAAAATATAAACATGATCAAACCACACACACACATATGGTCATTTTATTGTGGCCAATGACAAATATCAGGATAACATCACCAATTGCGAAGTTTAAAATCTCAAAACAAGCTAACATAAATAAAATTACATATGCATAAAAAAGCAGTTCTAGTTGGTCATATATCTGTCATATATATCATTTATGCTGAAATGTACATGTATGCATACCATGTGCAACACATGGCAGGATGTGATTTCCTTGCATTATTTTGATCTACGTTAGTAGAATGTTACCTGGCTTACGTGGGAATAAGTAATGAAAAGAGAACAGAAAAAGAAATGTGGTGAGAGCGTGGAGTGGAAGGAAGTCTAACAAAGTTCTGATTTTTCTCGTGATGACTATTTTGATGCTTCAGTGCTTAAAAGAAAAATCTTTCCAAAAGTTCTCTCCCTCTCTCTCTCTCTTTGTGTCCCTGTTTTGCTGGTGCCCTAAATACATGCTTGGGTAATCCAGTACTGGGTAATCCAGCCTTCTACACTATCCGCGGTCCAACTCTTCTGAAAAACCTGAAAACCTAAAAGCAAACCCCTCGATTTCTACCCTAAGGCAACAGCGTTTCTCCCTTTCAGCTGCCTGCCCAGGTAGAAAAGTCGCCTTCCAGCGCTTGGTGCCTGGCGAGATGAGTGTCTCCTCTTCCCTGGGGGGACAACAATCCAATCTCCCCCATCCTTCCCCTGCCTCATTTGCTTAAGAAAACCCAAAGTGACTGTTGCAGTTAATTACAAGGCACCGTCTGATGCTTTCCAAAGGAATGTTAAATCTCTTCTTCCCTCCCCAGCTCCAGCCATTCCCCCACCTCCCCGCTGCTTTGTTGCTGGAGGCACCAAATATGAATGTGACTGACAGCCTTGTAGCTGGTTGTGAGTTAAGTGTGTTGGAGGTGGGGGGGCGGGATTCAGGAGGGAGGGTGGGGAACTTCAGCTCCAACTCCCTTGAATAGCCCAAGGGGGCCCTGGAGGCACACAGTTGCAGAAGGGATGAAATTACCCCAGAGGAAAGTGAAGTCGCTCCATTTGGACACCATTTCCTTACAGCTTTCCCTCCTCTACTTAATACACACACACATATATATGTGCATCTCAAGTCCTGATCTGCAGGGCATGTTGAGACTGCATTTTTCCTTGCTGCTGGCTGGCAGGTGGGGTTGCCTGGGTGGATGCTGGAGAAATAATTCTTCAAAGTAGCAGGTATCATTTCCCTGGGCTTTAACAGTGGGGAAGGGATTGTGGACGCTCTGGCCTCCAGTACAGTCTGGAATGCCTGGGGAGTTTTATCATTCATTCATTCATTCATTCAATATACTGGCCTTCCCCCAAAGAGGACAGCATAAAAGCACAAAATATGTATCATAGCGAGGGACGCAGGTGGCGCTGTGGGTTAAACCACAGAGCCTAGGACTTGCCGATCAGTAGGTCGGCGGTTCGAATCCCCGCAACGGGGTGAGCTCTTGTTGCTTGGTCCCTGCTCCTGCCAACCTAGCAGTTTGAAAGCACGTCAAAGTGCAAGTAGATAAATAGGTACTGCTCCAGCGGGAAGGTAAACGGCGTTTCTGTGTGCTGCTCTGGTTCACCAGAAGCGGCTTAGTCATGCTGGCCACATGACCCGGAAGCTGTACGCTGGCTCCCTTGGCCAATAAAGCGAGATGAGTGCCGCAACCCCAGAGTTGGTCATGACTGGACCTAATGGTCAGGGGTTCCTTTACCTATGTATCATAGCAACAACAACAACCACCGCCACCACCAATAACATTCCTCCCACAAACATAGCTAAAAGGCCATATATTATTTAATCAGCCAAGGTTACAGAAGAACATTTTCACCTGGCCCCTAAAGATATGCAGTGAAGGAGCCAAGTGAGCCTGCCTGGGAACAGCATTCCACAAGCTGGGAGCCACTGCAGAAAAGGCCCATTCCTGTGCTGTCATCCCCATGATGTCTCATGGAGGAGACAAACTTCGAAGGGCCTCAGATGATGGTTGGGTTGGTTCCTAAGGGGAGAGGTGGTCCTCGAGGTATTGCAGTCCTGAGGCTTTCTCCCTCTCTGTGCTTTGGGTAAGGCATGGTGCCATTCTCTCTGCCTTGTTCCCTCTCCAGTGTGGAGTCATGAATGCTGGCTGGGGCTGAAGGGAGTTAGAACCCAACTACTTCTGGAGGGACTTGGTTGGGGAAGGTGGTTCAGGTTAACCTGCAGGAGACAACAACCCCTTCCCTTTGCCCGATGCATGTGAAGATCCAACCCCCACTCGGCAGCTGGCATTAGCAATGTGATGCCAATGCCCTCCTGCACCTCCCTGCAGGCACAGCGATCCCACACAAAGGTTTTGATGCTGATGGGCAAGAAAGAATCAGTAAGATTCCCTCTCATAGCACTACATGACTTATTTGGGTTTTTGGTAAAACCAAGGCATCTATTGCCAAACATTTGAAACTCGCCATAATGCCATCCAGCCTGAGCGCTTTAGCCTTCCTGCATCTCTTGGTAGTTTTCATTTCAGCTGGCATCGAAAATGAAATCTTAGAAGCACTCAGCTGTCACATACTAAATATTATTGTGAACCATCTGTCGATTGCTGTCAAATACTGAAATCACATTACGCGTCAGCTACCAAACACCAATACTTAATACTATTACATTTCAAATACCAAATATAGCTGATATCAAATAAAGTGGGTGCCCCTCCCTGTGTTTGGGAGAGCAGATTAAGCACCTTTATGCAGATTTAATTAATTTACATGAATTATATAGATTGTACAACTTAGCATTCATTGGTATCAGATACATAAGCTTATTTATGAGTAACCTGGAAAGCAGAGGCGTAGTGTGGAGGGGCTGAACGCCACACAGGGGTGGCACTGGGAGTGACACACTGGGAGTGAAGCAGTGGCTTGGGAACTGCTCGCTCTACAGCTGAGGGGGAGGCAGCAGGCGGACTCCCTGCAGGCTCTGCGCTGCTCGAAAAGCAACACAGGCCTGCAGTTGTGCTGGAGTGGAACTGGGCTCAGGCACTGGGATTCAGGCGCTCCCTACCCTGTCACACCCCACGGGCACCTCACCCCACCCCACGGCACCTCATCCTGCCCCACAGCACCTCATCCCACCCCAGGCACCCAAATCGCTAGCTACACCACTGCTGGAAAGTGAGGAAAGTTCAGATACGTCAGCTCAGGAGTGACAGTAATATTTTCTGTACACTGATGTGGAATGGGCCTTTCCCCCTACTTGCAAAAGAGGACACACGTTTTCATAAAATGTGTGTGTTTTGTGTTGTATGCAAATCTGTATCTTCCTTTGCAGGTGGGATGGAGGGCCCAAAAAATCATCAGGAGTCACATACAAGTACTAAGACATCTGGCAGACAAAATGTCAACAGTCGAAGCTGTCTCCGTAATCGTACTTCCTTACTAGAAAAGGCTTAACTAGATGAATGTCTGCCTGCTTAAAGGCAAAAGAGCCTGGCTCTCCCCCAGTGCCAACCATAAACCATACAAATAACTCAAGCTTCATGAGCTATAAACCAATTATATTACTGCATATCGTCCAGCAACTGATCGTAAGCTAGCAATACTATGTTCAGTGCAAGACCAAGCATGGTATTTGCAAGGGAGGGCACTCAAAAAAGGTTTAAGATATACTGTACAACAACCAAGTTGGAGATGCCCACGCTTGGATAAGTTTAAGATTAAATTGTTTTTAAAAGTAAGCGGTGTGTTCTAAGAGCATTTGTTATGGCTATTTATGTATACCTCTTACAGTAACTATAGAAATGTTGTCAGCAATGATGTGTTGAGAGTTTCGCATGAATATACCCATTTATGAGCTTCGGAAAAACCCAGGAAGTCCCTTCAAAATGAAGTGGGCAAAACTCCATTGTCGAATCTCAATAAAAGCTAGAGCCACAGAAACATCAGGGAAGATTTCAAAACACCTTCAAAATGGACTAAGAAGATGCTTCTCCATTGCCTGGAGAATTTGAGGGTCTTCCCTTGGAGTTATATGACTCGACATTTCTCTGTAATACTCATCAATGACAGCTGTGACTTCACTCATTTGCTAAAAACACTGAAAGGTATGGACAGGTTCATATCTCACAAAGCAATTGCTTTGAATGGTGCCTCCACATTTTGCTTTCTAACTTTTATTCTATAAGGTCTAGAGCAGGGGTCGGCAAGCTTTCTGGGTGGTGGGCCGGTTCACTGCACCACAAACCTCCTGGTGGGCCAGAGTGCATGTGTGTGCGCGCGCATGCACACACGGCACAGGGGGCTTCTCTCCCCCCTCCCCCAGCCCCTCCCATCCCCCTGCCTCTCTAGGGTGCTGCCAAAAGGCAGAGGCATGCAGCAGCAGCGGAGGAGGAGGAATGAGCAGCCCAAAAAGGCTGTTTTGGGGCTGCTTGTTCCTCCGCCGCCGCCGATAGACTCTGCCGCATGCAAGGGCAGGCACAGGAGCCGCACTTGGCAGAGTGGCGGCGGTGGCACGAGCAGCAGCAGCAAACAGCTTGCTCCGATGAGGGGCTGCTTGAAGTGCTCTTGGCCAACTCAGCCCAGCCCCCTTCCTCCTCTTCCCCCCCCCCCACAGCCGCCGCTCATCCATTGGCCAGGGCCTCAAACCTTAGCAGGCGATTGGCCAGCGATTTGCTGTACTAGGAGGAGGGAGGGAGGAGGGAGGGAGGAGTTTCCGCTGTGGTGAGGGAGGGGGGGAATTTTGGCAGGAAAAAAATGGCGCTCGCACCAGAGAAAAAAACCCATGGAATCCCCACACCACTCCATGGAACCGGCCATGGGCAGGATCTGGCCCATGGGCCTTAAGTTGCTGACCTCTGGTCTAGAGACTTTACTCCTTTACTCCTTTCTCAGCAGGTCTTACTCTGGATGAAAACTCAGGTCATACTTACAGTGTTGGCAGGAGGTGGGGTGGGATTTATATCAGAACAAAGACATGGGAAGCAATGATTAAACACTCCCAACCTTCCTACTTCCTCCCCAAACAAATTAGGCTGTATTTAGGTAGTTTTAAAAAAAGGTCAGAAACGTAAAATGCAGTTTGGTCCTTACCAAGACGTGGGAAGTGCTTTAAACTCTTAAAAGGAGCTTTATGAATGCTAAGTATGAAACATTATCATCACACTTTGGGTGTGAAGTACAAAAAGGAACTCCGAGGGGTGAGACGTGCAAATTCCAGTTGCTAAAATAGCTTGGATTTCTCACTGCTGCTGCTCCGCAAATTCCTTTGCAGTTTTGTACATTGCACTATATTATCCTCATGCTTAAGTCAATAATTCCCAGGAAGGTTTTTCTCTGTTTATCAAGGAGGTGTTGCAGGTGAGCCCAGCTGGTCTCAGCCAGGTAACTGGAGGAGGCCACTGGGAGGCTGTGCTCTCTGTCTCCCAGAAAGAATACAGGGGAAAGGACCAGCCTGGCCCCATCTCTCGGCTAGTGGAGGAGCAGCTGCTCTGATGGTTTTTCTTTTCTTTTCCCTCCCCATTCCTTTTTTAAAAAACAAAACAAAACCCCAAATAACAAAAATAATAGCAGCTTTAAAAAACCAAATAAAAACGTAATAACAGCAATAAGGGCCCACCCAACTCTTTCAGCTGTAGCACATGGCTTCATAGAATGGTCAAGTTGGACGGGTCCACTCGGGTCATCTAAGTTCAACCTCCTGTAATGCAGGAATCTCCCCATAACATCCCTGTCAGATGGCCATCCAAACTCAGCTTAAAAACCCCCAAGGAAGGAGAGTCCACCACCTCTCGTGGGGGTCCATCTCACTGTTGAACAACTCTTACCATCAGAAAGTTCTTCCTGATGTTTGGTTGAAATCTCATTCCTTGTAACTTGAAACCATTGGTCCAGGCCTTAGCCTTCAGAGCAGAAGAAAGCAAGCTTCCTTCATCTTCCATGTGACAGTATTCAAAGATGATTATCATGTCTCCTCTCTGTTTCCTCTTCTCCAGGCTAAATATACCCAGCCCCTTCAACCGTTCCTCATAAGGCTTGGTTTCCAGCCTCCCTCCTCTGCACACATTCCAGCTTGTCCATATCCTTCTTAAACTGTGGTGCCCAGAACTGGACAAGTGCCAAATTCTTTTTTAAAAAACAACAACAAAACTCTCATTTTTTGATGCCCCTACTTTGCTGTTGCCCTAAGCACTTAGTCTGCCTATTGGCTAATCCAGAACTGTTTAAAGCGTTCAACAGGATTTCTTCAGTGGCAGTTAGGTAGCATAGTGGCTACCAAGGGAAAGGGTTTGGAGCTCTATGGCTCCTGGTTCAAAAGCAGCAAAGAACCAAAAACTGTGGGCTCATCCACACTCCTGTGTGTCCCATAATTTCTAGGCATGGATCTGAGCTGAGTTTTGTTTTGTTTGTCCCACCACTTTCCTCGCCCATTGTTTACCATACTGAGATTCCTGCATTTCAGGGGGTTGGACTAGAGCAGGGGTCAGCAATCTTTTACAGCCAGGGGCCAGTCCACTGTTCCTCAGACCTTTTTTGGGGGCCGGACTATATTTGGGGTGGGGAATGAACGAATTCCAATGCCCCACAAATAACCCAGAGATGCATTTTAAATAAAAGCACACATTCTACTCATATAAAAACACGCTGATCCCCGGACCATCTGCGGGCCGGGTTTAGAAGGTGATTGGGCCGGATCCGGCCCCCGGGCCTTAGTTTGCCTACCCTACTAGAGGGACCTTGGGGTCCCTTCCAACTCAACAATTTGATGATTCTATGTATCGGAACCAAGGCGAATCTGCAAAAAACCTGGTTGGCATTTGCTCTGATTCAGTGGCAAACAGCAGGTTTTCCGGGGGGAATTGCTGGGACGATAAACAACCCCGCTCAGCCCTGTGCCTGGAAGTCACACATCTGTGCCTAGAAATGGCACCACAAAGAGAAGTGTGGGTGGAGCCTGAGAAACAGGCAACTGGACAATTTGCCCTTTGCAAAAGCCCTGAATGAGAATGCCCTGACTGAAAGAGAGGGGAAAGTTTCCAACATGTCCATTTATTAAAGTTGGGTGCAATTTCGATATGAAACCAAGAGCAGATGCTTAACATCATTTTATCAAAATGGACAGATAGGCTGAGCTACTGCAATGCCCTTGGCTTTAATGATACAGTGTAAATTGAACATGACAGGCCTTCTCTCTCTCTCTCTCCCGCTCCTCACAAACACACAAACGCACACAACCCCCACTTCTTCCAGCCATTTCTTGCCTCCTCCTTTATCACAATCCCAGTGCATGTGCTGCGCACCTCTTCACAATTTGTCGCAAAGAAACTCTCCAGTTGGTTTTTATTAGAGGAATTGCTGCCCTCTTCTGGCCGTCGAATTTTGCAACCGTTTCAGAGGCACCACGTGTAAATGTAAAAAGACCAGGAATTCAGTGAAATGGAAATGGTTGTGCGGGGGGGGGGGCAGATTGCTTCAGACGAAGCCCTTTCAAAGGATAACAGTATTAGATCCAAACAGTATGTCACAGCCACACTAAATCACAGCGAGAGCTAATACAATTATTTCTGAGAAACAATAACTTGCTTGACCGTTGGTTGTGTAACCCACAAACTTCTCTCAGTTACACAGTGTTCCATAGCAAAGAATGAGGGAAGCATTTCAGCTCCGCTAAAGCAAGATCAGAACAGATCGCTCACATAACCTTGCTATTTTTAAGAGACTGAACCACCTATACAAAAATATCGTGGCGTTCCTAATTTTTAAAACTCTGGAGTTTAAAAACACAGAAGGATAAGCCTTTCTAACCAAGGGGTCCCTTTTACAGCATACAGGCAGGCATATCAATGTTATGCACCCTGGTAGCTAAGGCTGATCTGTGTTCAGAGGCAACGTACCTTGCTCAGAATGCCACATTTCTTGGGTGAAGCAATGGGGAGGGCTGATGTCTTCATGCTGGCTTTGCAAGCTCTCAAATCCATCTACCTGGCGATGGCTAAAAATGTCATTCAAGACTGAATGGATTTCTCTGGGCTTGCCCAGCAGGGCTGTTATGAAATCCTTAGCAATGGTTTTCAGTCCTTAGCAATACAGAGGTTTTCAACCTTTTTGGGTCCACGGCTTCCTTAACCAACTACATTCTTTCTGCGGCACCCCTGTGGGGCTCAGGAGCCCAGTTATGTCACCCCTTTGCCTGCAGAGCTGGCAGCCCCTCACCCCTTTTCAAACACCCTTGTGGAGTGTTTCCTCAGCCTCCTTTCCTCTCCACTTGGGAGTCCTTCGGGCAGCCCCCTGCCCCAAAGAGAGGTGCCTCCTCACACTGCCCCACAGGGGCCTGGGAGCACCCCCTGGCCAGCCCCAGAGGCACCATTCACCTGGGGAGCTTGTAGGCTGGGCTGCTGCAACAAACAGCCACGCAAGCCTTTGGGAGGCAGAGACACAAGAGGGCATCAGAGGAGGGAGGGAAGGAAAGAGGGGCAGAGGCCAGTGTTGCCCGCGGCACCCCTGACCATCATTCAAGGCACCCCAGGGTGCCATGGCACACTGGTTGAAAACCACTGGGCTAATATACGGGCTGTGAGGGAAGGAGGGGTAGATGAGATGTTGAGAGTGACTCCCTTAAAAAACAAAAAAACCTATATAGGGTTGCCATATTTCAAATTTCAAAAAGTAAAATTCCTGACACCCACAAAGTTATTGAGATTTTAAAAGGAATTTTAAGGAATTGTTAGGAAACCACAAAAATTGTGTGTGTTTTTTTAAGGAAACATTTTTTAGGAAACCTTTTTAGGAAACCAAAAATAGCGAGCTGTTTCCGCCACTTTTTCCATCTCATTGCCATACATCCGGGTTTTCCCTGACATTTTGCCAATTCAGCAAAAATTCTCCCTGATGACATTTTTACACCTGAAAACCAGGACATGTCAGGAATTTTCCTGGTGTATGGCAAGCCTAAACCTATATATGTGATTTGTTTTGTTTTTAAAGTGTAATAGCATTGCACAATGCTCAACGTCATGTTATATGAGATTCTGAGATAGAGAAGACACATGAAACATTTTTCATTTTTCAGCCATGCTATCATGTCAGGTATTTTAGTCATCTAAACCTAAAATCAAATGTAAATACCTAACGTCACTTGATGAATGGAAGACATGGTAGGCCATGAATAAACTGCACAAATCTGCTAAAGACCCATCAGCAGAATGGATTGAAAGCTGTATCATGGCACTTTAAACAGTCATGGCTTCCCCCTCAAAATCCCTGGAACATTACACACGACTGACTTGCATAGCCCTATACAAATGGGGCCCAGGAAACTGAATGAGCATGTTCTGTTAAGATTTATTAAGTTTTGCCAGGAAGTGTATCTTGCCTGTACCATACTCAGCTGAAACCCTCAGTATGGGACATAGGAGCCAACTCTTAGGGACTGAGGTCCCTTTGGCCCCCTCAATAAAATATTTGAGCCCCCCTCCCCTAAGTTGACAGGCATTGCCATTTAAATGGTGTACATCTTGTGACTGATTATGAGGGCCCCCTCAATATTGTATTCAAGTTGGCACCCCTGATATGGGGCAATAAGGTGGAGAACGTTCTCAATGGTGCCACCCCAGTTTCGGAACTCCTCCGCATCAGTGACACACCTTCGGCTCATGATACACTGGGCAGCTGCTCTTTCGAGTTTCAGATGGCATCTGAAGGATCTGGTTATTCACCCAAGATCTGAGTGGAAGCTGATGCCGGTACTGGAGTTTTTCAGCTGGGGACAGAGGTATTCTGCCACATCTTCTTGGCCCAACAGTAGTGCGTTAGCGGCGGGTTTATTCTGCTTTATTAGTTGTGCAATGCTTCCCCATTATTGCTGTCTGGAGATCGCAACAAAAGCAGGACAAAACAACGACAATGACAGAACATCAGCGGTATGGAAAGTTACAGAATTTCAGTGGATATGTATTGGCTGAAAATGAAGAAGCATGACTGCTTGAAAATGAAGCAGTTACAGGTAGGTAGCCGTGTTGGTCTGCCATAGTCAAAATAAAAAAAATCCTTCCAGTAGCACCTTAAAGACCAACTAAGTTAGTTCTTGGTATGAGCTTTCGTGTGCATGCACACTTCTTCAGATACCATGCACACGAAAGCTCATACCAAGAACTAACTTAGTTGGTCTTTAAGGTGCTACTGGAAGGATTTTTTTTATTTTGCAAATGAAGCAGTATAGATTGAAAATGAAGGGGGATGAAGAAGAAGAAAAAGAGAGGAGGAGGAGGAGGAGGAGGAGGAGGAGGAAGAGTTTGGATTTGATATCCCACTTTATCACTACCCGAAGGAGTCTCAAAGCGGCTAACATTCTCCTTTCCCTTCCTCCCCCACAACAAACACTCTGTCAGGTGAGTGAGGCTGAGAGACTTCAAAGAAGTGTGACTAGCCCAAGGTCACCCAGCAGTTGCAGGTGGAGGAGCGGAGACGCGAACCCGGTTCACCAGATTATGAATTTGCTGCTCTTAACCACTACACCACACTGGCTCTCAGTATGACCACCCCATACCATTGCAGGCACACACAAAAGTATTGAAAGTGGGGTTGTGTATGTCTCTGCACAAATAATAATGAATGCAGAGTGATAAGGACTTCTGGAGTGGTCCTTATATGCCTTGTTTTTATTATTCAAAATAATAATAATCACCCACCCTTTGCCCTAAGGTCCCAGTGTGCTTTGCAACATGAAAGCACAATATTAAATAGTTTTGTAACTGTTTGTGAATTTAAAATGGTTTGAGTCGTAACCTGCTGTGCAGCGATGAGCGAAGAAGAAATGTTTTAAATAAAACGAAACAGAATAATAAAATAGCAGCCGGGCAATGCCAGGAGTTGAAGGCAGCTTGTTGATGAGGATCACTCTGGACAGGGGCAGCAACTCCCCCCAAGGGAATGTTCAATGTCAGTGACAAATATCTACGACTTCTACGGGAAATCATGGCAGACATGGCTAGCAGCAGAATGAGCCAATGTTGTTGCTCTTCAGCTGTTTGATTAATGTATTCAGAAGGGCCATGCTGGGTTTCTCAGAAGGGGTGGATGAGCTAGTCTGCAAATCAACAAGCATGTAGGTGGACATCACCCTTCCGACCCCCTCCAAAAACAGGAGGCTGGTGAGGTTACAATATAGTCACATTTCTTCAGATAAACCCCCTGCACAAGAAGGCTTCATTGCTTGGAAGGGATTCCGCTACATTAGTCAAAAAACAATGCTTTAGATGCGTTATAAACATGCAGCACCAGATGGCGCCAGAGAGCAAAGAAAATTTCTTTGCGATTTTTAAATAGAGATTTTTTATTTTGTTATAGCAATTTAATTTCTGACTTTTTGTTTTGTTTTCCTGTGTGTAGATCCATCCCCAGTCTTCAATGGACAAGGCCAAGGATGGAGAACCTTGTCTCACACCGCTTCTCCAGGCCACACCCCTTACTACCTCTGCCCCCTAACCTCCATAACTGTTTTTTTCCTGGCCAGAATGAGTCCTAGAACTCCAATAATGCTCCTGGCTTGCTTCAATGGACGTTAGAGAGGGGTGTACAAGGGTGTGTAGAAATGACCTTACTCTACTAAGGTAACAATTACATTCAACACTTCACTCCACTATTGCCTCTGGCCCCACTCACTGTTGCCCATTAGGGGATGAAGACCTTAATTTTTACACCGCACTGGTTATCTGGACTGGAAAGCTTGGTATTCTGGGAGACTAGGGAAGACTCTGAAACTGGCATGGGATCACAGCAGCAGTGAAAGGAGGAAAATTGTGCAGTGGTTGGAAGTGTTGGTCTATGTTTCATGTATCTAGTTACATGAAACTGCATGTTACAACATGCTTCAGCTACACACACAAAAATATCTGTATTCGCACCAGTGTATAGCAAAGGAAAGCCTGTGAAAAACATCTCCAGGACCTTCCACCGACTGACCAGGTACATCTGTGCATCAACCCTGTGCCTTTTGCAAAAGGCTCTATCTCAGGAGCAGGAGAATTTCGGGAAACAGCCACACAGGTTGAAATGTTCACGGAGCCATCAAGCTGCTACACAAGTAGTTTAATGATAGTACTGGCTACTGGTTTGGCTTATCTGATCCCCTTTACAACCAGAAGCCCATTTAACTCAGGAAGCAACTTGCCTTTGCAAACCTCGTGTTTGTTCTCTCCTGGGACATTCCTGCAGCCGGCTTGGGAGGCAAACAGGCAACCCGCTTGACCTTTGTATACAGAAGATCGGGTTTGAAACCACCAGCTCTGCGCAGTCCTGGCCTTAAGGTGGGGGTTTTTTCAAACACCTAGTGAGCTTGGCATAAGTATTGTGCAAGGAAAGAAAGGGAAGACATGTAGTCCTCTAGATCAGTGTTCCCCAACCTTGGGCCTCCAGCTGTTCTTTTCGCTAGCAAGAACAGTGGTCAAGGATGATGGGAGTTGTAGTCCAAAAACAGCTGGAGGCCCAAGGTTGGGGAACACTGCTCTAGATCTTGCTGGACTCCCACCCTCCATGATTATTGGTCAGGCTAGCTAGGGAAGGAGGGAGACTGATGGGAACTGGAGTCCAACAGCATCTGGTGGGCCACAGCTTTGTCCTGCTCTGTGCCAAGGTCTTTACTGGTCTGTGGTTGGTCCTGACAGGTGTCTGTATTCATGAGGGCTAAACCACACCTTCTTGAGAACATGGAGCTTCTACTGAAAACAGTAGCTCAGAGCTGAGGTCCATCTTTACTCTCTGGAATGATGGATAAGTATGGAGACAGTGGAGAGGAAGGACCAAACTGTAGTGGTGGCCCACTTCTTCTGGACCACCCTTCTTCTGGATGCATGGACAGCTGTTTTGGAAGCAGGATTGCAAACACAATGGGGCTGAGGTCTCTACAGCCTGCTCCCTCAATGTTCACTGGGATGGGACTCAGCCCACCCCCTATCTTGAAGGAGCAGAGGAAGCCTGGCAAGAAGTCACCTCAGGCTGTGGGGCATCTCCAGATGTGGTGCAGCGTGGCAGAATGTCAGCTTGTTGCCTGTGGTTGGAAGATCACTGATGTGATGGAAGTTCACTTGTGTTTCCTAGCTTTAGGTGGTTGGGTGGTCTTTGAACCTTGAGTCTGTTTTGCTTTGTATTGATGGTGCTGGTGTTGTTATTTTCATTGTGTTCTGTGATTAGTAAAGATATGAATTATATCTACACATAGATATAGATAAACAGCTTTGAGGGCACTTGTGACAGAAAGTGGTATACAGTATAGGCACATCAAATGATGATGGAGTTCTTGTGGGAAGGGCGTGGCCAGCAGCCATACCTTCTCTGTCCCCCTCATGCATTCAATAAACATATCTTTCTCTATAGTCTATCATTTCTCTTTCTTTTCGTAATAACTGCTTGTGGGCTTTAATTCATGGTTGTTCTAATTGTTGTCATTTGTTATTGCTGCATTATCACCATCTGGTTTGAGAACCATTATGGCTGAAAAGCAGTATACTCATTTTATTATTTGTTTGTCTCTGTTTAGGAATCATTTCCAATAAAGTATCTCAAAGCAAAAACATCAGCAGTAAAAACAGTTACACGATGCCATGTATGAAAACAATTATAACCATTAAAATACACTAAAAACACTTTCACATTTGAAACATACTTGAAATCAGTTAAAACAATTAAAAACACTTTTGTGTGTAATAAAAAGTATTCAAATGCAGTACAAATGCAGACCGGAATAAAGAGCTCCACTTAAAATTCTCGTTGAAAAGGGAAGGTCTTCAATAGAAATCCCTCCCCCCATACAAGAAAAACAAAAGAGCTGGCACCTGGTAGATATGTACTTGGAGGTAGCTCCAAAAGGTAGGTGCCACCACAAAGAAGACTCAGTTCCTGTATCTCCTGTCTTCTCCTGCAGAGTGAAGTGATTGGTTGAGTAAGTAACTTTTATGTGTTATTTTTGGTACCTAAATAAATAGGATCACCTTCTGCCACATGAATCTGCCTGCAAATTAAGATCATCCTTGGAGGACTTTATTTGGTTCCTCCTGTGTTCAGAGGCGAGATGGCGGGGGGTTTTTGGTGATGGTGCCCTGACTTGCAAATGTTCTCCACAGAGTCCTGAGTCTGGTGTGGGTTTTTTTTCTATATAAAAAAGGTAAAGGTAAAGGACCCCTGACAGTTAAGTCCAGTCATGAACGACTCTGGGGTTATGGTGCTCATCTTGCTTTACAGGCCGAGGGAGCCAGCGTTTCTCCACAGACATTTTTTCCCGGTCATGTGGCCAGCATGACTAAGCTGCTTCTGGCACAACGGAACACCAAAACCAGAGCAGCGCACGGAAATGCCATTTACCTTCCCATCAGAGAGGTACCTATTTATCTACTTGCACTTTTTGGGGTGCTTTCGAACTGCTGGCTTGGCAGGAGCAGGGACTGAGCAACGGGAGCTCACCCCATCACTGGGATTCGAACCACCAACCTTCTGATCGGCAAGCCCAAGAGGCTCAGTGGTTTAGACCACAGCTCCACCGGGGTTTTTTAGCATCAGCTAAAATATATTTCCTTTCTTCCAGCTTCTCAGCTCTCCTTATATGTTGTTCTTATGCACAAGGATCCAACTTCAAACCCTGATATCTCCAGGTAGCACTGGAAGCAGACCTTTTCCTGAAAATCTGAAGCCACTTCCAGTTAGGGTAGATCATACTTCCTGGCAACTTCCACTACTCCCACCTCTGATTCTGAATGTGCCTCTGCTCTGCTGCTTCTATTCTGATCTACTCCTTAACTGTTTTATTTCCTTATACAGAAGCTGTACTGGGAGTCCCTTTGGGCTGAAGACATGGGAGGAGGAAGCAATAAAATGCCCTAAAAAAAAAAAAATGGTATACATACATCATTTCAAATTTTTGCCTTTAGTTTGATCCAAATGCCAAGAAAAGCATTTCCCCCCTTTGAAAGCCTAATATTTAGCACAAAGTTTCCTCCCTCCCTGCAGTTCCCTCTTTCTTGTATCCCCCCCCCCCCTGCTGCTGCTGCCATTGACATTTTCTGGATTGTTTTCTTAGTGGTAAAACTGTCCACCCCTTCTCAGCTTTGGCACTTTCACTGTATAGGACATTTTGTATCATTAACAACAGCTATTTTCATTCCACGTCAGTTTTACATGTGTTGATTCATAAGCCTTTTCCATCCCATTTCTGCATTACTCTGCATTTTTAAAAAATATGCATGAAATTTGCCCATCTATCTATCAATTGATATCTGTCTTGTATTTAACTGTATGGAGAGAGCAATCAGTGCCTCTCAGCATAAAAACGCACATTTTATATACAGTTGATGGCAAAACATGCATCTCATACCTATTTTAGCATAAAATACACATTTTAAAGCTGAGTTGCAAAACTGAGAAAATTGCAGAATCGGAAGAATAACTGCACATTAGTTTGGGTGATGTGAATCCGTTCAGTCCACCACCAGATGCAGAACAAGTGAAATCCTCAACCATCTTTTCTAAAGGTTCGTAGGAACGATAACAGTCAACCCCTACCTCTTGTCCTGTCCCTTGTATCCCATATTTATCCCATATTTGTTACGATTATTTCACCTGGCTAATACCATGGAAAGACCTATCCTCAATGGATTTGTCTAATCCTCTTTTAAAAGCCATCCAGACTAGGAGTGATGGTTGCCACTTGTTGTACACTTTAATTCTATGTGTGCAGTGAAAAAAGTAGAGATGTGACTGGATCTTATTTCTGGTTGTCTTCACTGGGTGACCGTCAAGTCCTTCTACTTTGTGGGGCGTTCACCCTATCTACTCTTTCTTCATAGCCATCACAATTCTGCAAGCTTCCACTGGTGTTTCCAGATTTCCAGATACTGATGTGAAATTCACATCCTTCCAGATTTTGGCCTGAAGCGGAAAGTCCCTGAAATCTGTAAATAGCTGCTTTCTGTGTGTGCCTGTAGCAGATGGAGGAGTCAGGAACTCACACACAACCCTTTTGAAATCGTCAGCCAGAGATCTTCAGATAATTTTGAACTCATGTTGACTAAGCACCCAAAGACTGGAAGAGTTACCGTATTTTTCGCACCATAGGACGCACTTTTTCCCTCCTAAAAAGCAAGGGAAAATGTGTGTGCGTCCTATGGAGCGAATGCAGGGGGGGGAGGCAGGTGGGAAAAGCCCCCAAGAGCCGCACACAAGCTCCGTGCGCTCTTGCGGGCTTTTCCACAGGAGGGAGAAGGGACTGACTGGCCGCATCAGTCCCTTCTCCCACCTCCCAGGAAAGCCAGGAGAAGCCGTGCAGCCCTTTTAAAGTGCGCGCGGCTTCTGCTGGTTTTGCGGGAGGTGGGGGAATCCCCCCACCTCCCAGAGAAGCCAGGAAAGCCCTGCGCAGCGTCTCCCGGCAAGGAGACGCTGCGCGGGGCTAAAGGGGAAGGCAAAACAGCGAGCGGGATCCACCCCGCTCGCTGCCTTGCCTTCTTCCCTAGCCAGGAAAGCCCTGCGCAGCGTCTCCCGGCAAGGAGACGCTGCGCGGGGCTAAAGGGGAAGGCAAAACAGCGAGCGGGATCCACCCCGCTCGCTGCCTTGCCTTCTTCCCTAGCCAGGAAAGCCCTGCGCAGCGTCTCCCGGCAAGGAGACGCTGCGCGGGGCTAAAGGGGAAGGCAAAACAGCGAGCGGGATCCACCCCGCTCGCTGCCTTGCCTTCTTCCCTAGCCAGGAAAGCCCTGCGCAGCGTCTCCCGGCAAGGAGACGCTGCGCGGGGCTAAAGGGGAAGGCAAAACAGCGAGCGGGATCCACCCCGCTCGCTGCCTTGCCTTCTTCCCTAGCCAGGAAAGCCCTGCGCAGCGTCTCCCGGCAAGGAGACGCTGCGCGGGGCTAAAGGGGAAGGCAAAACAGCGAGCGGGATCCACCCCGCTCGCTGCCTTGCCTTCTTCCCTAGCCAGGAAAGCCCTGCGCAGCGTCTCCCGGCAAGGAGACGCTGCGCGGGGCTAAAGGGGAAGGCAAAACAGCGAGCGGGATCCACCCCGCTCGCTGCCTTGCCTTCTTCCCTAGCCAGGAAAGCCCTGCGCAGCGTCTCCCGGCAAGGAGACGCTGCGCGGGGCTAAAGGGGAAGGCAAAACAGCGAGCGGGATCCACCCCGCTCGCTGCCTTGCCTTCTTCCCTAGCCAGGAAAGCCCTGCGCAGCGTCTCCCGGCAAGGAGACGCTGCGCGGGGCTAAAGGGGAAGGCAAAACAGCGAGCGGGATCCACTCCGCTCGCTGCCTTGCCTTCTTCCATAGCCAGGAAAGCCCTGCGCAGCGTCTCCCGGCAAGGAGATGCTGCGCGGGGCTAAAGGGGAAGGCAAAACAGCGAGCGGGATCCACCCCGCTCGCTGCCTTGCCTTCTTCCCTAGCCAGGAAAGCCCTGCGCAGCGTCTCCCGGCAAGGAGACGCTGCGCGGGGCTAAAGGGGAAGGCAAAACAGCGAGCGGGATCCACTCCGCTCGCTGCCTTGCCTTCTTCCATAGCCAGGAAAGCCCTGCGCAGCGTCTCCCGGCAAGGAGATGCTGCGCGGGGCTAAAGGGGAAGGCAAAACAGCGAGCGGGATCCATCCCGCTCGCTGCCTTGCCTTCTTCCATAGCTGCGCGCAACCCCTCCGCAAGGAGAGGCTGCACGGGGCTATGGCTTCTTTAGCCCTGCGCAGCGTCTCCCGGCAAGGAGAGGCTGCATGGGGCTAAAGGGGAAGCCAAAACTTGGCTTGCTCCATAGCTGCGAGCAACCCCTCCGCTGCTCTCTGGGCCTGGGGGGGGGGGAAAGATTTTTTTCTTGATTTCCCCCCCTAAAAACTGGGTGCGCCCTATGGTCCGGTGCGCCCTATGGTGCGAAAAATACGGTATTTTAGTAAGTATTAGCTTGAGTATCCAAACCCCTGCCATGGTTAATTGCAGGGTGGGCGGGTGGCTTTTTTGAGAGTGGGGTGGGGGCACATAAAGGTTGTTCAGAAGGATTTCCATTTATGCATTCAGTACAGACAATTTGAACATATTATAACTGAGTATGGGTGTCCAGATAGCCCCTGTTCTGTGGGTTGGCTCTCTACTGTTATCCCAACAGATTACCAGTTTGCGTTTACATATGCATTGTTTTGAAGAACTACACAAGGAGGAATTTGAGCGTAGGGCTGAGATGAATGGATGGCTGGATTTCGTGACTGGATTCACAGACCTGGGCAGAGGCTGAAATCTGAAATGTCAGCAGCCTTTGAGATTGCTGCAAGCCCCATGAGCTATTGGTCCCCTCCCAGGACTACAATTGTGAAGAGTGGTTTAACAGTCAATCCCTCTTTCCCAGGGAACTATGGGAACTGTAGTTCTGGGAGGGGATTAGGGGTCTTCTGAGAACTCTCAGCACCCTTAACAAACTACAGCCCCCAGGATTCTTTGGGGGAAGCCATAATGGGTATAGCCAGGAGTTTTGTTGGGGACGGCAGGCCTTTTGTTGTGCAGGGGCAGAACCCCAATTAGCTATGTATTTTTAATGATTTTTATTGATGGGGGGGCAGCTGCCCCTCCCTGCCATGACTATTTAAAGTTAAATGCATAGTGCACATGGTGAGCCTCCTCCCAATCTATCCCTTTTCGCTTGGCTGCAGCACTGTTGACAGATAATTGCGATACTGGATTTTCTGTTAACGTGTGAGGTAAATTAAGCTGACCGTGTTCGGTTTTTCTTCCTTTCAATAAGATTGCTGCCATTCAGGCCCGAGCTAGAACAATTCATTTCATTCCTTACCCAGAGAATATGTGCAAATAAAGTTTGATAAACATTCTCTCCCTCACACACACTCAGAAAAGCCTCCAGGAGCATCCAAAAATCTGCTTTTGCTCTCCTGTCATGGCAATCAGTTGCATGAAGGATTTCCTCAATTATTTCCAGTTGCTCCAGTTCCGCTTGTGTTTTCCTAAGCAACCCATGTATAGTTTGGACTCTTGAGGTATTTCTTTCCTCCTCGGCTAATTGGATCATTTTGCGGGATGAGGAGGGAGAGGTTGGTTATCCCCTACAAACACAGACCCATTTGTGAAGCCATGTGTTCCCAGGATGTCATCGGCTTCTGACACAGATATGCTTTGGAAAAGCAAGAGAGTCCCGTAGCACGTTAAAGATTAACGCATTTCTTATGGCAAACCTTTGTGGTCCAGAGCCCCCCTTGACCAGACGCAATCATCATAAGATGTATCTGATCACGTGGACTCTATTCCACAAAAGCTTGTGCCATAATTATTATGCTACAAGAATAAAGATGGCGCCTCTGTGTACATCGCTGAATGCCATCTGTGTACATCGCTGAATGCAGGATGTGAGTGCAGGGCAAAGCCCTGTGCAATAATGTAACGGCATAGATTATGTTTATGAAATCATGGGTGAGAAACCTGTGGTCCTCTAAACACTGAAGCCAATGATGATGGGAGCCATAGTCCACCATTATTTTCAGGGCCAAAGGTTCCCTGTCTTTGACCTAGGCAATATGAGGGGGCAAAGAGTAACAGAATAGCAGCAATTCTATGTTTCATAATAGCTAGATAAACCATGAGCCTTCTTGTGTTTATGAGGAATCCTCTTATTCTCCAGCAGCTTTGATACAGAAGGGTCCATTGCATTCTGTGCAGTTGTAATCTTCTGAAACAAGGCACACCTTGCTTGAGAGAAGTCAAGCCTATGTAGCGGAAAGAGTATGGCCATCTGGATTTCCAAACATCTGGTGAAGTTGGCTGGATTTGTGGGGACAGGGATTAAAATTGTGAAACAATATATTCCATACAAATCCTCCGCACTGAATTATGGAAGAGATTAAAGCGTTTAATGAAGTGAAAATGGTTTTCCGTGCTCCCTAAAGCTTTCCTGATGAACTTTTTTATTGATTCTTCAGACCGCAAGTGCAAATAAGATGGCAGTCAAAAAGCAATTGCATGGAGCAGAAATGTAGACATACACTTAACACACGACGCCTCTGCCAGATCCATTTAGTTTACCTATGAGTAAATGAGAAGCAGTGTCCAATCCAAGTGTTGACATGAATTGTCAAGCATGTGTTTGAAGTCTCCTTTGAAGAGAAATGACCCGAGACTGTAACACTAAATAAACACACTCTTCAAATAATTTATGGCAGTTTTCTAAATTGCCAATCAAATATATAAATAAAGAGACATATTGTGGGCACTTTCAGTTGTGATTAAGAGATGAAAACCAAACTAGAATATTCTCTTTTAAAAACAGTGTTTTCATGTGTTTAAGCCATAGCCCCATGAAAGGCATTTTGAGGGAGGGGTCTCTGTGTGTCTATATATACACATATATATGTGAGTGTTTTGTGTCCTGGAAGTGTGGATTAGACCTACATGCTAACCACAAACACTTTCTAGTTGGACATGAAAGTCTTGCTTTGAAAATTACTATATAAAGCACATGTAATTATTGTACTCCCTCTCCACAGAATTGAGCCTGGCATCTTCACAGAATGGTTTTTGCTGTACCTGAAGATACACCTCTTTTCTGTCTTTGACAGTTAAGGTATGTTGTTTTAGGGAATCCACCTCTTTTGCTGAATCTGTATTTTTTTCTGCTTCTGAGTAGAATAGTTTTTATTATTTTACTTGTATTTATAACTGTATATTGTTTAATCACTTTAGAAATCAAAGACACACCTTTAAGCATCTCCAGATGTCCTTAACAGTTGAATAAAGTGCTTTCTCTTTTTTATGCACTTTTATCAACATATGAACATCATTATTGTTATTTTTTTTATCAAACAACAACAACAACCCCTGGTTAATTCTGTCTTTAGGAGATCACAATGGAAACATCACAACTTTCCCAAGCATGAGGTGCCTGAAGGGAGCTTTGAATGGCCATCTTTCTGTCATCAGGTGTTAGAGAAACACCACCTTGCCCCCTTTCCAAAGATGGGATTAATGGGAAATTGTCATCTTTGGAGTTTGGAGAGTTAATTTTCCTTTCACACAAATCAATCACTCTCATCATAGGCTGTAAAAAGGGGGCTGAAACTTCAAACTGTTTGCAAAGTGGCTTTAACATTACACACACACACACACACACACACACACACACACCCCTCTGTTTTGCCCCGGAGTCATCCTGTTGCTTTTTTGTGTGAGTTGAGATGCCAATTTCTGCACACAAGTATTCACATTATCACTTAGATCTGCCTCAAGGGGAAAGGGGAGGGTGGAAAGACCCTCTGTTTGTTTTTAAAGGATATTTTGAAGACCATGGGCCACGAGGAGTACCTTTTTGGGGGGGGGGGAATGTTATCAGCAAGTAATGAGAAGCAAAAGGCTCCCGTTGAATTAACACTCATCTTCTTTACCACAAGCAAAGACCAATGTGTAGAACGTGGAGAGTTTTAATCCAGCTTGAACCACAAGCATTAAGTCATATCAAAGATACATTGTTCAAGCATTAGAATCGCAGCACCGGCATGCTTATTTCATTCATTACTGCACAAGAAAGAAAGAGGAATTGGGATGGAAATTGGGATGCCTTCCACACACAACTCCCACATCACATCATTTGGGACTTAGAGAAGTCCCTTTGGCATAACTGGTTGGAATCCCAACGGATGGAGGCAGAAGCCAAAACGTTTAGCCCAATAAATTTGAATGTTGCGATCAAGCATGTCCTATCAAGAGCCCACTTGAATGCTGAAGCATCTGCTTGTTCTTCAGACAATCTTTCTTCCTTTAGAAAATAAAATTTGGGGGGAAACGACAACATTTTTTAAAAGAAAAGAGTTGGAGCTGTTCATATCCGTTGTGCTTTTAGTTTTTAAACTGGTTTTCATTGTGATTTACACCCAAAGCACGCTGAAAGGGCATTATTTTCCCCAAAGAATTCCCAGTATCTTTAATAAACTACAATCCCCATGATTCAGCTGGGAGATTTAAATGTGCTTTAAATGTATGGGGTCCAGTTAAGCCCTACTCAGAGCAGACCCACTGAAGTTAATGGAAGTAAGTTAATCATATCCATTAACTGCAAAGGGTCTACTCTGTCTGACATTAGTGTTGGCCACAAACCATTGAGTTTAACCTTATTTAAACTGTAGGCTGCATCCAGCAGCCCTACTTAGAGGAGACCCGTTGAAATCAACGAACATTTCTAATTTAAGCCCTTTATATCCATGAGTCTACATTGAGTAGAATTAATGATGGATACAGCCCCATACGTTTTGATTTTTTTAAATATTTTTTTTTTAGGAGAGGGCTGTCTGGAATAAGATATTCTCTTTCTCTCTCTCACACACACCCCACACCCAAGTGATAGCAGCTGACATGAAATATTGCAGAGGGAATAAATCAGGTGAAACTCAATACAGATTGTTGCTAAAGCTGTCTGAAATGTGAACGATCTGCTAGAGGCTACATCTCTCAAAGTTGCCTGTGAAACAGATTCCTTTCAGCTCAAGGATAAAACCTTTAAGAAAGTTCAGGTGCTTTGAAGTTGAACTGTAGCAGCATGCAGTGACAAATTTATCCCTTTCCCATGCCTTGCACATCGCTTATGAGTATTTTCTCTCCCCTCCTCAATTTGAGAATTGTAAAGGTACAGGTAAAGGGACCCCTGACCATTAGGTCTAGTCGTGGCCGACTCTGGGGTTGCGGCGCTCATCTCGCTTTATTGGCCAAGGGAGCCGGCGTACAGCTTCCGGGTCATGTGGCCAGCATGACTAAGCCGCTTCTGGCAAACCAGAGCAGCACACGGAAATGCCGTTTACCTTCCCGCCAGAGCGGTACCTATTTATCTACTTGCACTTTGACGTGCTTACAAACTGCTAGGTTGGCAGGAGCAGGGACCGAGCAACGGGAGCTCACCCCGTCGTGGGGATTCGAACCGCTGACCTTCTGATCAACAAGTCCTAGGCTCTGTGGTTTAACCCACAGCGCCACCTGCGTCCCATTGAGAATTGTACTCAGTGCCAACTAACGGCCCAAGATGGACAGCTTGGCTATTGCTTTGACACAGGGAGACCATTCAGATTACCCCAGCCTATTCCAGACATTATCTGAACACATGACTGAGGTGTGGGGAGGCGCATTCAACCTCTGAATGTTTATAAAAAGATCTGAAAAGGGCCCCTGCAGTTAAAATTACATGCCAGGGCCAGCTCCAGGTTTGAGGGGGCCCTAGACACTGGAGCCTTCCCATGTCTTTGCCCCCTGATGAACTTGCCCAGCAAGGGTGACAACAGCAGTTCTCCTTCAATCAGCACCAGAAGACACACACACACCCATTTTAATGTCTCAGGAAGACTCAAAGCGCACCTGCCAAGTGCCCCGGAAAAAAATGGGACATCTGCAAACTCGTGACAGCCATTTTGAGTGCTGTGATCTCATACACTCTAGCTCTGCGCTCTCACCCCGAAAAAACACACCCCAAAACTTGTGTTTTGGGGGGTGCCGGGCAAGATTGAGCCCCACAAAAGCAGCTCTCATAATTTCTCATGAAGATCAGGTGCATGCTGTCACATGTTCCCCACATTCCTTTAACGTCTGGTAGGGGCCGCAAGTAATCTGATCTCGTTTTTTGACAGAATTACAAGCCTGGTAGATGAAGGGAACTCAGTGGATATAGCCTACCTTGATTTCAGTAAGGCATTTGACAAGGTGCCCCATGATATTCTTGTAAAGAAGCTGGTAAAATGCGGTCTTGACTATGCTACCACTCAGTGGATTTGTAACTGGCTGGCTGACCGAACCCAAAGGGTGCTCATCAATGGTTCCTCTTCATCCTGGAGAAGAGTGACTAGTGGGGTGCCACAGGGTTCTGTCTTGGGCCCGGTCTTATTCAACATCTTTATCAACGACTTGGATGATGGACTCAAGGGCATCCTGATCAAATTTGCAGATGACACTAAACTGGGAGGGGTGGCTAACACCCCAGAGGACAGGAACACACTTCAAAACGACCTTGACAGATTAGAAAACTGGGCCAAAACAAACAAGATGAATTTTAACAGGGAGAAATGTAAAGTATTGCACTTGGGCAAAAAAAATGAGAGGCACAAATACAAGATGGGTGACACCTGGCTTGAGAGCAGTACATGTGAAAAGGATCTAGGAGTCTTGGTTGACCACAAACTTGACATGAGCCAACAGTGTGATGCGGCAGCTAAAAAAGCCAATGCAATTCTGGGCCTCATCAATAGGAGTATAGCATCTAGATCAAGGGAAGTAATAGTGCCACTGTATTCTGCTCTGGTCAGACCTCACCTGGAGTACTGTGTCCAGTTCTGAGCACCACAATTCAAGAAGGACACTGACAAACTGGAACGTGTCCAGAAGAGGGCAACCAAAATGGTCAAAGGCCTGGAAACGATGCCTTATGAGGAACGGTTAAGGGAGCTGGGCATGTTTAGCCTGGAGAAGAGGAGGTTAAGGGGTGATATGATAGCCATGTTCAAATATATAAAAGGATGTCACATAGAGGAGGGAGAAAGGTTGTTTTCTGCTGCTCCAGAGAAGCGGACACGGAGCAATGGATCCAAACTACAAGAAAGAAGATTCCACCTAAACATTAGGAAGAACTTCCTGACAGTAAGAGCTGTTTGACAGTGGAATTTGCTGCCAAGGAGTGTGGTGGAGTCTCCTACTTTGGAGGTCTTTAAGCAGAGGCTTGACAACCATATGTCAGGAGTGCTCTGATGGTGTTTCCTGCTTGGCAGGGGGTTGGACTCGATGGCCCTTGTGGTCTCTTCCAACTCTATGATTCTATGATTCTATGATTCTATAATCTGGAATCTTTTGCCTTCTTGCCGGAAACTTTCCCGTATATACATTCATTTTGAGAAATTTATTGTGTGGACAAGTGGTACTACGATTCTGGGCATTTCAGGTCTGTGGTTTTTTCCTTTAAGCTAAAATCTGAAATTGAAGCTCCAAAAGTTTGAATTCTGCAGCTGGAGGGCATAAATAGAACTAGAGACCTGCAGAAGAAAAGGAAAATCATTGAATTACCAACTGGTGCACACACTCTCCAACTCAACACGGACCAAAGCAAGGACACCATCTTCTGCGTCCAAAATCCTGCATGAGTTATGTTATGTACTGAGTTGAATAGGATCCAAAATGCAGCAGTCTGATTGGTCCTAGAACAATGCAGCAGTATGATTGGTCTGCAGGAGCCACCCAATCCAGCTCCAGATGGAAGTGAATCCACAACCTGATTGGCCTACAGGAGAATTCCGGAAACAGCCAATCACGTGCAGCCCATTGTGTAAATAATGTATATAAAGCAGATACTTTGAGGGGACTTCCATTCCTCCTCACCACTATGAGCTGAATAAAGAGCATGAAATCCACTCTGAGTATATTTCAAGTTACATGACCCACACGAGATCACTAACTTGGAAAAAGCGGCTTTTCCAGGCACAGTGTCCCAAAGGCACATTTTGGAGTACCGCACAAAATTGCAGACCTGAGAGAAGCAAAACACAAAAGTTGCTCTATCACCCTGCTTTTCACTTTCCCAACCAGTTACCAATTGTGCAAAACAAAAACAAAAAAGAGTTCAGAGGCTCCCAACCAGAGTATTGCTTTTATTGAACTATGGCCACTATAAAGTATAATTGTAAACTTTGAGTATAATTTGAGAACTTATACATCTTTGGGACCACCATTTCCTCCATAAAATTATATGTACCTGTTGATGACGAATGTCTTATCACACCTATTCACATGTGGGTACAGAATTCTTCCTTTTAAAGTCACAAGATTTATTGATATATTTTTTAAGCACGCATTGAGCCAAACCTTATCTTGAGCACTGACTACAAGGTTTGGTCCTGCATTTCTAACTTCCTAAGGAATTTGGGAACAAAGCCAATGAGCTTTCACATTTAATTACCAAAGGTCCTTCGGAAAGAGGAGCCAGCGCAGTGGCTGAAGCCTAATCTTGAGAGCCATCTGCTCTCTTCGCACCCCAGTTCAGTTTCCCCTACTGAGCAGGTCAGTGAGCTTTCGCCTTGGCAATAAGAGAAATATATTACTCCACCCTTGACGGATTGACATTTTGCTCTCAGAGTGGATGGAGGGAGAAATTGTTCCATGCAGCTCCTGTAGTCTTGAAAGCAGAAACATCTGTTGTTGGCATCTCAACAAAGTTTAGGGAATGAAACAGAGCAGTAGGAGGAATGAGGTTCGAATGACCCCATTTTCACAGTGGGCATCAGTGGGAGATCTGGAGGCCTAAGGATTGCAATGCCAATTGGGGAAGGCACAAATAACAATACAGTGGTACCTCAGGATACATACGCTTCAGGTTACAGACGCTTCAGGTTACAGACTCCACTAACCCAGAAATAGTACCTTGGATTACCTTCAGGATGAGAACAGAAATCGTGTGGCGGCAGCAGGAGGCCCCATTAGCTAAAGTGGTGCTTCAGGTTAAGAACAGTTTCAGGTTAAGAACAGACCTCCAGAACGAATTAAGTACTTAACCTGAGGTATCACTGTACAGAGTGGAGGGTTACATGTTTTTTAGTCAATCTGTTTGTTTCCCCCTTTTTTTTATTAAAAGCAATATTGCAGATGCATGAAAGCTAATGTGGCACAAGTACAGTGGTACCTCTAGTTACGAACTTGATTCGTTCTTAACCTGAAACTGTTCTTAACTAGAGGCCTGCTTTCGCTAGTGGGCCTCTTGCTGCCGCTGTGCCGCCGGCACACGATTTCCGTTCTCATCCTGGGGCAAAGTTCTCAACTCGAGGTAACTCTTCCAGGTCAGCGGAGTTTGTAACCTGAAGCGTTTGTAACCTGAGGCATTTGTAACTTGAGGTGCCACTGTAATTGCAAATAAGGCTGAAGACATAGGTAATCTAAAAGAAGGAAGCTCCAAAAACACACTGAATTCTGTTTCTAAGGGGGAAACTGCACATTATGTGAATGCATCTCTGTCTCTTCAAAAAAAATTGCAAGTAGCAGCCGGGCTGTGACCATGGTGCAGGAAGAGGCAGGGAGTTAACTATTTGTGCTTTGGTGCCAGATAGGGAGCTAGTGTTGGAGTAAATTGCTTCAACTCCTCTAAAGAACTGGACTCTAAAGAACTGGACATTTAAGAGACATAGCCATGTTCTGAAATGTTTTAGCCAATCCTCGTGGTTGGCAATTTGGGGAACAAGTTTCTCCTTTTCCCAGTTCTTTCTGATTCCTGTGCCTCACTCTTGTTTTTGTTTTGTTTTTCGTCTTCCTGCTAGAGGTGAGATAGAAAGGAGGAACTTTCTGATATGACTTGGGCTGCAGTCCTAACCCTGCTCACCTGGAAGCAGTGATGGGTAAATCTGTCCATTTGGGTTTCTCTCAGTTTCTCGTTTTGTCAATCTTAAATTCACTCCCCACAGTTAAGAAAATAAGAACATAAGAAAAACATGTTGGATCAGGCCCATCGTTCAGCATCTTGTTCTCACAGTGGCCAGCCAGATGCGTGTGGGAAACTTACAAGCAGAACATGAGCTCCAGAGCACTCTACCTTCCTCTTGTTCTTATATGTCCCTAATATGATTCTTTTATGTTCTTTTCCTTAATACAGTGGTACCTTGGTTTGCATACATCTTGGATTACAAACATGTCAAACCTGGAAGTGCGTGTCCCGGTTTGCACCCTTTTTTTGGATTATAACATTTATTTATTTTTGGATTACAAACAATTTTTGGGGGGAGGCCCCATTGGCGAAAGTGCGTCTTGGGTTACAACCTGTTTTGGTTTACAAACGGACCTCCGGAACGGATTATGGTTGTGATCTAAGGTACCACTGTATGTGCATTTAATACACATGCCACTTAGCTTATCCATTTTTGTACACGTTACTTGAAAGGAGGTTTGCACTGCAAAATTCAGAGAAGTGACAATTTGAAGAATGGCTGTTTTATGTTTCTATTATTATTATTATTATTATTATTATTATTATTATTATTATTATTTTGTATACTGCCCTTCATCCAAAGATCACAGGGAGCTTCGCAACAACAACCAAATTCTAAATGAGAACACAAAATAAAACAAAAACAAACTAATAACCCCCCTCCCAGAAACACATTAAAAACGCCATAGAATGTTAATTAGCCAAAGGCCTAGTTTCCACCTGACACCTAAAAATATGCAATGAAGAGGCCATGCAGTCCTCCCTGGAGAGAGCATTCTATAAACAGGAAACCACTGCAGAAAAGGCCTGGTCTCATGTTGCCACCCTCTGGACCTTTTGTGGAGGAGGAGCACAAAGAAGGGTCTCAGATGATGATCGCAGGGTCCAGTTTCATATTGTTTCAGAAAGTGCAGATCCAGTAGATTTGTATGCTGCTGAAGCTTTTTCGTACTGGCCTTTGGGGCTCCCTAACATGGCTTGTGTGGAATCTCTAATTTGCAACAGAGAAAAATTCCACACATGAATTGTGCAAATATGGCATGGAGTCGGTTGCTTTCCACACAAAGGCACTGAAGAGTTTCCATTCTGGAAAAAACAAAATAAGCCCATTCTTGCTGAGTTTTCAGAAATTGTAGATGTTTTTCTTTGTATTTATACTGTGTGACATAGTTCCTTTGGTCAGATGTTGCGCCTGAAGCCATTTAGGTCAACGTTAGCTAATTTTTTTTTTTCAAGGACTTTGACATCTCAGGCAACTTAATCTAGGTCAGTAAGCACCTGCTGTTGGAAAGAAGGAAGAAGTAATGTTTGGGTGTTATTGAGGATCCTTCGAACTCTGTGTGTTGCAAGAAATTTTGGAACGTAAGCTCCGAGCAAATGATTACTTTTGAGTGCATATTGGCTAGAAGCTATTTTAAAGTAAACATAATGAAATATAATAAAACCAAAACTGAGTTGGGTATGTTTAACCAGGAGAAGAGAAGACTGAGAGGAGATATGATCACTTTCTTCAAATGTCTGAAGGGCTGTTGCATGGAAGATGAGGCAAGCTTGTTTTCTGCTGTTCCAGAGAGTAGGACCCAAACTAATGGGTTCAAATTACAAGAAAGGAGATTCCAACTAAACGTTAGGAATAACTTTTTGGTGGTAAGAGCTGCTTGACAGTGGAACAGACTACCTCAAAAGGTGGTGGACTTCATTGAAGGTTTTTAAGCAGGGGTTGGGGGCTCTCTATCAGAGATTTTTTAGCTCTGATTCCTCCATTGTGGGAGATTGGACTAGATTATCCTTGGGCTCACTCAACCATTCTATGATTCTATTTTTCCCCCTCCAGGCCAGCACAGATGAGGGGCACAGTGATTGTGTCAGTAGATTCATGCACTTAGAGAAGAAGTATATACTTTTTTCTGTCCTCCTAATCTTCCACAATTCAGCTTCATTGGATGATCCCGTGGTTCTAGTCATAATATGAGAGACGAAGAAAAACACCTCTCTGTCTGCAATGTGCATACTTTCATCAACCTTTAAAGTATTTCAAAGAAGCGAACATTGGTAAAGATTATACATTTCCACCACTCGGTACAATTTCCCCCTGTGATATATTTTTCTTGTGCTTCCCTATTTTCTTTCTGCATTGCATTATATATTTTCCCTTTGCTCCATGGCATTATATATATATTATACATCAGCAGGTGTTGGTCCACTGTGCTTCATTAAGTCCAGGGTCAACGTAGCCGTCTACCAGGAGATTTTGGAGCACTTCATGCTTCCTTCCACATACAAGTTTTATGGGGATGCTGATTTCATTTTCCAGTAGGAGTTTGTCACCTGCCCACACTGCCAAAAGTACCAAAACCTGGTTCAATGGACATGGGATTACTGTGCTTGATTGGCCAGCAAACCTACCTGACCTGAACCCCATAGAGAATCTATGGAGCATTGCCGAGAGAAAGTTGAGAGACATGAGACTGAGAAATGCAGAAGAGCTGAAGGCTGCTATTGAAGCTTCCTGGTCTTCCATAACACCTCAGCAGTGCTACAGGCTGATAGCATCCATGCCACGCCGCATTGAGGCAGTAACTGATGCAAAAGGGGCCCAAACCAAGTACTGAGTACATGTGCATGCTTCTACTTCTCAGAGGTCCAATATTGCTCTATTTGCAGTCCTTGTTTCGTTGATTTCATTTAATATTCTAATTTTCTTAGATTGTTAATTTGGGGTTTTCATCAGCTGTATGCCATAAACATCACAATTATAACAAATAAAGGCTTGACATATCTCGCTTTGCATGTGATGAGTCTATCTCATATATTAGTTTCACCTTTTAAGTTGAATTACTGAAATAAATGAACTTTTCCACAATATTCTAATTTTCCGAGTTTCACCTGTATAGATACACACACACATACATAAATATACATATATACATATATATATATATATTTAATATATATATATTCAGAAGGTTTGATTTGAAAGCAAAGATATCCACAGTCCTCATATTTTAGTGCTGTAACAGAAAAGGATTTTAAAATGGTTGATTAAATGGATTCATTTAATCAACCATTTTAAAATCCTTTTCTGTTACAGCACTAAAATATGAGGACTGTGGATATCTTTGCTTTCAAATCAAACCTTCTTCAGTGTTGCCTTGCAAAATCTTCATATGTAAACAAGTATTGATGCAGAGTTTATTTATTTGCAATGCACAATAACTTTATGGCATCTTGTCCTGCCAATATTCTTATTTGCACTGAGCACCTAAATTACTTTTTAAACAACATTCTCTCATAATGATAAAAAAAATGCTTGAAATAAATACACTTGATCTTCTTTAGATCTTTCGGCATTCCATGCTTGGGATATGGTGCTCGAGGCTTTAAATGAAGCCATATCAGTCCCACTCTTCCCTTGGAGACACATCAACAAACACTTGGGCAAGAAAGAACAAGAATATACTTGTTATATATGTGCTGTGCTTGTCAACACACACATACAGAGAGAGGTAGTGAGGGGAATGGGGGAGAATCAGTTACTGTAATCCTTTGCTTGACTTTAGAAAAAGCAGAATGTCATAAAACATTATGCCACTTATTCCCATGAAAGGAACGTGATGTCTAACCCAGTAGATAAAATGCTATTTTCTGAAACTAAAAATATGGGACAGTTCATATGTTGTTGTTTTTTTAAAATGGCATGCCTCGGAAAGGTTAAATCTTTGCAAGCTGATCTACTAGTGGAAAGATATCTATTCATCTGGCTGATATTTATCTGTGCGGCTTGGTTATTTGTTGTTTCTGTTTCCTTTTAGCAAAGCGCAATGCATGTTTCATGAAACACCCCCTGGCATTAGCAGAAACATATAGCTGAAATGAAGAAGGGAGTGTATAGTCCCCTGGCCATTCATATTTCATTCACAAGGTAAGACTAATCATACCTGCATTATGGAATTCTACGTTGAGACAAATGTTTGAATTCTGCTTTCGTAGCCCCAAAGGCCCTTTGCAGAAGAACAGGGACATAGGAAGTATTTACTACACTGACTGGCCGCTGCTCTCCAGGTTTTCAGACAGCAGCCTTTTCCAGCCCTGCTTGGATTGAACCTATCATCTTTTGCATGCAAAGTAGATGCTTTAGAATGGCCCTTCCCATGACCATCTGCTTTCCTGAGCATCACTGATGGCCAAGAACAGTCACCATGAATGCAGAAGCCCTGCAGGTTGGCCCTAATATGTTGGAGACAGCTGTGAACCAACTATTATTTTCCAGTGCTAACAATGCAGACCATTGTTGGCATCCACCTGTCTCAGGAGACAATGGAGGAGTGCGCCTTTATGGGCGAGGTCAAACTGTTGGTGGGTTGCAGCTCCTGCTGTGGCTGTAGAGACCAATGCGGGAGAGACATGTTTAGTTGCAGCTGGGGCAGATGCAGGCATCCAGTTGTGCTGCTACAGATGCACCACAGCATTTCTTAAAACAGGGTTTCAGCAGGAGGGTACAAGATAAACACTGATTGGAAATGAAACACTGTGACTGCCCCAAAACATTTGTAGACACAAACAGTACTGAAAGCAGCATTGTGTGTGACTGACACAATAGCATCATGAGAACAAATGAATAAGCAAAAACAGCATGTCTGGAGGGCTCCCCAGATTACACAGTCCCAGTTCAGGATTCTTAAGGAATTCTTAAGCTACCCATTTTCTGTCTATTGAAAAAACATCCAAGTTATCTGCCCATCAAATATCTAGCTTAAAGTCTGGCCCTTTCTGGAACCTGTTCACCTTGTCTGAAGGGGATCAGGAAGGCAAGAAGGAAAGCCCTGAGTGCAATGATTTCTCAACAATATTATCTCAATTTTCTATATAAAGTGAGTGAAGGGTGGCAACTCCCAAGAGAAGGGGTTGTGTGGGTGCAATCAAAGTCTCTTCCCAGTTGGTCGATAAATATTTAGAAGCTAGTTTTCAGCTATGAATCCCCCAGAATATGAATCTACTTTCAAAACAAAACAAAACAAAACAAAAAAATCCGCCCTCTAATCATGTACAGGAAAAATAAAAATAATGTGATATCTTTGTTTTCCATTCCTTAAGTAAAATAATTTTCCTTTCAAACTACCCTTATTGTAATGTCAGGATGGCAAATTAGGGCAACAACAATCTCAAGATTATGACACTGAAATCCCATGGAATAGAGTGCTGCTGTTGATAAAGAAATCCTATAGACTCTGAGAGCCTGACAGCCCGATAATCTGTTTGCCACCCATAGAAGACAACACTCCTGTGCTTTCAAAAGGAGTTAAAGGATTGCCCAGGGGGGATTTTTAAAAATTAAAATTAGATAACTTCTATAAAAAGCACATAATTTGTAGCCCATAAAAGCGCTTTGGAAGCATTACTCTTCAGCCCCAGGACTGTAGCTGTAACAATTATTCGGAGGGTTTTCATGGTGGAATCAAAACATGTTACTTTGTTAATGAGTTAGTACACAGCAACGAGAAGGAACCATTATGACAAGGTATTAAGAACATATCAACTGAATTCCTTATTTTAATACAGTGAGGTGGGGATAGAACGCTGCATGAAAGAGTATCTATCTGACTCATCACCTTATTTCAGCTTAAGAAAATAAATTGCATTCAATGACACAGAGGTTGGTTTAGGGTTTTCTCCAACTTCTCCTGTAGAGGACCCCACAAAACTACTGCAATTCAAACACAAAATGCTCTGGTTCTTTCAGGACCATGGTAATGATCATTAATTGTGTATTTGTTGTGGAAGCTTTGTTCCTTTATTTATCCCCTTATCTATTTATTTATAAAAGTATTTATATGCCGCTAAATCACAAAACATATCAAAGTGGTTTACAACATTTAAAAAAGATAAAAGCCATACAATAAAAGCATTTTTAAAAAATTAAAACAATGTAAAAGCAAAGAAGTTAAAAACAAGCATCAATAAAACTGATGTACTCTTAATTGCCTGAAGAGGCCTAGGTGGAATAGAAAAGTTTTCAGCAGCAATTTTAAAGTTGGCACAGAAGTTGCCCACTGAATCTCTATTGGCAGAGTGTTCCACAGGACGGGGCCAATGAGAATCATAGAATCATAGAATCATAGAATCATAGAGTTGGAAGAGACCACAAGGGCCATCGAGTCCAACCCCCTGCCAAGCAGGAAACACCATCAGAGCACTCCTGACATATGGTTGTCAAGCCTCTGCTTAAAGACCTCCAAAGAAGGAGACTCCACCACACTCCTTGGCAGCAAATTCCACTGTCGAACAGCTCTTACTGTCAGGAAGTTCTTCCTAATGTTTAGGTGGAATCTTCTTTTTTGTAGTTTGGATCCATTGCTCCGTGTCCGCTTCTCTGGAGCAGCAGAAAACAACCTTTCTCCCTCCTCTATGTGACATCCTTTTATATATTTGAACATGGCTATCATATATATTTTTTTAATAGAAATTTTTATTGGTTTTTCACCTTTTATAAAGACAAATACACACAAAAAAGACAACAGACAAAAACATGTATAATTTCAGAAAATCTTACTTTCCTAACCTTGTTCCCTGACTTCCCCCCACCCCCCTTCATGCATCCCCATTCCCAGAATTGTGTCAGCAAATTGGTATTTCTCTTCTTAATCATCTTAAAATTACATCTTTTATAAAAAAAAGGTAAATTTTTTCTAAGTTGGACTCAAGTTCTCTTCCATTGATTTCCCAATTTGTCTTAAATAAAAGTCATATTAACTAAACCCAAAGGTCTTGAGTGTTTTTACAGTTCTATTCTTCCCTCCCTCCCATACCCGGTTTTCGTCCCTTCCCAGTACATATCCAAAATATCAGTTCTTAGCCTGGGTTCCTCACGTCCGAGGCTTTCAAGTCTCTTTCAGTCCCTCTTCGCCGGTCTTGTTGGTAATCCTTTATGTCGGTCGTCGAATCTCGAAAAAGTTCTGTCACCATCCAACCATATTCTCTTCCCACAAGAACATTTGGAAACAGCTGCTGGAAAATTTCCACAAAGTCTGCATTTTCAGAGTCAAAGTCAAAGTGGAGGCCCCCATCATATTTCTTTATTTTAAGTTCCTGTGTTCCATAAACTCCCGGGGCCTCCTCCTTCATCTTTTGCATCTTTCGCAGATTTGTGTTAGATGTAATCCAAAAGTCTCCTTGTTTATATTCCACAGATGTCAGCTTCTGGTTGGTACTTTCCAACTCTACTTTCTCTTTTTCTTGTTTAGTCTCTTCCACTTCTTTAGATATCATTTCCGATTCAGCTGTGGATTCTTTCTCATCCAGGTCCTCAATACATTCAGCAGAGCTGCTTGTTCCAGAAGTCAAGGTCATAAGTTGTTTATTCATAGCCAGACTCTGCTCTTGTAAGACTCCCACCAGATGAAACATTCTTTTGATTTCCACTAGTAACTTTCCATCCACAGCCATTGTAATTTCACAGAGTTCCCCCTAGGGGGAATCTGGTTACTTAGTAATCTTTCTCCAACAATCCTCCAACTTATTGTTATTACTTTGTTTCCAACAAATTTAACTCAATTGCAACTCATTTTAATGCAGAGGGATCTTAAATAACGATTTTTCCGCTTAAACTGTCCGTTTGACAGCTTTGACAGCTGTCAAACTCCGCACCTCTTCCACAAGCTCAAAAGCAGGACGCTCCCGGGCCCGGGAGGGAGGGGGTTGTTTACAACTAAAAGAAAGCTTCCACTCTCCAGCTCAAAATTTCTTTTTGCCAAATCTTGGAAGTTAATGTCTTTTTCAACTCACCCCACAAAGGGTAGGCACTCCAGCTTAGTTCTTATATCGTTGCTTTAGATCGTCTGCAAGAAGGGGGGGTGCGGACTTCCTTTTAGCACACACCCCGGTCGTCTCAAATTCACAGGATAATATTCAAAAAGTCCAATTCCGTTTTACTCACGGGTTATTCTTTTCAGTCTGAATTTCAAGGAAGGGAATCAGCGCTCTCCAGTCATGGCTCGCGGCTTCGCTCAACCGAGGTAGCGATCGACTCTCAGCACCACGCCACCCTCCGTATCCTCTCCGCAGCCTTTAAAAAGGCTCTTCGTGAATCGGGGGGCGCTTAAGGTGCCCACCGAGTCTTCAGTCCGCAGGCTTCAGCGCCTGCGGTTTTTGAGGGTCCCCGCGTCGCCGGCGCGGCAAGACCCGTCCTCAGTTGAGCCGATTCCCTCCGCAGCTCGGAGGGAATCCGCCATTTCCAGATCGCGCCAACCCGGAAGTCTGAACATGGCTATCATATCACCCCTTAACCTCCTCTTCTCCAGGCTAAACATGCCCAGCTCCCTTAGCCGTTCCTCATAAGGCATCGTTTCCAGGCCTTTGACCATTTTGGTTGCCCTCCTCTGGACACGTTCCAGTTTGTCAGTGTCCTTCTTGAATTGTGGTGCCCAGAACTGGACACAGTACTCCAGGTGAGGTCTGACCAGAGCAGAATACAGTGGCACTATTACTTCCCTTGATCTAGATGCTATACTCCTATTGATGAGGCCCAGAATTGCATTGGCTTTTTTAGCTGCCGCGTCACACTGTTGGCTCATGTCAAGTTTAAAGGATCTGTTTCTTATGGTTGTCAAATGAGCCTCACCAACTCAGCAACCCATCCTGTGCTGTGCTGACAGGGTAATGATGATGATGATTAGTGAGAGGTGACATGCTAGAAACATAAAAATTACGCATGGTATGGAGAGAGTGGATAGAGAAAAGTTCCTCTCTCACACAACACCTGGATTCACGGGCCTCTAGTGAAGCAGACTGTTGGAAGATCAGCACTGACCATAGGCACCAGCCTTGTTTTTGGTGTTTTTTTTGTTGTTGTTTTTTTGAGGGCTGGACCCTGTCAATGCTCAGAGGACATTCAGCTCCTCCCTCTGGCTCCTCGCGACGTCAGGCCCCCGCAATCATCTTGAGAAGTTGGCGCCTCTGTTACCAACATAAGAAAGCCCCTCTTTGCACAGCACATAGCTAAACCATCAAATTTGATCCCACATGCAGTAGGCCACCAACTTCCATGACTTTAAAAGCATAGCTGTCAACCTTCCCTTTTTTTGCGGGAAATTCCCTTATCCCAGCGCCGTTTCCCGCTGCTTCCTGCTGCTATCCCAGATTGTTAGATCTCCTGTAGACTGTCCCTGGGACAGGTGAGGCTGCTGATCCCTTATTTTCGAGGCTGCTGATCCCTTATTTTCAAATCTGAAAGTTGACAGCTGTGCTTTAAAAGAGAAGTGGACAAAAGCATGGAGGATAATAAAACAATCGATGGCTTCTAGCTGTGGTGGCTATGATGTCCTCCCCATTGTCAGTGGCGGTATTCCTCTGAACAGGGACAGGCCACCCCTGAGGCAAGGTGAGGCAGCCACCCCGGGTGGCAGGATCCACAGGCGTAGCAAATCTGGCCTCCAAGGAACACATTGCCTGCTGTTGCCACCACTGCTGCAGTGGAAGTGACAGCTGCAGCTCACTCCATAGAGACTGAATCTCCCATTTCCTCTGCAGTGCCCCGCAATGCCTCCTCTACAGTGGCCTCTCAGCAAATAGGAGGCACTGCTGGTCTCCTCTCACTCCTAGGGAGGAAATGGTGAAGACTGGACTCTGCACCTACACAGCGTGATTCAGAGCAGGCCCCTTCCCTTCCCCTTCATGGCCCTTGATTCCCACTTCAAGCATCAGGTAAGGTTAATTTGATTCCTCATCTTGGTCCCAATGTAGATATTCACTCCCCCTTGATCCCAATGTAGAGCTTCACTCACCCCTTCTTCCCAGGGGGACATACTTCATTTTGTGGTTCACCTCAGGTGCTGAAAGATCTTGGGCCAGCCCTGCTGGGAATTGCAGTTGGGGAGGGTGCTGCTGTGCTGTTGTGTCCTGCTGACAGGCTTTTTCCATGGGTATCCAATGGACCGCTGTAGGATCACGATGCTGGACCAAATGGTTCCTAGGTCTGATCCAGCAGGGATTTCCATACGTTAACTTAAGAACGAAACAGCATCCTTGCCGTGGAGACTTGCATGTTGCATGGAGACACTGGTTATCATTTAATTTTGCCAGACTAGGCAGCTGTGCTCGGTCCTTGCTCCTGTTTCTGACTTTTTTTGTGAGACCTGAAGAACGTCACTTCGTTCTCCCTCATGTTTGTTTCTCAATGGAGGCAAAGAAGTTTTCTGACCCACCATATCAAGAGCTTTTTGTCGTGCTGAAGCAGAGAAAAATATGGCCATCAAAGTTCATATGATATATGATCAATTACTGATAAGGCACAAATGGATAGAACTGTGAATGGGAGTAGTGTTTCAGAACCAGTGCTATGGGGTTGGGGATCAGCAACTACAGCCACATCCCCCTGTAACTCATTGGCAGATGCTCTGGAGTTAACTGCCATGATGACATATCCCCTACAAAAAGCCTTCCTAACTTCTCTAGCTTACTTAAATATTTGGATTTCATTTTGGATGCTTCTCCCATTCAAGTTGAAACTGGCTACGTGTTTCTCTCTTCAAAGACATCCACCACCACTCAACCTTTCGTGGCTCCAGAAGCTTGAGGAGCTGGCACCAGGGCTCTGTTTGTGTCTGCATTGCAAGAATAATAGCCAGGAATTTAAAAACCTATGTGTAGTCAGGGTGGCTTCAAAATAGTAACAATGATCTCCTTGGGTTTTTTTTGCCTTTCCCTTAGTGAGATCTTTATCTTAGGCAGGGGCACAAGCGGTTCAATGGTAGAGCACATGTTTTATGTGCAAAGGCCACAGGTTCGATTCTCTAAAATCCCAGCATGTAATCCTAATCACAGCATCTTTTTCTAGGTGCTTACAGATTGATTGTTTAATTATCTGTTCTAGGACCTTTCCTGGTATTGACATCAAGTTGACTGGTCATAGTTAACCAAATCGTCTTTTTTTCCCCTTTTTGAAGATGGAGACAACATTTGGCCACCTCCAGTCTGCAGGGAGCTCACCTGTTCTCCAAAAATTCTCAAAGGTTATAGACAGAGGCTCTGTGATTCCGTCCACAAGCTCCTTCAGTACTCTGGAGGGTAACTCATCAGGCCCTGGAGAGTTGAATTCATTTAAAGTGGCTAGGTGTTTCCTTACTACATCTTTTCCCATCTTGGGTTGCAGCTCACTCCTTGCATCATTTATTCTATTATTAACAGATTGGGTATCGTATTATTTTTGGGTAAAGACAAAGTAGATGCAGAGCATTTCTGCCTCTCTTTGTCACCCAATAGCATTTCTCTGTCTTTTCCATGCATCTACTACTTGCTTGTTCTTTCTCTTGCATTGAACATAGCCAAAAAAACCACCCCTTTTTCTTGCAAGCCTGAGCTCATTCTGAGCTGTGGCCCATGTGACCTTTCCCATGCAGCTGTTGGCTGCTCATGTATACTCTTCCTTCATCATTTCTCTTTTCTTCCAATATATATGGCCTGGTTTGCATGTCACATTAAACCAAGCTATGGTTGGCATTTCACAAACCATGGTTTAGTGAGCATGGTCACTGCACTCTCCCCACCATCCTGGAGATTTCCCCCCTAATGCAAATGGCCACTGCGGGAAGCCCAATCTGGATCAGGATCAAAGTGGGGAGCAAAGGGTTAAAGCAGCCCTAATCCAACACATACTAGGATCGCAATCTGGACTGAGCCCTCTACAACCGCATTTCAATCTTAAAAACCATTTGTGTGCGTTGCCCTCTGCAGTCCATCTGCACTGTGAGTCATCATTTCATCAAGCTATCCATAATTACTGCAGGAATTGATCGATCACTCCCAAAAGTTTGTCACTCCTCTTTACTCTGCATGTGCTGCTCTCAGTGGCGTAGCGTAGGTTATCAGCACCCGGGGCAAGGCAAGTAATTTGCGCCCCCAAACCCATGGATTTGCGCCCCCTAACCCGTGGATTTGCGCCCCCTAACCCTAACCCCCAGATGTTGCGCCCGGTGCGGCCGGCCCCCCCTGCACCCCCCACGCTACGCCACTGGCTGCTCTCCCATCACTGGTTTGGCAAGCACTGTACATATTACACTAGCCATAATCAAGGTCTTTCCTGCATCTGTCGTGTTGTTTCTTAGGAAATACTCAGTTTCGGTGCATTTCCCCTCAAATCAGCTTCAATCCGAATTGAGAAAAGGAGTGACCTCGTTGCTCTTTAAGCCACTAATGTGTACCACAGCCTTAATTGTGAGTGAATCTCCTATGCATTTTTTGCTGCCTGTTCATCTACTTTGGAGAGGTCCTTGAAACCCACTTGGTTTGTCACCCTCCTGAATAATATGGTATCATCTGCAGAACTGGTTCTGTTCCCCGATTACCAAACACGACCGGCTCGTTTGTCCCTGAACCTTTCTGGATCGGAAAAGGTTAATTGCCTTTTAAAACAAACTGAATCTGGATTTATTTAGCAGGTGCCAGTGCAGAAATGGGCCACCATCTACATAAGCCTTCCTCTGCTGGAAATATTCCTGTATTTATCTAACCTTGCATTTAACCAGGAAACCCAGCTGAGATGAATCACCCCCTGCCAGAGAAGAATGTGGGTGACCTTCTGCCGTGACACCTTCGAGTGACACTTTGCACTCTAGCTTATTGGGGGGGAACTAAAACAATAATAAAAATTTGGTTTAATCACACACTGACAGTCACTTATATTGACTGTTCTTTAGTTTTAAAATAAGAACAAAGCGGAGGTTTAAGAAAATATCACATGTTGACATTGTGTGCAGGGTTAACACCCAGTGTCTTAACATGTTTTATCCGGGTTTTAAGACGATTGGTGGTGGTGCTTGTTTCCTTAAGCATAATACTTCACATTTCACATCCTCTCATTATTTTCTTCCAAATGTGCTGCTGTGCTTTTGGGGGATTGTGGGCGCTGGTGGGCACACTCCTTCGGTTTGCTCAGATTGTCCCCTGCATCCCTGCAGAAAGAGCTGAATGAATGCTGCAGTTCATGCAGGTGATGATGTGATGTCCCTGTTCAGAAGCTAACCAGTACAGCAAAGAGCTAAAGGGGTAGTTGTAGCATTGGCTCTGCCCATTCATTCATTCAATCCTTTGCAAATGAATACATAGTACAGTGGTACCTGGGGTTAAGAACTTAATTCATTCCGGAGGTCCGTTCTTAACCTGAAACTGTTCCTAACCTGAGGTACCACTTTAGCTAATGGGGCCTCCCGCTGCTGCCGCCATGCGATTTCTGTTCTCATCCTGAAGCAAAGTTCTTAACCCAAGGTACTATTTCTGGGTTAACGGAGTCTGTAATCTGAAGCATCTTGGATTTTTGGCCTCGATTCCATGGGCACTGCCTGCTCTGGTCTCATCTTCTTTTTCCTTACCCTTGGATTAGGTAAAGGTAAAGGGACCCCTGACCATTAGGTCCAGTCGCAGACAACTCTGGGATTGCGACGCTCATCTCGCTTTATTGGCCGAGGGAGCTGGTGTACAGCTTCTGGGTCATATGGCCAGCATGACTAAGCCACTTCTGGCGAACCAGAGCAGCACATGGAAACGCCGTTTACCGTCCCGCCGGAGTGGTACCTATTTATCTACAGTGGTACCTCGGGTTACATATGCTTCAGCTTACATATGCTTCAGGTTACAGACTCCCCTAACCCAGAAATAGTGCTTCAGGTTAAGAACTTTGCTTCAGGATGAGAACAGAAATCGTGCCCCAGCGGTGCGGTGGCAGCAGGAGGCCCCATTATCTAAAGTGGTGCTTCAGGTTAAGAACAGTTTCAGGTTAAGAACGGACCTCCAGAACGAACAAATTAAGTACTTAACCCGAGGTACCACTGTACTTGCACTTTGACATGCTTTCGAACTGCTAGGTTGGCAGGAGTTGAGACAGAGCAATGGGAGCTCACCCTGTCGTGGGGATTTGAACCGCCGACCTTCTGATCGGCAAGCCCTAGGCTTTGTGGTTTAGACCACAGCACCACCCGCGTCCCTTCCCATGGATTATTGCTCCCCAATATATGCCCACAGATGGAAACAGAAAGAGAGCATGCAAACACACACACACGGCTTTTCCTTTAAAAAATAAATACATCCATTTTATAAAAGGTTTTCAACATATAATGCAATAAAAAACAAACAAAGCTAATAGCTAAAGAGAGCAAAACAATAAAAAAGAATAATAAGAGAGAGGGGGGAAACAAAGAAGAAAAAAGAAACACACACGCAAACACAAAATTATATATTCTATCAACCTTCTAGCTGAATCTTCACAAACAGAGATCCACGTCTTTGCAGCTCCCACTTGGGACAACTCACATCTTTCTCAGCCTCACACCTTGAGAACACACATGGTTTCCAAAGAATTAACCTGAGCTTTGAAAAGTATATAGAGCTGAAAGTGGGAAAGAGCATCACTCTTCCACTGTCATTTCTATATACTTTTCATGGGACAAAAGGTAGCCAACAACACTTAACTCATGCTGAAGGGGGCAGTGAGTGTATGGGGGGAGAGACTAAAAGGCTTTGTGGGCAGCAAGAGAAGACTTCAAGGGCAATGATACGCATCTCCTCAGAATTCAGCCACACTGTATGAAGGTTTTTGTAATTGTTGTAACCTGCTCTGGGATGATGATTGTAAATAAATCAAAAATACAGATAATTAGTTCTGCATTTCTATACACACCCAAAATGACTCCAATAGAGATTTACAGTAAGATTATACACCACAGTATATAATAGTTCAGAACAGTATATAATTAGAAATTTGGTAAAATAAAACAACAGATATTCTAATGGTGTTTATCAAAAGGAAAAGGAAACAACCCAGGGTCATAAAATATCCACTCACACCTAACAAATGCCAATGGCCAGAGCTTCAGTATTTTCGAAATTCCCAGGAACATAAAAATGCCATTTTTTTTTCCTGGTATGGAAAAGATTGCAAAATCAGTGTTTGGCAAGCTTCCCTGGGGAGAGCATTCCTTAACCAAGGGGCTACCACAGAAAAGGCCAGTTCTCTGGTTGCCACCCTCCAGGCATCTCTCAGAGGGGACGACCAAAGAAGAGCCTCAGATGTTTATCTCACGATCTGAGAAAGTTCACATGGGAGAAGGAAGTCCATGATGTATTAGAGTTATGAGCTATGCAAGGTTTTCCAGGTCAATCCCACACTTTGAATTGGGCATTAGTAGAGATACGTGGGATCACTGCAGATGGTGACAGCAGTCACGAAATTAAAAGATGCCTGCTCCTTGGGAGAAAGGGGATGGTAAATCTAGACAGCATCTTAAAAAGTAGAGACATCACCTTACCAACAAAGGTCCGTATTGTAAAAGCTATGGTTTTCCCAGTAGTGATGTATGGAAGTGAGAGCTGGACCATAAAGAAGGCTGATCGCCGAAGAATTGATGCTTTTGAATTATGGTGCTGGAGGAGACTCTTGAGAGTCCCATGGACTGCAAGAAGATCGAACGTATCCATTCTGAAGGAAATCAGCCAAGAGAGCTCACTGGAAGGACAGATCGTGAAGCTGAGGCTCCAATACTTTGGCCACCTCATGAGAAGAGAAGACTCCCTGGAAAAGACCCTGATGTTGGGAAAGATGGAGGGCACAAGGAGAAGGGGACGACAGAGGATGAGATGGTTGGACAGTGTTCTCGAAGCTACAAACATGAGTCTGACCAAACAGCGGGAGGCATTGGAAGACAGGAGTGCCTGGCGTGCTCTGGTCCATGGGGTCACAAAGAGCCGGACACGACTAAACGACTAAACAACAACAAGAGAGATACGTGGTGGTACCACATAGAAGGGGGTATTTTTTTGCTGTGGCATCCCAACTTTGCACTGCGCTCTCAAAGGAAGCTTTTCCCTAATGTTGTGAGTGGATTTTACCCTAGTCTGCTCCTTAGTTTTTCAAGTTTTTGTCTTGCTGCAGTTTGCAATGTTTTAGTTGTCTTTTGTTTGTTTGTTTGTTTGTTTGTATTTCCTTCTTCTTCTTGATTTTAATGTATCTATGTGGGATTTTTGTTTTTCCCTTTTAACACTCTTTGACTTGCCTTGGGCAAGAAAAATAACTAGTGAATTTAATACATAATAAAAATTGAAAATTATGTATGGTGTTGTGCAAATCAGTTTCAATCACACATTTGTACACCATCCTGAGATCTTACGGTGAAAGGTTGCAGTCTAAGATCACAATACATACTTACTCTGTGTGTATGTGTGTGCCTTGCTGAAATTAGTGGGAATCCTAAAAAATGCATAGGACTGTGCTGAAAGCATTGTAGTACATTCTCACTGAAGGATAGGCTAGTTTCTTCTCTGCAAGAGAAGACACTGAAGAAATGTTTGCCTAGACTGGTGTAAGAGTAGGTGTGTAATACACTGGTTAAAATAAAATTCACACGTTTAAAAAAAAACAACCACCCCAAAGAGCAAAATGTCACACGTTCATAAAAAAGTATTTTATTATAAGTCCTGTACTTTTCCAGCCTTAATTTTGGCAACTGCATACACAGGAAATGCTATCCAACCATTTGTAACATTTTGTACGCAGCTCCAGTAATGCTTTGGAAGGATAAGACTGGAAGAAATATATACTGAAGGTAGGTTAGCTGCTTTGATAAAAGTACAGGTGATATACGTTCTGCGAGTTGCACGTCAAATGTGATGAAGCATCTGGCACGATATCAAAGCCAACTGCCTTAGGAAACAAGCTGAGGCTTTCCTCCAAGTGCAGAAGAAATGAAATTTTACCCATAACAAATAATGCAGAGGACTGAGGATTGAAAGTAAAAAGAGACTCATGGGGTTTCAAAGGCCAAAAAGTTCTTGCAGAACTTAAAAATAGCGGCCTTCATGTGAGGGTCAGCTGTGCCACCACCACTGTGGTCTGTGCAAGCCTGGAGAAGGTCCTTCCTCTTGTGATTGTGCAGACTGTGGTAGCCATTGACGGAGCCCTTCTCTAGAGGCCTAGTTCTCCAAGAGTAACTGCAGACCCTCCAAGTATAAAGGGATAGTGCTGGATTTACAAAAGCTGTCCCAGTTTCTGACTTGATGCCAGAATGTTCTGCTTTTCCTTAGGACGCACCCATTTTCACTGGATAAATGTTGGAGGGTATGGAATAGGACATCCCTATTTTCATCAGAGAAATGTTGAAGGGTATGTAATTGTGCAAAGGTTATTAGTACATCTGAACTGGGCCTTTGGGAAAAAGCCCCGGCTGATTCGATCAATATATCAAATCTGTATGGTGGAGTTAGCTGACATCATATGATTTCCCCCCGCAGCTTGAATTGTTTTTATTTTCCCTTCCACCAAAGAAATTGGAAACTGATTCACTAGTGGCTTCATGTCAAACAGTTGCATTTGATCTCATTTGATTTGCTACATTGCATTTGTAGTGTACATAAAAATCTTGGCAAGGAAGTGGGAGAAGAGGCTTACCTACATGGTGGTCTCAAGCATCTACCCCGTATAACTTATCGGCTGGTATTTATTTGTTCTCTTTTGCAAAGCTGGCTGTTCGACCTCGTCCTTTCCTCAGTGGACAGTTGTACTTGAACCCAGGATGGCACCGACTGCATCTCACTCGTTAGTGCTACTAAATAATTGTAAAGAAAAAAGGTCCATCTTGAAGTCACACACCTCGGGCAGCATCCAACTCTCATGTCCCATGAGTTCAAGGATTTACACTTGCACAACAAAATGCACGCCCTATTTCCCCCTCTGTGCCCCCCTAAATCTGTTCTAGGGGTCCTCCTAACCCTCTGGAGAAGCTTGGGGAGGGAGCAGGGTACATAGGGAGACGGGCAAAAGTTCCATCGCTCAAACATAAATCTGTGCCCTGATTTATGACTTGGGTACCACCCTTTACTTCCACGAGTAAGTAGCAGTTTGTAGTATTTTCTTAAGGTGCTGAATATACACATCTGGAATAGATGGATATAATGGGGACGTGGTAATAGATTGGCACAGTTTAAATAGCTTAAACATTTCTTTATATGTCAAAGTCTGGCCTTTGGCACATCCAGACTAAAATGGTGAGGGTGGGGAAACAGGTGGCCTTCCAGATGTTGCTAACTCCTGGTGGTCATCAGCCCCAGCTGCCATGATCAATAGTCAGGGATGATGGGAGCTGTAGTCTTGCAACATCTGAAGGGAGGCACAGGATCCCTATCGCTGCAACATAACCAACTGAAGCTGGCGGCAGCTCTCCAAGGACTTGAACAGTTTTTCCCAGAAGAACTGAGACAGGAGGTGCCTGGAAAGGGGTCTATGGTTTTTCCACATCAAACATGCTCTGTTCCCCATTTCAGAAACAGCTGACAGTTTCAGCCGTAAATGCAAACTGAATTGAATTCCACCCAATACCCCTAATTGAAATTAAAAAAATCATGCAGATTATTTTTTTTAATTCTCAGATAAATGTGGAAATAGGACGGAACAGTTATGTAGAAATATGCATGCAAACGTGACACTTACTGAGAATAAATTGACCCACCCGTGCTTAATACTTTCAGTGCGGCTTGCTGGGTTGCACCCAAGTGAAAAACTTTTGTTCTTAGTTTCACTGAGTGCACGCCTTTCATCTGCTTGAAATGTTTCAAATAAATCTCTGCTCCATTAATGAGTTCTTTATAACTGCTAAATGCTTATGCCCGAGATTGACAAGTGTAACTGGTAGCTTCAAAACCTGGCATAAAATGAGAAGATTGGCCCCAGCCCTCCCCTCTGGCATCCCAGCTAAATTATTGTGGCAAAGAACACCGAGAGTTTGTTGCTACTATAAAAATGGTGGTGTGCAATTAAATTAAGAATCTAATCAGCAAAGTACACGCAGAGTATCATCAGAGAATGTTCACCATTTTCCTTTAGGCCTTCTACAAACAGAGCGGTTGCTTAGACTACCAGCTTGCAAAGTTTCGAGCACAGTAGATTTTTGAGATTTGCATGGCCACAGTCTGTATTGTAGACAGGGATGGAAGGAGCTGTTAACTTTGGTTCTCTCTGTTGCACATTTTCTCAGTCTTAAATCTAGTTCTCCAGATTTCTGTAGCGATTTGCAATTTTTAAAAAATCCTCCTAAAAATTGTCACATTTTAGTGCAGATTTCTCCTAACAAACATATTTTTGTATGCAATTTTGATTAATGCACACAATTTCCCCAATAGAATGCCTTTTTTGTATGTTTCATATTCTTTCCCCATATATGTTCATTTTCTGAACACTTTCCCCAAACATACATTATTATTAATATTAATTGAATTTATATACCGCCCTACACCCGGGGCTCTCAGGGCAGCTCATTTTTAAAAACTTTGGTGGAAAACTGCATTGTAAAACTCGTTTGATCAGATGCAGCTGTGTTTTTTTTTTTCATTTTTATATTGTTTCAGAAAGTGTGGATTTCATAGATTTGCCTTTAGATGCAAACCGCATCAAATTTCTCCTTTGATCCCTAATTGAAGAGCTGTGAAATGAACAGAAAAGGACAACCAAAATATTCCAAGGAACTCTCCAACAAGGAAACGCTACAACACTGGGAGCTTTTTCTTAAGTTTAGAATAAAGAGAGTAAATGTACTAAAAAAATATTCTTGGTATCTACTTTCTCTACCAAACTTCTATAGTTTGGACTAGAACCTGGGGTTATCCCAAGCAACTGATTGGTGGGAGATTTGGGAGAGGCAAAAGGACTTATTCATGCAGCCAGGGTTAGCACAAGAAGATCTGCTCTCTGAGGTGAAGGAAAATATGACTCACACACCAGTTCCAGTTAACTAAGCTACCCAGGCTGGCAACAGGACAGCAATCACAACGACACCCATAGGCAATTGGCAAGTTTATGGAGCACAGGGCAAGGTGTCTGACACACACACACAGCTCTGTCCTCCAACAACTCCCCACATCAGTCACCTCATTCTGACTAATTGTCGGAACTGTGCTGCATGTAGCACATACATAAACTATGGAACTCACTTCCAAAAGAGGGGGTGGTAACTGTTCTGCCCCAGTGAGGCATTTTGCTGCTTGTAATATTGCCCACGGAAATTTAGATATGCTTTAATAATCCTTGTAGTGGGTTGCTTATTCCTAAGTTGAATTTCTTTCCCTGCTTAGACCACTTCACCTCAGAAAAAGTGCAGCAGCAGCAGCAGCAGCTATAAATCAGAACTATGAGGACCTGGTGGTTTGAAGTCACAGGAAATAAAGAAATCCCTAGGAAATCTCTGTGGTGATCTGTGAACTTTATTATTTGTGATGAGCTTCTTTCAGCCTGAGGTCCACATTCCTTTCTGAGCAACCTTCCAGGGGCCACATGCCAGGAGTGGGCAGGAATAGAGTCAAATATGGGTGACTCAATGGACATTAATTTTTACCTTTCTCCGGTAGGCTAGTTTCTCCAGAGACTCTGTGGAGCAGATTTTGTGGCTGTTCAGGAGGCCGCAGGGGAGAGGGAGAGAATGTTGCATTGTGCAAGCCCTAACAAATCAACAACATCTTATAAGTCCTTAATTGTCGGCTGACGAGGTTGTGTTATCGATAAAGTTCGTGACTGGTTTTTACGGAAGTGTGGGCTGAATGTGAACTTAGCAACTGGGTGTCATATATAGTTTGGCCATGAGCCAGCTCAGGTAAGCCAGACAGCAGCCTGCAGGAACTCATTTCAGCCAAGGACATGAGCAGCATCCTGCAACACGCAGCTGTGTCAGTCCCTCTGTGCCTCAACACTTGCACTGCCATGCTATACAGTGGTACCTCAGGTTACATAGGCTTCAGGTTACATATGCTTCAGGTTACAGACTCCGCTAACCCAGAAATAGTGCTTCAGGTTAAGAACTTTGCTTCAGGATGAGAACAGAAATCGTGCTCCAGCGACAGCAGGAGGCCCCATTAGCTAAAGTGGTGCTTCAGGTTAAGAACAGTTTCAGGTTAAGAACGGACCTCCAGAATGAATTAAGTACTTAACCCGAGGTACCACTATATTTTGCATTTCGGGGAAGCACTGGAACATGTGATCTCACCTGCTTGCTTCTGAAGTGGGAATGAAGCGCAGGTAAGCATTGTGCAACTGACTGACTGGTGGAAGCCCAACCATGACAGATGAATTGATTTATTATAGTAGCCATAAAGCTCAGGTTCTTTTTCTTCCCAGAAACCCACAAGTTTGGCTTAAAGGCCAATGGCAAGAGATCTTTCCATGCTTCCAAGCAGCCCAAAATCTTGCCTTCCAATATGAATGGCTGCATGGACATGAATAGAAGTGATGGATGCTTCAAAGGAAAGGAGATGAGCGTTGCCAAGTCAGACAAAAGCTCTACCCACCCCAGCGCTCTGTCTCCAACGGTGTCCTCCCCGAGGGAAGCAGAGAAAGCAGGCAGCAGGAACCGTTATATAAATACAAGTGGCAAACTGCAGAGGTGTGAAAGTATTTAATATGACATTTCTATCGTTTATCTCGGAGCACTTTGAGCCAGACATGCTCTTCTCCAGGGTATGAAGTTTTATGTTCTCCTAGAAGAAGTTACAAAACAGGAGACTTGTTCACACCTCTGAGAGCATTTCAAGAATGATCTCCAACCGCGGCTTGCCAGATGCCCCTGGGACAGTCACATACGAAATACGGGAGTCCCCTTTGCTCCTCACAGCATCTATTAAGCAAGGGAAAGCAGCATGAAGAGTAGAAGGGGAGATGATGCAAGACGAGGAGGAAAGTGTCTTTGGTAGTATTTGCTAACTACATCAAACAGCACTTATACAGTGGTACCTTGGGTTAAGTACTTAATTCATTCCGGAGGTCCGTTCTTAACCTGAAACTGTTCTTAACCTGAAGCACCACTTTAGCTAATGGGGCCTCCTGCTGCCACTGCACCGCCAGAGCACAATTTCTGTTCTCATCCTGAAGCAAAGTTCTTAACCCGAGGTACTATTTCTGGGTTAGCGGAGTCTGTAACCTGAAGCGTATGTAACCTGAAGTGTATGTAACCCGAGGGACCACTGACCTCACTTTCCCCAATAAAAAGGAAGATGGATTGACAGCAAATGATTATAAAATATTGGTGGAGATCTTCACTAGACTGTTAACTAGGACAATCAATGAAATGTCAAATGCCAACAAGATACCAGAAGCAAATGTTGTCATGGCCAAAGAAGGAAAGGACATAATATAAGTGACTTCTTGTAGACCTATTTATCTCCTAAATATTGACCATAAAATTTTCACAAGTGTCTTAGCAATGTGTTTAAATAATATCGTTCATATATATTTATATAGGTATATGTAGATTGTTAAGGGTGCTGGGAATTGTAGCTCTTTGAGGAGTAAACAACAGTTCCCAGCATTCTTTGGCGGAGACCGTGTGCTTTAATTGCATAATGTAGATGTGACCAAAATCAAACATTAAAAACAAAAGAGAAAAAAACACCAAGAGTTGTAGTCAACTAATTTTTACTCTGAGTAGACCCATTGAAATTAATGGACAGAAGTTAGTCCTGGTCATTGATTTCTGTGGGTCTACTTTGAGTGACAGCTAGTTGAACGCAACCCAAAATGTATCCACGTATAAGGAAAATCAGTTTTCAAACAAATGCCGTTACATGCCTGGGTAAAGGTAAAGGTAAAGGGACCCCTGACGATTAGGTCCAGTCGTGACCGACTCTGGGGTTGTGGCGTTCATCTCGCTCTATAGGCCAAGGGAGCTGGAGTACATCTTCCGGGTCAAGTGGCCAGCATGACTAAGCCGCTTCTGGCAAACCAGAGCAGCACACAGAAACACCGTTTACCTTCCCGCCGGATTACCTATTTATCTACTTGCACTTTGACGTGCTTTCAAACTGCTAGGTTGGCAGGAGCAGGGACTGAGCAACGGGAGCTCACCCCATCGTGGGGATTTGAACTGCCAACCTTCTGATCGGCAAGTCCTAGGCTCTGTGGTTTAACCCACAGCGCCACCCGTGTCCCAATTGCCTAAATAAAAAAAGGCTTTAGCTGTCGCTGCAAACAACACAGTGATGGTTCCTGCTTAATAGGAGTGAGCAAGGATTTCCAGAGTTCCTTTTCCTTTGTATGGTCAACTACACACTTGCCCCATAAAAGGCAGAGACTTCTACACAGGTACTTCTCACTCCACTATCCAGGCAAGCAAGAGGAATTGTTCAAGGACACATTCATTCCAGGCAAAAGTACTTGAGAAGGGTGAGCAGCCACACTGTGAAGGGGCCTGAGATTATTGACGCTGTCCAGCCAACACACTAGTTCCTATCTTGACCTCTCTCTAACTATAACTTTCTTGGCCTGCTTACATTCTACCAGTTGGAAATATGCAAAGTACACAGCCTACCCTCTGCCTTCCAGAGCTGGAAAAGTACAATTTAATTAAATGTATTATTATCTGTTCCCCAGATCCTTGTAAGCATTAAATTACCACTTGACTTAAATCCTCAAAGAATGCTCCTTTGACTTACTCTACTTTCTTTCAAACTGAATGTGGAAAATAATAAGACGATGAGCCATGCCCTGGAGTCACAATTTTTCTCCTCCCATGCAGAAAGCCAGGCTGGATTTAATTCCACAGCCGTCCTTCAGACTCACTTGAACTGAAATCTTACAAGTTTACAGTAACCAGAAATACATCCAAATGGATTGTTAGATTAAGAGCTTGCTTATTATTATATCTCAGAAGACTGACATGATGACGTTTCTTTTATCAGGAGGGGAATTAAAGGGTGGGAACCAATTGCACGTGTGGAAGAACTTTTGGGTCCAGTGGGAGAGAAAAATAGGAAATAAAAAACTATTTGCAGACACACAAAAGTATCAACCCACCCCCTTTCAGCTGCCCCAGCACCACCCTGCAAAACCATTTTTATTTTACAAAATTTATATACTGCTTTAGCGTAAAAACATCAACCACCTCTAAGTGATTTACAAAAATATAAAATAAAACCTTAAAAGAATGGGGGGAAAACAGTTAAAAGCAGGTATTCTAATATATGGTTTAATAAAAATGGTTAAAAACCAACAGACGATGCAAAGAAATAGAACACAAGTGATTTCTATATGTCTGGATATGCTCGACTAAACATAAATGTTTCCTTTCAGCAGTCACCAAAAAGTGTACAGGGTGCACAAAGTATAGGTGCTGCCACACTAAGGGGTTGATTTCTTACAAGTGTAGAACAAATTTCAAGTGGCACCTGTAACAGCACCAGTTCCACAGAATGAAGTGGTTGGGTGGGCAAAAATATGGAAAGGCAATCTTGCCAGTAAACTATACCAGAGAGTTGGGGGACCCTCCAGAACATGGTAGAAAGTGGCAGGGGAGGAGGAAGAAAAGCATCAAAATTTGCCTCCCTTCCTCTTACATTTGTGGAAACCTCCACAGGCTCCGTTCTCTCTTGATTTGTCCCGGTTGTAACCTGGACTTGTCATTCCCCGCCTCTCTTCATCCAGTGAGGCAGCCTCCTTTTGTGCTTTCTGGAACACCGAGCCTGCTGTTTCCAAAAGGGCACATATTGCCACCCTCTCTTTCCTCCTTGCTTCTCATGCTTAATGCAAATTGCTTCCTAGATCCAAAAGACACAGAGGATATAATGACTGAGGGTTTGCTTGAAACCTGAGACTCCTGGTTATCTGACCATCAAAGAGCAGGCTGTAAACAGAACTCCAGTAAACAGGAACTAAAGTCCATATGGAGTGTTTGTGGTTTCCCCCAACCTTTTCTTTGTTATGTCTAAGGCTCCTACATCCTGTCAATTAGAGAAAAGTTGGAAACCATCTTTGCTGCAGTTTATTTCCATTTTGAGGAAACAAGAGGGAAGCAAATTGCTGAACACCCAAAATGGAGCCACCGGAACAAGGAAACTTTGCGGTCTCACGGAATGTCACACTGACCTCACTTATCTGTGCAGTGCTTACCCTGGGGTTAGTTACTCTTGGAATGTCACTGGAAACTGTTTGGTGTTTTGCCATATTTCTATTTATGATCAATATATTCTTACCTATTTATTTAATTACATTTATATCCCGCCTTTCCTCCAAGGATTTCAAGGTGATATTGATGCTCCTCCTCCATCTTCATTTCATCCTCACAGCAACCCTGGGCAGGTGAGGAGTGGTGGTGACCATCCCCACAAGAGTCTTCCAGAGAGGAGGAAGTGGGAGAGAACATCACAGCGACCGATGCCAACAAATACTGGCACACTTAGGGATCCGCAGAGTCTTCACAGCTTGCGTAACAGACCTCAGCAACTCAGCAATTTATCTAATCTACTTTATTTACATATAAACACACACGGAGCACTGCAAGATGGCTTCCTCTCTCTCTAGCATCAGACATCAAAGAGAAAAAGGACAAAGGACAATAGTCCCACCTCATGGAACACAGTAATGCAAACATCCTGTCTCCGTCACTTCCCACTTTGTGGAGTCAAAACATACACCGTCATGTGATAGACGAAAATCCCATGACTGCAATCACGGAGCAGGAATTCTAACAGGATCGTGGTGGTTTGAGACGGGACAGACCCCGGAAATAGAAAGGAGCGCAGAAATAATGGATAGTAAGGAACAGGAGCAAGATAGCAGCGAACAGAGGCAGAAGTCAGATACATCAGAAACAGTACAGCAGCCAAGTGTCACACTGTCTCTGAAGAGTATGCTAGAGTCCCTTCCTTCCCCTTGCACCAGACATGCCCTCCGTGTCTCAGAGCAGAAAGACAGACAGATAGATTCCCTTAGCAGCCACCATAGGCAGCAGGAGGGGTCTGAGCGCTAGGAAGTAACTGTCAGGGGCTTGGAGTGGCATATTGAGGAACATTGGCTCAAGCATGAAGTTGGACATTCCAAGTCTTCCTGTGTTTCTGTGGATGAAAATAAAAGGACTGAAAAAGCTCTCTCACTCTCTGCATCTCTGATTTCACCAGGCAGGTAGCCAGTGAGCTGTTGATGGCACCTCCTGACAGGTAGGTTAGGCCTAAAAGTGGTGAAAGGGTCACCCAGTAAGCTATATGGCAGAGCTAGGATTTGGTCCTAGTCCAACACTTTAACAACTACACCATGCTGTTTCATGAGACACAGGTTAAGTGCTGTGACTCCAGCTGAGGTTGCTCCTCACATGCAAACACTCTGATCTCGTCATCCCTAGCTGGGGTGAGGGAGGAGATCTCCCCTGCTCAGCTATTTCCCAGTCATTCAGAATGCCAGCAGTTGAGAACAATCAACCAAACTCCCTAACAAAAAACTTTGCTAGGGCTGCTGAGGCAGTCTCCAGTTTTACTAACCCTTTCCTGTCGCACACCCTCCGCAAGACCATTGAGAAGGTCTGGCACAGGGGCAAGGAACCGCCAGCTAGATGTAGGTTTGGGGTCTTCTATTAATACCCTCCCAACATTTCTCAGATGAAAATAGGGACATCCTATGAGTTATTCATAAAATTACTAAAATACGGTGATATATTATCTCTGTCCAGAATGATGCCAAAACATGACATGACAGACTACAAGCAATTTTATGCTAGAGACCAAACACATTTCGATGCCCAAAACCCAATTTTTCACCCAAGGATTGTTAGGGTTAAATTTCCATGTTATACTTTTGCACATTATAGCAGTGTTTTATACTCTCCCCTTGTTACCCGGTTCTGCCTCTAAGTCCAATTCCAGAGGCTGGGATTTGCAAAGCCTTTTGGGTGTGTTTTACAGCAAATGTCCTGGACCAGGCCTGAGCCCGCAAAACCAGGAAGTCTTGCCCCATATGGGACGAGTTCAGTTTGGTTGATCACATGTTATGCAGGCCAGTCTTGTGGCGGGAACCCTTTGAAGGCTTTGGAGCTCGTACATACAGATTAGCCTGGAACTGTGCTCTGTCTGCTAGACAAGGCCACTGCTTCTGTATTTTGTATCTGCCTCCCAGATGTGTGGCAAGAGTCCTCCTCCTTGTAGTTCATCAGAATAATCCAACCCAGACCCGCTTGCTCCAAATGACAAACTCTCCAAAGCGGGTTTCCCCTCAATTCGTTGTTTTGATTTTTTTTCCCCCTTGTAATACATTGCTGTCATGACAAATTGTGCCGTTTGATGTCATCTCCAACAATGTGGTGTAAAATTAAAAGAAAAGCCACTTTGCAATGTATGAAAATATCATTAAAACACACACACACAGAGAGAGAGAACTTCAGTTGTTTTGTTTTGCTCAAAAGCAATTCCTGGCAGCAGCAATTCTCAGTGCTTTGGTTTGGAATGGGAGGTGGCAGGGGTAAAAAAAAATGTATTTTTATTAAAGATTTATTGGTTTACAAAAGTATGTGCAGTGTCTCTTTTTTCAAGTTGTGTTTTCTACAGATCAGTTTCATTTGTTGTGAGACATTAGTGTTACATTAGGAAGAAAAGGGGGGAAGAGGGGGAGGGGGAGTAGTGAGTGGGGCTGGGGTCGGGTGGCAATGCCTCTATTCTACCTAGTGTATGTGTGGGGTTTTGTGTCATCGTCACTTGTGTGGGTTCTCTTTACTATTCGCTTGTATTTCTTTGGTGGTGAGAGAGGTTGGGGGTGGCCTGGGGTGTGGGTTGGTTGTCTTTGATTGGCTGTAGTGAAATTTATTTTTGTGTGTGAGTGGTGTGGGTGTTTTGGATCAGGTTAGCCAGATTGATTTGTATGCTGTTGGAGGGTTATAATAATAATAATAATAATTTTATTACGGCCGTAGGCCCATACAGATAAAAACAAGACATAAATAACAGCTTGCGCACGTGGGAAAAAACAGCAGCTAAAACACTACTATATCAATAAAATACTATAAGATGGAATGGCATACTACGCCTTAATTAGCTTGTGGTGCTCCTTGGCAACGCTTTTGGGTAAGGACAGCGACCAGAAACCTAGCCACTTTCAGGGTCGTATGGGTATCCTTATCCTGCAAGATTTGGGCAAGGTGGAATTTTGGTGGGGTACCCTCTAGTTTCTGTATGATTGATCCCAACAAATTTGCCCGTGGCACATTGAATAAGGGGCAAGTGAACTGTTGGAGGGTTCTTGTTGTTGTCTTGTTGGGCTGTGTATGTGATAAATGGTAACCATACCAGGGTGAAGGCGTCTTCTTCTGTTTGTCCTTGTGCTTTTGTTTCTTGTGAATACATGTCAGACGTCACCATTGGCTCTGACAAAACAACTGGTATGAGTGGAAATATTTATGAACCGTGTGCTATTTTGTTCAGGTGGGCATTTTAATCCAGGTGGGTTTATTCCAGTAATTAAAGGAATTTCCATTCCCCATTTGGTAAGTGTCGGGTTCCCTTGGATGCTTTAGAAAACTCATAACTGCTTTTCCATTAGAAGGTAGCTTTGCAAAATGGAGCATTAGTTGGTCTTTCCTAGGGATTAAAGGTAAAGGTAAAGGTACCCCCCCTTCATGGATCACTGCCTTGTCGTGGCAAAGGGGCTTGAATAACTCAGAGAAGCTATGAGCTATGCCGTGCAGGGCCACCCAAGATGGACAGGTCATAATGGAGAGTTTTGACCAAACGTGATCCACCTGGAGCAGGAACCGGCAAGCCACTCCAGTATCCCTGCCAAGAAAACTCCATGGACAAAGACAACAGGCATATAAAAGTTATGACGCTGGAAGATGAGCCCCTCAGGTCGGAAGGCGTCCAACATGCTACTGAGGAAGAGCAGAGGACAAGTACAAGTAGATTCAGAGCTGATGAAGCGGCTGGGCCAAAGCCGAAAGGATGCTCAGTTGCAGATATGCCTGGAAGCGAAAGGAAAGTCCAATGCTGTAAAGAAAAATATTGCATAGGAACCTGGAATGTAAGAACCATGAACATGAGTAAGTTGGAGGTGGTCAAAAATGAGATGGCAAGAATAAATATTGACATCCTGGGCATCAGTAAACTAGAATGGGCGAATTCAGTTCGGACGACCATCATATCTACTACTGTGGGCAAGAAACCCGTAAAAGAAATGGAGTGGCTCTCATAGTCAACAAAAGAGTGGCAAAAGCTGTACTGGGATGCAATCTCAAAAATGATAGAATGATCTCGATTAGAATCCAAGGCAGATCTTTTAACATCACAGTAATCCAAGTTTATGCACCAACCACTGGTGCTGAAGAAACTGAAATTGAGCAATTCTATGAAGACTTACAACACCTTATAGAAATGACACCAAAGAAGGATGTTCTTCTCATTATAGGGGATTGGAATGGTAAAGTAGGGAGTCAAGAGATAAAAGGAACAACTGGCAAGTTTGGCCTTGGAGTTCAAAACGAAGCAGGGCAAAGGCTAATAGAGTTCTGCCAAGAGAACAAGCTGGTCATCACAAACACTCTTTTCCAACAACACAAGAGACGACTCTACACATGGACATCACCAGATGGGCAGCATCAAAATCAGATTGATTATATTCTCTGCAGCCAAAGATGGAGAAGCTCTATACAGTCAGCAAAAACAAGACCTGGAGCTGACTGTGGCTCAGATCATCAGCTTCTTATAGCAAAATACAAGCTTAAACTGAAGAAAGTAGGAAAAACCACTGGGCCAGTAAGATACAATCTAAGTCAAATCCCTTATGAATACACAGTGGAAGTAAGGAACAGGTTTAAGGATTTAGATTTGGTGGACAGAGTGCCTGAAGAACTATGGGTGGAGGCTCGTAACATTATACAGGAGGCAGCAGCTAAAACCATCCCAATGAAAAGGAAATGCAAGAAAGCAAAGTGGCTGTCCAACGAGGCCTTACAAATAGCGGGGGAGAGAAGGCAAGCAAAATGCGAGGGAGATAGTAAAAGATACAGGAAATTGAATGCAGATTTCCAAAAAATAGCAAGGAGAGACAAGAAGGCCTTCTTAAATGAGCAATGCAAAGAAATAGAGGAAAACAATAGAATGGGAAAAACTAGAGATCTGTTCAAGAAAATTGGAGATATGAAAGGAACATTTCATACAAAGATTACCATAATAAAAGACAAAAGTGGAAGGGACCTAACAGAAGCAGAAGACATCAAGAAGAGGTGGCAAGAATACACAGAGGAACTATACCAGAAAGAAATGGATGTCTCGTATACCCCAGGTAGTGTGGTTGCCGACCTTGAGCCAGACATCCTGGAGAGTGAAGTCAAATGGGCCTTAGAAAGCACTGCTAATAACAAGGCCAGTGGAAGTGATGATATTCCAGCTGAACTACTTAAAATGTTAAAAGATGATGCTGTTAAGGTGCTACACTCAATATGCCAGCAAATTTGGAAAACTCAGCAGTTGCCAGAGGATTCGAGAAGATCAGTCTACATCCCAATCCGAAAGAAGGGCAGTGCCAAAGAATGCTCCAACTACCACACAATTGCACTCATTTCACACGCTAGCAAGTAATAATAGTAATAATAATAATTTATTATTTATACCCCACCCATCTGGCTGGGCTTCCCCAGCCACTCTGGGCGGCTTCCAAAAGAATATTAAAATACTATAATACATCAAACATTAAAAGCTTCCCAAAACAGGGCTGCCTTCAGATGTCTTCTAAAAGCCTGGTAGTTGTTGTTCTCTTTGACATCTGGTGGGAGGGTGTTCCACAGGGAAGGCGCCACTACCGAGAAGGCCCTCTGCCTGGTTCCCTGTAACTTGGCTTCTCGCAGTGAGTCTGGCTCTGATACCCAGAGAGAACTTGCTGCAAGACAGACCCAAAAAAGAAAATAACAGAACACCTCTAGTCATCACATACAGCTCCCAAGTTAAAACAGTACAACGCATCGTCAGAGATCTACAACCTCTCCTGGACAATGACAGTTCTCTTTCTCAAGCTCTGGGAGGAAGACCTTTCATTGCCTACAGACAGCCACCCAATCTTAAACAACTCCTAACCCACAATAATACTACAACCAGACTTAACACGGACACTGGCACCAGAGCCTGCAATAAACCCAGATGCCAACTTTGCTGCCACATACACCCGGACAACACCATTACTGGCCCCAACAACATCACACATACCATCTCGGGACTATTTAATTGCTCATCATCTAACATTGTGTATGCCATCAAATGCCAACAGTGTCCTTCAGCTCTCTATATTGGACAAACAGGCCAAACCTTACGCCAAAGAATAAACGGACATAAATCTGACATCAAGAATCACAAAACAGAGAAACCAGTAGGAGAACACTTCAATCTCCCAGGACATTCTATACAAGATCTCAAAGTAGCTGTTTTACTACAAAGGAATTTCAGAAATAGACTGGAAAGAGAAGCTGCTGAATTGCAACTCATTACCAAACTTAAAACCATGGAGAGACCTGGTCTGAACAAAGACATTGGATTCTTATCTCATTATACATGACTAAGCCATTTCTCACCTTCTCACCCCTTGCCTTTTCCTGTAAGACCTATTACAGTCGTTAAGAGTCGTCAACAGGCTCATCTCAGCTATCTGCCAATCTCCCATTCCCACCACCCTTCTGAGTAATACCCCTCCCCACCTTCTCACTATATAGAAGGATCTGGCAACTTCTGTTTCAGTGTATCTGAAGAAGTGTGCATGCACACGAAAGCTCATACCAAGAACTAACTTAGTTGGTCTTTAAGGTGCTACTGGAAGGATTTTTTTTATTTTGACTATGGCAGACCAACACGGCTACCTATCTGCAGCTATGATGCGGACTATGATCTAACTCCCGTATTGGAGGCAGTGGGTAGAGCACTGTTACTCTTTGGGTACCACTTGCAGGCTTCCCATAGGCATCTGGTTGGCAGCTGCAAGAAGAGGATGCAGGAATACATGAGCCTTTGGACTGATGCAGCGGGACTTCTCTTCTTATGATAAAACAGAAAACTAAATGGCTTTGTCCTCTTTCAGAGGACCAAGGTGCTGCTCTAACTGCAAGTGATATGAGCAAACACATGGAATCCCCAGAGGAATAGGGTCTCTTGGGGTGAAGTTTGCCCTGGGACCAGAAGAACGAAACAGCTCATAGACACTTTGCTAACTTTTCACAACCCTTCGCAATGAGCAAATAGAGTCAATTTGTCATTTGTTTCCTCTTCTTGAGGTTTGTTTAAAGCCAACGTAGATTTGGCTGAAAGTTAACTGAAGTGAAAAACCACAGAAATCCCAAAGTTTACAAGATTCCAGCCTTGAGTTAAAATTATCACTCAGATGATAACAAGGCCTCTGAACAACAGAGAAGGGTCTAGGGTTTTTTTTGGTTTTGGTTTTTTGGGGGTTTTGGGTATTTTTTATGTATACTTTTGGAGGATCAAGTGAAATCAAAGGGGCTCCTGAACATTTTACCACCGGAGCAGACATCCATCAAAGGAAATTGCAAGCATTTAAGTCAGAAGTGAGATGAAGAGGGAGCAAAAAATGAGAAAAAGAGAGAACCATTCACATTCCACAAAACAAGAGTAAAGTTGGAGAAGCCTTTTTTTTTTTTTTTGCTGATATTTTTCCCACAGAAAGGGAAATGTTGACATCAATTACTTCCTGATTAAAATGAGCTCCCAGTTTATAGTCATTGTAGGCCAGAATTGGTGCCAAATTAAACCCCTTCAATCTCCATTTATTTCCCTAATGAAGGAGCACTGTGCAAACATACTAATAATGTACACAGAATTTTGCTTTGAAAGAGAGAACATGCGCATGTATTAATAACACTAGGGGTGATGTGTGCTTGTTCCCACTAACCCCACCCCTTCCCCTGTGCACATTCAGCAAGGGAACCTATGCACATAAATAAAGTGAATTTATGTAGACTTTGTTCATTCAGTCAGGAACCCTGCAGAAAGCAAAGTCTAATGGATGGAGCTTATGCACATTCCCTCCCCCATGGTGAGACACAATACACACACACACATATATTGTAGCACATGCAAATTATATGCAAATCTGCATCACTTGCTCCAACTTCTTTCACAGATACATGTCCTCTCCTTTCAAAGGTGCCACTCTACTGAACTCAAGAGTCAAAGTGTGCTTCCTCTGTTGGAACCCTTTTGTGTCTTGTCTAGCTGCTACAGGAAGGCAACTTGCATTGCATGTTAGGGCACCTCCAGAGTATCAGTGCTATGCAAGAGGGATTCAAATGCATACCTGAGTTTTACGCAACAAATGTGGATTGAAGGGCTCTGTTGCCCTAGAGCAACTACTCTACTTAAAATAAAAATACTGTAAACCCTGGATTTGGAAATTGATGGGGAAACGCATTGAAAAGTGGGGGGTGAATAAATGATTAATGGGAAAGCATGCAAATTACTCCACAATCATCAGGGTGTATGCAGGATGAATGTTTACTACCAAATAAAAAATCAGAACAAATGCAAAATATCCATTGTATATGTATGCACTTCTATGAAGTGTAAGCTTTATGCAAGCAAATCAGGATGAATGCATATTAAACGTATTGTGGTGGTGGGTGGGGGAGCGCTTAGGCTTTTTCTCACTCCAGTCATGGCACTGAGACTCTTGAATGAAATAATGACCCCCTTTCCTTTTCAGAACAAAGATACTTAGGCTGCAGTCTTGTGCATGTTAACCTGAAATTAAGCCATGTGTAGACCCTGATGTTGGGAAAGATGGAGGGTACAAGGAGAAGGGGATGACAGAGGACGAGATGGTTGGACAGTGTTCTCGAAGCTACTAACATGAATCTGACCAAACTGCTGGAGGCAGCGGAAGACAGGAGTGTCTAGTGTGCTCTGGTCCATGGGGTCACGATGAATCAGACACGACTAAATGACTAAACAACAACAGACCTGTAGCGTGAGTAGACCCACTGAGGGCTGCACTGTTTGTGGACTATTTAATGTAAAGATTACAAAACACCTGCTCACAATAAATGAGTGAATTTTGCACTGTTTACCTGTGAGTGTTGAGCGCAAGCCAAAATGTTCTTTTTAACCTTTGACACGCTTGAAGACCTGTTTTCCCCCTCGCTTAATGGCCTTTTGGGGGTTAATGTGTACCGAAATGCTGGACCTTGGTGTTTCATTGTTGACTGTTGGTTTTATGGATTTTTAAAATTATATTGTAATATTGTTGTGATTTTAAATATTGTTGAAGTCCGCTTTGTGGAGAAGCTCTCTTGAAAACAAGGCTGTGCATTTATTAAACAAACAAATGCTATCTGAACTACAGCTCTCACCTACAACAGGCCAATGAGCAGGGAAGATTAGAATGGATTCCGAGGTCCTATTTGGCCAGAAAGGGAGATAGAATGAATGAGTGAGCAGGCGAATGAATGAAATTGCTTTCATTCTGCACTATGTTGTCCATTAAGAAACCTTAGAAACACCCACTACACTGAAGTGTGTTTGCAGACCCATGTACTTCTTTAAATGTAAAGCAAAGCGCACACCTACTGCTTAATTTAACATCAACTATACAGGGACGCAACTGGTGCTGTGAGTTAAAGCACAGGGCCTAGGACTTGCCGATCGGAAGGTCGGTGGTTCAAATCCCCGCGACGGGGTGAGCTCCCGTTGCTCGGTCCCTGCTCCTGCTTAACCTAGCAGTTCGAAAGCACATCAAAGTGCAAGTAGATCAATAGGTACCATTCCAGTGGGAAGGTAAAAGGCGTTTCCGTGCGCTGCTCTGGTTCGCCAGAAGTGGCTTCGTCATGCTGGCCACATGACCCGGAAGCTGTACGCCGGCTCCCTCGGCCAATAAAGCGAGATGAGCGCCGCAACCCCAGAGTCGGTCACGACTGGACCTAATGGTCAGGGGTCCCTTTACCTTTACCTATACGGGGCACTCTGGTCAGGGGAAAGCAAAACAATGGCAAACCAGCTGAGAACCTTTAAAATGGAACCAGACTGGAGGGGGGTGGGGTACAGAGTGGGTGGACAACTGCACTGTGGTTAATCTGGCTCCACTTTTGTATCATTCTGTGATGTAGGGATGGAGCTGAGAAGGTACGGAATGCAAGCAACAGCTCCCACCCCTGTAAAACTCAATTCAAAAGACCCACCAGCTTCTGTTCTACAGCAGCCTTAGAGACTCTTCCTGACCTCTGTGTCGCTGCGGCAGTAAAACACAGGCAAGCCCATGCAGCTAAAAGGAAAAAAATACTTTATGACGTTTTCACAGCCAGTGACCCAGTGATTGATCATCCTTCAGAACTGTTGACGTTGACAACCCCATTACAAGGCTCTTCTTCCATCTGGATTTGGGCTGGAAACATCCAACATTCAAATCGCAATCCAACATTCAAAATAAAAAAATGAGGTCACAACAGAGCAGCCTCTGGCAGACAGCTGGTTGCTTCCTTGCTTGGCAGGAAGTCAAATGCTTGCATGTTAACAAAGAGAGTTGACCATTACGACAGGGCGTGTCTTCTTTATCAGGGGTGTATATTCTGGCAAATATGAGTTATATACCGGTACTCAAGCCAGCTGTGCAGAGTCAGGCTGTGAATTATTCTGCTTGTGCTTGCATCATCACATCAGCAATGCCAAGGTCGCAGGTTTGATCCCTGTAAGGGACATCCGCATATTCCTGCATTGCAGGGGCTTGGACCAAATGTTCCTCAGGGTCCCTTCCAACTCTATGATTTACATAAGAAGAACTCTGCTGAATCAGACCAGGGACACATCTGGTCTGTGGGAAACCAGGAAGCAGGACCTGATCACAAGGACATTCTCCCCACCTGTGGTTTCCAGCAACTGGTATTCAAAAGCATTGCTTCCCCTGTCTGTGGAAGCAGAGCAGAGCCACTGTGACTAGCAGCCATGAATTTGTCCAATCCTCTTTTAAAGGCATCCAAGTTAGTGGCCATTATCATTACTTTTATTCCTTTTAAGGTACATTCTTCGAATGAGAATATTCACTCAGATCCAGGTATCTAAACAGAGTTGCTGCTTTGACTAGAGCAGAAAATAAAAGTGGTTGGCTTTCTTGTAGTTATTGTTTTGCTTTCTGGCCAGTTGCAAGAAAAGCAAGGAGCAACGTTGGTTCTTAATAATAATAATAATAATAATAACAACAACAACAACAACAACAACAACAAAATTTTATTTATACCCCGCCCATCTGGCTGGGCCTCCCCAGCCACTCTGGGTGGATTCCAACAAAACACTAAAATACAGTAATGTATTAAACATTAAAAGCTTCCCTAAACAGGGCTGGCGTCAGATGTCTTCTAAAAGTCTGGCAGTTGTTCTCTTTGACATCTGATGGGAGGGCATTCCACAGGGTGGGCGCCACTACCGAGAAGGCCCTCTGCCTGGTTCCCTGTAACTTGGCTTCTCGCAGTGAGGGAACCGCCAGAAGGCCCTCGGCACTAGACCTCAGTGTCCAGGCAGAACGATGGGGTGGAGACAATCCTTCTCAGTCTCTTTTTACTTTCTCTTTACACCTTAGGACATCCTTTGCCTCCAGATGTTTTGGACCTCCGCTCTTCTCAGCCGCAGCCAGCACACATGCTGACTCTTCCACATCACCCACAAAGAGAGAGCAAATATTTGCATGTAATTTGCATATGCACGACTGTCCTTAAGTCCCTAAGAGTTCCAGTGTTACTTTTTCTTTATGGTTCTGGCCCTCATAGTGTGAAGATAAATGTGAAGATACTGCAAATTGTGTGTGTGTGTGGTGTAGTGGTTAGCAAGTTGGACTACGACCTGGGAAATGAGAGTTCAAAGCCCCGCAAAGCTATCAAACTCACTGGGTGACCTCGAGTCAGCCACAGTTTCTCAGCCTAGCCTACCTCGCAGGATTGTTGTGAGGAGAAAGTGGGGGAGGGGGGAACCATGTATGCAACCTCAAGCTCATTGGAGGACATTGAAATATAAATGTGTGTGCGCACACATACACATTGCTTTGAAGCATTGGGCTTTCTATTGACTCCAGTAAGGCTTCCCGTACTCAAAGTTTGTTCAGTTTAGTTGCATCGATGCTCAGTTTGCTCACAGTTGCACTGTATTATGGGAATTCTCATTGTTGTCTATAGTGCATGCACCTCATGTAAGTCTTACTCAAATCACACAGGGTTTCCTAAAATACTTTAAATACAGAAAGTGATGTCATAGGCTAGTGGAAAACTTGTAGTACTATGCATTTGAGCAAGAACAAATTATCCAATAGTTGGTAGCCCATCTACATGAAACTCCTATGTAAGTTTTGCTCATCCTTGGTGTGTGTGTGTGTGTTTTTTAGTTGGATCTGCTCCACAAAAGCCTCAGGGGAGCTTTTCAGCTTATTTTAAGTGCACTGCCAAAAGACACACCTAAGTTTCATAGAAAAGAGTAATGTAACATTGGGTTTAGTATGCATGCCTTTTCCTTAGGTTACACTAACATAGCTGTTAGCTTGGAGCTTGGAGCAAGAAAAAAGATATTCTACCATGGATTTAAGAATGGCATGCTGCAGTGTTAGATAGAAATATAGTTCATTTAACCAGGATTGCACTGATTACGGTAAGAAGAATGGAGGTTGAGGAGGCATGTATAATGTATCCTAGCAGTGATTTGTGATGGGCAAATCTGTTAATTTCAAGTTTCCCATTTCCCAGTCCTGAATTGAATTCTCAACATTTCTGCATAATTTTGCATTTTTTTAAAAAAAAAGTCCACATGAATGGTCAGAAGCACTTTAGTGCAAATTTCTCCTGATATGCACATTTTTGCACAATTTTTGCCCAACTTGCACATTTTTTGCAACACAAAAATGATAGAAGATACTCTTGTGTGCTGTTTTCACTAATGTGTGTGTGTGTGCACGCGCGCGCGTGCACATACACACACCTTACACCAGTATATGCATTTTTATACACATTACCTGGCTGAACAACTGCCTTGCAAAATTCAGAGAAGTGCAAACTTTGAAGGAAGGCTTCATTTTCGCTTGTGTATTGTTCCAGAAAGTGCAAATTAAGGAGGTTCGCTTTTAAATGCAAAGCGAATCGGAATTGTCCCATGTCCCTAGGTCTGACCGCTTTGGGCCTTGATTGAAAATCAGCAAGAACAGAGAGAGCTCAGAGGACCTTATATGGATGACTCTAAAAATACTCCGTGAATTGTTTCCCATGTCAAACGACTCAAGCGGAGGCCGGCCGTTCCAAAGCCTTTGCGATAAAGACGATGCATGGCTTTTAACCTTGAGCCTGCAGATGTGCTAATTCCTCAGGACAGCCTGTGCGTACGTGTTTATATAAATAATACCTCTCACTTAAGACCAAATTTGATCATCAAAGAGCAAAGGAACAAGGTCCGCATGCTTTGTTTGGTCTTTTACTAGTCAAAAATGGCTGGCATTTAATAAGCCCCGGAGCCAGTACACAGTAGGGTAGGCATTTTATAGGCCGGAGGCACCCACTGTAAGCTTCCCTTCTCCGCTGACCTGCCTGCAGCTGAATTGAATTTTCCTCCCTAAAGCCAACACTTCTCCCATACAGATCAAAAAAAGGGGGGAGGGGGAGGGGAAAAAGTGACATTTCTAGACCGCAGTTCTTGCGTCTTACTGGCGAGTCAGGAATGCTGCAGAACATTTGAAGTTTAAAAGGACTTTCATGGTTCCACAGGAGAACTAAAACAGATGGGGGCTCAGCGCGACCTTCTGACCTATGAAACACGGCTGACCTGTATTATTGTTCAACAAAAAAGCTACTTTTGGGTTCAGATTACGTTGGGAAGGAATGAAGCAACAGAGATATAATGAGAGCTTGGGCAAAACTATTGAGGCTCCAAGGCATTTTGCAAAGGCTTATCTGACCAGAATATGGAAGAGTAGAATATGGATGTATCAGCTTCTACACAGTGGCCCCAATTCAAAGGAAGGCCCAATTAAATCAATGGGGTAAGCTAAAGACAGGGTTAGCGTCACCACCTTGCATTTGTGGGCTGTTGCCAGGGTCCCAGCCTGCCTTCCCAAATGTTTCCTTCAAGCCATGCTAGCCACGCTTTTGATTTTCCACAACGATCCTGACACAGCCATAGCTCAAGAGCAAGGATGGGAAACCTGTGACACTCGAAGTGTTGTTGGGCTCCTCCATTTCTAAATGTGCATATATGCATATAAGTTAGCATGTGCAGACATGAATCCTTCTCCCTTCTTCCTCTGCTTTTTGATAATCCATAAGTGACCACCCAGATAACTGAAGTTCACCGTGCGGTTTAAAGGGTCGTAATCCTAAACCTATTTGAAGTTAAAGTAAAGGTAAAGGGACCCCTGACCGTTAGGTCCAGTCATAACCGACTCTGGGGTTGCGGTGCTCATCTTGCTTTAATGGCTGAGGGAGCCAGCGTACAGCTTCCAGGTCATGTGGCCAACATGACTAAGCTGCTTCTGGCGAACCAGAGCAGCGCATAGAAACGCCGTTTACCTTCCCGCCGGAGCGGTACCTATTTATCTACTTGCACTTTGACGTGCTTTCGAACTGCTAGGTTGGCAGGAGCAGGGACCGAGCAACAGGAGTTCACCCCGTCGTGGGGATTCGAACCATCGACCTTCTGATCAGCAAGTCCTAGGCTCTGTGGTTTAACCCATAGCGCCACCCGCGTCCCTTATTTGAAGTTAGCTAGGCTTATTTTTGAGTAAACATGCCTAGGCTTGTGATATTGAGTGGATACTATTTTCCTTATCTTTGAAACTGATCTTCACTCCAAATTTTATTCCAAATATACCTGCTTCATTCGTTTTCATTCGTGAAGGGAAGAATCTGGATTCCTAAAAAAGGAATCCCCGACTCTTAGGAATACAGGGTACTGAAATACAACAGATCTGTGCACTGAGCCATCTAGCGTGGCATTGACTACGACTGGCCTTGACTTTCCAGGGTTTCAATGAGCAGTCTGTTCCAGACCTTCCTGGAGACATAAAGGATTGAACCCAAGACCATCTCCTTGCAAAGCTCTACCACTGAGCTATGACTCTTCCCTACAAATCCAGCCCAAATACATGTGGCTCCTTTTCCTCTTCTCTTAGTCTTAGCAACCTTCTTTTGATATCAGGGATAAACATCTTCCTTCTACTTTCGTTCCAGCAAAAATGAAACACACCAAAGGTGTGGAAAAAAGGAAGAATTATTTTGTGTGTTGGTGCAGAAGTGGGATTGTAGTTTTCTGTAGGCAAAGTGGTAACGGAAGCAGTTGTCTGTGTTTGACCAGAAGCTTGTTCACACGTTGCACCAAACACGGTGTGTGGAAGAGTGTGCACTTGTTGATTTGTGCAGTTCAGCTATTGTATGCACAGGTACATAGACTCTACACGCATCGAACAACACGTGTGAATCACAGTACCAGAGCAAAGTGCAACTATTATGCACACAGGAACACAGATTGTACAGTTATTGAACGTAATGTGTGAACACCCTTTAGATCCACAAAAATGGGGCAAAACAACTTAACACCAAATTCAACAAAATGTAGAGGTCCATAGATAGTTGACTTAATATAGGTTAGTAGAAAAGCAGATTGCATTACAAAATGGCAATATTTGCAAATTGAAGAAATGGTAAACAGTGGATCTGTGGGGGGGAGGGACTCATATCTGCTTTCATGTTTGTTCCGAAGAAGACAAATAGCATGTGGAAAAATATAAAGCGTGAATGAACTTTTTCCGTCTTCAGTTCCCGTTATCTTCTTCAAAGCGAATGAGCTAATAGCTTTACAAGCCAATTCTCGACTGCCTAGGGTTCTACTGTTATACATGCAAACACTCCCTATTTCCCAGGGACAGTTCCTATTTCCTGGCATTTGTGCCAGGAAATTTGTTCCTTATTTTTGCCTTTGGAGAGAATTATTTTTAAAAATGCATAAAGTTGAACCTGCTGGTTCAGGACAAAAGCCCACCTAGTCCACACTCAATTCTCAAAGTGGGCAAATAGGTCCCATGGGAAGCCAAGTGCAGGACGCGAGCACTGGCAGAGGAACAGGGGCAGGGGAGAGCGCACCGCCCCCGGCACCATTGGGGAGGAGGTACCATTGCGCCACGCCCCCAGGACGCATGCCATGCCCCCACAGGCAGTATGCCACGCCCCCGGGACGCACACCATGCCCATGGGTGACGTGCCACACCCCCAGGATGCGCGTCCCTCCCCGCGGGGTGGCATACCACACCTCTGGGACGCACACCAGCCACACCCATACCTGCTCTCCGCCCACGGTGCCGGAGCATGCAGCTTCACCACTGAATGTGAGTGCAATCCCTTCCCACTTGCAATTCCCAGCAGCTGCGGCAAAACACAGCCAGCATGGCTAGTAACCACTGTGCATGCAAATGCAGAGATTGCTGGCCTTGGTGTTTCAAGGCAATGTCACTGCAAGGCATTGCGGCCAGGTTTTATTGGCCGAGGGAGCCAGCGTACAGCTTCCGGGTCATGTGGCCAGCATGACTAAGCCGCTTCTGGTGAACCAGAACAGCGCACAGAAACGCCATTTACCTTCCCATCAGAGCGGTACCTATTTATCTACATGCACTTTGACGTGCTTTCGAACTGCTGGGGTTGGCAGGAGCAGGGACCGAGCAATGGGAGCTCACCCTGTCACAGGGATTCAAACCGCCGACCTTCTGATCGGCAAGTCCTAGGCTCTGTGGTTTAACCCACAGCACCACCCGCGTCCCACTTTACTTTATGTATCATGCCATTAAATGGTGAGCCGATGGGCACAGACCATCTCATCTTTTCAGATCTGTACAGGGCTCGGGAAACTTTAAGCTCTTTATAATGATTTGTTTTTAATGAGCTGGCAGTTTAGAAATAACCCTATGAATACACCAAATAAATAAGTGTTGAAAAATAAAGAAAATAGCATGTGCCTTACTCTAGCAGAATTCTGGTTATTGTGTTCTGGCCGTTGTCAAGTTCAAAGGATGCCCCCCCCTCTTCCCCCCCGGGGGGGGACTTGATCTAATTATTCATAGAAAGAGCTGCACTTTTGCTGCAAAGTACATTTCATGCAAGGTCTTATTGCAAGAGTTTCCCCAAGCAGTTCTGTATCTGATGTCATTTAAAGTGCACTACATTCAGTTTGCAAGCTTGCATGACACTTTGCATTTATGAAAAGGACCCAGTTATTATTTTTAAATAACAATTATTGATTGCCTTATTATACAGACCACCGCAATTGCCTTACACCCTCCTTTCAGTCACCCTTGACCTCTTAATGCTGCCATCCCACTGGCCTTTCACCTCATACAAGACAAAGCTGAGAACCAAACTCCTCACTCCAGACTACAGTGTAATAATTAAGTGGAGTCACGCTAGCTATTACAGAGACAAATCTGCAACTGATTAAGAGGCCTATTTTCCCGCAATTAATTTTCAGAGGCAAAGGGATGTTTGATGTTGAATGTCTTTGTTCTTGTTAATTGTCTCCTATTTGTTGCATGTTCTCAGGCCCTGCGAAAATGGACATTGCAAGATCAGCTTGTGCAATTGTTCATTGATGCACAGAGCTTAATTCGGTTCAGGTGTTCCTTTTTCACAGTTTTGGTGTCACACAGACATCCTTTGGGAATGTTGCTGCTGTTGTTCAGAATAGCTAGCCAGCTCCCAACATTTTCTCCCTTTATCGTGCTCTTAAAAGGACAAGATCCTTTCTTTCAGGGGAGTAAATGAACAAAATGACAAGAAAAGCAGAATGGGGAGGGTGCTTTTGGACAAGGATAGGAGAGGGTTATGCAGTCTCTTTCTTCTGCCATTCCTCCACTCAAACTGTCTGTCTCCAATGTCTGCTTTTCAGCAACAATCTCCTATTAGGACCCCTCTAATAGAAGATTGTTGGGTCCTGTTGGGTGAAATGATTACTTTGGCCACATCACACTCTGGTATAAACAAGAAAGTTTATACCACACTCTAGAACAGGGGTCAGCAAGCTTTTTCAGCAGGGGGCAGGTCCACTGTCCCGCAGATCTTGTGGGAGGCTGGGCTATATTTTGAAGGCGGAAAAATGAACGAATTCCTATGCCCCACAAATAACCCAGAGATGCATTTTAAATAAAAGGACACATTCTACTCATGTAAAAACATGCTGATTCCTGGACTGTGTGCGGGCCAGATTTAGAAGGTGGTTGGGCCGGATCCGGCGCCCGGGGCTTAGTTTGCCTACCCATCCTCTAGAATTATTCATTTGTAAAATCACCTAGATACTCCCTTTCAGCTCCCAAACAAGACTACAAGGTGATCTAGAATATCAAAATACCAGACAAGCAAAATATTTGAAAGGAACCTGGCAGTGCTTGGAAAGTTTGGTTTTAAAAGGAGTTGGTTCAAGTCCAAGATCATTCTGTTGAAAAAAGGACTGCAACTCACATTATCCCTAGCTAGCAGAACCAGTGGTCAGGGATGATGAAAGTTGTAGTCCAACAAGAGCTGGAGACCCAAGTTTGGGAAACCCTGCTGTAGTACCTCAAAAGGCAGTTCCTGGATGAAATGAAATAAACCTGATCACTGGATCCCACTTGATCATCTAGGCATAGGTGCCAACTCCCTGGGGCCCTGGGTGCCCGAGCACCCACAAAATTCCCCATGAAGGGGCTGGCACCCACAAATTTCCATGTCAGGGCCATGCACGCTGCATGGCACCCACGACCCCTTGGTCATGGGGCCAAGTTGGCCCTCCTGCATCTAGGACAGGGATGAGGACTATGTGGTCCTCCAGGTGTTATTGAACTGCAGCTCCCATCAATCCTGACCACTGGCTATGTTAGCTGGGGCTGCTGGAGTTCCCTGATCTAAGAGGTTCACCCAATTTACTGATCCACTTGTCGCTGGGAGTTCCAGAAGAACTAGAAGAGTAGGATGGTCACATGGCTCTCCATACAGAATCCCAACATCAAAGGCAAGCGAAAAATACAGGTTGACAAAAGCAGAGGAAAGATGTGTCACCAGGAACGCTTAGATCTCCATGCTCTATCTAAGCTTACCTGAGTAGAGAAGATCTGAGACTGGGTGAAAGTTGTCAAGGTCACTAACCAGCAATAAGAGGCCATTTCCCCTCCAGGCATGAACTCCGACCTGTAAGTTTTAAGAACCAAGAGAGTTACAGGTCTGAAGTGCATGTGTTCATGCACACTTTCCAATATACCCTGTCCATATCCCACAAACTGAATGCAATTGAAAACAATTTCAACAAGAGGCAGCAAGTGGCTCTGCATTCTGCTTCATCTGCGCCATCTTAGACTGAGAACAACAGATTTTATCTGCAAATGTCACAGCAAGTAATGGATGACTAGGCAACCATCAGAAAGAAGAAGAGCCTTGCTGGACCAGATTTAAGGCCCATCAATCTAGTCCAGCACACTGTTCTCACAGTAGCCACCCATGGGAACAAGTGGCCAGACCCATAGCAAAGCTATCCTGTTCACCACGTGGAAGAACATCACCAAGAGAAGCTCCACAGATGCAATTGTGGTAATGAAACTTTTGGTGTCATTCCAAAGTCCTTGCAGGGGCACCATCTCTGCAGTGCCATGGGGGTTGAGCCCCCACTAATTTTCAAATAGGGTATTGGACCCCTTCAATATTCTGCAGCCCACACGGTGGAAGGAGGCCCTGCAGCAGGTCCCGTTGGGCCTTTCTAGGACACGACGGGCCCCTTTGGGCCCCCTCCTGCCATGTGATGTCATGCAGGAGACATCAAAATGAGCTTCACATCACATTCAAATGTATTATGCACTGCTTTGTTAGCCAACGAAGTGCGTCTCCTCTCCTCCACATGCAGCTGCTGGGTGACCTTGGGCCAGTCACACTTCTCTGAAGTCTCTCAGCCTCACTTACCTCACAGAGTGCTTGTTGTGAGGGAGGAAGGGAAAGGAGAATACTAGCCGCTTTGAGACTCCTTCGGGTACTGATAAAGCGGGATATCAAATCCAAACTCTTCTTCTATTTTTCTTCTTGTCTTTGTGAGCCTTTCCTAAGCTGAATGTGTGGAATAAGTGAGCTTCCAGTTTTTCAGAAATCTGTTTGTATCTTTGCAAGAAGTTGAAAGCAAGGCGAAACCCAAACTGTATGAATCTTCAGCATCCCTGGAAAAGTATCGTGTAAGGACAAGCCTATCCTATGCATACTTCATTACTTTCATCAGCCCGTTGGCATGTGAACAGCAGTTAAATGCATTATGTGTAAAGGTTTGTGCATTTTGCAAAAAATAAAATAAAATGTAACTCTCAAAATCAGCCTAGTCCTTCAACCAGCAATCTGGTATTTTATGCTATGTTATCATAAGCAGCATTATTGAATACTTGCATTGGCCTATACATACACCTCGTGCTCTCTTGGAGACTTCTTTTTCGGTGATGTGGAGCACTTCAGGTGACATTATTATTATTATTATTATTATTATTATTATTATTATTAAGCATTCATTCTGACTTGTTTGCAGGGAGGACAGATGATTTCTCATTCAGCGAGCGTTATATCCCACATTTGCCAGTGCTTTTCCCTATCGCTTCTCTTGCTGCAAAAAGTCCAGCCTTTGGGGGAAGCGCATTAGTTGTGCAAGAGCTCCAAAGCAACTGTAATATTTCACAACCTGAATTTGCTGCCCTGTGACGGAATCCCACCCAAAAATAGTGACCGCCTGGAAGTGCCCATGGATGCAAACCGATGACAAATGACAGAAGGGAAAGAAGGTGCATGGATGCAGGGTGTAGGTTAGCAAGAAAACACATCAAGTCATACCCATATGCTGAGAAAATATCAGATTGAGGGGAGGGGAAAGAGAAAATATTGGATGAAGCAGGTATCCTAGGGTGTGTGTTGTGTGAGTCACAGACAGCTGTGACCAGTTTCAGGGCACTTTTAGGCTCCATAAGATCCCTCTACACTTGAGATTTCTGTGTTTCCTTCAACAACCTGCACACAACAAGCAGCAAACACAGGGAATCTTCCTCTTGGGTCACTCTAAAAATTTGCATATCATGTATCTAGTTCCTGACACATAAGCAAATGCTACCCTCATGCTTTGAAGTTTAGAAGCTGCGAGGAAATAATAATAATAATCTTGAGATTTGGAAGCATTTCAAGCAACAGTCTTCAGGAAATTCTGTGCTTGCATGGGCAGATATGGATATATGGGATATATTCGCTGTATTCTGGTACTTCTTGTGATACACAGTGGCGTAGCGTGGGGGGTGCAGGGGGGCCGGCCGCACCGGGCGCAACATCTGGGGGTTAGGGTTAGGGGGCACAAATCCACGGGTTAGGGGACGCAAATTACTTGCCCCGGGTGCTGACAACCCACGCTACGCCACTGGTGATACAGGCAAAGAATTCTGTTACTGCATTTTATTTTGCTAAGATTCTGCTGTAAGTATTGACTGCAAGCCAGACTCAGATATCAATTCAAGGATGAAGGTGATTGTGCCACAAATGCAAATATAGAGGGGAAAATGATTCAAATGCAAGTAGGAAAAATAATTCTTATAACACTGTTCAATGAGTCCCAGCATGTTTCAGAAACATTGTAAATCTCCCTTTATACGCTCTCAAAGCAGCAACTTACCCTTTCCTCCATGCATGACATAACTCGTACACAGATCCTTTTGAAATATGTAAAGTAACACTTTTATCCTTCAATATTGTCCTCCAATGAGCAATAAAAATAAGTGTCCTCTGTTTCAGCTGAGAACACACCGGGACTCACTGAACAGCGTTGATTTCCTCCAGCTACCTGAAATGTTTTCTGTTACAGGTGGATATGAGATACATTTCCCCTCACTGTGGGTTATGTGAGCATCTGAGAAGTTCAAAGGTTGTCAGGTCACAGGCGCCACATAAGCTTGCCAGGAAACATTCCAATTTAGATGGCGAGTTGAACTATGGACATGGCTCGGATGGGGGCAACTGCACACATAGGAAGCTGCCTTATGGAAAGTCAGATTGCTGGTCCACCTCATTCAGCGTCACCACACTGGTTGGCAGCAGTTCTCCAGGGTCCCATGCATGGCTCTTTGTCAGCCCTTTCCTGGAGATGCCAGGGTTTGAACTTGGAATCTTCGACATGAAAAGCATCTGCTCAACCACTGAGATACATTCCTGGCTGGCTGGACAATCATTCAGGCCAACAGATACCGTGTACAAAATTCTCCTACAAGATGGTTCCCTTTAGTTCCTCTCATCCCCCTCCAAAATGCTGAACCACGCCATTTCAACTTCTTGCATTTATTTATTTGTTGAACTTTCGTAGCCTGCACAGTCGACCATGTCCTCTGGGTTTACAAATTTCAAAACTAGTGAAATGCGAATGCAGTTGTATCTAGAGTTGGATTGAAGGCCGGTAACTATTTTTGCTCTGAAAGTTAAGAAGATACCTGATGCTGCTGTATCTGTGATGCTCAGCAAGGCTTCGTTTGGGGTCAAATGGGGGTTTACGTGGGCTCCTCCTGGCCCTCCCTAGAGGCAGGATCCAAAGAGTCAGCTGAGATCATCACATGGTTAAAACAGCTGAACTGGCTATCCATCTGCTCCTGAGCCAAGTTCAAGGTTCTTGTGTTGATTTACAAAGCACCAAACAACTTGGGTCACAGGTACTTCAGCGATTACCTGAACCATTATATTCTAGCTCAGCCACTGAGATCATCTGCAGGAGTGTCTTTCATTCTTCCCAGAGTTGGTGAGGCTCAGTTGATGGCAATGAGAAATCAAGCCTTTGGCGTCATTGGCCCAGTCCTGTGGAACATCCAGCCACTAGATATTCAGCGGGCACCTTCTGTGCCAACTTTTAATCGCTGGCTAAAAACTTTTCATTTCCACCAGACCTATGCTGGCATTTTAAGAGTACATCCCCCACAATGGTCTACTGGTGTTTGTTTTTAATTTCTTTTTGTCTTTAACTTTTTATGTTTTTATTGTTTTTTATTTTTGTTTTTTATGGTTTTATTGTTTTGTTTTGTTTTGTGTTATGTTTTTATAGTGTTGAAAACTGCCATGATGTATTTTTTTTTATGATACAGCAGCATAGAACTACTTTTTAAAAGAAAGGAAGGAATTTATAAATAATTTGCAGCAATGCATGCTGCACCAGAATGTGCTATACAGCTTCTCTGATTTAGAGGAGTAGCTGGCACATATCACCGAGACTTGTAGCACAAAAAGGGCACCCCAAAATTCCAGGTGGGCCGGTGGCTGCACCACCCTCAATGCTTTGGGATTTGCCCCATCGATTCTGCTCCTTGGGAGAAGTGGGATTGTGCATCAAAGGAAAATAATACAAATCTTCCTTCTTTCCTTTCTCCCTCCCTCTTTCTCTTTATCACTTGTGGGCTCTCTCTTTCTTACTGCTGATTTAAAAAATAATAAAAATTAAGGGAAACCTGTTTTATTAGTGTAGCTTTAGCTCCCCCAACGGGCAGTTGCTAGAAATGTTATCCCTCCAACAGCAGGCGCATTCCTCCTGGACTTTAAAAAGATTCAGGTGGTGTGCAGGCCACTGAAAGCACATCGCTTTCCTCCAAAGAAACCTGAGAACTGTAGTTGGTTAAATGTGCTGGCAACCATAGCTCTGCAAGGAACAAATGTATGTTCTAAATGCACAAGTAGGATTTGGGTTGCATCTATTCAGAACTGCAACCTTAGCTTCCATTTTTATGACACTGTTGTTTAAAAATTCTGTTTCCGTGGCATAGAGATGTGGTGGCAGCAACTGGCTTACATAGTTTACACAGAATTAGATAAATGAATGGATAGGGTCAGCCCAAGTTATGATGCTGCTTGAAGTGTTAGCAGCACATGGCCCCATTTCTCCCCCTTCTCCCCAATAATATCCAAGTTAATCTCCCATGTGGTTAACCTGGGATGTATGTGGTTGATAGGGAGCGGGCAGATCAAGAGAGGCTTTGAATACAAAGATCTCCCACTCTGACACACTCCCGACAAGGAAGGTGAAACATGTCAGCTGGGAGCAGGGGTATTTATTTCATAAAATTTATACACTGCTTGGTTGTCAAAGAACCTCAAAGCAGTTTCTTTCCAGATGTTCCCTCATCTGCCCAGCTGGCAGAAGACTGGCAGGAATCTGGACTTGCCTGTTCTTTCCATCCTTTTCTCCATTGAATTGCTCTGTAATTTAGCCTGTATCCCACACAAGAGAAATAAATTCATCACTCTAGCTCTAGGTGTGAATTTATAAATGTGACAGGTGTATGCCCAGTGCCCACAGTACAGTCTTCATCTGTCAAAATAATGTAAGCAGTGTGAGACTCCAGAGTAGAATTTTGGTGGATGGATTAACAGGGAAATTCTCAGAATACAGAGGAAAGTTGGTGTCAGGCTGTGCTTAATTTTTTAATTGATTGCCCTTGAAAAACATGCAGTACAATTTGTACCTAGAAGCAAGTCCTGATTTAAAAAATCAGGTTTACTTCTAAGTCATAGAATCATAGAATCATAGAGTTGGAAGAGACCACAAGGGCCATCAAGTCCAACCCCCTGCCAAGCAGGAAACACCATCAGAGCACTCCTGACATATGGTTGTCAAGCCTCTGCTTAAAGACCTCCAAAGTAGGAGACTCCACCACACTCCTTGGCAGCAAATTCCACTGTCGAACAGCTCTTACTGTCAGGAAGTTCTTCCTAATGTTTAGGTGGAATCTTCTTTCTTGTAGTTTGGATCCATTGCTCCGTGTCTGCTTCTCTGGAGCAGCAGAAAACAACCTTTCTCCCTCCTCTATGTGACACTTAGTCGTGATACTTCAGATTGCTGTTAACTGGCTATTAATAAGAATTTAGCGACTCAACATGCAAGTGTCATAGCTATTCCTGTCTCCCACAATCTTGGGTGCTCTAATTCCTGAGAACTGGGAGAGACTAAGGATCTCTAACCAAGCTAGAATTCCCAGGATTCTTTGGGAGAAGCCATGACAGTTAAACTGACAAAAAAAGAATATAGGTTCACAATGGAGATACGCTGGCCAATGCATTCTGGTCATTAAGCTTTAGCTGGGATCAAAGTTAATTATGTTCTTTGAACCTGCAATCTCAGTTTTCATCTTCACTTCCTGTTTTGAATATAATAGCATCCATCCAACGCCTTCACCATCCACTTTGTGCATCTGCTGATGCCCTTGACTACGGATGCTCATGTCATTTTATGTTTAACTTTGCTTTAAGGTGTCACAAGATTCTGTTGGTTTTGCTGCAAGAAATGAGCTGCAGCGCTATTCATGCTTTCTTGGGAGTCCGTGTGCAGAAATGTGTACAGTGGTACCTCAGGTTACATACACTTCAGGTTACAGGCTCCGCTAACCCAGAAATAGTACCTCAGGTTAAGAACTTTGCTTCAGGATGAGAACAGAAATTGTACTCTGGCGGTGTGTCAGTGGTGGGAGGCCCCATTAGCTAAAGTGGTACCTCAGGTTAAGAACAGACCTCCAGAACGAATTAAGTTCTTAACCCAAGGTACGACTGTATAGTCTTCTGAGCAAAACATAAGACTGCATAGACTGAATGAACTAATCAGTGGGCAAAAACTCCTTCTGCCAGAAGAGGTCAGCAAACTCCACTCAAAGGTACAGGCGAGCTCCTGCTGCGATGTTAACAAAGGTGATTAAAGATTTGTGGCTCCATGCAAAAAGCCAGTGAAAGGCCAAACTAGAATTGAGGGTCAATTTAGTGAATGCAATTAACATGCACATTTTTTAAAATGGTAATAGCACCTCAGTGGGGGCCCAAATAGTAGTTCTTCCTGATATTTAGTCAGAATCTCATTTCTTGTAACTTGAAGCCATTGGTTCAAGTCCTACCCCCAGAGCAGGAGAAAAAACCATTATTATCATCTGATCTTGAGGATTTTGGCTAAAGCTGCATGGGATATTATACTGCCAGGCCTGGGGGCACTGACACCCACTTACACCAATCCGCTGGTTTTGGACTCTACTATTTTAATTTATCGCAGTAGTGATGTATGGAAGTGAGACCTGGACCATAAAGAAGGCTGATCGTCAAAGAATTGATACTTTTGAATTATGGTGCTGGAGGAGACTCTCGAGAGTCCCATGGACTGCAAGATCAAATTATCCATTCTTAAGGAAATCAGCCCTGAGTGCTCGCTGGAAGGACAGATCCTGAAGCTGAGGCTCCAATACTTTGGCCACCTCATGAGAAGAGAAGACTCCCTGGAAAAGACCCTGATGTTGGGAAAGATGGAGGGCACAAGGAGAAGGGGACGACAGAGGACAAGATGGTTGGACAGTGTTCTCAAAGCTACTAACATGAGTTTGACCAAACTGCGGGAGGCAGTGGAAGACAGGAGTGCCTGGCATGCTCTGGTCCATGGAGTCACGAAGAGTCGGACACAACTAAACGACTAAACAACAACAACATTTTAAATTATCACACGGTCCTTGACACAGCATTGCTCAAGACATTGTAGGAAATCAATTAACGTTAACATGCCCAGCTCTGCCAGGGAAAACTGTGGGTCTCACCAACTAAAGAGGAAAATTGACCAAAGGGCACTGCCCAAGACCCCCCCCTCAAAAATAAACCTAGACTAGTTTTGCTTGCTGTCGTGAGCTTTAAGCAAAAGCTGTCAAATGATTTATATATATTTTTGCAGAGCTTTAAGGAATTTAAGAATCCCACTGTGTTCAGTCTTTGTGGCTTACACGTGCGCAATGAGTAAATGGGCCTTCTGCCTTAAAGAAATATGTCATTTTACAGAGGTGTCATCTGCAGTTGTGAAAGGAAAAGCATAATCTCATTCAATGTGTTCTGAAGCCATGAAAAAAGACAAGAGAGATGCAGACCACCATAAGCATCCACTTGGTTGACACATGGAAAGAGTTCAAATCTACATTGGGGTTGTATCCTGTATATTTAGATAGTATTGGCTGCATATCGATCTGACAGAATGTGAGAGGTGATTTTCACAGCAGGATTATTATTCAAAGGTAATCCAAGTTCACCCCTAGAGTTTAAAACTTTGCTCATTTGCCTCTCTGTGCTCGCTATTCATTAGGGATGATTATTTCCTAGGCTGAATGCTTTGTTATCTGCAGTCCCTGTAACTTAATACGGTAACAGTCAGTTCTTGGAGCTCAACACCAGGGTGCACAATTCTCATAAAAATGGTTTGAAGGAGATCATGCCTGCTCCAGGTGAGTTATGTTAAGCGATGCAGCCACACAGCTGCAGAAATTCAAGGTGCTTGCAGACATTTAAAGCTCTAGAATACGGCCTCCTTCACATATGCAAGGAGCTCACTTACTGATAGGCAAACTCCCTTTGGACCCATGCAAAATTGCTATGGTATTTATAAGCTTCCTTGGCAACCATTCAATAGGGAAAGTTTCCCATTACTTCCCTCCCACTGTATCATGTTAGGACATGTATTGATGGTGCCACATGCATTGGCATTACTTTATTGCCTCCTGGGGGTTCTAGTTTGATCTCATCTGTGCTACATCCAGTTCATATCAACCACCACGGTGTCCCAGTATGTGATGGAATCCCACCTGAAAACATCATGAATTCCACCTGAAAGCACCCACCTAGAAATACCCTGAAATTCTGTAATGACAATATTTTTAGGTTGCTGAAAAAGTTTGCTGACCCCTGGGTTAGTTGGTTGGTTGGTTGAATATCTACGCCGCCCTTCATCTGAGGAACACAGGGCTGTTCAAAATTTAAAAATGAAACAAAAATAAGCAACAATAGCAAACAAAAACAATACCCCCCCTACGTTTAAAAGGCCACAGGTTCTTTAATTATCAAAAGACCAGGGAGAAACTGGAACGTGTCCAGAGGAGGGCAACCAAAATGGTCAAAGGCCTGGAAACGATGCCTTATGAGGAACGGCTAAGGGAGCTGGGCATGTTTAGCCTGGAGAAGAGGAGGTTAAGGGGTGATATGATAGCCATGTTCAAATATATAAAAGGATGTCACATAGAGGAGGGAGAAAGGTTGTTTTCTGCTGCTCCAGAGAAGCGGACACGGAGCAATGGATCCAAACTACAAGAAAGAAGATTCCACCTAAACATTAGGAAGAACTTCCTGACAGTAAGAGCTGTTCGACAGTGGAATTTGCTGCCAAGGAGTGTGGTGGAGTCTCCTTCTTGGTCTTTAAGCAGAGGCTTGACAACCATATGTCAGGAGTGCTCTGATGGTGTTTCCTGCTTGGCAGGGGGTTGGACTCGATGGCCCTTGTGGTCTCTTCCAACTCTATGATTCTATGATTCTATGATTCTATGAAATGATTTCACCTAGTACCTAAAGTTATGTAATGAAGGCACAAGGTGAGCCTCCCTGGGGAGAGCATTCCACAAGTGGGAGGCCACCACAGAAAAGGCCCGTTCTTGTGTTGCTGCCTTCCTGACCTTTTGTGAAGGAGGCAAACGAAGAAGGGCCTCAGATGATGGTTGCATATCCTGCAACATTTCTCCGATGAAAATAGGGACATCCTAGTCCATACCCGCCAATGTTTCTCTGGTGGAAATAGGGACTGAATTCTGCACCAACCAAAGTTGGCGGGAGTTCTAGTCTATAAACATCTGGAGAGTCTCAGGCCTCCCACATCTGCTTTCAGAAATCAAGTGAGGTCTTGCTTCATCTCCTATCCTTGACAAAGGTTAGGAATGCACAGAACATGTTCTGCAAAAACAAGTATCTATATGGATATCTCAGCAGAGCTCACAGGAAGGAGGATTAGGTTGTGTTGCCTTCTACTAGTCTTGCTAACATCTGCCCTACTGGCCCCAAGGAACAACAACCACCACTGAACACAAGATTTTTGTATGGATGGCAATTGATAATACACATGAAGTGTTCTGGATGCTAAAAAGGATGTGATGCAAATGTTAAGAGTTGTTTTAGTAAAATAAATAAAATAACCTGTTGTAAACATTTACCGTAATGGTTTCTTCAGGCAAAAAACTGAAATGACGCAGAGCAGATGTAGCTTAATCCAACAATTGTTTTTCAGAGCCATTTCTACTGGCAAACATCACTGCTAGCTTCAACCATTTCGCCTTTTAAGATTTTGACTTCTGTGCCATGACCAATTTCATTCTTTATTGGTAAATGGTGGAAATGAGAGTAAAATGTGGTCATCTACCAGAGACATCAAGTTCCTGGCTATTTCCTAGTAAAATGTCAGAATGTTATGACATTTTCCTGCAGTTTGCCCCTAATTTCAAGAATTTTTGGTAAACACCCACATTTGCCAAGTTCAGCGTTCACAGTTCACACTTTTATGCAGGGGAAGTACCGTGCGGGCAGCATTTTGAAAATATGTACAGTAGTTTCTGCAACTTTACCAGATTTGAAAGTGTGTTTTTCATTCTGCTGAGTTTCCACAATAGGGCTGTATGTTGAAAAAGAAGCCGGGGAAATGTCTGCTACAAATGGCCAACAGTTGTTATCCATTCAAAGAGATAAAATACCACTACCCTGTGTTTCTGGTAGCTCTTATAAAATTCTCAGATGGTAAAAGGGATTGCACAACCTTATCAGTACTTCAAAGATCTTATCCCGCAAAGGCCCTCTTTTTGGAAGTGTATCTAAAAACATCTGGGACAAGGGCTGAGAGTTCGGCTGCCAATCAAAGTATTTCAGAGTGATTCAGTGGTTGCACTGGTATGTGGGGAAGAAACATTGGGGGCTCAGAAAGGCATATGGAGAAAGGAGGAAACTAAATGAAACATGCATGCATGAGATGCCCGGTCATTCTTTGCAGTCATGAAATTAAAAGATGCCTGCTTCTTGGGAGAAAAGCAATGACAAACCTAGACAGCATCTCAAAAAGCAGAGACATCACCTTGCCGACAAAACTCTGTATAGTTAAAGGTATGGTTTTCTCAGTAGTGAGGTCTGGAAGTGAGAGCTGGACCATAAAGAAGGCTGATCGCCAAATAATTGATGCTTTTGAATTATGGTGCTGGAGGAGACTCTTGAGAGTCCCATGGACTGCAAGAAGATCAAACCTCTCCATTCTTAAGGAAATCAGCCCTGAGTGCTCACTGGAAGGACAGGTCGTGAAGCTGAGGCTCCAATACTTTGGCCACCTCATGAGAAGAGAAGACTCCTTGGAAAAGATCCTGATGTTGGGAAAGATGGAGGGCACAAGGAGAAGGGGACGACAGAGGATGAGATGGTTGGACAGTGTTATCGAAGCTACCAGCATGAGTTTGACCAAACTGCGGGAGGCAGTGGAAGACAGAAGTGCCTGGCGTGCTCTGGTCCATGGGGTCACGAAGAGTTGGACACGACTAAACAACTAAACAACAACAACAAAACCCCATGATGCAAAGCAAAATCCCGTGCACACACCCCTCATTTTCTATTAGCACTCAGCATGCATTCAAAACCAAGAACATGCTCGAATAAGAAATTAGGGCGAAATCTGATTTGGTTTGCATTCAAAGCGGAACCTACCCAATTAGCACTTTCGAAAAACTATACGTGAACCAAAACCCAGCCATCCTTCAAACATCACACTTCTCTAAATTTTGCAAGGCAGTTTTCCAGCTTGCTACACAAATGTACATGTTTGTGAAAACAACATACAAATATGCAATATATTAGGAGAAATTCATTGGGGGTTTTTTAAAAAAAGCTAAAGGGTAAAGGGACCCCTGACCATTAGGTCCAGTCGTGACCAACTCTGAGGTTGCGGCGCTCATCTCGCTTTATTGGCTGAGGGAGCCGGCGTACAGCTTCTGGGTCATGTGGCCAGCATGACTAAGCCACTTCTGGCGAACCAGAGCAGCGCACGGAAACGCCATTTACCTTCCCGCTGGAGCGGTACCTATTTATCTACTTGCACTTTGACGTGGCTTTTGAACTGCTAGGTTGGCAGGAACAGGGACCAAGCAATGGGAGCTCACCCCGTGGTGGGGATTCGAACCGCCGAACCTTCTGATAGGAACGTCCTAGGCTCTGTGGTTTAACCCACAGCGCCACCCGCGTCAAAGTATCAAAAAAGGTAATTTGAAGCAAAATTGCATATTGGGAGAAACCTGAACTGAAATGCTTTTTAAAAAATTGCAAACGGATGTGGAAATGTGAATTAAGAGTGGGGAAGATATGAAACTAAAACTGACAGATGCATTGCACAGGTGCAGCCTGAAATTTCATGCAGATCCTCTCTCCGCCTCCGTTTAGGAAGGGCCATAGCTTAGGGGCGGTGTATCTGCCTTGCAAGCAGAAAGTCCCTGGTTCAATCCCCAGCATCTCCAAGTTGGGTTGGGAGAGCCCCCTGCCTGAAATCCTGGAGAGCCGCTGCCGGTCCGTGTAGACATTACTGAGTTGGATGGGCCAGTGGTCTGGTTCAGCAAAAGGCAGCTTCCTGTGCTCTTAAGGGCCACGTTTCCACCTCTGGTGCAAAGAGCAACGGTATAGAAGCTGGGTAGTATAACGCTAGGCTGCCTCCTCCTCTTTTACATCCCAAACTGCAACACTATTCTGGCTGCTCTATAATGTGCAGAAATGAGTAACGAAATAGGGATTTATAAAGGGTGATGAAACATTTCAGAATGGAAGGAATTTATGTTGTGCATAGAAAAGGTGTGAAATAGAGAAACCAGTAGAACGGAAACAAACCTCATAATGTGCAATACAAATAACTTTATTGGAAAGATAACAACAATAAGAAATAAATTGTATAATGTGATTAATGTAACAATGGTAGTTGCAAATGATACACAGATAGACAATAAGGATTGAATATATAGAAGGATTTATTCATTGACAGACATTTTATGGACAAAGGCGGAAGCAGAACAACAACATATAAAATGGAAAAAGACCATGCGAAAAATCTAGAGGTGATATAAAAAAGTCAGAAGAAGGAAGGAAGGAGGGAAGTCAGCTCCTAGGAGCAAGTATAAATGTAAAATGTAATACAATATGTACGTAGAGTATGAAATTTGTAAAACTAATAAAGATTATCTTGAGGGGGGGAGAAATTGGGATTTACACTGAGAACCGGTGAAACTCTACTCTGGGGAGTGGGAGAGGGGAAATGTTTATTATCATAAATGCATTGGGGTTTTTTGTTTTAAAAAAGAAAATATCCTGAGAACTTTGTTTACCCCTTAGTGCCAATGTGGGGTGGAAGAAGAGGTGTTGTGTGTCCTTCAGGTGCAGAGCCAAAAGGAAAGACAAGGCCAGTTAAGAATGAGACTGTACTAGGGAGACAATGGCTTCCTTTTTTATTTTATTTTTAAAGGCATAGATTACCGTAACTCCTTGTTGCCAAGGGATTGACAAAGGAAAGAGCATGTGTCCTGTGTCAAAGGCACAGGTTGTAAAAACCAGCCCCAGCCTTGACAGAGAGCAGAAAGGTTTCCTAATAAAAGTTGTGGCAGCCCTCCTATTTGATTTCACAAGCCATCCTTGGTGGGCGTTATATAAACGGTGCCCCCCCAATCAAAATAATGCCCAAGGGCATATTGGTGCAACAAGTCTGCAAGCTGCTAGGAGTTGTCAGGATACGCAATGCATTTGCAAGATTCTGAGCATTCCTGCATATGGGATTTTAAATGATTCTTGCTTCAGGACATGTTGTTGAAAGGCTGTACTAGCCAGAATTCTCTTCTGTAGTGCAAATACCTCTCCTCTGTTCTCTTTTGTGCTAATGATGTTTAGGAATCAACATGCACAAAGGTGAATAATGAAGCCTTTGGGATAATAATGTTGCCTTTCTGCCCTTACTTGTAAATGCAGAAAATTATATCATTGTTTATGCTATTGAAGGCTGATCGCCGAAGAATTGATGCTTTTGAATTATGGTGCTGAAGGAGACTCTTGAAAGTCCCATGGACTGCAAAAAGATCAAACTGATCCATTCTGAAGGAAATCAGCCCTGAGTGCTCACTGGAAGGACAGATCGTGAAGCTGAGGTTCCAATACTTTGACCACCTCATGAGAAGATTCCCTAGAAAAGACCCTGATGTTGGGAAAGATGGAGGGCACAAGGAGAAGGGGACGACAGGGGATGACATGGTTGGACAGTGTTCTCGAAGCTACCAGCATGAGATTGACCAAACTGGTACGAAGAAATGGTATTGAAGGAAGGAGGGAAGTGGAAAATTAAACCATACGACCAGGTAAAAAGATATACATACGATTGGCTGAGTTACTATCAGATAAATGAGATATTTAAAAAAGAAGTGAAAGAGAGGGGCTACGATGAAAAGACATCGAAATTTCAGAGAGAGATAATAAACAGTGATCGGAAAAATCTGTCAAGTATGTATAAAATACTGTTAGAATGGAACATGAAAGATGAGAAAGTCAAAAAAGTGATGACTCAGTGGGCAAAGGACCTCGGCTATGATATTCAATTGGAGAATTGGGAAAAATTGTGGAGAGTGAATATAAAATTTACAGCATGTGTACTGTTAAGGGAGAATATGTTAAAAATGTTATATAGGTGGTATATGACACCCGTTAAACTAGCCAAGATGTATAAAACAGATAACAAATGTTGGAAATGTAGACAAAAAGAAGGGACGTTCTATCACCAATGGTGGGAATGTGGGAAGGTTAAAAGCTTCTGGGGCGAAGTCTATAATGAAATCAAAAAGATATTAAGCTACACATTTGTAAAGAAACCCGAAGCTTTTCTATTAGGTATGGTCGGAAAAGATATTAAAAGAAAGGATTATAAAATCTTCCAATATGCGGTAACAGCAGCTAGAATCGTGGTGGCGCAGAAGTGGAAGCAGGAAGAAAGCCCAACGTTAACAGAGTGGAGATTAAAATTGACGGAATATGCGGAGTTAGATAAATTAACAGGGAAAATTAGATATATGAAGGATCAAAAATTTATAGACGACTGGGGAAAATTTGCGGATTATCTGGAGAACAAATGTTTAGTAAACACAACGCTAGTAGGATTTAAAGAGGCACTGTAAAACACTAAGAAGTATTGCTTATGGAAAAAAATGTCTGAAAAATGGTACTAATGGCAGTACGAAAGATTGGAATGCGTTATAAAGAGATAAATACGAATGAATGTCAAGGACGTTGAAGGAAGTCCAAAAGAATGAGATGTATGAAACACGGATTTAATGTATATATATGGAAAGATTAATAAAAAATTTTAAAATGCAAAAAAAAAAAAAAAGAGATTGACCAAACTGTGGGAGGCAGTGGAAGACAGGAGTGCCTGGTGTGCTCTGGTCCATGGGGTCACGAAGAGTTGGTCACGAAGAGCAACATGCTATTGATTGGTCTCTTACCACCACCACACCACACCACCACCACCTTTAGTAACACACTGGGATGCTCGTAAAATAACACAACAATGCAATCTTATTTTTTAAACATACAGTAAAATCAAATGCAGCATTAGAACAACAGATCAGATCACACTGCTGTATTGTTATATACAGTATTGTATATACTATATTGTTATATTGTTATATAATTAAATAGTTATTGCTAAGCAAAAAAAAGAAAGATTTGCATAGATACATGAAAGATAGAGCTATCAAGAGTGAATAGCTAAAGAGAACATCAGAGTTCAGAGGCAGTGTACCTCTTGAATGCCATGTTAATGCTATTCCAGCTAATGCTGTTATAGGCTGCATCAACAGAAGTAGTGTCCAGATCAAGGGAAGTAATAGTACCACTCTATTCTGCCTTGGTCAGACGCCACCTGGAATACTGTGTGCAATTCTGAGCATTACGGTTTAAGAAGAATGTTGACAAGCTGGGACATGTGCAAAGAAGAGCAAAAGAGATGATCAAGGGTCTGGAAACCAAGCCTTGTGAGGAACGGTTGAAGGAGTTGGGTATGTTTAACCTGGAAAAGAGGAGACTGAGAGGAGGTGTGATAGCTATTTTCAAATATCTCAAAGGCTGCTACATGGAAGATGGAGCAAGCTTGTTTTCTCCTGCTCTGGAGCGTAGGACTCGAGGCAATGGCTTCAAGTTACAAGAAAGGAGATCTGACTAAACATCATGAAGAACTTTCCAACAGTAATAGCTGTTTGACAGTGGAGTGGTCTCCCTCAGGAGGTTGTGGACTCTCCTTCCTTGGAGGTTTTTAGCAGAGGTTGGGTGGTCATCTGTCATGGATGCTTTAGCTGAGATTCCTGCATTGAAGGGGGTTGGACGAGATGAATCCAACTCCACGATTCTATGATTCTATTTGCTAGTGGCACCTGGTTGGTGGACCCGGAATGCAAGATTAATTCAGCATATGGTGTAATCCAGTGTCATAGAATTGTAGAGGTGGAGGGGCTCCTGTAGGGCATCTAGTCTGACCCCCTCAATCACTGCTACAGCATCCATCCCCAAAAGGTGGCTGTCCAGCCTCTGCTTCAAGGGAGAGCCTACCACCCCAGCAGATTGTTTGTTCCTTTGTCACACTGCTCTGATAAAAGGCTCCTCATAATGTTCACTTGAAATCTACCTTCCTGTTACTTAAGCCTGCTTTCCGGGGCCGCTGAGAAGGAGTCTTTGTCTCAAGCCTTTGGGGATTTAAGGAATGTTATCATATGCTACAGAGAGGGGGGGGCACAGACACACAGAGAAAGAGAGTCTTCACCTCTCCTTGCTAAACATAGCCAGTTCCTTCAACCTTCCCTAGGGCATGTATATTGTTCTGTGATAATCATTAGCCCACACAGCAATTTCCACATCCCCAAAGTTGCAGGCTGGAAGTACTGAAAAAGAAGCTGGCTGGATTGCTTGGACCCAAAATCAAGCCTAACGATATGCAAACACCCTCTGTGCACAAAATATTGCACATACGGTAGACAAAGTCCAAGAACTGTGTCTCAAGGATCCCAATTAAAATACTCCAGGGAAGAATCCAAACTGGAGATTGTTCAGAAGCTGTCACCTTCCTTTCCAACCGCTGCCTCTGCATTTGCGATAAGAGCTCCTCAAAACAGCAGCAGCAGAACTGGAGAGGCTGCGAGTGGGTGGCCTATTTTAAGAACTGTTGTCAGTTATAAGGCAGACAGAAAAACAGCTGAGTTGCTTTGGAATGAACCTTTGTGACTCACAACACTAACTGCAGATGGGTGGGGGGGGACTGAACCAGCACCAAAATCAGTCAACCAGCAGCCAACCTATCAGAGCAAGCAATTGAAAGAGGTAAAACCCTCTTTGGAGACAGTCCCAGAAAGCTTAGAGGACACATCCGTCAGGAAGCTAGACAAGAATTTTGTTGTTTCTCTTAAACACAAACAGAACAGCAGTAGGAAACGCCTGACTCCGCCCAGATACAACCAAGTCCAGTGCCATCTAGTGACAAAACATTATTATGACACTATCCACATCCAAGAGGGAGGGAGGCGATCTCTGTGGTTCCAATATAGCTTTAAGAGGCCCAGTGGCATGCAAAGCAGGAGGTTCAGTCCTTGGACCCTGTTGTTGCAAAGGGATCTGGTAGCAGCAGAAGCCAAAGGCTGGAGATGCTGCAGAGTTGTCCATGCCTAAGGGGGCAGCACTGGGACAGATGGGCCAATGGTCTGGCCTGGCATAACACAACTTCCTGCACTACTCCAAGGATGGAATTGGGATGTGACAAACAGCTGTAAACCGGAGAGAAGGCAATTCCAAGTGGGAAAGCTATGGCAGGTGCCAAATTCTTCCTGCACACAAGCTATCTGTTCTAGCTCTACGGTACACAAAATCTGCCTGGGGTGAAGGGAGGGCAGGAAGAAAGAAAAACACATGCTTTGCCTAGAAGCTGCTGGCAGTTTGAGACCTCTTGACCAAGAGTCATCTGGTAATAGGAGCATGTTTGCTTTGTACCAAGCTGGGTTTGGCTCACGTCTTGGGCTTGGGCCAGTGTGGTGTAGTGGTTAAGAGCGGTAGTCTCGTAATCTGGGGAACCAGGTTCGCGTCTCCGCTCCTCCACATGCAGCTGCTGGGTGACCTTGGGCCAGTCACACTTCTCTGAAGTCTCTCAGCCCCACTCACCTCACAGAGTGTTTGTTGTGGGGGAGGAAGGGAAAGGAGAATGTTAGCCGCTTTGAAACTCCTTAAAGGGAGTGAAAGGCGGGATATCAAATCCAAACTACTACTACTACTACTACTACTCTTCTTCTTCTTCTTCTTCTTCTTCTTCTTCTTCTTCTTCTTCTTCTTCTTCTTCTTCTTCTTCTATCTGTTGAATAAAACTGCATTTGTTGAATAATCTTTCCATGATGCAAGAGCTCTTGCACCTGATTTTACCCTTTGGTATCCCACCACCACCACTTTCTTCTATCTGGCTGTTTAATGCGAGTGGGCTCCCCCCCCCCCTTCCCCTTATATAACATTGTTTCCTGGAATCTCTTCTTTGATAAATACATCACATTACCGCTGGCCTCTCCGAAGAAAGAAATACTCAATGCAACCCATTATCAGAGCTGAAAAACACTCGTGAAAATTAGCCAGAGTTATTTGTGTTTCCTGCCAATGCCGTTCCGTGATGGGGTGTTCTTTCCCCCTTCTTCTCTGAGTTTCACACAAAGGCCAGTCTTCAAGGATTATCTATCAACAGGCACCTCTTTGTTTTTCATAAGGGCTTAGCTGTAACGCCGAGTTGCGAACAGGAGCGCTGAAGGAGAAGGTGATATTGTTGGGGTTACGGTGGCAGCGAAATCCTGGATTATACAGAAGCAAAATATGTTTGCTGCTGGCAGGTGCCAAGGAAGGCTGATTCCCCCCGACACCAGGGCTGCTTAGATTTCTACAGTCAAGCCTGCGTCTCATGTTTAGGTGGCAGGTTCAGCTTTTATAGAGATATTTCCTGTCAGATAATAAAGGCCTGTTTCCGTGTGTTGATAAGGGTGTCCCTTGTTTCGTATCCCTCAAGGTTGGAGAGATGCCAAGGGATAGAGGAAATGCAGAGGCGGACATCGGTGTGATAAAGTACCCTATATGGAGTGGCCGGATGTTCTGCTTTGGAGAACGATCCAAAGGGACGCGGGTGGCGCTGTGGGTAAAACCTCAGCACCTAGGACTTGCCGATCGCATGGTCGGGGGTTCGAATCCCCGCGGTGGGGTGTGCTCCCGTCGTTCAGTCCCAGCGCCTGCCAACCTAGCAGTTCAAAAGCACCCCCGGGTGTAAGTAGATAAATAGGGACCGCTTACCAGCGGGAAGGTAAACGGCGTTCCCTGTGCTGCGCTGGCTCGCCAGATGCAGCTTGTCACGCTGGCCACATGACCCGGAAGTGTCTGCGGACAGCGCTGGCTCCCGGCCTCTAGAGTGAGATGAGCGCACAACCCTAGAGTCTGTCAAGACTGGCCCGTACGGGCAGGGGTACCTTTACCTTTACCTTACCTCTGTTTGCAGGAGTCCTCACGTCAAGGCACAAATGGTGGCTGAAGTGAGACCTTGTCAGCATATAACTCCTGTGCTCAGAGACCTGCCCTGGTTGCCAATTTGCTACAGGGCCAAGTTCAAAGTGTAACTATTAGCATACAAAGCCCTTTACAGCTCGGGAACAGCTTACTTGTGGAATTATCTTACCCCATACAATGTTCCACATTTGTAAGAAATCCGTCATTTGTGTGTTCAGACCCAGAAACCTCCCCCCTAAATAAATTCACACTTGACTCAAATTTTGGTTTTGGTTTTTGGCAGGATTTAGGCCACAACTTTGTTGACTACAGAAAGTGACTGGTTGCATAGGCTCTGGTTCGACTAGCTCCCTGCCATGCAGGTAGCGCTGACCCAGGGTTCCAGCATAGGTCAGCCAAGGGTGAATACCTGGATAAGCAGAAAGCTGGGAACAGGCTAACTCCACCACCCAAATGTCCCCCTGGACTCAGGCACGGGCACAACCCCCTCTCAGGGGTTGACCAAACCATCAAGTCTCTGGATTCCTTTAATAGAATACCCTTCACATAGGGATGGTGAGAGCATTCTCCCATCCCTATCACCTGAACCAGAGCCTATCTGCAATGTTACAAGTTGTGACTATTTGCAACGTGGCAGGTGAAACCCAAATGGCAACAGCCATTCAGCCAAGTGGGGAAAATTCCTGCCGTGCCCCTGTCCCAATGACAGATGACACATGACGGCATAGCAAGGTCAAGTGCAAAGCCCTAAAAGTAGGGAGAGGTGGGCGGGTGTTCTGAATTGACATCAGACAGGCACCTTCGCTGTATTCTTTTTGATGCCTCCTAAAAATGCTTTTGTTCATGAAAGCCTATCCAGGCATGCAGAATGTTTGTGTGTGTGTGTGTGTGTGTGTGTTTCCCCCGTACGGTGCCGTAAGTTTTGGGGGTTTTTTTTAATATTGAAACTTATCAGCATGCAATGCAATAAAAAGCAAACTAATCTAAATGAAAAAATACAAAAGAAAACAAGAGAGAGAAAAGGAGAAGAAATACAAAGCACTCTATCAGAAGTAGAACTTAACCCTTGTCTCACATGAAAGGCGATGGACGCTCCCTGCTCTCACCTGGGAGACTTCCCTTCCCTGCCTCTCACACAGAGCCTTCCACCAGCCAGCCATCACCTTCCTGTGTGTACCCTCATTAACCCAGAACAGAGGGCATCAAAAAACAAAACATAAGGAAGAGGAAAGTGAATAGAAAAAGAAAGAAAAAGAGGAAAGATCATACAAAGACCCCCTCCGAAGGAGGATTGCCTGTAGTCGTTTTTAACTTCTTCTTTTTGTTAATGTTATTGTTTTGTTCTTTTTGTAAACCACTTTGAGGCTTCATTGCAAACAAGCTGTATATAAATCTTGTGGGACAAGTAACGTCATGTGTACTCCACACACCAGCAGAAGGAGCCTGTTGGATCCGGAGTAAATTGTAATGCGTGTGCATCGTTAATGTTATGTACTGAAGTTCTCACCCTGGGCCAGCAGGGGGATACTGTAGATAGTTATGCAAATAATGGGTTGGAAAGTGACGTTCAGTGATTGGATAGTTTTAGAAAGTTACATTGTTCTGGAGCTCTATATAAGCAGGCTGGCTGAACCCTTCAGTTCAGTTCTGTTCTGGCCTCTGAATAAACAAGAGCTGTTTGAAGAATCACTGTGTCGTCTGATATGTTCACCCACAACTTAACAGTAGCCAACCCAACACAGCCTTCCTTGCTTTTGTCGAAACCCTCTGCAAGAGAGGCCTCAGAGACTCATTACTGATCATCGTTTATCACTTTCTATGATCCTCAGATAAGAGATGATTGCTGAGTTGTTTGCACAGGCTTGTAAGAAGGTGCAGAGGAACCCGTAATTTTAAATGCAAATAAGCAACTGCATAGAGCTCTTCAATAACCGTCCGTGCTCCAGTGTGGTGTGAAGCAAAAAAATCGGCCACAGATAGGAGCAACTTGCTCTTCCGTCTCCATTTTGTAGAATCTACCCTCTTGAGAAGTCTATAGGGGATCCCACCCCCGCTTTTCATCCCAACCACTGTGCTCCCCACTGCCGCTTATTACGTGGCAGCCGTGAGCAGGCCCCGCAGGTGGAGAAACGGAAAGATTCGGCAATGATTTGAACCAACATGTTATCCTTGGAACATGTGCTGGCAGGCCGAGCCCGGGATAACAATCAGAGGCAACGCTCAATAGCTGGCTCTGCTTAAGACCCCAAGAAGGCATGTGGAAGAGTCACAGAGATTGCAGTCAATTGCTTGGGAGCAGCAAGATTTGGAGGGGTGTTGGAGGTGACCCTAGAGATGTGCACAAGGTCTGAGAAGGCTGTGTCAAGGATGGCCAAATCAGCATATTTCTGGTTCATGTAGCTTTGCATGTGTTCACCCATAATAAGTCCTATTTCCACAATCTTTGATTGTTTATTTTTAAGTCTGCGTAATAGGGACGCGGGTGGTGCTGTGGGTTAAACCACAGAGCCTAGTGCTTGCCGATTAGAAGCTCGACGGTTTGAATCCCCGTGATAGGGTGAGCTCCTGTTGCTCAGTCCCTGCTCCTGCCAACCTAGCAGTTCGAAAGCACGTCAAAGTGCAAGTAGATAAATAGGTACCGCTCCAGCGGGAAGGTAAACGGTGTTTCCGTGCGCTGCTCTGGTTCGCCAGAAGCGGCTTCATCATGCTGGCCACTTGACCCGGAAGCTGTACGCTGGCTCCCTCGGCCAATAAAGCGAGATGAGCACCGCAACCCCAGGGGTCCCTTTACCTCTACCTTTACTCCAAATTATACTTTTTTGACCTGAGAGCTGGTCTTTGGGAAGTTCAAAAGCTGGTGTATGTATAATCAGATCCTACTGGCATATGAAATCCAGGGGGTGTGGATTGTATTGTGAATTCATGAGGACTGCATTCATCAAAGATCCCACGTTATGTCCCCAACGTCCCCTGTGAGTGATTTCAGCTGCACCGTTCTGATCATCTGCTGTAACTGCTTGTGGAAGCAGAAGCTGTGGGGTCACTCAGCTGAGTGAGGTGGTTCTTGGGACCTGCCTGCAGCTGCTGCCCAGGGGACCTCCACCTCCCCACACCTGCTGGACCTGTGGCCTCTACTGGACCTTCAGACCAGGACTTGCCTGCAGCTGTGCAAATAGGGCAAGGACCAGGACCCTGGGCAGGCAGGCAGCATTGGAAACACCTGCTGCCCCATCTAGGCATGCACCAGTTGCTGGGGCAGCTCTATAAAGTCTCCCTGCCCTGGGGGTGAGGCTGCCCCCAAATGGGAAACACCAAAGGGGCATCATCCTTTTCGGGGTGGCATTTCTGCTCCCTTGTGCTAAATTTTTAGTTTTAATGGGGACAGAGTTTTAACTTGTGGGGGTGTTGTTTTAAATTGTTCTTAAGTGTTACGTGTTAATTTGTATTTTGTATTAGTATTTTTGGCTTTATACAGCTGATTAATATTCTACAGACTTTTAAATGTGTTTGTGGAAGGGGGGTCTTACTATTTGGTTGTTTTATTTGCTGGTATTTTTATCCTCTGAAGTGGTATATAAATATCATCATCAACATCATCTCTATATGATGAATAAATTTTAAAACAATGCCAAGGAGACATCATAGAATCGTAGAGTTGGAAGGGACCCCGAGGGTCATCTAGTCCAGCCCCCTGCAATGCAGGAATCTCAGCTAAAGCATCCATGACAGATGCCCATCCAACCTCTGCTTAAAAACCTCCACAACCTCCCAAGGGAGAGTGTTCCACTGTTGAACAGCTCTTAATGCCAGAAAGTTTTTTCCTGATGTTTAGTCGGAATCTCCTTTATTGTAACCTGAAACCATTGGTTTGGGTCCTACCCATCCTATTCATCCAGCTGAGAAGGCTTGCCAGAACATAAAAGTCAGAAATTAAATCGTTATAACAAAAGAAAACAGCTATGGAAAATCGCTTAATTTTTATTTTGCTCTCCAGCGCCATATGGTGTTGCATGTTTATAAGACATTCAAAATGCTGTTTTTTTATTAATGAACCTCAATTGACTCTAGTGATTCCAGGATTGGCCAAACACCGAAATACTTGCAAAAGGAAACACATAGCTGACAATCAAAACCATGTGCCATGATGACATTGTGATGTATATTTCCCTGCACCTGCCAATAAATGAAATGGAACCAAGCAGCAGAAGCAAATAATGCCATGATGTCATAATACAGGATGTTCCTATACCCACTCTGGGATTTATACGAAGGGCAGGATATAAGTTTAAATAAATCATGGAAGAGGAGAACTCAGTTCTGCAATGCTGTTTTTGTGCCAGTCCGGTGGCTTCCATGAGACGGAGGTTAATTGGGAGAGGGGAAGGGAGGAGGGCAGACACACACACACACGAGTGTCTGTGGTATAATTTGCAGCCAGCTGCTTCTGGGCTGAAGCCTGCAAGCCGCATGCCAAGTTTTCTTCTTCTTTGTTGTTGTTAAAGGGACTCTTCCCCACCTGAAGACTCAAGCTCTCCAGGTGCCACCTGGAAAAGGTCAGACAAACCTCTAGGTAAGACCTAGAGGTCTAGCAACCCTATCTTCCACCCTATTGGACCATGTCAGAGCCCCTGCCTGGAATGGCTAGTGGGAGAATTGGAAACAACTCATGGGATTATCTGGGTCCTACTCCTGGCCTTCTGAGATGGGCATGCTGGGAAGAGGTGATGCTATTCCTTTTTTCTTGCCCACCTAAAATTATATTTTGCCCCTTCTGTGCAACCCCATAGGTCTCCCCCCCAGTGCCACTGCTGCTTCAAAGGCATCTTATATCCTGAATTTAGAATTACACAGTTTCGCTCCGACTGAGGCAATTTATGATGGTAAACATGTAGTTGCTTAGTTGTGAATGAATGCGTAGCGTAAGGTTAATATTTCATGCAGTGGTGTAGCGTGGGGGTGCAGGGGGGGCCGGCTGCACCGGCCGCAACATCTGGGGGTTAGGGTTAGGGGGCGCAAATCCATGGGTTAGTGGGCGCAAATCCACGGGTTAGGGGGCGCAAATTACTTGCCTTGCCCCGGGTGCTGACAACCCACGCTACGCCACTGATTGCATGTTATCTTTAGCAGGGCACGCCGTTGGTGTCCAGGGAAGTGTCTCTCTCTGTGATGCCCTCATGAAAGAACCTATGTAGTTTCTGTTGTCCAGCTCTGGAGGGTACAGGATTCATCCCCAGGGACACAACAGTGGCTACTTCCCTGCAATGTGATGCCATGCTTGTGGGAGGCCTCATTATGGATGGGGGGGGGACTGTGCGGAGTCAAAAAAGCAAGGAATTGATTCCAGATCTCCAGCTATATTTACTAAACCAACAAACAAGCAAGCAAAGGCTTTCCCCTTCATGATACATTTCTTAAATTATAGGTTTACTGCTTCCTGGCAGGCTAATAAAGTCTAGATGAATGATGAGAGAGTCTGCTGTGAGAATGAGTAAACATCTCCTACTGTCTGGGGAATGTAAGATGACTACTGTCTTATCCTTTGTTACAGGTTGTTAAGATAAAATTGCCCTATATATCACCGCTGCTGTCAATGAAATTAGAAAGAGCAAGCTACCTCCCAGCTCCCAGCGCTCTCTCTCTATCTCTTCCTCCAGTACAAAAGAAAAACAAGGTACGCACATAGACACAAAACACCAATGTGATTGTCTTAGGCCTTGTTCTCCCAAGCAGCCAACAATACAGTAAAATGCACTGGCCATGAGTCTGACCTTACAGAGGACAGTTGTCTATCTGAAGGCTGCGCTCAGTTTGAAGGGCTGCCTGGTCCAAGTCCGATTTAAAGAGGAAGAACCATCAAACAGGATTGCAGAGGCATTTAAGTTGCTCATCAGTATCAACCAAGACAACAGACTGAGCAGGCACACAGAATTCTACACACTACTTATTTCTATTATTTTTTTTAAAAGATATTTATTAGACATTTTCAGACAATAGAAAGTTGCAAAATTATAGATAAGAAAATAAAAAGCATAACAATACTAAAAGACAAAAACAATACAAAAAAGATACAAAGACAGAGCACATAAAAAGTAAAGAAGAAAGTTTTTTAAAAAAGAAAAATAATCAATATTTTCATGTCTTATATTTCATTTACTTATTTCCTGACCTCCTCACACCCCCCTCTTCTGTATTCCAGTTCACATAGTTAGTTCAGCAAATCCTTACCCTCTATCATTTATCTTTACTTATTGTCTTAACCTATTATAACTATATATTTCCAGCCATTGTCAATCCGCATTTACATATTCTTATTCATCTTTTTACCAATACCGCTTATTTTCAATCCAACATCCCTTCAACATTCATTAATTTTACAGTATTTCTGCAAATAGTCTTTAAACTTCTTCCAGTCTTATTCCACCACCTCTTCTCCCTGATCTCGGATTCTGCCGGTCATTTCTGCCAGTTCCATGTAATCCATCACCTTCATCTGCCATTCTTCCAGAGTGGGCAAATCTTGTGTCTTCCAATACTTTGCGATCAATATTCTTGCTGCTGTTGTTGCATACATAAAAAAAGTTCTGTCCTTCTTTGGCACCAATTGGCCGACTATGCCCAAGAGAAAGGCCTCTGGTTTTTTAGGGAAAGTACATTTAAGTACCCTTTTCATTTCATTATAGATCATTTCCCAGAAAGCCTTAATCTTCGGGCATGTCCACCAAAGGTGATAGAAGGTACCTTCAGTCTCTTTACATTTCCAACATTTATTATCGGGCAAATGATAAATTTTTGCAAGCTTGACTGGGGTCATGTACCACCTATAAATCATTTTCATAATATTCTTTCTTAGGGCATTACATGCCGTAAATTTTATACTTATTTTTATACTACTTATTTCTAACTTCTGCAGATAAGAATTAGCACAAGAATATAGTATGTAAATATATTACCTTCTTTGGGATGGGGCATTTCCTCCTTTTTGGCAATCCACAAGTAGCTAAATCCTATAGTAAGCTCATTTCTCACCCATCTCGCTTTAAAATGCACTTGGAGACTCGTGTATTGGAATGCTTCCACATGCAAAATAAAAATCCTCTCACAATCTTGTTAGGAAGGAGAAGGATTCTAGCCTAACCTTATTCCTGATTTGCCACCATCAAATCCCCACCTAATCTTGAAGCTCAGTGGATGGGTCATTCACAGTCTCTCAGTCTTACCTACTTCACAAGGCCATTGTGGGATGGTAGGATATGGGGGAGGAAAGAGGACCACGTCCAATGTCTTGAGTTCCTTGGAGGAAATATCAGACATGGCTATCACCGTGAAACAATATCTGACAGCAGGCTTGTGGTGGTCAACATTTGACAATATTAAATGTTTTATCAGTAAGTATTTGACAATACAACAATGCCCTACTACCTTTACAGCAAGAAGAGTGCATCTCCATGCATGCTAGTTTCATTATATAAAACCAACAGCATAATAATAGAGCCAAGATCTAAACTCCATCTGCATGTATACTCAATGCCCAAACAAACACAGAGGCAGAATCAATTGTAAGTCATATTATAGCAATGATTTGCTTACTTTTGGTTGGATGTACAACAGCAGGGATCATTTGGTTAGTAACCTAAGGGTTAATAATTCTGTTGACAGACAGCCAATGAAGGCTTGAAGTATTTTATAGCAACCTGTCAGAATTGCAAGAGCCTTGCTGAGGTAGCATGTGCTCTGGTCATCTGCGTTGTCTGAAGGAGTTTTCCTCTGAATGTGTCTTCTTTCTGCATGCGAGGCCTGACTACTAAGAAAGTGAAAACTTCTCTTGTTTATTTCTCCTCATATTATATGCTGTTTTTGCTCCGTTTATCCAGCAAAGTGTCATCAAGATTTATTTCCTTTTTTGCACTTCATCTGTTATTTAAGTGACTTTGCTAACAACTTTCACTGCATTTTTCAGTGGATGATACATGGTTGTTCAGGTGCAGTTGCAAAGTACATTTGGGAATCCTTCCTGGCATAAACAATCGGAGCTTGAGAGACAAACTAGGTATGACGTTGGAGTTTCATGATTTGTTGTCCAAAAGTGAGCCAAAGGCAACCATGATTACGACCAAACTCTTTACTCGCATGTCACCTCACACACTTACACTGAACCTGCTATTAGCTGGGGGCAGCAGGAGGGCAAGGAGGAGTAGTCCACGTATTGGGCCTGTATGCTGTCTCCCCCACAGCTAATAGCAATTTTCATGGGGTGATTTTCATTGGAGAATCATTGTGAGGGACAGGCCTGATGTCAGCATACAGGAAACCTAGGCTGTCCCTGGGCTCCCCCTGTAAACAATGCCCAAGTCCAGGAGCTGCCATTTTAATTTCCTGCAATGCTCCCAACATTGCACTACTCCAGGGCATTGTGGGAAATGTTTAAATGCCAGCTCCCTGACCCAGCTAACTTGCCAATGTTATCCACTGAATGCCACCACCATTAAACAACCAGAAGGGACCCACTGATGTAGGAAGGAGCCCACAAGAGGACACTTTGCCAAGGACTTCACTCGATCCTAGAGCCTGTCCTAGCAAAGCGAAAGAGTTATGCTCCATTCACATCCTATGCCTCCGAACCAAATAGTGCCTCCAGCAGACATCACATGTTTCAGTCATGGAACTCTTACATCATATTCAATGTTCCCCCAAATTTGCTTGTTTCCATCTTCCTGATTCATATTGTGTCAGATTATATGCCATTGTTTTAAATTGTCACTACCTTGGTAAAAAGATAAGGTAAAAGGTAAAAGGACCCCTGGATGGTAAAGTCCAGTCAAAGGCGACTATGGGGTTGTGGCACGCATCTCACTTTCAGGCCGAGGGAGCCGGCGTTTGTCCACAGACAGCTTTCCGGGTCATGTGGCCAGCATGATTAAATCGTTTCTGGTACAACGGGACACTGTGACAGAAACCAGAGCACACAGAAATGCCATTTACCTTCCCGCCGCAGCGGTACCTATTTATCTACTTGCACTGGTGTGCTTTCAAACTGCTAGGTTGGCAGAAGCTGGGACAGAGCAGCAAGAGCTCACCCCGTCATGGGGATTCGAACCACCAACCTTCTGATCGGCAAGCCCAAGAGGCTCAGTGGTTTAGACCTTGGTAAAAAGGTAAGGTAAAGGACCCCTGGGTAGTTACAGTAAGTCCAATGGAATTTGACTATGGGGTGTGGTGCTCATCTCCACTATCAGGCCGAGGGAGCTGGCATTTGTCTGGAGACAGCTTTCTGGTGGCCAGCATAACTTCTGGCGAGTGAGATACCATGATGAGTGCCAGAGTGCAGGAAAATGCCGTTTACCTTCCTGCCGCAGCGGTACCTATTTATTTACTCACAGTACCTATTTATCTCCTATTTATCTACTCAGCACCTTGACTGCCCTGGCAAAAATGCAACATATAAATGTACCAAAATAAAGAGTAAACCTGTATCAAGAAGTCTCCTGAGCACTTCTTCCATAGGCTCAGCCTCAATGTGGCTGGGGAAAAACAACATTTCAGAATATATATATTGTTTTGAAGCAGAACATTTTCTCCTCCACATTTCTTTTATGCCCAAGAAGTATTCCGAATATTTCCACAATACCTCGTGTCAGAGTAAACACATGGCATTTGTTTTTGAAAAGTGAGGTTAGCAACATTCCCGAGCACTTTTAATTACACTCCCGAGCCAAAAGGTCTCCGCTCACAGTGACCCAAGAGGTGTTTGTGCTTCTCTCAGAACTTTTCAGTTGATCAGCCAAGAATATAATGCCAACAAAGTTAATGTGTTACTGTTTCTATGGAGGAGCTATTCACTGGCAGGGACGGGACAACAGCGTGAAAATAAGGAGAAGGAACTGATCTAAGAGGTTGATTTGGCAGACAGCTGTAAATAAATAAATCAAAGATGTTTCCACCTCTGTAGAACTCACTTAATTTTTCAAAATCTGAAGGCATGGCTTACAACCTCATAAACTTATTTAGATCCAAATTTGGTAAATGAATGCCAGTCTAGTAGTCACAGAGAACATCAGCTGACATGCATACTGACTTGGGCACCAAATATCTGAGAGTCTGCCTCCTTCTCTAGAGACCCTCTTGGATGTTAATATCAGTAGAGAGGGCCCTCTTGGTAGATCCACTGCCCTGAAACTTTGGGGAGGGTGGCCTGGAAGAGGGCATTCTCCGTAGCAGCCCCTAACTTGTGGAGTTCCTTCCCAACAAATGCTGAAAACCCACCACTTGGTTTTCAGGACCCATCCTACTTCTGTGATTGCAATTTGCTTTAGTTGTTTTTAATACTGAATTTTAAACTGTTGTAACTCAGCCTGCAACCTGCTGATGAAGGGCAGGTAATAAATTTAACAGCAGCAACAAACCATGGGCTCAGCAAACCATGGTGTTGGAATAGTGATACGCGCATGTTTTTTCCACATCGGAAGATTATGGGCCTCTCTCCGTAAGTTCTTTTTTGTGCAGTCTACTAGCACTAAGATGGAACACAATTCATCTGCACTTCTTCACTTCCCCAAATCGATGTAATGTACAAAACCACCCAGCAACATTGGGAGAATCTGGTTGTGAGCCAATGGGCTTGTTTGCCAACTTCGAAGGGGTGATGAAAAAAGAAAGGCACAAAAAATTATAGAACACTTCACACACACATAAAGAATAACATCATCACAATCATTAAGCAACAAAATCTGCTTTTGAAAGAGACCTGCCCAAGCTTGACTTGCAAATGCTTCAATATATGTACATTTTAAAAGACTTAGTGGTTTGATATTGTATTTTATGTGACATTTATATTTTAAATGCACTTCATTAGGAGTTGTAATGGAACTGTACTAGTGCTAGGTTCATCACTTGGGGAATTATAGGTAGGAAGGAAGGAAGGAAGGAAGGAAGGAAGGAAGGAAGGAAGGAAGGAAGGAAGGATTATGACAAATTGATTTCTACAAACTCCAACTTCTTCCAAAAGTTCAGGCTAGAGAGTCTGTCTGCCTGCCTCTCCATCTTACACAGAAACACTCTCTCACACACTGCAAGTTGAATCTGGTCAAGAAACAAATGGAAAAGTGCGACCTGACCACAAAAGTTTTTCCTTATAAGCAAGACCCTTTCATAGAATATAATTGGATACACATTTTTATTCAGTTTGTGGAATGTTAAAAACTAGCAGATTGACTGACCAGCTTTCTGTTGCTTGGGGGCTATTCAGTGCATCTGTATCTCTCTCTCTCTCTCTCTGTGTGTGTGTGTGTGTGTGTGTGTGTGTGTGTGTCCCTCCCTCTCCCCTGAATTTGATTTAATGTATGTTTAACAGTTCCATGTCACTCACATGCACATTCCGTCAAGAACAACAACAAAAAGTTTATGGTTTCTCCTACTTCAGAACCAGCCTGTACTGAGGAACAAGCCCAGGCTCAGAAGTGCAAAACAAATTGAACCAGTTTGCAACTACTCTTGTGGCCAACTTGGTGGGACTCTTCAGGGCTGGGCAAAGTCATTTTGCTGCCAAGAAGCAAAAGACAAGATGGCACGTCCTTCCATTCTCACTCCACTCCCAATAACATCTGCTGCCTGAGGCAGCTGCCTCACTGTGTCTAACAACAGGGCTGGCCCTGGCAAGCTTGTTGCTCCCCAAGCCATGCTGAGGAGTTTGCCTGAATATGCAATTTTTAGAAGTGGGGGACAAGGGCAGGGGAAACATACACAACCCCAGCTCCACCCCAATGTCCCTGTTCTCATCCATCCCTGAGCACACTGGCCCTAGCCTTCCCATGGTGAATGGGAAAGGTCTGCAGGGGACTTTCATGCACGTTCACTTGAATAACAATGTCTATAATGACTGGTGGAAGCTCTCCAGAGCTTCTGACATGGGTTCCTCCTCGCCCTACCCAGAGATGCCAGGAATTGAACCTGAGACCTTCTTTCTGCATTCAAAGCAGATGCTCTACCACTGAGCTGTGGCCTTTCGCTAGAATCAGGGACCCTCTAGCTGCTATTTGCACTGGGAGAGTCTGACTCACCTCCTAGGATTGCCTAGTAAAAGCATGGGACCTTGCATGGTCAGAACTCTTGATACACGGAGAGTCCTTAACGGTTCATCAAAAACAGTCCACTTTTATTCGACTTGGTATCAGTTTTTCTCCTATGTTAACTTGTACGCTGTTATGTACTGAGCTTGGATCCTAGAACAATAGGCAGGTAGGATGCTAGAAGGCAGCAACTAGATTGGTCTGCAGGAGCCGCCCAAACCAGCCCAATCCAAGAGGAAGTGAATCAGCAAACTGTTTGGCCTGCAGGAGCAGCCCAATCAGGCTCCAGGAGGGGAGTTGAATCAGCCAAACATGCAAGACCCATTGTGTAAATAATGTATATATAGCCAGAGGTTTCTGGGGGGAACTCATTCACTGTTGTCTTTGTCCATGGAGTTTTCTTGGCAGGGATACTGGAGTGGCTTGCCAGTTCCTGCTCCAGGTGGATCACGTTTGGTCAAAACTCTCCACTATGACCTGTCCATTTTGGGTGGCCCTGCACAGCATAGCTCATAGCTTCTCTGAGTTATTCAAGCCCCTTCGCCACGGCAAGGCAGTGATCCATGACGGGGATGAAGATGAAGATGAGGCTCCAATACTTTGGCCACTTCATGAGAAGAGAAGACTCCCTGGAAAAGACCCTGATGTTGGGAAAGATTGAGGGCACAAGAAGAAGAGGACGACAGAGGGCGAGATGGTTGGATGGTGTTCTCGAAGCCACAAACATGAGTCTGACCAAACTGTGGGAGGCAGTGGAAGACAGGAGTGCCTGACATGCTCTGGTCCATGGGGTCACGAAGAGTTAGACACGACTAAATGACTAAACAACAACGACCGCATTCACTGTTGACCATGAGCTGAAATAAAGAGCATGAAAACTACACTCAACTCAAGTATATTTCATACGAACAGCCCACTAAACCCCCTGCTCCACAGATAAATATACAGAAAGACTTTCCTGAGAACTAAATTGTCTCACCCTTTTCTTCTTATATGTGATAATTTTATGGGACATTGCTCTCTTAGTTGTCTCCTGGCTTTCCTCTCCCCTTCCATTTTTATTTGTTACACTCATCGTTCTTTCTGCATTTTGTATGTTCTCTTGTCAATAACCATTCTGTGTGGGAAATGGCAATTAAAAAATAGAGTCTTAAAAAAGAAATACAGTGGTACCTTGATTGTCGAACAGCTTGGCTCCCGAACAAATCAGTTCCCGAATGCTGCAAACCCAGAATTGAGTGTCCGGGTGGCGAACGTTTTTTGGAAGCCAAATGTCCAATGTGGCTTCTGTGGCTTCCGAGTGAGTGCAGAAAGCTCCTTCAGCCAATCGGAAGCCACGCCTTGGTTTTCGAATGGTTCTGGGAGTTGAACGGACTCCCGGAACGGATTAAGTTGGACAACCAAGGTACCACTGTAGAAGTATTTGGGGTCTCCGCTTGTGGTGGGGAACCTTGGCTCTCCAAATACTGGCAGGCTTCAATTTCCTACAACCCCCAGGTAGCATAGCCAATGGGTGGGGAGGGGGGGCGGGATGAAGGGTTGCAGGGACTCAACATTGGCCTGAACTGTTCAAGGCTTTGTGTGTAACAAGCAGCTTCTTGGATCGTACCCAGAAGGGAACAGGCAGCCAGTGCTGAAGCTGGCTCCCCCCCCACACACACACACACTGTATGTTCCTTTTAGGCAAACACTCAACAGCTTGGTAATACATAATTCCTCTACAAAGGGCTGCGACTCAGTGCTCAGGAAAGAAATAATAATTTTATTTGTTGAATAGCGTCCATTCTTGTGATGATGCATGGCCTGCAAACAGTCTCCTATCAAATGAGGTAGGTCATTTTTCATTACCCCGCAGAGGACGTGGCTCAAAGCACTAGATTATAGGAACTCATTTCCTTTGTTTAGGGGAGGGGGGAAGAATATAACTTAATGTTCAATAAAGCCAATAGCTATGACGCAGTGTGACCCTCCAAATGTTCCAGGCGTAGCTGTTAATAGCTTCCTCTCCCAGGACGCAGCTTTACCCCCCATTCGCCTATTGACTTTGATACATTAGCGAACGAAAACCTCGGACCCTCATAATTCTCCAAAATGATACAATACATCATCAGGAAAGCAACCCCGGATCAACACATTGTTAGCCGTTTGATCTCTCAAGTCAAAACTCATGAAAGGTGTTTTGTGTGCCCGTGCGCAAGTGCACATGCACACACACACACACACACACACACACAACACAACACATGCATGCACACACACACTCACACAAATGTTAAAAGCCTGAGTTAACTAAAGACATCCATACAACATCAGGGTTGAATTGCGGGTGATTTCCTGCAATGCAGCTGTTATAAGTTTATCAAGCTGCGGGTGGCTGTAAGCCGTAATCATAACCAGATTGCACAAGAGATGTAGAGAGTGGGGAGGGGGGGAGAGCAGGGGGAGAACAGATCTTTAAATAGAAGGGGGGAAAAATAACTGACTAGCTGAAAGCAAGAAAAGCAGGTCACATGTTAAGAGTTTGCAGCGGGATCGGCTATTACTCAGAAAGGGTGGAAGATGCCAGATTTTGGCATGTGTTTACAGGCATGGGATGGATCTGTAGATTTGACTGTTGATCCGTGGTGGAACTTGGTTTCACAGAGCAGTTCTGCTTCACAGCAGTTGTGTTTTCAAAAGAACTCGGCTCCCATCAAGGTGAAAAAAGATAAGGCACAAGGCCTACTTGAGAAGCGTCCAGATCCCCCTACTGTGGCCAGATTTTTCAAGGGCAGGAGGTGAGGCTGCTTGGGTTTGGGTTGTTGTTGTTGTTGTTGTTGTTTTCCAGGCCCTTCCATCCTTTGTGGGATGTGCAACGAAATGTTGCATTGTGGAGTGCTGCTGTTCGGGGTTCCAGTCCCTCCATCCCTCCTCCCACTGCCTGCTTTCCTTCCTTACCCCCCACAGCATTTCACACTCAGAGAGCATGAAAAGCCATCCAAGTGGATGGCCATCACTACCTCTTGTGGGGACAAATTCCAGAGTTTATGCACTGTGTGAAGAAGTAAAGATTCACCTGTTGACATTCTGGCCATCAAACTTCTTATTCCTTGTGTGAAAGACCCCTGGTTCAGACCCTCCGGGTGTCCCTATTTTTCAGGGACAGTCCCAGATTTACAGAAGCTGTCCCGGTTTCTGATTTGATCTTGGAACATCCCAATTTTCCTCAGGGTGTCCCTATTTTCATTGGAGAAATGCTGGAGCGTATGCTGATTTACTTTTGGACCCTTTGCAGTGCCTTGTAACAAGGACAATTGTTCCCATCACCCCTTGCTGCTGGCCATGTTGGCAGGGGCTGATGGAAGTCCAACAGCTTCTCAGGGGCCACAGCTTCTGCACCCACCTGACCTAAAGAGTCCATTCAGTCCTCCTCTGAGGGATATGGTAGAAATTCAATTCAGTTTGCATGATCCATGCTTTCCAAAACAATAATGGAACCAAAACACAACTATCCTTTGAAATTTGCTCCCCAACAAATTTTGTAATGATAATTTTACTATTTATACCCCACACATCTTACTGGGTTGCCACGGCCACTCTGAGCAGTTTCCAACATATAGAAAAACATAATAAAACATTAAACATTTTAAAAAACCTTCCCTATACAGGATTGCCTTCAGACGGCTCAGGGGTTGATAACTCCATACCCTCTAACATTTCTCTGATGAAAATAGGGGCATCCTAAGGCAGGCATCCCCAACCTTTGGCCCTCCAGATGTTTTGGACTACAATTCCCATCATCCCTGACCACTGGTCCTGTTAGCTAGGGATCATGGGAGTTGTAGGCCAAAACATCTGGAGGGCTGCAGGTTGGGGATGCCTGCCCTAAGTGAAAACCGGACATTCTGGAATCAAATCAGAAACCGAGATGGCGTCTCTAAATCAAGGACGTCCCTGGAAAATAGGGACACTTGGAGGCTCTGTAGCTGCCCAACACCTGACATCACACCTAATGTTAGGTGCAAGGCAGGTGGGCATGGCTTGAGGGAAACAACCTCACCTGACCAATTAGGACCCCAAATGGACTTAATTTAGCCTGGAGGCCAGAGGTTCCCCACCACTGAATTAGAACTAAAAGAACTAATCTACAGAGGTGCATTGTTGTTGTTTAGTCGTTTAGTCGAGTCCGACTCTTCATGACCCCATGGACCAGAGCACAGCAGGCACTTCTGTCTTCCACTGCCTCCCGCAGTTTGGTCAAACTCATGCTGGTAGCTTTGAGAACACTGTCCAACCATCTCATCCTCTGTCGTCCCCTTCTCCTTGTGCCCTCCATCTTTCCCAGCATCAGGGTCTTTTCCAGGGAGTCTTCTCTTCTCATGAGGTGGCCAAAGTCTTGGAGCCTCAGCTTCAGGATCTGTCCTTCCAGTGAGCACCCAGGGCTGATTTCCTTAAGAATGGATAGGTTTGATACATGTCCTCTTTTGCTCTCTCTTTTGGGTGATGTGGAAGTGGCTACCCAAAGTGCCAAGACATAGACACTTAGAAAGATGGGTCAAACCATTGGTTCCTTTAGCTTGGTACTGCCTGCACCTACTGGCAGCAGCTCTCCGGGATTCAAAGAAGGCTATCTCCCAGTCCCAGGATTGTCAGGGATTGAATCTGAGACCTTCTGGGTGGAAAACAGATGTTCTACGGAAACATCTATGGAAAACTGAGCTACGGTCCTTTTCAGTCATGCCTCTTCAGTCATGAAGTAGAATCGTGTCTTTAGGGAGGAGAAACAATTGAAATAGCCATCAATTAATTCTTCCAAACATCTAAACAGAAAGACTTCAGAGCAGCCCAATTGCCCCCATCACAGTCAGTCCACTAGATTTTAATACAAGCTGAATTGCTTCCGTCCACAGTTAATCCAACCACTGGAAACATTTATTTGCTTTGCTATAACCTCTAATTTCCGCTCTCCCCCCTCCCTGAACTCTGTGTGGGCAGCAACAGCAAGCAGTAATAATATTCCACATCCCCAAAATGGATTTAGAGAAAACAAGTTGAGTTTTCTAGGCATTATTTTGCTTTCAGGGTCAGGTGGTGTCTACTGTTAAACTATACTGTAGGATGAGAGCGTGAGCTGCAATAATGAACTGGGGGTGGCAGTGGCATGGAGTACTGTAGGTTAGAAAACCCTCAGATGTGATCCCAGGCATGGGAGACAAATGAATATTTGAAGCTGCCTTAGCAGTTAGAATATAAAAAGGTAAAGGGACCCCTGACCATTAGGTCCAGTCGTGACCGACTCTGGGGTTGCGGCGCTCATCTTGCTTTATTGGCCGAGGGAGCCGGCGTACAGCTTCCGGGTCATGTGGCCAGCATGACTAAGCTGCTTCTGGTGAACCAGAGCTGCATACGGAAACGCTGTTTACCTTCCCATTTGGAGCAGTACCTATTTATCTACTTGCACTTTGACGTGCTTTTGAACTGCTAGGTTGGCAGAAGCAGGGACCGAGCAATGGGAGCTCACCCCGTCGCGGGGATTCGAACCGCTGACCTTCTGATTGGCAAGTCCTAGGCTCTGTGGTTTAACCCACAGCGCCACCTGTGTCCCTAGTTAGAATATAGGCCCACCTAATTTAGTGCTGTGTAGTCTGATTTGAACTAACTCTCCAAGTTCTGGCACACTTAGCCCCACCACCTTAGTTCCACTAACTGGAGATGCCAGGGATTGACTATGGGGCAAAAACTAAGAATACCTTTTTAGAGAGAGTCTCTCTGGCTAATTGCTCCTGAGAAAGTGTTTTGAGGATCAGTGCTGGAACTGCAAATATCCAGAAGCAGCACTAGTTTGGCCACACAGGTGCATCTATGGGACCTATAGATCTATAGGATCTATAGAACATGCTCTATAGGAAACTATGGTGGTTGAGAGTCAAGCTACATGTTACACTCACCACATGAAAATTTGCCTGGCTTTGGCTATTCAAAATCACATAGGGAAGGGAAGGAGATGCCATGAATTTTCCATATGTGTTATCTCTCTAGTTATCTTGCTCAACTAACCCCTGCTGCTGTACTCTTTCCGGGGGATATTCACTGAGAAAGATAGCTGAAGGAGAAAGCCCTGCCACCTTAGAATAGATTCTTGTTTTGCAATATAGGACTTCAGGGTGAGATTCTACAAAACTTCCCTGAGAGTTAAAAGGAAGACTTCAGGATTCTAAACGGCCAGTTTGCATTTAGGTGATGTGAAACATCTATCTGTGATGGCCTCATTCACCCATGCAAGTCCTCACTTGATGGTTTAGTCAATGAAAGATAAACATGACAGTATGGGTAGGCCCCTATTCTTTTTTCGTTCTTGGAACAAGAAGTGCAAATGGAATCCTTCATCTCTGAACTGAAGCCCATTTTTCAACAAAAGCATGCATAGCGATATAGGCTGTGAGGAAAGCAGCGCTCTTACGCAACTCCTTCCTGCTATGTCGCATGCACGAATTCCATCCTAACAATGTTGTTGCACGCCATCTCAATCTCTGAGTGGTGCAAGATTCCAGGAGTTCCAGGCACTTACCCAGGGTTCATTTTTTCTTTTCAGAATGAGGCACAATGGAGACTGTGGTGTCTTTGTGATATAGGATTTATTTACACATATATACAACCTGAGCCTACAAAGGCCAACAGCATAATCATCCCAAGTGGGTGTTGTTTCTCCCATAGCCACAGCCTTCGATTCAAACAGAAATCAAGCTTGTTGCTTTACTTCTAAGCCACATCACTGAAAATCTCCACTTCAAACTCTGGCTCTGTCTGTTGAGGGAGGGGGCCCCACCCATTTGTCCTCTCGCACCAAGCACCTTAATCACCTCATCACCTCACCAGAAAGCTAATTTAACTTGATTAGTTTTTAACACTTGCTGGAACCCGGGATTAGAAGGGTCTGGCATACAGCTTCACACCCAAAACTCATAACAATATATTATTATTTGCACATTGTTATTGAAATTTCTGACCCATACCCAACCTCTAGAGCAGGGATGGGGAAAACTATGGGTCTCCAGATACTTGTTGAATTCCAACTCTCATCAGCCCAGTCAACATTGTGAGTAGGATGATGAGAGTTGTAGTCTAGAGAGTCACAGGTTCCCCGCTCATCTAAATCTTCCTTCCACTTGGGGCAGAGTCCACTGGGTGTTTCTCCAGCACAAGTGCCATTGAAATGGCAGGAGCTGAGCAATTGGATTGCTCTGTGCCCTTTGCAGGGCTCTCACACACTTGCACTGGAGAAGGTCACAAGAGATTGCGCTCTTGGATACCATGCTCCACAACCCACAACTGGAAATGATGCTAATTATTATTACTATTGCAGTTTTGACATCTGGAAAATATTGTAGCCATCAGCAAACGAAAGAGAAATTCATTCTGCAACAAGATACGGACACAGCGGGATATCTAGTGAACAACTCATTAAGTAGCTCGGCTCCAGGATACCACTAGCATCAGGCCGCTCTTCCAGATCATCATCAAGTGCAGAACTCCAAAATGTGGAACCCAGATGCGAAAATAACAAGGACCACATCAAAGTTCCCCTAAGGGTACAAGCTGCAGATTTAGGAAAGCAGGAGGAAGTGCGTGGTAGAGAAATAGGTGAAGGCTAAAGTTGCCATCTTTTGCGGAAAGATTTGAAAGAAAGGGCTTGAGGGATAGCTGCTTTAGGCAAGTGTCCAAGTATGCTTAATTTAATGTATACGCCATCCTCTCTACCCAAGTGAAGCTGAAATGAACTTACAAGTATTAGGGAATAGGGATGTAAGGAGACATCGTTTTCTGCCCTGTGTTTGTCCCACATAGCACTGTTCCTGTTTCACTGCAGTTTGCTTTCTGGAAAGAAAAAAAAAGCTATTTGTCTTGCTGTCCGCTGTGGTGAAATTATGTGCCTTACATCATTAATTATGTAAATTACATCATCATTACATTATTCCACCCCATTCATTTCAAAGCAGAGGAAACACAATGCAAATTGGGGCAGGGGGGTGTAGTGTCATGTGTAGCCAGTGTGGTGTAATGGTTAGAGTGTTGGACTATGACCTCAGAGAGCAGGGTTCAAATCCTCACTGGGTCATGAACCTCCCTAGCTGACCCTGGGCCAGTCACTGTCTCTCAGCCTAACCTACCTCACACAGTGGTTGTGAGGATACGCTACTTGGAGAAAAAGGTGCTATATACAGGTAATACATAAATAAATAAGGCAATCAACTTTAATAACCCCCATTGTAGAATTATTGTGTCTTTCTAGCATGTATTTAACCAAACATCACCTTTTAGATGTTTAAATCAGTGTAAGGCAGAGTCAATGAATACCGCATATGGACTAGAATCTTCAGCGATGTCTAATGGATGGAGAGGGGAGAGTATGGACAGGTGACCCATTTGGATGATATTTCCATCTGTGAAGTGATGGATGGGTGCAGCACCACCTGGCACACAGCTCACAGGATGATGACACTTTGCTGCTAACATCTAAAATGAGGACCGATGAAGTGATGGTGCAAAAGAGGTTATGTGAATCTGACCACTCTGGGGGACCAGAGTGCTGTGATCGCCCGGCTAAACCAGGCATCTGTAGGCGTTCCAGCAGGCAACTGACGTGCTCAGCTAGGCATGCATCTGGAGCCAGGAGGGGCAAACGGTGAAAATGTAAAGCGCTGGGGAGCTCAGCAGATACTCAGCACTTCTCTAGAGCAGCTCTTCTGAGAGCTGAAGTAGATGGGAGATAAGCTCCCTTGCCGGAGGCCACCATCGTAACACACAATAGGAAGAGTTTACAATGAATAAAACATTGCCAGGACAGCTGTTCTGCCGACGTTTTTATACAGGGAAAAGCAAAGAATCTTGGGTGACCTTAGAAAGACAGGTTCTTACTTGTGGCAGAATGACCTAGGTCAGGACTTCTCAAGCAGAGGGCCACCCCCCCACAAGGTGCAGTTGTTACATAGCTGTGCATCCAAGGAGACCCTGGCTGAGAAGAAAACTGACCTAGGGGTACCCTAAGTCCACCCTGAACAGGCCAGGTGTTCACCTGGTTAGTGATACTAATAGTTTCCCACACAAAATCTTGGAAAACAGTGTCCTCGGTCTGAAACTCTGGAGACCTGCTGCCCTTCAAGTGTAGGCAATACTGAGCTTAATGAACTAAAGGTCGGTTTCAGTATAAGGCAGCTTCCTGTGTTTTAAAACAGTGTTTCCCGAACTTGGGTCTCCAGGTGTGATTGGACTACAACTCCCACCATCCCTGACCACTGGTCCTGCTAGCTAGGGATGATGGTAGTTGTGGTCCAAAAACAGCTGAAGACCCAAGTTTGGGAAACACATGAAGCCTTTTAGAAAAGGCCTTTCGAGAAAGAATATAATGTTGGGGCCAAGCAAGCTTCCATGAGGAGAACGTTCCACAGGCAGGGAGCTGCCATTGACAAGGCCTGTTCTTTCTCTGACACCCTCTGGACTACTGCTGCATGGGGAGTGCAAAGAAGGGCCTCAGGCGGTGAGTTGAACAGTTTAGGTGGGGGTCATATGGGGGGAAAGGCACTTAAGTGACACTTAACAGGATGGAGAAGCTTGTTTATGTCCCTCTTGTGCCTTCCACCCATTAGATATCCTTTAATCCAGTTCCTTTTGCCCTGTCTTTAGATGTTGTCTTGGTGTTTACTTTGTTGGCATGCTCCTTATTCATTACTCACCAGGAGGCAGTGATTTTATTTTTTTGATTTTATTTTATTTTTAATCCTAGTGACTTCCAACCTCTCTGTTGTGGGCACTATACAATTTACTGGAAGAATCTTCCTCTCGTCCTTTCATCTCATAGGAAGAAACCCGCAGCAGCTGCAGATGTCATGTCTGTGAGAGATAAGGCAGTGCTCGGAGGCCATCGCTTGTTGGAACATTGTGCAAGGGGGTGTATTGTAAATGCATTACAAAACGAAGCAGTGTAGAAACGCAGGGTTGGATTAAGGGGCAAGAGAGCCTTATACTTATCCTCTGGCCATGCACATTTCTGACGCATGAGACATATGCCTCTGTTAACAAACACACCCCGAAAGACACAGAGAGAAGCAACAAAGTTGGGGGGGTTTTGTGGGGGTAGTTATGATGGCACTGCTCTCAGCCTACGAGGCATGCCTTGCATTCTCCTGCTCAGCTGTGCTTCATAGTTGTTGTGGAGGTTTGTTTTTTTTATAAATATTTATTAAGATTTTACAGATTATAACAAACATAACAATACACACACGCACAAACAAAAATAACATAAAAAAGAACAAGTATAATTTCAATACCTTATTTTCTTAAAACTTATTTCACCGACCTCCTCATACCTCCCCTTTCTGCGTTCCCTTTTCAAAAATTTAGCTCAGCAAATCCTCACCCTTGATTTTATCTAATTATCATCCTTACTTTCCTTTCACTTAATCTTTACAGCTGTACTCCATTTAGTTTTAAAAACAACATTATTCTAAGATTCATGAATTTTACAGTGTTTCTTAAGGTAGTTCTTAAATTTATTCCAATCTTCTTCCGCTGTCTCTTTTCCCCGGTCTCGGATTCTGCCAGTCATTTCTGCTAGTCCCATAAAGTCTATCACCTTCATCTGCCATTCTTCCAAGGTGGGTAGATCCTGTGTCTTCCAATACTTGTGGAGGTTTTTTCTCCACCACCACTGGTGAAAGACAGGGGTAGAAGGAAGGCAACTGCAGTGGTTTGGTGGCTCAGGAATGGGGAGGAGAAGGGAAATACACCACCAGGACTCTTCTTTCCAAAGCAGCAGCAACAATGTAATTTGCCAGAGCACCGAGGTAATGGATTGGCCCTCCTTGCTCCGCCAGACGAATAAGGTGATAACAAGGCTTTCGAGTTTTAGCACTGCCTATGACAGAATAGCCTAGAAAGAGTCTGAGAATGGGGAAAATGATCCAGCAGGGGCTGGGTATTTGGACAGGGTTTCGGTTTTATGCCAGCAGTTTAAGTGGTAACACTTCTTTGCAAGATTCTCTGCTGTTCTAATTTATAGCTAAGGGCGCTTTCCTCCTCTCCGCAATCAGGGAGATTTAAAATGAAGACCATTCCCAGCAACCTGACGGTCGACATCCCAGAAAAAGTTGAGGTTCGTTTGAAGGGACGGACAGTTATTGTCAAGGGCCCCAGAGGAACCCTGTGAAGGGATTTCAATCATATCAGTGTAGAACTTTCTCTCTTGGGAAAGAAACGCAAGAAGCTGCATGTTGACAAATGGTGGGGTAACAGAAAGGAGCTGGCAAAAGTCCGCACAATTTGCAGTCACATGCAAAATATGATCAAGGGTGTCACATTGGGCTTTCATTACAAGATGAGGTCAGTGTATGCTCACTTCCCCATCAATGTGGTTATCCAGGAGAATGGCTCACTTGTGGAAATCCGTAACTTTCTTGGGGAGAAGTATATCCGTCGGGTGCGCATGAGGCCAGGGGTCAACTGTGTAGTGTCGCAAGTCCAGAAGGATGAGCTGATCCTTGAAGGAAATGACATTGAATTGGTATCTAACTCTGCTGACTTGATTCAGCAGGCCACCACAGTCAAGAATAAAGATATCAGGAAATTTTTGGATGGTATCAACGTCTCTGAGAAGGGAACAGTACAACTGGCAGATGAATAAAACTCTATAAATAGATCCTAAATTGACACCCTGGGCACAAAGCAGCACAGCATGCAGCAAGCCTTCAATTCACATCAGGAGTTGGCTGTATGAACCAAACAGTTTGACATTGTTTGGATAAAAATTAAAGCAATATATTTCAATAATAATAATAATAATTTATAGCTAAGGGCTGCTTTTCGGCTGACTGGAGACCATTTGAAAAGCTTGGTGTGTTTAACAACAATCAGAAGTTACTCCACTCACTTTAGTGGAGCTTACTCCCAGGTAGCCGTGCACAGGTTTGCAACTACACAACTCAGCAGATCAGGGGTGTGAACTCAGGTCTCCCTAGCCAGAGGAGAGAATTAAGGCCAGAGAGAGCTGCCCCTTTAAGGGTCTGAAACTTTCTCAATCGTGGTGCCTGGAGGAGGTAGTCTGGAGACAGAGGCATAAAGGCCTCAGTCTGGTACCAATCTTTGTTGGAGCAAGAGGCTCACCTGTAGTTGTCCATGGTCCAGGAGTCTTGCCATTTTCCCTGTGGGTTCTGGCATCAGCTCAGAACACAACAGGGCTTCTCCCAAGGCTGTCCTCATGCGCTGTCCTCTGCGCCTTCTCCAAGTGTTTTTTGTGAGATTGGAATGTGTCCTTGAAATATGGTAATGTAAACCATGAAGGTCTACCAGGCTTGCATGTTGAGCACACTGCTTTATGGAAGTGAGTCATGGGCAACTTACACCTGCCTCAATGCCTCCTGCATGTGCTGTACCAGGAAGATTTTGGGCGTCACATGGCAGGGCAGAGACGTGCTCTCCACATTCCCAGCATGTGCACATTCCTGTCTCAGCAACGTCTTCTCTGGCTTGGTCATGTCCACAGAAGGAAAGATGGCAGGATCCCCAATGATATGCTCCACGGGGAGCTGGCTTCAGGCACCAGGCCCATTGGCAGACCAACCCTGTGCTACAAAGATGTCTGCAAATGAGACATGAAGGCTGTCAATATCAACGCTGCTGTATGAGAATCCTTTGCAGGCAACCACAGTGCCTGGAGACAGTCAGGTTGTGCATCCACAGCAGTGACCAGAGCAAAGAAATGCCATGGTGCATCTGCAGCAACACAACCAGACCAGCCTTCATCTGCCCCAGCTGCAACAAAACATGTCTCTCCCATAATGCTTTCTACAGCCACAGCAGGCGCTGTAACTCCCCAAGAGTGTGACTTCACCCCCGAAGGTGCACTTCTCCATTGTCTCCCGAGGCAGATGGATGCCAACAATGTAGCCTATTGTACAAAGGTAAGAGCCACATTAGGATACAACATTAGGATACAACAATGTATCCACATGTAGCCACATTACAATGTAGCCACATTAGGATACAACAATGTATCCTATTGTACAAAGGTAAGAGCCACATAAGGGACGCGGGTGGTGCTGTGGGTTAAACCACAGAGCCTAGTACTTGCCGATCAGGTCGGCAGTTCGAATCCCCACGACGGCGTGAGCTCCCGTTGCTCAGTCCCTGCTCCTGCCAACCTAGCAGTTCGAAAGCATGTCAAAGTGCAAGTAGATAAATAGGTGCCGCTCCGGCAGGAAGGTAAACGGCGTTTACGTACGCTGCTCTGGTTCGCCAGAAGCGGCTTAGTCATGCTGGCCACATGACCTGGAAGCTGTACGCCAGCTCCCTCGGCCAATAAAGCGGGATGAGCGCCACAACCCCAGACTCGGCCATGACTGGACCTAACGGTCAGGGGTCCCTTTACCTTTACCTTTACATCTCTTGCCTTGCCCAGTTTTGGCTCAGTCCCCACCCATGCAACCCCTGGACCATATCAGAGTGCCATAAGTCTCCAGATTCAGTGACTGACACTCCATTTCCAGAGTTGGTCCTTACCAGCACCATGTAAAATGTTTTTGCATGATTACAGTGGATTTGTCAGTGCCACTGCTAGAGCACACGATAGTGTCTTGGATGTTTCTTCTGCAGCTAGCAATTTTGGAAATGACAGTAATTCATCTATCTCAGTGGCATTGTGGTTGACAGAAGTAAAGTAGTTCATTTGGTTGTTCAGCAATGCCTATATATAGCTCTGCGGCTCTTGAAATTACACTCTCATCACTATATTCTGATGCCATTCCCCCCCTTTTTTAACATGAAGATGCTCAAGTAACTGGATTAAGAAGATTGAAAGATAAGTTTCAGAGGAAATTGCAGGAATGTAACCTGGTATTTATTCATGGACGGGAGAGAAGCCTTGCTATTTCAGAGGCTAACAAGACAAGACATTGGGAAATGGCTCTCTGAACTCTTTTAATCTCTTTTAAAGGCAGCCACAAGTATGTTTGCTTTAACAGAGTAAACGGCAGTAGGAGGGAGCAATTTGGATCAGGAAAATGGCAGATGGGTGGATTTAACCACTTCCCTCAGCACTGGGGTTCTGGTCCAGTTCAGGGCTTCCCCACCATTGCTTTCCAAATAAATGAGATGAGGGGGGAGATCTGATCAGAGTTGAAAGGTTTGCAGATTCTTATACAGTACTTAGTGTGTATGTGGGGGTTTTATGTCAGCATCATTTGGGTAGGTTCTTTTTCTGTTTGTTTATTATATTTCCTTGGTAGTGAGGGAGGTTGGTTGTGGGGCCCAGGGCATAGTTGGTTGTGTTTAGTTGGCTGAAGTGAGATTTGTTTGGGGGGGGGGAATTGTTGGGTCAAGTAAGCCATATTGACTCATATGCTGTCAGTGGGTTCTTGTTGTCTTGTTGGGCTGTGTATGTGATAAAGGGGAGCCATACTGGGGTGAAGGTGTCCTCTTCTCTTTGTCGCCATGTCTGTTTCAGTCTCTTGGTTAGCTTTTCTAGTAAGGCTGTTTCCTATACTATTCGATACCATTGGTCCATGCTTACTCCTGACAGCAGCTTCTGGCTGCTGAGAGTAGGTGGGTTATAAGCTCTTTATAATGTGAGTGGGCATTATGATCTTGTGAAATGTTCAATAGGGCCAGTTCTGGGGTGAGTTCTCATACCTGTTTAATTATTTTGCATATGTCTTGTAGGACTGCTGTCCAGAACGGTTGGATTTTGGAGCATTCCAACCACATGTGGAGGTATGTGCCTGTGGAGGTATCGCCTCTCCAACGTTTACCACTTCCCTCCCTCCCTCTTTTTTCTTCTCCCCTAGCCTTATTCTATATACAACACTAATGTCTCACATCAGATGTAACTGATATATGGAAAAGACTTTACAACCTGAGAAAAGAGACAATGCATGTATTTTTGTAAACAAAGAGAATCTTTAATAAAAAAATATTATTTAAAAAAATAGTTTGCGGGTTCCATCACAGTGTTTATGGTAGATCCATTACAAGAGACTAACTCGTTGCCTAGAACAGTGGTTCTCAGACTTCACACAAACACTTAAATATTGCTGAGGGTCTTGGCAGACCATTTAATGATTTTGTCTGACAGCTGTAGCAATTGCAATGTGCTGTGTTAGACGCTATATGATTTTATTTTTATTTTTACAAACATGGCATGGACCATCTGAATGAAGCTTGCAGATCACTAAGGTCTGTAGACCATGGGCTGGATGGAGTCAACTAACAAGTCCTGCTAATGGAAGCCTGTGCAAGGACTTCGAGCACAATGGGTCTTTCCTCCCCCCTCCCCCATGCTTACCCTCAAATTGGCACGGGGGGGGGGGTCAGGAGAACCCCCAGAACAGCATGCAGCAGGCAGAAGGAAGAGATGGTTCAACCAGGCAAGGAGAAACGTCTGCACTGATGGAGTGATCTGCTTAGTGCTGCTTTGAATTCCTCACTACAGTTTTGTTACGCTTGGCTAGGACAACCTCAGATGCCAGATGTTCATCCATGCCAGATCTTGTCTTGGATGTGGAAGACCCCTGGGAACTGGCTAAAGGAGCTCATCTTCACCAGTGAAATAAGACTTCTACAAGATTCTACAGTCCATTAGAGGCCAGCTAGCTGGCTATAGGACTACAGCTATAATTTGCTAAAGCCTTTACCATTATGTTTTCCCCTCACAGCTTCGCCGCTAGGTTCAATACAATTTCTCCTGCTTCCCAGAAATTGTGATTGAGAGGGCAGGAGAACATTTGTCAAGAGCATGAGTCACTGGAAAGATGTGGAGCTTCATCCAAGGTGACAGACCTTCTCCATGACACATTAGCTTCCCACAGGAAGGGAGTCTAACTTGGTGGAACCTTCCACAAGCCAGTGTGTTGTAGTGGATCACAACGAACTGAATTCAAGGCAGAGTATGAATGTGGTCACTGAAAGATCCAAATAATTGCTCACCAAATCTTCATTCTCAAGTGGCATAGTCTACTGTTCCAAATCCCCTCATCTGAACATTCAACTTTTCTCCTCTTTTCCGAAGTTTCGTGTTAGAAATGTTCTGTGTAAACATGCACTAACATGAGACATGTTTCTGTCCCTTTTTCTTTACAAAATTGGAAGATACATATGTGTGAGTACACAAATGTGTTTTCCTAGAAAGTTGGTAGGGCTTGAAGTTTCCTAACCAGCACTTGTATCCATGTTCCTTCAGATTTTCATCCAACCTGTGCTTTGAGTCATAATTGCATTTATGTGTAGTTCCATGCTTTTGCACATCTACCTTTGAAAGTTGTAACTCCATGTGTTACAGTCCCCAGCTAAATTTGACATGCTTTGAATTTGTGGTCTAGTGGTGTTAACAGGAAATTCCATGCATTTTGGCAGACTCCATTCACTCTGACTCCTAGCTTCCCAAGAGGCTACTATTGGTGGTTTAGTGGGTTTCCTGCCCCCCAAAGAAAGCTGAAGGTTTCATTTTCCAACTTTTTGGCTAAGTGGTCAAACCACTACATTTTCAGAAAACAGCATGACATATTATAACCACACCAGTGCTTCAGGGTTGCCGCAGTGTCCGAAGAGGTGGCTTATTATTTATTTAATTGTGGTGGGAGAAGATGTACCAAAGCAATGAATAAGTTGATATGAACAGACTATGATTGGAAGTTGACTTTAATTTGGAAATGCACCATAAAAGCTGGGTTCATGCACAAATTCTCTGTCATCTTCCATGTTATTTCTTCTGATGAGTCAATGTCAGGGGTAACAAATGTGGTTGTTGGCGCACTCGAGAGACAATGGAGTGCACCTTCAGGGGTGAAGTCAAATTGCATCGTTTTTGCTGAGTTAGCAGCACTGAAGTGACGTCTCCGGGATGCAAGTCTGGGCACTGAATCCTGGGCTGCCCAGAACAACAAGACCCCTCTCAGCCTCACTGATGTGGTCCAAAGGAAAGCAGAGCAATACATTTGGCACCAGCTTGACTACAGAAGGAGGTGTACAAGGACTTAGGGACTCCAATCCAAATTTGTGTAGGGTTTACTCATTAGCCTTTTCCTCTCCCAAATGTGTCCCACAAGCAGGGCTTTTCTTCAGCCGGAACTCTCCAGAAAGCAGTTCCAGCACCTCTCAGACGGGCACCATTGCCATTATAAGAGAACAAGGGAGGAGTTCATGGTGAGTTCCAGCACCTCTTTTGCTAGAAAAACAGCACTGCCCACAAGGCAGCAGAAGTTTGTGATCAGTTTTCCTTCTCCTAGATGGGCTACCTTCCCAGGTTGACAAGTCCCATCTGCCCCTCACTTTCCTGAAGACGCTGAATAAATGATTTTTCGGCTTTCGCCAAAAGCAGTAATAATAATAATAATAATAATAATAATAATAATAATAATAATGATAATAATAAATTTTATTTATATCCCGCCCTCCTCAGCCAAAGCCGGGCTCAGAGCAGCTAACAACAGTAAAATGATAAAACATTCTAAAATCATTTCATTATAAAATTAATTCCAATCAAATTAATGGCAACCATTGGGCTAGAGTTCTGTGAAGATTGCCAAAGGAGGGAGTCAGGCTGTGCCCTGGCCAAAGGCCTGGTGGAACAGCTCTGTCTTGCAGGCCCTGCGGAAAGATGTCAAGACCCACAGGGCCCTAGTCTCTTGTGACAGAGCGTTCCACCAGATCGGAGCCACAGCCAAAAAAGCCCTGGCTCTGGTATAGCAGAAAAGCCAGACACACTTCTGAGGTGAGGGTGTTCCGCAACTTTGAAGTTGCCACAGTGAATGGCCTCTCCTGGGTCACGACCCCTGAACTTCTGAGGCAGGTGGGACTACCAAGAGCAAATGTTCGGTGCACACCACATTACAAACCAGTGGTGGGAGTGTACTGGGTGCAGGATGAATAGGAGTGTGTATGCAGCCTGTGTGGGCACCATTTGTTGTTCTACCCCAGGAAGCAGATCCATTTGGGCTAGCCCTCATGGCTCCCTGAAGAACCAACACCTGCTTCCTCAAGCCTTCAGCTCAGACATTATCCACGTCTTCCCTAACCATATTTCTGGAGTGTTCTTCAGATTCTTGGCAGTGCTGCCTCTAACACATTCTGTTATTTTCTGACTTCTTGGCCAGGGATGCTCATTCTTTAATTCCTGCTGTTTGGATTCATGCTATTGGTTTGAGGCAACCCTTGGCCGAGTCCAAGATGTGCAGGACAAGATGGCTGCCACCGTATGCCTACCCTTGGCTTGTATTTGTGAGCCTTTTAAAGAAGAAAAGAAAAATGCCTCTGTTGCCCTACAGTTGTAGTGCTCTGAACAAGAACCATTGTCTGCAGGGGACCTTGGTTTCCTGCTAAGCACAAAATATGTCAATAATCATTCTTAAAAAAAATTAAAAAAAATGGAGGTAAACAGTGCTACAGTTACATGATCCACTGAAATTCATAACAGACAAATTGAACCCATCCCGCACAGCATGCAGCACAAACTACAAAAATAAACGCTTGATAGCTAAAACTCATGCGTTGAAGTCCAAGGGAATCCAATCTCTCTTCCACCACCCTCTTCTCCGCTCCCTTCCCAAAATAAAGATATAAATCTCAGAAAATAAGAGTTTCCAATGGCAGTGCTGACAGAAAGTTAACTACAGCTTCTTAAACCCAGATGCCCTTAACAGTATTTATCGTTGCACATTCTGCGTATGGTACGTGCTTGTTTTTACCTTGCCCTTGTTACAGCCGACTTCTCAGTAGTAATGTGAAACCAAAATAATGGATGGGTTAACCAAAGAAAGGAGGGGGGAACCTGGAACATTCTGTCATCTGCAATGTTACGTTTTGTCTTCACTTTTCTTTGTCATGAAAAACTTACTCTGCAAAAACTAACCGGGAGGGTCGGGGGGAAGTGACTCATATAAATATGAGTCCCAAATCTTTCAGGAGTGTGGGGAATAGGTGTTACTTGTTTATTAAAAATACCTTGGGCCAGTCAGCATCTCTCAACCTAACCTGCCTCACAAGAATGTTGTGAGGATGAAATGGGGAGGGGGGAGGAGCTTCAGGTACAACACCTTGAGGGAATGTGAGATAGAAACATAATATATAAATGGAAAAAATCCACATAACTTTCTCTGGAGCAATGTAGTTCAAGTCGGTGGGGCAACTTCAGAGAAAGGAGAAATGAACTACAGTGTCAGCCACTCATATAAAAAATTTCTGTTGAGTTGTGTGTGTGTTGTACTGGTTTTATTGTTGGTGTTGATACTGCACACATCTAATAACTGGAGCTGCCTTAACATAATTGCAATAAATTTACTAGCAATTTAATTCCCCCTCCAATGAATGCATTTATTATTTACTTGGAACAAGCACACGCCATTGACAGCCATGGAACCTGCCCCCCACCCCCAACCCAAGCGAATGTGTTTAGGATTAGGGGTAACAGTTAAATAAGATTCCCAAATAGCGGAGGGGGAAAGTGGTTTCGCTTGCAAGAGAACTGGGAGACAACATAGCTGAACTTTGACCCTTTGTAACTCATTCCAGACTCGGCATCTTTCCACTTTCACATAGTTTATGTGAAGTCATCCAAGGAACTTGACACATCAGTAGCACATTGCATAGGGATAAATCCACCAACTTTGAATAGTTTCCCTCTATTAGCCGGGCCAAAGTTCATATCAGAGCCAGATACATTAACGGCTGGGTTAAGGATGTTGCAGTAAAGAAATCTGACCAAAATACCCCTTCGCCGTCAGCACTGGGCTGAGAATATATTTGCTCCCTACCCTGCGCTGGGCTCCTTTCAAATACTTTGCTCACGCTTCATCGCTCATCCAGTTACTCCCCCTTAACAGGACTCCTTGTCTGTGAGATCTTTATGGCAGGTAGAAGCTCAATAGGTGCAGCTTTCCCTATCTTTGGTGGGTGAAACTGCACCTGTTGAATTTCTTCCTCTCTCGTGCACCTATTCTATCCCCAAAGTGACCTCTGCTGTGCAAAAGTGCTTGGGGAGAGAAGTAAATGTTTGGCACGATTATGAAGGTTCATCACCACTTAAGTTATCCAATTGCTTTCTTCTCAAAATTGAATCCACGCAATTGGGGGAGTCCCATATTTTAACACACAGAGCTGTCTCAGCCTCTAATTCCAACCACCCTGGCAGCATGAATACTGAAAGAGACTGAGAAATAAGATGGTAAGGAGCTTCAAGAAAAGTCACCAAAGGCGACTGTCTTTCTCCCACCTGATCATCTGAAATGTGCAGTAGTACAGGAGCATAATATGATCCCTGTTGACACCACAGCACTGGAGACACAAGCAGGATCTGCAACAAAGTGTTGCAGTGTGAAGTGCTGCTGTTCAGGATCCCAGGCACTCTTTTCCATGGCTCCTCAGCTCAATCAATTCTCCATTCCCTCCCCTTCATCACTCAGCCAGAGCTCTATGACCACTCAATGTGCTCAGATTTCACTGGACTGTTTTGAGAGTTTCCATTCCTTTTGGATGTCACATATTATATGTGAGTGCACGTGTGTGAAAGAGATAAGAGAGAACCTTGCGGTTCCCCTGAGTCTGCTGGTATATTGTCTCTTGAGGGGGGCATGTAGTGCTGCTTTGGCTACAGAAGAAATGGCACTCACATCCTGAATATGGGAAACAGTAGGAAATGTACCTTCTTGGAGTTAGTGGGGTACCTCAGTATGTTCTGTGCAAGGTTCCAGTTCAGTTTCTGGAATAACGGGCACACATTTGTCTAACAATTAGGGGAACATAGAGAGGCATGTCTCTAGTGAATATTTCTGCTGCAAACAAGTGTTTTCAAACTTTATGGCTTGTATCTAACACAGTGCTGCGTAACCGTATCATCAGTGCAAGAAGTTCCACTTGCACAACAGCCTTTGCTTCCTCTCCTCCTCGCTGCTCTTCCCAGATCTGCTCCAGAGGGTTGGAGGAACCCCCAAATCAGATTTAGAGGGAGTCCCATTGTGCAAGCAAAAATCCTTGCGCCGAGACTGTTCTTAGCACTACACTGGGTACAAGCCTATTTATTTATTTTTACTTATTGTTCCGTTTCTATCCCGCCCTTCCTCAGGGTAGTGCACGTAGAATCATAGAATTGTAGATCTAGTCCAACCCCCTGCAATGCAGGGATCTCAACACAGTCTCCTGTCCAATTTGAAACCATACTAGACCCTGCTTAGCTTTGCAAATGTGATAGCAGTTTTATTGCTGCACCACTAGGAGTACATGGTTCTCATTATGTACTCCCCACACCCCTGTGAGGTAGGTTAGGCTAAGAGGTGGTTATTGGTCCAAAGTGAGGCTTACGACTGCAGGAAGTTTTGAACCCTGGTTTCCCAGGACCTGGCCTGACACTCTAACCGCTACTCTATATGTTGCCTCAGGAGGAAGAACTCTCCATGGAGTGGTGTCAAGGCGTCAGGAGAGAATCTTAATGCTGGCAGCATCTTTGGAAATATAGCCACTTAAATTGGGCAGTGGGGGAAAGGAGAGAGATTCAACTTCTTGGCTGATGTTTCCGTAGCAATTCTCTCCCCCTGCCTTTCTTGTGCCTCTGCAATTTTACTGGAATGACTAAATCTCTCAACTATGTCAGCAGTAAACAGAATTAATTTACCTCCTAATTCTTTGAAACAGCTGCCGACAGCTGTGCTAGAATCAACTGGGCATCTTTGCAAGGCTGCCAGCAATGGATTTACGTTTTTTCCTTGGGGCTCTTACCCCCCACCCCACCCCCACATTTCTGCATTAAGAGCTATGTGGTTGCTGTGACTGTTGACAAGTAACCATGGCACATAATCTAAGCAGTTAGGAATAAAAGGAAATAGGAGGTAGGAATGAATCAAAGCAAGGGGGGCAGGCAGTGATCGAGTTCCCCAATATTAGGTGATCTTGAGATCTAGTAGACTGACAGGCCTTGTGACTAAGGGGGAAAGAAGGAATGTAACTGCATAGGATAAAAAGGTAAAGGGACCCCTGACCATTAGGTCCAGTCGTGACCGACTCTGGGGTTGCGGTGCTCATCTCGCGCTGTTGGCTGAGGGAGCCAGCGTACAGCTTCCAGGTCATGTGGCCAGCATGACTAAGCCGCTTCTGGTGAACCAGAGCAGCGCACGGAAACGCCATTTACCTTCCCGCTGGAGTGGTACCTATTTATCTACTTGCACTTTGACGTGCTTTCGAACTGCTAGGTTGGCAGGAGCAGGGACCGAGCAATGGGAGCTCACCCTGTCACGGGGATTCGAACCGCCAACCTTCTGATCAGCAAGTCCTAGGCTCTGTGGTTTAACCCACAGCACCACCCGCGTCCCCTAGGTACCACTGTGTTATGTTTCGAGTTGACGATTGACATGCCCAGCAACTAGAGTGAAGTGGAGGCAGTGGAGGCTGATAGTGATGGAGTTTGGGGAACTTTAAAGCACATGATTCCCCCTCACACACACACAGAATCCTGGGTACTGCAGTTCAGCCTTCACATAGCTAGAATTCCCAGCACCCATTAAAAAACTACAGTTCCCAGGATTCTTATGGTGTGTAACCAGGGACAGTAAGCAGAGACCATGGGTTGGCAAGCCTGAATAAATAAAGGTTTACTTCTAGCAGTGTTAGCAAGGATGCCTTGACATATTTATAAGTTCATCATTTCTGCACTGCTAACACGGCCAACGAAATTACCATGGCAGACACGTTAAATCAATTGCCTATCTCTCGAAAGGACAGATCTTGTGACTCATCTTCATGTGCGCAGGATGGACTATAAGTACACAGATGAAATCCTGAGTGTACCTTAGTGGTACTTTACTCAAGTTCTGAATAAGGTCTGGGGTGCAACCACAGGTAGGGCGGAGAGCAGAGGAAAAAAGAGAAATGATCACATCAACACACAACACTAGGCATTCTTCTTTAAAACATGTAAAACAGCAATGATTTATTTGATTAAATTGTACAAACAACCTTCTAAAAACAACTGCTCTAAGGGGGGGGGAGGACCCAAAATGTATAGTTTTCTTTTTGCGCCAACAGTTGTTAATAAATATCTTTAAATAAGGAAACAAAATGTGCTCAAAGGAGAGATGAAGATATATATTTTTTTCCTGAACGTGATTGGAGGGGAGAGAAAAATCCAGAAGCTGAAATAAATAATTTTTGTTCTTGCTTTCGTGAAAACTATTTACACAAACATGTACAAACAATGCGGAGTTTACACAGAGATGGGCAGAAAGCCTGCCATTTATTACCCCAGGAAAAACAATATCCCCATAAAACATATCTTAAAAAGAAGAGACTGGAGGGTATACAGTGAAACGGTTTATGCCACCTATAGAACAGCAACCAACAGGGCAACAAGGCACTGGAGCTCACCCATATAATATACGCGTACACACTCAGAAGGTGTTTCTTATGTATCGTTAGCCTTAAAAGAAGCATCTGAGTTCCCTGAACAAGGCTTATCAAACCCCTAGAAGTAGATAATTAGGTGGCTGAACTTTTCTATAATAACGCACCAGAGGTCTAGGCACTTCCCCATCCTGCCTTCTCTGGCATGGGCTGTTGCAAAGCTAAGTGAGGGAGAAGATAGGTCTTGCGGAGGCCCCTGATAGTCCACAACAAACAGATAAGCCAGACATCGCTGCAGGGCCTTGTGTGTGAAATATTTGTTGGCCCAGACCAATTTTATGTGGTTATACACCAGCATCTGATTATATACCTTCTGATCAGAGATAAAACACTGCGAGAAAAAGTTTTAATATACAGTGGTACCTCACAAGACGAATGCCTCGGAAGACGAAAAACTCGCAAGACGAAAGAGTTTTTCATTTTTTGAGTTGCTTCGCAAGACGAATTTCCCTATGGGCTTGCTTCACAAGACGAAAACGTCTTGCAAGTTTGTTTCCTTTTTCTTAAAACTGCTTGAAGAGGCGCAGTTGCGACTTGACCGTGCTTCGCAAGACGAAAAATTCGCAAGACGAAAAAACTCGCAGAACGAATTAATTTCGTCTTGCAAGGCACCACTGTACTCTGATCCCAATGCTGTCCATCAAGATAAAGGAGCTATATATGTATATTCCAGGATTGCCTAATTCGGAAAATTTATCACTAGTTTGGAGTTTCCAGCATCTAATATTTGACAATAAATAAGCTTGGGGAATATAGTTCTGGATTTGGAATACCAAATCCTCCTTGTTTAACTTGTAATTGCATTTTTAATAATGGCAGCCTCGGGAGTCGAAGAACCCCATAGGCATTTTCTTAATAAAGAAATTTGTTTTTTGAAAATATTTTGGGGGGGAATGTGGACTGGAATTCCTGATCAGAAAGTGAAGGTAAAGACATGCTGAGGTCACTGTATAACCACTGCATATGATGGTATGATCACTTAAAGGGTTTCTGGGTGTGGGTGGGCGCCCCTCTTGCAATACACGCACCCTATCTGGGGTCGACTCCTCCTCCCCACAGAGACCAACCCCCCATCCCCATGCTGCCAGAGGAAGAAGTAGGTAGGAAAGCAGAGACGTCAATTCCTATTCTTCCTCATGTGGCTGCGCTCCAGCAACAAGTATTCTACCTTTCCTCTGACTCTGTGAAGGAGAACAAGGAAGTGTCCTCTCTCAGAGGAGGTCCTGACCAACCAAGGCCCACATCAGCACCAGCTGGCCCAGGGACGAGCTGAGGTTTCAGACGCTGCCAGAAAGCGCCTGTGGCTAGCCCAAGCAGTTAGGCTCTGTTTGGAGAACATGCGGCCTTTCACCTGGGCCCCAATTTGCCAGCTTGCTAGGGGCAGCCTTAAGAAAAAGGATGCCTCATCGCAGCACGAACCCCACTGTGATAGCAGGACCCTTCTCCCCTCATTGGAGGTTTGCAAAACCCCAAGCGCTGAATGACAACAACGGCTGTGCTGTGGATCTCAAACCTTCTCAGTCGTTCTCTCACGTGAATGCTGCACTTTTGGGTGTTTTTTCTCCCCCCCCTCCCCTTTTCCACCAAGGCCTCGTTGAAATGTACAATGAGACAGAGGACTGCTGGTTATTTATGATGCCTGATATTTCTTGCACCAAATCATGTCTGTGACTGGTGGATGTAAGGAACTTTTTAGCGAAGCTGCTCTTGCTACTTCTGGCAGCAAATACCATGGTCTGGAAGAGCACAGTTCAGATCCTGGCTTGGACATGAATCCCTCTGGCTATTTATTGGGCAAGTCACTGTGTTCTTAGGCCTAGGATTGAAGGTTAGCACCCTTGTCTCAGGCCAACCTTCCCCCCAACGTGGTGCCCTCCAGTTATTTTGGACGATGACTCCTATTAGCCCATCCAACATGATGAAGGCTAATAAGAATCATGGTCCAAAACATTTGGTGGGCAAAACAGGGGTTTTATCTATGAACTGTAAAACTTCTTTTGTTCTGCATAATTTAGTCTACATTCTAAAAGTATTTAGCATCGTAAGGCACAATAAGCTATGCAGGACAATAAAACTCCATGCCCAATTAGTATAAAAGGTATTCAGTCACATCTTTGGTAATGTGGGGTTTTGGGGAGTCCTTGGTAACACCTTGAGGTCCCACCAGCAACAGACAAAATTTGCTGTGGATACTTTGTTCAGTCCCACAAATTTCCAAGCATGCCTTCGCCAGCAAAACAGGCTTTGGGCCAACCAAGATACACAAATCCCACCTGCTCCCCACAAAATTAACCAGTCTGATTTGTTCCTAAGATCTCTGTGTTCATTCATTATATTTTTAGAAGGGACTTTGTATGTGTATGTAGGGAAAACTGGGATTTAGCTGTAGCACTTAATAGTCCTTGATAGAGGTATCCTCTGTGCTCCAAATGCTTTTTGAAAAGCCATACTCATCTTGCGGAAAATAATCCTGCAAGTTAAGTCATCCCTTCCCAATGTTCAGAGGCCTGCTTCCTTTAGTCTTCCTTCCTATTTACTAATCTTGGTATCTTTCCCCTCAAAACTTTCCCAGTGTCCCAAGCCTCTTTTTGAAAGTAGTACAAATAACGAAACACAGTGCTTCAGATACAGACATCTTAAGCTCAGGAGAAGAGCACCTCAAGTTTTGGAACAGTTCTACCAGTCGGTGCAACCTAAAATGATATTTGTCTTAACATCATACTGTTGATTTGTGTACAAGTTGGTCATCAACTGTAGTTCCTAAATCTTTCTAAAAATCCCTGACGCCTATCCAGTTTCTCAGCAAATGGGTTCTTCTGAATTTAATTCTGTCCCCCAAGTCATACTTCTGAATGTATGACCTGTCCTTTACAGTGTGGCAGACCTTCCCAATTTGATAAGGATCCTGTCCATTTCCTCATCCACATCGGTAAGATACAGAACTCTGCCCAGTGTTTATTTATTCATTTAACACAATTCATATGCCACTGGATGGTAATAAAACCTCCAAGCGGTTTACAAGAAATATTAAAAAATTATCAATAATATTTTTCCGTGGAATGCTGCTGGATACATGCTATACTACCCTCCTGCCATGCCAGATTTGGGGAGGATTAAAACCAGCACTACAGAATATTAGAATCTGAGAGAGGATGCTGCTCAGGAAAATAAAATCCTTGTGACAAGCACATCCCTTCCAGACACCAAAAGAGGTCCACTGCTTTGGAGGCCTAAGTATTCCTATCGCCTATGGAGTTGGAAGTAAATCAAATGAAAGAAAGTTTAAGGATGCGGAGAATGACAATGATTTTCTGTTCCTAGAGTAAAAACTGCTCATTTGTTGTTGTGGCTAAATGTTATGAAAAGGAACCAGTTTTGCAAATTTTATTGTTGGTTTACAGCAAATTTTTAAAATATAAAAATAGGAGTTCTGTAGTGGCTTAATTGTGCAAGGTGTCACACAATTAAGTCAACTGTACTGGAGATACATGACAGTGAATCAGATACGTGTGCAGTTTATATGGCTGTCGGTGTGTTAGGATGGGAACATGATGTACAAATAAGCCACAACTATTCTAGATTTCTATTGCTGGTTGTGCTTTTGACTGGGGAACATGATGCACAGCTGTAAATCTCTCAATCGCGCTCTCTCTCTCTCACACACACACACACCAACAATTGAGATCTGCTTTGCAAGAATTGCAGTACCGCTTTGGTGGTGAAATGTACCAAACATGTAAAATGTTATGGGAAGATAGAAACATCCATGAAAACAAAAAGTCAGGATTTACACATCCACAGTAATTTTTAACAGAATCACTGCTTCATTCAGGCAGCTTAATTCACTCATTTCAGTTCAAAAAATTCATTCCTCTAAAAGTAACTTTTACAAACCCCTCCCCGACACAACAGACATGCAATCACACACACAAGCATGTTTCCCACTACAGATGGCTTTTAGTTGTTGTTAAAAAGGTTCATTTCCCCCCTGACAAAGCACTTTTGGACAGGTTTTGCTTGCCTTACGGAAGTACGGACCTGTTTACAAAACCGATCCTCAGTCCTTGTTTTCCTTGTGCATCAGTTTGCAGAATGATGCTTATTTGGAAGCCAAAATTGTTCAAGGTGCCACTTGTGTATGCGTTTCTTTTCTTTGGCCACTTCAGAAACGGTGTTCCTAAGAACTGCGGCATGATTTCAAAGAAGGGTTTCTTTTCTTTCTAACGACACGTTATAAGACAACGGCACACACAACCTGCACATTCTGCAAGCTGCAAGCGGCTTTCCCGATTTGAATGTTCAATGGCAGCCACAGGCCCGTACCACCATGTTCCGGTATTTCTTCAGAATGACGTTGGAGCTGTCGTCAAAATAGAGGACAGAGATGGCGTTGAGCTGCGTTGGGGCACAGCAAGGCTTCGGCACTGTATCTGGGTTTATAAAGTGAACCTGTTGGGACAAAAAAGTTGCAAGACATCAAGGTAGTCACATCTTCTCTTCTACGGCCACCATCACAAAATGTTTTGATAGGTGTTAACACAAATCTTTCCTATTGACCCAAACTTGAGAACCTGGGTGTTTTAACGCAGAGATGGGGAAGATGTAGATCACCAGATATTGTTGAACTTTAATGCAACAAGGCCAATGGTCAAGATGAGGAATGCAGTCCAACAATATCTGCTTCCCATTCCTGTTGTAACAAACAGCATCACTACCACTTTCTTCCATTTTCATATCTTTCACAAGGAGAAAGACAGAAAAAGTCTGCACCACAGCCATTCCCATTCAAGTTTCAAGTGAGAGACACAGTATCATCACCTAACAATATATTTGAATTTTGCATTTGGGTTGCCTCCTGAACACCAGTGAGGAGCAGCTGAGAGGGAAAATGGCCTTTGATGTTGTACAAAGCATGCAATTATAGTTTCTTCCTCTGCAAGAAGATCTACTGCAAGAAGATCAAAGCATGGGCAGAAAAGGCTCAGCAGAGAGGTAGATGTGGTCCTTGCAAATATGCAAAAAGTGCTCATGCATTTTGCAATTACATGCATGCAATTTGAAGGCTGCAACTGCATTTTGAGCTTGAGGTTTTGAACAGTTATAGGTACGGCTTTGCAGTTAAGATATGCACTGCATTCTTCCACTGGGATTACGGAGTTCTTTTTGCCTTTTCTCACAATCAGAACATGGTGTTGGAGAGCTCTTATTAAAACAAGCAAACAAACAAAAAACTTCTTCACAGGGGGAAAGGAAAGTGAAACTTGGGTGGAGTTAAATATATGTCTCTGTGTCCATGACAAACAACTATTTATTTTAATAGTTATTTTAATAAGCTATTTCTTCTATGTGACTGCTTTATATGATTAATCTTTTAATGAGATTACAAACACACAAATACTATTATGTTCTCTCTGGCTGATTTTTACAGAGGCTTTTAAGTACTTCATATCCTCTGAAAGTTTTCTTCTGATGAGCAGCTAATAAACCTAGTTTGGGCACCTGCTACTACTAATTCTTTTTGTGTAATGGGTGCAATCCACTGAAAATGGCCTCAGCCACTTGCTGAGTAAAAGGTAAAGACAAAGGATCCCTGGATGGTTAAATCCTGTCAGAGTCGACTAAAGGGTGCAGCACTCATCTGGCTTTTCAGACCAAGGGAGCCAGCATTTGTCCACAGACGTCTTTGCTGGTCATGTGGCCAGCATGACGAAACCACTTCTGGTGCAACAGAACACCGTGATGGAAGCCACAGCGCACGGAAACACCATTTACCTTCCCGCCGCAGCGGAACCTATTTATCTACTTTTTGGCATGCTTTTGAACTGCTAGGTTGGCAGGAGCAACGGGAGCTCACTCCATTGTGGGGATTCGATCCGCTGACCTTCTGATCGGCAAGCCCAAGAGGCTCGATGAAGTACCACCACTGAGAATGGCCAGCCCAGGCTTCTCCACTTGCAACATCAAGGAGCCCAGCACACTCCTTGTGGCTCTGCCCAATCTGTAACCCTGCAGGAGTAACAGCAACACCCTGCCTTCTACATGAAGCTCTATCTCCTGACAGTTATTGGCCCTTGCCCAGGAGAAGGAAGGCAGTCGCAATGTGAACACTCTCTGCTGCTGCAGCTGCCGCCAAAGTTAAATGTTTGAACAAGGAAAGGAAAGTGCGGCGAGGTGAAGCCCTTTGTAAGCCCACTCCCCACCCTTTCTCAAAGCAGCACAAAGTTATTTGCACCTCCTTCTTCTCCCCATTTCAGGTTTTCCTCAAAGTGCCCCTACCTAAACTGAGCAAGTCTCAAAACGGGTGCAAATAATACCCAGCATAATATCTAGAGGTTATTTTACCCTGTTAAAATCCACAATGACTAACACCTCGCGTGATTCAGAAAGAAAGAAAGAAAGAAAGAAAGAAAGAAAGAAAGAAAGAAAGAAAGAAAGAAAGAAAGACATTGATCGGATTAAGTCAAGCTGTTCGAAAAGGGCATTAGGATGAGCTTACCAGTGTTTGTACAATAGCATGGTTTGTTGCATTCATGTAAGAGTTCAATGGAAAGGCACACTCTCCCTCGCAATAATACGCAGCATAACCTTCTGGAGCAATGATCCAGTCCTGGGTTACATCAGAGAAAGAGAAGATTTAGTAAAACACTCCTCATTACGTTTGACATTTGATCAAGTGTAGATGTTCACAGCACTGGCTTCAGCTGATCCATCCCGACCTCTGGCTACACCATGGAGGCATTTGCACATAATGATAAGCCATAAAAGGTAAAGGGTAAAGGAACCCCTGACCATTAGGTCCAGTCGTGACCGACTCTGGGGTTGCGGTGCTCATCTCGCTTTATTGGCCGTGGGAGCCGGCGTACAGCTTCCGGGTCATGTGGCCAGCATGACTAAGCCGCTTCTGGCAAACCAGAGCAGCACACAGAAAAGCGGTACCTATTTATCTACTTGCACTTTGATGTGCTTTCGAACTGCTAGGTTGGCAGGAGCAGGAACCGAGCATCGGGAGCTCACCCCGTCACGGGGATTCGAACCACCGACCTTCTGATCGGCAAGTCCTAGGCTCTGTGGTTTAACCCACAGTGCCACCCGCGTCCCTTCTATGATAAGCCATACTTTCTGGTTAATCATGGTTTATCAGGAACAAGCAGTGTGCTAGCCATCAGGAAAGAGCAATGCATCCTGCCTGATCGCTCCTCCCTTGGCATGAGTGGGATGAACAACAAACCAGGAAGCCTCGGCTTTGTGTTACATCTGAACTAGGTTGCATTGTTTGTTGCTCCCTAACAAGCCATAACAACCAACAATCTAAACCCATGGTTTGTGGTCGACAGGATGATTGTGTCTTGTCAGCGTGCATGAAAACACAATCCTTGATTTGGACGTAACACAAAATCAAGTCTTCTTGATTCCGCTCACAGCAGGGGAGAAGCAGAGCAGGAGGAACTGGGTAGCATGCGCCAACAAGCAGCTTGTACTTTACTACAATTCCCTATAAGAAAGTCTGGCTGACTGCTACATGCAAGTGCAGCTATTGAAGGATTTTGTGACTATTCTGCTGCACATCAGGGGTGTGGAGCCTCAGATCTAGAGGTCAAATACAGCCCTATAAGCCTTTGCATCTGACCCTTGGGAGTTCCCCTCGCACCATACCCTTGTCCCAGGCCACACCCCTCATTTGGCCCTGCTTCACATCTTATTGCCTGGCTGGTTTTTGCCTTGCTAGAATGTGTCCTTATATCCTGATAATGGTTCTGGCTTGTCTGGATGGAAGACAGAGAGGAGGATGCAAAAGCTACCCTACTGTACAAAGGCAAAATTTACATGGATTTTACACTTTCTGCATCTGGCCCTGGCCCTGGCATGTGAGCAGCCCTAGGAAGGTTGCCCAGGAGGAAATGTGGCCCTCCAGCTTATCAAGAACCATTTCTCACTGTATCTCTCGCTTTGCAGCTGGGCATTTTGGGTGGTGCAAGGGAATCAAGTTCCAGCTACCTGGTGAAGGAACCAAATGGCCACATTCTGGAAGGATGGTTCTGCCAATGGTTGTTGGAGCCAATAACTAGGTGGAGCTTCCATCTTTAGGATTAGTGAATACCCCTTGCTGATGGCAAATAGGGGAGGCAGACTTGGCTTTTCCGCTCCCTGGTGACTGCTGTTTCAATGCTACATCTGCCATCACTCTCAGTAAATCGCTAGAAATGCCCTAAAGTCTTTGAGGATGGCTTTGAAGATGAGCAGGGGGGGGGAGGAAAGTGTTTGGGGCACCCCACTAAGAGCACAAATTTGTTAACCTGCTTCTGAACACACAGGTAATCTTTTGTGAAACTGGAAAACAACTGCATTAGGGGCATGTGCCCCACTGGCCTTAAGCAACCTCTTCACATTTTGCAAGATTCTGTATGCAGGGCTGATCAAGTTGTGGCTGATTTTGGTGAGGGCATTCACTCATCATTAAACCAACAGACTTTTAGATGGAGGCAGCCAAATTAGAGTTCAACAAACTAAGCTGAGAGTATGATCCTGAGGAGTTGCAAATCTGCAGGACTGATGACCAATCAATAATATCCACCCCCTCCATCCCTCTGATTGTTATGACTTTGCAGACATACATCCTTCTTTTGCGACCAGGATCCGTTCCGGAGCCCTGCTCGCTAGCCGAAAAGGACGCAGGGCAAAGCATGAGCGGAAAAACCCGGAAGTAACCCATTCTGGTACTTCTGGGTTTGTCACAGACATTTGCCGGAATGGACACTAGACGAGGCGGACGATCACAGAGGTATTACTGTACATTAGAAGTTTGCAGCAACTGCCAGGATGGGCTTAGTCACTGCTCTTCTCTAAGGGTCAGAACTTGGAAAACTGGGTCATGGGGTTTGCATTACCAGCACGATAGCAACAGAGGACTAAAAATGCACCACAAATCTCTGATTCCAAGCACAGAAATCACATTACCTGCCAGCCAAGATCCCTGAAGCTGACATAGAGCTCATGTTTCTTGCAAGCTTGTCTCTGGTCAGTGCTGCTGTTTTCTGAGTTTGAAAAGTGTTGAATAGGAAAAGGAGAGGAAAAAATTACCATGTTAGCTGAGATTGACCAGCAGCACACTACTCGGCAATTTTAGTGAATGCACAGCCCAGTTAAGGGCACTTTCTGTCACCCTCACCAGTGACTTACATGAACATTTTAACATCAGACTTTTTTTTGAGTGGGCACATATCAAAATTTGAGTTGGGGGCAGGATCAAAATTCTGCCTCAAACTCTGTGCGAGGAAAAGCTGTTGGCAGTATTGTGAGAGGTGAATGTCATTCCACTTGATGACTTATTGTATTATAAGCTTCAACAATAGAAAACTTTGTTAATCAACATTTTAAGCAGCCTATTGTTCCCCATAAAAAATCAAGGAAGCCCCCAGTAATAAATTATTGTTACCTCTGATCCACATATGTATTTGCAAAGTCAGCTTTGCCATCTCACTCAAACCAGGGCAAAACCTCAGAAAAGTAAACGATGCTTCTGTGTTTACACAACCCTAGCTTGTATTTATTCAAGTGCTTTTGCCTATGGCTACTTGTTCATTAACTGGGCAAAAGCAAAACACTTTAGCCTCAGTCAGGCTTCTCCTCTTTGGTAGGCAGTTGTAAAATCGCACACAAGATCCGGTGCCTATTTCTCCATATAGTTTGGTGCCCGGGCTCAGAGTTGGGAACCACGGTTATGTTATGGCTTGATGGTTCTGCGGCACACAAAGCAGCAAACTTGTGGATGGCCGGAAGTGCCATCGGTGGGGTCCCACCCAACCAGTGGAACTCCTGCTCCGCCCATCTTCTACCCTGACTGCTGGCCTGTAAGGCCCCACCCGGCATTCACTCCCTGAAACAGAAATCGTTCCAGCTTTTAAACTGCATTCCCCACCAAGGTTAGCTTTATGGAAAGCACACACCTAATGCCGGCATACCTCCGAGGTTTGACACCCGAAAGGCTTCTTGGTTCTTTGGTGTCTTCGACCGGTTCTGGTTCCGCTGTTTGCCTCCTGCGGAACGGATACTGCGGAGATGCACCTCTGTGGCTTTGAAGAAAGCCACGGTGAAGGGCTGCTTGTTTTGCGGGCCGTGTCTTCCAATAAGACCAGCTAACTTGGGATTGATGCTTTGCCCTAAGGAGATGGGGGATGGACAGACCATTAGCTCTGAAGCGGAGTGTTACCTGCTTCCCATTTGCACCAGGAAGAGAAGGAAGACAAATAGCTGGACCTGCAAACCCACAAGCTAAACTCCCATGGCTTTCCAGACGCATGCTGAGGCTAACTTAAAAACTTGTCGTGGGCATCCATTTGTCTCAAGAGACAACGGAGTGAGCCTCCAGGGGTGAAGTCAAGTTGCTGGAGAATCCCAGCGCCTGCTGTGGCTGCAGAGACTGGTAACTCCTAACTGCTGCCCCCTGCACTCTTTTTGCTGCATCTGCAGCACCAAATAACCACCCCAGGGTGCAAGCCTGTGTGTATGGAGGTCCTGGGTTGACCAGATGACAGGACCCCTCTCTCCATCTCGCTGATGTGGTCCAAAGGAAAGCAGAGTAATAAGTTTGGCACCATCCTGGCCAGAAGTTGCCAGAAGGTGGGATGCAAGGCACTTGCCAGAGTGGTGCATGCTCTAGTTATCTCCCGCTTGGACTACTGCAATGTGCTCTACGTGGGGCTACCTTTGAAGGTGACCCGGAAACTACAACTAATCCAGAATGTGGCAGCTAGACTGGTGACTGGGGGCGGCCGCCGAGACTGCATAACACTGGTCTTGAAAGACCTACATTGGCTCCCAGTACGTTTCCGAGCACAATTTAAAGTGTTGGTGTTGACCTTTAAAGCCCTAAACGGCCTCGGCCCAGTATACCTGAAGGAGGGTCTCCACCCCTATCGTTCTGCCCGGATGCTGAGGTCCAGCACAGAGGGCCTTCTGGCGGTTCCCTCACTACGAGAAGCCAAGTTACAGGGAACCAGGCAGAGGGCCTTCTCAGTAGTGGCCCCCGCCCTGTGGAACTCCCTCCCATCAGATGTCAAAGAGATAAACAACTACCTGACATTTAGAAAACATCTGAAGGCAGCCCTGTTCAGGGTAGTTTTTAATGTGTGACATTTTGATGTATTTTTAATCTTTGTTGAAAGCCACCCAGAGTGGCTATAGAAACCCAGCCATATAACAAGTTGTTGTTGTTGTTGTTGTTGTTGTTGTTGTTGTTGTTGTTGTTGTTGTTGTCATCTTAGGGGCTTACTCTGGATTTGTGAAGGGTTTACTCCTTTGCCCTTTCTTCTCTGAAAGATGTCCCCACAGGGCAGTGGTTACAGATGTTTTTTTTCTTGGGGGTTTGCTCCCAAAGCCATTCTCACTAGGGTTAGGATCAAAAACTGGGCCCTGAAATTAAGGCAGCTTTTCTCGCAAGCAATGCTTCAACACAACAAATGTTATGTTATATGCCACGGTGCCCAAACTGAAGCAAATGTTATGTTATGCTAGGTCAACGTCAATATTAGACTTCCCTGGGTTTTTATTATTATTATTTATTTACAGTATTTATTTTGCTTTTTTTGCTTTTAAGAGAGGTTTCTTTGAGTTCAGCAGCTTAGAATTTGATGTGATCCTGTAAAAAAGAACAATTAAAAACTAGCCTCAGCGGAACACTAAATTTTCACTGGAAGGTTATTGGCTTAAAATAAAAACGTCTCATCTGAAATGAAGTCCAGTGCCATTCCGGATAGATTGCGCTTGAGGGCAAGAAGTGGCTTTTAGTCTTTCCAATATATTTTGCTTACTGGCGCCAACTCTTGAACTTCAGTGTGCAAGCTGGACTATGCCTGGCTAGTCAGATCTGTGTATTCCCACAAGCCAGGGTTGACTGCTCTCGATGCTGCAGCCTAAAGGCAGTGTGGTATAGTGGTTAGTGTGTTGAACCAGGACACACAAGACCAGGACATATCACCACACTGTGAGCCAATCATTCACCCTCTCAGGGTAGCCTACCTCGAAGAGTTGTTGTGATGATGAAATGGGGAGGGAGAGAACCATGTGTGCCACTTGGAGCTCACTGAGGAAAGGTGGGACAGAAGCCTAAGCAAATATATGGTAGTAGTCCACTAAGTTTTACTCAGAGCAGATCCATTGAAATTAATGGACCTAACTTGGCCATGTTCGTTCATTTAAATGGGTCGACTTTTGAGTAAGATGCCACAAGAAAGGGGATCACTGCTCTTTTGACCTGCTTTCGCCTAGGCAAATTCAAAGTATTTACAGCAGGCTGGGTCAATTTAGAATCTTATTATTGGCTGCCTATTATAGGAGAACAGGATAGTGAACTAAATGTGCTTTGGGGCTGATCTTGCATGGCTATTCATATGCTCAAATGGTTGCATTATTTAAACAACAACGGTTCTTTAGGACTTAAAAACCAATACTGATGTCCCACAATTAAATGTAAAGAGACAACCATATTCTCAAATGACTCTCCTTAGGCTTCAGCACCTTGAAGGCTATATAATTCGATGCACAGTCCCATTAAACTCAACGAGACTTAGTGCCAAGCAAATGCACAGAGGTTCAGGCTGACGTATAGCTCTGCTTTCCTTGCCTCTGCAATGAGACAAACAGGATGTGAACCCGTAATAAGTAAGAAACCCAAGTAAGCTCCGAGAAGTCAGCTGCTGCTCCAACATATTGTCAGGGAGGAAAGAATTAAGAGTGCTTAGAAGATGACAGAATGCCCCAGGCTAAAAAATTACTTCAGCCTCTCTCGCATTGCTTCACTTTATCCAAACTTTCTAAGAGTAAACAAAGAGCCTTTAAAATTCCCTTTCCTTTCCTATCGTTGCTGGATCTCGCTGGCGCTGATACAAAGGAATCGGGATTGCTATTAAATATGAACTAATGTCTTTCATTATCGTTTCAAACAACACTTCAAAACAACTCGGCTTGGGCTGACCAAGGTCTCCATGGGACAACTGGGATGGACACCAAGGGCCGTGTCAATGCCATGCATTCCATCTGTTCCTCGGCTAAGCTACTACCCATATAATGGATCTCCTTGTTCCTCCTGGTTTTCATTCGTGCTTGGTTTGGAAAAAGGGAAGTCTGTTTCTGGTGAGGGCAGGGACAGGGTGTTCTGAATGTTGCCAAAAAAAACCCAGAAATGGGTCCAGGGTCTGGGGCCAAGATGTCACCAATCGCATTGTTCTGTTTCACATTTAAATCTTTAAATGCTAGAGAGGCAATGGGAGCTATGAACCTGTGCCTGGGGGACCACTTTGGAGCTGGTTAGGGTGAATAAACAGAAGTCATCCCTGATAAAATGGATTAAGTTTGTTGGTTGGGAGTTCTGCTGCACCTGGAAGAAACATTAAGCCTGGGGGTGCATTCCCTCTGAGGATTCAAGGATGTTACCACCTGAATCTGGTGCTGGCCCTGAATATACGGTGTTGGGATTTTTAAATACCTAAGTGGCCAGAGACCCAGCTTGGTACCCCCCACATACATTTGCGTACACACACACACACACACACACACACACACAAAACAAAACCAACCCCTGGGTAGCACCCCTGTAGCTACAGCTCAGAATTGGCTTATATTTTAAAGACCTAAAATATTATAGAAATGTCAGTTGGTCCAGATCATTGCCCCCAGCTTGTCCATGGGAGACTCAGTCCAAGGTTAAGGTAAAGGTACCCCTGACCATTAGGTCCAGTCGTGGCCAACTCTGGGGTTGCGGCACTCATCTTGCTTTACTGATCGAGGGAGCCAGTGTACAGCTTCTGGGTCATGTGGCCAGCATGACTAAGCCGCTTCTGGCGAACCAGAGCAGTGAACGTAAACGCCATTTACCTTCCCGCCGGAGCGGAACCTATTTATCTACTTGCACTTTGATGTGCTTTTGAACTGCAGGAGCAGGGACCGAGCAACGGGGGCTCACCCCGTCATGGGGATTCGAACCGCCGACCTTCTGATCGGCAAGTCCCAGGCTCTGTGGGCCAACCCGTGTCCAAGGTTACCTGTCACTAAACCAACATTCGCATAGAGCTACCCAGTCTTAAATCCCACCAGGATGTGGAACTGCTCAACCTGGTCTCGCTTGACCCTGATTGTGCCCACTGACTCTGCTTGCAGCTGGTCCCTTGCCATCAGAACCCTTCTGCTGGGATTATTACCTGCTGCAGGACAGTGGGTAGGAGTCGCCTAACCAGCTCCATCAGCAGATGCCCTGTGCCAGGGCAACACTTGAGCAATGGGGTTTCCTGCGCCCACCTCCCCTGCAAAAAAATGGCCCTGGGTAGGTCAGGAGAACCCTAGAACAGTGTGCAGGGAGAAGGTATTGTTCCGTCTAACTAGCCGGAATGTTTGCACAGACGATTGGCAAGAGTGTGATGCTGAATTTCACCCAATGCCTCTGGAAGTATTCCAAGAAGCTGCTGAAGGAGGCATCAAAAGGGAAGGACCATAATGCTGGATGGAAGGGGAAACAGATATAAGGATGGTAGATGTCAAGTGGACACTAGAAGGACAAGAAGTAATAGTCATAGGAAAGCAGCAGATACCTATATAAAGCATGGAAAACTACTTCTAAGACTTCAGTAGGCTAGGTCCATCCAAACTCTTATCAGCAATCATGAGGGACAGCATCATCCTTTTTCAAAAGCAAATGAATGCCAAAGTGACAGTCTTTGAAACTATCTGGTTCCTGTGGAGCTGCTCCAGTTATTAATCTGTCCCATGTATGGGAGGCAGGAAAGAGGAACGAATCAGTGGGCAGGAAGAATGGAGGGTTGGGATATGAAAATGTCGCCATTTCGAAAAACAACTAGCCATAAACTGCAGGATAGGAAGCCGAAATAGAGATTTGTCAGCGATGACCTTTCGGAAACATACCATCTATGCTTTCCACTGATAGCTGCAAGCCGAGGTTGTGTTGTGGGTTGACCACCCAGTGATTACTGGTTGCTGTAATATCAAACACTAGCCAGCCTTCTTCAGCGGCCCAAATTGTCCGAGTGTCAAGCAAGTACAAATCTGAATCCCTAGAGAGGGATAAAGAAAAAGGAGAGAAAATCATTAGGACTTTTGAGGATAATTAAGACATATTACTACATTTTATTACATTTAAACAATACTAAAAGCAACCATGGATAAACCATATACAGCAGGAATAGCCGACAGGATGCCCTCTAGATGTTGTTGGGGCTGTAATTCCCTGACCACTGCCATGCTTACTGGGGTTAAGGGGAAATGGAGTCCAACAACATTGGGCAATCTCTGACCTAGAGGGTAGCACCAAAGAGACTGAATGGGAAAATGAAATAAAAAACCAAAAAGCATTTATGACATTTAGCCCTCCAAAAAAATTGCAAGTTTATAATTTACAAGAAGAAACCACACGCTTTGGTGTTGACCCCACTGCTTACAGCCAAGTCTGTCTTTATACTGAGGTAGACTCTGGACCACAACACCTCAGGCAGCAGCCAAACAATACCACACATTGCAATCAGCCAAAAAACCCAGGCAGGCAGCAATCACACCAACTCTCTAACGGATGCAGACAAAACACACACACATACACACACTGGCCGAGAGATAATGCATAGCATGAACATTTTAAAAGAATACTAAGGCTGCAATTCTTTCTTGGGGTAAAAGGTAAAGGTAAAGGACCCCTGGACCGTTAAGTCCAGTCAAAGGCGACTATGGGGTTGTGGCGCTCACCTTGCTTCAGGCCAAGGGAGCCGGTGTTTGTCCACAAACAGCTTTCCGGCTCATGTGGCCAGCATGACCAAACCGCTACTGGCGCACGGAGGACCATGACAAGTGCCAGAGCACACGGAAACACCATTTACCTTCCTGCCGCAGTGGTACCTATATATCTACTTGCACTGGCATGCTTTTGAACTGCTAGGTTGGCAGGAGCTGGATAGAGATATATAAGACTATACTGCAAGTAAACAAATTATATAGAACTGATAGAACTATTGTTTCATTTGAATGCAACATTTAAACCATACATCTGCTTTATTCAAGCAAACACAGAGCTTTACTTGAAAATTATTCTTACTGGGACGCTTGTAAATATTTTAAGACAGGATAGCCTAAAGCATACACTTTCCTCACACAGTTTTGATTTTAAGTGAGCAGGGTGGAAGACAGAAGGTACTGAGAACTGTTCACATATGCTCCCAAATAAAGAATGGCTTCCAAGCAGTCTTCAAACCCAGCCCTACTTCAGGGCGCTTTGTAATTTTAAGGTTTCAGTGACATCCTGTTGCACGTTGTTCTGTTGCATTCCACAGAACAAATACTGCAAACAGAGGTTTCATATCAACCAACATTTGGCTTCAGAAGACAATACTTCACAACTAAGGAAGGAGGGAGCTCATCTGAAAGTTATCAAGTGATGTCTGCGCACGTGTGAATCGTTGCTCGATTTATGCATCAGCATAAAGAACCACCTCACCCCTTGTATGCTGAGCCAATCACTACAGTCTGCAAGAAAGGGCATCTAGAAGGTGCCATCTTACCAGGAGGTCTACTCCACATGATGTCGGAATCGGGCCATCAGTGTGGCAGCACCTCCCTTTTGAAACTCCCTCATGTGACATCTCAGAAAGGCAATATCTCTCATCTGTTGAAGACCTTCCTTTTTCAACAGTTAGAGAAGGACCGTATTTACTCGAGTCTAATGCACCATTGAGTCTAACGTGCACCTCAATTTTCAGAACCTTGAAACCCAAAAAAGTATGTGCTGGTGAATGTAAATGTGCCATTGAATCTAATCTTAATTTTCGCAACGAAATTTGACCAAAAAAGGGGAGCGTTAGATTCAAGTAAATACGGTATATTCTAGTTAGAATCTGTAGGAGATTTGAAATTATATCTATCTATATCTATATGCAGAAGCAACCCTCAATTTGGGGGGGGGCTGCATTCTGGGTCATTGCACATGATGGCAGAGTGCACACAAGCCTGCTCTGCCCCTCCTATTCCAGTTTTTCTGCCACTTCCGGGTTGCCGCGATGCGCACATGCATGGGCATAAATCAGTTGTTGCCTCTAATTGTTTTAACTGTTTTTAAATATGTGCAATTCTTTTTAATTTTCTTATATACAGTGGTACCTCGGGTTACATACACTTCAGGTTACATATACTTCAAGTTACATACACTTCAGGTTACAGACTCCGCTAACCCAGAAATAGTACCTCGGGTTAAGAACTTTGCTTCAGGATGAGAACAGAAATTGTGCTCCAGCGGTGTGGCGGCAGTGGGAGGCCCCATTAGCTAAAGTGGTACTTCAGGTTAAGAACAGTTTCAGGTTAAGAACAGACCTCCGGAACGAATTAAGTACTTAACCTGAGGTACCACTGTACACAATTTTTATATATGTTTTATTGTGTTGGGAAACTGCTTTGAGATGCTTCATAAGAAGCAATGCATAAATGAAAGCATCATAATATGTAATCATAATATACAATCCCTTTTTATGGGGAAATGTTACTAGAAGGTGGTATTTCTTCATTCTTTTATCTATGGTTCCTACAAGAGCTTTTCCTGTCTTGCAAACACGCGCACTGTGATATTGCAATATGATCATGAGAAATAAAACACGTTCGGCGTTGAATTGCAACTTTTACCATTTATAGGATTGCATTTGGAAAGACAAGTAAACATAGGATGATATAGAGGAGAGACGTCACCCCTGCTAATAATCTGAGCATCTCAGGGGCTGAACGGGAGAGGCAGAGCAACAATGCAACCTGTGAACACACAACCACATGCAGTGGCGTAGCGTGGGTTGTCAGCACCCGGGGCAAGGCAAGTAATTTGCGCCCCCTAACCCGTGGATTTGCGCCCCCTAACCCGTGGATTTGCGCCCCCTAACCCTAACCCCCAGATGATGCGCCCGGTGCGGCGGCCCCCCCTGCACCCCCCACGCTACGCCACTGACCACATGCACTTGCTTTCAGACGCCTGGTCCAACTATAAAAGGTTCCATATAAATATACTGCTCTTAGAGCTAATATATGCCAATCTTGCACAAACAACCACAACATCTATGTTTATACTACTAGCCTAGATATTGTGGCTGTTTGTGCAAGCTTGGTAATTGGATATGCAAACACGGCACCTTCAATTTCGGTCTGTTTTGCTGAGTCTCGTGTATCATCTTGCCAAACATCTTGCGCACACTTTGCATAGATATTTGTGTAACTAATTACTTTGCGATCATTCCAACAGAGGCAAAGATGAGATCAGCTGTGTGTTCATGAGACAGCCTTAGGAACCCAGGAAGCTGTTGGACCACTGACTGGCAGCAGCTCCCCAGGTATTCAGACACAGGACACTCCCAGCCCTACCTGGAGCTGCTGGGGTTTGAGCCTGGGACCTTCTACATGCAAAGCAGATGCTCTACCAATAGGCCATTGGAGGGTGGCGTTCCCTGCCTTTCTGGGATAACATTGTGGCAAGGGGGAGCCCCCCCCCCATCTTGTTTCCGTGGGTCGCTTTCATGCCCCTGCCAGAAATAACTCTGCTCCAAATGCCAGTTGCTAGGGGACTGAAGGAGCAACGAGAAAGGACACTCTGGCCCCATGCACCAGCCAAAGAAACAAGACCTCACTAGTAATAATATTTATCCTGCCCATCTGGCCAGGCCTCCTCAGCCTCTCTGGGCTCCCAACAGAATATTTAAAACACGCTAAAACATCAAACATTAAAAACTTCCCCAAATAGGGCTGCCTTCAGACATTTTCTAAAAGTCAGGTAGTTGTTTATTTCCTTGACATCTGATGGGAGGGCATTCCACAGGGTGGGCGCCACCACCGAGAAGGCCCTCTGCCTGGTTCCCTGTAACCTAACTTCTTGCAGTGAGGGAACCACCAGAAGGCCCTCGGAGCTGGACTCAGTGTCCGGGCTGAACAATGGGGGTGGAGACGCTCCTTCAGGTATACTGGGCCGATCTTACCCTTTCCTGAATCATAGGAACAACTGCTACTCAGACAAGAACAACCCAGAAGGGGAGATCAGCCCGACTGAATATAAATGTTTGCAGCTCATCACTTTGTTCCAGCTTCAAAGAGCTGAATCTCCCTCCTCTACCTTTTTCCCAACTTTCCTTTTCCTTTGTGGGTTTTGCCTGTTTAGTTTGTAAACCTGATAGCAGGACTCTTTCTCATTATTAATGATACAGTTTCTGGCATATGCTGAAGACGCACCCCTTTGCCCTGGCTTTTGACGAGAGGTGTCTATTTTAAGGACCCATCTTTTTTGTGTGACTGTTAAGTTTTTTTGAACTGTTTTCACTATTGTGTTTTAATATTATGTTACCCAACTTGGGACCTTTGGGTGAAGGGCTGGTAAAATAATAATAATAATAATAATAATAGTGGTAGTAGTAGTAGTAGTAGTAGTAGTAGTAGTAATAGTAGTAAATGTGGTGAGCCACTTTAGGAGACAATAACTATCTGAAAAGTGTTATAAACATATACCTCTTATTTAATAGTTTAATTATTTAACTATTTAAATGTATACCTCTTATTTGTGAAATGCCTAAAAACTGAATAAAAAATTAGGCGCTGAACAAAAACAGAACCTGCCCAACAGACCAAGATTTCAACTTAGTGCATCTGATCTACGATACTCGAGATACATATTTTAGGACCAATAGCAGACTGCATGGCAGGTCAGCATTGCTTCAGGAAGGAGCACCAGGAAGGAGAGGGGTAAGGTTAGCATGGTGCAAACACGCTAGTAGGAGCCCTGGATTTACTCCGCTGACAGTGTTTGCACTGTGCCAGTCTCCTTACCCTCCTCGCCTTCACTTTCTCAGTAATCAGCAGGAGCAACATGGCTGTGAGGAGGTCAAGTGAGCACTGCTGTCCCACCATTGCCGTCCGCTACTCTTGAGGATGCATCGTATGCTTTTAACTTTTTAAATATTATATTACAAAACTGCTGCTCACCCCAACACCCTGGAACCTTATGGTAAAGGCCAGGCAGGCAACAAATAAATGAACAAAATCATTAAATAAATAATCACATAAAAGGAGGATGTGATTGTGTTAGCTCCACACACATTTGTATGATCCTGTCCATCATTCTCCATGAGTTGCAGGATAATTTCATGGAGCAGGGATATCCCCCTGCACTTGTGGAAGTTCCCTGCACCCCAGAAAAATCACATTGGCGTGGCATCAGAACACCTGAAGAGGGCTTTAAAAATTAAACTGAAAGAGGTGGAGGTGGAGCAGAATTAGAAATCAGCAAGCCGAAATGCACAAAATGAAATAAATGAGTTTCAAAGCATTTAAGAGAAAGAAGTGGAATAACATGAACAAAAAATAATTGGCAGAGTCCCATAAAGTGACAGAAGATTTTAAAAAGCATGAAAACGCAAGGAAGAAAGAGATACGGTGCCGAACTAGCAAGGAACAAACAGAAGAATATAAATACCTGCAGAAGAACACAGAGAAGGAGAGCATTCCTAGAATCTTAGAATTGTAAGGGACCCTAAGGATCATCTAGTCCAACTCCCTGCAATGTGGGAATATGCAACTGTCCATATGGGGATCGAACCTGCTACCTTCATGTTATCAGTACCATGATCTAACCAACTGAGCTATGCAGAGCAGAGGAATAGTTAGTTGGTGGTCTCTGACTACAATTTTTATGTGTTTTTGTTATATAGAGAGATACTGCTGCAAACAGCTTTGAATTTTTTATGATATAAAGGTAAAGGGACCCCTGACCATTAGGTCCAGTCATGACCGACTCTGGGGTTGTGGCGCTCATCTCGCTTTATTGGCCAAGGGAGCCGGCATACAGCTTCCTGGTCATGTGGCCAGCATGACTAAGCCGCTTCTGGCGAACCAGAGCAGCGCACGGAAATGCCGTTTACCTTCCCGCTGGAGCAGTACCTATTTATCTACTTGCACTTGACGTGTTTTCAAACTGCTAGGTTGGCAGTATAAATATCTTTATAAATAAAATATAATTGTTGATGGGAAAGACTTGCAATCAAGAAAGATCCTGGGGGTTAATAAGGCTCAAGAGCAGATAGCATTGGGCTGGTTGGAAAAACAGCTTGACCCGCCGCTATAAGGCACCTTCTGAGGTTGCTTGAGACACACTTTCTAAGTCCAGACCCCAGACTTCCCTTTTCCCCTTATAAAAGGCCAGCCTGGGAAACAGACAGTGCTTTTGAGGCCTCCCTCTACTGGTTTGCATCAAGGAGACCACACAACTCGTTAGCCAGCTTTCTGCCACTGAAACGCATCCTGGGGCTTTCAAGTCATAACCAACATCTGACCGAAGGACTCCCACAGGAAGCAGGGATGAGAAAGCATTGCTCTTGGACTCCAACACCAGCATCTGATGTGGAATTTCCAGAGGTGAAAAGCTCTCATGCTTCCTTTACTGCTTGACTCATCTCCTTCACCCACAAACCACGATTCACAAAAGTTTAAAAGGGGGGGGGAGAGAAACGCGGAGAAAAGCAGCCACTTCTTGAAAGCTACTGCTATTATTATTAAACCTACACAGGAAAAAGAATTCCAGCTTTTAAGAAAGAAAAGCTCCCATGCCGGCATGACGCATGTCACTGCACGCCGTGAGTCAGCCTGGGAAATTGTATAATGCGTTTGTTTTCCTGTAGTTAGTTATAGTCCTGGGCAAACAGCAGGCCTGGAGGGGGAAACCTTCAGCAAGAGAGATCAAAGGGAGTCCTCCTTACCATATGCACACACTTTTGGAACTTTCCTACCCTGGTGACCAATAATTTTACTCTACAGCAATAATGGATTAGCGCTCCCTGCTCTAGCCTCCAAAGAGTGGGACCGAGTGCTGGAAGACGACCATCCGCAATCACAAAACTTCTTCCAAGCTAAACAACTCACTTCTTCCATCATTCCTTTTTGTCAAGAAAAACACCAACCAAACTCAATTTGTTATTCATCCGGTTTCCTAAATGCAGAAGGCACAACGCAAAATAAAATCAAAGGGCATGCCAATCAATCAGTTACGCCATACGAAAGTCACATTAAGTCACGGGGAAGGAAGGTTTCATGTCCCGTCTTGCAACAAACGCTGAGCAGCGTCGGGCAACTGGCAAGATTGGAGTTAGAATCCAGCCCATGCTTTCTGAGCTTCCAACCAAGCCTGGTGCAAGTGTGTGCATGGAAAGGCTTTGGGTGAACTAGGTCTCGAGGTGAGTCCTTCTAGTATCTGGCTTTAATGAGCCCTCTTTGAGTGCTCAGCTATAAGATATAACAGCAGTGTCTGTGCAGTTGGGTCAAGCCAGACACCTGTGAAAACAGAGCCACTCATCAGTCTTACTGTTCACTCGAGTCCAGGGCATCTCTCCCAGCCTGCCTTCAGCCAGCCTGCCCAAGATGGATCTCTCTTTCTCTTTTTTCCCCCCTTCTTCTTCCCAGCACACCTAGTTAGAAACACTCTTTTCCTGTCAGCTCACACCCAGTTACCCTAGCAACCTTCCAAATCCCCCGTCTCTGTTCGCACCTCAGGGCAGCGGGGAAGGACAGTTCTCTTGGATTGCCAGTGGCCCTCAGTTGTTTATTAATATCCTGGTCGTTTTTTGCATAGGCTAGCCCAGCAATTCCTCTGCATGTTATATTTCTCTCTTCACATTTCAAATAATCAAAATCTTTCTATTCTAATCTTTCTGCCTGGTCCACAAACTGGCGCAACGAACATCGAAATATATCAATCCTTGATTCACCCTGAGTTCACCCTGTGTATGCTTCTCAGCTGCCACCTTAAGGGATAGTTTGCATGTGTGAAACAGCCTTTGTGGATCAACAACCATCACAGACAGAGCTTTCATATTGCTTTGCATCTTCTCAACTCCTGACAGTCTGAAAAGGATGACTTTGCGCATTCAGATATGAGCACTATGCCACGCAATTGTTCCAGCCACTCGCGCAATTATTGGCTCTTGTCTTTTCACACCCCAGCTCAGGCTGGGGTCTTTCCTCAGTCACTCACCTTCCTGGGTGTTCCTGGAGGACCTGGTAGACACTGATCTGGAATGTTTCATTATCAAAGCGTTCTCGGATATAGTCCTTGTAAATCCGAAACTCAGCAGCAGTCACTGTTTCACCCTCGGGGATTCTGGAGAGGTCAAACCGGAACTCGCGACGATGGCTGCGCTGGTGATAGAACTCCTTGTCATGCTCCACTGCAAAAACAAAATAGACACTTAATGGCAATCTCGCTTTTTGGGCGAACCATAAAGCATCCTATATGAGCGGAGTGGTATATGTCTGAATGTGGACACAGACAATGGGGGAGAGGGGAGGGCACAGTAGGGTATGGTTGGGTAGGGAATCTACCAACAGTATAGAGACCCGCTACTCTTGCAGAAAAATATTTAAGAGGGTACACGTCTGGTGTACAGATATGCTGGTTGTACAAGGAGTGTGCACTCCATCTCTCCAGAAGTGTTAAGAAACTAAGATATGAAAACTAGGAGCTAAATGGCACCTTAAACCTAGGTTATAGGCACCACAACGGAATTTCTAGGTGCGCTTTTAAATAAATAAATAAATAATTTTATTTATACCCTGCCCTCCCTGGCCAGAGCCAGGCTCAGGGCAGCTAACACCAATAAAATTTCAGTAAAAATGTAATAAGGAAAAAAAATGAAAAATAAAAAACCATTTAAAATACAGGCTGAAATGCAATTTAAAATGCAGCCTCATTCCATATGAGCAGAGTGGTATATGTCTGAACGCGGACACAGACAATGGAGGAGAATGCAAAGCTGGAAATAATGAACTGCAGTTAAAACCTTATACAGTGGAACCTCAGGTTACATACGCTTCAGGTTACAGACTCCGCTAACCCAGAAATAGTGCTTCAGGTTAATAACTTTGCTTCAGGATGAGAACAGAAATCGTGCTCCGGCGGTGCGGCAGCAGCGGGAGGCCCCATTAGCTAAAGTGGTGCTTCAGGTTAAGAACAGTTTCAGGTTAAGAACGGACCTCCGGAACGAATTGAGTACTTAACCCGAGGTACCACTGTATCTCACATGGTCTAGTCCTCATCTAAGACTGCAAAAAAAAAACACAACACAAAGCCATACTTCCCCTGCCTGCCCCCATAATATGAGGGTCGAGTGGCTGGAAGTGGGGAGGCAGTGGCAGTTTTAATCTGAAACCTTAGGTGCAATACTGCTCCCAGAGCTCAGAAACTGCTTGCATAAATGAAATCCCCTGTCACAAAAAGTGCCTAGAACAGGGGTCTGCAATCTTTAAGACAAAAAGAGCCACTTGGACCCGTTTCCAAAGAAAAAAACCTCGTCATTATAAAAATAACATTTTTGTCACTTTTTTATTATTTCTTTGTTTGACCCCTCAGAATTACTCCTCCTCATAGAAATAAACGTTAAATTAACAAGTTACATTTGTGTGTGTGTGTGTTCTTCACTCCCCTTCAATGCAGTGACCAGCGTACATGCCCCTTACAATGTAGCGGGGCGGGAAGGTGATGTCAGGACGGTGCGTGACTAACGCACACACTGCCCCCATGCGACGTCATAGCCAGTACAGCGCCCGCCACAGTGGGGAGTGTCGGGGCGCACAATGCGCCTCCTCCCCTCGCTAGTATCCGCCCCGGAGCCGCGGCAAAGGTGTAAAAGAGCCACATGTGGCTCCGGAGCCGCGGGTTGCAGACCCCTGGCCTAGAACAATGGAAACGCTGCTCTCCAGCCTGCATAGAAGTCAGCACAACTCTTTAAGCACCAGTGAGATACATTGAGTACATGGGAATATAGTTAACAACCGGTCTACCACCCATAGGCAGCCTTATGCTCCTACGTGAAGACTACACATAGGGATGGAGAGCTGGGATGAACAGGTCAAGCTGTATCGTGCCCCATGCCGCTGTGCCCATCACCCTCCACAAGTTGGAGGGTGACACCTGGAGCGGGGAGCCTCCTCTACTTGTGGAGGCTCCCCACATGATTTAGAACCCTGGAGGGTGATTAGAGGAAGTTGCCCACTTCAAATTTCTCCACCAACTTAGATGGCTTTAAAAGAGGACTGGACCAATTGATGGAGGAGAGGCCTATCAAAGGCTACTTGGTGGATCTCCTCTGCCGCCACAGTAGGAGGCAGTAATGCTTCTGAATACCAGTTTCAGGAAACCACAGGAGTGTGGAGGGCTCCTGAGCTTGTGTCCAGCTTGTGGGTTTTCCACTGGCACCTGGTGCTGGGCTAAGTGGGCTATTGGCTTAATCCAACAGGCTCTCACTGAGAGCAACAGGCATAGTGGAACAGAGGGCAGAGCTCCCCACCTTTTCACGTGAGCAGACACCCAAACAAAGGAATCCAATTTAGATGGTATGTCCCATGGAGGACCTTACGGTCTTCAAACAAAAACACCTTCGAGGTCCCGGGTCACAGAGAGGTTAGGCTGGCCTCAACCAGAGCCATGGCTTTTTTGGCTGTGGCTCCGATTTGGTGGAACGCTCTGTCACAAGAGACTAGGGCCCTGCGGGACTTGACATCTTTCCGCAGGGCCTGCAAGACAGAGTTGTTCCACCAGGGCTTTGGCCAAGACGCAGCCTGACCCCCTCCTTTGGTAATTCTTCACAGAACTGTAGCCCAATGGTTGCCATTAATTTGATTTGAAATGATTTTATAATGAATTGATTTTAGAATGCCGTATTATTTTACTGTTAGCTGCTCTGAGCCCAGCTTTGGCTGGGGAAGGCGGGATATAAATTATTATTATTATTATTATTATTATTATTATTATTATTATTATTATTATTATTTTGCACAGGCACAGGTATCAATGTATGAGCAGGTTGCTTTTACCCAGGAGTGGGCAAAGCTGGAGCACCAACCAGAGTTGATAAAAAGCACATCTGGGCACCTAAACAGCTCTCCCGGGCTACAAAACTGAACGTAATCCCGTCAAGAGCAGGCCAAGCACAGCCTCCAAAGTCCAATGACTCAAGGACCATCAGCACTTCCAGCCTGTCTGGACTGAGTTTGCTCATTAGCTTCACCCACATGTACATTAATGGCTCCAGGTGCATCTGAGTAAGAATTACTTACTGACATAGAAATCCGCCTGCTGTCCAAACACCTTTACAAAGACCATGGAGTTACAGAAGAGGTAAGGAAGAAAGCGCTAGACAGCAGACTGAGGTAAGGAAGCAAGTGCTAAGAACAAACAGAAATATATGCCTAATGAGCCTGTCTTTTAGCAGGGCTGCCATGGGCAGCTGCATGACCTCTGTGACTCATGTACCAGGGTCCGTTGCTCCCAATGGCCCTATAATATTTGAGTCACCCATCAGGGGTGGTAAACTTGAAGGGCACATTACAGATCTTAGTAATACCTTTGAATCATCTGGCGTTGGCTCTGTGGCTGTCTAGTTCCCATCCTCTGCAAAGGATACTTGCACAGAATAAAAGCTTATCGCGAGCATCAGACTCTCTAATGAAGAGTTAGATGGACTCATTTATTCAAGGCTAAATTAACCATTATGTCAACATGCCGTAGGATGGCACCAACATCTCTCAGTTACAACCCTTACAGTTTGCTTCTTATCGTTTCTTGGATCTTGTTGTTTCTGCCTCTTGGTTGGGCAGTCTGCTCCTGAGAACCTTCATAGGAACATAGGAAGCTGCCTTATACACACAGTCAGCCCACTGGTCCATCTAGTTTAGTATTGTCTACACTGACTGGCAGCAGCTCTCCGGGGTTTCACACAGGGGTCTCTCCCAGCCCCAGTTGGAAATGCGAGCAATTGACCCTGGGACCTTCTGTACCCAAAGGTGATGCTCTGCTACTGAGCTACAGCCCTTCCCTCCATGTTGCACCCCTACATACAGTAACTATCACTTTCTCCCTCCCATAATAACTGGTTTGCATTTTCACTGTCCCCCACCCCGCAAATCACCGCCACCTTTCGTTTGCTCTGCATTTTCCCAAAAAAAGCAAAAATTTTATTTTCTTTATTCAAATATTTCTAATCAGCCTTTCCACTGCAAAAATGGACTGCACCCCACCCGTCCCACCAAGGCAGCTAACAGTTAAATCATAAAACCCAACAAAATATCATGCCATTAAACTGAATTAAAAACAGCAGCAAATGCAGAACAGCCTAAAAGGCCGCAATGGCTCGCATGACAAAAACAAAGGGAAAGAAAATGGCCAACATGTGCTTCCTTCATCCATGGATGTGCAAAATTAGACTTAAAAAGCAAAAGGTCAGAGGTCTATGGCTGCGCCATTCCATGCAGTCTTTTTCTGTTAGCTGGGTGTACTTGTTACTTGTTTGCCATGAAGAATGCAACTGTTCTTCCTCCAAGCTGTGCTTGATGAAGTTTACACATTCTAACCACAGAGCTTTGTTGCTGGGCTGATATACCTCTCTTCCCATCCACCCCGACACAATCTCGGCCACAGCTGTGTCTGAAATGGGGCTGCGAGTCTCTGGCACCACCAGGTCATTGCCTGGGCATCGTCAATGAGATCTCCGACCTTTGCTCATCCCAGTGCCACTTTCAACAGTACTTTCAAAGGTGTGATTATAAATTACTGTTCTTGTTTGAAGTCTATCAGACGGGTTGCCCTCAAACCAAGCCACTAATGGCTACGTTCTAGCTCCACTGTCGGAGACGGTCTGCTTCTGAATCGTAGTTGCTAGAAACGCTTCCCAAGCCTTACTCCTGTTTTTAGGAATGGTGGCATTAAAAAAAAAAAACAACCTAATAAGGGAATGATCTAATCTCACTATAGAGGCAGAAGTGTACATGGACAAGCCGGTCTCTCCACCTCAACTTGGAACATTGCACTGTGCAAAGATGAAAGACCAACTGAAGATGAACAGCTTTTCTGTTTCCTGTAAATGCCCACCGTGCTCCTTAACGCTGAAGGGGAGCAGGGGAAGAGCCCTATATCAAACTGCAGCCAAACGGGAACTAGATCAAATTGCTAATAATTTTTTGTTGGCTTCAAAGCTGATCACCCTGCTGCCCCAGATAACAGGGGGGAAACAACAACAGAAAAGTAAACCTATTCCCATCATTTAATTGCACATTTCTAGAAGTAGGGCAGGTTTCATTTGTGACAGTAACTCTGGAATAAGCAACATGAAGTAACAAGATGTGGTCACCAACTTTGAAACCATCTTAAAAAGCAGAGACATCACCTTGCCAACAAAGGCCCGTATAGTTAAAGCTATGGTTTTCCCAGTAGTGATGTATGGAAGTGAGAGCTGGACCATAAAGAAGGCTGATCGCCAAAGAATTGATGCTTTTGAATTATGGTACTGGAGGAGACTCTTGAGAGTCCCATGGACTGCAAGAAGATCAAACCTATCCATTCTGAAGGAAATCAGCCCTGAGTGCTCACTGGAAGGACAGATCCTGAAGCTGAGGCTCCAATACTTTGGCCACCTCATGAGAAGAGAAGACTCCCTGGAAAAGACCCTGGTGTTGGGAAAGAATGAGGGAACAAGGAGAAGGGGACGAGAGAGGATGAGATGGTTGGATAGTGTTCTCGAAGCTACCAGCATGAGTTTGACCAAACTGCGGGAGGCAGTGGAAGACAGGAGTGCCTGGGGGACTTCCGGGTTAGCGCCTCCGGCAATGGCGGATTTCCTCTGACCAGGAGGAATCTGCTTCGTGGAAATCAGGGTCTGGACCGCCACGGCGAGGCGGGGACCCATTAAAAACCACAGGCGGGAGAAGCCTGTGGACGTGGGATTCGGCTGGCACCTTTTGCACCTCCCCTACTCGCGGGGAAACCTGGTTTTGGGGATCCAGAGCGACGTGGGGTGAGCGGCACGGTGCTTCGAATCGACTGCTTTTTTCACGAAGTGAAGCCGCGTTGCTGTTGCTGGAGAGCGCTGACTTTTTCCTGTGGACAATTGGACTTTAAACAACTACCCGTGAGTAGAATGGAAAATTGGATTACTAAACATCTTTCATTTGGCACCGAAGCGGGAAGGTTCCAAACAGGAAGTCCGCCTTCCGCTTTTGTAAATAGATTGAAGCAAAGACATTGCAAGCTAAAGTCTGGAAAGTCTTTTGTAAAGGATTAAATCTCCATCGGCTAAAATTACTAACCCCCCCTTGGAAGCAGGAGAAGAGGGGGAAAGTTTAGATTGTTTAAGCCTGCAGGAGAGAGAGTGAAGAAAGATAAATTACCACCGTTTTGAACCTGGGAACGAGCTGCCAGGGAGCGACGTATTGGGAAAGTTCAATGACTGTGAATAAAACGTATGTTGACAGATAGTTAAACAAGAGAAACATATTGATTCCAATGTTTCCTTTTGCACTTGAAAGGAGCAAAATATCTGAAAATTGAAATTAACTTTGTTAACTTTGTTGCTGGACCTGCTTTTAAAAAGACGAATACAAATAGAAACTGTTTCCCCTAGAGGGAGCTCTTGAAACTGTTGCAGGAGTGGATCTGGGGAATTCTCCAGCTGTAGAGATTAAAGCCATGAGAATTAGACATTGACCTTGGACAAGAATGTGGACAGAAGAAGCCTTAGTGATTGCTCTTTGCAAAACAAGTGCCTTATTGGAACAGCTTCATGAGAAGATGGATGCGATGACTACTAGCATTGACAATTTTGGACAAAAAAGGATTGATTTGGGACAAAAAGTGAATACTTATAAAGAAACTACTCAGGAACCGACCCAAGAATCTGCTTTGACATGGCAAGCTGTGGAGAAGACAAAGGAGGAGGTTGTTGTTGAACCTCAAGTAATACAAATGGAGAGAGCCTCGGCCTTGTATGAGCATAAGCTGTTGCTTTTGAAGACCGAATCTGGAGAAAGCCAGATTTGGAGAGATGGAGTCCCACTGGGATTGGAGAAGGAAAGTTGGAAAGATCCCCTTATGCAGGGATGTTCTGGCCTTTGGGATCTGGTTTTGGGCCAGGGGGAGATTGGAGTGGCGAGGGCCTTTAATTTTGGAGGGACTTTGAAACGTGTTTTGAATTATTTTTTGGATTTTGGCCCTGTCTATGGAGAATGGGCTGACCTGTCGAGAAGGGATAAAGACATTGTTAGGTTGGAGTCTTCCCGAGATCTACTCCTCAGTGACAAAGGAAGGAAATTAAGAACAAGATCAGCAGAAGACAAAGCAAAGTGTTGGTATAAATATGAAGAAGATCTGCAGAAGGGACATGGAAGAGAGTTAAGAGCCTCGGACAGGAGATCACCAGGTTGATGGACTAGATGGAATGGATAGAAAAGACTGACAGAACCCGAGACCAGGGTGAAGAGACGGTGGATGAAGATTGGAAGAAAGTTTAAAAATTTATTTAGAGAAATATTGCAAAATTTATGAGTGTTAGAAAAATGTTGGAATGAAACTATATGGCTTTAGTAGAAATGTTATAAGGAGTTATGTACAAATAAGTTTTAAGTTTTAGGGTTTTTTATGGTAAGATGAGGTTAAAATAAATTAAGACAATTAAATGATAGAAAATTGTGAAAGCTGGAAAGGATTTGCTGAAATAATTAATAACTAGAATACAAAAAAGGGAGGTGTGAGGAGGTCGATGAAACAAGTTAATGAAAGACAAAGATATGGAAATATTGGATCTATTTTTATTTTTTTGCTTTTGTTTTTGGTTTTGATGTATTATGTGTTTTGTTCTTTTTTTCTTTTTCTTTTTTTTATATGTATTGACTTGTATTGTTTAATCTCTTTTTTCTCCTTTTTCCACTTTTTTCTGTAATTTTAAACTTTCAATAAAACAAAAGAGTAAATAAATAAATAAAAGGAAGACAGGAGTGCCTGGCGTGCTCTGGTCCATGGGTCACGTAGAGTCGGACATGACTAAATGACTAAACAACAAGAAGAAGAAGAAGAAATAGGGCAGGTATCATTTGTGATAGTGACTCTGGAATAAGCAACATGAAGTAACAAGATGTGGTCACCAACTTTTAAACCATCTAAGGGGATAAGACAAGTCTGTGGGGGATAATGCAATCCATGACTCCCAGTCGCAAGGCCTACCTACATGCTGCCTCCAAGTTCAAAGGCAGCAAGCAAACCAGTGCTACTGTGCAGTCATGCTCCTGCCTCTGGGCGACCTATAGGTTTCTGGTTGGCTAATCCTGCACCAGATAGGCTTTTGCGTATGATCCAACAGGGCTCTTCTCAAGGGCAAGGATGCAGCCTTATCCATGCGGCATCAGATCATCATTAAACAAGGTAATCATTTTTGTAAAAATGATGCAACCATTTGCATGAACATGCAGATGGCATGAAGAGGAAAAACACGTTAGGCTTCAGAATAGCTGCCTCCCTTCCCCTGCTCCACTTCCCTCACCCCATTCTTTAATTTGACTCAGGACGTATTGCTCAAAGAACTTTCAGGATGCAACTCTCGATTGTACCACTCGCATGTACCCACGGGAAAACTTCTTATCGTACTCTCCTGCCAGCTTTCTCGTCTGCTAAAGCAGCAACACCAATTTACAGGCAGGGCTGGGAAGATTCATTATTAAAGCCTTTGAAGATTAAATGAGCTATGCAGAATGCAAGCACATTTTTATTCAAAGTGAAATGGCCTCACCAGTTTCCTCCCAGCTATTCCCAGAAAACAAATATCCCACAGCTAAATTGACATAGGAAGCTGCCTTTCAGAAGGTCGTAACATTCGTCTGCCTGGCCTGGTCCTGTCAACTCTGTCCGGTAGCAGCTCAGACTAGGGCAGCCATGTGCCTTGCTTTACAGAGGACTATCCTCTGTTTGAAGGCATCCTCTATCTGCTCAGTCCATGATGCATTTTAAAGAAATGCTCCCCCCCCAAAAAAAAAATAAACCCCAGAAAGGGAACACAAAGCGCTTTGAACTTGCCCATAAATACCATATTTTTTGCTCTATAAGACTCACTTTTTCCCTCCTAAAAAGTAAGGGGAAATGTGTGTGCGTCTTATGGAGCGAATGCAGGCTGCGCAGCTATCCCAGAAGCCAGAACAGCAAGAGGGATTGCTGCTTTCACTGCGCAGTGATCCCTCTTGCTGTTCTGGCTTCTGAGATTCAGAATATTTTTTCTTTTCTTGTTTTCCTCCTCCAAAAACTAGGTGCGTCTTGTGGTCTGGTGTGTCTTATAGAATGAAAAGTATGGTAGTTAGTGCCTGGGCAGCTGGGCAACTAACTTAGCAGGCAACTGGTCGCATGCTCTGTGACCTGCCTCCCGCTGTGGTAAGAACATACAAGAGACCCACGCTGAATCAGGCCAGTGGCCCATCTACACAGTATCCTGTTCTCACAGTAGCCAGCTAGATGCATGTAGGAAGCCAACAAACAGGACCTGAGTTCAGCAGCATTCTTCCCACTAAGAAACTAGTGTTCAGAGCTTTCGCCTCCGTGAGTTTTGTCCAATCCTCTTTTTAACCCATCCAATTCATGATAAGATATATTGCAATTCTATTTAAATGTGCACAAACAAGCACACAAGTTTATGCAAATCTGTGCCCTCTATTTGGTGTGGTGCGTTTTCTTTCTTTGTTTGGCAGGTGCAAAAACAGGCTCCAAGTTCCCCTGCCATCCAAAGTAAGGTGGCTGGTGATCAGAGACAGGGTCTTGTCAGTCATGGCACCCTTCCCAGAGAAATTCACTTCCAGCTTTCTTTCTTTCAAGTGCCAGGGGAAATACAGTGGTACCTCGGGTTACAGACGCTTCAGGTTACAGACTCCGCTAACCCAGAAATAGTACCTCAGGTTAAGAACTTTGCTTCAGGATGAGAACAGAAATTGCATGGCGGCGGCACAACAGCAGCGGGAGGCCCCATTAGCTAAAGTGGCACCTCAAGTTAAGAACAGTTTCAGGTTAAGAATGGACCTCCAGAACGAATTAAGTTCTTAACCTGAGGTACCACTGTACCTTCATTTGCCGAGGGGTTTTTATCTGCATGAATTTAGAGAGGTGGTTTTGGACTTATTGCTGCAGACTTCCAGGGCACTTGACCTGGGAGCAATCAACATCCATGGGCCTGTCTCGTTTATGTCATGAGAACGACAACTGCATTGGGATGAATGGTGAGGTACTCTGTTCTCAGCTGTGCCAAGAAATTTTATATATATGGCAAATATTGTTAATTACTTGGCACACGAATTGTAAACAGTTATCCTGGCCTGTCTACTTATGACACCTTCTTGACATTTAAACAGAACGTTTTAATGTGCAATGCCCTTTTTGGCTCTGGGTCATGGTCCAATGAGATGATTAATGTGCTCCTATTCATGTGTAACAGCCCAGCTTCCCAGTAGCCCTCCCTCATACTGCACAATGCTGTTTCAATTCAGTGGCATTTGAAATACAGATTATGGCAGAGCGAGGGGGAATCCTCCATGCGAAATTATGCTATAAATTCCGTGTATGCCTTGGGATGACAGATCGTCTCTTGCTCATACTTACAACCAACCTGTGAGACAGATCGCTATTATTCCTAGCTCTTGACTTCTGCGTAGGCCTGGCTGAACGTCAAAAATCCATTTTCATAACATATTTTGGTAGTTGCTGGTATGATCCGTCATGAGCAATTATATGTAGGCACAGAAAGTCTAGGCTGCTATTGACTAGACAGCTTCCTAATTGCAAAACATTTGGAACTGGCTCGTAAATAAGCCCACAATAACTGTTGGCCTGTAAACAATTGCAGTGCTTCACCTGTTCTTGCATACCTAGTTCAGGCATTAGAATCTTTAATTCAATTTTATTTTTTAAAGCTACTTTTCTGGCTACTTGGAGGTGACCCGTTTAAGCTACCGTATTTTTCGCCCTATAGGACGCACCGGCCCATAGGACGCACCAAGTTTTTTTGGGGGGAAATCAAGGGGAAAAAATTTATTTCCCCCCCCCCCCCAGGTTTGCGCAGCCATCCCCAAGCTAGAAGAGAGAGACAGAGCGCTCCATCTCCCTCTTCTGCCTTCAGGGACAGCATCTCTAGCCTCCGTGGGGCAGCGGCTTGCCCCGCTGTCCCCCAGCTTATGGGGCTGGCGATGGGGAGAAGCAAGCTTGCTTCTCCCCCCCCCCCCCCAGCCTCCAGATCAGGTCCGGGAATAGCGGGGTGGCGGCGCTCTGCCTCCCCGCTATCCCCCGAGCTTGTGGGGCTGGCGGGGGGGGGGGAGAAGCAAGCTTGCTCCCCCCCAGCCTTCAGATCAGGTCAGGGAATAGCGGGGTGGCGGCGCTGCGCCTCCCTGCTATCCCCCGAGCTTATGGGCTGCAGGCTGCTGCCTGCAAGCCTTGCGACCCCGCAGGACCTCGCGCCGGGATCCGGGGGGGTGGCACGGAGCTGCAGGAAGCCCTGGAGCGCAGGCAGCTCCGCGCCACCCTCCGGAGCTCCGCGCAGCTTCGCGCCGGGATCGGGAGGGTGGCGCGGAGCTGTAAGAAGCCCTGGAGCACAGGCAGCTCTGCGCCGCCCTCCGGAGCCCCGCGCAGCTTCGCGCCGGGATTGGGAGGGTGGCGCGGAGCTGCAAGAAGCCCTGGAGTGCAGGCAGCTCCGCGCCACCCTCCAGAGCCCTGCGCAGCTTCGCACCGGGATCGGGAGGGTGGCGCGGAGCTGCAAGAAGCCCTGGAGCGCAGGCAGCTCCGCGCCACCCTCCAGAGCCCTGCGCAGCTTCGCGCCGGGATCGGGAGGGTGGCGCGGAGGTGCCTGTGCTCCAGGGCTTCTTGCAGCTCCGCGCCGCCCTCCGGAGCCCCGCGCAGCTCCGCGCCGGGATCGGGAGGGTGGCGCGGAGCTGCAAGAAGCCCTGGAGCACAGGCAGCTCCGCGCCGCCCTCCGGAGCCCCGCGCAGCTTCGCGCCAGGATCGGGAGGGTGGCGCGGAGCTGCAAGAAGCCCTGGAGCGCAGGCAGCTCCGCGCCGCCCTCCGGAGCCCCGCGCAGCTTCGCGCCAGGATCGGGAGGGTGGCGCGGAGCTGCAAGAAGCCCTGGAGCGCAGGCAGCTCCGCGCCGCCCTCCGGAGCCCCGCGCAGCTTCGCGCCGGGATCGGGAGGGTGGCGCGGAGCTGCAAGAAGCCCTGGAGCGCAGGCAGCTCCGCGCCACCCTCCAGAGCTCTGCGCAGCTTCGCGCCGGGATCGGGAGGGTGGCGCGGAGCTGCAAGAAGCCCTGGAGCGCAGGCAGCTCCCCGCCACCCTCCGGAGCTCCGCGCAGCTTCGCGCCGGGATCGGGAGGGTGGCGCGGAGCTGCAAGAAGCCCTGGAGCGCAGGCAGCTCCCCGCCACCCTCCGGAGCTCCGCGCAGCTTTGCGCCGGTATCCGGAGGGTGGCGCGGAGCTGCAAGAAGCCCGGGAAAGCCTGCATTCGCCCCATAGGACGCACACACATTTCCCCTTCATTTTTGGAGGGGGAAAAGTGCGTCCTATAGGGCGAAAAATACGGTACATGCAACGTTTGCAAACCGGGCTCAGGGCTATCGGGTCAAACAAAAAAACCCCACACGTTGCTATTCTTGCCAAGCATGTTCCAACCGGCGCTGCAGTTGTTTACTACAGGTTTGTAAGGTGCCTGGGGCCAGGGGAGAACTGAACCCAGCGGTCAGACTCTGGCGCCTTGGCTTCTGTACCATGAGCACCCTGCTCCAAATGCAAACCTATCAGATCTTTGCTTCACGGGTGCCATCTAGGCTGTGGTGCCAGCAGGAGAGGCTGGGGTGGTGAGGTGGAGCTGAGGAGTTGCCCACCCCCAAGCAACAGCAGCACTGCAAGTTACCTGGATGGGTCGGGGCCAGGATGGCAATGAGGCTGTGCCAGCATGGTGGTGAGGCTGGCACTGGCAGAGCCAAACTAGCACTCTCGTGGGTACAGCCTCAACCTCGCTGCTGCCCACCCCATCCTTTTCTGTTGTTTGAACACAAAGCTCCTGCTGTCTCTGATTGCTGAATATGACTCTGGGACACAACCGCTGTTGCGTTTCCATCTGCACTAAGGATGGCGTAGAATCCTGTTCAGGACACGGTTTTCAGCAAGCCACCCTTACTTGTTTCTCCATAATTATTCGGATTTCACTCCTGCAAATTTTGCGATACAGTTCTTGGCTCAAAAGAGGTACCCAATGCCTTTTTCATTTTGAATAAAGTATTACTGGAAATAACTGGTTGGCTGAGGATTAGCTTACCTGTGTGGTTGGTGAGAATGTAGAAGAGAGTCTCTTGGATGTGGGGACAAATCTCGGAGAGCCTACCGTGTTGAGCAAGGGGAAGTGGGGGTGCAGCTTCTACTTTAGTTATTTTGTTTAGTTATTAATGATGCCTTTTTGTGGAGATCATTGTATTTTCGAATTTGGTTTTCTTTTCTTTTTTATCCATTTCATATTTAAGAGGAAGTTTTGTTCTCTGGTTAATTATGCCGCTGTAAATGTGATCTTTATATTTGACCTTCATCTGTAAATTTTTAATTTGATTTTTTGTAAAGCTTTGTTTGATGCTTAAATTCAGTGATTTTCTTCTGGGGGGATGCAGGGTACGCATACCCCTAAACATTTTGTGAATCATTGTACTTTTGTCCATTTACAGTATTTATTTGTCCTGATTTGAACTATAAAATGGTGATTTTCTTGAGTCAAAATGAGAGTACCCCTAAACATTTTTTTTGGGGGGGGGGGAAGCACTGCTTAAATTTAAGGTTGGAAACAGAGAGACATAGAGGTATATACAAGATTTTTTTGAAATAATACATACATTAAAATGTGCAAAATATTTAAACACAGACTTTTGTGGACATCTTTATTTAAAGAAAAACAAATTCAGAGATTAATATGGAACCATGTCAGAAAAAAATTGCAAATGAAAACAAGCAAAATTGACATGGACTAGATCCGTCCATTCCTAAACTGCATCCTTTGGATTCATGGTCGGTTCCTCACGCCCAGCCTTAGGACATGACTGCCTGTAGCCATAGACTGGCTGAAGCCTGTGACAAAAATTTATATGAAATCACAGGATTAAATTATTAAATCCAATGTGGTATAAATTATGATAGCCAATCCAGGAATAGATCACTTTTCGTATTTTGTTTTCCAGCAAGAATCTCCCATGAATCCTCACTTTCCTGGGACATAGTAAAAAGGCACATTGGGGCATCACAGGGGTCAGCAACTACTAATCCACCAATTAATGAGGATGTAAGTGGATATGTAAAACTGAAAAAGAAGGGAAAGGAACAGACAATGCAGATAGGTTCAAAATAATTACTTCTGGGAGTAATTATGCAATTTTTAGGACGGATGGGGAAAAGGAGTCAAAGTATGTTTGAATGCAGAGATTAACTTTCCAACATCTTTTGCTACATATCAGAATAGTGGTTTGGGTATGCAATTGAATAAAAATATAAATCCCCAAAGACCCTTCCAGCTAGGGTTTATTAGTTCTCCCGCCCCATATTTCTCCTTGCTCCCTGGCTATATTTGCTGACCCAGAAGTAACAAATCCTTTCAGAACTAATTTATGGGAAACATGGACCCTCAATCAGCATCTGCTAGGTGACTGCAGTGCCTCTTATAGCCTAGTTAAGTGTTTAAAGAAAAATATGCTACACCATCAAGAAAGAGCCCAATGGGACCTACAAAAGTATTATGGAGGCTTAAACTGCCCGGAATTCATACTGCTTTAGTTCTAGCATTTGGGGAGTGGGGGAGAAAAAATGGGGGAAAGGCAACAGTGCCCTAGTTCGCACATCACGTTAAAACATAGTTTAACCAGTGCTTTTTTCCCCCCCTAGAAAAATAGGTGCTGGTACTCATCATGAAGTTGTTACAGTAAGTGCCACACTTACTGAAAAAAAAAACACTGAGTTTAACTATGGTTTAGCAGGCACAAGCAGTGTATTGGTGCCTGCAATTCAGAAGTCCCCCCTTTCCTCCTCATGCTGTCAACAGCAAACCACAAGACTTGGTTCGCTGTGTCATCAGAACCAGGGGTTGTGGTTTGGTTCTCTCCAAATAAACCAGGAACAGTAACCAAGGTTTGTTTTTGGCTTACTGGTCATGGTTTACTTGATGGGAGCTGAAAGGCAGGGACTTTTGAGCAATGTGTACCAGCATGCTAATAATTCACCTTAAACCACAGTAGGTTCAATTATGTGCAAACGCAGCCAGTTATATGTACGATCACACACTCTTGTGAGTTCTGCAAACCCGTAATAAATCAGTTTGGTGAACTGCACAGTCCCTATCTTTAGTAGTTCTGGAATGATGTTAAATTTGTTTATGTAAACTAAAGCAAGGAAACCCTTCATAACAGGTCATATGGTTTAGAGCATATTCAGATGAAATAAGTACGTTTGTCACCCAATTAAATAAATCTTAATTCCTTTTTTATTTTAAAAATTGGCCACACTTAATTTAACTTTTGTACATCTTAAATTATAGTTGTTTTTCTTAGTGATCATTTTATTATCTTACCCTTTTCTTGCAAACCTCTTTAGAGGTTTCTGACAATCAAGCAGTGTATTAATGTAACTTTTTGAACGTCGTAAGCCACCTTGAGCATGGTTTTAACTCTGGAAAGGAGGCATACTAATAAAGTGAATGATTGATTACACCTGAGAGGCCTTTTGTAAGTAACCCAATAATCACCCATTCATGGCTGAAACGGGTACCTTTCTCTCCCCCCCCCCCCAAAGTGTTTGCTTGGCTTTGTCTTGCATCCTCCTTGATCCCACTTGCACTTCCTGTGCTACCCGATTAACAATTAACCCTAGGAAGCAACACATGCATTATTTACAAATCCCTACTTGACCTTCTTGTTTGATTAGTTAAACCTTAAACAACCACAATGATGCTTCTGTTTCAGAGAGTCTGTTCAACTCAGGGGGGTGTTTTTACCTGAATTTTCTCCATTCTAACCCACCCTAAAGGGACACGGGTGGCGCTGTGGGTTAAACCACAGAGCCTAGGACTTGCCTATCAGAAGGTCAGCGGTTCGAATCCCCGCAACGGGGTGAGCTCCCATTGCTTGGTCCCTGCTCCTGCCAACCTAGCAGTTCGAAAGCACGTCAAAGTGCAAGTAGATAAATAGATACCACTCAGGCGGGAAGGTAAACGGCATTTCTGTGCGCTGCTCTGGTTCGCCAGAAGCGGCTTAGTCATGCTGGCCACATGACCTGGAAGCTGTACGCCGGCTCCCTCGGCCAATAAAGCGAGATGAACGCCGCAACCCCAAAGTCGGTCACGACTGGACCTAATGGTCAGGGGTCCCTTTACCTTTAACCCACCCTGGTGTGAGCTGTTGCATAAAGGAAGTGTCATATTGTCAAGAAATGAAGAGAGGCACTTGCTGGCAATCGCAGTTATCACGACAGAGCTAAAAAAAATGATTCTTTGCAACTATGTTGGAAATTGCTGCTTAAGTGTGACAAACGTACTGTACGCTCTCCACAAAGCCACACACCGCCCAGATAATTGTGAACGGTCAGCAGTAAAGAAACACATGTAGACAACCCCCAGATTCTGAGACATTTTACATAGTGACTGCCTGTTGCACCCTCCACTTTTTCACTGCAAGCACAGTAACTGGACACTACATTTTAGGGCGTGTCTGCAGTCTAATAGTTAGAGTGTCAGGCTCGGACTGAGGATAACAAAGTCTAAATGCCCACTCAGCTCACTGGGGGACCACAGACCAGTCACTCCTTCCAAACTCTATGATTCAGCCTAACCTACTCACAGGGTGGTTTTGAGGATAACATGGGAGAGGGAGGGCCAGGAATACCACCTTAAGCTCGCTGGATATGAAGGTAGGATATAATAGAATGATGCTCTTTAATGGGACACTAGCACCGGCCACTAGTGTCGGGCTAGGGTGGTGCTGTGGGTAAAACCTCAGTGCCTAGGACTTGCCGATCACATGGTCGGCGGTTCGAATCTCTGTGATGGGGTGAGCTCCATTGCTCAGTCCCAGCTCCTGCCCACCTAGCAGTTTGAAAGCACCCTTAAGTGCAAGTAGATAAATAGGTACCGCTTTATAGCGGGAAGGTAAACGGCGTTTCCGTGTGCTGCGCTGGTGCTGGCTCACCAGAGCAGCTTCGTCACGCTGGCCACATGACCCGGAAGTGTCTCCGGACAGCGCTGGCCCCCGGCCTCTTAAGTGAGATGGGCGCACAACCCTAGAGTCGGACACGACTGGCCCGTACGGGCAGGGGTACCTTTACCTTTAGCACCAGCCAAGGCATGCTGGAGAACAGCAACAATTGACAAAAGACAGACATAATATATTACAAGGACAGGAAAAAAACCTTATGGACACACAGGAAGGAGAGAGTTTAAATGCTTCATCTGTAGGTGAGGGAATCATTCAGTGTGTCAATACAAATGGAAGTCGTTAAAACTGCAGCTGTGATATAAGGGATTGGTATCTGGACTGGAGTGTAATTGAAATTTATAAGACTTTGGAATGCAGAAACAAAGAAAATTATCAAACCATTAATTCTAGCACGTGGGGGGGGCACCTAAATTATATAATTTGGCATCTCAATTATTGATATTATTAATTGTATTATAACTTGACATTGTTATAATCAGGCTATTACTGGATTGTTGTAACTGAAAAGTAATAAAAATTATTATCAAACAAACAAAATAATGATTATTTAAAACACACACACACACATGTCCTTAAAATTAGCTTCTCCAAGATCTTGACCACCATCCTGTTTTGCAGGAAATGCCGATGCAATACTTTTTGAAACACTACAGTGGTGCCCCGCAAGACGAATGCCTCGCTAGAGCTAGACGAAAGAGTTTTCCGTTTTGGAGGTGCTTCGCAAAACGAATTTCCTATGGGCTTGCTTCGCAAGACGACAATGTCTTGTGAGTTCCTGCTGGTTTTTTTTTCCTTCCCCCCCCCCTTTTTCTAAGCCGCTAAGCCGCTTATCAGCTGATCTGATCAGCAGATAAGCCGCTAAAAGCCGCTAAAAGCCACTAATAGCACTAATCTGCTAATCCTTCAATGGGCTTGCTTTGCAAGACGAAAAAACCGCTAGACGAAGAGAATCACAGAATGGATTCTTTTCGTCTTGCGAGGCACCACTGTATTTCTATTTTTTTTCCCCTAATGCATTGGGTTGTATCAAAACCATTAGTCACTTTTTAGTTCCACTGAAATCAGTGGGACAAGTTTGTCAGTTAAGTCAATGGGAATAATGCACGATTTTTATTGTTGCTATTCTATTATGTGAGGTGCGTTGGACACAGCTTTTGTGGGAAAGTAGAATATAAAATATTATCACCGTCTGTCTTTGGCTCCACAGAGTGATTCAAAGCACAGGAAAGTCTACATGGGATTGGTTTCCAACAACCGAGTGGTCAAGATCTCTCCACAGAACTGTGCCTGCCACCAACTGCACTAGGCCTACTGTTAAATCTTTTAATAACAGTGTGCTGTTCTGAGCAGCAGTTCATCAAGACCATCAAGGCCTAACCAGTCTGACTGCACCCCAGTAATTGAAATTTTCTCTCACTTCTCATGCCAGCAATGCAACTGCAGTGGGAATTGCAAACAAAAACCTTCCCTCTTTATGCATGAGCACCACATGACATGTGGGAACCATGGACCAGTTTCATTCCCAGGACTGCTGCTTGCTGAGCCAAAACCAAAGTCATTCTACCAGCAGTAAAACTGGGGGTATGACCACTGCCGGCCAGCGTGAGACAGACTGCAGCAGCTAGTTGCTCATTAAAAAGGGGAAAGGACCCCTGACAGTTAAGTCCAGTCATGAACGATGCTGAGGTTGCGGCGCTCATCTAGCTTTACTGGCCGAGGGAGCTGGAGTTTGTCTGCAGACAGTTTTTCCAGGTCATGTGGCCAGCATGACTAAGCCGCTTCTGGCGAACCAGAGCAGCACACGGAAACACCATTTACCATCCCACCGAAGTGGTACCTATTTATTTACTTGCACTGGCGTGCTTTCGAACTGCTAGGTTGGCAGAGGCTGGGAGAGAGCAACGGGAGCTCACCCCATCATGGGGATTTGAACCACCGGCCTTCTGATCGGGAAGCCCAAGAGGAATGGGAGCTCATCCCTCATTAGATCACTGCTAATGCATACTGAACCCCAAGAAAGAGAGCCAGCATTAAGGGGTGCACGATTTTTAAAAACCCTGAAAACTAGCCTTAGTAGATTATTTACTCTTCCTTTTCTGCTAGAGGTCAGTGTGTGTTTTAAAATGATCTTACTGTAATAGTTCCACAGTGTAAATATTCTAAGCATTCAAAATGTAAGATAAGAGGATGAAAAGATCTATTCCTTTTGAAAAAATGTATTGTCTTGGATTTGAAGGACAGATTGCTCCACAGCAAGCCTGTCCCAAGGCAGTAAGGTCTACAAGTGAGGCTCTTCTCTGTGACTCACTGATGTAAGAAGTGCCCCTGGTGGGGAGCCAAAAAAGAGATTTTTAATGGCTGGACACCTGGATTTGGTATCTCCTCCCTAGGGAGGTTTGCCTTCCCAAACTCTTTTGATGGCATTCCACTGGTGGCGATAACCAAACTCTTTGCCCACTGGCCTGTCACCTGGCATATTTTATTGGAGTGTTTCCTATGCTACTTGGAGATAAGGTTAGTGCTATCTTTGTATTCCCAGCAGCTCATTTCTTTGGGGCATCCTTTTTTATGGCGTGCTAGAGTTTTGCATTCTGACGAATTCTCTTTCTCATGGTTATTGCCGTATTGTTAAGCCACCTCCAGCAATTCTCTTTATGTTGAAAAGACGGGGTAGGCATATTTGTAGCAAATAAATATAACGAAATGTGGGCTTCTCCTCCCAACACCAGTAAGAAGACCCAAAGAGAAAGAGGGCAAAGCATTTCTTTCCTTCCACTTAAAATGGTAGTGCGCTGGAGAGAGAAGGAAACAGGCCAACAGGAATGTGCATACAATTTTGAGTGTGCACACGCATTTCAATGCCTCTCAGCTTCTTTCCTTCCCCCCCCAAAACACCATAAGGGATTTGCGAATGACTTTTAATCTCTCTGTTCCCACCCCATCTCCTAAACCTTGAGTTCTGGAATTCCCGAAACTAAAAGATAAGCAAAGGGAAAGTAGAGTCTAAAGGACAAAATGAGGTATTACACGCACAAACACCATGCATTGTCTTCTCCAGCATAAATGTACCGTATTTTTCGCTCTATAAGATGCACCAGACCACAAGACGCACCTAGTTTTTGGAGGAGGAAAACAAGAAAAAAAATATTCTGAATCCCAGAAGCCAGAACAGCAAGAGGGATCGCTGTGCAGTGAAAGCAGCAATCCCTCTTGCTGTTCTGGCTTCTGGGATAGCTGCGCAGCCTGCATTTGCTCCATAAGACGCACACACATTTCCCCTTACTTTTTAGGAGGGAAAAAGTGAGTCTTATAGAGCAAATAATATGGTAATTCAATGTTCACCACATCAATTCATGAAGGGACTCAGACTGCATGGAGATGTGCGCCTTCTATTCCTGTCACCAAAGTCAAGTGTCCCCTTTTGACCACACATCTGATGTCTGTGTGTTCAGTTGATCTCATAAAGGGGCTCCTACACATGTACAGATATCCACATCGGGAGTGGGGGTGGCATCCATGCAACTGGAAACCTTGAGCAATCAGGGTTTTCAACGGTGTGGAAGACCCTGCACACAAACAGCCAAACTGGCGAAGATCATGGCCGTGGTCAGAGCATCACATAATGGGATGTCACTAGTCAGTATGGTTCTGCTCTTCACACACAAACCCATTTCTTCAGGGTGAAAGGGGCTGGTGTTGCATCTTTCCTGGTATGATGATACCTCTCTGTGTCATAGAATAACAGAATCATAGAACTGTAGAGTTGGAAGGGACCACAAGGGTCATCTAGTCCAACCCCCTGCAATGCAGGAATCTTTTGCCCAGCGTAGGGCTTTCACCCATGACCCTGAGATTAAGAGTCTCATCTAATGGAAGATGGCACCTCAAATGAAGGAGAGGAAGGCAGACGGTGATGCGCAGAAGGATAACATTTATTTGCACAGACACAGCTAGGAGTGGTAATATGTAGGCCAACGTTTTCCCAAATTTTCCTCCCCGAATTAAAAGTGGAGAAGCATGTGACATCCTAAAAGGATTGTTTTCAGAATGCATGGGAGTAAGAATTACCCTCTTTTTCTCTGAATCAAGGCAACAAAACATCAAAAATTTAAAAACAAAATATCCTATACAAGCAACAAGCCAACCAATAAATCAGTAACAACAATAGCGAACAGTTTACAGTTATACCCAAATTAAAATAACCACCAACCCCAAACTAAACATTTAACCAACCCCATCCCAACAAAAACAAAACAGAGGAACCAAAATTAGAAACATTTTAAAACATTTTAGCCAGTTGCCACAAACCAAGAGTTGTTGGTTGCTTACTCCAAGGTCACCTCAGCTCCTGGCAACCAGCACCCACTGACCAGCCCCAGAGTAGCCAGGCCTGCTGCAACGAACAGCTGTGCAAGCCTTTGGGAGGCAGAGACGCAAGAGGGCATCAGAGCAGGAAAGGGGCTAGTGTTGCCCTCGGGACCCCTGACCATCATTCAAGGCAACCCAGGGTGCCACAGCACACTGGCTGAAAACCACTGGAATATACAGATGAGAAACATCCTCAGAATGACAGAGCCATGAAGATCATGCCACTCTGCCGGGTTGCTGAGCAACACCTCAATCCACCCTTCCTCCTTGGCTAGTTGACTTTAACACTAACAGAATTAACCCTCAAGTTACAAACAGAATGACCTCTACTGCTGCGCTTCCAACAGTGCGGCGTGGGCCTAGTGGAAGAGGGCAAGGGAATTTGTGCTAGGAAATCAACACACTGCGTCCATAGTCTCCAGTAGATTAATCTGATAATTGGTTCACTGCTGCAGCCCACGTGCCTGCTTTGAAAACACAGCCTTCCTCAAGTATCATCACTGGCATCCCACTAGCACCATGGTGTGCAAAACACAATACACTACCTTGCGAAGCAGGCCTTATTTCTGCCGTCCTTAGGGCAAATGTGACTTGTACTGTCAAGCAAAACCAAGCAACGTTCCTCAAGGGCCAATTGCTAGTCGCCAGCCATCATGGCTTTGTGCTGGTGGAAATTATTTTTGCTTATACACGGCAGGACACTGAATTTCTGCCAATCCCCTGAATAGCTGCAGCTCCCTCCCCCACCCCCGGAAAAACTGTTGCTGTAGGATGGCGGACCTTCCAGAACAGTATGTGCAGAGGACTGCAGTAAATATAGGGCGTATCAGTGAAAATCAAGTGCAAAATTCAAGCAAAAGCACTTTTCACAAGTGTAAAGCTAGCTCCGGACCCACTCCCTACGGCGTAAGTTTTCATCACAATAATGCTGTTGAAAACCAAATCATCTGTCCTGAAACAGAGCCGAGACTTTCCTTTTCCTTCCATCACAAATTGACTTCTCTTAAAAAAATCTCTAATAGCAATGTGGCATATCACATCTGCAGCCAGACTGGAAGTAAAGGAACGTCCCTCCTGCTGAATGGAATGGGGGGAAGACATTTTCCATCTACACATGTATAAGCATTAGCTATTACTTTGTCAACAAATCCTCTTAATACAAACCATTTCTTATCATATACAGATGTTGAGGGGGGAGGGAGAACCTGAATACTGTAGTACAAGATTAAACACTTTAATGTCAACATGTGTGCCATGAACAATGGTACCATTGTGGAGACACCAAGAAGTCGGAGCTCAGGGAAGATGCATTTAATTATCTCTCAAGCTGTCGCGTGTTCGTCTCAGACGGAATCCAACTCCAGAAAATTAGTCTGTGCGAGCTTGAGGTAGCCATGGAAGACATGCCTTTCCAAGCTTACACCCAGAAGGACCTTGTTCCATCACCCAGGAACTAAGAACCTTCCTGAAGCTACAGGAAGTGATGAGATTGCATAAGGTTGGAAAGGACCACATCCTGCTATTCCATCTGTTACTCAGAAAGTCAGAACCTCTATTAAAAGTTTGAGTTGGATGACATTCGTATGAATAAGAGGAAGGCATCAGATGCTAGATGTTAGGGCAGATAAAGCAAACTGAAAAGAATTGCAAGCACAACTGAAGATGGAACCACGCATACCCAGCTCCAGGTTGTTGGTTTGGCCAAGCTGCACTGAGTGGCATCCTGCAGCAAAGAAAATGTCTCCTCCAGGTTTAAGCACTTCATTTTAAGACAGAAACAAAACAGCAATCAGACAAGCGAAGAGGAAAACGATGATAAAGGAATATCATGAGTTCTAGAAATGCTTTTTTTAACTGGAGGTTAGGAAAGGCCTTTTAATTGTAGAAAGAGTCAAGACTGCCTGAAAGGGTTTTACTGCAAGGCGTTTCAGGGGAACAAATGAAGCTTTTCAATGATAGACTGGAGGATTGTTGGCAGTTGCTGCCCACATTGGAGAAGTTTAAGCATTATATTAATCTGGAAGAGGTAACCACAATCTTGTTTCTGTGTGTATGCATGCAGTGTGTGTGTGAGAGAGACTTAAGTGCCTTGGGGTGTAGATTTTGGCGTGTGGAATAATTTTTGCTCATTTTCCGCTTGTCGTCGTTGGTGCTGTGTTTGAGGGAATTTGCTATTTCCCTTAAGCCATATTTAGCCATGTCTGTAAGGGTTCAGTTTTAGGGGGGGGGGGAGTTTCCAAAGTTAGTTTGTTGTCTTTGTGGTTATGTGGTGTCATTTAATGGTTTTGTTCCTCCTGGGGTTGTCATGTGGACTTAAATTTCTTTAAATTTGTTGTTGCTGCATTGTGCTACTGTCCTTCAGAAGCAGCAACGCAATTGAATCTAAAGCAGTGTCCTTTAACCTTGGGCTCCCAGATGTTGTTGGACACCAGTTCCCATCAGCCCCAGCCAGCTTAGCCAATGGTCAGGGATGATGGGAGTTGTAGTTCAATAATATCTGGGAAGGCAAGGTTGAAGAACACTAGAAAACACCACTGCCTAACAGAACCAATGTGATACAGATGGGGAAGAACAAATTGGTCTTGAGGTTGCCAGCTCTCACAAGAGATGGGGCTCCTTTGCCATGCCAATGCTACGGGTGGAAAATGAAGACTGTCAAGAGATGCAGCTGTGTACATACCTGTTCAGTGCTTCGTTTTATGCAACTTTGCTATACAAAACTATATCTAATGTGTCATTTTGGTCAGAAAGAGAAGATGGGGATATATAAAGTACAGCTGGGGCCATCAAGCATTTTAACAGGATATGTTCAACTGAATCCTATGCATCCCTACTCAGAAGAAATCCAATGGAACTTACTCCCTGTTTAACCATGTTGGGTGGCCTTGACTCCTACATTACAGAGGAAAGTCCCCTCTTTGAAGGGCTGTGTCCTGTCCAAGTCTGGTTTAAAGATATTTATAAAACCTAACGTTGAAGACTAGGGGCCATGAAAATGCCCATCAACATCTTGACAATAGACCTGGTCACAGTACTCCCCACTAAATAATAATAATAATAAAGAATAATAATAAAGTGAGACCTATGATATTTTCATTTAAATTATACAAATTATTCCTAAATTTGCACCAATTAGCATATGCCTGTTTTCTGTAAATCTGTGTCCCCCTTTGCCCTTCCTTTCTTTTAAACAACAGCAGCAGCAGCAACACTAGTCACATCCACACCAAACATTTAAAGCACATTTAAATAACATGGCTTTTCCCAAAGAATCTGGGAACTGCATTTTATTGAAGGTTCCAGGCACTGTAGATTTGTGAGGGTCAGATACGATTATCAGGGTTCTCTGGGGAAGGCCATGACAGTCAATGTGTCATAAGTGTGCTTTAAATGTATAGTATGGATGTGACCACTGCAAAAGAAACTAACCTGTTAGTGCATAAAAGATTACAGCCTTAAAAGGAGAGCTGTGTTGTTGGTGGTTTTTGAGTGTAGGCTTGCCATACATCAGGAAAAATCCCGAAATGTCCTGGTTTTCGGGTGTAAAAATGGCGTTAAAAAATCACTATTGGGGGGGGAGAGTTTTTCCCCAAAAGCTCAACAAATTTGCGGGTGTCATTAATTTTACTTTTGGAAATATGGTAACCCTATTTGAGTGAGTTTGCTTCAACTGGTTTGAAGTACAAAATTAAAACATAGAATGGTCAGGAAACTGATCAACACTCAAGAAAAGTCCCTCTTCCACATTAAGAACCGCCAGAAATTCATGCACATGAACCATGTGAGAGAAGCTCAAAGGCAATTCAAACGTCACCCATAAAAATTCACTTCCTCTAATTTTTCAAAGGCTTGGAACAAGTCTGACGGTGTGTTCCTTTATTTTTTTGTCAAATGCTTCCTTTCATGCTTAATATGATGGGGGAGGGCAGGCAGACTTTTGCTCTTAAGGTGATTGTTTTCAAATTCATGCAAGTTGAAATTTATCTTTCCAGTAGATTCCCCCTCCCCTTCTCAAACCTGCCTCCTGTTCTTTATTACTGTGTGCGCATTAGAAAGTTAAAGTTACAAATGCAACAGGCTCACAGGCCTTTGCAAAAAAAGAAGAAGAAAAAGTCTTGAAGAGCTAACTGGATTGCAGGCTGGTACAGCTGGTTTAAGGTATTTCAGAAGTAAATGAAATCAAATGAGAATTTATAATCCTTCCTGAGGTCTGGATTCCATCAAACTAAACTCATTAGGCATTAAGGTGCAGGTGCAGCTAAATAAAGGATTGTTCTGTTTCCCTTAATACCATAAGATCCACATCTTGAGTTCAGAATAAAAGTCCTTCAAAAGCACAAGCATATAGAACCCATACATCCATCAACTGGCAACACTTAAAGGAAAGAGATTAGGTGATGGAATCTTCTAATGGCTTATTGCTATCGCTGGAATGTTGACTAGATTGCTGTTGACTAGATGGTTGTCTTGGGAAAACAAAGCTCTTTATCCCGCAAAAGTTTCTTAATATAATTCCCATGCCTTTTCCCTGTCAACCTCTGAAACACCTGCTCTGTTGTTATTTCTCAAGTTCATAGTATTTTTCTGTCTTTGCAGCTTCAAACTATATGTGATGTGAGAAACTCATGATTAATCTCCCAGTTATTTACTTGGAACAGCTTTCATCCACTCTTCAGCCAAAAAAAGGCCTAATGCTAATGCACAACCAACTGAAACAAAAGAGTCCCTGCGCCTGAAGGCTTACAATCTAAAAGACATGGCATAAAAGGAAGAGCAGCTGAGGAGGGAAGAGGATTACCCAACACCCCTCAACTGCGCCAACAGAGGTCTGTGAATCTACTGAAGCCCAAGGGAATTAGAACTGTTTTTCTAATCAGAATAAATTATTCTCCAGCTGCTTTCTTCCCCCCTCCAAGGGGGGGGGGGATGTGGAGCCTGTGTCTTTTTCCTTTTGCAGGTAGGAGAGTGATTTTGACTGGTAAAAAAGAACAGAGAATAACTTGCACACATGCTCTTCCCATGAATTCAGAACCCTCTATGAATGTATTTGAGTGCAACAAACACACCCAAGGAGGCTAATCACAGGTCTCTTGCGTCATGCGCAATTTGACTCTCTCATCCGAATCCAAAAGCGTCTGGGAGGCGTGCAATTAGAATCCGTGCTCAGGATAAAATGGCAAGACTCAGGTAGGGAGAGATGAAACACAAAGGCTGGTATAGAAAGGCTGCAATAAACCCAGATGCCAACTTTGCTGCCACATACACCCGGACAACACCATTACTGGCCCCAACAGCATCACACATACCATCTCGGGACTATTTAATTGCTCATCGTCTAACATTGTGTATGCCATCAAATGCCAACAGTGTCCTTCAGCTCTCTATATTGGACAAACAGGCCAAACCTTACGCCAAAGAATAAACGGACATAAATCTGATATCAAGAATCACAAAACAGAGAAACCAGTAGGAGAACACTTCAATCTCCCAGGACATTCTATACAAGATCTCAAAGTAGCTGTTTTACTACAAAGGAATTTCAGAAATAGACTGGAAAGAGAAGCTGCTGAATTGCAACTCATTACCAAACTTAAAACCATGGAGAGACCTGGTCTGAACAAAGACATTGGATTCTTATCTCATTATACTAAGCCATTTCTCACCTTCTCACCCCTTGCCTTTTCCTGTAAGACCTATTGCAGTCGTTAAGAGTCGTCAACAGGCTCATCTGCCAATCTCCCATTCCCACCACCCTTCTGAGTAATACCCCTCCCCACCTTCTCACTATATAGAAGGATCTGGCAACTTCTGTTTCAGTGTATCTGAAGAAGTGTGCATGCACACGAAAGCTCATACCAAGAACTAACTTAGTTGGTCTTTAAGGTGCTACTGGAAGGAATTTTTTTATTTTGACTATGGCAGACCAACACGGCTACCTATCTGTAACTGAAACTTCTTACAGTCATACTTCGGGTTACAGACGCTTCAGGTTGTGTTTTTTCGGGTTGCGGACCTCCGAAACCCAGAAGTACCGGAACGGGTTACTTCCAGGTTTCGGCAGTTGCGCATGAGCCGAATCGCAACCTGCACATGCGCAGACGCGGGTTGCAAACACTGCAGGTTGCGAACATGCATCCCGCACGGATCACATTCGCAACCCAAGCGTCCACTGTATTCCCTACTATCTGCATTTTTAATTATCATTTAGAATCATAGAATCATAGAATCATAGAATCACAGAGTTGGAAGAGACCACAAGGGCCATCGAGTCCAACCCCCTGCCAAGCAGGAAACACCATCAGAGCACTCCTGACATATGGTTGTCAAGCCTCTGCTTAAAGACCTCCAAAGTAGGAGACTCCACCACACTCCTTGGCAGCAAATTCCACTGTCGAACAGCTCTTACTGTCAGGAAGTTCTTCCTAATGTTTAGGTGGAATCTTCTTTCTTGTAGTTTGGATCCATTGCTCCGTGTCCGCTTCTCTGGAGCAGCAGAAAACAACCTTTCTCCCTCCTCTATGTGACATCCTTTTATATATTTGAACATGGCTATCATATCACCCCTTAACCTCCTCTTCTCCAGGCTAAACATGCCCAGCTCCCTTAGCCGTTCCTCATAAGGCATCGTTTCCAGGCCTTTGACCATTTTGGTTGCCCTCCTCTGGACACGTTCCAGTTTGTCAGTGTCCTTCTTGAATTGTGGTGCCCAGAACTGGACACAGTACTCCAGGTGTGGTCTGACCAGAGCAGAATACAGTGGCACTATTACTTCCCTTGATCTAGATGCTATACTCCTATTGATGCAGCCCAGAATTGCATTGGCTTTTTTAGCTGCCGCGTCACACTGTTGGCTCATGTCAAGTTTGTGGTCAACCAAGACTCCTAGATCCTTTTCACATGTACTGCTCTCAAGCCAGGTGTCACCCATCTTGTATTTGTGCCTCTCATTTTTTTTGCCCAAGTGCAATACTTTACATTTCTCCCTGTTAAAATTCATTTTGTTTGTTTTTGCCCAGTTCTCTAATCTGTCAAGGTCGTTTTGAAGTGTGATCCTGTCCTCTGGGGTGTTAGCCACCCCTCCCAGTTTGGTGTCATCTGCAAATTTGATCAGGATGCCCTTGAGTCCATCATCCAAGTCATTGATAAAGATGTTAAATAAGACCGGGCCCAAGACAGAACCCTGTGGCACCCCACTAGTCACTCTTCTCCAGGATGAAGAGGAACCATTGATGAGCACCCTTTACACACACCTTCCACAATTTGGTGGCCTTCAAATATTTTGGACCGCAGCTCCCAGCCACTCCAACCAGCCCAACAAAGGGTCAAGAAGGATCATACAATTGCAGAGTTGGAACAGATCCCGGGGGTTATCTAGTCCAAACCCCTCCAATGCAGGAATCTCAACGAAATCATACGTGACAGATGGCCACCCAACCTCTGAAGGAGGAGAGTCCACCACCTCTTGTGGGAGTCTGTTCCACTGTCGAACATCTCTTGGTGTCAGAAAGCTCTTCCTGGTGTTTAGTCAGAATCTCCTGTCTGGTAACTAGATGGGAGTTTTTGCCCAACATCATCTGGCAGCTGTATAGATAAATGGAGCCCCAGAACCACCAGCCTCCCATATGAAAGATGAAAAGACCTGAATTCAATGCTAGGGATCATTAGGAAAGGGATAGCAGAAATAACTACAAGACCCCTCTACAACTCTACATTGTACCACACATGGAATATTGGCTTGTATCCAACAGAGTGCTAAGTAAGGTAAGATAAAGGACCCTGGGATGGTTAAGTCCAGGCAAAGGTGACTAGTGGGTTGTGGCGCTCATCTCGCTTTCAGGCTGAGGGAGTCGACGTTTGTCCACAGACAGCTTTCCGGGTCATGTGGCCAGCATGACTAAACCGCTTCTGGCACAATGGAACACCTTGATGGAAACCAGAGCACATGGAAATGCTGTTTACCTTCCCACCACAGCAGTACCTATTTATCTACTCATGCTGGCATGCTTTTGTACTGCTAGGTTGTAGGAGCTGGGACAGAGCGACGGGAGCTCACTCCATCGTGGGGATTCGAACCGCCGACCTTCTGATCAGCAGAAGGCCCCTTTTGTAGTGCTAAGTAACTGTCCCATCACCACAAAGATTTCCACTGGTGCAATGGGAGTTTCCCCTCTCTCCTCTCCCCAAGTGCCCCCTAAATCTCTTCTGGGGGTTCTCCCAAGCAAATGTGGGGAGGATACAAGCTGCACAGGAGGAGTCCTGTTCTGCAAGAGGAAATCCTTACACCGACGGGGAAGTTACTTAACGCTACATGGAATAAAAGCCTGTTGACCACACCTCAGAAAGTATCCCCCTAAAGCTGGGGGGGGTAGGGGGGAAAAGCAACCAAAATGAAGGGGCTTGGGCAACTCCCCCATGAGGAAAAGCTCTGGATAAAACGAAGAAAAGGAGGTATCTGATAGAGGTGTGTAAAATTATGCATGCGTGTGAAGCGAGCGGACAGACAGCCATTTTCCTCCTTCTGTCGTAATATTAGAACCCAGGGTCATTCAGTGGAACTGAATGGTGGAAGATTCAGGAGAGAGAAAAGAAAATTATCATTTTAAAAGGGGGTTAGGGTAAACTCATGGAAGACAAAGCTACCAAAGGCTACCAGGCATGACACTCCCAGAACACCCTGAATACCAGTTTCTGAGGAACAACAGTAGGAGGAAGCTGTTGTCCTCATTTCCTGCTCGTGGGACAAAATGTTAGATGAGATGGGCCCTTGATCTGATTCAGCAGTTTTTTATTCCGTTCTTCAGGTGAAAAGGCAACAGTTTTGGTGGTCCATATACTAGCAAACCACCACAGTGGCCTGCAATAACCAAGACATTTAAGAATTACTGGTGAAATAAGATTCTCGTCTAGTGCTCTAGGTTAGTTACAGAACGATGCTAAATAAATTTTTTATAAAAAAAATCCAAGTTCCCCTCCACTGCAGCTTATTATATGCATGAGGGTAATTAGGGGCCCCAGTGGTAATGTAGTTAAAACACAAGTGGGTGAATTTATAGTTTCCTCCAAAAGGAAACAGCCAACCACTACTAGCTTAGGTTCTCCCAGCCTCAAATAAACATTTATTACTCCATGTACTTAACAGATCATGGAACTAAAGTTACATTTTTCCACTTTAAAATAACCCCAGTCACCCTTCTGAAACAACCCCGCCTGCTCCCCCAACTCATAATCAAAAAGAGGAACTTAAACTCCCATGCAAATATTTATAGGGCCACACTGGGGTCAGAAAAAGTGATGGGCAAAATATATATTTTAACCCTCAAAGCTTCCCTCTGGGCTTATAACTTTGTAGTTTAAAACTGCTCCATACTTTAAAATAAAATGAAAATGTGCAAGAATAAAATTCTCTGAGGTCTATTTTTTGTGAATATGGTGCTTATATATAGATATATATATATAAAAACAATAACCAGAGTTAATTTTAAACATATTGAGAGGCAGGGGCTTCTCTCTTCACCCCCATACAAACACACACAGTTTTTAAGGATGCAATATTATTATTATTATTATTATTATTATTATTATTATTATTATTATTATTATTATTATTATCATCATCATCATCATCATCATTATTATTTATTAATTGCCTTCCACACAAATGTCTCAAGGCATAACGCCATCCCAGACTACCAATTTCTATTATCCAGTAGAAAATTGTGACTTTTGACTTCTCGTAGAACTTCAGCAATGACCATTCAAAGAGCAAAATAAAAAAAACCTAACATATTATTGTTCATCCAAAATATGTATGGGCACTTTTGTTCCCGCCCTGCACTCAGCTCTCAGCTGTGGCTCCTGGAAGCTGCCAGCATGCAACAGCAGCCACACCCCAGAAAACGGCTTTGACTAGCAGACTAAACCGGGTGAGGGCAGCCAATGGGTCTCAAACCCTCTGTGAGTTAGTGGCTTTCCCTGCATGCAAATAGACAGACTCCAGTGGGTTGAATGGACAAGACCAACAGTGGGTCCAAGAGTCAAGAAGGCGGTTTCTGCACATGCTGTAGAGGGGCAAATGGGTCTCATCAACCTGGGAAAGTAGCCCACCCTTTTAATTGGAAAACAGGTGAGATATGCAACCTATTGTTTTCATTGCTATAGTTCAACTGTCCGTGGCCAAGGGCATTTTCTTTCTATGTTCCCTATCACAAGAAAATGATCAAAGTAAACCAGAAGGTAGAGAGATATGTGGAATTAACATGGGAAATCTGCATGGCAATTGACAAATCTGCAAGTATAAAGGCCACTGTTGGGTACAATGGTTTGAGCAGCCTGGGTGCAGCCAAAATATCTGCCCTGAACCCTTAGTATTTTATCTCAGCCAGCTCTTCCTTCTGACCTTGTCATCAATTCACCTCTCCGTTTGCAGTGTGCCACACCTTGAGTCCGGCTTGTTACAGCAGGCAAATTGGGATATGAGCAAGGGAAGAAATGTCTGGACTGGGCAAGGAACAGACAGGAGAGAGTACACCCACTCCAACTCTTGATACATCAGGAAATCTTAAAAGACACTCTGAGCTGCACCAGACAGATCTCTGGTTTGCGACATGGAAACCCTAGAATTTGGAGGCATTACAAACTGAGCCTAAATTCCCAGAGGTGTTATTTTCTACCTTGAAATGCACTAATAATAACAATCTGTAAATGCACATTTAGTAACTTACCAGAAGTTTATGTACAGAACCTCGCTTTACATTCCAAGCTGGAGGAGAATTTCTGTGGGAATCCAGGCCTGAGTTCGTAATACATCCATACAATTTACATTCCGAATCACATAATTACGAACTCGCCGGACAAGAAAGGCCATCCTATCTCTGCCCCAGTGGAGACACAATGTTCCTTTTTTTCTGACTCATACGACACACAGATAGAAGTATTGCCTACTCAGACTGCAAGGTGAAAATAAGAGGCAAAGGAAAAAGCAGGGGGAGGGGGTTGAAGGATCATTCAGGGACTTCTCTTTATTGCTTTTCAGCATCTTCAACCTCAGCTCTACAAGTGTTGCTACTGTATACATGATTGGATAAAAGTCTCCAGTGGGACAAAGAGAAAGGAAACCAGCTGGGCAGAGGGAGAAACAAGACATTTTTTAATGAGCACCTGCATAATTATATAAAGCTATCTATTTGAGGGTTGTTCTCTCATTAAAGCTTTCCAAGTAAAGGCGTGCCAACTTGGGGGGAGGGGAGGAGCGGACAGTGCTTTAAAGGTTTTTAAGAGTTTCCTGTCATAATAAAACTAAGAGGATTTTCCATTCCAGAAAGCCAGCTTAGCTTCCCAAGTCAAACAGACTTGATACTACAAGGTTGTGCACTAAAGGAGAAAGATCCATTCCCACCCCTCAGGCCCTTTAGCTGTTAAGAGTGTTCCAGACAGATTGACTCAACCCTGCCAGGTCGGACACGATGAAGGGTGCTGGTGGTTTCTCTAACCGCAGACTCAGCATGATCTTTGTCTGTTAGAGTTGCAAAATTACCTTTTCCTTTTTCCTTTTTTTTTTTAAACTGCTCTGAAGAATCTTGTTTTGGTCTTTCTCCTATTCTTATCAGCAGAATTCCCATCACCGAAACACGGCAACAGCTTTATATTCTTATCAAAGTATTAAAAGTATCTCCTCCTACACACACACACACACACACACACACACATACACACACACACACAGCTGACGGACGCAGCATAAGGTTGAAATCAACCGGCCAACAAACTCACTTGGAAGCTACTGCAAGAAGATAAAGAAGATTTCATAGAGCAACAGAAACTTAAAACTCTGCAGGCATTTCTCTCTCTTTTCTTCCCTTCCACGTCTCCAGTCCCCAACTCTGCCACCCCCCACCTCCACCCCAAAAATAGTTTGGAAATATTTGAAGGCAATTTACTAGAAGCCTTGAGTGACAAAGCTCATTACTTAAAGTGCTTTTCCTTTGCCAGACGCTTTCTGCATTCTTTCGCTGCTTTGCTCTCAGGAGACTTTTAAATCCATTGAACCAAAACAGTGCTCTGCTTGCCGGCCAAGGAAGGCATTGGCGCAGATGGCAGGCGCTACACCTGTTCCAATAAAACAGGAGATTCAAAACCATTTGGTGTCATTAGCCGCATGAAACCGAAGGCAGCTTGTGCTCTGAAAAGCCTCCTCGAGAGAAGGGCTGGAGTGGGTGAAGTTGCCCTGCTTATGTCAAGCTGCATTTCAAGCATTTAAGGAGATGCATCAAATCAAAATGCTCTGAATCTTTATTTATTTATTTATTTTTCTTTTAAAAGAATGGCAAACTGCCACATGCAGCGCCTTACTTGGATGTGTCTGGAGTCTTGGAAGCTTGACTACCCTACGTTCTCCTACAAATGGACCTTGAGCTTGTTTGGAGGTTCTAGCAGGGGAGCGCAGCTATCGTATACCCTTGACCGAAGAACGGTACACTCCTTCTATCTGGGATGGTCGTCCTCTTCCACCGAGCGCGCAGCTTCGGGAGGGACGCACATGGAGCGGTGAGGGAGGAAGGGGACACCCGCCTAGCCAGCCAGATCAGCCGAATCAACCCTGGCGATCAATGGGGTGACAGATGTCGCAGCCAGATCGCCCTCACATCCAAAATGCTCTGAATCTTTAAAAGAGAGATAGCGCACACAACGAAAACTAACCACGAGCTTCTACAATTTCCTTATTTTCTTTTACCTTATGTCATGGCAAAGCTTGGCCATCTGTACCTTACAGCATCCTTCAAGTGTTGCTTAGCACAGTCATCATAAACACAGTTACTAGGGCAAGAGCAGCCAACCTCTGGGGCTCTGCAGATGTTGTTGAAATGCAACGCCTATCAGCCCCACCTGATCAGAGATAATGGGTGCCGGGACGCAGTGAGATTTGCCTATAAGTAAACATGTATATGGGATGCGGGTGGCGTTGTGGTCTAAACCACTGAGCCTCTTGGGCTTCCCAATCAGAAGGTCGCCGGTTCGAATCCCCACAACGGGGTGAGCTCCCATTGCTCAGTCCCAGCTCCTGGCAACCTAGCACTTCAAAAGCACACCCAAAAAAGTGCGAGTAGATAAATAGGTACTGCTCAGGCGGGAAGGTTAACGGCATTTCTGTGCGCTGCTCTGGTTTCGGTGTTCCATTGCACCAGAAGCGGCTTAGTCATGCTGGCCACATGACCCGGAAAAACTGTCTGTGGACAAACGCCAGCTCCCTTGGCCTGTAAAGCGAGATGAGCGCCGCAACCCCGGAGTCGTCTGCAACTGGACTTAACTGTCAGAGGTCCTTTACCTTTTTAAAAACATGTATATCTGCACTACAAAACTCCAATCAGTTTCATCCAACTTTTAATAGTGGCTTCCCCCCGACAATTGGAATAATTGTAGTTTGGTGGAGATGCGGAGAATTCTCTGTAGGGGTCAATGTCAATGTTGCATTTTGAAAGGTTTCCTGTTTGTCAGTTATATATACATGAGAACTCCCTCAGAGGATCACAGCAGCAACACATCTATGAAACATCTCAAGGTGTAGTTCTTACGCATTGGTTAGGAAAACTCCCAAGATGCACAGAAATAGCATCTCACTTCAGATGCTACAAACAGGTGTGCCTGGACATAACCATGGTTTAGAATTTTGTGTTATGAGAATGAATCTAGCCTCTACCAAGGCTAGGCACTCCCACTCCTCCCCTCCTCTTTGGACATGGCTATGAGGAGATCGGACGTTCCTGCTTCCATTTGATCAACTGTTGTTTGAACCCTTAACTTTGGCTAATCAAAACAAGATAGTTTCATAAACTATGGACTACAGTTAGCTTGTTTCCAACAATCACTGGTCAACCTTAACACAGTCTGTCCCAGCCTGGGCACCATTGTGCACGCTATGGTTTATCAAAAGTGGAAGCTTCCAGACTCCACCTTGCAGCTCTGTCAGAGGAGAAGGAGGGAGTCTGAGATGTTCTTGTAATGCCCAATCTTTACATGAGTAAACCACTGAAATGATAGTAATAATACTGTTATTTGTACCCCGCCCATCTGACTGGGTTGCCCCAGCAACTATAAATAAGCAATTATTTAGAGTTGTGAACCTTCCTGAAATGTACTGGTGAAGGTTGATAGAAGGAGGAGAAGGAGCTGGCTGCAACAATGTCTACACTGACTCTCAGAGATCTCTAGCTTCTGTTCCAGGTATAGGTAATGATGGTTAAACCAGTCCATAGAGTGGACATGCCCTCTCTGTGAGATAAATGAGAGTTAACTTTTCAAAAGTTTATACCCCACTTTTCTTCCATCGTGGAACACAAGGAGCAAAACAGTGGAGTTTCCCAGGTGGTCTTTCATTCAGGTATTGATAAGAATGAGACCTGCTTGGCTTCAGCAAGTTGGTGGTCTAATGTGTCTTCAGACTACACTCTGGGGCCCCTTGTGGTTCAAAGGGCCATAAAGGGGGGAAAGCAATAATAGTTAAAAGTCACAACAAAAAGTAAAAGGATCACAGGAGGCAGAAAAAAGTCTAGTAGGAAAATGACTCTAAGAAGGAACTGACACTATTCCCTACATAATTAGAATGGTCCTAATAGCAGATTTACATATAAACTTCAGGGGAGGGGGTCCACACATTAATGACTTCATCTGACATCTGAGTAAATGTACAGGGTCACCTGCCTGATAACTGTGGGGAGAGGGAGGGAAGAAAGATCTGCATACATGCCTGAGGGTGACTTCAGAGAGAACCTGTTAGCATACCACAGCAAGTAAAATCAAGCACCTCAAAGCTCTTGGAAGTGTATAGATGTAAAACATGAATTAAAATAATAATGACTTGATTTTTGTGGGTAGTCATTTCCTTTTAAGGTGGAAGCCCCAAACACCCTTCCTTTGCAGACAGCGCCACTGAAATCAGGTTGCAAGTAACTGTGGGGAGGGATCAGTCCATTGGTTTCACTGCCTTCGGATGCAGCCTGGAACGTGTGCAAACAGTAAATCTTTTGCATTTGTCCTTCGTTAAATGAGCTAATCCGACCCTTTACATTATTATGATTATTCATTAAAATTGAAAGCATGCTGTACTAAATCTTTCAAAGCAAAGACTTGTAACCAATATTGTAAACACCCTATCCTTGCTTTGCACTCCCAGCACCGGGTACAAAATCTGGCAAGCTCGGCCAAGGAATCTCCCCCAAGTATCATTTAGTGTTGGCAGCCCTGCGCTGCAAAGCCATTTACTTAAAGCGATGGTTGGCAGCGCTCGCTCTTCCATGGGAACAAATTAACATTGGCATTCCAAACACAGGAAAGTAAGGAAATTAGAAACACAGCTCAGATTTGGCCGGCACTTTGAAATACTGTACCATGTGCTACTGATGTCAATTAATGAAAAGCAGAGATTTTGCTGAGGGGGTCTGGTTTTGAAACACATTAACACACATTCAGCATGTTTGCACAGGAACCAGATTATAAACATCTTGGTTCCAAAACAATAAGGCAATTACACTGGAACTTGGAGCTTAGAGCACGCAGACCTGATCTACATGTTCAGAGACCTTGCGGGGCAGCAATCTATAGTTGTGGGGAATCTCCATATTAAAACAACAACAACACTGCCTCTGGAAAGCTAGAGTGTTATGGGAAACATGTCTAGCTTTCTGCCTGACATGCTAACATTTCTAGGCATGGGGAAGTTTTCATAGAGAAGACTAAGGATCAGTGGTAGAACATATTCTTTTATAAGTCCTGAACTCAATCCTGGGCATCTCCAGTAAGAGCTATTTCAGACAGTAAGGTTCTGCCTGAGACTTTGGACAGCAGCTGCTAGCCTAGTGGGTGGGAGAGAGATTTCAGGATTACAGAATCTACTTTGGTTTCTGCTAGAACCTCAAAAGCCAACAACCAGACCCAAGTGAAAAACAGTGGCTCAGGAGCCAGATACAGAACTGGTGCGGGCTACTTTGGAGCACATGGCTCTGTCATATAATTTGTTTCTGGCCCTAGAACTGAGGTCCTGCTCTAGAAGGTAGGACTTGAACCAATGGCTTCAAGTTACAAGGAAGGAGATTCCAACTTAACAGGAAGAACTTTATGATGATAAGAGCTGTTCAACAGTGGAATGGACTCCCAAGAAAGGTGGTCGGCTCTCCTTCCTTGGAGGTTTTGAAGCAGAGGTTGGGCAGCCATCTGCCATGGATGCTTTAGTTGGGATTCCTGCTTTGCAGGAGATTGGACTAGATGACTCTCGGGGTTCCTTCAAACTCTATGATTCCATGACTCCTAGTCTTTGAGCAGAAAACTCCACACCTCCCACTCCTGCCACAGCTTTCTTTGTTTCAGAAGTCTACTTTGTTGTTCTATTGTTCAACAACTGGAAACCAAAAGTCCAGCCAACCTACAGCAAATCACCCAAAGATCTACTCTAAATTCCCAATCTACCTTCTTCCCACCCCAATGCTAGGCAATACTAGAATAAGATGGACCTGGTATAAGCAACCTTCCCATGTTCCCTAGGCATTTGAAGCAACATTATGAAATGTCCCAGTCCTAAGGAGTACTGCAGACCATAATTGTTCTGAGCGACTAGATAAGCCATTGTTTGGAGGTTTTGCTCCACTTAGCAAGAAGGTACCAAAGGCCAAAAGGAGAATGTGGGGCTCTAATTTGTGTTGGACTCCATAATAGGGATTTGTGGTTATAAGAAGAGAACTACAAGAGCTCAGAACTACCTACAACCAGACCCTGAAGCCCCCTAACCCAAAGCATTTAAGGACTTCTGGTCTTTTCCCCAGATGGAGCGGAAAGCTTCAGTGATGAAGAAGTTCTAACTGGAAGATCATATTAGAGTTACTTCTTCCTGGCTCTCATCCAGGCCAGGCCCTTCTATGCTGATGGAAGCTCACCCTCCTTTCCCCAGGTAGCCGTGGCACTTCAGCACAGACCAAAGGCCAGTGGAGACTGCAGAGTGAAGGGCCATAGCTCAGGGGTAGAGCATCTGCTCTGCATACAGAAGATCCCAGTTCAATCCCCAGTACCTCTAGGTAGAGCCAGGGAAGACCTTTGCCTAAACCCCCAGAGAGCTGCTGCCAGTCAGTTCTGACAATAATGAACAAGACAGAGAAACAGTCTGAATCAGTGGAAGGCCGCTTCCTTTGTTCCTATGCCATTATGAAAGAGGGATTGCACTAATATATGTTCTGGGGATTCGGCAACAGGACTGATTTCATGCTGCATTTATAGCTGACTTCCCTGGGGCAGCTGCAAAGACAATTATTCCACTCTGCCCCAGGGGAAAGGGCTATGCCAGCTGGAAAAGCCCTCCTCTTTAAGAACTAACAATTAGAGTTCTGAGTGATAGCTGAGCTTCATTTTAGCAAGCATCGTGAACTACTTAGGCTGCACGTGCCTCGCGCACATTGGTAAATATATATAACATGCATTTTTATTTAAAAATAAACAAGTAAGTCAAGAAAATATTGCACATACAGTGGTACCTCGGGTTACAGACGCTTCAGGTTACAGACTCCACTAACCCAGAAATAGTACCTCGGGTTAAGAACTTTGCTTCAGGATGAGAACAGAAATCGCAGGACGGCGGCGCGGCAGAAGCAGGAGGCCCCATTAGCTAAAGTGGTACCTCAAGTTAAGAACAGTTTCAGGTTAAGAATGGACCTCCAGAACGAATTAAGTTCTTAACCCGAGGTACCACTGTAATTCTTCTTTTAAAAACTACAGGCACATCGGCATGTTAAAATACCTAAGAACTATTTTGTCAGACCAACGTAGAGAGAATAGTCGTACATCATCCCTAAATTTACCATTCCGAAACTAATGACCGTCAACCATTCCTTAACACACTGATTTTCGTACTTACAATTTTCAAAGGTACATAATGTATCTCAATGCAACACATAGCTACTACGGCTTGGATCAAGACTTTGCTCCTGCCGGCGGAATGGCAGGCGACTTTTGCCCATTTCCCCATTTAGATCCCTGCACACGCCAAAAAACTGCTCCAGAAGGTTGGGGCCAAACTGGGACAGTACAGGAGGTGGCACAGGGGATGCAGCAGACCAAACATGAATCAATAAACAAAAGAGGTCCCAGAAGTGAACAGGAAAACTACTACCGTAACACCAAATTATGCACAAACATAAAACATCTCTCCTTTGCTCTAGACACCTAAGAACATGATGAAGTGAAATGGTCCACTCTCATTGCCATCTCACTCAACCTGAATTTCAAAATAATGCCCAAGGTTGCACTCTTTCACTGGGTATTTAATCCGAGGCCAACCATAACAACAAGCCACCACATGCTAGCCTTTTCCTTGTGAGGATCTTGGCTGTAGCCTACTCCAGTTGTATTGGCTGAAAATATGGTTCAATTAGAATAATGCAGGATTTATGCTTGTGTAACTAAAGTCAAGGTCAGTTTTCGTTCTGCCGCTAATGAGCAATGGTGCTTGCTCTTCCAGACAGGTGCTTACCTAACTTTTAATGAGTTTGCAGACTATAAAGCAACACCGAAGCCAGGAGGGGGAACATGTGGCCCTTCAGATGTTGATGGGCTGCAACTCATCCTCAACTACTGGCCATCCTTGCTGGGAGCCAAAAACATCTGCGGCACTCCACCCTTGCATTAAAGAATCAGTTCCCGCATCCTGATCCTGGGTTTAGGAACACTCAGTGAAAACCCATTGAAATGAATGGATGTGACTAAATCAGTCCATTCATTTCAATTGGTCTACTCTGAGTAAAACTTAGAGGGATGCAGTCTCTTGTGTGTATGTGTTACTCATTAGAAGTCCCATAGAATGGATTTTTAAAAATTTATTTCTAAAGCGATCCCTTCGTTTGTTTCTTGAAAGACTAAAACGGACACAATTAAGTCAATCCCGGATGAACATTATTGAAATAAGTCAAGTGTGTGACAGGAAGGGTTTAGGAAAAAAGAAAGGTGGCGGGGGGAGATATACCATTATTGCCAAATGTGGTGCATTACTGGCTAAAATATTCCACCTGGCCACTGTTAAACACTCTGCCTTATTCCTTCACTCAGCTGATTCCAATCTGTCATCTCAGCCACTCTTGGGCATCTTGTGCATTAAGACGCACTGAGCTGTGTAAAAACTAAACATGTTATTGTTTTAGCCACAAATTAACAGTTTCAGTATAAATATTAGCATTTCCTCACTGCGGTTCAAGGAGAGAAGCCATAACAGCTATAACAGCATACTTTATTTTGACTAATTAAAAACAAAGGCCCTTGCAATTTAATATATTGATTCTAGCGGTGGGACTTAACCCCCTTTTTTGTAATAAGTGTACACAGCTGCGCAGCTCACCCCACCCACCCCCTTTTAAATGTAATCCCCACATTCCTCCTGACAGGATCCGCACAACTCTGTATTAGCCTTAACCTCGCTGACACTGCCAGAATATATTAAACTAAAGCATAACAGTGTCCCGTTTAAAAAGGCATCTGTCAACAGCCCCTGACTAGGCTTTAATGGTTAGAAGCGTTTTAAAAAATTAATCTTTCCAGTTGCATTCATCCCCACCTCTCCACTCTGTACCGTTTCCCCCACAAGATGTCCCAAACTGGATGCAATTTTTATTAAGAAAAGGCAGAAAGTTGTCTCTCTCTCTCTCTCTCTCTCTCTGTGTGTGTGTGTGTGTGTGTGTGCGCGCGCGCGCGCACGCGCGTGCTTTAAAAGCAGCTGAACAAGCAACAATGGAGAGAAGAACAAAACGGCCAAATTAGACCTCTGTGCGTCTTGGAATAAAACTGCTCCCCAAATTGGTGTAAAACAGTCACTTCACCACTGCAGTGACTAAGAGCAACCTGCTCCAGCTGCCCACACTCTCCAAAGACAGCCGGTGTGCTTATGCACACACAGAGATGTCAAAATGTATGTTGTTCGTCAACAGCAATGGCTGCACCGTAAGAACACATGTTGTGGGTTTCAAGAGGGGCCTTCCTTTTGGGCTGTACATTGCAAGACTTGCTTCGGGGCTTCTTAAACCACAGGCTTTGATGAGGGTCTCTGTAGCAGCTCCTGCTCCCAGAGCTCTGGTTTCTGGTGATCTAGCGAAGTCGACAGGTTCACACTTTTTGGAATGCCCTTAGAAAGTACCCTTGGCCAGATCCGATTGCCCAACTGCCTCGCAAAATCAACTATTCAGTGTATTTGGATGTTCAACAATGAGTTGGTAATGCCTCTCTGTGCCCCAAAGGCATGTGCAATGGATCTCCTCCTTGCCATCTTCCATGTAAACAGCAGTGGCACATGCCCTCCTGTTAAAGAATCATAGAACTGTAGACTTGGAAGGGACCCCGAGGGTTATCTAGCCCAACCCATTGAAGTTCATGAAACTCCTTTTCAACATTTTTTTTAGCTTTTCAAATTCTTTTAAACAATCGTCAGAACATACATCTCATACGCATCGACTTTCCATCCAGCCTTCCATGGTGTTCGCTTCTTACCTTACAAAGCTGCTATATTACTTATATTTTACCCATTATATTTGTAACTTCCGCTTCCTATCAGCTGCTATTCTTCAAATCTGCAGTGCAGGAATCTCAACTAAAGCATCCATGACAGATGGCCATCCAACCTCTACTTAAGCACCTCCAAGGAAGGAGAGTCCGCCACCTTCTGAGGGAGCCTGTTCCACTGACAAACAACTCTTACCATCAGAAAGTTATTCTTGATGTTAAGTTGGAATCTCCTTTCTTGTAACCTGAAGCCATTGGTTTGGGTCCTACCCTCCAGAACAGGAGAAAACAAACTTACTCAATCTTCCGTGTGACAGCCCTTGAGATATTTGAAGATGGCAATCACATCTCCTCTCAGTCTCCTCTTTAGCAGGCTAAGCACACCCAATTCCCTTAACCATTCCCCAAGAGTTTCCAGACCATTGATCATCTTGGTAGCCCTCCTCTTTATGTTCCAGCTTGTCAATATCCTTCTTAAATTGTGGCACCCAGAACTGGACACAGTATTCTAGGTATGGCCTGACCAAGGCAGAATACAGTGGTACTATTACCTCCCTTGATCAGGACACTGTACTTCTGTAGTTGCAGCTTAGAAACCCATGCTGGTTCTTAGTAATCAAGGCATCATTTTTTAAGTGCTCACAGACCGACAGTTTAGTTATAAGCTCAATGACCTTTCCTGGTCTCAACACCACCTTGTCTGGCTGATAGTTACCAGGGTCTTCTTTTCGCCTTTTTTGAAGATGGACCTCACCTGTATTCCAAGAATTCTCAAAGATGATAGACAGAGTCTCTGAGATTACCCAGTAATTCCTTAAGCTTTTTGAAATCAGTCTTCTTAAATTCCAGAGTGCATGTTCGACTACATTCAGCTTTCCCTTGCCTCTATAGAATGAAACCCAAGGGAACATTATCACTTCCTCACAAAGATTCCCAGTACTTCCACTTCGTCAATCAGTTCCTCCCTGTTAGAGAGGACCAGGTCCAAGAAAGATGCTCCCCTTGTTGCTTCTTCCATGTTCTGGGAAATGAAAAACCTTTTGGTCTTTCTTCTTCTTCTTCCCCACCTATAGTATAAGGTCCATGCAGCTGCCATTAAGACTATTTCAGCAACTATTCGCACCTCACTTGGAGCTATTAACACCTCATTAACATGTCACAAGCAGTCACTTTTCCTCCAAGGCCTTGAGCTGGGAGAGGCTACAAAAGAGGAATGTGGAGGGAGAGAGATCTCCAAACAGACCATATAGCTTCATTCAAAATGCACTAGAGTCAACTGGCTAGTGGAGCATTAGCCAGGTGCTACATTGCTGGTTACAACCCCAGAACATTAGATAAATACATCAGTGTAAATACTGGTTTCTTTGCATGCACAAACAGAAATCTGGACAGGATTTTGCTATTGTTTCTAGCAAATAAGGCTTTTTTTGTCTTACTTTTCAGCTACCTTCCTACAGATTTCTGCTTACCATGCGCAGCAGCTAAAAAGATAGCAATGATATGAATGACTCACCAAGGCAAAAAGGGTTTGTTGTTGTTGTTATTTAGTCATTTAGTCGTGTCCGACTCTTCATGACCCCATGGACCAGAGCACGCCAGGCACTCCTGTCTTCCACTGCCTCCCGCAGTTTGGTCAGACTCATGTTTGTAGCTTCGAGAACACTGTCCAACCATCTCGTCCTCCGTTGTCCCCTTCTCCTTGTGCCCTCAATCTTTCCCAACAGGGTCTTTTCCAGGGAGTCTTCTCTTCTCTTCTCATGAGGTGGCCAAAGTATTGGAGCAGCAGCTTCAGGATCTGTCCTTCCAGTGAGCACTCAGGGCTGATTTCCTTCAGAATGGATACGTTTGATCTTCTTGCAGTCCATGGGACTCTCAAGAGTCTCCTCCAGCACCATAATTCAAAAGCATCAATTATTCGGCGATCAGCCTTCTTTATGGTCCAGCTCTTGCTTCCATACATTACTACCGGGAAAACCATGGCTTTAACTATACGGACCTTTGTTGGCAAGGTGATGTCTCTGCTTTTTAAGATGTTGTCTAGGTTTACCATCGCCTTTCTCCCAAGGAGCAGGCGTCTTTTAATTTCGTGACTGCTGTCGCCATCTGCAGTGATCATGGAGCCCAAGAAAGTGATCATGGAGCCCAAGAAAGTAAAATCTCTCACTGCCTCCATTTCTTCCCCTTCTATTTGCCAGGAGGTGATGGGACCAGTGGCCTTGATCTTCGTTTTTTTGATGTTGAGCTTCAGACCATATTTTGCGCTCTCCTCTTTCACCCTCATTAAAAGGTTCTTTAATTCCTCCTCACTTTCTGCCATCAAGGTTGTGTCATCTGCATATCTGAGGTTGTTGATATTTCCAAAAAGGGTATCTCTTTGAATAGGGCCCTACTCTGCAGAGCATTTAGCATAACAGTTAACCCAGCCATATACTGAGCTTGTGCAAAATGAGTAACAGCCCAGGGTCAAGCATTAATCATTGGCTATAGAAAGAGGGTTTTGTGCAAGAAGATACCTCATCTTCTCCTTTAGCACCTAGGAGGCGGGGTCCATAGCACATAAGAAAAGACTGAGTTTTACATGCAAAAGAGCCGAGGTTCGACGAGGTTCGACGTCCTGCATCTCTGGATAGGGCTGGAAAAGAGCAGTGTCTGAAACCCCAGGCAGCAACTGCCAATTAATGTAGCAATCAATATATGTGAATAAACAAGAGACAGAGCAGACAGTTGCAAACATTCAGTCTTTATTTGCAAACCACGACAGTGGGGTCCCCCTCCTGCCAAGGTGCGGAGTTGGGTTCGGTCTCAGTCGCAGCACTGCCTCTCTGCTTGAGGGGGATCCATGGTGGGTGCAGCTCCTGTTGACTTGCAGCCTGTGAACTATGAGCCTGGCACAGCAGGGACAGTGAGAGGAGCAGGGGTGAGAACTGAGGGAGTGTCCTCAAGTGCTATTGGTGCGTAAGCCAACAGTGGTTATCCCCCCCCCCCATCATGGGGAGGGAACACACCAAATTTATGAAGGGTGCCTCTGTGTTGGGCTTCTGGCCTGCAAGTTGGTCAGTGCCCCTTCCGCTGAGTCACAGGAACTGGCTCCTGCAAAGCACAGAGTCCCTGATGGAGGGGCAGAGCTGCGTCTGCTGCGTCCCTTGCCTGCCTGCGGTTGTGGCGCTCCTTCCTGGATCCCATCAGCAGGTGCTGCCACCTCTTCCGCAACTGAGCATCTGCAAGGCAATCACACAGCGGAATGAGAATGGGGGCTAACAGTTGCGGGTGCCTACCCCCCCCCCACCTGACCCCTCTATTTCCCACCCCATCCATGGTGCCGGATCCCTGGATTCCACAGCTCATGTATTATGGTGCTGGTGAGTTTCCGCATCCCGCAAGGGACCAGGGGCATGGGGGCGTGTTGTGAGTGGCATTTGGGGTCAGGGTGGTGCGTCCTCCTCTCAGACTGACCTGGTTTTCTGTCTCCATGGCTGCTCCTCCCCGTGAGTGGTTGCTGGAGGTGCTGAACTGCCAGGGTGCAGCAGTTACTGCTGCTGCCATTTCTGCTGGGAAGAGAAGCTTGGGAGAGAGCTGTTAGCACAAAGGCCTTGTCCATTCCCCATTTCTGGGTGTGGTCTCTGACAAGTGCTCCGAGTGCCCTGCGCCTGTGCAATGTGCTCCAAGAGCAAAGTGCCTTTCACCAGAGCCCCTCTCCCGAGTGCAACATCCCTGCACAAGGTGCTCTTGAGGCAGCATGCCACACTGCGGGAAGCACAAACTGAAGGGAGCTGCAGCTGGAGCATGCTCAGTTGATATCCTGCTGCCTTTGGCAATGTGCAATTTGCCATGAATTACAGCGGATCCTGAGTGCTCTTTTGAAGCATTGTAGGCAGGGCTGTCTTTAGCATATGCACCGCTGGGGTGCAAAGATCCACCCAGCGCCCCCCATCACCAGTAGCCCTGAGGTTGCTGCGCTCCGCCGCCAGGCCTGAGAGAAGCGCCTTCCTGCTCCAGTGCCGCCAGCAAAAGGCAGCAACCTCCCAAGTTTCCCCTTCGAGGTGGAGGCCAAACTTCTAAGGGGGTTGGGAACCCGGTAGGGTTTGTCTTGTCAAGACTCTGCAGCAGCGACTGTGCAGGTCCCGTGGGTAGATCGAGAGGCAAGGTCCAAGTCCAGTCCGAGGTCGAAGGAGCAATATGAAGGCAGTCCGTAAAAGCTGAGGCAGGGTTCAGGCAGGAACTGGCAACCAACAACGTTGCTCTCTCCTGGCCTGGAGGTGAGCACTCCTCCTGAGGGAACTTAGTTCCCTCTGCCTCTCTGCCCTAAGCCTCTGCAGCCCAGGAGAGGCTGGAGGGTTATCAGACCCAGAGGCAACCTCAGCTTCCTCTGACGGGGCTGAGAGTGGAGCACCTGCAAGCAATGGGTCCTCCATCACCTCAGGAGCCAGAGCAGACTCAGCTGATGCCTGCACCTGAGGATCCAGCGCAGGTGAGGACCTTTCAGGCTCAGGCCCCAGCCGCGGCTCAGCTGGTTCTGGAGGCGGGGAATCCTGTGCAGGCTGGGATTCCTCAGGTTCAGCATCCGACTCCAAATCCCAGGCCATCACAGCGACATTGCATTCTCTTGCGCTACCGCCCAAGGGTTGCCTTTGCAGTTTTCGCATTTGCTCCTCCCAGCGGCGGTGCCTTGCGCCCCCCAGAATTCAGTACCCAGGTGCCCCACACCCCTTGCACCCCCGGGTAAAGACGGCCCTGATTACAGGTGAGCCTGAGCTGAAATTTCTACAGATTTCTGCAGAGCCTCCCCACGGACTTCCATTGTTGGCAGAACTCATGCTAGGTTGTCAAGTCACGTGACCAAGATGAACAGGCTTAGGATCTAACATAAGGTCGCCCCCCCCCCCGGCTTCACTCCTATCCTCCCCACTCCCCCAGAATTCTTACAATCTGCTGGTCTTGGCTCAGCAGGAGCTTACGTTAGCATTGCCCAGCTGAGCCAGGATTCAGCCATGAGATCTGGAGTTACTCATCCCAGCAGATCTGAGCTCAGGATTGCTCCCTAACTTAGGTCCGTTGGTTTCAATGGGTTTACTCTGAGTAAAACTTAGTTGGCCACCACTCTTAACTTTTTTAAATTGTTTGTGTCGCGAAGAACACATAATATGTCACAAATAAATTACATGTCCTCTGCCCCCACCCCTTGTAACATACCAAAATATTATAGCATCATCTAAAGATCAGATATAAGCATTAATGCTTAATGCTTAATTAATTAATTAATTAATGCTTAATTTCAGTGGTAGAGGTTCCTAAATACAACTGTTAACCGAACACTTCGATATTCAGAATGAAGGAGATCCTAAGACGAAAGCAACTGAATTGCAGTCTTTGCTTTGGATTTTGTCCCTGATTAGGAAACTGTTTTTTAAAAAAGAGCTAAATAGAACACCCCCTGTCAATCATATATACACAACATCACATACACATGCTAGAGGACCTGTTCTGAATCTCTCGTGCATAGCGATGATATACTAAAGCAGGCTTGCAAGCCTGAAAACAACTCCCTCTGCAATATTCCTCCTGAGGCCTACTGCACTTAACCACTTGTCCTGGTACTTTAATTACAAGCCTATATGCACATATGCAGCTCCCTTTTAAAAAAAGTCAAGTAGTTTGAATGCTTCCCAACCCAAAGAGGTTTTCAAAGCCTCCTGATGTGAAATGCTAGAGAGAAAGGAGATATTTCAGGAACGTAACTAAAAGCATGCAGACCCCCACCTGCAACACACACATATACAGACCACTCTAGATCTGGATTTCGGAACATACGTTTTCCATTTCCCCTTTATCCTTCGCATCGCTATAAATAATCACCCTTCCACCTTGCTGAAAAACATCACACCACCTGATATTTTTATTTGACACACATGCTATCGAACCCATCGGCCCAGGCCATGTCCCACGTCAATTTCTATGGTCCATTCAATGCTTGACGGTGCTGCCTATACATCAGATTAAAATGCTGGGGGGGGGGGAGACAGAGCAGGGGAAGAGGGAGTCTCTCAAAGGTTCTAGAACATAGGTTGTAAAGCACAAGCATCTTCAAAGAAAACTTTGCAGCTTTTTTTTTTAGCAAACTTTTAATGAGAGACGATTTGACAGGCAATTTCAAACACTTTTATACATTCACACACAGAAGTGCCTTTTTGCATATCCTTATTAAGATTGCTGTTGTGGGAGCTATTCTTAAAGGTCCCTAAGGAACACTGGTGTTGCTTTGCTTTGAGCCTTTGGGCGGGTTTCTAAATCTCAGCATAAAATGACCCAATGCACACGCTTCTCAAAACAGCTAGAGACGTTTAAAAAAACGAGGGAGAAAGAGAGAAAAAAAGTGTATTTACCCTGATGTATGGACCACATCATGTGATCCTCGACAGGCCTTCTCAGGGCCAAGATTTAATCTGCTTTGTTTCAAGTGGGAAATACGTGAAGATCAAATAAGTTCAAACGCAGGTCAAATATCCCTTCAGAAATTCTTTTCATTTATACAAGCCGGGAAATGCAAGTTTAAGAAGTGTGATTATGAAAGGGTTACTACAAACACAGCTGTACACATACTCTTATATCTGAAGCTCTCCGAAGTGGGGGGTTGGGGCGGGGAGGGAGAAACTTTGCGACATCTATATTAACCTTTGGCTGTACACCAAGGAAGGCCTGTAGCGAGATGGAATGCAAAGCAGCCTTTCCAATTTTTAACACAAGCCAGGTTACAGCTGCAAAGGCCTGCCCCCTGCATTCACTTCACAAAGCCAGTCCCAACGGAGGATTCTCTACAAGTCCGCCCCCCCCCCCTTAAACTGCTTCAGAATGAAAACGCTAATGCCCTACAGTGCTAAAAGCCTGCTATTCTAGGGGGGGCATCGGGATGCATATTCTGGTGCCAAATACTTGTCAGGGGGGAAATTGGGGGGGGGGGGGAGAACACCACCAGATGGTATGAAGTAAACTGAAACTCGAGGTCTCCTCAGCATCTTTGCTTACATGAACCAAAAGTCACTTTTGTGCACTCTTTCCAAGAATGAGTAATTTTCCAAATTGTCCCCCTCTTCCCTCTCTCTCTCCTTCAGTTTTGTCAAGCATTTAACCACAATTTTATACTTGTCAGCGAGGTGACTGGAGCTGACAGCATTTCGCACTCATACTGAGCCCAAGAGGGAAGAGGGAAGAACACAAAAACGGCCACCCTGACCAGCAAATATTTTCAGCAACCTGTTCCTAGCAGGTGGGACAACTCTGCTGTTTGCGATGACCTTGCTAAGACCAGTCAGATCAGGGGTGAGCCCAAGATAAGAGTAGGATCTACTGGCAGATTACTCAGTGACTTGCAGTATATCTGCAAGTATTTCTGACTTCCAGCAGTTGAACAATGGAAAATGTTATTTAAAAGAAAAATCTCTGAGATGGCTAACCACTTATCTCTCGGCTTCAGTGTGCCTCGCCTGTAAAATAGGTGTATTCATCAGCTGCTTTTGACCTTGTCTTAGTGCAGCCCTGCTGGCCAATTTTAGTTTTGTGATAGGAATTATGATCTGCAGCAACTCAGATGTAGATCTGTACTTGCCTATGCAAGTTAACTCAGTGGGTGGCCTCTTGGGGTGCAGGAGATAATTGGAGCCACGCAAGGTACCATTTAAGAAGGTAAGAGCAGCCCTGTCAGATTAGACCAAAGACCTATCTAGTCCAGCATTCTGTTCTCGTGGTAACCAACCAAAAGGAGACGGGAAGCCTGCATGCCAAGATCTAAGAGAGATACTGGCAATCCCCAGCAACTTGTATTCAGAGGCAAAGTTGTACCTGGCCCCAACCCTCTGGCCACTGTTTTAAACCTGGCTTTGATTGGTGGATCTCAATGCTCTAGTATAGCGGTTATCAACCTGTGGGTCCCCAGATGTTGTTGGACTACAACTTCCATCATCCCTGAGCTCTGGCCTTGCTAGCTAGGGGTGATGAGAGTTGTAGTTCAACAACATCTGGGGACCCACAGGTTGAGAAAGGCTGCTCTAGTAAATCATAGAATTGTAGAGCTGGAAGGGACCCCCGGGGGTCATCTAGCCCAACCTGCTGCAATGCAGGAATGTTTTGTGCACTTGGGGCTTGAACCCACGACCCTGAGATTAAGCGTCCCGTGGTCTACCAACTGAGCTATCCCAGTGTACATTCAGTGTATAACAAAGTACATCCTGTTAGCCTGAAGGCAGCACACCCCAATGTCGATCACAGGGCTACCTGAGCGCTGGAAGGGAGAAACTGCTTCCATGCTGGTGCACTTTTGATTCACACAAAAATGAATTTGCAGAAAAGAAAAAAAAATATTACTGCAAAGCCTGCTAAAATCATGTTCAGAATGAAATGCGTTGCAAATGTGCCCAGCCTATGATTTTATTCCTGCTTCATCACCAAAACCACAACTGGAAGAGAGTTCATGCCCTTGTATTTTTTTTATTTATCAAATTTATGAGTCACAGTTTCCAGCTCCATTGCCTGAGCATAAAAAGCGTAAAAGATAAAATCACTTGGCCACCTTTGAGTTAAATCTGCACTTCTCACTACTGAAAGGTCCAGCTGCGTTTCCAAGCATCACACAGAACCCTGCTGAGAAGCAGCATGGACTCCTTTGTAGCCTAGAGAGGTGCTTTTCAAACCTTGTTCCAAGGAATCCCGAAGGGATTTATCAATGAGATAAGAAATCATGGACAAACATCTCAGAAATACAGCTGGATTCCTGATCTCCTGTGATCAGGGTGGAAGGGGTGCTTCTGAGTTCACATGAGGTAACAGTCCCCAACAGACTGCACTTTCCTATGAGCTCAGCACGTACCTTAAAATACTCTGAAACCTATAAAGCACTTGTAGCAGGTCCACAGAGAAATCAATACAGAAACAGTTCTCTGAAACAGAAATATATCCAATTTGGGTATCACCATTCTGGAATCATGGAGCATTCTAAAAACAAATGCAGTTAAAAACACCAGAAACAGTTATCATTGAGACATTCTAAAAACAATTAAAAGCATTCTCTCATCTCGTGGTCTCAGGGTTGTCAGGAACAGTATCCTTCAGCCATCAAATGCATATAAACAGGAAAGCTTTCAAACTGCTTCTGAAAGCAAGATACACCTCACCGGAGAGCGAGGGCATTCCACAAAAAGGGAGCCACCACCAGAAAGGGACTGTCACAGGTCAACACCAGCCAAGCAACCCCTGGTGGCATCACTACCAACAAGGCCTCGTCTGCCAATCGTAGTGTCCAAGATGGCCGATACTGGGGCATGTGCTCTTTCAGTTACCTGGTTCCCAAGCCATTCATGGCTTTATATGCCCAAATAACAAGTGCAAACAAAGTATCTTCCCTAACACCACCACTATAAACAGGCAAGGGGCTAGGGCATGTGCACACAAGTCTGGGTAAATGTGCAGAGGAAACCAAGTCAAACCATTGGTCTAACTAGATCAGTACTGTCAACACAAACTACCAGTGGCTAGCTACAATTTCAGACCAGGAGTCCCTCCCAGCTCTTGCTGGACCATGCCAGGAGGCTGTTGCATGCAAACGAGGTGCACTGAGCTACCTAAGAAGAAGAAGAAGAGTTTGGATTTGATATCCCGCTTTATCACTACCCTAAGGAGTCTCAAAGCGGCTAACATTCTCCTTTCCCTTCCTCCCCCACAACAAGCACTCTGTGAGGTGAGTGGGGCTGAGAGACTTCAGAGAAGTGTGACTAGCCCAAGGTCACCCAGCAGCTGCATGTGGAGAAGCAGGGAATCGAACCCAGTTCACCAGATTACAAGTCCACCGCTCTTAACCACTACACCACACTGGCTCTCCCTAAAGCACTTCCCTTGCTACTTGGCTATGCCCCGTCCTTCCTGCACCTTACGTCACCAAGCACAAAACAGTCTCCATCAGTTAGTGTGGGGCAGGCATAAGGATTGCGAGTGTCGCTCCCAGTTGCTGGGTGCCACAAGTGGGGAGAGTGTTGCTGTGTTCAGGTCCTGTTTGCGGGTTTCCCACAGCACTGCGAGAACCTGATGCTGAACTAGACCAGGCCAGAGCCTTATCCAGTCCAGCAACCCAGATTCCCACAGCAGCCAACCAGACACCCTGCTAAGTAGGACTTGAGAGCAACAGCACTCTGAAGGCGTTGTTCCCCAGTGAGTGGAATTCAAAGGCTCACTGATCCTGGAGATAGCATACATCATGACTGGTGACCAGGAGCCGTTCACAGCCTAATCCTCCTCTAAAGCCATCTTAAATTGACATCCAAAAACCTTAACAAAATATATTTAAAAACAAAGAAACAACCACCTGCCTTTTGATTCTCATTAGAAGCAGCCAAGATTTATTCTTCATTTTAAAGCAGGGGTAGGCAACTTAAGGCCCGGGGGCCGGATGCGGCCCAATCGTCTTCTCAATCTGGCCTGCGGACGGTCCAAGAATCAGCGTGTTATTACATGAGTAGAATGTGTCCTTTTATTTAAAATGCATCTCAGGGTTATTTGTGGGGCATAGGAATTCGTTCATTCGTTCATTTTCTCTCTCCAAAATATAGTCCGGCCCACCACATGGTCTGAGGGGCACACGGCTGAAAAAGGTTGCTGACCCCTGTTTTAAAGGGCGAGGTCCTTCCTCAATTTGCAACAGAAAGACAATGAGTTTCACCCTGGGGTGGCTATGTTTCAAATGCAATCCTCTAAAGCAGAAGGCAAGTATCTCCACACACCCCTCAGGTTATTTTGCATGTCTGAGGGAGGTGAGGTGGTATTGTTCTCTCCTTGAATACTGGGGTTTCACTTACTTATTGATCTGGGGAAACCATCAATCTTGGAAGTTGGCCTGGGGGCCCTATTCTGAGGGAGGGAGTCCTTTGGTGGTGGCTGGGCAACTGCCAAGCCCTTGCCTGCTGCTTTTAACTAAGCCAAAAGGAACAGGTGATTGTAATGGTGTTCAGTTCCCTACTTCCCATTAGACTTACCACAGCTCCCAAGCGGCACACCTGAGGAAAAGCAGCAGCAGTATGGTGCAATAGTTAGAGTCTGGGGAGAGCTAGGTTCCAATCCCCCAATCCCAGCTGCTACAACATCAGGGTGGGGTGGGGGAGCTTATGGCGAGCTTCTCTCGGGCTAAGCTACTGTGATGAGAGTTCAGGAAGGAGTCGTCTGCAGTGTGCAGTGGTGTTGGCAGTCTGGCTGGAAGGTGAGCCAGTTGAAAAGGAAAGGATCCCTGAGGATGCAGCGCTGCTCAGCCCAGCACAGGACAACAATGGAGTGTGGGTCTCAGCCACCAAGAAGGGAGCCAGAGGAAAGGAAGGGAGGACAGTTCCACACTACACATTTAAAGCATATTGCATGCATGTTTAAAGGGCATGGCTTCCCCCAAAGGCTGCTGGGAACTGTAGTTTTTAAAGAGTTCTGGAAATGGTAGCTCTGTCAGGGGGGAAACTACGTATAGGATTCTTTTGGGGAAGTAATGTACTTCAAATGCATGTTGGAATATGCTTTATCTGGCATATGCGAGTGTGAAAAAGAGGAGGGACAACAACAAGCAGAGAGCCAGATAGGAAAAACCAAGGAAAAGGAACAAGAGAAGAGAGGAAGAAGGAATAAGGGCCAAAATCATCATACTAAGAGCATATTACACCACAAACTTAAAACTGATTTAACCGTCCATCAGCTTTGGGTAAGGAGCACCGTTCAGGGGTAAGGCATCTGCTTTGCACACAGAAGGTCCAAGTTCAATCCCTGCCATCTTCAGGTAAGGGTGGGAAGAGCTGCTGCCAATCCATGTAAACAATACATAGATAGACAGACCTCTGGTCTGACTCAATATAAGGTGGCTTCCTCTGCTCTATGTCCCAGCTGCCCTCGGGAATCCAGAGCAATTGGTGCCTCTAACAGCCAACATTTCCATCATGAACAGGGAAGGGCTGTTGACTTCATACCTGCTTGTAAGCTTCTCAAAGGCATTTGATGGACTTACAAATATTCAGCAAGGTGGAAACTTGCCCAGGGCTGCAAACAGTGTAACAGGTGGGATCTCAACTTCAAACATCAACAACTCCCCTGCCCGAAAAAAGAACCCGTTCCCCCTTCAGTTAATGTACCCTCCCTCCTAAAGGATCAGTGTCTTGTCAGTGGTGGTTCCACACCTTTGGAAAGCCTTCTTCTGCGTGGTTTGTCAAATCACTGCTGTTTTTCAATTCCACATCTGTTTAAAGGGGCTGGAAAAAGAGCTGTTAGCTGCTGCAGCCATGCAGCGCTCTGGTGTTACTGGCAGAGCAGGCAGGGTCAATACTCCCATAAACCCAACTTGCACTGTTTTGCTGGCACGCTAGTGCTAGAGACTTGCATCCGTAACTGCCATATTAGGGAAAAGAATAGCAAAGATCAATGCACACCGGTATTTCCCGTTTCCTTTGCCCTTATGATGGCAGTTCGGAGAATTGTGCGCACTAAACAATGATCTGCAGATTATGGGAACTGTCACTCAGTAGGACAGGATTTCTTTAAGAGTGAAGTTTCAATACCTACCTCAAGCTAAAAGCCCAGGTTCTCCAGTGTGAGTCACGACAAGTAAACTGTTGTGGTTTCCATAATAACTAAAGTTTGTTTTCAAGGTAGCTTTGCACATTGCAAGGAAGCATATGACCAATGCACTTTCTCTCTCTGCAATTCCAGTGTAACCAATAGAGGGGAAAGTCATGCTTCACCTCTGTGGCTGTCTATGCATCGGAGGACACACAGCTCCTCACACATTCCCCAACTACACTTTACTATATTGAGCACAAAAAGAAAAGAATAAGTGTCGTTTGCTGGTTCTCCATCTTTCGATGCTTCCTTGCAAGTTACAAAGCCACTCTGTCTTCTCATAAAGGATCATTTGTTCCAAATGCAAAATCTTTTAGATCTTCCGCCATCCTTGCAAAGCTTGCCCACCTAGCACCTCCTTTAAAAACTCCTTCTCCCGATGACCAGACATGCAAAGGGGTACCAATATGTTGCAATTATTGAGGGCTGCGTTTATTTTATTTATGTTCTGTACTTAACTTACTTGAAAAAAGGAAAAGGAGCTGCAAAGGCTTCCATAGTGCTATGACACTTCTCTGCTGCAATGCACATTCTGGCATTATGGCACTTGCTGCGCTAGTTTGACGTATGTAACAAAACCCTACCTGGGAAATACAATGCCCACAAGAGTATCTCTTACAAAACCAAGGCACACAGTTTAATACAGGCTGCAATTTTAAAAGATCGCTATAGAAACCCTTCAGTTTAAAGGGGGGGGACACCACCTCACAAAAGATCTTCTAATTTTCACTGTCAATAGAAATCTGTATGTCTGAAAGCAGGTGCTGTGCTTCGCTATATAGGCTGGCTAGCAAGTAGTCTAATTCATTAAGAAGTCTATAAACAAGCTGGCCTTTGTCCCATGGAGATGAAAGAACTGAGACTACAATGGGATGAAAGGTGTGCACAAGGATGAAGAAAGCTATTATGGATCTATGTCCTTTCTTAAACTCGTCCTGGCATGCACTGTTGACAGGGGAACAAAACCATACAGACAAAACTCTCAGAAGTGCCTTGTTGCTAATAGTTCCACCTGTCTATGTTAAAACGATTGGATCTTGCCTATCATCTTACTAATGACAGACCATGCTAACAGAAGGTAAACACAATAGAACTATAACAGCACCATGATTTCTTGAAGAGCATTTCCTGCAGTATAGCATTAAACTGGTCTCTACAATCAGCAGGCAGCAGGGGAGCGACTGGGTGCTCTGCCATAAAGCAAACTGCCTTCTCCCTGATATGGTATTTTTCTATGTGCAGGGATTTTTTTTTTCCAACACAAAGGTGCTCAGCCCCTTCATCGAACCTTAAGCAGCTCAAGGAGGGGCACAGAAACCCAGTTGATTGCATGTGCTGGCCCAAGAAGGGGTTGGGTTTGGACCCAATATAATACAGTGGTACCTCGGGTTACATATGCTTCAGGCTACAGACGCTTCAGGTTATAATAATATTTAACTACAGTGGTACCTCGGGTTACATACGCTTCAGGTTACAGAAGCTTCAGGTTACAGACTCCGCTAACCCAGAAATAGTACCTCGGGTTAAGAACTTTGCTTCAGGATGAGAACAGAAATCGTGCTCCGGCGGCACGGCAGCAGCAGGAGGCCCCATTAGCTAAAGTGGTACGTCAGGTTAAGAATAGTTTCAGGTTAAGAACTGACCTCGGGAACGAATTAAGTTCTTAACTCAAGGTACCACTGTACATGCAATTATCTTAACTTCAACCCATCAACCTGCACAGTGTAGAAGCATGTTGTCTGCTTTTATGTAAGCTGTGATTTCTTCCTAAACAGGACCTGACAAAGAAGAGCTTTCTGTTCAGCATTTCAAATGAAGCTTTACACTTTTCTCTGGGCTACTATTTTTGTGATATTGCTTAAAGCTCTCAAATGAAATGGTTTGTTAAAATATTTCAAACTGTAACACAAGACTCCTGTAGCTTTTGCTTACATAGAGATAATGGATGAGGATTCTAAGACATTTGTGGAAAGTCAGCTAGCTTTTTAGGAAACCAATAATGCATGCTGTTTCTCTGGAACTGCCACCTGTGTTTATCTACTTCTACTGCTGGAGAGATTTGGAAAGTGAACTCACCCCCCCCCCCCCAGGACTGGTATTAGGACCTGTGCTTTTTAACTTGTTCATAAATGATCTAGAGTTAAGGGGTGAGCAGAGAGGTAGCAAAGTTTGCTGTTGATACAAATTTATTCAAAGTAGTTTAAAAGAAAGGTGGATTGCAATGAGCTCCAAAATGGTATTTCCAAACTGTGTGAATGGGCAGTAAAATAACAAATTTCACGTTAAAGGTTATTGGGAAAGGGATTGATCCAGCAAGGCTCTCCTTATGTTCTTATTTTTATATAACCTTTATCTAAGATCCCCTCTCCTCAAGCTGCACACTTAACTGCTGGGATAGCTCAGTCAGTAGAGCATGAGACTCTTAAATCTCAGGGTCGTGGGTTTGAGCCCAGTGTTGGGCAAAAGACTCCTGCATTGCAGAGAGATGGACTAGATGATGCTCATGGGCTATTCCAACTCTACAATTCACACCACACTGTTGCTGCCCTGAAACCTCCTCAAGTGACTCTCCTAGGATGGGATATATACTTGAACTGCAGTAATGCCTCTACTTGCCTAGGTGTAAGACCGAGAATTGAGGGGCGGGGAGCGGTGTATGTGCATGCAGAAATCTCTGACTTTCGCATGCTGGAAAATAGCCTACCATTACAAAGGTAAGAGTCACACCTGTTGTTATGCCCACTTTACCTCTGGCCACGCCCACCACTTGTATGTGGCCCCTGAAAGGCTGCCCAGGATGGAATGTGCCTCTTGGGCTGAAAGAGGTTCCCCACCCCTGAGATAAACAATGGAAAATGTGAGCTATTTCATTCATTCATTTGCATCTCTTGATTGCTCACCATCTGATACAGCTGAGCAGTTCCATGGAAAAGCAAGGAATTGATTGAACAAAATACTACAGTTCTATCTGTGGTGTTCAACAATGACACAAACAAGTCCTTGCTTGACGCTGCTGCAGCCACCAAGGGACGGATGTGTATATGCAAAGCAGCTCTAAGTCTTGCAATCCTTTGCTCACTTATGTGGGACCACTTTCCTCTGAACACAGAAGTGTTTTAGTTCAGAGAAAGCTTGCACAGGATTGGTTTGAGATTAAAGTCTCATGCTCTGCAGACTGAGCTATCCTATGATTCTATGAATTGAGTTTCACTGTTTATAAGTTCGTCCTGGTTTTCCTGGATTTAGAAAGTGTGCCTGAACATTTTGGCTCTCTCTGGGTTTATGCGCATGTATCTACACACACACACACGTTTATAAACAACTGCGTGCAGGTTCACATGGTCGCCAGTGTGCGTGCACCCAGTTGCCATGATCTTTCTGCATCAAAGAGGGGGTGGAATGATTACAAAGATCAGATGTATATCACCCAGTGTACAAATGATGACATACATAAAATGGCAAGCTCCTGGCAATTCTCTTTTACTAGCATACTTGATTTCTGTACAGAGAAGAATAATCTTGGTTCAGACGCTCAGCTCAGTATGGGGTTTTTCCTTACCAGACCCAAGTTTTACAAAGGATTCCCAACAATGGAGTTCCATACGGGTTCAGCGACAATGTCTAAAGCAGAGGTGCAGAACCCTTGTCAGCCCAAGAGCCACATACTATCATAGACAACCTTCTGGGGGCCACATTCAAGTGATGAGCAGGACCAGAGGCAAAAGTGGGCATGCCTCTAACTTTTGTATAGTGCATACACCCACACCCATCTTGCTGCCATTGATCCAAGCCAGCATCATCGCAGTTAAAGGAAACATTCTACCTAGGCAATACAGAGCAGGGTTACTGAAGGATCTGGCCTGGAGATAAGAGGTATGACCTCAGAAAAGTCCTGAAGAGGCCTGGGGGTGGCGATTTGACACCCCCAACCCAGGTCTACTTAGAAGTGGCACCTCTTTAGCCTTTTATCTCCCAGCAGACTATTCACAAGACTCTTCCAAAACCATCATTTTATCATCAACAGTCTTACTTTGTGGTCATTTGGACAATCATGAAATCTTAAGCAAAAGAGCGCATAAACACAACAACAAACATGAGTCAGATTATCATTTCATATTCAAAGGGTGTGTCCCTTCCAATTCCCAGGGAGTCCCTTCTTGTTTAAAATGTGAGCTGCAGAGTAGAGGGCAGTGGGGGGAGCCTGGGGCTGCGTTTAAAGCTCTTGGCTGTTCTGAACTTCTGTTTGGATTTGGTCTGGATTCACAGAGTTGCAATCTGTACATGCGGTGGTTTCACAGATGCATGTGACACAGGCTAAAAACAGATACAGCAAAACTGGTGCCTATAATTATATATTTTAAATAGACAGCTTGCCCCTGAGAGTGTTCTACTCAAATCCAGCCAGTTTATTCTGACCCATAGCACACAAAGAGAAATCCCCATTGGAGGACCACATCCCATTAAAAAGGCTCAGCCAACCGCAAGCCGAAAAGTGACAACTTCCATTTAATTTGCATAAACCCATCCACATGTGCTCACCAAAAGAGCACGGGCTGGCAACCCAGGCTAGCTCATTAGAAAGAGCAGCAAATGAGGATTTACTAGAGAACGTTTCTTGGGGTCATTAAGATCACAACCCACTTACTGCAGAGTTCTCCCACTGGTCTAAATAGGATCCCTCTAAAGTAAAGGGTTTGGGGGCTGCAGCCTGAAAAAGAACTGAAACCCCACAAGCAATCCCACAAAAACTGGCTCTTTGGAGAAGCTTAAATACTGCCTGTGTGTGTCTCCTTTCCCACCAGTACTTCTCCATTTACAGCAGCACCAGCAATGTTGCAGTTATTCAAAGGTGGTTTAAGCCCCTTCATCTGTTACACGTTGCAGTCTGTGGCCTGCTGCAGTTCAGGTTCCCAAGTCTGAACTACCCTCACGGCAAAATGCAGACAAACACTGCTAAAGCGAAGAAATAAAGATGGACATCATGGCATTCCTGTTCAGGCAGCAGCAAAGACAACAAAACAAGATTGGGAGGCGAAGCAAGGAGTTCTAAGTCGCCACAGCAAATGTCTCTGAGCCAGCTCCCAAGTGCATTTACAAGATGACACTAATTGAGATTAATTAATCGACAATTAACAACACCACATAATCAATCATCACAGTTGCAACTACAACTGAGAACCACCTTTTTATAGCTAGTTCTGAAGACTTCTTGATACAGAGCTGTTTTCCATAAGAACACTTTGTCCATACAGTACTTCCATAGTAAAAGAAAAGAAATGATTACTCTTTCAGCACATGCATATGGAATTATTCTCACAATCCTAAATTAGTCACAAAGGTCTTTATTCTAGGTTAAATTACCCCATAGCAGCACCATACCCCTCCCTGTTTTACTTGATTTTTAAAGAGCTAGATAAGTACCCCACCCCTACTGTGAACTGGGTACCAAAACATGTACATTAAAGTATAATTAGGGGCCCACACACAAGATTCTGTAACCTCCAGGCTCTAAGCACTTGTACACAGTAAAATGATGCAATTTCCTCATCTTTTAAAAATCCATCCTCATTGGTGAAGGTTTCAGTTGATGCTTGCAATCCACGTTGGCTGTTGCAAGCATGGAACCCAAAGGGCTCTATTTGCTACTCAGTGGTTAATCTACCTTTTGAATATGCCATGGTTTGCCATGCATCTTGGTCCTATGCATTCAAGCACCACTCACTCCCAAGTTAGTGTGCATACGATTGCAGCCTTAAAGTGAATCTATGAGTGCTCTCTTTGCAGGGAAAGGGCTGAAGACAGCTGGTGGCCCAAACCTTTGGCCTTGGAAAAGTATTTCAGGTGGCTATCCTAGAAACACTCAGTAATAAGCAAAAGCACATATCTGAAGATCACTCGGCACTGACAGGTTACATGTTAAATTAATGGCTCTCACAATGTGGGACACCACCACCCTTGTTGAGTATGGATCACCTAGCCCTAGGAGGGATAGAAAGTTATAAGGAGGGACAGGATCCTGAGGAGGGACCCATCCTTCTCTCAGTATTCTAGACACACTGGTAGGGTGAATGTCCCTTAGAAGGGGATCATAACTGATTCACATTGGATTTGTGAGGATAGCAGTTCCTCCACTTGCTCCATCATCCAGCCCAATTAGCAAAGACTCACTAATTTGTTATGTTTCCCTGCTTGCAGATTTGAGAGGCATCATAAATCTACTTTTCAAACACCACCGCCTTTCCAAATGCCAGTGTTGGGTAAGAACCCCAAGCAGGCTGCAGGCACACAAGAATGGCACACCAAGGATTGCTGTCCTGATGGTTGGTGCAAGGATGGGGGAATCCCAGAAATTAAAATAAACTTTTTTGGGGGTGGAGATCAAAACACTTCAGAAGTGCTGCACTAAACCCTTCCTTTAACAGCTGTCTCATACGTGTAACTAGAGGGTTCCTCAAAAGGTGCTTCAGTGGAGCGTTAATATTTTTAAAGCCCAGTCTAATACTTCTGGGTGAAGAGGCAGAATCTTAAGCCAGGACAAACACTGAAGAGATAGTAATAAATAGTTCCAGGTCAGTTCAAGCGGGGTTGTTGTTTTTTTAAAAAAGATTAGCTCCATGTCTGAAGAGATGTCCTCTCATGGGGGGCCATCCCGCTGGGTCACTGCAATTTCCCACAATGCCCTGGAGTACCACTATTGGGGGCGGCATTGGGGGAAATGGCTCTTGCCTGCTGCAGGTGTCTGCCCAAACAGGCCCTACAGGGTGGTTCATGGATGCCACAGGAACTGCCCAGGATGCCAGGCCTGGGCTGCTATGCCCTTGCATTGCCAGTGCCAGCCACTTGGCCTCACCATCCCACGGGTTCCTCCTGGCTTCCCGGAGGCCACACGAGGAAGTGTCCTTCCATCTCCCAAGTGTTCCCCAAGCCCCTTCTCCCTCTCCCTGCCAGCCAAGCGACTCACCCATGTTGACGAAGCTCATGACCATGTCGGCCTCGGTGAGGAAGTTGCTGTCCTGCAGGCTGGCCAGGGGCGGCCCCTGGGTGCTGAAGATGGGCTTGTAAGGGTACGAGTAGCCCTCTCCGCCGTCGCTGGCTCCGGCGCCCTCCTCCTCCACCGACATGGCATTGTAGAGGTCCAGCATGAACATGGGCGCCGAGTTGTGCTTGCCGTGCAGATGGGGCCTCGGCCGGTGGGGCAAGCCCAGGATGGAGAGGATCTCCCGCTGCATCTCCCGGCGCTCCTGGCTGCGGAGCCTCCGGTGGATGAAGCTCGAGTGCACCTCGTTCTCCAGCGTGAAGTCGGCCAGGGCGCAGCGCAGCTCCACAGCCCAGGCGCCCAAGAGGAGCCACACCAGCAGCCGGGCGGCAGCCGCCTCCGCCGCCCGCCGCTTGAACCACCCCGCCGCGCGCATCTCCGTCACAGGGGGCAGAGCCAGGGAGCCGGCGGGCTGGGCAGCGGCGGCGGGAGAGGCGGCCGGCCGAAAGAGCCGCGCATTAAAAAGGAAGGGGCAGCCGAGCGCGCCGCGGAGGGACCGATCACTTGGCCGGCGAGCTGTCCTGGAGAGCCCACCGAGAGGCGCGCATGATAGCCCGGGCGATCCCGGGAAGGAGGGAGGAGCGAGCGCGCTTACTTGCCGAGAGCCATACGCGGAGAGAGGGCAGGAGAGCGGCCCGGCGACCCCGGGCTCCGACCTGGCCGCTTCCCTCGGGGATGTGCTCGCTCGCTCGCTCGCTCGCCCGCCCGCCTCGCCACCAAGCGCAAGGCTTCTGAGCGGCGGCTTAGCCGAGCAGGCGGCAGCGGGAGTTCGCGCAAAGGGGCGGAGCTCGGCGCGTTGCACTCCCTCGCCCAACTGGGAGAAGTGTCCCAAGTCAAGCCACAGGAAAAGCCAGCCTCGCCGGCTGCGTGGGTCCGCCGCTTGCTTCCCCCGCCGATCCAGGCTCTGTGTCCCCCAACAACGCTCGGACCCTGGGGGTGGGGTTAGGTTAGGAAATAAAGGTTTTTACGCACGCGGCGTGCGCATCGGCCTTCCACATCTGGCACCGGGAAAGCGAGGCACTTGTTTTACGCAGGCACGCGGCGCGTTTCTGCGGGAGCGAGCCCCCCCCCTTTGCTCGACGGGGCTCGCTCCCCCAGGTAGGATCTCACGTGGGCGTACGAGCCCCAAAGCGAGCGGCTGCGGCTCGGAGTGAAGTTGTTGCAGTTCCGGCAACAGCAACGCCCCGCCAAAGTTCTGGGACGGGGGAATGAAACCCCAGCGTTTATTTCTAAAGTGTAGCTTCTAACCACCTTTTTGGGGGGAGGGATTGTGAAGTGGAAACTGTACTTCTGGTATACTGTTCTCCATGTATAGGGCTTAGCAAGGAGCTGCGCAGTTTAAAACAAGCACAGCAAGCAGGTAAAAACAAAATAAAGCTCGATACTGCTTCCTTTCAATCGCCGCAGCTTTATGCTACAGTACTACGTAAGTAAGGGCGTTGCTAGGTCTTTAAAAGGACTCTCGGAACAGGCTCATGATGCAGATTTGCATAGACTTTGCAAATGCTAATGTGTATGAATGGATGCAAATTTAGATCTCTGAGCAAATTAAGACGGTGAGTGGCTCGCACTTTGCAGCATGATCACTGCCTTGAATGCAAAGTTGTTGTTTTCAAAAACTTTTTTCATGTTTAAGAAAGGGTGGCTAGGAAATCTAGGGCCCAGTGCAAAGGACTTGTCTTAAAATATTTGAACCTATCATTATTGAACTCCCCCCCTACTTTGCAGGGCACCTCCACGTTTCCTCTTTGGGGGGGGTCATTTTTCCTTCACAATACAGTGCACATCAATTTGAAAGATTCACAGCAATTCATACAAAATGTTAAAAACCAGTTACCAAATAAAGAAGAAAGCCAAACAAAGTTCAGATTATAGATAAGAAAAAATAAAAACCCAGCCCATCAGTAGCAGATAACAGGAAGTCCAGGTAACTATACTTCCATTAGACTGCTGTTGCGTGGGGAATTACATGACTGAATTCTCCTCCACTTTTAAAATAATACCCGAAAACAGAAATTTAGAAGTCAAGAAGATGGCTTCTAGTGTGTGTTTGTTTTTAACCTTTGATTATTTCTTCCCCATTCCCATGGAGGAATAGTCAAGCACACAATATCCCATCTGCAGTCCAGAAATAATTTTGCTATATTATTTCTTTATTTGTCCAGCCAATATCAGTTTGATAGTAATCACTGAGATTTTCAGAAAATCTTTGACTACAGCCTTTGTTGGAGCTAGAAAAAAAAGGATGATTCACACACTTGTTTTTACATTCTTCTTCTTTCTTTGGCGATCACTCGTAGCCGAGTAAGATTGCCTTTCATAAACACAGTTTTAGCAGTGAGTCCATAAGTGACTGTAGAGGCCAATTCTGGATCCACACGTCCTTCCACAATGGGGACATTGGTTTCCGGGCAGGAGTTGATCACAGTGTGGATTTGCCAAGCGTGCCTTTCTCCTAGCATGTTTCTCCCTTGCGACCTGCGTTTGAGTGTCTTCAAAGCCCATGACTCCTTTGGTAAAGGCTGTTCTCCAACTGGAACACTCGCAGGCCAGTGTTTCCCAGTTATCAGTGTTTATGCTACATTTTTTTAGATTTGCCTTGAGACAGTCTTTAAACCTCTTTTGTTGACCACCAGCATTACGCTTTCCATTTGTAAGTTCAAAATAGAGTAGTTGCTTTGGAAGACAATAATCAGGCATCCACACAACATGACCAGTCCAATGAAGTTGATGTTGAAGAATCATTGCTTCAACAATGGTGACCTTTGCTTCTTCCAGTACACTGGTATTAGTTCACCTGTCTTCCCAAGTGATGTGTAAAAATGTTCGGAGACACCGTTGATGGAATCTTTCGAGGAGTTGGAGATGGTGTTTATAAGTGGTCCATGTTTCACAAGCATATAGTAAGGTTGGTAGTACAATAGCTTTGTAAACAAGCATTTTGCTTTCTCTGCAAATGTCCCGGTCCTCAAACACTCTGCACTTCAATCAGGAAAAAGCCGCACTCACAGAGCTCAGGCGATGCTGGATTTCGGCATTAATGTTGGCCCTTGTGGAAAGATAACTGCCTAGGTAGGAGAAGTGATCTACATTTTCCAACGTTACACCATTGAGTTGGATTTGTGGCACTGCGGAGGGATTAGTTTGTACTTGTTGGTACAGCACTTTGGTTTTTTGGATGTTGAGTGATAGGCCAAGCTTTTCGTAAGCTTCTGCAAAGATATTTTGGATGGTTTGGAGGTCATCCTCTGAGCGCACACTACGTTGTCCTCAGCATACTGAAGCTCTATGACGGAAGTTACAGTAACCTTACTCTTTGCTTTCAGCCTGCTCAGACTGAAGAGCATAGTGATGACTGCATGATGGAGCAGTTGTGAGCTATTCTTTTTCTCATAGCAGCTGGTCTTCTCAATGCCCACTAAGTCATTGTGGTTCACCACGTCCTGGAGAATGTTCAGCATACAAGTCAGGGTGAACACATGAAGCTGCCTTATATTGAGTCAGACAATTGGTCCACTGCCTACTCTGCCAGAGACTCTTCAAGGACTCAGTCTGCACTATACATTTGAAACAGTCTCATAGCACTTTAAACACACATGGCTTCCTCAAAATAATCCTGGAAACTGTAGTTTGTTAAGGGTACTAACAGCTGTTGGGGGACCTCTATTCCCCACAGAGCAACAATTATCAGAGAAGTTTAACAATGATTCCCTCTTGCCAGGGCACTCTTGAAAATTGTGGCTTTGTGAGGAGACCGCTTCTCTGACAGTTCACTAGAGAATGGGAGGCGGGCGTATTCACACCTGCTCAGTGATCTTGTGGGTGGGTGTGTCACCACTTTCTTCTTCATTCACCTGAAACGTGCAGGGAGGAAAAGGTGTGAGTAACCTTTTCAAGTTGTATCAAGTAACTACATTCACCCTTGTGGATGGCAGGATCTAGAATCACTCTAGATCTGTGGTTCCCAATGTGGGGCACACGTCCCGCGGGGGGCAAATTTATTTTTAATGGGGGAAATTCTAGAATGAGTTATTAACAGTGAATGGCCTTTTAGGCTGCCTCCGCGTGAATAGGACTTCACTTTTTGAATAATAAGAATGATATGTCATGGGGGGAGGGGGCAGGCATCAGGATTTTAGAGATGCTTAGGTGGGGGCATTGGGACGCAGGTGGCTCTGTGGGTTAAACCACAGAGCCTAGGACATGCTGATCAGAAGGTCGGCGGTTCGAATCCCTGTGACAGGGTGAGCTCCCGTTGCTGGGTCCCTGCTCCTGCCAAACTAGCAGTTCAAAAGCACATCAAAGTGCAAGTAGATAAATAGGTACCACTCCAGTGGGAAGGTAAACGGCGTTTCTGTGTGCTGCTCTGGTTCACCAGAAGCAGCTTAGTCATGCTGGCCACATGACCCGGAAGCTGTACGCTGGCTCCCTCGGCCAATAAAGCGAGATGAGCGCCGCAACCCCAGAGTCGGTCACGACTGGACCTAATGGTCAGGGGTCCCTTTACCTTAGGTGGGGGCATGGCCAGAAAAAGGTTGGGAACCACTGCTCTAGATTGAAAGGAGCATGTTGAGGATAAGCATGAACGATTTCATATTGAGAAACACTTTTTAATGCTACAAACAGGTTAGCATGTATGTGGGCTAAGACAGCCAAAGATCACTTTTCCTCAGTGGAAAAGGGGAAAGGAAAGTTGTCATGAAAATGTTTAAGCAGAGCCAGCTTGCGGTTGGATAAGATAGTGAAATAAGCTTGATACCATCATTGTTAGCTTATGTTGCAGCATGATCTTAACAGTTCTTGATCCAGGCCTCCCCACCCACGTGTACATGTTGTATCTTGTCTTCAGTTTTAGCATAGACAAACCTGATGATCCAACTGCCTTATCATATATAATCTTTGCCTCACAGGAAAAAAGCAACACCACCTGATTCTGACTTGGGCTTTGAGGGGATGCCACAGTGCATTAAAAAAAAAACAACCATTCGCTGCTTACAGGGGTGAGAGGTTGTGTCACCAGGTCAAGCAACTGCTGTGCCATGATTACATAAAACAGGGTCTGCTGGTCCTCTGCATGTGATATTAGGTGCTTAAATTGCTCCTCTTTGGTGCAGAGATAGACTCTGAGAGCACTGGAGCAGGAGCACAATCTGGAAAAGCCAACTTTTCCTTATGGGAAACAGCCCTACTAGAAAAATTAACCAATAAACTGAAACTGACATGGGGACAAACAGAAGAAGACACCTTCACCCCGGTATGGCTCCCCTTTATCACATACACAGCCCAACAAGACAATGACAATAATCCACCAACGGCATACAAATCAATATGGCTAACCTGATCCAAAACACCCACCCACCCCACTCACACACGAAAACAAAGACCACCACAGCCAATCACAAACAAACAACCACACCCTAGGCCAACCCCAACCTCTCTCACCACCAAAGGAACACAAGTGAACAGCAGAGAACCTGCACAAGCAACACTGACACCAAACCCTACATACATTAAGGAAAATAGAAACATCGCCACCCCACCCCACCCCCACCCATCTTCCCCCCCTCCACCCCTTTTCTTCCTAATGTCTCAACAAATGAAACTGATTTGTAAAAATGTTACATGGGAAAAATACGAGAGACATTACACATACTTCTGTAAATCAAGAAAATCTTTAATAAAAATAAAAAAAGAATCTTTCAGAGATTTTAGCTGCCCTCACCCCCATTGACAGGAGGTGGAATTCAGCTCTTCATCCAGAGGTTTTCAACCTTTTTTGCGGCACCCCTGTGGGGCTCAGGAACCCAGTTATGTCACCCTTTCCTACAGAGCTGGCAGCCTCACCATTTTTCGAAGACCCGCCTTTGTGGAGGCCTCCTCTCCCCTCTCTTTGGGAGTCCTGTCCCTGGTCTCTCAGCTGTCCCCCTGCCTAAAGAGAGATGCACCATTTGCCTGCGGAGCTTGTAGCCAGGGCTGCTGCAACAAACAGCCCCGCAAGCCTTTGGGAGGCAGAGACACAAGAGGGCATCAGAGGAAGGAAGGAAGGAAGGAAGGAAGGAAGGAAGGAAGGAAGGAAGGAAGGAAGGAAGGAGGGACAGAGGCTAGTGTTGCCTGCAGCACCCCTGACCATCGTTCAAAACACCCCATGGCACACTGGTTGAAAACCACTGTCCTAAACTATAGAGAGAATGGCACTATCTGCTGGTTGGAGAATCTGTCCCAGGGTTAATTTCACTTGAGTCTGTTAAAATGCTTATGACTCCAAGTTGGTGATTTTAAAAAAAGCAGGTGAATCCTACAAAATGTTATTGACACAATAATAGTACATCAGTGGTGGATTTATGGATTTATGCTGGACCGTCCACTCATTTTCCCACTTTATTAGTTGTTCAGTGATGCTTCCTCAATGTTACTGGATTATTACTGTCTAAAGGGGCACCATTACACCACAGTGCAACACAAGTGGGGGGGAAACAGCAACAGAACATTTGCGGCATGAAAAGGATTTCAGCAGGGACATGGACAGGACATGGACTGTTTGAAGCAAAACAGCATGACTGCCCCAGATCTTTTGCAGGCACAAACAGTATTGAAAGCAGGATCATGGATAACTGCTCCAACACAGTCAATGAGCACAAATAATTAGTAGTGCACAATACAAAAGACGTCTGGAGAGGCCATGAGCATCACTGTTTGTATGGATGCAGTTCTTGAAATGCTTATCTGCAGACTTTGTTTTAGTTCACCATGCAGGAAGGTGGGGCTACAATTACATTCCAACTGCCTACTTCCTATATAAAGAGCATTTTTAATCCTCTGCCTACCTCTTTTTCCATACATTTGAGAGTGTCTCTTTTTCCACTTTCCCTCTCAACCCCTATATGGAAGTCTCTCTTTGGTCATAATTATTGGATGCAAGTGTGGCTCCCTTACGCCTCCTTTTCTGCAACAGGATTTCGGAGACAGGGCCATTTCCTTTACTGTTTCCCTTCTCTGTACTCAGGTGAAGCTGACCAAACTGGAGAAAAGCCTTGTCAGGTTGTTGCTTTTTTAAAAAAGAGCAAGTATTTCATTGCACACCAGTGCTGGTCTTTGGAAGGGGAAACTAGTTGCATAGAGTCTCTCCACCATCTTGTCAGCTCTACCATAAACTGGAGCCTGACTTCAGTGAATTTGACAAGGGTTTCACTGCATATGATGTATGTAGCCTGAATGGGAAAGCAATTTGGGGCAGCATTTTGATGTTGTTGTGCGGGCACTGCTTAGAATATGCATGCATGAGTAGCACCGACTTCACAAGAAACTGCTAGCTAGAAGCTAGCTAAAACTGCGCTGAATACAGTGAGACTTCCATGTAAACATGCTTAAACTGTTCACTGATTAGGTTGAGCTTGTCATTTAACAGCCTGGTCCCGATTGTGTTTATGCAGAACTGCTCTTTATATAATGGGATTCCGTGGCCCGTCGCCACCGCCCCAACATAGCTTTGAATCTTCTCATTCCCTAATGTTTCCCATTAGTGGGATATCTTGCTTATTTTCCCAGAAAGCTTGTGTGCAGGACTTTGCTCATTGGCTAAAACATGGTTTGTCTCACCGCAACCTTCCAAGATTCTTCTTAAGCTGCTATTTGAAAGCTCAGAATCAGGTCACAGGTGGTGGAAGCTGAAAAGTTTATCTGGCATAACAAGCTCCCTTATGAAAGTGGATTAATAGAATCATGGGTGTACCTAATTCTTTTGTCCTCAAAAAGTTGCGTTACTTTATTAAGCAACGTTTGTCCCCAAAGGTCTGCACTACTGGTGCACTGACTAAGCATCTAATTCTAAGACCTAGAGCAGGGATGGCCAACAGGTAGATCGCGATATATTGGTAGATTGTGGGGTGCCTGTGGTAGATCACAGTAGATCTTGGGACCTCTCCCCCGTGAAAACAACTTTGACCTCCCCAAAGAAAGCTCAACAACTTTTACTTCCTAAAAAAAAAAAAAACTGGTCAATCCAGCAGATAGATCACTGCCAGTTTTTTTATAGTAGGAGTAGATCGCAGTCTCTTGGAAATTGGACAAGCCTGGCCTAGAGTCCAGAGGCCTCTACAGACACCTTTCTTACGTGTATTCATGATTATTTGTGCTCATTATGCTACTGGAGCAGTCATACACAATCCAATTTTCAATATTGTTCATGTCTGCAAAAGTTTGGGGAAGGTTGTATAGCTTCGTTTCCCACCAGTGCATATCCTATAATTTCCTGTTGAAATCCCATAACTTTTAATACCACAAAAGTACAGTCATACCTTGGATCCCCAACACCTTGCAAGTCAAACGTTTTGGCTCCAGAACGCCACAAACCCAGAAGTGAGTGTTCCAGTTTGCGAACATTCTTTGGAACTTGAACATCGGATGGGGCTTCCATGGCTTCCGATTGGCTGCAGGAGCTTCCTACAGCCAATTGGAAGCTATACCTTGCTTTCCAAACATTTTGGAAGTTGAACGGACTTCCGGAACGGATTCCATTTAGCTTCCGAGGTACCACTGTAGTGGGATTTTACAATTATTTTCCCCATTATTATTGGTAGCATGGGGAAAGCTGAGAAGAACAATGAATAATGCAGAATGATGGATGGGTGGTCTAGTATAAGTCCTCCACTAATGTATTACTTTTGTGCCATGGACATGTTTCAGAATACCCAGCAAAAAAAGATAAAAACAGTTTGGAGGGGCCCTCCAGAGCAAAAAGCTGGCAAATAGACCTCCATCACAGTATAAAAGTTGCTGCTAACTTTATTCCCAGCTAACCTGGCTATAGTATCTTTGCTCAGCATGGGAAGAGAAGACAAAACATGATGAGGCAAGAATGTAAAAGCCACACAATTACCCAAAAGCAACTGAACATTTTTACTACGGTTGCCTTGACCTTTTTAATGATCTTGATGAATATTGATTTGCTTGCTAACAGCTCCCTAGCCAAAATAGCTTCCAAGAGATAATTGTGTAAAGATAGCCATAGTCAGTACCCATATTTAGCAGTTCTCATACTGTTTTCCCTAAGCCAAGGATACACCCATTGACAGTTTGCCTTTATTCAGGGTTCATCTGTTGGCTCATGTCCTAGGCTTTGAAGCAAATCCACTTTGTGTTCCATATTGCCCTTTGCAGCCATTATAGGTGATGGTGACCCAGCCAAAACACTCCTGTGATTCGCTGGCAGGTCATGACTAGGCTGCAAGCGGTTTGCTGGCAGGGCTCACCTGTTCTTAAACAAGGTTAAAGGCAGGTGTTTCCCGACCCTTTGGGTATGTTTCTTCCCTTTGTCTTCAGGATTCATTTCTCAAAAGTCTCCAATTCCTGCCTTCCTATGTACAACCAGTCCTGCAGGTGGCACTGGCTGTCAGCTTCCCCCACCTCAGTCTGTGTTCCCCTTGTATAACTCAGAAGGGAAGAAGAAGGAGACAAAACTAGAGTTAGTTGGATCTGCCTGTCATTTGCTATAGCTGCACCTGTCCTTGGCTCTGTCTCCACCTACTGTTGGCCTCCTGCCTTACACCCAACCAGCCGCAGTGGACACCAGCCACCACTGAGAGGAGACATTAAATGAGCCAGTGGTATGATCATAGCTGTCAACGCTTCCCTTTTTTTTAAGGGAAATTCCCTTATTCCAAATAGGATTCCTCACAAGAAAAGGGAAAAGTTGATAGCTATGTGCATGATCTGGTCCATGGGTAGGCAAACTAAGGCCCAGGGACCGGATCCAACCCAATCCCCTTCTAAATCCAGTTGTGTTTTTACATGAGTAGAATGTGCCCTTTTATTTAAAATGCATCTCCGGGTTATTTGTGGGGTCTGCCTGGTGTTTTTACATGAGTAGAATGTGTGCTTTTATTTAAAATGCATTTCTGGGTTATTTGTGGGGCATAGGAATTCGTTCATTTCCCCCTCAAAATATAGTATGCCCCCCCCACAAGGTCTGAGGGACAGTGGACCAGCCCCCTGCTGAAAAAGTTTGCTGACCGCTGCTGGTCTAGGGCACTTTCTGCGTTCCTGTTTCCAGAGTTTATGCCAATGACAAAATGCACTGGAATGATTGATAACCGGTTGACAATATGGCTTAAGTTTTATAATCACATTGGGCTACTTGCCTTCAGTCTTGTTGGTTTCCATTGACTTGCAACGTTCAACATACCATTTGCCCCACTCCAAATTTCTGGTTAACAACTGCGGGCCGGAGAGTGTGGAATCCACAATAATTCTTATTTTTTCTGCACAGAGATGCAGATGTGAAGAGTTTAACCTATTCATTTTTGTTGCCCGTTTTGCAGGTATGACAAAAGCCATCCAAGGAAAAAAGAAGTCAGCAGCCGTAGTCATGACCAATCATTTGGAAATATTACTACTGAACTGCCACTCATGTAGCAGTGTATGACCATTGAAAGGGAGTGTGATAACCATAGTTTATTACCCAAAAAGTACTAATAAGGGAGGGGTTGCAGTAAATTGCATGCTTTTTTGGCAGAAGATCCTAAGTTTGCCCCCTGGCATCTCCAGAAAAGGAGCCTTGTTTGTTTTAATAATATTTTTTATTTAAAAAGGAGCCCTGTTTTAAAGCTTAGGAGAGTTGCCAAAAGTAGATAATACTGAACTAGGCTGACCAATGGTCTCACTCAGTATTCCACACCACACAATACTTTTAGTTACAGACACTGTGCATTACATCTCAAGAAAGATTTTAAAAAAGAAAACAACTATAAAGCTATTACTTACAACAGCCCTGTTAAACTTTTCAGAATTGACACATCGTATTCTTTGAATCGTTTTTAGGTAATATAGAATGGTCACATTAATGTATAACCAAGAGAAGGTTTGTGAAAGTATTACTTGTGCACCCCTCTCCTCAAGGCTTATGTTTATACATTTGTTTATTTTTAATTTGCAACTTTCCCAGGTTGTTTGCAACCTTGCGTGAACACCTCCACGTTTGTTAATAACCCATGTGGGAAATGCACCTTGCTCCTAAGCTCCCATGTAATAAAAACAGTTTGCTGGGAATATTACAGATCCATGATCTCATCCCAGAGCAGCAGAAAGAAACCAGTTTTTCTGCTTTCCTGCCTTCCTTTTGGCCCTCTCTCCTCTCCTCCAGGATGAAGCAACCTGTGTGCTGGCAGCTGTTTCTCCAGATTCTTCCATGAGATAAACATCCAGCCCAGGGTGCCTCTTTCCCGCAGAATTCCACTTAGGTCATATGACAAGATCAGCAACTTTTGCTGTTGTGTCTTCCAGAGTCTCATCTCTTCTTGTTGTTTTTTTTTCATACATTTTGCGAGGTTTGCTTCTACTTCTTTCTGTCTTTTTTAATTGTTGTTGCACTTTGAGGAAGAGAAGCCCGGGCCTTCCCCTCCCCCCCCCAAAAAAAAGAATCTTCCTAAAAGCAAAGTAACCAGTTGCCCATCCCCATGTGGTGAGTTGTCATGCATACTATGCATGCAAATTGAGGAAGCACATGCCAGAGGCTCATTAAGGTCATCTGCATGCAAAATTAACTCCAAAGGCAGTAAATGGATCTGGGGATTAGGCAAAAATGGGACCGGCCCACTTTATCAAAGGACGCCACAAATGGATCAGTGTTCTGAAGCTTCTGGCAGGGGCTGTGGAGGTCAACCAAGCCCACTCTGTGCCAAAGAAGTTAAATTCCAATGCCAATGTAAAGGATCGGTCTAAAGAAGAGCTCAGTGCTCAGAGATGGATGCTACACAGGCCTGCAGCCCAGGCTAAACAAATAAAAGAGTGGGTATGAATAACTGAAGGAGCGAAACCTAAATACAAACAGTCTAATATATGTAAAGGAAATTTAATTTACCAAATTAAAAAAAAATTGGAGAATAGGCTCAAGGTTCTTGCACCAGCCTCGGTGTGGCTCCTAGCATTTCTATACAGGGAGTGGCTGTTGTTAGAAGCAATTAAATAGGCCTATAAACTAGCTCTGCAAATCTTTTTTCCTTTGGTATGCATAGGGATGAGCCAGATGTGATGGCAGCAGTTCTGTGTGTTCTAAGCACAGAGCCACCCCAGTTGCATAGAGATTTAAGAAGTTGCCTTGCATGTCATCTGTCTGTCAAGCAAAATATTGCCTGGCAACAACTCTCCAGAATCTCTGGAAAGGTCTTTCAAACCTGACCAAATGCTACCTGACCATTTAACTGGAGATGCTGAGGATTAAACTTTGAACCTTCTGTATGCTGAACCACTAGGCCAGGGATATCCAACAGGTGCATTGTGATCTACCAGTCAATCGTGGGGTGTTCCTGGTCGTTTGTGGTTGATCCCATGATCCTAATGTATTGCTCCCCCCAAAAAAGGGGGGAGACTTTGGGTCTGACTCCCCCAAAAAGCTCAACAACTTTGGTTAAAGGGTAGATCACTGCCAGTGTTTTTATAGTGGGAGTAGATCACAGTCTCTTGAAAGTTGGACATCCCTGCACTAGGCTGTTCCCCAAAGGAAGATGTAGGGAATCTGGTTTTAAAAAGAAAAGCAGAATAAGGGAGAGCAGTTAAAAAAACAATGTCAGCCAGCATCACTTTTAAGTCCCAGGTGGTGTAGAGGTGAGGAATGCTAGGCTAGAGCGAGATTATTTATGGCAAGGAAAGGGTTCCCCACTCCTCACCTGCATGACCCTTTTGCTTTCAAAATCAGACTCCTGCCCTGCCCTGCCCTCCCTTTCTCTGTGACTAGAGCAGTTCTGTGACACAATATCTACTGGTAATTTGGCTCCTAAAGGGGACTTGTTGACCTGCATTAAGCACATTGATATGGTTATTTTGAAGGACAAAGGAGTAACAGCAACAAATACCCTCAAAATGCTTTTCTACTTGGCCATTTAATCTGAAAGCACATCTGAGATCAGGCCTTGCCTCCTGGCAGCTGAAGTCGCCTTGATCCATTAGTGACATTTGCACCGGAAGATGTTTGGAATATGCCTGATGGGAACCTGGTCATCACCACCAAGGCTGCAGTCCTGATGTCAGGCTTATGGAGGCAAGTAAACTTGCACAACTTGGTCAGATAAGCCTCTTGTTGTTCTTATATTTTTGGATACGAAGCCGCCCAACTCTTCTTACTTAGTCCTTTTCCAAATGAAACTGAAACTCCACTTTTACCCCTGGGCTGGTTCCTACATTACAGTTATCAGATAGTTTCTTTTTCACTGGCAACCTCAATCGTGTAGGAAATAATCTGCATGGGTCTTGCGTCTTCTATGACAATTAAGAGATTTGTGGTAACGACATAATTATTTTAAGCAGGTTTATAACACACCCGCAACTCATTACAGAACGGTATCCCCTTGTAGCTCTCTGTACTGTGGGAAAATCTGCCATGGGTAAGGTTGCCAACTGACCTGAAAAAACCTGGCCTGGCACACTCTGGGGCCATTAGTGATCTGTAGAAATCAGTAAGTAAAGCTGTCACAGCATGAGATTACTACTTTTCTGTGCTAATGCCAGCATGCCAAGGTGCTGTTAAAGGAGCAGGGACTGATTTTTAAAAAAATGTTGGAAACTCTAGATAGGGCTGCCATCTTTGTTTTTATTTTTACACCTTTGAGGCTCCTGTGCCTCTCTTAAGTAGCACATCTGAAATAAATACAAACAAATAATACTTGAAGCTTTTCTTGGCATGCAAGTAAAAAGAAAAAAAATGGGGGAAAGGTGGTCAATTTCTATGAGTCAAGCTCCTGCTGGGCACCAGAGCACAACCAGGGGAAAGGTAGAAATCGTAATTGGCATTAAATGAAACTACAACTTTTCCACATTTCTGTAGCGTTTTGTATTTCTAGGCAAGACATGTCCCAAGATGAACTTCATTGCAGTGCAAAGCACAGACAGGCAGATCACTGAAATGTGTTCCTTTAATAGCATGAATGATGTTGAGGAACATCCCACTCATATACACAAACATAGACGGATGAGCAACTGAAGCCAAGAAATAGTGACTTGCTCCAAACCGTTTAGGTAAGGGCACAGTTCAGCTACTTTGCACAGAGTGAGAGGGTTGATTCTGAATTGCATTTTTCAAATTCTTCCTAATAGAAGAACTCATTCCCAGTATGTAGAAAACTAGAACATCAGGAAGAAAGATTTAGGCTTGGGCTTCACAAGCTGCAGAATAAGGTGGTATAATGCTGAAATGGGGGCATTGACTTGTCCAATCAAACAGCATGTGGGAGGAACCATGTTTTTGAATGCTCTGTGGTTAAAAAGACAAAATTCCTGCAGGTAGAAAACTAGCACAAAGAGCTTGGAGAGAACCATTCCAACTAGTGTGCTATTTTTTCCTCTTCTTACAGTTTATTATTTGGTGGGAGCATTCAGGGCCAGCCCATCCATTAGGCAAAGGGAGCCCCTTGCCCCAAGTGGTCACTTGGAAGAGGCGTCAGTGCCCCCTGCCTCTGACCTATGGGCTCTGCTCACCTGTTGAGCTGCCTTTCGCCATGGACCTAGGAGCATTCAAAAGTGTTTTTGCACATTGGCAGCAGGAAGAGGAATGCTCATTCGTTTCACCTCAGGACCCTTCTCTTTTTCGGCTGCATGTGTAGGATCAACCTGGCGCTCATTCTGATTCACTAATTTGCTACATAGAAAGTAGCATGCAATCTGTACAGGCAGTGCGTGGGCAGGGTGCAGGAGGAATAAAGTTAATTAATCATTGTGCTTTTGACTAGCAAGGGAAATCTTCCATATCCTGTGTAATTACTTGGCAGGGATCAAGCATTGATTAATTTGTATTCCATTATTAATTACACAATTGCCCCAAACTTCCAAAACCACAGTTCAGTCTTTTTCCTGTCACCCACAACCATGTTGCTCTACTATATTTTCAGGGACTGAGAGATTACCTAGATGTGTCTGCCCATTTCCTCTGCTTAGTCAATCATAAAAACCAGCAAATCTCACTCATGTCTCTACGGAGCAATCCTGTACATAGTTATCAAGGAGCTGAGTAACACACAGTTACTGCGGTATTTATTTAATTACTTATTTATTTCATACCACTTGAATGGTGCCCAGAATTTGCTAAGTGCTGCACACAGAATTAAAAATAAGGTGGTCCCTGCAATCTAAAAGGCACCACACAAAAGGAAAGGGAGGTGAAGAGGTAGAATATTTCTCCCTGATGTACTAGGTTTTTTTACTTGCATAGAGTTGTTGTTGTTAATATGGGCACATTAGAAAATGTCGTCTTCCATGTGCAGCTTAGAAAGGAGCAGTCCACTGTACTCTTTCAGAATTCATGTTGAAACCAGACATTGGATCTGCCTAGTTTTGTGGAATTCACTGTAATTAGGTGATAAGACTGGAGTGTGCTATGCCAGACCCATACAGTGGAACCTTGGTTCTTGAACAGTTTAGTTGACAAACAAATCGGCTCCCAATACCAAAAACCCAGAAGTAAGTGTTCTGGATTTCAAACGTTTTTCAGAAGCCAAACGTCCAATGCAGCTGTCGGCTATTGTTTCCAGGGCGCCTGCGCGTTGGTTTTTGACCATTTCAGGAGTCGAACGGACTTCCAGAACGGATTAAGTTCGAGAACCAAGCTTCCACTGTATTTGAAAACTGTTGTGTGAAAACATTCCTGCAAATGTATATAACATTTTAGGCTGGGGCATATTTGGCCCCAGCAGCTTAAAAAACCTTAACACATCAGTGACAAAGATTTAGCACAACATTTACCTTAACATATAAATTTACTTCATGCAAGGAGCTTTTTATGTGAGGGATTATTAATAACGATAATAATGCACAACCGCAACGTATAATCCTGACTGCAAAGCTCAAATTGATTTTTAGCATGATATACATTAAAACTCTATTCCCTATATGGCAGAGCTCTCCAGCATAAATTACCCCACTTTTCAGCAGTCAGTGGGAAGATCCCCACCCCCACCCCCCTTTATCGTTTTCTGAACCCCGTAGGCAAATATATATTGTTGGACAATTAAGATGATTTTTTCAGTTAAGACATCAAATTGCAAGGAGGACAATGGAAACAAAAAGTCTTTTGTTCAGGCTAAACTGTTCCTAATGATCCCCTGTATCAACAGCGGCACCAGTGGAGGTATCAACAAGGCCCTGTATTGAGACCCCTTTCAAAAGGCTAAGCAGAGCAGAACATGAAGTAGAAACTCACAGAGAGTTGCTGGCTCTTCGCACCACCTTGGTGGTCTGACTGCAGAAAAGGGGGGATAGGAGAAAACAAGAGCAAAAATAGATGGAAACATGACGTATCATCCTACAAATAGCAAGGCATGTTTGAATTTTGCTCTGGGGCCTCATTTCATTTTCAAATCAGAGACTGCAAGTGAGGACCTGTGAAATTTCGTGGAAATGTGTGCAAGAGAGAAGGGGTGGGGTGAATGAACCCTCCGGAACTTTAAGGGTGCCCACTTATGTGTCACAGAAAAGGAGAAAAGAAAAAATAAAGCCGACACAGATTTGCATCTGCTAATTTATATGTATAGGTGCAAGTATATAACTCATTCCTATAAATTAACTAGGAATAGAAATCATTCCTATGAGTTAAAATAGAAATACCATATTTTTTGCTCTGTAAGACTCACTTTTTCCCTCCTAAAAAGTAAGGGGAAATGTGTGTGCGTCTTATGGAGCGAAGGCAGGCTGCGCAGCTATCCCAGAAGCCAGAACAGCAAGAGGGATTGCTGCTTTCACTGTAGCGATCCCTCTTGCTGTTCTGGCTTCTAAGATTCAGAATATATATTTTTTCTTGTTTTCCTCCTCCAAAAACTAGGTGCGTCTTGTGGTCTGGTGCCGTATATTTCATGGTAGTGAAGACTGTGACCAAGTGACCTGTGTGCCTACTCAGTCTGCTGTCCAGCTGCAAACTGCTGATGGACTGCTTCAAGGCTCCTCCTTCTCTACTTCATCCAGCCAGCCTTTCAAACAGGAAGAATCCTCCCACCTTGACTTCATGCAAACACAAGCTTGTGATACACCACTACAAATCCTTGACTGAGTACTGCGTGATCATTGTCTTACATTTTTATGTATATAAAAAAGGAAGATAAGCATAATGAACAACATTTGCAGTGCAATATTCCCAAATTTATCCTTGCAGAAGGACTACAGTTCAGTGACTGAGCATCTGCTTTGCATGCAGAAGAAGATCCCAGGGTCAATCTCAGCATCTTCAGGTGGGGTTCAGAAAGATGCCTGCAACCCAAGGAGCTGCAGCCCAAGATAGGACATTGACAGTGTAAATAGGCCCTGCCATCCCTCAATGCATCAACAGAAGTATAATGTCCTGATCAAGGGAAGTAATAGTAAAACTCTATTCTGCCTTGGTCAGGCCACACCTGGAATACTGTGTCCAGTTCTGTGCACCACAAATTAAAAAGGTTATTGACAAGCTGGAATATTTGCAGAGGAGGGCAACCAAGAAAATCAAGAGACTAGAAACTAAGCCTTATGAAGAATGGTTGAAGGAGCTGGGTATGTTTAGCCTTGAAAAAAGGAGACTGAGAGGAGATGTGATAGCCACCTTCAAATATCTCAAGGGCTGTCACATGGGAGATGGAGCAAGCTTGTTTTCTCCTGCTCTGGAGCATGGGACTCGAACCAATGGCTTTATGTTACAAGAAAGGAGATGTGTACCTTATGGCTCTGACTAAGAGCTGTTCAACAGTGGAACAAATTCTCTTGGGAGGTTGTGGACTCTCCTTCCTTAGAGGTTTTTAAGCAGAGTTTCAATGCCAACTGTCATGGATGCTTTAGTTGAGAGTCCTGCATTGAATGGAGTTGGACTAGTTAACCCTTGGGGTCCCTTCCAACTCTCCAATTCTATGAACCCTGAAAAGCCACTACCACTGAATATAGAAAATACTGAGCTCCATGGAGCTATGATCTGACTCAGTATAACACAGCTTCCTATGTTCCCTACCATCATTAATGTGCTTAGGCTTTCATTCTTACAGGCCTATAGCCAGTGTGATTTAGTGGTTGACGTAATGTTCAGTGGAGGACCTTATCGTTGTACATCCATTTGTCTCTTTGGGCCAATTTGTTTCTTTCCTTGTGAATTAGGTGCAATAGCACAAATCCAGGTTTTATTCATGCATGCCATGTGATGATGTAGGCTGTGCAAACAGAAATATTTCTGGAAGGAAACCATTTATTACATTATTATCCTGTGCCTATCTCAGGTCAGTCTACATGGTTTCCTCTCACCACTTTGTCCTCACAATAAGCCTGAAAAGTAGATTAGACTCAAAGAAAGCAACAGAGTCAGGTTACCTAGTAACCTGCATGGTTTCCTTGGAATTTGAACCCAGGTCCCTCTACTATATTCTCATACAGTACCTTGTAAACCATACGAGCTCTTAAGAGTCTAGAGGAACATGATGGAAAATGAGACACACAGCTGGTGTACTTGGGGAAAACATGGCCTTAAAGGATTACACAAAGGGAAAAACTGCAGCACAACTTGTAACCTTAAGCTATTTAGCTCCTGTCAAAACCCAAAGCTTCACAGTGGCCTGCAAGTTAAATGCCTGTCCTAAGATGTTGTGTACTTCTAAGCAGCTGTCAGAAAAGTGTCTCTTTATACAACTGGGGGTTAAGGAGGTTATGAATCATTTCCTGGTTTAGTCCCCTTCTTTTATTTTATGCCCAAAATGTTTCTGAACAATGCGAAAGGCAACCTTCCGCCAAAATCCAATCGGAAAGAAAACGCACGCATTGAACTCCTTGCCTCTTTCCCCATAATTAGGAGGTGGTGATTGGTCTGATAATAGGACCCCTTCATGTGGATGGTTTTTGGACTGACATTGATTTAAATCTGCCAAGCCTTTTCAGAAAGGGGTCAGGAGCTTTGTGAACTGTTGTGATCCAGTTCCCGACAGTTGTTTGGTGAGGGCTAAGTTTATATTAGAACACACAACCTGACTTAACTCCAATTCTTTCTACCTAGAAATGAACATCATTTCCTTCAACCAAGGCCTGGTCTTTGTGAAGAAGAGTTTCTGCCATCAAAGCCAAACAAAGTTATGCTTCACTGACCAGGGCTGCGTATACACCATACATTTCCAACACATTATGCCACCCCCTCCGGATTCTGGGAACTGTAGTTCACTCCTCACAAAGCTGCAATTCCCAGCACCCTTCAACTCCCAGGACTCTTTGGGGGAAATAATGTGCTTTAAAGTTTAAATGTATGTTTTCTGACAGTAAGGGTTGTTCAACAGTAGAACAGACTCTCACAAGAGGGGGTAGACTGTCCTTTGGAGGTTTCTTTGGATGACCATCTGCACTGCATGGGGTTGGACTAGATGACCCTCAGGGTCCCTTTCATTTAACCACCCCAATACCATTGTGAGAACAAATCACTGTGAATGCAGAATAAAAAGAATGTCTCGAGGGGCCCAAGGTGTGTAATAAAGGGAAGGTGTCATTCAAGGTTAGTGGTTTTTGATGGAACTGGATGGAAAGATCTTAATGATCAGGTTGTTTGTTTATTTAACAGATTTCTTACACCAAGGCCCCAGAGCAGGTTACAATATTAAAATCCCATAAAAAGATTTGAAACAAACCGAAGAATTTACATCAGACAGTGGAGGTGGTCTCACAAAAATCAAAGGCCAGGGTAAAGAAGCAAGTCTTTAGCGAATGATGGAAACTGTATAATTATGTTTCTGTCCTGTCAGCTGTCTGTCCTAATCTGTGCTGCCTAATATAAAACTGGTAATAATAGTAATAATAATACCTACAAGGATTTCTTCGTGCAAACATATTCATATATGCTTGTAATGTATTTGGGGTCTAGGTTGCAAGACAAAATGTACCAAAGAATGTATCACACTTTAGAGTTTTATACCAATAAACTATGCCACATGTTGTCTCTGTTACTTGAAAAGTTTCGACTCAAAAGGCAGCAATGTACTTATGAGTCTTTCTGATAAACGGTTGACTACAACTGACTGCAGTCTGCTGGCTGCAGCTTCAAAGGCTTCATGGTTTGGAAATTCCAGACAGATAAAAAATTGTTGAAAACACCTTACCTTATTTTCTGAAACCCACCCCAGAAGAGGTCACAGGAATTTTTAATTTATCCAGGGCAAAATGAGCAATTAGGTTTTGTGAACTTTTTTTTTTACTGTCATCATTTTCTTTTCTTCTCTTTTAAATTGCCTTTAATCTGTTTTTTAAAAGAGGTGTGACCTGCACACATCTGAGGAGAGACACACACATTCAGTCACTTGCCTCAGTCACTTGCCTCTTGGGTATTATTATTATGGAAAACTTGATCCTATGCATGTGTGTCTGCTCTTCCAGCCTTATCACTGGAGGCCCAGGTGACCTTGGTGACTAGGAACCAGCTTCCGTTAGTATGACAGCTGCAACCATTCCTAAACCAGGATAGCTTGACCAAAGTAGTCCAAGCATGGGTAACTGTGATGCACTCTAGGTAAGTCTTCCCTTGCAATTGGTAACAGAAACTGCAGTTAGTGCAGAATGCTGCAGCCCAATTGCTGACTGAAGTGAGATCTTACCAGCCCATTATGCCTCTGCATTGACTATATGCCTCTGATACCATCTCCAGTAAAATTTTTGTTGTTTCTGCAGACTCTTTCCCCAACTTACTCTTCATCAACTGTGGTTGCTGGCACCAGGTATGGGGCCCCCAAAGTGTGGGAGATGGAGCGCTCACCCCTATTCATCCACCCGCTATTGAGGGATGGCACAACACAGCTTATTTACACTGTCTGTCAGCTCCACCACGGGTATATGGACTGCCTTGAACAGTAAAAGGGATTTGATACCCAATCCAATTTATCACACTGGTTTATGGATTTCATAGAATCATAGGATTGTTGAGTTGGAAGGGATGCCAAGGTCATCTAGTGTAAACCCTTGCAATGCAGGAATATCAACTAGATCACACATGACCAATGGCCACCCACCTCCTCTGATGGGAGTCTGTTCCTCTGTCAAATAGCACTTACTGTCAGAATCTTCCTTACAATAGGAATTCCTTACAGTCTTCCCAGACAGATAATTTTTTTTAAACACTCCGTGTTATTCTCTAAATGCCACTCAGGGCAGCTCACAGGAGTTTGTAAGAAAGGAAACTCCTTTCTTGTTTTCTTATACTTTTGCTTGGAATGAAAACCTACAAGTGTTCCCAGTTTCAGAGTTGTAATGAACTCAAAAGCTGCCTTTTTAAATCATGCTGTTTGAAAATGTGGCATTTCCCCTTTCTTTTTTACGGAGACCCCCAGCTACAGGGGGTTGGTTATTTGACCTGAAATGACCACATAGAGTACCTCTTTTTATTTTTACATATGATCAAATAAAGCTATGGCCTTCTTAACCATAATTCATTGCATTTAACTCTCCCCCCTTTCATTCTCCTATGGTGCAACCAGTGGTTCGACGTTCCAGCCAAACTGCTTCAAAGAGGACTGTGAAGTTTTAGTGTTTGAATTTTATTATTCCTTTCTTCCAGTATCTCTTGAATTGGAAAGATAAGACCTTCTTTATGCCAAAGGCATGAAGTTGTACAAAGCATCCATGTAAACCTTGTTGGGTAACAGAGAAAGAGAGAGAGAGAGAGAGAGAGAGAGAGAGAGAGAGAGAGAGAGAGAGAGATCTGGAAAGCAGTTTTTAAATTCTATGTGCACGTTCGGCCACAAATAATTTCCTATGGTAATGCCTCTCTCACACTTTCCCAGACTTTTACTGGCACCAATGAAGTCTGCAGGACCTCATTGTGATGTTAATTAATCATCTTAATGGACTGTTTGAACAGAAACATTCATCACCTTTTGTACCACACTGATTTTTTTAATATTAAAAAAAACCTTAAATGGTTAAGTAGGCAATAAATGCCTATCAGACCAACCACTGTGGGCTAGTAATCTATAACTATAAATCATGGGTAGATCATAATTGTCCTGTTTAATTAACACCTTCAGGGATTTCATCATTAGCTAGCCTATAAGGGGTCATTCATGTTCACCCTAAGGAAAAGTGTCTTTATGTGAAAAGCATTAATTTTAGTGACTTGCATCAAGTAAGAGGGGGAGAAGGCATAGCCTTTTTTCGAAGGAAATGACATTGGTTGCTGCTGTACTGTATTTTAGAATCTTTGTTCACCATTATGAGCTTCATGAATTAAGAACATTAAGTAAAGGTAAAGGGACCCCTGACCATTAGGTCCAGTCGTGACTGACTCTGGGGTTGCGGTGCTCATCTCGCTTTATTGGCCGAGGGAGCCGGCATACAGCTTCCGGGTCATGTGGCCAGCATGACTAAGCCGCTTCTGGCGAGCCAGAGCAGCGCATGGAAACGCCGTTTACCTTCCCGCAGAAGCGTTTCCTATTTATCTACTTGCACTTTGATGTGCTTTTGAACTGCTAGGTTGCCAGGAGCAGGGACCTAGCAATGGGAGCTCACCCCGTCTTGGGGATTCGAACCACCAACCTTCTGATCAGCAAGTCCTAGGCTCTGTGGTTTAACCCACAGCACCACCCGAGTCCCAGAACATTAAGTAATGGTAAAGGTAAAGGGACCCCTGACCATTAGGTCCGGTCGTGACCAACTCTGGGGTTGCGGTGCTCATCTCGCTTTACTGGGTGAGGGAGCCGGCGTACAGCTTCCGGGTCATGTGGCCAGCATGACTAAGCCGCTTCTGGCGAACCAGAGCAGCACATGGAAACACCGTTTACCTTCATGCCGGAGCGGTGCCTATTTATCTACTTGCACTTTGACGTGCTTTCGAACTGCTAGGTTGGCAGAAGCAGGGACCGAAGAACGGGAGCTCACCCCATCACAGGGATTCGAACCACCGACCTTCTGATCGGCAAGCCCAAGGCTCAGTGGTTTAACCCACAGCGCCACCCACGTACAGCCTGCTAAAATTAGGCCAATGGGCCCATCTCATCCAGCATCCTGTTCTCACAGTGGCCAAATGATATGTGGCCAACAGAAGGGTGCCCATGAGGGAATGTACTTCTTGGGATGAAAACTTCTTAACCCATGTACTTCTTAACCCATAGCGCGGGTAATAGTGCAGGCAATGAGCTGAAAAGATAAATGATCTCAGTTTAAGGCATTTTCCTATGTATTTTTCCCCTCAACATTTTTTGGGGATTTCCTCCCCTACATGGAGATTCCAGGACTGAACCTGGGAACATTTGCATGCAAAATGTGTTCTGCCACTGAGCTAAGATCTTAAAAATTAGGCTATGCACTCTGCCTCTCTAGCACATACAAGCAGCGGGATAAACGAATGGGAGATGGGAGCATGCATGCATGCACTGAAGCACACACATCCTGAATAAAACAAGCAAACTCCATACATATTGAATATGGGACGTCCCTATTTTCATCGGACAAATGTTGGAGAGTATGAAGATGCCATTTTTCCAACTACAGTGGTACCTCAGGTTATGAACAGTCTTGCTTACAAACGCTTTGGGTTACAAACTCCACAAACCTGGAAGTAGGTGTTCCACGTTGTGAACTTTGCCCCAGGATATGAACGCAATCTGCTTCCAGGGGCAGGAGGCCTATGTAGGAAATGTGCACCTTGGGGTAAGAATACATCAGGTTAAGAACAGACTTCTGGAACGAATTAAGTTCGTAACCTGAGGTACCACTGTATTAAGTCCATATACTGAAATGAACAAGACCAAAAATGAAATAGTTATAAAATATTCTGCCTAAGAGAATATAACCTAATAAAATTACATTTATGATTCTAGATGGATAAGGTAATGTTACTGTAAATGATATTTCTCGCTTCTAAAACTTGCAAATATGATCTCTCTAATTAGGGTCATGTTCTGCCATTAATTTTTAAACAAAATGGATCCAGCAGCATAGTCTGCATAAAAGCTGGTGCAAAAGTTCATAAGTGGGGGCTCATAAAATGAAATAAAGAATTCACCACCTTCAAACTTATTATGAGCCAAGTCCAAATGCCATTGTTTGAACTCACCCCAGCACCATCATGGCACACAACTGATCTTTCCACCCCCTCACCCCACACCTTACCTGATGATATCAGAAATATATAATTTCTAGAATGCCTCAGTATTTTGTAGAGATATAAAGCATACCAGAAAAGTAAATATTTCAGGGTTCCTTGCTCCTGAGAATCTCTTCTGCATGCTTATCTCAGTATCCAAAATACAGAAAGCCTTAGGATGCTATGGGTTGTGTCAACTAATTCAAACACAGAGTAGGCGCCCATTGAAATTAATCAACTTTAGTATCCTGTGGGTTTGGGAAGGATATTCACTGTGTGAGGAAACCTTGCAAAGGGTCTGGCGTTATACCAGGAAACAGCAGGAGTCAGGAGAATTTCAATAGTTGTATTTATGAACAACCAAACAGCAACGCAACATAGTATCTAGGACTTGCTAGCAGGCAACACTAAGGTTTCAACTAGTTCCCAGTTTACTAAAGAGGAAACAATACCCAGAGAAGGAAGGGAACTTTCTTTGACAGACACAAAGACAGGCCACACACCACATTAAGTTAGGCATATCTATTGATTTCAGTCAGCTTACTCTGAGTATGACTTAACTGGACACAATTCATAGCGTCCATGTTGTCTGATGGCCTTATTAAGTATTCAAGTACTCTGGTAAAGTATATGTTCCTTTTCAAGTGTTCTAGGTATGCCTCTATCTCCAAGGGTGCTCCAAGATGCAACTTAACTGGGTAGTTGGCGACAGGTTGTTAAACAAAAACCAAACAAACCCAGATTTCTCCCAGAAGGGTAACTCCAATTTAAATGAAGCGGAAGGGAAATATAAGCCGGCATTTTTATGACAATATTGCTGCTTAGGAACTTGCCTGAGGGGTGCTGATGTCACAATACACATCCACCTGGAATTACCCTGGAGAGCTTCCGCCAGGCAATGTAGACAAATACTGAACTAGATAGACCGATGAACTGACTCAGAATAAAGCAGCTTCTGGTGTGACTGTTGAATTAGAATGCTGGAGTAGACAGAGTGAAAATGAGAATTGCTGATTGAATTCTAACTACCTTTAAGAAGGCAGGAGTCTGGAGAAATGTTTCCCCCCCTCAAACCAATGAAACTACTGCAGGTCTGGATCTCTTTGCCACGCAAACCCTCTAGTTACTCCACCACATATTAAGCCAGAATGATACTTCCTCTTTGCTTATGCCTTATGCCATTCTTCGCTCAATCCCTAACAAGTTGGGTGGCATCCTAGCCCTTTTATTTTCATCCTAATTACTATGCCAATAACCCATTTATCAAAACAACGCACCTACTGCTATTGCCCACTATCCCAAATACTATTTTGCCTTTTGATCTCAGAAATCATCATTTTAACATGAATTGGGGACCAACCTGTAGAACACCCATTCGTTATTCAGCCAATTAGCTTCAACACTATACTTCACAATCTTTCTTCTCCTCTTGCCTATAGCCGCTATAATCGAAAACAAACTCCTTAAATGATAACCAGCCCTAGTAGCTTAAATAATCTAAAGCACTGGTCCTGTAAGCCAGAAATGAGAACACATCATCCTAGGCAGTGGCGTAGCGTGGGGGGTGCAGGGGGGGCCGGCCGCACCGGGCGCAACATCTGGGGGTTAGGGTTAGGGGGTGCAAATCCACGGGTTAGGGGGCGCAAATTACTTGCCTTGCCCCGGGTGCTGACAACCCACGCTACGCCACTGATCCTAGGACACCAAAAGAGAAGGCCACAACCCCTCATTGCCGGCCCTAAAACTAGCAATTTTATTAAACTTCTGTCCATTCTACCCAGCCGCCCCCAGCAGCTTTTTTGCCTCCTCCTCCACCCAGCCACCCCAAGATGTACAAAAAGGGGTGATGATCTTAATACTATTATGTATATAGAACATTAACTGATTTACCCCATGAAATAATAATATATACATTAGCCTATATATCAGAAATAATACATATACTGTACGTTTAATTATGCATTAAATATTTACTCCATGAATATCCTTATATATACTAGTACCTGTAATTTTTCCTAATACATAACTGTTTATTGTACATAATTCTATATACCATACGACTATTAAATATGTATTATTAACCTATTTATTTATTTATCTTACATTCAGACATTACCTGAAATATTTCTCATCAAAATGGAAGTGCATTTTATACCCGGTTATTCATTAATCTGGAATATCACGTGAGAATCATCAACTCCTGTAGATAAGGGCCCCCTCCTTAGTATCACATCCATAACTTGAGGTTGCATCACTTTCTCACTTTTTCCAAGGCCTCTGGTTGTTAGGTCAGGACCATTCTACTCTCCATCACCACTTTCTCACCTTTTCCAAGGCCTCTGGTTAATGGGTCAATTCCCCTTGCACCCTTGCTCATAGAATAACAGGTTTTCCTGGCGGCTGGTATTTTTTATTTCTCTTTCCCTTCAGATCACATCTCAAGTGCACATACCAATCTGGTTTCTAGGTAGATTAAAAGGTAAAGTGCTAGTGATACTGCCAGAAGTAATATCTCACAGCCTGGACTACTTCACAGTATTGATCTGAGTTTGGCCTTTTCATACCCTTCCTCAAAGGGCTCCATCTTATTCCTCACCCTTTAATTTCTAGTCAGAATTTACTTTCCATTTCCTTCACTCCTTTTTTGAACATTCTGAATGGGTTTGTTTCAGTTGGGCATGGTTACATAGCTGCCAACGTTTCCCTTTTTTTAAGGGAAATTCCCTTATTCCGAATAGGATTCCTCACAAGAAAAAGGAAAAGTTGACAGCTATGCATGGTTAGGATTCAAAGAAGATAATTTCAAACTAAAGTCAAAGTTACTGAATGAACTTTTTCTTAAGCGGGTACTCAGGCCTCACGTGAACTGTGAGAAGTATGTTTTGACCTCATGATTACTTTTTTGGTACATCTGTCACAAATACAGTTTATCTAGGTCCTAAACAAACCTTGTGTAGATATAGTATTTAATAAATGTAGCTTATAACAGAAAGACAACTTATAATACATCAGGTAACCATTTTCTCCCAACACAACCTGGCAAATTCACACACAATGTGTCTATTTCGCTATTTCAAAGGTGTGTTGAACTCACTGCAATAAGGAAGAGGTCAATACTTCAGTTAGTTGTCTTCATATCATTCTTTTTGCAATTTCACTGACAGAACAGTTAATAATTCAAGAACTGAAATGCTATTTGGAAGCAGAATTCAACTCAGGTCATTCACAGTTCCCATTGCCAACCACAAAGCAATAAGTCATGCTTTCCTGCATACCCAAATACAGCATGTGATTTACAATGATGACATCAATCCGACTCATTTGGGCTTGTTCTGAGCCTGAAGAAAAGAATGACCTACACATACATAGGAAAGAGTCCTGAAAAAATGGAAATGTAAAAACATGCATTTTCCCTAACTTTTAAGACTGGATGGGGGGGGGGAGGAAACATTTAAAATACTTATTAAGCAAAATAAGAGAAACAGAAAATATGGAGGTCCATAACAGGTTGATAGGAGTCTTTCCACTGCATTTCATGATGAGCAAAATAAAATCAAGGATCTTTGGCAATAATGTTGTAATGTTTTTGTCCATTTTCCTTTTATCCCCACATACACAGAGATTATGTTCCCAGGTACTGCACATATACAGTACGTGAAATTGCATAGTGGGAAACATCATCTAAAAAGCCAAACTCTGCCAAAAATCCACAAAAATCTGCCAAACTCCACCACAATCACTCCCTTCAAATCTCCTTTCTCAAACTCCAACTCTCCACAGAACTCAGATGTCAGTGCAAAGCCTTCTGAGATTGCCGTTCCAAAGGCTCCTGGGCTTGCTAGTCATTTTCCTGCTCTTTTCGTGTCATTTTTGCACTTTTTGTGTCCCTTTGCAGTTTACATAAATTTATTTAATTATTTCCTGGTGTTACATGTATACATGGTGGCACACGAGTCAAACACGCAAAAGTGGGGAGACGCCTGTATTCCACCCTGAGTTCTAACTGCATAAATGTTAAAGGCACCACACCCTTCATTTCAGTGGTTTGATAGACATGCAATTGTAAGCAGACTGCATCTTAAATTCTTTTAGACTATTTTTGGGGTCCTTGGAGTAATATTATATTTTGTAAGATTATGCTAACATGGAAAACTGGAAAAGAACAAGAGATCATATTTCTAACTGGAAACAGATATAATGCAACTACTGTGCAAGCTTTCCTTGCAGGGAAAAGTAAGCTAATTTGCAGTACACTAGCTGAGATTTCAATGCAATACATTGCTTTACTTAACACTGTGTTGATTAACAGTGGGTAGACCATATAATTGTTTACTTTTCTGAGTACCACATTTTAGAATAGAAAGCAGTTGAAGATAAGACAAGATTTGCTTTCCCCTCCATATGAGCCCTTCTCTGTATGTTGAGGCCCTACTTAGGTTTTATGGGCCTAATTAGACAAGAAATAAGATGAGTAGTTAGTTTTGTTACAAGTAGGTAGCTGTGTTGGTCTGATGCAGTCGAAATATATAAAAAAATAAAAAAAAATGTCCAGTAGCACCTTAGAGACCAACTAAGTTTGTTCTGGGTATAAGCTTTCGTGTGCATGCACACTTCTTCAGATACATTAGTTAGTTAGTTAGTTAGTTAGTTAGTAAGTAAGTAACATGCAGTAATTTCCTCAGAAGTACCAAAGGCAGGAGACCACAAGCAGATTTGTTAGAGCCTGAAGCACATGCTCTACTCCCTTTCATATTCCAGTGCAATTCTTAAAAAGTACCACAGTAGAAGACACCTAAAGAGAAGAAAATCCCTTCTGAGACCTTCCCTGCTGAGGGCTTGTTGGCCTAGTGAGGTTAGAAATATAGTGACATGAAGCAGGCCCCCTTTTGATGTCAGGATGCATACATGGAACTCCCTGCCCAAAGAGGCCCACCAAATACCCTCTTGTGTTTTTAAGATGATTGGCTAAAAGGCTTTTATCTCAAGAGGCATTTGAAGGACTTAACAGCATATTTGTCTGATTTTTCAATGTGCTTGTTACACTGGCTATCTTTTTGTGGAGGACAATCCAAGGCTAGATCTACACAGCTATAAAAAAAATTGTCCTGAAAATGCTCTGGAATAACCCGTTGTAAAGTTCACAATGGAAAATATTGAGTTGCGGTTTCAGCTCTACAGCGCCATCTGGTGTCACGGGTGTTATAATGTTTAAAACGTTGTAATTTGACTAATATAGCTGAGTCCCAAATCCCAGCTTGGTAACAGTAGGGTGGAGTCACCACCACATCCCTAGCCCTGTTTCTCATGCACAGTTGGTTGGTTGGATGGAAGGTGGGTGGGCAGGCAGCAGATCTGGTTCAGTCCCTCCCTCTCCACACCCCTGAAATACTCCATTTGGGGGCTTGCAAGTTCAGCTGGTAGAGTGGAAAGCTTCATGGTAGTGCAGTGACAAGTCATTCCATGGGCAGGATGTGGTAGGTAGGACTGGGTGGAGTAACACCTCCACACAAACCAACCCCCCCTCCCCCCGTAGCCCAGCAAAGGGGGGGGGGAGTAGATTACAGTTTTATTTACCAATAATATAAAACACATGGAGAGTCCCTTTGGTGCTAAAAAAGTGGGGTTTAAAATATATTTTTATATTATAAATAAATGTTAAAGGAAAACATTGAGAAAGTGTGAAAAGTTTTCGTCATATGCTGTATGGTAAAAATACAAAAAATACAAGAAAAAATGCTGTATGGTAAAAATACAATAAAAATACAAGAGAACAAAACCCCATGGTGGCTATCACAATTAGAAGCATTGTCAGTAAAAAAAAACTAATGTGGAAAAAGAACAGGCAACATATAGAGAATTGTTAATTGAGTAGGAGGAAAATCAATTGAAAGTAAAAAAAAAAATATGAAGATATAAGACACTTGTTAACTGATTGGCTCCAATATCACCAATTAAATGATATTTTAAGGCTGGATAAAGGAGCTGGTTTTGGTAAAGAACTATCAAGATTGCAGAGAGAACTGTTGGAAAATAATGAAACAAATCTGTCAAAAATGTATAAATTGGTGCTGGAGTGGGAAACAAAAGATGAGTAAGTAAAATCTGTAACGATTCATTGGGCAAAAGATGTGAGACATAACATACAAATTACCTCATGGGAAAAGTTATGGAATAAAGATCTAAAACTTACTGCTTGTTGTTCATTAAAATAAAACATTATTAACATGATATATAGATGGTATCAGACTCCTACAAGACTTGTAAAAATGTATAAGAACACAACCAACATATGTTGGAAGTGTAAAGTTAAGGAGGCTACATTCTACCATATGTGGTGGACATGTAAAATAGCTAAGGCCTTCTGGGAAATGATTTACAACGAACTGAAAAAAATGTTCAAAATAACTTTCATTAAAAAACCAGAGGCCTTTTTATTAGGTTTAGCAAGAGAAAAAAATACCAAAAGATAAAAAAGTATTGTTTTTATATGTGATGACAGCGACAAGAATATTATACGCCCAGGGATGGAAAGAAGAAAGAGCCCCATTGAAAGAAGAATGGATATTGAAGATGATAGAATTTGCGGAGATGCCACCGTTAACCGGGAAGATCAGGCACCAAGAGGACGAGAAGTTTTGTAGAGAATGGTATAATTTTATTGAATACATTAAAGAACACTGTAAGAGTTTAAAAACATTAGCAGGATTCACATAACGCTTGTAATTTAAATCAACAAAGGATAAAAATGGAGTATAACAAAGTTAGATAAAGTAATTAGAGGCAGTTAAAAGGGGAAGAATTCTGGAAGCCAGGGTTAGGGTGGGAGAAAGTCCTGGGATTCAGGGGACCCCATAAAGGCATTGATATGAATATGGTTTTGTGAAAATAAGTGTATATGTCTGTGTGTATATGTATAAGTGTGTTTTAAAAAAATGTTTTCTTTTTGAAAATTTGAATATATATTTTTTTAAAAGATAGTGCGTGAAAAGCATGATGGCAGTTTCAAACACACACAAAAACAAGTTCCTGAAGGTTCTTTGTTATTGAGACTAGATTTTGGTACACTGCACGCTGAAAGGCACCTCACTGATACATATTTCAAAGTTTGCTTAGACTATATAACCTTAGGGGCAAATTACATATGATCTGTGATCTCCCAAGAGGTTCTGTTCTTTTTTTATTAAAAAGCAGCCACTTGTGCTTATTTGGATTGGCACTTTGGGAGGGATTAGCCCCTTTCCAAGTGCTATTTCCCTTTCTTAAATTGCTTATCCCATTAGCTGTGGTGGAGGAAAATATAGGTATTTACATAATACAAGCCCTCTTCCTGCTCCACCCCATCATGGGTTATAGTAGCTTCAGGGTGATTTAACTTGGGTTTCATTATGTTATGTACCCAATAGCTTAATGGGTCCCCCCCTCCCATAAAAAAATAAGAAATCAGTATTGCCAATCTGCAGCACTGAGGGTGCTATGGGTGTCAAGACAAAGTCAACCTGGAACAAAATTAATCCCCTAGAATAAAAATTTCTCCTTGGTGCAGTGAACCCCCAACAGTGTTGTGTAATGTTTTTTACCAACATCATGGGCAGTTTGGCCCTTAATCACATAGCACAAGAGCCAAGAAAATAGGTATGTTCCCTAGCAAAGGGTAAAAAAAACCCAGCATTTGAGATCCTAACTAATTGTAGTGGTCATGTCTATGTGTGTATTTAGGTCAGTGGCAGCCACATAGTTACACATCACATTACATCATCACAGTCTTCATGGTCCCTCTATGATGCTATGATTCTATGAATGTTTCATTCATCTTCCAAATGGAGCAGCCAGTGAAGTGGTGTTGGTCTAGGGACATTGATAACATCACATATTACATTTCTTCTTTTCCTATATATTATCAAAAAAGTTCCCCCTAGTCTATGAAAATTTGACTACCATAATCCACTCTGTGAAGGGATGGGGGAGCTTTGAATGCAAGCCAATTATTTTAAATGGAGTCATTTCACACATTCAGTTTGGAGTCATATATTAATAGAGGAAGATAAATTATGCAATGTGCACAGCATGTGTGAGTGCGCCCACTGGTGGTTTTTAATATTTGTTTTCAGAGTTCAAAAATATGCACATGAAATAAATACTAAACATAACAAATAAAAATAGCAGTTCTTTCCTAAAACCACATCATTCACATATAACATTCACGCAGAAGAACTGAAGCAGTTTACAACAATAAAGTTAAAATAAAATACAAAAGATACAAGCTTTAAAACCCATAAAACAATTTTGCAATTATATAAGTGTGATGAGCACTTTATGATAGTTGCTTGGTGTTACAGTCTCCTATCTCATGCTAGAAAAAGTATAAATATCTTCAATGTTAGATTCCAAAGGTATTGTGACAGAGATTAGGCATAAGCTTCCTTCTCACTAAATAAAGGATCTGTTAGATTTATATGTGGCTGAAAGAGTCAAAACAAAGAACAATGGTCAGAAAATAAAATCCCTCTATTGTACTGGCCTGGCTGCCATGATACTAAATTACCTGCAGGTGTTTCTCATTCAAACGTTATGTAAGCTAAAAACGTATTGGATTTTATTCTTTAAGCAAGGCATGTCAAATCAGAAAGGATATGCCCTCTTTATGCTCTTTGCTGTGAATGACTTTTCATCTCCTATTTCTATACTAGAGGCCCTGTTCATTAAAAAAGATCAACATCTTTCCATGTAAGCAGCAGGTGATAGGTCTGGTTCCCATACTCAGCTCTTGTTCATAGTCAAATCTGCTGGTGCATGGAATACATTTTTCTTCAACATTTTCTCACAGCCATGAGAAACTGAGAAGTGATACAATAACAGATCCAGAAAATTCTTGTTGCCAATTATATTGTCTTTCAACTACTTCACATTTCTATTAACACTCTGGTCAGTGACTGACATAAATTGATTCATTCATTCATTCTGTTAACAAAAGCAACTGGATTCCTATATGTTACCAAATTGCTATAATTTATTCTTAGAGAGTTTCTTAGTAGGAAAATAACCTGTTCCTGTTAGAGGAAGGGAAATAAGTGGCATTGTCTAATATGAGACAATACGTATTATTCAATAAGATTCTTTGAAAAAACTAAACCCATAATTATGGGTATAATAAATCTGAATGTTTTGTAACTATTGAACCAATATAATGTGGAGTACAAAGTTACTTTTTTAAGGATTATGAAATCATTATGAGCATAGTTTTAATTTCTTAATGTGTGTAATTCACGGCATCACACGCTGCATGTGGAAGTAACCACTTGTCTTTAGAACATTAAATAATTAGCACAGAAGATGAAGATGATAAATTTGTTTGTACACTGAGGCATTTCATCTGATACAACATTGGTAGGCTATCCACATGTGTTTTGTTTTTGTTTTTTAATGATAATACTTATAAGTACATTTAATTGACTACTAATTAATTGCCCCCGAAGGGGGCAATGACAATAAAGATATTCTTATTCTAATGTTGGGAACTTGCCAAATGGTGACCATTTCACTGAGAACATTCTGATACTTGAGTTTAGCTGGAAGGGCAATTTAAATACTAAATTATCATTATTTCTTTCAATAAGAGTAATGTAGGAAATGATATTCAATTTTGGAGTCAAGCCTAATTGCAGTGGATATTTGATGCTGCACTGAAATAAAAGGAGTCTTTAAAATATCTTACTATAGTGCACAATTTCATTTGTAAATGTTATTTAAAGTCCTGACATATACTTGTCAGCCTGTGTATCAAATAAACCTTGAAACACAGATGCTTGATATGGAGTTCTTAAAAAGAGCCACGGGGGTTTGCATAAGTATTTTCCATTTGATCTCAATATACCTGAAGGCAAAAAAGGTGTGTTATTTAAAAGGATTTGTTAATTCCCTCTTCTTTTGTTGTTTCTTTGATAATTGCACCAGTTTCTTTCATGTTGGAGCCTGAGGCTTTACTAAAATGAAAAACTTAGATTTGTGTTACCACTATCATGGTGGGCTAAATCTCAAATTTCATATAATTCAGTTGAGGCTAATTGGTGAAAGCAATGTCGTGAACTTTATGTCCATGGTGTAGACCCAAAGGTAGAAATCAACAGGAAATTATTCTGCCCCTGCATGGCAAATTGTGGCAAATTGATGGCAATCCTGTGGCATGGATCCAATGCTGCCCCAAAGTTCTATCTATCATTGTAATTTTTGTGAAAGGAACTCAGGAATCCACTCAAAATTGGTTCACAGCATTTACAAAAATAGAAGGTTTTGCAGGTGGCAGCAGAGGCGAATTTAGGGTAGCATGACTGGTTCGGCTGCACTGGGCACAGAGCCTCAAGGGTGCTGCAGTGGACACCACAACTATGATGTTGAATGGAAGGTGAGAGGCAGAGGGACACCAAATTTTGGTATTGCACAGGGCACCAATGAAATTTGAGACACCAAGATCTGCCAGTGGTGTTAGATTACAGGTTTGTCCTGCGAGACTAGGGCTAAAATCAGGACTCAAGACATGAAGCTCACCAGGTAACCTTTGGCTAGTCTCCTTGACCTCAATGCCGTTCTGCCCTACCTCTATCCAAGTGAACTTCAGCACTATACAAATAAGTTTTTGTGGCATTGCCTCACACCAACTGCTGCTGGCAATTGCAAACACTAGCAAAGTTTTTAATGTAAGCAATTATTATGCCACATGGTGAGTATCAACTAAATTCTGTAACAACTTGCTAATTTTGTATTGGAAATCATGGCATCAAGTCTGCTCTTGAACACAAATGTTCAAAACATAGCACCCAAAAAATCTTATGAGGGTAGGATTGTTTGCCTTTGTGGTTACTTTTTTTGAAGCTCTCCTTCACAAAGATTTTGTAGACAGTGATAACAACAACAAGAAAAAAGGAAAGTACTGTATCTTTTTCAAAAAGCTTCTAAATGTTGTTAGCTCTAGTGATTTACTATACAGTACAACAAAATTAGGAGAATTATACAGTACTAACCCATGCACTGTATTTGAGCCACATGCATGCACCTCTTGGATCCTAGGCTAGATTCACCATATTTTGCTAAATACTATGTTGTCATGATTTGGGAGTTTCCCATTGTGAAGACTGGCCCCTTACTTTCCCCTGTATTTATCCACTTTATAGGCTGAGGCTTTGCATATACCTCACATAGGTAAGTGTGCTTAGGATCGCAGCATTAACATTTTCTGCACCCCTTGACATATTGGCTTTTTTCTTATCACAATTTAACATTCAATAGCAACTGGGATGTTTTCAGTTGCAGGAAAACTGGGACCAGTGGTAGAATAAGTAAGCTTATGCCACAATAATATATATTTAAGTATTGCAGGTGACACAAGAATCTTACTTTTGCACCAACAGATGGGTCCCTTCCAACTCTACAATTCTATATGGTTATCCCTCTGGAAATAATGGTAGCCTAATCGTCACAAAGAGCAGTAGGATGTCAGGATCGCAAACAATTTAGGGCAGGGACAATGCTTTTGCCCAGTTTAGTATGTGGGCTTTTGTGGACTAGTTTTCACTTCATCGGATGCTTCAGTTGGCATTTATACATGGACAGAGGGATGGGAAATATGTGTGACAAATTTCGAGCAGCACCATCATCTTTAGTCTATATAATACTTTAATCCAGTGCTTTTTTCTGGGTGTACGCAGGGGTACGCATACTCCTAAACATTTTGTGAGTCTTTGTACTTTTGTCCATTTACCGTATTGATTTTTCCCGATTTGAACTACAAAATGGTGAGTCAAAATGAGAGTACACCTAAACATTTTTTAAGGAACAAAAGCACTGCTTTAATCTCAAATTTTCCATAATAGGAGCCTTCTTGGGCTGCCCTAAACTGGGAACAAGCCGCATGGAATTCAGCAGGGTTTCCTATTAGGATTGTGCAGCTAGTAATAATCACCTCTCCCTCCTTTCCCCTGTTTGTATTTTTTCTAACACTAATACAAATCTGTTAGAGTTGACTTTCTGTTTATCTGTGGCGGAGGCAGATGGGAGACCGTTTTTAAAACAAAAACAAACGACACCGTGAAGTTTGTTGCCATCCAGTCAAAACGTTTACTCAGTAAATCATTTAGTGCAACAACTAGCAACCCTTGTATCTTTTATCTGTTAGTTTTTATTTTAAAAGCTGGGTACTCGTGGCAGCTTTCCCTCAGGAATTCTCTCGAAGCTTTATTTCCTCCCCAGTTGTTGTTGTTGTTTTAGAAAAAGCATCCCCGAAGCAACTTTCCCTCATAACCTCCCTCAGCTCTTCATCCCTCCCTTCAACTCGGTGTATGTGTGTGAGAGAGAGAAAGAGAGAGGCGAGCCCGCCTATATCTCCTAATTTGATTAGTTGTCTGGCTCAGTCCTGCTGAAGACTGACATAAAACCGTCTTTGCTGGACAGGTGCGCGCGCTACCTCATTCTCTCCCCCCCCCCCCAACCGCGCGCCAAAATATCTAGGAGAAGGCGGGAAAGACCGTTGGTTTTGCGCGCGAACCTCTCTGCCTCAGGAACGCCACGAAAAAAGGATCAGCAGAGAGGGGCGAGCAACGAATAGCAGATTTTCTTAGCCTTCCATTTAGTGCCTTCGCTCCATCTTTTAGCCATGACCTTCCCTGGAGAGACGAACTGGTCCTTGTTCACTTTATTGGACAAACACCGACTTTCACTGAGGGAAGCAGCTGGTGTAACACTTGGAAGCAGGCATGGCCCCTTTGTGGCCAGCCAGAGCTGTGAGATCTCCAGGTAAAGACTCATAGAGTCCACTCCATCGATGTGGGAGACATCCATTGGATGGCCATTTCACAAAGGATTGGGAAAGAGATTTCTGATCTGTCATCACCTAATATGAAACTCGTGCTCTGAAATGAGGGGCATCTACTTAGCTCAGTCTGTGGTGAAACTGTACCCCAGCTACAAGCATGCAACTAGCTTTACTGTACGGAAACTGCAGTTTATCTGTAGTACTTCTATGCTGTTTTGCAACAAAGTATTTGGAGAGCAAACATGTTTTTGTTTCACAGTCCTGTGACCCCAAAGAAGGTTGTAATTGAAACATGTTGGACCTAACCACTTGCATTTTTATACACTTAATGCTTCCTCTTTTCTAGTTCCAACAGTTGGGAGATATTAGAGTGGAGGATCTTTCCCTCAAAAGTACGTTGAAATAATGAATGCTTGACTCTTCAGCTTAGTCCCAGTGGCAGCACCTACCCCAATGCCAGGCGTAACACGAATAAAATACAACATTATTACCACAGAACTGCTTCTAAACTGTTATATTCTGAGAATATGAAGTTGCTTTGGATATTTGGCATTACAAAGTTGAAAGTAAGCTCTGCCCACTGGTAAACGACAGAGAGCTGCTGGGTTTTGTGTTGCCTGTTTTAGTATTATCGCAATTTGTTGCAAACCACCTGGAAGATTATTCCATTGAAAAGCAGGATATCCATTTTCTAAACAAATTAATTGCTGAATATTGGTTTTCCTAGCCCACAATTATCTCCTCCCCTGAGGAACCCTCCTCAAGATAGGTAACATAACAAGCTCATATTGCAATTAAGTTTACAATAAAAATGATTAATTAATTAATGAAATACAACCATCTAAGCTGGTGTCCATAATCTTGTGGAAGCATATTTAAAGGTTTTAACTATGTGCTGTGTATAGAAGTACTTCCTTTTGTCCATCCTGCATAGCAAGAAACATCTTTTTATCCACTTTTCCTGCACCATGCATAATTTTACATAGCTTGAACTTCCCTCCTTACCTGCGTTTTTTCTAAACTAAAAAACCCCAGAAATTGTAATCTTCCCTCACAGGGGAGTCCACAACTGTGGAACTGTTCAAGAACCACCCATGATCTGTGCAGCCTGGGATGTGACCGGACAACTCTACCGGCAAAGGTCTGAGACTCCGAAAAATATACCTCCTAAGCCCACAATCTAATAGACTATGGCTGAAGAGAGTGGAAACAGGAACATCTAGAGTGCTCACATTCTTTCACATTAATTTCATCTATATATGTAGCAAACAACCTGGAATAACAGACTGATTTTCTAGGCTCTGAACCTATACATATTTAGTAGAATGTTCTTCTTGGGGGGTTTTCGCCCAAAAGTCAATTGCAGGATACGTTATAATAACCAGATTCCATACACACACACACACACACACACAAATAAAATAGTGTGCTTCTGATGCTGTATGCATTTATCATACTAATGCACTGGATATATTTAGCATAAGAAATTTGGCACTTTAATAGCTTTGTCTTAAGCAACATATGGTTTTCCAAATTTAATTTAAAATAATTCTAATCTACGTGCATACTGTTCACTTAACACACACGCCATAGGATTAAATCTGTAACTTCGTTTGTTTGTTTTATTCCTGTTGTGAAATAATGATTTAAGTGCATTTCTATTTGTGCTGCCAAAAGAAAAAAGAAAGAAAAAATAATGTTCATGCTGTGACTTGTTGGAAATGAGCTGACAGACTTTATCCTCATGTGATACATCTGCAGTGCCTTGCTGTTCCCAGCTTAGATTTCTCTGTAATTAATGCTGAGAGCTTTTTAAGTTGGCATGTTTGGCAAGTAATGTATCTTTTTCTTCTTAAAGGTTACTTCATCTTTAAGAAGTGGGAGCTAAAATTAAAGAAAGAACATATGTGATTTGTTCCAATGAGCATGCGATTCAAATCCTTCTCTTTCTCCTTTAAAGTACTCTCAACTTGTGTTGGCCCCAAACAGCAGACAATAAGCCTGAATGTGAAACCTGGATCTACCATTTGGCACTGCTCACTTACCCACACATTTTTAAAGATGAAACAAAAACCTATCTGGCTAAATTATCTGCCTTATACAGAACTATGATAAAATTCAATGCACATGGGTCATAAAAGATCATTGCAGCAACTGCAAAAACTGAAGGAATCAGAATTAATTTGGTAAAAAGTTACCAAGTTCCAGCTGGAACAAGAATCATTATTTAACTTTAAGAATTGGTGCATGAATTTGTTTCTTCTTCTTCTTCTTCTTCTTCTTCTTCTTCTTCTTCTTCTTCTTCTTCTTCTTCTTCTTCTTTCCTTTTGTGTTCTGTCTTTAAGATTTTCAATCTGCTTGCAGGGATGCCTTATTTTAATTGATTGCAAATAAGACACTGGAATGGTGCATAAATGTGCTAAAGAAATAATAATACCATAATAAAAAGTACCAGTAGGAAACATAGCAAATGAACAGTGCTGATGACCCTTGTCTGTTGAATAAATGGAATCATCAAATAATCTTATTCTGAAACTTTTCAACCTGGCACATTAACCATTTTTTAGAGGAAATATATCTGAAAGCTGAGGATTGTGTGGGCCTATATCAATCCCGTCTTATTTTGATAAATGCTAGTTTTCTAACAAAACAAAAACATTTCCAGTTTCCTCCTTTGTAAGATTATGAGTAATATACAATCATCTTCAAAAAGCACTTAATACTATACTTCCTTAATAGAGAGGAAGCATATTATGAGTGTCTGAGGTTCACTGTGATATATATCATCAATGTGCTCCCATTTAAGAAAGGGACCACATTCTTATCCACAACTGAATGTGATCATCCAGAGTTAGAAGTTTATGGTCAGGATCCAAAGAACCACACAAGTATTTCTGTATGCCAAAAGGAACTTTGGACTTGTGTTCTTTGAACTTCAGCCAAACTCCCTTCTACCCCACCACCTCCACTCTCATGAAAAATTATTTTTTGAAACTGAGGAGAGTCTCTAAAGTGGTTTGTGATATGTAATGGGTGTGTACTTTCAAGTAAAAATAAGTAAATCACTGAGCTAAAGGAAGTTATTGTGAGGGCCTAATGTAGGGTGTTTTGGGCCCCCCCCCAGATCTCAGCTTATATATCTTGGGCTATGGATACAAGTTGTAAGTAGAGTTTTAACAAATTCATACAGCATCTATGAACTGGCAGCTCTGTATAACATACACAGCTCTACAGCTGGAGAGCAAGGGAGCTGATAAAATTAAGCAAAAATGTCCTTTTGTTTATAGGGAGTTCTACACAATCTGCTATTTTGCTATAAGGGGAACAACATTACATTACTACTGTTCTTAGTTCAGTTCATTGCACACTTTATCTCCCCCCGCCACACACACAATGTTGTTATCCTGCCAAAACCTACATATAATTAAAAACCACAGGCACTCATTCAAAGTGTCAGATCAAAAGGTTAATGTGCTATGGTAGAGAGGAAGTACTTATATTATACCCTTGAACATTTTTTGAAGTTTACAGCATTTGAAAACATGTTAAGTCAAACCCTAGCCAAAGTTAATATTACATCATTTGATTTAAAACATTAATCATAGTTTTAAACCAGTTGATCCAAATGTTTGGCTGCTTGAAAAGAAATATCATGAGAAGCGGTAGGCAGTGTACTTTCTAATGCTTGAAGTGTACACACATGAAATAGCAAATTAAGATTTCTAGGGGTACTGAAACAAAAAAAGTACAGTAAAATGTTTCTTGCAGCTTCATAAATCTAACATACTTAAGGCAGTTATGCATGTCAACATTTTATTGTAGACTTTGGAACTGGTATAGATGCAGTCTTTAATTCTATGTCATAACTTGTTTCAGCACTGATGTTCTTAGAGCAATTGAAAATGTTATTGAAGATGTTATCACAAGTCTATCCAGAAATGAAGCACCCGTTCTCATATTAAATAACAGATCTAACTGGGGAAATATACAGTAGGTATATTTTACCGTGTGTGTGTGTGGTGTGTGTGTGTAACAAATGTTTGTTTGTTTGTTTATAACATTATATACTATCATCTTAATCACACCAGGTATTAAGGTGGTGTACTGCATAAAACAAATACAAAAACATTAACAACTTTTATTATTGCCTCTTCATGTTTCATGAAACCCTGTGCCATGGTACAATGTTTTCCTGAAAAAAAATCTTCAACAAAATTGTACACTTATTCTTACAATCTGCTGTGTGTGGTTTTCAGTCATGCATGAACTGACAATCTGGCTAAAGGTCACCATGGCTTCAGTGAAAATCACAAATGCTACAGAGTTTTTTAAAAAGTCCCAAGAACAGGTCCCGACTGTGGATGATAATACAAGTTTTGAAGCACTACATTAGAATCTTAGCAGACAGTGAGCAATAAATAAATTAACTGTCTATACCTCTCAGTGGACTTGGGTACTATGGCACCCTCTGCAAGGTCAGAATTTGACACACCCACCCACCTAAGTCCTTGCGATGCATTCCTAAAGATGGATAAGAGACTCTAGGACCCTGTCTCCTTCCCCAAACCCAGAGCCTAACTTACTGGGCTTTGAGAAGGCACCTCACTTGGCTTAGCACCCACTGTGTGCACACCACTCATGCAACCCTAAACCCTCTGCTGTGAACCCCAGAAAGTTGAGGAATTGGTAGAAGTAAAGTAACAGTGCTGGACTAACATGGTTATTAACAAAACCAAATTTCAAGCAGCCACGACTGCAGAACCATTCATAAATACAACCCACAGACATCAGAAAGAGAAATAGGGACTGCCAATATATGTGATATCTCATAAACTACAAAGTAATAGGGAAATCATGGACTTCTATTGAACAAAGATGCTACACTACACAGTGTGGTGCAGTAGTCTGTGTTGGACTAGGATCTGGGAGATCGGGGTTTAATTCCCCATTCAGCCATGGGGCTCACTAGGTCACCTTGGGCCAGTCACTGCCTTTCAGTGTAACCTACCTCATAAGTTTGTTGTGGGAATTAAATGAGGAGGAGGAGCATCATGTACATCACCTTGAGCTCCTTGGAGGCAAGTTGGAATATAAATGCAATCAATCAATGGAATCAGGATCTGTTAGTGATGTTTTTGAATACCTAATTACATACTTATAGCTGGTTTACAAGGATATCCCAAATAACAACAATTCCAGACCAATTCATCTCAAGTTTTACATATATTGCATCGAGACACTTGGGAAATTAACTCGCAGCTGACTTAAATGTGTTGTACTGTGATTAGTTATTTAATAGCAAAAATGCACTGTATGCAGAAGGCTCCAAGGTTTGACTCTCCCAACAGGTTTTGCTTAGGAACTTTACACAGTAAACCAAAATAACTTCCTATGTAATAATTGTGTTGCTTAATCACAACATTCCGCAACTGAAATTGCAGATATGATTGTAAAGAAAGCATATTCAAAATATGACTTGTCTCAGATGTAGCCCATTTGGACTTTTTATATGCTAATTTAAACCATTAGATTAGATTGTGTGCAACTGGTCTAAAATTAGATCTATGTTTTGTATGGAAATACTTTCAGATATGACCTATGTACATCTTACCTGCTTTATTTAGATGATAGCTGACCTTTAGGTATTTTTCTAGGGGTAGAGAAAGATAAGAATGGAAATAGTCTGCAGAGAAAAGTCAGGTTTTTTTCTGGATCATAGGCTTTTCTGTAGCTTTACAGTGCAGTGTCTTCTGCCACCTTAAGGACGTAAAAAGCAGTGCATTTAAAAAGTGAAAATGCAGTCATGTCACATTTGCGCAACGAAACCAATATAACCTTTCCCTAATAATACCACTCCAAATTTCATTGGGATTATACCTATCAACAATTTGTTAATTATGATTGTTATTCATCAATGCTACACACATACCATGGCACACCAGATTTAGAAAATATAGTACAATATTCAGGATGGCAAATAAACATTGTGACCAAATTTCGAGTACATGTTGAAATAAATTATTTATTAGTCACATTTAGGATCTCAGGGCAGTTTACATGACTCTAGATTTTATTTATTCTAATTCCCTACCTAGATCTGACAATATGTCAGTTTAATTTAACCATGTGCAGAGCATTTATATAATTATAAGCAAGGAGTGCATGGGAATTTTTAGAAACCAAACAATATTGTGATTTTTAAATGGATTATTGAATTTTGTGGTTTTTGACTTATCACACCAAAAACAGGTGTCTTACTCCAAAGTCACATTTTAGTCCACTAATTTGATTCAAAGTGGTGCCTGACATCTAAACATCAACAAAAATACCCTTCCACTCCGGAACCCTCTTCCCAATTTAGTCAAGAGACAGTCAAACCTATGCCAAAAAACAGGCAAAGTCATATCAAAATGACATTTCAGTCTACCACCATCAATTAAATGCTCTACTCTGGGAACTCTCATGCTGAGTTTCATGATGATATCTTGAGTGATGGCCTAACCTATGCCAAAAAAACGGGCATAGTCATGCCAAAGTCACATTTTGGTCCACCATCTTGATTCAAAATGGCCCCTGGCACCAAAATGTCAAAGTAGATCCTGCCCATCCTTACCTCAGGAACTTTCATGCCAAGCTTGGTGTCAATATATTCAGAGGCAAGCTGAATCTATGGCCAAAATCTGGGAAAGTCACACCAAAGTCAAGTTTTGGTTTACCATTTTGATTCAAATGGCACCCAGTGTCAAACAGCAAGAAAGTCTGCCATCCCACCCTAGAAATCCTCTTGCTGAGTTTGGGGACAGTATTTTGGAAGGCGTACACACATAGAAAACACATGTTAGAGAGACAAACCCTTTTCTAAATTATAGAGTTGATTACACTCTTCCAAATCCATCTTCCTTTCAGATAGCATTTGACTTTTGCTTATCTGAATTCATGAAGCAACCCTCTTTTGTGTTAAACTTTACATAATAACACCAATTCTGAAAAGTAACATACAGCTGAACTGGTTTACACATCCACAGGTTTACAGATTCTGTAGGTTTGCAGATGACATCTACTGGTAATTGTACCACAAGGAAAATAAGAAGTGACTGTCCCAAATCAGCACCAAAATTTGGTAAGTTTAAGAAACTGAGCAATATACTAATTTATTTTATTTTAATGTAATATTCTGAAGTACAAAAAACATGTCTTTACATCTATCATCTATCTATCTATCTATCTATCTATCTATCATCTTCAGTTTCAATACAGTATTATCAGTTAGTCAGTGATGCTAAAGCGACTTTCTCTGTACTGGGGTTACCAACTGGAAGCACATTTGAATCAGCAGGCCCTTCAGTGCCACTGAGGGGACTCCAACACAGCAAAAACTTTGAAACAAAGATCCCTCTCTGGGCTCGGAGAGAGAAGACTGCTTGTAACATCTGTAAATAGTGTGTTTATGTATAGTAGTGTGTGTTGGTTTTGGCCTAGTAAACTCTGCTAAATGGGGTTTCTGCAGTGAACTTAACCACTTGACTGAGCTTCCGCAGCACATATGTCCAACAATCCCAACAGATTCTTCTTTCAGATATCCCATTTTGTAATGTGTTGGAACAGTAGACACCAATATAATATTCAACTAAAACACTTTTCCTTTACTGTAAAACTATTCTGTATGTCCTTTGCTCAAACTAACTTAGGAATAATGTAGATGTGAATATATATATATATTTTGGGGGAAAGATGACCAGGAGTTGAATTCCCAATGGTTAAGGTATTTTTAGGCCACCCAGAAAACCCAAGATTATATTTTCCCAATAGAGCAAAGGTAGGGGACCTCCAGGCAAGTGGGCCAATTAGGCTCAGCAGGGGACTTAATTTAGCACAAAAGGCCATTTTCTCCAAACCACACCCACCTGGCCCACACCTGACTGTGAGATCTGATGTGGGGCAGGTAAAGGTACAACTGCAGGGAAACAATCAGGAGCCTTAAAGTGTGCTGCCTTTTGTTCCTTGACAAACAAGGCTAGCAGTAAGATGAGCACCATACTAGCACTGAAACTAGATTGGACTCAGGGTAACTGATTAAAGGAAATATTTGAAAAAGGTTTGAACATTTTTTACTACTACACATCAAAGCTTGGGACAGAAAGTTTACCTCATAGTAGGAATCATACTTAGTAGGAATAGTTTACCTCATAGTAGGAATCAGGCACTGAACAGAGTGGACTATTGGACTACAAAAGTCCTGTTCACCCTCAAGATTTCGATTTGAAAAAGAGGATACTTGTAATTACAGCAAAGTACATTTTTCTAACCTTGCAGAAACTTCATTGATTAGTATATATAGACATAATTGTATAATACATTTTAAAATAAAAAGAGCACACCAATCCTTATTCAGAAACACTCAGATGGCTGGTAATATTTACTAGCTGTTATTTTATATTTCAGCTCTATTTCTTAAAATATTATCTATTATCTACAAGATGGTGCAGACAAACATTTATGCAACAAAAAGGTAATAATAACTTTGTATGTAACTGCAAAATTGAAATAACCATTTAAAATTAAAAATGTGATATAACAGATTTGGCACAGTATGTATAGGTGAAGTATTGTTATGATGCAAGCTGAGCTCAGGTTGAATGTTTTTAGCACTCAGCTGTTGCTTCAGCAACAATCAACCATAGACAAGGTCTTATATAGGAGCAGTAAACTCCACCTTTCCTGAAAAGGGCCTCTTCAGTTAAAGGGGCTTGGCTCACACCAGTGTGTTGACAGAGCAGGGGAGCCTCTGGTTGTATTGGAGGTTCTGGAATGGAGTCTTCTGAGTCAGAGGACAGCAATACAACATCTTTGGGTTAAAGTGGCACAGTTGAGTGTCAAGACCCCGCAGCCACACCCTCGTTGGAAATAACTCACACAAGGACACGGATATTAGGTTTATGTTATTAGACAAATTTGGGCCACAACTTTATTGAAATTACAGAATGTGAGCAGTACTGGCTTAGGCATTGATTGGACCTGACTATATCTGACTCCTGCCCAGTGTGCAGGAAGTCCAGTAAGGGTAAGCCACCGGTAGGGGGAACCCTGTCAATGCGAACCAACTCAAGCTCCCCCTGGTGTTTCCATCGGGGTTGTGTCAAGGCCCTAGCCCCCAGCCGGGCTTCAGACTAGATCTACACCCCTGGATTCCTTTAACGGAATACCCTTAAGCATGGAGAGGCAGGTGATGGCCACACCTCCCCTCCCCCCACACAAGGTCAAACAATGCCTAACTGCAACCCTAAAAGTTGTGACGATTGCTACGAGGTAGGCAAAAAACAAGTGGCCAGTGCCAATTTGCCAAGTGGAAAAATTCCTACCAGGTCCCTCAGACAACCAAGGCGACCAACCAAAGTCCATAGCAAGGCCATCGCCTAACCTGCAAAATAGGGAGGGCGGGTGATTGAGGAAGCGAGCCAAAGAGGAAGCCCTCTGGCTCGCTCCTTGGTTTGAACAGCTCCAGCCACGCCCCCCCCCCAGCCAGCGGATTGGTTGACCAGGCTCTGACGTGGCCGGGTTCCCCCAGGCAACAGGGGACAAGGTCCCCCGCCCCCGGTGGGGAGTGGGTGGCCACGCAGTCCACCGCAACTCCTCCCCACTGGGAAGTGGAGCGGATTTACCATAGGCACATCTTGTGGATGTGCTTTAGGATTGGCCCTGCATCCAGTTCCCCTTCGCACTTAAGTCTTGAATCTCATTTCCTGAGGAAGGAGAATCTGATCTCAGGGTTACTTATTTTATTTATTTATTAAGTGTATAGACCACCCTTCATTCAAGGATCACGTTGCAGTTTACAATATAAAAACATAAAAATGCATAACATAGTCATAAACAAAAACAATACCACCCCCCACCCTGCCACACACAGTTTAAAATGACAAATATTGTTTAATTAGCTAAAGGTGTGGGAGAAGATGAATGTTTTTGCCTGGTGTCTAAATATATATAATGAAGTATTTCAAACTTTTTAAATCTTTTAGAGCAAACAACTCAGAAACTACTTAATGTATGAGCACTGTGTCTGCACAGTGAAAAGTCATAGCCCTTGTCATTTAATTTTGTCATGGACCTTAAAATGTTGATTTAAATGTTTCCTCATTCCCATTCTTCACAGCATATGCCATATTTTTCCATGTATAAGACAATGTTTTTTGCTGAAGTTTTTTAGTCAAACATTGGTGGTCGTTGTCTTATACATGGATGGTGAATGCCAGAACACTCTTGTGGGGCTAACACTTGCCTGTTGCAACACTTTCCACCTGGGGAGGGAGCTGGAGGAGGAGGAGCACCTTGTGGTCCCGATCCACAGGTCAGTCATAGTGGGGACTATGTGCCCAGGCCACCAGCACCTCCCCGGGTGCGCCTCCCCACCAGCTCCCCCCTGTTGCAGAGCCAGATTCGTGCGACTGCAAAAAGCGCAGCTGACTTGCAGTTGCTGAACACCCCAAGGTGGCTGCTTTCAGCTTGGCCAGAAAGAGCCCACCTCATGGGCGACTGGCAAGGCAGCCCTGAGGCAGCTCAGTAGCACGATCCCTTTCTACAGGGCGGGTGAAGTAAGGGATGCCCCCCTTTCTCTGCTCAGGTGCCCCTGAGCTGGTGGGCCATGCTCTGCTGTTAAAATATTGCTTTCTTAATTTTGGGTTCAAAAAAATTGGGCTCATCTTATACATGGGGACGTCTTATACATGGAAAGTACTTGTTTGGACCAAGGCTATGATTGTTGGATTGATATCAGTTTAGGAAGGCAGGTGGTAGAAGATAATATGCATGGTATTTAAGTACTTAGACTATATTCCCTATGTAACATCAGTGTTTATGGTACTATTATTATTTCATTTATTTTTGAATGACAATATTTTGTATCTTGACAGAGATATATTTTACACTGATACAGCACATTTTGGTAACCAAAGAGTAGTGGACGACATTACCAATGACATTTCCTGTATGCTCAAGATCCCAAGAAGGAGTCTGCATATTGTTAAGTATCAAAAAAGTTTTATTACATGATCTGTAAAAATGTATCACATTTGGAAAAGTACAGCAAATTATTATCATTTGAAGCTGTAGAAGGCACAAATAGGCCAAGAAAGTTATTGCGTCTAGCTGACGATGCCAATAAGGAGAGAAATAAGAAAGCTTGGTACATTGCTACAATCAAAAAATGCTTAATACCTCACCAATTAGTGTCTCAGCTCTGTTAGGAAAATTCCTAGGGCTCCTTCCTTGAAGTAGACTGCCAAAAGCCTCTAAGGAAAGAGGAGTCAGGTACACAAGGTAGGCTCAACAGAGAATTATTAATCATTAAGACAGCGCTGAATGGTCAGCCACGAGGCTATTGCCACAAGCATGGTCTGACAACAGTACATGCTCTCAGGCTCTTCTTATATACTCTTCTTCTATCAGGTAAATACATGAAATCCTCTTGCCCGTATCATTTATGCAACATTATTGGCTAAAGCAATGTGTGAACAGCTTGTGGATACTCTACCTGGCCTTCCAATTGGACACACCATATTTGGAGTTGTTTTCCACTTAGAAACTCCCGTTATCTTATTAAGATGTCATCCTCAATCATTCCTTTTCAGCAGGTTTTGGCTTGCATATTCTGTTACCTTTCCCTCCCAAACTTGTCCTTGGCAATTCTCCTTGTTTGTACTAACTCCTTACCATTACATTCCAATATGTTTTCCTCCTCTTATCTGGCCAACTATTAGTCTCCTGTTAAAGAACATAGTTGCAAGGTTCTTGCTGCTTACGTACACTGCTTTGGACAGGCAGTTTTGACTCTAAGCATAGTCAGCAATTTTGATTTTAAATACTTCTATAATATTCATATCATTATACATGTTCTATATATCTAACACAGTACACATATTTCTGACAGCTCAAGGCCCCCAGATTGTGAGCATCCCAGATATTTATAAGGAACAGAATTTGCAGTAGCTTCATTTATTCTTATTTACTTTTCTCTTTTGCAACTTTCATTGCTTTCTCATTGAACTGTTTAACTTCTCTAAAGCAAACACAGCATGACATCAGCATTCTTTGAATATTTGACAATGTCTGCTCTGTAATTATTCCTAGATCTAGTGATTCAAGAGTTATTTGTTCAATCATCTAATCACAGAAGTCATAGCTAACAAAAAATTATAATGTCTTTACGAAACTATTTTTATTATTCACACCTGTGTTCTGAATTGTATAAGCATTACTTTTATTTATTTCTACAGTATGTAACATTATTCTTTATTTCTGTGGTACACTGTAACCATTAAGGATGACAACAAAACATTTACTTATGGGCTCAGAAATACAAGTTCCATAGGCCTGTAAGACTCACCTCACATTTGAGATGGTATTACAGCTTCTAAATTTTTCTCCAGCTTTCATTTTAGTCCCCAACCTGTTCTACCTACCATTCTCATCAGTGCAGTGGTAGCTGCAAGAAAACAGAAGAGGAAAGTGAGGTCTTTCCCTCTGTCTGGTGGCAGCACTCCTGTAGGCTGCCAAGAAGACAGGTTGGTCTCTCTCCACTCACCCCCCTTGCCATACTTTCCTTTCTATGCTTAACATGTTGACATTGCAGTGGCCCTTGAAAAAACTACAGGGGCTGCTTCGGTGTCAGAAAATAGACAGTGAGTGCCACTGCAACAATGGGCAGGAAGAAACCTTTCTCTTCCCACTTTGTGTTGTAGTGCCAGCCCTGTAAGTGAGATGGCAGGATTTTGGGAAACCAGTTGTCAAAAGGGACTTGGAAAGTGAATGGAGTTTTACAGTAAGCAACTTAATTCCAAAATCAGATTGAGCCCAAAAACAGACAAGCTAATTCACATTTCCCCCCCACAGCTGTCTACCAGCAAAGGTTGCATTGCTGGTAATCTAAGTTATGTTGAAGAAGATGGTACAAAAGTGAATTGTAGCTGCAGTACAACAGTATGTATTACTAATTCCTTAGAATAATAGAATCATAGAATTTGTAGTGTTGGAAGGGAATAGTTATATAATATAACATATTATATAAATAATATGCAATTGAGGTTTTGCAGCTGAGCAAATAAAGGAGGTGATTTCAAATATTTGCAAAAGATAAATGATTGCTCAATGCATTTTGTATATTATAATACTTCCTCAAGAGTTGGGGAACTCCTATTCTTTCTCAGGAGTCCTAATATAGTATCCATATTTTAGTTTGCAATTGATGTTTGACTACAACTTAAGCAGCAGAGACTGTCTAAGAAAATGTTGGAGCAGTGTAAGAAAAGGGGTTAAAACCAATTGTTCCTTAGCTATTGCTTCTCTTAGAACCGTAACAGAATGCCTGTCCAAATCTATAAAATATTCAAAGATGTTGCAACGTGTTAATAGTAAACATATAAAATCTCAACACTTCATAAACCAATGTATGATTTGAAGATGTTCTACTCTATATGTATAGATCAAGATCTTTTGGGAGAGAGAAATTAAATGATGACATTTTAATAAAGTTAATAACATTTATTCTAAATCCTTTTAAATTCCTGATGTCTTTTGAAAACATCCAGTATATATGAAAATACTATCAAATTGTAAGGCCATGTTCAGATATAACACTAAACCTTGATTTCAGATATAATACTAAACCCATATAAAGAAATGAGATTCGAAGCATTCCATCATGGCTAGAATCAAACTACTTTACTGTGGAATCCAAGTCTAGTAGGGGATCATTTGCACAAGCCATAGTTGCCCACAAACCACAATAAGAAGCCATTGGCAAATGATTGTTTGACAGGTTCAGATGAAATAGCAAACTATGATTTGCCAGAAATCAGGAGCAGAAGTTTCTCCTCACCTTACACACAAAGGAGGAAAGCATATGCCCAGGGCACATGACTTGGGCAATACATGGTTCACATAGTTCAGAGGTTACTAAAAAATGGATTAACACTGGCCACATTCACACATAACACTAAGCCAAACTGTGGCTTAGTGCAAATGAGCTGGCTTCCATAGAGGATATTGCACCTGCTTTGCTCCTCCCCAGGCTTCATAGCTCAGTGCAGCAGGGCAACAAAGCCATCAACTGAACTGTATATCGTGCTTAAGGTCTCTCTTTCACCACAGTCTCAGGTCTGGATGACACATTAAGCCATCCTCTCTAGAAGCTAGTATGCTTGCACAGTCCCCACAATCCATACTTTATACAGTATTGTGACATGTGAACAGGGTCATGGACACAGAGTCAATGTTGAAATTTCCTTTTACTAAAGCTGTTATCTTTGACTAGAATACACTATTTATTTCTACAGTGGTACCTTGGTTGTTGAACGGCTTGGCTCCTGAACAAATCAGTTCCCGAACGCCGCTAACCTGGAAGGGAGTGTTCCGGTTTGCAAACGTTTTTCAGAAGCCAAACGTCCTCCGTGGCTTCCAATTGAGTACAGGAAGCTCTTGCAGCCAATAGGAAGCCACACCTTGGTTTTTGAATGGTTCCGGGAGTCGAACAGACTCCCGGAACAGATTAAGTTTGACAACCAAGCTACCACTGTATTAATGAAACATTTCAAAAATATTTAACAATACATATCAACAACAAACCATATATAATTTTTTTTCATTCACGAAAACATTTTTTAAAAACACAGTTCATCCAGAGTGGGCTTTTTCAGAAGTTCAATCACTGCCTTTTTCAAGAAGACCAGGACCACTTCCTCCCACAAAGATGCATTGGCCACACCATGGATCCACCCAGCCATACACAGTGGAGATGCTTTAATAAGTCAAGTGGTGCAAGATAGGAGGAGGGAATACATTACTTAAAAATAAGCTTCTCACTCAGAGAACCACATGCATTCAGTTCCCTAGTGCACACAATCTGGCCCATTCATTCCAATGGAGAAAAAATAACTATATGAGCAACGTAAGACATATTTCCTTTTCTAGGACTAAATATAAGATTCCTTCAAGATTAATATTTATCATGGTATCCTTATATTTTAGTATGTCCAGATGTTCTATCTTGAACACCTGCAATGATATAATGGTTAAACAGTAAGGCCACACACTTCAGCTTACAGTATATAGGTGTTTATGCCAATTTCTCCTCTCCCCCATCTCCTTCCCTGTTTCTTTCTCCATATGTTTGCCATATTGAGACAAATTCCAATATGAGATATGAAATGTTAACAACCTTTTCCATAACTCTGGAACTCATATCTCACTTGAGTTGAATAATAGCTGAAAGGCAATAAAACAAATGGAAAATACAGCAGTTTAAAATGTCTGTAAACATCTGTCATCAGGATGTTTAACGTTTGCCCTTTCTAGTGGCCATATGCAAATTTCAGCATAAAACAAAGTTGTTATTTGGGAAGAGTGTTTTGGGCACATTGATTTCATGGTTAGAGTGTCAAACATGGACCTGGGAGACCAGGGTTTGAACCCCCAGTTGGCCACAAAGCTCGCTGGGTGACCTTGGGCTAGTCACTGTCTTCCCTCAGTCTAACCTACCTTGAATGTTTTGGGAATTACATGAGAAGGGGGAGAACCATGCCCACTACCTTGAACTCTTTGGAGAAGAATAGTGGGATATAAATGCAATATGAGGTGTTAAGGGTGGGGTAGTACCTCTGATGGGGGAGACATTGTGCTCCTTCTGGAGCAGTTTGTCCACCTTTGGTCCCACCCTGCAGTCAGATCTCAACTGTGGCTCCTGGAAGCTGTCATCACGCAGCAGTGCTCAGGAATATCTTCAACTAACCAGCTAAACCAGGTGAGGGTAGCTGATGGGTCTCAAACACTCAGTGAGGTAGGGATTTCCCCTGCATATGAAGATGGACTGGTAGATTGAGTGGACAAAACCAATAGTGGGTCCGAAGGTCAAGAAGGTTGTTTCTGCACGTGCAGTATCCATCAATACACATGGAGTCTATAAAGCAATTATTAATGTAGAAAACTATATTGGAAATTAACAGTTAAGGCCTTTAGATGATTTATTCCTGTTTCTGTTTATCTAATTATTAAATTCCATATCTTTATTTTTGGTACTTTGCCTTTTGTTGTTTTAGGTAGCCGTACCATCTAATGTAGAAGGAATGAGAAGTATCCTTTAAGGAAAACATCTATCTGTAGACTGGGGGAGGGTTTTTCTTCTAAAGAGAGACAAAGACCAATATAAAATTTGTACTTCTTTTTCTCTTTAAAATATTGGCTCTGATACTAAGTTATTTACTACAGTATTCAGCACTTAATTGTATGGCACAATGGAATCCCATCAATATTTGTGGCCTTAATTTTATAGATTTGATCACAGAAGCAAAATTTATTCTAATTGTTGAAAAAGATGCAACTTTTCAGAGACTGCTGGATGACAACTTCTGCAGTAAAATGTCCCCATGCATAATAATTACGGTATGTAGCTAACATTTTGTAACTCTGGAACTTATTTGACTGGTAGTGCAATGATTTCTCAATATATATTCAAAACATTGATAATTATATAAACTCTACTTAGCCATTATTTCCTTAGGGAAAAGGTGTGCCGGATGTCAACACAAGGCTTCTAGTCAGAAAGTTATGGGATACATGCCATGTGCCTATCTTTGCTCTCATGGATGGTGATCCACATGGTAAGTGTGAGAAATGGAAATGAAGATAGTCCTCCTCACCATATAATTTATAAAGATAGAGTAGTCTAAGAGCAGAATAAGACTTTATGATAGAAACAGTTCTCTCAGTCTCATGGCTCCCTTGTAAAATGATGCTGGGAACACTTTCAGGAGAAAATTGGAATGAGATACTTAACATTTTCCCACCCAGCAACCCATCATCCCTCCCAAGCTTTCTTCTGAAAACAAAAGTGAGCTTAGCTGCGGAAGCGGGCAGAGTTGGCAGCCTTCCAAGTGCCCCCTACCTGACATTGGCATGATTTCTGCAAAAGCAGAGTTAGGAACTCTGCCCTACTGAAAAAAATTGGGAAGGCAACATATCTATTAATAATTCATAGCACTATTTTGGACAAAGATTTACAATTAAGATACATTGCTAAATCATACATTGATTTATTTTCACCTTTCAAAAAAAATGCAACCATGTATTCAGAACACCAATGGTGGCTCAATCCAAAATCCTATCCAACATGCTGGGGAGGGGAGTTTAGATGAAGTGGAGATATATTTCTGCCTAGCCCAGAAGTGCTCCTCCAGTGGACTAATGCTATTGCCCCAACCAAAAGTGAAATGGGGCATTCTATGAACCAAATCTGCCCCCCAATAGGTATACCTCAATTTACATTTCATATCATCTTTATATTAGGTATTGAAATAATGTGTATCTACAAGTATGGTTCTGTGGTAAGTTTTTTACAACTTTAAATTCAAAATTCTGTTGCACCATTTCTAGCTAAAATGTGATATGGGAAAACTATTGCTGGTTTATTTAAGCAGGACTAATACGTTATGTCTTATTTTGGTCTACATTGTTTCTGTACCAAAGTCTTATATCTTTTGGGACTGCAGTTGATGGAAAATGTCAATTCAGTGTGTAGCAGCTGTGAAAAGGATGACACCCATGCTAGAAATTACAAAAGAAAGAATTGAAAATGAAATTGTATAATAAAGTTCTGATACAAATTTATGTTGTAACCACATTTAGAGTATTTTATATAGTTCTGTTCACTCTATCTCCAAAAATACATTGTAGAACTAAAAATGGTGCAGAGTGGGGCAACCAAAATTATCAGGGGTTATAACTCATTCTCATGAGGCTCCTGTAGGGCTTTTAACCTTGGGATGGCACTTCCCCCTGGAGCATATAGGCGATGTGAGTCTTCATTGCTTCTCCATTGGAAGGGCTTCCCTGCATTCCTAGACTGATCCTGCCAAGTAAACTAAAGTTGAATTGGGTTTACAGTGTAAGCCAAGCCATGTCTACTCAGAAGTAAGTTCTACTGAATTCAATGAGACTTACTTCCAGGTAAGTGGGCTTTTGAATGCAGCCAAGTGCATAGAAGGAAAGGGTCCTGAGGGGCTTAGTTTATGAAGAATAGATCCACAGCAATCAGTGCCAGGATCTGAAGGCGGTAGGTCAGGATCAGTGCCAGGATCTGGAGGGGGTAAGATGCCTTCAGCCAGCCTGCCCAACGTGGATCTCTCTTTTTGTTCTCCCTTCTTGTTCCCAGCATACTTTGCTAAAAATACTCTTTTACCCTCACCTCATATCCAGTTACCCTAGCAACCGTCCAACCCCCAGTCTCTGTTCACACCTCAGGACAGGAGGGAAGGACAGTTCTCTTACACTGCCAATGGCCCTCAATGGCCCTGTATTGTTTCTTAATATCCTTGACTTAGCCAGGTCTCTCCCCCCCCCTTTCTTTTCTTTTTTGCATAGGCTAGCCTAGGAATTCTTCTGCAGTTTGTATTTCTCCCTTCACAACCCAAATAATCAAAATCCTACTATTTATTAATTTCTAGGGTTTAGGAGGGTCTCTGAACCCTAGTATAACATAGTATACCTGCATCTCTACCAAAATGAGCATGGGTCGTGAACTTTTAGATGGAGATTCCTCATCCTGGATAGATGTGACTAGAAAACAGGATTCTGATGGGTTTTTTAATAGGACTGAAGCTCACCTAAAACCAGTTATCTCAATAGAAAGAGGCTATAATTTACCTATTGTCTATCCTACTACCACCAATATCTTTGTCAGATAAACTTCCAAGCTGACATTTTTCTTTTTTTAAAAAAAGTATTTTTATTTAATTTTATCCATATAACCCCAATAACAAAATAGAACAATGAGACAAACACATAAAAATCAAAACAGGTCTTGGTATGGGATGCTCCATTCACACGAATAAATAATAAAGCTTATCTAGATATTTGCAAGACAGGTAAGTGGAGAGTACTGTCATAAGAACTGAGAAAACGAGAAGTGTTTTTTTCACATTTCAGTCTATGTCATTTGAAGCCCATCGCCTCACAGTTCCTGCTATAAGATGGCTTGGCCTTCTTCCATCTGATTTTGACCGGTTAGTTACTTTTCTAAGAACTTTAATTTCCCTCATTCTTTCACAAAAATGAAACCAAAAACAATACATTTACTTAAAATCCCACAAAACTGGGAAACTTCTGTTGGATTATTCTGTATAAAATACACATGGACAGCTACAGGGTAAGAGGGAGGGTTTTTCAATCAGTGCCCCACTTCTTTTATTTCAGTGTGTGGATTCATGAAAATATTTTTAAACAAGTGTGAAAAATAAGATACAGTAGTCAGATTCATCTATCTGCCTTTCAGACTGAGTATACCCAAGACTGCATTGATTCCATTGACTAAACAAGATCAAAGTAAACTGGACAGTTTGAATACAAGACCTTATATTGCTTATCAATCAGCATGGAAAAAAGAAGTATGTACATTTTTTAACTATTTATTATTTTTTGAGCTTCTTGAACTCATTTTCCCTCTTACTCTACACAGAAAGAATATGTTACCTTAATTAGAATAATAGAATTATGTGATTCTAATTGAGGTAACGTATTCTTTCTGTGTAGAGTAGGAGGAAAATTCATACATCATCCCAAACAGTTTAATAGCATGGTGTTTAATGAAGAAGCCATGGTTTGCAATCAACTACCAAACTCAAATCAGAACTAGGTTTCCAAATTATTGCTTGGATCCAAGCAACTGGGAGGAGAAATTTATTCCACAAACTCATGTGTAACAGCTAGCATGGGGTGGGGAACCTTTTCCGGTTCAGTAGGCCAGATTGGCCTTACCCCAACAGGCCAAATTTGACAGGTGGGTGAGACATCCCATATATCAATAAGCTGTCATTATGACATCAGATTATTGACAGGTGTGCTATCTCACTCACCTATCAAAATCCCTTGTACAACATTTCCCAAGCACCCCATAGCCAGCTGGCTGTCAGGCAACTGGAAATTACTGTGCAAGGGCTTTCAACTATTAGAGCACTTTTGAATCAAGTTTCATGTTTTCTGCTAATTAGCTATGTGTAATCTACCAAGTGACACAACCCATGGCTCTGCCTCCAGATAATACACCATTGAGACAGGAGTGTATTAATGTGAATGCTAAATACAATGGAAAAGAAAAGCAGACTAACAGATCCCAGGTATAGATTGTATTTTTAAAAAACCTTTATTGGTTATATACAGCACTAAGGTTTATCCGTCACAAATAGTTTATCTTTAAGACCACTTTCATTTGTGTATTGAATAAACAGCTACTGTATTGCATAAGATTTGTCCAGTCATGCTTGTCCTTTTATCACTTTTAAGTTATTAGTTATTTTCTCAGCAATAGCCAATAGCCAATCCTTTCAAGGCCTTCCAGGTTTATATAGGTAGAATAAATCCTTGGTATTTAAATCAGTATTTAGGCCTTATAAAAGGGACAATAAGCATGCTGCATATTTGTAAAGCCTGTCCATGGCTTTTTGTGATCTTGGAGTTCAGCTACCACAACTAAACTGAAGTCATATGTGCCTGTGAGCCAAAGCCACATAAAAATACAGTTCACTAACAAATGCATGATTTATTAAGCACATTGCCCACCTGTCCTCCCACTGACTGTAATTGTAATGAAAGACAGTTTATTATTAATTATACCACCAAATAAACTACAAACAGGAAACAAGAAAAGACCACATTACAGATCTTAATATATCTGACTACTTCTCATATAGTGTTATATACTGAAGTTCTCACCCTGGGCCAGCAGGGGGATACTGTAGATAGTTCAGGTCCACATATGCAAATAAGGGATCGAAAGTGACGTTCAGTGATTAGATAGTTACAGAAAGTTGTTACAGTTACGTTGTACTGGAACTCTATATAAGCAGGGTGGCTGAACCCTTCAGTTCAGTTCTGTTCTGACCTCTGAATAAACAAGAGCTGTTTGGAGATTCGCTGTGTTGTCTGATATGTTCACCCACAACTCAACAGTAAGCTGCTTTATTTGTTGCAGTGCAAGCTTTTGATTTTACTACAGCAGTAGCAGCTGATAGGATTGAGCTGTAAATTGCCATGCATAATGTAAAAAAAAAAGGAAATTACTACAAGTAAAAAGAGATTAAGACCATAATCCAACACAAACATAGGCATTCTTAAGTCAATCAAAATCAATGGTTTCAGTTCACTTACACAGTACATACTCAATTGTGGCCAAAAGCTGCTCTTGTACAATAAAGGTTTGTTTTTATACTATGAAATAACTTGAAACTGGAACAAAACTATTTTGTTTCTTATGTGGCACAGTTACTCTTCTAGATCACTGTAAGTGTAATATATGCATCATATCAATTTCAATAGAAGTTTAATTTCCAATGCTTTCCTTTACAGCTAGATATTATGGCAACATGCAAAATGAAGGCTGAAATTCAAGCATTGACGTATTTTTCATCCGATTATCTTTCCAGAGTGTATTTGCCAAATAAATTGCAGTTCGGTGGATGGATATGAATATTCAGTCAACTGTTAAAACATTTCATGCATCACTGTAAAAAAATCCTAATTGAAAAGCTGCAGAATTTTTTTTACAATTTGGGGTGCATTTGTTTTTGCCTTTGATCTTTTTTTTTAATTGGAAAGAATGATAATTTCCTTCCATGAATCCACATTATATTGCAGTCACCTAATATGTACTAATTGCAAATTGTTAAAAATAAAAAGTGATTCTTTACAGAAAGGCAAAGAGGATATGTTCTAACATTTACTTTAAAACCTTGATTAATTTCTCATAATTCAAGATACAAAACTGCTATTTTTAATGCAAACTATTGTTGCAAATACAGTGGTACCTCACAAGACGAATGCCTCGCAAGACGAAAAACGCGCAAGACGAAAGAGTTTTCCGTTTTTTGAGTCGTTCCGCAAGACGAATTTCCCTATGGGCTTGCTTCACAATACGAAACGTCTTGCGAGTTTGTTTCCTTTTTCTTAAAGCCGCTAAGCCGTTAATAGCCGCTAAGCCACTAATAGCCGTGCTTCGCAAGACGAAAAAACCGCAAGACGAAGAGACTTGCGGAATGGATTAATTTCGTCTTGCGAGGCACCACTGTACTGTAAGATGTGATGTATCATATATTCATTTATTTCAGCTTACAGACAATTGCAAATTAACCACAAGATAAAAAACTATAAAATGATTATTCCTCATCTTTATAAAATTTCCTAGAAAAATGGAAACATATGCAAACATTCAATATTTCACAGGCACTTGCAGTAGTATTGAAGCGGCTCAATGCATGGGAGTGCAGTGCCAGAACTTTTCAAAGTAGGAACACCAGGGTAGTTGATGGATCTTCCTTGCTTTGGCATGTGAATGAGGTGACTATGAGGCTTTTAAGTGTGGTTGTGACATAGAAGCCCAGAGCAGCATTCCCTAATGTCCTCCAGTTGTTCAACTGTGCTGCAGTAACATTTGTGCTTGCTGGGGCAAGACATCTGGCGGTAGCTAGGTTTGGTAAGTGTTTGGACAGTGTTCTCGAAACTACCAACATGAGTTTCACCAAACTGCGGGAGGCAGTGGAAGACAGGAGTGCCTGGCGTGCTCTGGTCCATGGGGTCACGAAGAGCCGGACATGACTAAACAGCAAGGTTTGGGACGACTGGCATAGAGGAAGTCAGAGAATGAGGAAAATTATCAGAGACTGAGTACTTTAGTTTTGATGGGCTTCCTAATTTACACTTGTTTAAATGGTAACACTTCTCTACAAAATTGTTTGCTTTCTAATTAAATGCTAAAGATTGCATTTCAGCTGGAGGAAGATCTTTATTAAATACCTCTTATTAAATATGTTTTTCAAGTTGAACCAATATAGTCAGAAGAAAGAATCACGAAGTTCAGTGGAGTTGTTAGAAGTGAAGATCACTGAGTTTAGCAGTTTCCTCCCCAGGAAGCGATATATAACATTGCTGATGTAGTCAAATGGTCTTTATGCTACGTACTGCTGCCTTGGGGTGCGCGCGCGAATGGTAACAGACCAACACAGCTAGCTAGCTGCTCTTTTGGACGGCTCTTGAGGACAAGGAACCGAACTCTCCTTGGAGACGTGCCTATAGGGGGCGTCACGACGAGCTCCTGCACCTCAAAATTTACCATTCCCTTACACCTGGCCACCTGTTAACCCCCTTCAAAAGCAGGTAAAATGCAAAATTAGATGCATCCAGATTCGTCGTTGAGCAAACTTCCCAACACCTCACAAGTAATAATATTTTTTAGAATCCAGATTTTTCCCTCCTGCGTGCCTTCAGCCAAAATTGTTACCTTTGGGTAAACTGGAGCAACAGCCTAATCGCGGAACCGCGCGAGCATCGGAAGCCGCCTTGCAATAACCTAAAAGCAGCGGCTTCTGCGAACAGACACAGCCTGCGAAAGAAAGGACCGACCGGGTAAAGCACGTGAGCGCCCGCCAGAGGCCACGCCCACCTTTAACCCGTGAACTGACGCTAGCGCCTACGAGTTCAGTTCTACGGTGACGCATGCGCAGCGTGGAGGGGCCTGCGTTCTGTTGCCGCGGCTCCGGGGTCTCCCTTGGCGCTCCGGCTGGAGAAAGAGGAGAGGGTCGCGCGGGGAAGTAGGACGGTCGGCCCCGGCCCGTCTGAGGTACGCTCCCCTTCCCTGCGCCTGACCAGGCCCGCGTGTGGCGTCCGGGGCCGGCCTCGTGGCTCGCCAGGCCCTCCCGCTGGAGCCGTGGCACTTCGCGCTTCTCTCCCTGGTTCCCTCTCCCGGCTTTCTCCGCGCCCGCTCGGTCCCCTTCAGCCACGGCCCTTCCCTCGGTTGGCGGCGTCATGGGGGTCCTTCCCCAGCTATGGTATGGGGGGGCAGGTAGCCCGCCCTTTCAAGCAGCGCAGTAGAGCTGCTTGAATGGAAGGACTTCCGCCCCACGTGCTGTCGGAGCAGGACTTTATTCTTCAAGGCAGTTCAGAAATTATTATTATTATTATTATTATTATTATTATTATTATTTATTTGTACCCCGCCCATCTGGCTGGGTCTCCCCAGCCACTCTGGGCAGCTTCCACAGAGCTCAAAAATACGCTAAAATGTCACACATTAAAAACTTCCCAGAACAGGGCTGCCTTAAGATGTCTTCTGAATGTCAGGTAGTTGTTCATCGCTTTGACATCTGATGGGAAGGCGCCACTACCGAGAAGGCCCTCTGCCTGGTTCCCTGTAGTTTTGCTTCTCGCAATGAGGGAAATGCCAGAAGGCCCTCGGCGCTGGAGGAAAGAAAGAAAGAAAGACAGGCAGAGAAAAGGGCAGATGGATGGCCGCCCGTCATGGATGCTTTAGTTGAGGTTCTTGCATTGCAGGGGGTTGGACTAAATGACCCTTGGGGTCCCCTCCAACTCCACGGCTCACTGATTCTATTAGCCTCGACCTTGCTAATGGTCCTATGGGGATACCAGCAGTGGCCCCTGCCGTCCAGGGTTGTTGTAACCCAGGGGTCAGCAGACCTTTTCAGCGGGGCCGGTCCACAGTCCCTCAGACCTTGTGGGGGGCCAGACTATATTTTGAAGGGGGGGGGGGAATGAACGAACTCCTAAGCCACACAAATAACCCAGCGATGCATTTTAAATAAAAGCACACATTCTATTCACTGATTCCCGGACCGTCCACGGGCCAGACTGGGATGGATCCGGCCCCTGGGCCTTAGGTTGCCTACCCATGTTGTAACCACTACAGAGAACTCTGGAGAAAAAAACTATGCAGTTGCCCAAGGCACAGCATAGATATGCCCTACACTGTTGGGATGTCACCTTGAAACAGTGATCTTTATCATTGCTACAGGGATGTGTCTTGTACAATGTACAGCAGTGAAAGCATGAATGCTTCATTACCCTTTTTAGTTGGGAATATGTGCAGAGTATCCATATGCTTTTCCTGGAGATGCACCTTTTTACACTGCTTGCGCTACGTAAAATTTTGAATTTTCCACAATGTGAACCAGCATTAAGGTAGAGAACAAAGTGCGCCCCCACTTACATTGTGATAGTTCTCCTTTCTGGGGCATAAAGAGCAGTGTGTTATCTGAATATTGAATGAAGGATTCAGTCCTAACCACATTTACTTAAAGAACAAGTAAGATCTCATCGAATAAAGTGGGACCTGCTTTTCAGTAAGCATGCGTATGGTTGTGCTGTAAATCCCACTTAATTCAGTGGTATTTATTTATAGACCACCCTTCAGTGCAAGGCTCCCAGGACAGTGTACAGTATACAAAATTAAAACAGACAATAAAACACTGCATAAAACAATATAAGTCACAGAAGTAGCACCAGTAAAATCCAGCAGAAGCCATGTCAACAACTACTATATAATCCTCAGGAAGGATACAGTCAAACCTCGGTTGTTGAACGTAATCCATTCCGGAAGCCCATTTGGCTTCCAAAACATTTGACAACCAAGGCACAGCTTCTGATTGGTTGCAAGAGCTTCCTGCACTCAAGCAGAAGCCGTGTCGGACGTTCGGCTTTCAAAAACTGGAGCATTTACTTGCGAGTTTTCAGTGTTCGGGAACCGAAATGTTCGAGAACAGAGCCATTCGGGAACCAAGGTTTCACTGTAGAAGGTCTTCTCCCTAGTCACCATCTGCCTAACTTCAGATGATGGGTCTGGAGGGAGAATCCCAGATGAGGACTTTGGATAAGTCATGAGAGAGAAGGTGATCCTTCAGATTTGCTTCTATGCCACTGTATTTGTGTGATTCAGGGCATAAATTTATTTTTGTAAAAAAATGAATGAAAAGTGGTCGTATTATGCGGATGATGATTGTTGCATAGTCCGCATAGAAAATGCTTCTATTTAAATTATTTTCAATTATTTTTACAGGGGCAAGATGAGTTTGTTTGGGTCAACATCAGGGTTTGGAACTGGAGGTACCAGCATGTTTGGCAGCACAGCTACAGATAATCACAACCCTATGAAGGTATATAGCCCCACTTTGCATCTCTTTGTTTTCACCTTCACCTGACCCCCTTATCCATGCCACCTCCCTTTTTCGTGCAAACTCCTTCCCTCATAAAGACCACTCCAATGGCAACCTTCTGCATCTTCCTCCTCCTACACATTGCACCTACTACGCACCCTTTCCCCCTTCCATCCAGTTATGAAGCCATTATTCTGCAGCCTTTTCATAATCCCACTTTCATCTTCACCCCCATTCCCGTGTCACCTGTCCCTCCTTTTTTGCAACCCCACCTTGTGCCCACCGTTTTCACATTCACTCAGATTTGTCTTCCGTCCTCTCTTTCTCAACTCTTCCTTGCACATAGACCTCCTCTCCCCATATTCTGCAGTCCCCTTTTCGTGCACCCCCTGTGGTTATATATGCTGCTGTATATATAAGAGGAATAGGATTTTAAGAGCAAGCCTGTAAGCTAGCTTGTTCAGTTGGAAGAGGTTAAGTTTAATTGATGGATGTACATATATGGGTGTTTGCCTGTTAATAGAATACCCGTTGAGCTGGGGACTTGATGTTCAAGATAGCACATGGTATCGGGAGTGAAATAAATTGGAAATAAATCCTCCAGTGGGAGCAGTGTAATGATATTCTCTTAGACATGTCTCCAGGCAGATATATTACTTCTAACTTTGATTTCTGTTCCAGGATATTGAAGTTACTTCACCACCTGATGACAGCATAGGCTGTTTAGCTTTCAGCCCACCAACATTGCCGGGGAATTTCCTCATTGCAGGATCATGGGCAAATGATGTAAGTAACAAATGAAAGTAGGTATTGGGGCATACCATGCACTTTGCCTGCACTATTCATACTGAATATGGGCAGCTGCTTCTTGCAGACAAAATGTGATAATCTTAATGTTTAAAGCAACTGTGTACCACTCTTTGAGACAAGTCTGTTGCAATATACTGACAGACTATAAAAAGCATTAACAATTTAAATGTTGTTTTTAAAAAATATCGGTTGCCTCCTGTTAACAAGGAACATCTCCTGTTATTGGAATAGAGACTAATGATGATTTATTTTGTATATGAATCACTTCCCATAAAACATTACAAAATAATTTAATTGTTAAAAACATTAACAATTTTGATGAAAAATAGAGGTAGGAGTAGCATCTTAGCTTGCATTTCTCTGGACACACAGATGTTGACATAACATCCTTGTGTGCATTAATTGTTCACTCTTTTCTAATGGTACAATGTTATACATGTCTGCTCAGAAGTAAGTCCCATGGAGTTCACTGGGTCTTACTTCCAAGTAAGTGGATATTGCATTGCGGCCTCAAGGTATCCTGCTTTGGTTGGTGCATCTGTTGCGAATGAAGTTGTTTTAGCAGGCAAATTCTAAAATAATAGTCATGCTATACTGCAGTCTTATTCATACTTAATCAGCTTTTTTGAACAGTGGTACTTATTCCTGGGAGTAAGCATTCATAGGATTAGGTTTGCATCTATTGTAGCAAAAATAAAAGTCCTGTGGCACCTTAAAAGCAACAGATTTATTGATGCTTTCATAAAGCAGCATCAGTTCACCAGGAGGTTCTTTGGCCTAGTGTTTTCAAAACACCTGAAAAACCCACAATAATATTTAGAGTAATGTTGAGAAACATTGCAGCCCAGTGGCTAAGGTGGAAATCAAAAGCCTTAATTAAAAACCTAAGGAAAAGGGTTCACCAGATGGCTGCAATCTCACTACCTCCATTGTCTTGATGTAAAATGGAACACTCACAAGATTTCAGGGTTGTTTTTGTTAGAATTCCTGCTCCATGATTGCAGTCATAGGATTGTTGTCTATCACATGATGGTCTATGTTTTGAATGGGAAGTGATGGAGACAGGATGTTGGTGTTACTGTGTTCCGTGAAGTGGGACTATTGTCCTTTGTTCTTTCTCTTTACTATCTGATGCTAGAAAGAGAGGGAGCCATGGTGTAGTGCTCTATGTGTGTTTATATGTAAATAAGTAGATTAGCCAAAATGCTGAGTTGCTGAGGTCTGTTACGCAAGCTGCAAAGACTCTGCAGATCCCTAAGTGTGCCAGTGTCTGTTGGCATCGGTCGCTGTGATGTTCAGGCTGAAGAAAGCTTGAAGCTCCCGAACAAACGAACAGGAGGGAGAGAACATGCCAGTTGGGCATGTGTCTCTACCAGGGTCCTACTCAAGTGTAGGACGAGCTCCTGACAGTTTTAAGGGAAACAATGTGAACAGCTGTACATTAAGAGTGGTGTACAAATGAATCTTACTTTAAAATTATTCTGTCTCTTTACTTCAGGTTCGTTGTTGGGAAGTCCAGGATAACGGGCAGACAATTCCAAAAGCACAGCAAATGCACACAGGACCTGTGCTAGACGTTTGCTGGAGTGACGTACGTCCTTTTATTGCACAATAAATATTCTTAAAGATCTGTAATGTTTCTTTGGGAAATCTGAAGGCTATATAGCTTCTCCTTCAGTGGAGAAGGACGGAAGAGTTGGATGGAAAAACCTCTTTAGAATAACCTGCATCCACTAAATGGCATGATCCTGTCCTGAAAATTCTAATGTTCTTTTCTACAATATCAGGAGATCTATGCCCTTGATATGCTGTCACACTTGGACATGTATTTTAGAAACAGATAAAATACTATGGAATTTGTATTTCCCACCCACACCTTCTCTTGTCATTATATAGGATGGGAGTAAAGTGTTTACAGCATCTTGTGATAAAACTGCCAAAATGTGGGATCTCAACAGCAACCAGGCAATACAAATTGCACAGGTATGATTTTTTTTTCATAGTCTTTTATAGAAAAGCTGAATAGAAGTGTATTTAAATGAAGTTCCATTCAGATAAATGTCAAGAGTTTTAATTCATCTTCATCAGAATGGAGAAGCTTTCTTACGCATGGTCTGCATTACCTTAATAGAAAGCTGTAGTGGGTGGGCTAAACTAAAAAGTGGACCAAGCCTACACAACCTATTTCCCATGGATACAGGGGTATATATTTAATTCTTAGTACACTCCAGGTTCACCTATCAATTTCATCCATAGATCCTTCAAACAGAGCTTGTAAGAAGATAGGAGAGAAAAGCTCTGCAGTACCCTTTATATGCCCTAAGTTTTGCAAAAGGCAGAACTTTGCTCTATCCTCCCATGCCTGTGTGAAATGGGGGGAAGTGCAAGAATGATGATGATAATAATAATATTAATAATAGCTCAGGGTGGCTAACAATGTGATTAGTGTTTGCTTTGCATTGCTAACTATGTCCATCAAAAGAGAAGGTACAAGGCGAGACCAGGCTTGCTTTGCAAAAGAAGAAAAAGCAGCGGTCTTCATTCCAGTTATGTCTCCACCCACCCTAAAATGCATGAATGAGCCTTATTCTAGACATCTTTTAAAACCTTCTTGTCCTTTAGCATGAAGCTCCTGTAAAGACTGTCCATTGGATTAAAGCACCAAATTATAGCTGTGTGATGACTGGAAGCTGGGATAAAACTCTGAAGGTAAGATGTGGATATTTTGATTGCATTAATGCTGCTCTACATATTTGAAAATGTTTTCATAGCATGTATTATGCAGAAAATAGTGAGTTCCGTGTTTTGTTTGTAGCATTATTGTATGCAGTACAATTGTATGCATGTTTACTTAGAAGCAAACCCTGCTGCATTCAGTGGGCCTTTCTTCCAAATAAGTGTGCCTAACATTTCTGCTTGAGGGTGTCAGGTATGAACTGGAAGCTCCTGATTGTAATCCCGCAAGGCCATGAGCTCCCTCAATAAATGACTGTTAAAGGTCCTTTGGTGCCCTAGTTTGCATCATAGGAGTAATCCCAGTTCCTCCCTTAAAAGGTTGCTCTAAGAATGATAAAGAATGCATGTGAAATGCCCAAAGTCCTTAGCCAGCTATACAGTGCTTGTTTATATAGTAGTATCTAGTATTAATATGACTTCAGTGTGTAAAAGCACACTGAAATGCTTTGAGCAAAGTTACTATTATTTCAGCTTTCAAAGATTGGGACAAACCCCATACACTCAGTTCATCCTTGAGACCGTCTTTGAACCAAAGCCCCTCACCCCATTCATTGTTGTATTGACTTGCAATACACAGGCTTTCCAGAACCAGTCTTAGTTAAGGACATGGAGACGGCATAGTCTTGTTTTGCTAAGATAGCCTGTATAATACCTTATGCGTGGGATTGTTGATGTTTTTCATTTTTTTAGTTCTGGGACACCCGATCACCCACGCCAATGATGACCCTGCAGTTGCCTGAGCGGTGCTACTGTGCTGATGTAGTAAGTAAGAGATCTTTTGGCTTGTGTTTGCATGAAAACATGCCGTCGTTTGCCATTTGTTTAGCTGTCTTTCTACCACAGTAATTAACAGGCTGAGTTTGTATTAAATGTTGCCGTTATCATTTTAGGCAAGTGCTTTTACTGTTCCTTTTGACTTTATGTAAATTTTGATTCAGATGATAATTTAAAAGTTTTATTTTCTACTTTTTACTTTAATTTATCTTGTTTCAGGTATACCCCATGGCTGTCGTAGCTACTGCAGAGAGAGGCTTAATAGTTTATCAGTTAGAGAATCAGCCTTCTGAATTTAGAAGAATAGACTCTCCACTTAAGCATCAGGTAATAATTAAATTTGAGTTAACTCGTCTTGATTTATAGGAAGTTGGCCTTCTTTAAGTTGTGCCTAAATCAATACTTTTAAAAATGGTATTTCTAGCAGTTCTATATATGTGATAGATTTTTTTTTTAGCATCATGGGCCAAATTCTATAATTTGTTTACATAAATAGCTCTCATTAACACTACTGGTATCTTAAATTTTATTCTTAGCTGTTCTTTTGAGAGGGATAAGAATCAAAACTGGTTGGAAGAATAGCTTCTTAGAAGAACCCCCCAAAATGACTTTGCCAGCATATATCTTATTGCAAGGAATTTAAATTTGATAATCTAGAATTCAAAAATGCTATTTCAAGTGTTTAAGAGAACTTGAGCTTACACATATGGAATTGTAAAACACTCTTTTCTTTGGCATGCAGACCTCCATGCCATAATGCAAATCACTTTGAAAATTTCTTCAGTTTTGGAAAAGGTTTGTCTTATGGCATGGTGGGCTACCGTTTGAGAAACCCAAAGTGAGTTACTTGAAACTTGGCCCTCCTCCTTTGAGTGCAGCCAGAAATTGACGTCTGAGAAATAACTACTTCCCAAAGGTCCTTGAATATTTGGACCTGTTCTTCCCATTGGGATTTGAATCATACACAATTCTTAGGCAAAATCTGTTAGAGTTCTCCTAATAAGTAAATGCTCTGTGTGCTCTTAACTAATCAGTAGCTTTCATGTTGCATTGTCCCTGCTAACGCTTTAGGCTTGTTTGATAGCTGGCCGAAGTTGCAATCCTATGTACACTTATGTGGGAATAAGTCCAATTGACCTTAGTGGGATTTTCTTTGGAGTAGACATGTATAAGATGGTGCCATAAAACCCAACCTCTATCCCCCATTTAGCATCGCTGTGTTGCTATCTTTAAAGACAAAGTGAACAAGCCAACAGGGTTTGCCCTAGGAAGCATCGAAGGAAGAGTAGCCATTCATTATATTAACCCACCAAATCCGTAAGTATCTTGAAATGGGCTGCAAACTGCCCACTTAGGCTTGCATGGAACATGGGCTTGTAGAAGTAGGCAATCTGTTGCGTGCAATGTGAAATGACAAATGCTTTTTTTTCTTCCAGTGCCAAAGACAACTTCACCTTCAAATGTCATCGTTCCAATGGCACAAACACATCTGCACCTCAGGATATCTATGCTGTAAGTATTTCGCACGACATCCAATAAGGATCCTCCAGGGCTGCTGAAAGTTATCCAGACCAAGTATAGATAGGATGTCAAATCTGGAGTCTTCGTTCTTTGACATTTTGTCCCTAAAGAGAAATTTTGCTTCTGTCTAAAGGCAGAAAACTGACATCTGTAACAATCAGAATGTGAGTCGCTGAAGAATTTGTGCCTGCTACATTTTCAACCCGATTTTTTTTTTATTCCAGTAAAATACGTTCTTGAGTGAAGAAAATGTCATTTCCCTGTGCCCTTGGGACAGATGGTCAGATAATTCTCTATAAAATAGCCAGTTTCCAATATTCTCTCCTAACATTTTGTTCCGCTTTAGCATGTTTAGTAACTGGGACTTAGAGCTATAGACAAAGCAACTAGGGACCCGGTTTGGGAAACATTTTGGAGGGGTAAAACCCCTTCCCCCCCAAAAAAAAAATTACTGGGATTACCAGGCCAAGGATATCCCTTGAGTGTATATCTTGATTTTCTACCATAAGATCTAATGACACACACACCTTTTGTTTCCGTGGGGGGAAACTTAAAGTTGCACGTGGCAGTGTTGGGCCCAAAACCTGCCCCCCACCCCTAAAACTGGGTGTCCTAGTCACTTTTGGCAGACGCCATGGGAACAGAGACCAGTATTCATCTTATGCAGCTCTAGCAGATGTCAGTGGAGGGAAAACTTGTTTCTGGTAGTTCTCCCCACCTTTGTCGAAACAAGGAGCCAGATTCTGTAGCATAGGCAGTGGGAGAGCTTCTGGCTTGGAAAGAGGGAAGCATGCCTTGCCCCTCTTTCTGGGCCTGGAGGCTGTGGATGTTGGGGATAACAGCCGGTAGGGCCAGCTTTAAAAAAGCAGTTTAGACTCCACCTTGTGCTTAGTGTAGTGGGGTGGGTGAGGAAGGACCGAAGAACAACAGTTCATCTCCTTTCCTCCTCCAGTCCTTCCCCGTGACCATTGCCTTTGTGAGCAGAGCTAGTTGTAGTGTCTGGTTTGCTTCAGTGGTATAAAACTGGGAGGTGACCCACCTTGGAAGAAAGGCAGATGAAGGTGGTAGACTACATGGGACTAGCAGAAATGACTGGCAGAATCCGAGACCAGGGAAAAGAGACGGCGGAAGAAGATTGGAAGAAATTTAAGAATTATCTTAAGAAATACTGTAAAATTTATGAGTCTTAGAATGATGTGGTTTTTAAAATTAAAAGGAGTACAGCTGTAAAGATTAAGTTGAAAGAAAAGTAATGATGAGAATTAGACAAGATTAAGGGTGAGGATTTGCTGAACTAAATTTTTGAAATGGGAATGCAGAAAGGGGAGGTATGAGGAGGTCGGTGAAATAAGTTTTAAGAAAATAAGGTATTGAAACTATACTTGTTCTTTTATTTTATTTTATTTTTGTTTGTGTTTGTGTGTATTGATATGTGTTATAATTTGTAAAATCCTAATAAATATTTATATAAAAATAAAATAAAACTGGGAGGTGAGGGAAGGGTGATAAAGTGTTTTGGGGAAGTATTGGAAACTGTCAAGTAATAGACTTTTTTTTTTACATGAATGAACTTTGTTGTTTTGGTCTGAAATGACTAAAAAGCTTGCGATAACTTTTTTAAAAAATACATCATTTGCTTCCTTTCCAAAGTGTGTTGGTTCAGCTGTTAACTTTCAAACCGATCAAACTTTTGTTCACTTTTGAAACTGGTGCTTGAATGTGAAAATTTTCCTCTTCCTTCCTCATCCCTCTTTTGCTATCATGTCTCTTAGGTTATAAGCCCGAGAGCGCAAACTGATACCGTGTAAGTCACTCGAAATGTTTTCCAGAGAGTGGCGTGAAAATGCTTAAATTTAATTTTAAATGATTACTTTGAAGGTTAATGGGATCGCCTTTCACCCTGCCCACGGCACCCTTGCAACGGTAGGATCTGATGGCAGATTCAGCTTTTGGGATAAAGATGCACGGACGAAGCTAAAAACCTCAGAACAGCTGGACCAGCCAATATCTGCTTGCTCCTTCAACCACAACGGCAATATATTTGCATATGCGTCTAGTTACGATTGGTCAAAGGTGAGTTGGCTGAAACGTAAAGAGAGCATCTTTTAATAGATGTTGTTGGAGAAATTCGGCATCTCAGTTAAACTGAAATATCTAGAAAGAGAAGGAAATACACCTAGTATTGTGGCACAATATCCGAATGCAGCCAGAGGCCCACTTACTTGTAAGATGTTAAATAAAATTATTGGTTAAGGTTTAATTTGTTACTGCTGTGTAATACAACTGTATTTAACCATGTTTGCAGGGGCATGAATTCTATAATCCGCAAAAGAAGAACTATATATTTCTGCGCAATGCTGCCGAAGAGTTAAAACCCAGAAATAAGAAGTAGTGAGTATAATTCAGACCATCCTTGTAGCACTGCTTTCTCGCCACGTGCCCCCTCCCCATTGATCTCTTTCCAGTTGTCTGTCTTGGATTGGTAACCCTTAGCAGGGGTCTCTGTGACGATTACCAACGTACATTCTTATGGGCTGGAAAAGTACCCTTTGACTAGTGTGTTCCATGCTGCCCAGGAATGCCTGACATTTGCATGAAGACTTGCCAGTTTTCTTAATAGTAGCAAAATCCCTGCACTGGACCAAGAAACAGTTGTTGCATCCTAAGTACTTGCCAATATTTTATGAATACTACAGAAAAAGTGTGCTTTGCAATAATTCTCAGCAAACCTTTTTTTCTTACTGGATTGAGAATTGGGGGCTAATGAGTGTTGGGGAAAGTCAGTTTTTGTGATTTTAGATTCTTCTGAGGTTTTCTTTTTCATAGAATTGTAAATTTAATATTAATCTGCTGCCAATGTGTACCCTTTTTTGGTCTTAGACATATTTTTCTACTCATGTATGCAGGCTATGTACTGAAGGCAAAAAAAATAATATCCCAGAATAAACCCAAATTAAGTTTTGATGCATTCTAGGAATAATTCCGTTCTGATTTCCCTGCAAACTGTGCCTAGGTTGTGGTTTTGAGATGTGGGCAACTCACTAGGGGGCTAGAGTTGCGTAGCACAAGCCCTCTCTTGTATGCAATAGTTGAGAAGGTGACTACAGACCCAGGGACTCTGTGTCATGTAGAAATACTGTTGTGCCTGTGATTCCATGAACTCTTGCCTGGTCATTGGATGCAAGATAGCGGGCGAACAATACAATGTCTCTGCATTGCTCTGTGCCCATGTCTGCAGTAGCAAGAAAAAGAAAGGGCCTTATCATAGCTAAAAGAACAGTTTCATATACACGTGCCACATAATAGGACCACTTCTGTGCCCTAATCTGTGTCTTAAAAAAGTTGCAGATGCAGCTATTTCCAAGTAGAGAAAGCATTCCTAACTCCACTAATATTGCATAGCGTTAGGCGGGCAAACCTCATCGGAACACAACTAAGTAGAAATGGTGCAGAGGCTTATGTAATGTGCATCTAGTCCAGGCTTATTCACATTGGGGAATCTGCTGTTCAAAACGTCAAAGGATTTTCTTACAAAAAGCTTGATGCCGATTTCCGTTTTATAATGAATGGAAGAGAGGGGGGCTGAATTTGTATACAAATATGCTTCTGTCAGAATTTTTTCTGTAAGCACATATGTTGTAAAACGCGCTATGATTGAAATAAAACTGTTTTGAATTTGAACAAAACCTTATGTAAGTACTTCAGTTGTCAGCGCTGGTGAACTGAGGGATCAGAGGCAAAATATTTAAAACCACTCTTATTAAATGATTTCATGGAATCTCAACCAGTCTCTTGTTTTGTATTGTTCACAAATTAATGTCTGCTGCTGAGCTAAAGAATTCAGTGGCCAACTCTCACTGATACGCAAGTGAAAGGCCTGTTCTTTTTCAATAGTTTTTTGTTTGGCAGCTGAATGTGAGTAGCTCCTTTTTCACGGTTAGGAACATACGGAGCTGTTGAGCTATTTGGCCGCCTAGCCCAGTATTCCCTATTCTGGCTGGCAGTGTCTCTCAGGGCTTTGCAACAGAAAGGCTTTTCTGAGTCCTTCTACCAGAGGTCCTTTTAAATGGAGAGCCAGTTGAGTTGAACCCAGGACCTTAAAGCACATGCTCTATGCATGTGCTACGATGGTTCCATTATGGTACAGATAGCCTGAATTCAAGGACAAAAAATAGGTTCTATGGAATCTCTGATCAAAAGGGCCACTTTCCACAAAATGCAAGGATGCATGAAAACCATTTGACCAATACCTTGCTTAAAAGGTTCTTAACCTCAACATGGGCTTCTTCAAATACTGGCAATAGTTTCCTATAGGGCCATGTATCACGTGTCTGCCAATTCTATATGTGAAGGTCCTGGGGAACCAGCATCCATACGACAAGATTATACCCTGCATTTTGTATAACCAGCCCAGAATTGTTTGCTCTGAAGGCCTTGGAAATGCATGTTGCTTATGTATAGCTGTATTTACAATGGCAGTGTGGTATACACCCAGTACTTTGGATGCAACTACAGTACTTTGAATAGCCAGTAAATAAGATAGCAATGAACATCTCAAGAGGTGAAACTGATACAGAATTAAAAGCTTCCAATGCCAAATTCATTACTTTGACTATCAGCTCAATCTTTTCCTCAAGGCAAGCACCTCTTGTGCTGCTTCTAGTTGTCATGTACAGTTAACTTTTAGCTGCTAGCAGTTCATGCCTTCTTTGGTAGGGCTGGGTGTGTGTTTTGTTTTTTTAGCGTTCGTGTGCTGCTGAACTGCAAATGGACTATTGCAGACTTAATGCTTATTCTTTCTGATTATAAAAGCAACATCTTTCATTTTGCAGTTAAATCTTGTGGAGGTCAGAAGCCCTAGCAGGTAACAACGGTGTGTGTACGTGTGTGACCTGTGCAGAGCAAATATTCCCTGGCTTCACTTGAGCTATCGCCTGCTTATCTGTGTAGTAAATTGAGCATAGTATATATTTCCCTTTTTTAGTGAGTGGCGTGGCAATTTAGTGAAACCCCACGATCGACACATGCAGCATTGATATTCCTTCCAAAATGGTTGGTGAAGTTTCAGGAGCAAACTGGTTTTTACTCTGTAATTCTGGCTCGCTTTTGCAAGAAAGCTTAGCGTTATGTTTGTATTATGCAGTTTTAAGCATCATGCTTATTTGCTAGACTGACTGCATTTGGTGAGATGGTTGCTGTTTTCTCATGGGGCACTCGCGTGGTGATTTATATTGACATTCAGATATGAATCAGTCCTTTACTTCCTTTTTGTGTATGTGAAACCCAGGTCTGTGCCTGATAAAGCAACTTATTTACAACCACTCTGCAAATCCATACTGAAAGGGGAACTTGGAACAGATCCAGATCTTCCTTTCTTATTACCACCCTTTTTGTTTTTATCCTTGGGAGCAAGTTATGAGTATAGCATAGGAACCCGATAGAGCTGAAATGATAAACTTGGTTCCCCAAAGACCTTTATAACAAGGTAGCAGGCTGCTATTTTCGTATGAGTTTTAGTTGATTATATGAGCACATTCCTTCAGAAATGCCCTCATTCAGGAATCTATATTCTGTTTACTTTTTGATGCACCTGCAGGGAGTATCACTTGCATTACATTTCTGTGCTTTGTGTGTGAGGAGAACAATTTGAGGGCAAGTCCAGAGTTAAGCAGAGTTTGATTGCCTTTTTACGTATACTGTTAGAGCATTTTGTGCATTAGCTGACGTAGCTTTCTGAAAATAAGTGTCTTGGCTTTATGGATGAGGCAGAAAATGAGAGTGGATTCTTCCTGTAGCCTTCATAGTTATTTTGAGATGAAAGTGATAAAACTAGGAGTGGACTGATTTAAATTGAAGTTTTAAATCAAGTTTCCCATTTGCACACCAGATATTTCATATAAAAAATAGTTATCACTGAAAGCTTGATTTATAACTAAATAAGGTTCTTAAGCTATATTGAAGGGTCTATATTGCTGTTTTTTAAAAAAATTATAGCATTTGTGTTTTAGCAAATGGGTAGAGAATACATTGCTTATTTATGATACTTCCATGTTGTCCCAAAACCAAATTTCTGAGCGCAGCTACTAGTTCTCAGCTATTTAGCAACATCTCCACCTTGCTGTAAGAGATTCTGGAATTTATTCTGCAGTGCGTGCTGAGTTCATGCAGGATACTGCCCAGGCCTATTGAACGTCAACATTGCCCCCCACATCAATCAATACTCCTATCATTCCAATGGAACTCCAGATTTCATGGAGAAGATCACTTGAAATGTCAACCTATATTTCAGGAAAGTTGTTCTCTGTTGTGCATCTTCTTAAGGAACTGGCTTCAAAAAGAGCTGTAGAATTTTCCCAAACACAGCATGAAAACCACTAAAATAAGAAATATCCTAAAGAATCAAACATATAGGAGTCAGTCCCTATACAGTAGGGAAGATTAGCCTGTGGCTAATAAATTTATTTATTTTGTAAAATAAATGAAATGTATTTTATGAAACTTATATGTATTGAGTTGTTAAGGTTCTAAATGCAGCAAATAAACAATAAGTTCATGTAGCATCCCTGGCATAGCCAGAAGCAGAGAAGGAAAGTGAGTAAGGGAAGGTAGGAACTGCCAGCCCCTATTGCCATCCTGTTAAACCAAAGTGTTTGAATTAGGAGCATGGTGTGGCTCAGTCTGTCTGCAAAGTTATTTCTAAGCCCTACAGGCTTGTTAGTGCTTCCTTTAAAAAACCAAAACAGTGGCACTGTTGTTCACCTTTGTGCTAGGATTTATGCTGTAAAATGTTCTTTCCCCGCTGTCTCCTTTCAGTAGAAATCTTATCCATACACAACTCTTCAGGGCTGTCATGCTCCTTGAGTGTTTGCTTGGACACTAGTGGAACAAGGTTGAATGAATTAGCCTCTGGAGTGCCTCCCTATTCTCTTTGTAATCTAAGCTCTTTGAAGGGCTGGAGTTGAGTTTTATAAATAAGCACCCTTATGAGTCCTCTTGTTCTTTTTTTGTTTTGAAGGTACCACAGGAACTTCAACTGAGGAAGGTGTCTCTCTATCCAGAAGTTAGCTAGCCTTGCTTGCCAGTTGGGCTTCTTCCTTGTGCCATCTTACCTGTAGCAGCCAAAATGCTTAAACTATACTGCTGGGTTTTTATTTTTCTTCTCCTCCTAAACCTTTTTATCGATATGTTTTTTGTTCTGTGGGAACTGCCTCTGGTTCTCCTTAAACTCTCCTCCTATGGGTTGACCTATGTCAGCGTTTCTACCCACTTCTACAAGGGCATATTTTTGAGTCAACTTGCATAGGATTGCATAGTAATGGCACATGATACTACTAGCAGACGCTTTAAACTGAGCTATAGAACATTAACAGGCAGACAATCACCTGTAGCTTAAAAATATGCACCCAAAGGCTCACATAGCTGAACAACAGGTGCAAAATTGTATCATCTGCCTTCTCCATCCTTGCCAAGAACAAAACAGTCTCCAGTTCGTTTCCCTAGCTCTGTAGTTTCCCAGGCACCTTGAAAAATTCATTGGAGGCTTAGCAAGGGGCTTCCTTCCATGATCAGTAAAGGTGTAAAAGCAGCCTTATCCCTGACATAGTCTGAGGGTGCATGATGGTCCCGTTCTGGTCTGTGCGTGCATGAATAGGAGACTGATTGAGAACGTCATGTGCATCACCTTGCGTTTCTTGATGGGAAAAATGTGAGATGTAAATACAGTATGTTAAAGAGATGAAGAATGGTCTGCCCAGGACTACTGCTGTTCCCCTGCAATGTGCACGTAGAAACATCTGTATTGCATAACGAACTTTTCATGTGATGGTGAGGCTCAATGGTTCCAGCAAGCACCCTGCATGAAGGGGGAGGGGATGCTGTAAGAAAGCAGCTCATCCTCAGCAAGCTGGTTAATCTGAAGAAGTCTCCCTACTTGCAGAATGCCTGGAGGCTTGCCATCCCTTGTGTCTTCCTCTTCCCCTACCCCTCCCTTCGCCAAAAATAATCATTTTCTGTTGCAATACATTCCTGCATCTTCACTGCTCTGCCTTAAGGTCTGCTGTGTGCGACCACCCTCTACGCCAGTCACAATAAGAATCGGCCATGACAAAAGACACCGAAGCTGAATCCTAGCTTTTTCTAATGTGCATTGGTTTAGTTTATGCCTAAGGAAAAGCCTCTGGCGTTCCCTTCCCTTCATCATTCAGGCCTTGCTTCTTACCATACATTGGCTTATTGCAAGGAGAAAGGGGAAAAGAATTTTGTTCATGCTCCCTTGCTCTTTCATTCAAAATAGTATTCCTAGTTAATCTGGGCTGGATGTTCAAAGGCCTTCTGCAGCTAGCCACATTTAAGTGGGTGGTGTACAATTGGACCAATCTTTGTGATCCATTGTACATGTTCTAGGTTGTATTTATGGTAATATTCCTGCGCTGTCCAAGGGTTAGCTGAGGTCCTCTACCACCAACTCTGCATAAGCCCTGCCTTCTAATGCATTTATATGATCTACAAGGGCTTTATGAGGTGGTAAGTGGACTGTACCATGACAGATTGTAGATAGTGGATCATTACCAAATGTCCTTCCCTTAATCATCACCATAAGTTCTGTGCATCAGAATCCAGCCTTATCTCTGATATGCTGGTTCCCTATGTGCTTGATTTTTCTATTCTTTCATGAAGATATGTTCAGCCATGTGCTCTCAGTCTGAAATGAAACAGTCCACTGCAGTTTTACCAGCTCTTCGGCTATTGGTGTGAATCAGACCTAATTTTGAGACCTTTTGAAAAGTTTTTTCCACTAGCACATTAATGCTCGAAGCACATTTTCCAGTGATCTTGCACTCCAAATGAGTATTCTCAATCTTTTGACGTATGTAAGAATCCAGTCTTAATCCAGATTGAAAGTAGTCAAATTTATGACTTCCATTGACGAGAAGTAACAACCTTCATTTATAAAAAAATCTGGCCCACCAGCACACACACACCCCACCCTCCACCCCATGTAATATGCCACACATTGTAATCTTGATGACAAAAAGAAATGGATCACAGGACTGGTCGCAAGCAGTAAAACTTGAATTTATGTGACTTTCTTGTATAAATCTGACCTGTGGTGTGGATATAATATGCAACTAGGAATAACTGTGATCCCTGGGTTATTGGTTTAAGACTATATCTGCTAGAAAAAGCAGTCCGTCATGTCACTTGAATTTATAGCAAAATAAAATGTGCAAGATGGCTATCTTACGTTAATTCTGTGCTTTCTCCCCCAGTGGTTGTGGGGAGAGAAGAGAGTGCATTGCAATGAACTCTTTACCAGTTTATCTCCTCTTAGAGAATTTAATGAAATTACATCCCACCTTTCTTCCAAAGACAAAAAAATAAGGCACGTTATAACATCACCCAAATGTGTTTGCCAAAATGGCCTACCCAGTAACACAAAATATTATAAGACAATATATTGGAATCCAGTGAATTGCTTGATGGAAAAGTTACAGGATATTTGATCTAGCATTTATAGATACATAATCTTAAGATGTGCACAAATACCAGCTTGGATTCTCGTTATCTTTAAATATTGCATAAAAGAGACTTTTGGGCTGCAACCCTATGTTCATTTACCTGGGAGTAAGACCCATTGAACTCAATGGGGCTTGCTTTGGAGTGGACATAAGATTGCACTGTTAAGCTATTTAAAGTTTATTTTTTTAATACATTGTTGGCCCACTTAGTTTTGTGTGGGTCTTAATCCTCAGCAAGCATTCTTCCTGAATGGGCTCCTCTTGTCCTCCTGGCAGTAGCAACTGCCGGTTCACTCCCCATATCCCTCTGGTGGCTGTGTGGATTGAGCCCCAAAGCCTGCAAAAAAAAGCACAAGTGAGATCAGAACAGTCACATGGCCAGACTGCCTTTTAGCTTTCTATAAGCTTTGCAGAAGGGAAATAGCCACTTCTACTTTGCAAGAGCAAAGAATCCAGGAGGGACCTCAAAAGATTAATAAGCCTGTTGCGGCATAAAACCTATTGAGTCAAAGCCCACTTTGTCAGATGCATGATGCTAAACCTTAGGAGAATTTCTTGAAAGGTAAGCGCTGTTTCACAATGGAACCAACTTCCTTGGGCACCAGTGGACTCTCCATCAACAGACGATGATTAAAAGCTGCATCTTGCACTGGGTAAATGATCTTACATTGGCAGTTGTAAACCTTTATTTGGGCCAGAAGATGGCAGCATTTGTATCCGTTGAAACTTAACTGAGTTGATGCTTCTGGAGGGCTCAGTTTATTGGGTGCTAATAAAAGCAAAAATGAAACAAGAAAGAAAAAAAAGACAACACAGACTTCCATGACTTTTGGCTTTATTGACACCAGGAAACAACAAGCCCCCTCTGAAGTCAGATGCCTTATTTTTATTTTCCTGATAATTATAGGTGACTGCTGCAATCGCGTCAAGTGCTTTCCCATTGTGTTCCAGGATTAGCTCCCAACTCCTTCAGCAGCTATTATAAGTATTCCTTTCTCTCCCTCTCTGCTAAAAAAAAAAAGTTGATGTATTCAAAGAGCAATATATATTTACAAGTGGGACTTGTGGTGCTCCTGTTCAGGGTTCCAGTCCTCTTTCAGGATATTCCATTCCACCACCATTTTTGTTTGTTTTGGGTATTTATATACTGCTTTCCCACCTCTCCATCCACCCAAGCAGCCAGCTAGCATTCCATGACTGCTGAGCACGCTCAGTCCTCCCTAGTCTGTTTGCAGTTCCCACACCCTTCCTACTTCCCATGGCCCTATTTTTAAAGGGAGATGGTGTTTGTTGCACTTCAGAAAAAACTTGGGATTTCCCCACAGCCTGCTTTTACCTCCTCCTCATGCTTGAATGGTGCTATTTTGGCTATATAAGGGATGGTCATACAGCGTTCACTATCTGTATACACATTTTTATTTTATAAAACCAAACCCTGGATGCATATGGAGAGAAGAAAATCAAAACCAGAAAGGAAAATGGCACTAAGAAAATAAAATCAATCCAGTTCCTAAGCAGGTGGGTCTTGCCACACTTCCAAAAGGTGATAAAGTCTGGACTTTGGTGAACAGGCTGGCCATGTAGGCATCACCAAGAGAGAGAGATTTACATAAAATTTGCATGTATTAGTGTATCTGTATAGATGCAAATTTAGAAACAATTCCTATCAATATAAAAACAGTACACCGCAGCAGGAGAGCCTGCGGCTGTTGATGAACAACTTCCAAGGTACTCTGATAATAATAATAATAATAATAATAAATTTTATTTATATCCCGCCCTCCCCAGCCAAAGCCGGGCTCAGGGCGGCTAACAACACTAAAATAGTGCAACATTATAAAAACATCATAAGAATTAATTAAAATCAAAATTGATGGCATATTGATGAATATTTCCTTACGGTTCGGTATGTTTAAATCCGGACTTGGACCAGACAACCCTTCAAATAGAGGACTGCCCTTCGCAAGGTAGGACACATGCCCTCCCTATTGGTGGAGGGACCTCTACTCTCTTTGCACCCCACCTTATAAAAAACTACAACGTCATGAAGGGGCATCTTCAGTAATCGCAACAGGATACATAGGTTAGCTATTTCATTTACGAATGAATGGCTTCTGATGGGGCATCTCAAAGCAGTATGCAACACAATAAAAAAATGTATATAAAACAATTGCATGTGTAAAAGCAAGTTTTTAACAATTACATATAAAGCAATGAAAACAGTTTATAACCCATTTCAAATCCAACACAGGTACCAACCGGGATAGCAAGCTCTGCCTCAAAGGCTTGGAGAAAGAATAACGTCTCCTAAAAGACAATGGAGGTGACAGTTATATTTGTTGCGTAGTTAAATTTGTATGGAACGCTCCTTAACCTCAAGTGTTGTCTTTACAGAACTCAGTAGCGATGAGTATAGGGACAGAAACACTTGCCCCTGCCTGTCATTGGCTACTGGGGGAGGGTGGGTTATTGGGCCTTCTCAATAGCGGAACACCCTCCCATCAGATGTCAAGGAGATAAGTAACTCTGCAGCCTTAAAAGACATCTGAAGGAGGCCCTGTATAGGGAAGTTTTTAAAGTTTAATGTTTTATTATGTTTTTATATACCCTGGAAGCTGCCTAGATTGGCTGAGGCAGTCCAGCCAGATGGGCGGGGTATAAATAATAATAATAAAATTATTATTAATGTTGGTCTGCTTTGATTTTGTTCTTGTCTTTTGTATTTTGAGTTTTTAATCTTGCATTTTTCTGCTGCTTTGAACTGCCCTGAGACCTACAGATGAAGGGCTGTATACAATTTTTTAATAATGATGATGATAATGACAATACTGTTGGTATCCATGCTTTCCACCCCGCCAGTCCCAATGGGGGAAAATACATTTTCAAGGGAGGATCCCTGTTATTTGTTGGGAACACGAGCCCTATGAAAACGGTCGTGCCTACTCACCCGTTATTTATACACCATAAATAAGTAAATCCGGAAGGGAAATCTTATCTCTCCACCCTAAAGTATGTCATCTCCCCCATGCCTGCTTCTCCAGGACGAACAGAGTTAAGGCACTTTCTTACATATCATAGGAGGGTTTTAGGCCCACACCAGCTGTTCCTTTCAAAGTTCCCAAAAGGCAGTGGAAGAATAAGCAAAGCCCTTCCTCTCTAGAGCTGTTGCATTACTTTCGTCTGGTACCTGGTCCAGGGAAGCAGCTTTCAGAAACATTTCCTTGTCTACACAAAAGCCAGGGGCTTGGCTTCATGTGACAAGATCCGGCAGACTCAAAAGACACACACATACACACACACACACTACATTAGCATCCATGCAGCCCCTGAATAATTAAAGTGTCTCTTCAAGCTGAATGCATTCACCAAGTAATTAATCAGTCAGTAGGAGAAAATGTGCTCCCTTTAGGAAGCCAACAACGCCGGCTGTTGCATCTTTTGTCTGACTTAAACAAATGAGGTTGCAGACATGATGGTGCAGATCAGAAATTTTGGAACATGCACAGGTTTGCGCAGCAGGCGTTTCCAATCCGCATGGAACACGGTTGCCCTTATGACACTGGGTGTACGGAAAAACCACTTCGCAAATGCCATTTTCTTTCGTCAGGCACCTGAGATCTTTAAAGTGTAACAATGGAAAATGGAATGCAAGAGGGACGTGTTTGCCAACACATGTGTTGTGCAAGAAGACATCAGAAGCGATTGTTGGTTAGCACTGACTCTTGAGCAAGCATTTGTTTATTAAATTTGTAGAGCGCCCCTCAGGGCAGTTCACAAAGTAAAAATGCTATTTACAAGCACAAAATACATGATAAAGACACTTCACAGGGAAACGCCAGTTGGCCTTTGTGTAATGTACAAAACACCGTATTTATGGGGACTGATACACATGTGCCTCATGCAGAAAATAACAGGCTTGATCCTCAACCCTTGCAATTCCCCCTCTTCCTCCACTGAGCACAGTGTGGCAGGAAAATATAGATCACCCATATGGGGTAATTAATAAAAGACTTGGCTGTATCCCTAGATCCAAAGCCCTGTAACAGAGCCTCAGCAGAGTTTAAAAGTCATAAAATGTGCAACACTGAAGTGTTAGGAATATAGGCTGTTGGACCCTTTTAATACAGTATCCCATTTGGTCCACTTACAGCCACCACCACCACCCGCCACTACCCCTCTCGCAATGAACAGACCACACCATTAGTAAGTTTAAATGCTTTACTTACAAACTCCAAAGGTCAGATTATTTCTTGGTCAGATTCAGCAAGAGGAACACATGCAGAAACTTCCTGGGTTACCAAATACAGAAAAATACTTAAGAGGACGAGGGCTGGGCTTGTTGCCTGGTCAACTTCACATCATGGGAGAGAATGATGAGGAGACCTGACTTAGGTAAGTCTGAGAAAACAGCTCACTCTATGGTCTTGACCTCTTAAGAGTTGAGCTTACTAGTTCTGACTGCAATTTCCCGCACTCAGGGTAACACACGTTATATTTTAACCAACGGGTATTGATTGCTGTGTTTCATAGAATCACAGAATTGTAGAATTGGAAGGGACCCCAAAAACCATCTAATACAAAGCCCTGCAGTTCAGGAAATCTTTTGCCCAGTGTGGAGCTTGAACCCACAATTCTGCGATGTAGAGTCAGACAGTCTATCGTCTGAGCTAGATTGATAGTTTGTTTATATATAGAATGAGCTGAAAATTGTACAATATCTGCAGCAAGAATTTTGTTAACGAAGAATTGGAAAATACAGGAAGTACCAACAGTGGAAGATTGGCAGATGAAGATGATGGATTTTTCGGAGCTGGCCGACCTGACTGGAAGAGTCCGCGACCAGAAGGAGGAGGAGTACCAGGAAGAATAGATGAAATTTAAAGATTATTTAGCTAAATATGTTAAGATAACTTAATTGGAAAAGCTTGCAAATAATAGATAGGCTTAGAATTCAAATATGTAAGGATAAGATTTGTGATGTTTAAAGTCAGATTTGAAAGAATGAAAGATGTTAAGTGTTATATAATTTATATTATATAACTTATATAATATAAGTTAATTTTTTGAGGAATTCGATTTTGGAAAACTGTTAAAATGATATATAAAGAAATTAAACCAAGGGGATTCGAGGAAGTCACTTAATAATGTTACCAAGATTTAAATAGGATGTATGTATTTTTGTCTGTGTGTCTGTTTGTTTTGTTTTGAATTTTTGAAAATCAATAAAAAAAATGAAAAAAGAGAGGAAATTGTACAGTATCCATATTGTCAAAATGCATAGACCAGGGCCTGCCTGACTGCAGTGACCCTCAAAAGCAACGCTCCTGATTGGTCCATCCAAGACAATCCCTCACCTGACTCACACATTTGAGCAATGCATGACACAGGACTCTTGTCACAAAGGCCTGTGCTGCTAACACACCGCCTCTAGCAACCCTCTGAGCACCCTCCACCACCCACCACGGCTGCAGCGGCTGCTTGCTCTGGCTGCGGCAGAAGGAGCAGGGCAAGGGGGAGATGAGTGGAACGATGCTGCACTGACTTCCAGCTACCGGTTTCTCCCAGCCTTCCAGCTATGGCTGTGCCAGGGGACAAGGTCTACAGCAGCTGCCTCCCTTTTGGTGAGACGCACCAGAAGCTGCTAGCCACCATCCTGATCGTGCTGGGACTTCTCGCTTTACTGGAATATGCCGTCAGACTGATTTCCTTGGTAAGCTCTGGGCCAAAGATGGAGGGCGTTATGGGTGTCCTTGGGTGTGCTGTTGGAAGCACCAAGGGTTAACTCCAACAAAAGGTTTGCAAAGCGGAACAGCCACTAAATAGTGGCTGCTGAGCAGTACAATGACATTTGCCTTTTTCTTCTCTCCAGGGTTGGATTAGCATCTCTCCATTAATGAGGAAAATACATGACTCTTGCTTCAAAAAAGGTAAGTTTTAGATGAGAAAGAGGTGTGTGACGATGAGGATGATATCCCGTTTCCTTTGGTCCCTCAAGTTCTTAGGATTATGCTCCTGTCCTGTCTTCCAGCTCTTCTGTTTCTCCCAGGCCACGGAAATCACGGTGTTGAAACTGGAAAAGTATCTGCTGGTACCCACACAGCTAGAAATATCAAGGGGGGAAAGTTAATAGTCAAGGAAGCAGTCAAAAGTGGGAAAAGCTTGAGTATCTTTGGGTGCTCAAACCTCCCAACAATACCAAACAACCTGGTGTTTTGGCCAAAGGTGTGTGTGTGTGTGTGTGTGTGTGTGTGAGAGAGAGAGAGAGAGAGAGAGAGAGAGAGAATGAAAACTGGAAAGAGAAAGGAGATACTTGTAAATGTGCAGTTTTATTACTCTGGGATGCTTAGAAAGTTGGAGTCTGTTAGCTAAGACTCGATTGCTAATAATTCGTTAGCTAGCACAACTGAAAGAGGGCAAGAGTAGTGAGGAGAGACTGAATAAAGAAATGTCTTACCACACAGGGATAGCTAGTGTGGTTCTCCCCACCCCCAAAACATTACGGACTACAACTCCCATCATTCCCATTGGGCATCCTGGCTGATGGGCATTGTAGTCCCTATCATCTGTGTTGAGTACCCCTGCGCAGATCTGCACTCAGGCCCTGCATCACCAACACTCTGGCAAGGCCCACTGATGCCGAACTCCTAGCAGAGTGGCTGGGTCAACAAGCAGCCACTTGAAATTCCCTACAGTTATCCCAATGAAAGCTTTTTGGGAAAGCTCAGACGGCTGCTTACAGCTTTCCTTCCAATATCACCAGGTTAGCCCATGGCTTGGACAGCGGGGTGGGGGCAGTCACCTATATACGGGGGGGGGGGGTGCACCAGGGGGCATATTGCCAAGGGTGCCCTTCAATCCGGAGCCTTCCCTTTCCTCCCCTACAAAGTTTTAGGACTGGTTCAGATGCAGGTCAGCACTCAAGAGACGAGCAGAGAAGTTAACTCTTTATTCAAGGAAACACCATACAAGGCAGCAATCCCTACAAACAGGGCTGGCCCCTACGAAACAGCTGCCAGGACTGAAGGTCTCCGCCTGCTGTTTCCCTCTCAGTCTCCTGCCCTGCTGGATGTTTTCCAAGCAGCTTCAAGATTATGTGGGGTGGGGACGGGGAGGGAATCTGTACCACTTATTCTGTGACACACATAGCCCTCCCTGTCCTTGGAGACAAGGGGGGAGAGGAGCTTAGTACAGTAGGACCAGAAAGCTCCTGGGATGCTTCTGCAGCCTCCTTTCCCTCCTCCTCTGCTTCATCTTCTGAGTCTGAACTCCTTTCTGCACCTGGCTCCTCTTACTCACTAAAGCCTGTTGCTTGCTCAGCATCCAACCACTCCTCCCTCCGACCTGTGCTCAGTGTCCCACCACCACTCCCTGGCCTCTGAGCCTTCCTCCTATGAGGCTTCCTTAGGGGGTTCCCCAACTGGTGCCTCCCACCACTCCTTGTCATCCAGCTAGTCCGTGACACAAAGTTATGGTTGTATACTACCATGGCTTCACTCAAAGAGTCCTGGGAATTGGGCTCTTAAATTCTCTTCACTTCTGAGACATCCCCACCCCTCTCCTTGGGACCCTTCCCCCTATTCCATTATCATTTCTTTGCTTGTTCCACCAAACAGCCTGCTCAGGAAAGCGAACCAGGCTTTGTTTGATATGGGATTCCGTAAATTAACTTACAAAGTTTAAATTGGGGGTGAGGTCCACTTTTACAGCCTGAAGTCCGTTTCCATTCTGGTAAACTTTCAGGGGGCTGCGTGTCAGTCATGGCTGGGTCCAGAAGCAAAAGCGGAAATGTGAATATTAACCTTTATGCAGCAGGCTAGTGTTTACACGCGATCTCACACACACTCCATCCAGGCAGAAGAAAGAAAAAAGAAGCATTATCAGAGTTCAAGGACACATACTTAGGAGAGTGCAAAGCAGGGCTGGTGCAGGCTGTGACCTAGGGAGGGGAGGCATGGCTGATGAGAGTCCTAAGGACCAGACAGAGCGGTTTGGAGGGCCACGTTAGGTCCCTGAGCCATGTCCTTCACCCATGCAGTGTTTCTCAACCTTGGGTTTCCAGCTATTGTTGGACCACAACTCCCATCATCCCGGACCCCGGGTCCTGCTAGTTAGGGATGATGGGAGTTGTAGTCCAACAACAGCCGAGGACCCAAATTTGAGAAACACAGGCACTTTAAAGCAACGACCAGGGAAGCAGCCTCCTTTTCCTCCTAGTGATGCTCCCAAGTGTTCTAACCACCCTCACACTTCTCCGCCTCCCTTTTCCTTAGGCAGCCAACTTCTGAAGACCATGAAGGTCCTCTCCAGCAGCAAGAGACTGTGGAAGGAGTCGCTGCTGCTCAGAGGCCGCAAGAAGCTCTCCAGCATGCGCTTCCGCTGCATCGTGGACCCCGTCAAAGTCACGGTGAAGATGAGCAGCCTGCAGGAGCCCAAAGCGTGCTGCTCGCAGGGCGGCCGCAAGAGCAAGGCCTACTACTCCGGCGAGTGGTCCAGCCACCACGACACAGACGACAAGAAGGCCAGTTGGTGCAGGAGCCCGCAACGCCATCGAAGCAGCCAATGCAGCTCCCACCCCTCAGACACCGAAACTCCCCAGCCGGCATGCCCCGCCGGGTCCGTCGCCTCCTGGGTGCGTTTCAACTTCAGCCCCCCGCAGCGTGCCGCCGAGGCCGCAAGCAGCTCGGCCCGCTGCGGGGCTCACACGCGGAGCCACCAAAGAGCCACCGGCGACAAGCAGCACAGCTCGGACATCGCCAGGGAGGGTGCCCAGGGGCAGAGGTTCCTGCAGCACTCAGTGGGCATGAACACTGAGGAGCCTGCTCCCCGCTGCCCGGAACCCCCTCATGAGCATTTCAACCGCCAGTCCAGCGAGACAAATTTCATCCGCAGCCCCATCTTGCCGGGCCCTAGGCGGGTGGTGTACTCTGCCCTGGCTTCGGATGCGGCGTCCAGGACCCACCTCAACGGCGAGGAGTACCCCTACCCGCATTCCCCAAGAGGGCCACGGCACCGCCTCGGGCCAGAGTGGCAGCAGCGTTTGCCTGCGGCGCAGCAGGCCGAAGTGTATGTTTACCTGGTCAGCCCTCCGCTGCCCAGCCCGGAACACAACCCCGACCAGCCCAACCACCCCTTCTCCGCATCCCAAGGCATCTCCGGAAAGGATGTTCTGGCCAACAGGATGTCTCTCAGCCACAGCAGGGGCAGTTCCAGCCAGGGACCGGCAGGGCAGGGCGGCAGCGACCCCCACAAGCAGCGCAAGAGCATCTGGGAGAGGAAGCACCAGCAGAGGTCCCTGCAGCCGAATCCGGACTACGAGAAGCTGGCAGGAGGCAGCGGTGGCACCAGCCTGGGCCACCACGAACCCTTCTCCCACAATCCCCCTCTCTTGGCGGACAGGGGGAGGGGAGGGCTGGATGCAACACCACCCACCATTGCCAGCTGAAGGCGCCTTTAAGTGGGGACGGGCTCCTGAAAGGAGCAAACGGCAACCTCTCCCGTTTCGTTGAATACCCTTTGAGCGTGCTCGGGTCAATAAAAATTGAAGGCAAGGCATGAACATTTCTGTATGGAGATTATTGGAAGTGTCTCAGAGTTTGCGACTGGTTATTAAGTAAAAGAAATTGCTGTGTCCCTAGATCTAAACACAGGGCAGAATACTATGGTAGAGAGAGTCCCAGAAGAGGTGTCAAAGCACAGAACATGCAGCAAAGTGAAGCATGGGAATACAACAACAACAACAATTTTTATTTGTACTCCACCCATCTGACTAGCTAGCCCCAGGCACTCTGGGTGGCTTCCAACATACAGTGGTACCTTGGTACTCGAACAGCTTGGCTTCCGAACAAATCGGCTCCCAAAAGCCCGGAAGTAAGGTTCTGTTTCACAAATGTTTTTCAGAAGCCGAATGTCCGACCCAGCTTCCACTTGAGTGCAGGAAGCTCCTGCAGCCAACCAGAAGCCGCGCCTTGGTTTTCAAATGGTTTCGGGAGTCGAACGGACTCCCAGAATGGATTAAGTTCGAGAACCAAGATACCACTGTATATAAAAACATGATAAAGCATTAAACATTAAAAAGCTTCCCTATACAGTAGTACCTTGGGTTACAGACGCTTCAGGTTACAGACTCTGCTAACCCAGAAATAGTACTTCGGGTTAAGAACTTTGCTTCAGGAGGAGAACAGAAATCGCGTGGTGGCGGCGCAGCAGCAGCGGGAGGCCCCATTAGCTAAAGTGGTAACTCAGGTTAAGAACAGTTTCAGGTTAAGAACGGACCTCCGGAACAAATTAAGTATGTAACCAGAGGTACCACTGTACAGGGTTACCTTCAGATGTCTTCTAAAGGTTACATATAGGCTTAGAGCTGTTAAATATTTTGTTCTGAGTCATAGAATCATAGTACGAAAAGGAGAGATATAGTATAACACAAAGAGTATAATCAGTTATATTTCCATACATACCCAGATATTCATAAAAGGTTATTCAGAAGAAGCGCGGCTGAGCAAAGGCAAGATTATGAACTTTTTCTGCTCTCATAATTCACTAACCACAATGTGTGTGCGTGTTTGTGTTTTAAAAAGAGGCTCATTATTTATAGCAGCAGCGCTGAGATCTAAAAGGCCACAGTGCGTTCAGGGTAATCGGAAAATGCAGAGACAAAGGAAGAGACCTTTGGATACAGCATGATCACTGCTACAAACGAAAAAGGATTTAGGGCATCTCCTCCCAGGATGCTTCACAGCCTCGAAGGGTGGCAAGCATCCAGATTTGGCATTAGCAAAGCCAACAAGCCTAACTATTCCCACAGTACTGTACAAGCTTTCGGAGAGCGGATGGAGGCTACAGTCTACAAGCCACAGTCCAAAAGAGATGCCTTTTCTATCCCCAGCCCGGCAACTCGAGAGCTTAATAGCTGCCCTGGAATTGGGGTTTTATTCCATGGAATGCAGGCACCCCACTATAGGCTCAGGTAACAAGCAAAAAAAAAAAAAGTGTTTTGGTCTGGTCCTACCATTAGGCAGATTGTGGCAGCCACCTTAATTTGGCGGTGGATGCTGAGAGGTGCAGAGCAGTAATGAGGCGTTGCCAAACACAACTCTGTATACCATGTGGTCTTCTCTGCAAGGCTTTAAGGCAGCCTACTGCGAGGTGGAAGATGTTGTAAAATTCAGTTGCCAACCTGGTTGGGTTTCGATACACAGGCAGTGGTGGTGGGGAAGACCATATTGTCTTTGCCTCAGGCAGCAAAACATCTGTCCCAGGTTTAACTCATGTCCAAGCAGAGGGGGGGAAGTCTGACTATCCTATTTTTGGCCTGATCTATACTATCAGGGGACGCAGGTGGCGCTGTGGGTTAAACCACAGAGCCTAGGACTTGCCAATCAGAAGGTCGGCGGTTCAAATCCCCGCGATGGGGTGAGCTCCCGTTGCTCGGTCCCTGCTCCTGCCAACCTAGCAGTTCAAAAGCACGTCAAAGTGCAAGTAGATAAATAGGTACTGCTCCGGCGGGAAGGTAAACGGCGTTTCCGTGTGCTGCTTTGGTTCACCAGAAGCAGCTTAGTCATGCTGGCTACATGACCCGGAAGCTGTACGCCGGCTCCCTTGGCCAATAAAGCGAGATGAGCACCGCAACCCCAGAGTCAGTCACGAGTAGACCTAATGGTCAGGGGTCCCTTTACCTTTACACTATCAGTGGATGAGGGAGGGACACTGAGAGTAGGAGGCCCCAATTCCCCTCAGAGAGCTACAACTCGCAGGATAACCTCACAATCAATCCTTCTTTCCAGGCAATTCTTGGAATTGTAGCTCTGTGAAGGGGAAAGAGTTTCCTAACAGCTTTCAGAACCCTTAACAAACTATAGCTCCCAGGATTGCATAAAGTGGTATGATACTGCTGTAAATATATAGTGCAGACGGGTCCTTATTTTGCTCCATCTAACAGGTTGCCTGTTCTTGATGGGGTTACACTCCCTTTGAAGGAGCAGGTATACCGCTTGTGGGTACTTTTGGATGCTTTGCTTGTCACTTGAGGCTCTGGTGGCCTCAGTAACACGGAGGGCCTTCCACCAGCTTTGGCTGCACCCCTAACTACTGTTGTCCATGCTCTGGTAACCTCTAGGTTAGATTATTGCAATGCGTTGTATGTAGGGTTGCCTCTGAAGACGAGTTGGAAACTTTAACCGGCACAGAATTTGGTGGCCAGATTGTTCATCGGGACAAGACGGATCCTGGCACAACTGATTAATAACTGGGCCCAATTCAAAGTGCTGGTTTTGACTTATAAAGCCTTAAAAAGCTCAGGACCGCAATACCTCAAGGACCGCCTCTCCCCTTATAAGCGGACTGAGACCTTGAGATCATACGAGACCCTTCTTTGTGTGCTTCCTCCACGAGAGGTCTTGAGGGTGGCAACACGAGAACAGGCCTTTTCTGCATTGGCACCCTGTTTGTGGAATGCTCTCCCCAGGGAGGCACCAGGCAAAAACATTCCTTTATAATCAAGCCTTTGGGTGATATTATTACCTTTTAAATGTGCTTGTGGAAGGGGCTTATTGATTTGTTTTTTTGTTTGTTTTGTTACATATTTTCTGTTTTTATTTTGTACTGTATTTTTATGTTGTGAATCACCATGATCTTCAGATCAAGGGTGGTATACAGATTTAATAGGAATAAAAAAGTATCGCCCACAGAGAGGAACTAATTTTTTTGTAGGGGGCCGAAGCCCCCCACAGCTCCTAGGAGCCGGCTCTTATGTGCATGATTTTTTATTTAAGTGTTTGCTCTTTCCTTCCTCTTCCCAAAGGCGCAGCTTCGTAAACATCTGCGGCCACAAAACGCATTAAAACCAAGGAGGGACGGAGGCTCCCCGCCCGATGACCTTCTCCAAATGCCAGCGCTTGCCAGAAGTTGCAATTATTTGCAATCGGGATTCCTGCAAAGTTCAACATTTAAAAAACAGGCGCGCGCGCTGTTAGGCGGCTTTCTCAGGCGGGCTTCTCGGCACAAAGATTTGCTTTGCAAACTTGTATTTCTTAGTCAAATCCAGCGCTCCTTTCTGCCGCCTCTCGCCACCCCTATGCAAATCGACCGTCCGTTTGCAAGGAGCGGCAATATTCTCCAGGGTGGGGAGGGGAGGAGGAGGCTCCCGCAGTGCCTGCTGGGGGATGTAGTTTCAGTGGGAAGCAGAACCGGCAGGCTTGGAGCGGGTAGTGCTCGCTCCCTGCAAAAGCCACTTTTTGGGATGGGTAAATCCACCAGCAAATGCAGGCTGTGTCTCAGAAGCGCACAAATACCCCATGCCCAGTTATCAGGACTGAGTTTCAAGAAGCCTTTGACAAAGGTCCCCCACCAAAGGCTCCTAAATATTAGCTTAACAAATTCAGTTCAGCTGTAACAGTGATGCATGTTGGTGCAAAAGGAAAAAAGCAAACGAAACAAAAAACACTTAGTTTCACATATACGATCAAGGCGTCTGAACGGGAGATGACTGACCAGGAACAAAACCTTGGGATTATTGTAGATAGATCAGTGAAAATAGGGATCCACTGTGTGGAAGCTGTGAAAAGGGGTGAACTCCATGTTACGGATCATTAGGGAAAGGATATTTTAGATCTGGAAAAAGTTCAGAAATAGGCTACCAAAATGAACAAGGAGCTGGAAAAGTAACAACATTTACCGTATTTTTCGCTCTATAACACGCACCCGACCATAACACGCACATAGTTTTTAGAGGAGGAAAATCCGTAGGCATGCCATCCGTAGGCATTCCCTCCATAACACGCACAGACATTTCCCCTTACTTTTTAGGAGGAAAAAAGTGAGTGTTATGGTGCAAAAAATACGGTAAATCTTATATTCTGGGGGGGGGGATAGCTGCAGTGGGGCATTAGTAAAGTTAAGGGACCCCTGACCATTAGGTCCAGTCATGGCTGACTCTGGGTTTGCGCGTTCATCTCGCTTTATTGCCCAAGGGAGCCGGCGTTCAGCTTCCGGGTCATGTGGCCAGCATGACTAAGCCACTTCTGGTGAACCAGAGCAGCACATGGAAACGCCATTTACCTTTCTGCCATAGCCGTACCTATTTATCTACTTGCACTTTGATGTGCTTTTGAACTGCTAGGTTGGCAGGAGTAGGGACCGAGCAATGGGAGCTCACCCTGTCACAGGGATTCGAACCGCCGACCTTCTGATTGGCAAGTCCTAGTGTGGCATCTGAATATAGACTGCATTTTTAATCAAGGCATATATTGGCTTATATCTTGATCAGGTAAATGGGCTTAGACTTTCAAAAGTTTCATGCCAGGCACAAGACCAGCTGTTTTTAGAGAACCTTGACAGTGTTTTCCTCCTAGACAATGAGACGCCATCCAGATATATTAGTTGTCAAACATTTGTTTAGAAACCTTCAAATGAAGGAGATCTTTCAATGTTTATGTGAACCCAAGGTCTCTGACATCTGTTCAAGATAAAATTTTAAAATTATTAACCATCTGTTTTGGAGGGCAAGGAAGGCAAGAGGTGAGCTGGTAATTAAGATTCCTTGTTGAGACACATGTAAGATATATTACTACTTATTTGTCATTTATAGATGTAACAATATATAGCTCTTTGTGTTCCATATAAGGACAGGAGGATATGAGTGTATCTTAAAATTGGTTATAGCAATCAGCCAATAGGAAATTCAAGCAGGCTGATTGAACAGAGGCAGCCACAGGAGCAGCAAAGGGGGGTGGATTAAGGAAATATAAGGGCTGGCCATAATGGCAGGAGGCAGGCCAGAGCTTGGTAACCATATACCACTGTGCCTCTCATTTATTTGTCTGACAAATAAATTATTATTTAATTTCTCTGTTGCTGCGTTGAATATTTCATTCCAGCTAAGCGTTAACCACAAGCAGGGTGCTACATTTTATGGTGCCGTGACTCGGATCAGTGGTCTGCTGGAACGCAGCGCCTTCGCCTCACTGGACGGGGTACAAGAGAGAGGACAACTGTGCCTACCCAGCGCGCACTGGAAAAATTTTTTCCAGGGGAACGCAGCAGTCTCGTCTGTCTGATACCCTGCCCACTGACGGCGACGGACCGGGGGGGACCAGAGAAATAAACAGGGAACCAGCTAAGGGTAAGTGCACTAAGGGGTTTTGGCCCTCCAATTAATTGGGAGGAAGAGAAGTCCTGATCAAACTTCTGCGTCTCAGTAAAGGGGAACTGAGTACGCTAGGTGGTTGGGTATATCAGATGGTGATCTGGTGGGGGAAAAGGGAAGAATGGGAGGTAGTGTGTGGTGAAGTATCTGGCGCATTGCATGTGTGAGAAAGTACAATGTGTAGCTGACCTAAGTGTGGAGTGAGTACTACTTCGTTTACCAGTAAGGTGTGTGTGTGAGTGACTGAGTGGATACTTCACAGGGCCATACAATGGGAGTTGGGGGTTCAAAGGGGGGAAATACACCTTTTGAATGTATGTTAAATAATTTTAAGAAAGCCTTCTCAGGGGCATATGGAGTCAAACTGACGCCAGAGCGCCTGAGAACGTTATGTGAATTAGAGTGGCCGAATCAAAATATTGAATGGCCATCTCAAGGAACCTTTGATATAAATTTAGTAAGCAAACTTTGGTCTAACTTCGCCAAAGAGACTGGAGGGTGCCCAGAACAATTTTCATATATAGATTCTTGGCTGAGCACATTAAATAAAAATCCTCCATGGATAAGGGAATGCAAAGTCCAACGATGCAAATTATTGGCTGTAAAAGCCAAAGCTAGGAAAGGAATCTTGCCAAATAAATCCAAACACTCCACCAGTTGTAACCCCAAGGCAAGAAAGTGGAATGAATAATGGGGGTGGAGTCACAGAACTTGATTCCTTGATAGATTATGATAAATATCTTCAGGAGGCATTGGAGTTCTATAATGAAGCCCAAGCAGAAGTGGTTATTCCACCTGTGAGTCCCAGTAGAACTCCATCTACAGTCTCCTTTAGTGGAACAACTGATTGCCTACCCCAAACCCCTGTACATCCAAGTCCTAGAGAATTATTACAGAAGTTACAGGGAGACCTTGATCGGTCAGCAAGCAATACAGCCACCTCAGGCTATGATAGACTTGGTGACTTCAATAATAAATACTCATAGTCCTACTTGGACAGATTGTCGCCAGCTCCTGAATACTCTCTTCACCACTGAGGAAAGGAGAGACATAATTGAAAAGGCACAGATATATTTGCGTGAGCAGGCCAGAGTGGGAAATATTTATAATATTGACCGTCATCTCCAGGACAACTTTCCCTTGGAAGATCCTAATTGGGATCCAAACAATGCAATTCACCTGGCCAGGCTTACCACCTACCGCCAGACGCTTGTGCAAGGTATCTGCAGGGCATGCCAGAAGCCCACTAATATGTTTAAAGTCTCAGGAGGGTAGACGTGTTACCCATAACACTGTTTTGTGTTCGGTGCACACCCACAAAAGACTTAAGTTGTCACCTTTTGAGCTCCTGTATGGGAGGCCGCCCTCCTTTGTTCAGGATATTCCAACTGACCTCAAACAAATAAGAGACCATGTGACACAGGGACAAGTGCAATCTCTCTCCCGTGTTTTTGTCTCTCTCTCGTGTTTGTTTGTTTTTATCTTAACAGGTGGGCCCTCGAGCGCACGCCGTGCAGCATTGCCGTGCCGATTCATCAGCTTCAGGCTGGCATAGCATATGGGTGAAAGAGTGGAAACGTGATCCACTTGCACCTAAGTGGCGTGGACCTTACACCGTCTTGCTCTCTACTCCAACAGCGGTGAAGGTAGCTGAGGTGACCCCCCTGGATTCATCACTCCCGTTTGAAGAAGTCCGAAGGCAGTTGGACATGCAAAGGTGACCCCTCTAATCCTCTTAAACTGACTCTCTCCAAAAAAACCCTGTATCTAGCCCTACCGGGAACGGGCTAGGTCTCGGGCAACATTAGACGACCGGCCTGCTGCAGCCACAAACCTGGAAGCTGGCTGACCTGCGCACGCCTGAAGCTTGAGGAGCGTCTGAACCAGAGACTGTGAGCGGGAAGATTCTCTTATACAATTGATTGACTGCCCCCTTGTGGAACAATTATCAGGGATATTACACATTGGGGATCCTTGGGATATATGTTTTGGTCTTGGTGGTTCCCCATTTCTGTCACTGGGGGAATTATATTGGGACTAATAGTTTTCTGCTAACACAATAAGGTAATTTTTTGTGGAAGGAATGCATATGCTAGACATCAACATGATTTTATTATTAATCCTGATCCCTTGGGAAGGGGAGGGTCCTTGAATCTGACCAAATTTGCTAAATATGGATTCCGCTATGACCACAATATGTGGGTAGGTTTAGCTGAGATGGTAGCCAATGTGCAAATAGGACCAATTGCCTTGTTTGCTCTCTTGGGCCAGATGATTCAGAGGGAGGTGTGCCCTTATTACCGATACCAATAAATGCCATTGGTATGGTAAGCGAAATGCTACACCAAACAGAAGTACAGAATTTCCCCGGATGGAACTCAACTAAACATTACGAGTTATACCTGTACAAGGGGAATTCTGTGTACATAAATCATCAGATGCAGCTGATTCTACCATGATAGGCTCTTCTCATTGTCACTATACTTGGGATTATATTAAGAATAGTCATACCTGGGCAAACGGTACTACCTATCGAACTCGGAATACCTTGCCCTGTGCAACCCCTTTTATTCATGCATGGAAAGTGGTATGGAACATAACTGTGACAGAGAAAGGCAATCTAACATCCTGCACTGTGAACTCTATACCCCTTGTGATATTTCGCCTTCTGTACTCCACGTACCAAAAACCTCAGACCCGATGGTTGTGGTGGATATGTGGAGAATGGGCATACAAGAAACTCCCTTCCAAATGGAGTGGGACTTGTTTCCTGGGATGGGTATTACCACCAATGTGGATTTTGCCCACTAATTTGGCCAAGCGAACACGAAGAAACGCTGATATTTCTCATATAGCAGGAGGAAGTACCCAAAGTTGGAGCGGTACTGATGATTGGCCACCAGAGCGCATTATAGCCTATTATGATCCTGCCTCCTGGAATCCTGGTGAGCTCATACAAGGGGCACGGGATCCTATTTATAATCTAAACAGAATAATTCGATTGCAAGCAGTAGTGGAACTTGTAACCAATGTAACGGCCCAGAGTTTGAGACGTATTGCACAACAGTTGGATGAAAGTAGAGCCGCATTTTGCAGCTGAAAATGGGAATGGATTATGTACTTGCCAAGCAGAGAGGCCTATGTGGAGTCTTGAACTTGACAGGGAATGCCTGTTGCTTTAACATTTCAGATAATGGTGAGGCAATCCGTGTGTTGGCCACATGTCTTGCTTGTTTTTCTTGACAGTAGTGGTAATGGTTTTATGTATGATGCCATGTATCATTTCATGTTTTAGAAGTACAATTAGCAAGATGATTTCGAATGAAACTCTACCTCATGTCATGGCCCTATACAGAGCTTTAACTCAGAATATGATGCAGATCAAGCTATCAAGGACGCTTGGTCCTTGAGCTTGAAAGGGGGGAATGTGGCATCTGAATATAGACTGCATTTTTAATCAAGGCATATATTGGCTTATATCTTGATCAGGTAAATGGGCTTAGACTTTCAAAAGTTTCATGCCAGGCACAAGACCAGCTGTTTTTAGAGAACCTTGACAGTGTTTTCCTCCTAGACAATGAGACGCCATCCAGATATATTAGTTGTCAAACATTTGTTTAGAAACCTTCAAATGAAGGAGATCTTTCAATGTTTATGTGAACCCAAGGTCTCTGACATCTGTTCAAGATAAAATTTTAAAATTATTAACCATCTGTTTTGGAGGGCAAGGAAGGCAAGAGGTGAGCTGGTAATTAAGATTCCTTGTTGAGACACATGTAAGATATATTACTACTTATTTGTCATTTATAGATGTAACAATATATAGCTCTTTGTGTTCCATATAAGGACAGGAGGATATGAGTGTATCTTAAAATTGGTTATAGCAATCAGCCAATAGGAAATTCAAGCAGGCTGATTGAACAGAGGCAGCCACAGGAGCAGCAAAGGGGGGTGGATTAAGGAAATATAAGGGCTGGCCATAATGGCAGGAGGCAGGCCAGAGCTTGGTAACCATATACCACTGTGCCTCTCATTTATTTGTCTGACAAATAAATTATTATTTAATTTCTCTGTTGCTGCGTTGAATATTTCATTCCAGCTAAGCGTTAACCACAAGCAGGGTGCTACACTAGGCTCTGTGGTTTAACCCACGCCACCTTGTGTCCCATAAGGGGGCATTACAGAGGTGTAAAAGATTGTGTACGGAGTTGAGAAAGTGAATAAAGTGTTTTCCTCCCTCTATATATTCTATATTTACTTACTATATTTAAATCCCATCTTTCTGCCAAGGCACCCAATACCCAGGACCATTCAATGATGCTGAATGTTGGAAAATTCAAGAAAGAACTTCACACAGCACATAGCACGTTGTTAAACTATGGCGTTTGCTCCCACAAATTCCCAGCGGCTAACCAAATGCTTCTGGGAATCTTACAAACAGAGCATGACGGCAACAACCCTCTTCTGCTGTTGGTTTCCCAGAGAGTGGTGTTGCGTGGGTACACTGCTTCTCAACAGGGAGATATCTTTCAGCTATCTCATAACCTAAGTGTTGAATTTAGTGGTTAACTAACAAGTAGATTAAACTTGTATTCTGCAAATCCAACAGAAGCATGGGAGGGGAGAGGTGCGCTGAAGCGCTCGTCATGAGAAACTACACGTTTGGTGCGTTTGGTTTAACGTACACATAGTTGGTTACTTGGCCAGATCAGTTCTCTGTTCTCTGACAGCCAGTGGCTACTAGGAAAACAGCCTTTTCTGTGGTTGCACATCAGCTGAGATGCTCTCCCACAAGTTGACTTACCTGGCCCCTTCTTTGTTGTATCTAAGACCAGGCTTAGCCAAATACTGATGCTTTTCAGACATTGGACTCCAACTCCCATCAACCCCGGCCAGGGCTTGGGGGACTAAAGGTCAGGGATGGTTGTAGCCTAGCAACAACTGGAGGGCCACAGGTACCTCACACTCACTTTAGCCTCTAGGCAAAACATGTTCAGTTTCAATGGGCTTTGAGAATTTAATTCAGGTGTGTTTATTACGTTGGGCTTAATTTTGATAGGCTTATGTTCACCTTCTGGCAGTACAGTCGTACCTGGGATCCTGAACGCCACAAACCCGGAAGCGAGTGTTCTGGTTTGTGAATGTTCTTTGGAACCCGAACGTCCAACGTGACTTCTGCAGCTTCCGATTGGCTGCAGGAGCGTCCTGCAACCTATCAGAAGCCGCGCCTTGGTTTCCGAACGTTTTGGAAGTCGAACGGACTTCCAGAACGGATTCTGTTCAACTTCTGAGTTACCACCGTATAATATTTGAATCACTGATTTTTGTTTGCATCTCCTGTATTCTTTGGCTGCACTGCAAAGGGTTTTGGAATTCAATCTCTAGGATTCTACACTTGATTTTCTGGAATGCTTCTAACTGTGGGAGCATAAGCAGCGACTCGAGTGATAGGCTACAGGTTCTGATTTTGCTCTCAATGCAAGCTAGCCATTTGGAGTGGTGGGATTCTGCCAGCGTGTGGAAAGTTAAAGATGACAGGCATGAAATGTAGGCAGAGCCAGAATTTTATAGTGGTGAGCCACTTTTTGGTTTCCAGCAGCCTTTGTCCAGTTTCCAGACACATGGCTGCATATGGCACACAATTTGGCAGCCACAAGATTTTGCGCAGAAATTTGGATTGGATGCGAGCCAACGATTGGTTAACTGCACCAATCCATAATGCAATGCCATACAGGAGTTTTGGGGCTACTTTGGGGTTAAAGACCTTTAGTACTTTTTTAAAAATGTATGTATTAAAAGAGGGCTTGGGAATTTTGTGAGTGTGGGCGCGAATGGGAAGGTGGAATTTAAGTTTTTAAAATAAAAAAGCAATATTCTCCCATAGGATTTCATTCATCTAAGCAGAAATAGGCTCCGGCAGTCCACGGACGCTTCCGCCGAGAGACAGGTCTTGCTACCACGTGCGATCCCGTCTACTCAGAAGTAAGCCTCGCCAACGAGCTCCGCGCGACTTATTCCCAGACCCCACGGGATTGCACGATCAGGCTTCGAAGCGCCTCGAAACTCCGCGTCGCCGTCCTCGTTTTTGCACCGCCCCAACGGAAGAGGCGTCGGCGGCGAAGAACTACGAAGCCCAGGGGCCTCTGCGGCCGGCCAGGCTCGACGTTTCCCCCGACCCGGCGGCGGGGAGGCGTGGCTGGAGCCCGGCCTTGGAAGGGGCGGAGAGGGAAGGATGGGTACAAAGGCGCGCGAGCGCTGGGGAGCACTTTCACGCTCCGCGGCTCCAGGCGAGAGGTCGTGCTGCTGCTGCTCGACGGGGCGGGGGGGCTGGCAGCGCTTTGGGAAGGCGGAGCGCTCTCATTGCCCCCTGCCGTCGATGCTGCGGTTGCTTTAGCCGCTGGAGCTGCTGCATGGGGCGCGGAGCTGCTGCTGCTGCTCCTGTGGTCGCTGAGTCGTTGTTGCTCGGGGGAGCGGGCTCCCCTGGTCTCCTCCTCCTTCCTCCTCCTGCTCCTCCTCGCCCGTGGACCGCTCGCTGGGTCGCGCGGTGACCTAGGCGGAGTAGGACATCTCCTTCCTTCCACCCTGGACGTCTTTCCTCGCGCCTCGTCTCGCCCTTTCCTCCTCTTGGATGCTTATTCCAGCCTCTCCCACTCTCCGCCGCCCTCCTCGTCCTCGTCGCCCTTCTCCTCCTGCTCTCCAACTAGCAGCTGCGGCCATCGCCGTCGGGGCTGCTCCGGCGCCATGCACACGGTGCAGAAGGACACTACCTTCACGAAGATCTTCGTCGGGGGGCTGCCCTACCACACCACGGACTCCTCGCTGAGGAAGTACTTCGAGGTGTTCGGCGACATCGAGGAAGCCGTCGTCATCACGGACCGGCAGACGGGAAAATCCCGGGGATATGGCTTCGTAAGTGCGGATTTGGGGGCCGGGGGGGTCGCTTTTCGGGAAGGGCTGGGAGGGGCTGTTCTGGTCACCTGGCGTCGGGGCACCTCGCCAAAGGACCTCGCCACCCCGCCTCTTGCAGGTCTTGCCAATGAATTCGGAGTAGTCGACACGTCGGGGCGCTCACCTGCAATAGGAGTCTTCCGTTTTCTGCCTTAACCCTGCGTGGAAAGGTTAAAATTTCAGCGGCCGAAAAGGGAGACGGGCCGTGGGGAAACAGTACAGTATTTTTAGCTCCCTCTTTCTCGAACTTGAGCCATAACCAGTCTGTATTGAATGAGATAGTAATAGAATTGTAGAGCTGAAAGGGACCCTGAGGGTCATCTAGTCCAGCCCCCTGCAATGTAGGAATCTCAACTAAAGCATGACAGATGGCCACCCACCCTCTGCTTAAAATCCTCCATGGAAGGAGAGTCCACAACCTCCATTCCACTGTCAAACAGCTCTTTGTCAGAAAGTTCTTCCTGATGTTTAGTTAGAATCTCCTTTCTTGTAACTTGAATCCATCGGTTTGGGTCCTACCCTCCTCCAGAGCAGGAGGAAACAAGCCTGTTCCCTATGTGACAGCCCTTTCGATGTTTGAAGATGGCTATTGCATCTCCTCTTAATCTCAGGCTAAACATATCCAGCTCCTTCAACCATTCCTCATCAGGCTTCGTTTCCAGACTCTAGAGCATGTTGAGTTTGATGCCCCTCTGTTATATAAACTTGCAAGGAAATATGGGGAGGGGGGGATTAAGGAGGTGGGGTGCAATTTGATGGCTTAGGGTGGGAGCCCACGGACCTGCAACTGCCTCTTCAGGCTTATGAAACTGGAGGAGCCACATCTAGAGGGACTTTGTTGGTTCCAAAGGTGGTTTGGGAGTCTGGTAGCTTAGAGTTGGGGTGCTATGTGGGTGGAGGGAGCAGAAAGTGGGTAGTTGCTCCTAGGGGAAGAGATGGAAGCGATTGGCTGGGTTCAGAGGATGTTGCTTCTAGAATGGTCCTTGGAGTTGGGGTGTCCAGTTCAAGATTACTGTGCAGAGCTGAAAACTAGGTTCCAAAGGGCCCGGAGAGCTCTTTGCATTGAAGTGAAGTGTTCTTCTTAATTGGAGTTTGCATGTTCTTGTGGGATATGTCACCGTTAACAATAATAGTAAAAACAAGTAGACTCCTTGGAGAGGCATGTAGCTGGGAAGTGGAGACTCTTTTTGGGATTAGATTATCTGCTCAGTGTGTTTCTGGGGAAATGGGGTTGTGGGTTGCACGAACTCTTTGCTGTAGTATTTACAGCATCTCTTCCGTGCGTGTGTGTCTTGTGTTGTCTCCCTCATCCTTTCATACTGGGTGTGGGGAGTGGGGTGACTTCCGAAATTGTATCCCATCAAGGAATCCGTTCCAGTGGTTCTATGGTGGTCCTGATCCATAGGGAATTTGCAGCAGAGTGGCAGAAGTGCCGTGCGGGTCCGCAAGTGGAGGGTGTCTCTTGGAAAAGGAATCAGGCTTAACAGTTGCAGGGGCTATTGCATGAGCAGAGGTTCCTCCAGGTTGCGTTACTTCCTGCTGCTTTCTGACTTCGTGACCTCTAATTGGTATAGAACGGCAACACTTAGCCTGGTACTTTTCCCCTCACCCTGCCAGGTGAAGGGTACTCAACTCTGTGCATGGGGGAAATGGTTTTGTATCCCAGTGTACTGCTGCCCCACTGCCTTTGATCCTTGTTGTGTCGTTCCCAGTTCACCAAAACCGGGGTGGGAATATTACCCAGTCACGTTCCCCTCCCCCTCTTCCAAATACTCCCACACTGTTCATGCTGTGGTAGATTTGGAGTATCACATGGGCTCCTTCTTGCATTTCCTGATGTCTTCCAACAGTTTTTCAAAGACAGTTGCTGGGTGAGGAGATGGAGGAAATTGCATCTTCTCTCTGCCTTCTACACTTTTGAAGGGATTGCATGCTAAGTGCAGGAGAGGTGAATAGCGAACTCAGTTCTCCGAATAGGGATATTCACACAGCCAAAACAGCAACACACACACACACACACGGTGTTGGCAAGTTGCGGAGAATCCAGAGGTTTGCAGAAGTGCAGAAAAGAAAATTTAAACGTGCATGCACACACACAATTTTTGCGGTGGGTGGGGGAGGAATAGCCTCTCTAAAACAGCTCAGTAAGGACTGAACATCTATTGGGTGGGTGTGGAAAAAGGCATGGCTGACCAGAACTGATGAGGAGCACCTTGTGCTGCAACATTTTGTTGTGGGCGCCGCTTAAGTAGAAGTTCCTTAACTTGCTGCTGCCTCAAAATGCAGGGATAGCTTTAAAAGGGGATTGGACAAATTCATAGAGGTACGGAGAAGTACCAGTCATGGTGGCTGTACGCTATCTCCATAGCACCGCCCACGTCCCTAAACCATTGAGCCTCTTGGGCTTACTGATTGGAAGATTGGTGGTTCAAATCCGCTCAATGGGGTGAGCTCCTGTTGCTCTGTCCCAGCTTCTGCCCACCTGGCAGTTCTGAAGCACGCCAGTGCAAGTAGAGAAATAGGTACCACTGTGATGGGAAGGTAAACGGCATTTCTGTGCGCTCTGGCTTCCGTCACGGTGTCCCATTGTGCCAGAAGCGGTTTTGTCATGCTGGCCACATGACCTGGAAAGCTGTCTGTGGACAAACGCCAGCTCCCTTGGCCTGAAAGCAAGATGAGCGCTGCACACCATAGTCACCTTTGACTGGATTTAACTGTCCAGGAGTCCTTTACCTTTTACCTCTGCTATCTCCAGGAGCAGAGGTGGGTTGCCTCTGAATGCTGCTTGTGGTGGAGAGTACAGTTGCCCTGCAGTCCTGCTTGTGTGCTTCCCAGGGGCATCTGATGGGCTGCTTTGAGAAATTGTCTTGCATTAGGGACATGGGAAGCTGCCTAGTTGATCCCTCTTGCCCATTCTACACAGGCTGGCATCTGTTCTCGCAAGCTCTTCAGCAGATGCTTTCGTAGTCTTACCCAGAGAAGCTGAGGATTGCACCTAGGATCTCTTACTGTTTCCTTTCCCAGGTTCTTAAATTTCTTCTTAAAGAGGATTCTTGTTGGAAGCTTTCTCTAACCAATAATTGACCTTGCACTTCATTGTTGGGCATCTTGAGGATGCATCTCAGCGGGACATTTTCACCACCGCCTCCCAGCTGCTTTGCATTTTTATCATTAGAATAAAAAGTCAATGAACTTGTGCAGCCCACGAATGATTTTATGCAGTGCATTCTTAGCATTATGTCAAAGCCAAGACAATTGTGGTCAGTCTTAGCTATGGTTTATGGTAACAAGCCAGATTCAGATATGGTTTATGAAGTTGACTTGTTGCAATAAACCACAGTTAAGACTAACCACAGTTTACGGGGTTGTGCCTAATGTTAAATCACCGTTGAAAATGGAAGCAAAGAGCTTCGGATCTCGGTACCTGCACTCGAGAGTTTAGTGTGGGGAGCTGACAAACCCAAGGTTCTTTCATGTAACACTAAGCCATAGTTTAGTGTTGCATCCCAACCATGATAATTATTTCCAGTTACGTAGGAATGTCACATTTAGCTGGAGCCTTTAAAATAGAATTTGCATGATCTACATGTACGAAGCATGTTCATTTTCCCCTGGAGACAACGTTGCGTTTAGCAGTTTTGTCGTGCATTGAAATAAACCCTACAGACTTGTTAACGGTGTACAGACAGGAGTGTCTCCTGCCTTCTCAAGCTTCAGTAATGTAATTCCACACTTTCAAAAAGGGGAAGCTGTTCATTTCTGTGCTGTTCTTGCTGCTGGCTAGGTGGGGCTACGCTGCTTGGGTTTCTGTTTGCTTTGTGGTGAGAAGAAAAGGAAAAGCTACCACCTGATATTCCCTTCCAGTGCCAAAAGGAGGGGGGGCGCAATGTGTTGTTGTTTTTAAAAAAAGAGGAAACAAAAATAGTAGCTACTCTGAACTTATCTGCCTGCAGTTTATAGCATTCTCCCTTGAGTGCTCTTTTGCTTTGGGATGCTTCCACCTACTGCTGGCTTTTCCATTGTAAATCACGTTCTGAAGGGCAAACTTTACAGTGCTTGGAAGGTACTTCAGCCATAAAGCTGCCTCCATGAGTGTACCGGAGTTCAAGGGATCTTGAATCTTAAAACGGCATCTTCGCCTGCCTCCGCCTCTGCTTGGCTGCCTGATATTCAGCCTGCCTGGTCTTTTTTGCTTGTGATGTCAAAACAGGAAACAAAGGGGGATATAGGTGGAGATGATGAGGCTTCCTCTCTCCAGAGCTACATAATGGATTATCCCCTCTTAACAGCTTTTCAAGTGAGATTCAAGGAGAGTTCTTAACTTTGTTGTGTGGAAGTGCTTGCTAGAAAGGAGGGGAGGAAAAACACCCACTTGGTGTTGTTCCAGGTCTCTTACAAACGCAGTCTGCCTGCTTCTTTCCAGGTGACCATGGCTGACAGATCTGCGGCCGAAAGGGCTTGCAAGGATCCCAACCCCATCATTGACGGCCGGAAAGCAAACGTCAACCTTGCCTATCTGGGAGCAAAACCAAGGAGTATTCAAACTGGTGAGACAAACTGCCCCCACTCCCCTCTCTCTTCTCTCTCTCTCTCTTTATAAATTGGCTCAATATCTTTCTGGGTTTGAATAGGACAATAAAAATAAAGCTGTGTGTTTTCTGCACCCAGGAAGCTCATTCCGCCATCCAAATAAACTCTGCATGCTGAGCTTATTTTGTGCGATTTGTTTCTGCTGCCAAGAATGGAGTTTTCAACGCCACTGACAATCTCTTGGCAAGTGCTGCAGGAGCTGGAGCAGAGAGACCATGCAACTATGCATGCTCCAGTTCCCAAGGAACAGGGACCGTGTGTTTTTTGGACAGTCGTGGTCAAGTGACATGTGCAGGCCCGCCCCTTCTTGTGTATGCATTTCCCTTTCCTGGTTTGTTCTAACCCTAGTTTACCATGATGTCCACATCTGGCAAACTGTGGCTGAGGCTAAATATTAATAATAATAATAATAATAATAATAATAATAATAATAATAATAATTAATAATAATAAATTTTATTTTATTTATACCCCGCCCATTTGGCTGGGTTTCCCCAGTCACCCTGGGCAGCTTCCAACAAAATATTAAAATACAGTAGTCCATCAAACATTAAAAGCTTCCCTGAACAGGGCTGCCTTCAGATGTCTTCTGAAAGTCTGGTAGTTGTTGTTCTCTTTGACATCTGGTGGGAGGGCATTCCACAGGGCGGGTGCCACTACCGAGAAGGCCCTCTGCCTGCTTCCCTGTAACTTGGCTTCTACTAGCGAGGGAACCGCCAGAAGGCCCTCAGTGCTGGACCTCAGTGTCCAGGTAGAATGATGGAGGTGGAGACACACTTTCTAAAGAAGAAAGTGGGGGATGAAATTGGTATATAAGGAGCATATGGTATGCTCAAACTTGCAGTGTACAGTGGTACCTTGGTTTACAACCATAATCCGTTCCGGAGGTCCGTTTGTAAACCAAAACAGGTTGTAACCCAAGGCACGCTTTCGCCAATGGGGCCTCCAAAATTTTTTTGTTCATAATCCCCCCCCAAAGGGTTGTAATCCCCCCCCCAAAAAAGATTGCAAACTGGGACACGCACTTCTGGGTTTGACGTGTTTGTAATCCAAAACGTATGCAAACCAAGGTACCCCTGCACTCTGGTTGTCAGACTAGGTGATTGGCCTCTGTGACATCCAAATTGAGCCATTATAAGGCAAATCTTTAGAACATCTGTGTTTAGCTCAAAGCTTTCAGTAAACGGAGGTTGGGGTGTGTGGGGTTTTCTTTGTTGAAAAAATATAGTTCAAGAAAAATCATAGGTGTCTTTCTGTAGCTTGCTGGCTCACTTGAACCATCATAGATGCCTCTGCTCTTCTTACTGCTCTCCTTTGGAAAGTTCTGCATGCTTTTGAGGACAGGCAACTACAGCTGAAGCCCTGGATTCCTTCATTTGTGTTTTTAGTCAACTCCAGAAACTGTAGGCCGTGCAATATAGCCATTTGATGTTGTGACCCGAGAGCCTTGCAGATTCAAAGAAAGAAAAACAGACAAATTATCTTAAACATGACAATGTATATATATATCTTGAGTTTCTGAGCATGCACTGGAGAATAAATGTGCTGGAAGCAAAGAAGGGGAAGATGGGGATTTGTGCAAGGAAAAGAACGCTGGGGAACTTTGCCCAAGCATTAGTATAGTTGGCTTGAGATTGTATATAATCTGCAGCCAACTGTTCACAACTTCAGTAAACTTTGTGTGTGTTGGAGAATGGTTACAGATTGAAGCAGAGGCGAATGTCTGAGACCAAGGGGACAGGTTGACAGCAATATGGCAGGTGCAGCAGTCTAGGGAGAAGGCAGAATTATACGAACTCGGAAAAGGATGCTGTGAAAGGGAGATGGAAGCATTTTACCACTAAGGAAGCAAAAAAGAGAAGATGGCAGATGGACACGACAATGGGTCCAAGTAAGGAGGGGCCCTGTTAATGAAAGTCAAATTAAATTGTAGATGCTTTCATAAATTAAAGTGGATCTTTGAACACAAACATGAGTCAAGTGGAAGACAGCTGTCTAGAAAAGAGACAAGTTTGAGACTTGGAATTAATAGAATGTAGCAGAGTGCGGGTGATAGAAGAGTATATTATATTAACAGTATATTAAAAACTGGGAAAAGTAAATAGTGGGGAACTTGCTTGTGTAGTTATACAAACATCCCATGATGGTGGTGGTGGGGGGGAGTGGGAAGTTGACACGACACATTTTTAGAAGTTTATTAAAACAGCTAATAGAATACATTGCAGTCATCTGGTTCAAAAATAATACCAAACCATAGTTTGACATAACATGAGGCCGTGAACAAACCTTGTTCTCCTTCTCTCCTCTCATCCGCTCCAATTCAGTAAGTTGCTTCCTGTGTAGTACAAACCTAGTCTGCAGTTAGAATCCAAACCAGCAAACCGGTTTGTACTTGCCTTGCAAAACATGCCCAAACCATAGTTTGCAATCATGGTTTGGAGGGACATGCAAACCATAGTTTGCTAGTTTGTATGTAACTGCAAACTATGACTTGTGCTATATGAAGTAGTTGCACATGGGAGTGGATGAAGTGTTGAGAGGTCTGGAAGCACAACTAGTTTTAATGTCAAGGCAATAATAATAATAATTAATAATATATCCTGCCCAATTCCTTCTCTATTCACCTAGTGTTGGTTAAAACAGTGTTTCCCAACCAGGGGTCCCCCCCAGGATATTTCAAGGGAGCCACAGGAAGGAAACAATGTCTGAAGGGGGCCATGGTCAGAAAAAGGTTGGGAAACACTGGGCTAAAATACGCACTCTGAAATGTGGTAATATACAGTACAGGAGAAACTAGCCAGTTCAGGTTAAGTCGCCAACTGTTGGTAACAATTCAGAGCAGAGTTAGAGAGATGCCTGAGGACAGGATAATGTTTCCAGCACTCCACAAAAGCTTATGCTGCATTTGTTAGCCTTAAAGGTGCCACAAAACCGCTCGCTGCAACAGACTTCACAAGACTACTCTCCGGAATTCATCAGATAATGTTGTCATAGAGAAAGTAAACACAAAAATTGTTTGTACTGAAGAGTAAGGATTAAGATAGCTACGATGCATGAAGCAAAACTGTAAATCCCACCGCAGACAGCGGCACTTAGCTCTGAGCAAGCAGGCCTAGGCATAAGCTGCACTTCTGAACACACGATAACGTTGCACAGCCGGGTCTAATACTGCGTTTTGCAAACATTTTTCTAGGTTTCACCTTAGGGGTGCAGCAGCTACATCCAGCTCTCATTCAGAGACCTTATGGGTAAGTGGAATTCTGTTGCTTCTTATAAATTTCATTAGCGACTTAAAGGTAATGCTAGGAAATCGTCTTGAAGAAGGGAAGTAAACTCCTATGTTGCGGCAAAATCTCCTGGAAATCTAAGGCAAACTTTCTTAATCTTTGTGTTTGGATCACCCCTTTTGGTTTATTTTCGTGGGCGTTGCATTCGCCATCAGCAAATTATAATCTTTGGAAACGGCCCTCTTTCCTTGGGTTGCACATGAAGGGACTCAGCAGAGCCTTTCTTCTCCCTTAAATTTCACCTCCCCGCTCCACCTCTCAGGGTGCCCCAGAGTTGTTCAGGAGAAGGGAGGTGTGTGCGCAGCGCCCGTGACCCTCAAGCCGTCTCCCTTTGCTTGATCTTCTGACGTGAGCTTGTGTGCTGGAGGGTGACAGAGGAAGGTACGACTACAGTGTCCTTCTGCGGACCGTGGCCATAATTATGTTACCTGCTCTACTGATGGGTACACAAAACTCTTGAGAATACAGTCGTACCTTGGTTCTTGAACTTAATCCGTTCCAAAAGCCCGTTCGACACCCAAAATTGTTATAAAATCAAGCCGTGGCTTCTGATTGGCTGCAGAAGCTTCCAAAAAACATTCACAAACCGGAACACTTCCGGGTTTGCAGCGTTCAGGAGCCGATTTGTTCAGGAGCCAAGCTGTTTGAGTACCAAGGTACCACTGTATCCCATTTCTTCAGTCCCTATCTGAAGAGTCGGAAGCCGTTCCATAGTACGTTTCTCCAATCTTTAATTCCCCCATGGGATACGTCGCACTGGGAAGTTCTCCTGCACATGCTCTGCTGAAATAAATGGGGGCTGTGCAGGAGCATGGCGTTTCTGGGTTTGTGAATGCCCTCATGCTGGATAAACTTCGTACAACCTAAGCAAGGTCTTTTTTTTTTTTTTTTTGGTGGGTTTTTATTTTTGCATAGCGTTAATTTGAATTTGCTGCATGTAGTTGCCTCATTGCTTTGTGCTCTCTGTAACAGTCCTGGCTCAGAAGACAAGCTGCAAAGTCTTAATAGTCAATGAAAGGAACATTAGGTCAGAAATTGATTCTGGACAGATGTTATACGGGGCTTGAGGAGCCTACAGAAGCAAGCCATTGTCTGCTGTTTTCAATAGCATATCCCATTCCTCCCCAGTCCAGAACATCCTCTTTTTATGCATCTAATAGGATCTGGCAGCTGCTCTGGAAAAGACAAGTGTGCTGCTAGAGAACAATAGCAACTGTCATACTACCTTCATTTAACTGTTTAATGATTGATGCCATTCCTTTTTCTTTTTTTCCAGCACTGTGTTTTTCAGAAAGTGCATGTTGGGTGCTGTGTGTGTGTGTGTGTGTGTGTGTGTGACCTTGGGAAGCCTTCTGGTTTTATGGGACAACACATTGTCTTTTTTTCTTTGCCAAGAATAATTAATATTTAATCTTTTTTCCCCTGTCCTCTGCAAATCTGATGCCTTTTTTCCAAACCTCCCCACCCCCACAAGGAAGCCTTCCTGCTCTGGGTTTTGCCAACTGCATTGATGTTACAGATTTATTGGTGTGAGAGGTTGTGTTGTCACAATAGCGACTTCACCACCTCTGTGTGTGTTGCTGAAACAAATTGCTTTTTTCACATTCAAATGCCCGTTTTGGGTGCACACGTGTAGGGTGCTGCCTTCAAATAAGGAATATTTGCTCTTGTTCTTAATAGCTCAGGGGGAAAAAGAGCACCGGGTTGTGTGTTTGTTTCTACTTTTTCTTTAAGGCTTGGTTCGGGGAGGGGGTTGTTGAGGATGGTGATAGCATGAACCCTGTTGAATTCAGCATGGCGTTTTCTGCAGCTCCGCTGCTGAAGCATTTCCCGACTGCAGTCACCTGCAGATGGCCTAGATGCGCATTCGCAGAACTGATCTGAGAAGTAGACTCTACGCAGCTTCCCCACCGCACTCTCCGAATACTGAATTTTGCCCTCATGTAAATCTGCACTTAAAATAAGGAGGAATTTTCCACTGTTTGCTAGGTGCTCTGTGGAAAAGAGAAATGGCTCTGTGCCAGTTCGGAGAACTCGGACCCAACCATAGCTCCCTAGAAGTTAGTGAGCTGCGTCTCTTTTCTCTGACCAGTGGCCGTGTTAGCTGGGGATGACGTAGGTTGTGGTCCAAAAACATGGGGCAGCAATGGATGGGTATAGCCAGAATGAATTATAGAATGGGTGGCGTAATAAGAGGGACGCGGGTGGCGCTGTGGGTTAAACCACAGAGCCTAGAACTTGCCGATCAGAAGGTCGGCGGTTCAAATCCCCGTGACAGGGGTGAGCTCCCGTTGCTCGGTCCCTGCTCCTGCCAACCTAGCAGTTCGAAAGCACGTCAAAGTGCAAGTAGATAAATAGGTACCACTCCGGCGGGAAGGTAAACGGCATTTCTGTGCGCTGCTCTGGTTCGCCAGAAGCGGCTTAGTCATGCTGGCCACAAAACCCGGAAGCTGCACACCGGTTCCCTCGGCCAATAAAGCGAGATAAGCACCGCAACCCCAGAGTCGGCCACGACTGGACCTAATGGTCAGGGGTCCCTTTACCTTTACCTAGTGTAATAAGAGGAGGAAACTTCTTAATCTTCTAATTGACTTATCAAACAAGGAGGCTAGAAACTGACCCTTGCCATTATTGCACATGTCTGTGTACTCAGTGCATATAAGTGAAGAGGTCTACAGTCTACATTCATCCTGACCGTTCAATCAGACCTCCACATACAGGAGCAGTATACCTTGGAATGCCGTATGCTAGGCACAGACATGGGATGGTTGTCTTTATGCCTACCTTGTGAGCTTCTGGGTACCTTCACTTGGAAACAGAAGGCTAGACTAGATGGACCAGATTTCCTCGTATCTGTGCAAAATGTGGGGATATCTCTGCACATTTAGCTTCAGCTATGTATGTGGGAAAGCTGGTGTGTAGGTGAAAGCTTTTTCCAACTCTTGTGTTCTTTGTCTTCATGCACTATGGAATATGGGACTCTTCATGCATGTGTGCCTTGCAATCTAAGCAGTCAGCGTTCCAGTTCTTGGGCATTGGGTTTTGTCAGCCGAGAAACCACTGGGGTTGCATGCAATGAATATATATGGCAATGAATGTCAGAAATTATTTGTTGGTTGCCAAGAGACGGGAACTGGGAGGCCAAGAGAGGCAGGGAAGCAGGGAGAGAGATATGCATGCCTATATCTTGTTTGTAAGCATCACTAAACAAGAATTTTGCTGCATTCTGCTCCAGCAGTGATTCAATTGTGGGAGATGGAGGCTGGCAAGATGGAGAGACATTTGCGCAAGTGATCTTGGTTAGCACTGTAGCCTTGCTCCTAAACAGAGCGTTGGGAGTTCTCCTGGGCAACACATGTTTGGCAGCTGCCTCTATTATTGTCCTGCTGGAACAATAGGCAAAGAAAGTTTCAGTGCTGGATCCAGCATTCCTTGAGCACCCAAGGCTTCAGACGCCTTTGGAAGGAAGAACTAAAGTGGCAGTGTTTGTGGCCCCTAATATTTTCTAGGAGTGGTTCAAACTTGATCTGTTACAAGCTGTGCCCTGGAGTGTTACATCCTCCGACTTCATTGTGTGTGGAGGCGATGGGGGACGGACGGACAGGATCCAGTGCAACTGAAATAGTAGGGCTTAAATTTCTTTTGTGGCTCAGTATCCAACATGTCAGGGACGCAGGTGGCGCTGTGGGTTAAACCACAGAGCCTAGGACTTGCCGATCAGAAGGTTGGCGGTTCGAATCCCGCCACGGGGTGAGCTCCCGTTGCTCAGTCTCTGCTCCTGCCAACCTAGCAGTTTGAAAGCACATCAAAGTGCAAGTAGATAAATAGGTACCGCTCTGGCGGGAAGGTAAACGGCGTTTCCGTGCGCTGCTCTGGTTCACCAGAAGCGGCTTTGTCATGCTGGCCACATGACCCGGAAGCTGTACGCTGGCTCCCTCGGCCAATAAAGCGAAATGAGCACCACAACCCCAGAGTCGGTCACGACTGGACCTAATGGTCAGGGGTCCCTTTACCTTTACCTTATCCAACATGTCAAGTTCTTGGGCCGTGTACACACCATGGGCAGAAGTGCAGAAGCCCTGCGTAAGGACTTCCCCTTGCGGAATGGGGCTTTCCCCCTTCTCCCCTTTTGATCCCCATCATAGCTCAAGGAGGAATTTGGGGGGGGGGAGGACCCAGAATAGCATACAGCAGGGGGAGGAAAGCTGGGGATTGTTCTTTCTGTTGAACTGCATCGATTGTGCGGACGGAATATTTGTAATAGTGTGACACTAAATTCCACCTCGTACATTAAATAATAGTAATCCTGAGAGCTGTACTTGGTTGAAAGTTCTTGGAATCATAGATCTGAGGGGGAGATTGCAGTTCCAAGGATTCTGAGCGGGTGGGTGTGCTTTAAATGCATGGTGTGTACGAAGACTGGTTTTAGGGCTTCACGGGAAAGGTTTTGACCAGAGCAACTCGCTGGATTTCTCTCCTTCCCTGGCAGAAAAGCTCGTGGCAATTCATTTATTACTTCGGGAGACGTTCCTGGGGGGTGGTTGAGGGAAATGTTGTTGCGGTAACCACAGACAACAGACCCTGCAGTTAGCAGTGTTGAAATTTTTATTGCAGGTCTCATGAGAACTAGAAGTTCTCTCTTTGAAGTGCAGCAGATGTGAAATTTTTCTCTCTCTCTGCCTGTAGTCAGGAAAAGAGATTGGAAAAAAAAAGTTGGGGAAAGGGCCTAGCTCTGTGGCAAGCCACCTGCTTCGCAAGCAGGAAGGTCCTAGGTTCAAATTCTGCCACCTCCGGTTAAAAGGAATCCAACGTAGCCTGACCCCCTCTCTCTGAAAGCCTAGAGTGCCGCTTCCAGTTGGAATAGCAGTGGAATACGAATAGTAGACAAATCGTTGGACTTGGTATTAAGGCAGCTGCTCGTATTCCAGTCTACTGGATTGTAGAGAAGAGCTTGAGGATGGGAGGGTTGTCTGGAAAGTAAAAGCAAATGGAACAACAGAGTGACTTTTCTCCTAGAGTGTCTTACAATGAGACACGTAGAGCTGCCAAATCTTTTAAAAGATTGTTCATGTTGTAATTTCAAGCTGTTGAGAGGTCTGGTTGTTGGTGTGGTTTAATGCTAACAGGGAGAGTTCCTAAATGGGTGCTGTTACCTACAGAGTGCTTCCTGGACATGTGATAGATGCTGGTCTGTTTCGAATTCTTGCCTGATATTATTTGAGTGGGTGGGTCTTATGTAGACAGTGTTATGAACTTAGGCACAGGGGTACCTCGAGTTACATACGCTTCAGGTTACAGACGCTTCAGGTTACAGACTCCGCTAACCCAGAAATAGTACCTTGGGCTAAGAACTTTGCTTCAGGATGAGAACAGAAATCATGCTCCAACGGCGCAGCAGCAGCAGGAGGCCCCCATTAGCTAAAGGTTCAGGTTAAGAACAGTTTCAGGTTAAGAACGAACATCCAGAACGAATTAAGTACGTAACCTGAGGTACCACTGTATATAAGATAGGCGCCAAATGGCACCTTAAACCTAGGTTACGGTTGCCACAACGGAATGTCTATTCACCAGGGGGTTGGACTGGATGACCCCCGAGGTCCCTTACAGTGCTACGATTCTATGATTCTACGATCTCGGCTACATAGCTTGGCCGTAGTTTGCCCTTAAAACAATTCACTTGTCCCAATATGCAAAGAGAAACACACACAGTGGAAATGGAAATAGTATTAACTATGGACTGAGGCAGAAGTTTCTAAACTGTTAGTCTCCAACCCAGAAATCTCCACGTAGTTGCAACTGGACCCATGCCAGTGCCTGGCTAATTTCTAAGACTGTAGGTAGGCGCCCATGTATGTGGGGAACTGAACCATGCGACTCTTCCTGCCTCACCCCTTTGAGGGGGAAGAATCATATGATACACATATAATACAGTTGTCCACATGTACATGCTGCAAGTCAGGTGTGATTTAGGATGCTTGGGTATTTCCCTCCATTACCACACCAGAATCTGTAGTAAACATCTGGACCAGTCAGTCAGTTAGTAATAATAATAATAATAATAATAATAATAATAATAATAATAATAATAATATATTATTATTATTTATACCCCACACATCTGCTTGGGTTCCCCAGACACTCTGGGCAGCTTCCATCAGAATATTAAAATTCAATAGTCTATTAAACATTAAAAGCTTCCCTAAACAGTTGAGTTACTACCCCTCTGTAGAGAATCACTTGGCTACCCATCACACCATAAGGCCTGTAACAGTGTCCTGACTCCTCTTCCCTCGTACTCTGAGCAAAGCTTCTCCTGGAAGGAGGAACTTCATGGAGCGGGAACAGATTCCTTTCTATAGCTTTTTTTGTGGTGGAAAGTACAGATTTCGGCACATATTGGTTCTTCGCAGCCAGCGTGCTATGGGTTCAGCATGTACTTTCTGAGTCTCTATATATTAGTACCAAATGTAACACACATACATCTCCCCTCAAAATTCCTGCATATGGAGACGTTTGGCTGGGACTTGGAGTGCTCTTGTAGGTAGGCCTTTTGAACTCAGATTGAGAAACCAGAGTTTAAATTCCCAACTGGAGACAACGTGTTCTATAGAGAGAGTCTGGCTACAAAAAAATCCCCCTCCGATCTGGTGCCCTCCCAGTGTTTCAGGGAGCCATTGTGGGCTCATAATCCAAAACATCTGGACGGCGCCAGCTTGCAGAAGGCTACCAGGCAACCTCACCAAGAGCGTTGCACTCTCTTGTAGCCTTAGCCATAGGGCTGTTGAGAGGATTACAAGGATGCTGCAGGCTCGTTTAGGCCACCGATACAGGCGTAAAGAAATACAGTGAACAATGGCAAACGTAGCCAAAGTTAAAACCATGGAGTTACTACCAAATCATTACCAAACTTAAAACCATGGAGAGACCTGGTCTGAACAAAGACATTGGATTCTTATCCCATTATACATGACTAAGCCATTTCTCACCTTCTCACCCCTGGCCTTTTCCTGTAAGACCTATTACAATCGTTAAGAGTCGTCAACAGGCTCATCTCAGCTATCTGCCAATCTCCCATTCCCACCACCCTTCTGAGTAATACCCCTCCCTATATAGAAGGGTCTGGCAACTTCTGTTTCAGTGTATCTGAAGAAGTGTGCATGCACACGAAAGCTCATACCAAGAACTAACTTAGTTGGTCTTTAAGGTGCTACTGGAGTGATTTTTTTTATGTAGCCAAAGTTGTCATGAACAATAAGTGAACCATAAATCATATTAAGAACTTAAATAAAGATGCAAAAATTAATATCAATAACAGCAACAACCCCCCTCCAAAACCCCCACAAAACAATACCGCAGCCCAAGTGTCTTTTCAGCAGCCTCAGCTTTTGTAGCTGGAGTCAACCAGGGCCCTGTTTTCCCAGAATAGCTAGAAGGGTAGGACTCGAACCAGTGGCTTCAAGTTACAAGAAAGGAGATTCCAACTAAACATGAGGGGAAGCTTTCTGATGGTAAGAACTGTTTGACAGTGGAACAGACTCCCTCCGAAGGTGAACTCTCCTTCCCCGGAGGTTTTTAAGCAGACGTTGGATGGCCATCTGTTATGGATGCTTTAGCTGAGATTCCTGCATTGCAGCGGGTCAGACTAGATGACCCTTGGGTCCCTTCCAACTCTCTGATTCTATGAAAAATGCCTATAAGACAGGGAACAGGTCTTCCCGGACTCACAGCCAAGATGGTATACCTCATCCTTGACATTTCTGTGCCTTAACCAGACTCCCAGTGTCGTGGGAGGAAATCTAAGCACAGTTCATCTTCCTTCGATTCCTAGCTTAAATCAAACAAACAGAACTTGGTTTCTAATTTTTGTGGCTCCCTGACGTGTTAACGCTTGGGTTTTTTAGCATTTTGCTTGATCAGCACCAGCCTTGGCCATTGGAGCTGGTACAATTCAGGCTTGGTGAGGAATCCTCCTTGTATGACAATGCTTACATGGTGGAGAGGGCAGGGAGCTGGTTGAAGAAAACAAACCTGAATTAAGTCTTGCTGCTGCATTCTGGGGTTTTTTCTTTCTTTCAGTCATGCAGGCATTTAGTTTCTGGGCCAAATTCAGAGTTCAGCTGCAATATTCAGGACATTGCAGGAAAGAGCTGCAAGTAAGGTGAAAGGGACTAACTTACTGGTAATTTAAGCTGCTTCTCCGTAAAGCAAAGAAAATACAGTGGTACCTCGCAAGATGAATGCCTCGCAAGACGAAAGAGTTTTCTGTTTTTTGAGTCGTTCCGCAAGACGAATTTCCCTATGGGCTTGCTTCGCAAGACAAAACGTCTTGCGAGTTTGTTTCCTTTTTCTTAAAGCCGCTAAGCCAGTAATAGCCGTTAAGCCGCTAATAGCCGTGCTTCGCAAGACGAAAAAACCGCAAGACGAAGAGACTCGCGGAACGGATTAATTTCGTCTTGCGAGGCACCACTGTAAAAAGGTCATTAGGTGACTATCTGTTGGCTTAGCTCAGCATAAGATGGAAGGAACCTGATGCATACATGGAGGTCAGAGGAAGGAGGCCAGGATAACTTAAAAGGGATATCGTTTGTTCTATCACAGCAGTTTTTCTTCACTGCGAAATATCCTTCTGAAGGATGCTTGCAGTGGTGAAGAGGAACCATGGGCCATTAATAGCTACAGAATCCTATGAAAATGAGTTTCAGGCGATTTAAGGCCGGTCGCTTCATTATCCTGAGCACTATGTAAAGTAAGGACTCCAGTTGGAACCTATATTGTATTGTAAATGTTCCTGTACAGCGTTCTTGTTTCCATGGATACATTTGCAGTGATTTGCAAGCTGCAATGTAGCTCCTGTTCCTTTGATAGAAAAGAAGGGGAAAGCAGCAGCCAGGTTCCTAGCTAGGAAGAAACTCTGTCATTGACAATCTGAACAGCGTGAGCTTCAAGCTGTTTCACATAACTTTTAAGAGGAGGTCAGGACTTGATAGGACAGGATGTATGTCTATCCTCAATTTTATATGTATTTAGCAGATATTGGATTTAAGGACTGGAGCAATCTGTGTCCTGGGGAATTGCAAGGTTCTGATGGATTACCTTGCCCAGTACTTTTGGTCATCCCCTGTCAGGTGTGTTGTGCGTAGGGTGGACACTTGTTTCATATGGGGTGACTATCCTCTGCCCTGCTTTGCAGACGTGCAGGGGTTCCTGGTTTGTACTTAAGTGTTACAGTAGTTTGGAAAGAAACACATGAAGCTGTGTCCTATTGAATTGGAACTGGTGGCCCATTTAAACCCAGAAGCCGCTGACTGGGCAGGAAAGAGCCACTACGCAAACTCTGCGGCAGGTGGATTGCTGTTGCTTATTAGGAGGAAGAAGAACAGGGGAGGTTGACGCAGTGCTAATGCACTGGCAGGAGTCCTGCATTGGCTCTGCTGATGAGTTTGCACTGGGCTGACCTCTCAGCTGCCTCTTCCTCCTGGAAAGCAAAAGGGACTCACCTCCTGGGAAATTAGTGTGGCAGCTCCATACCACCTGGTGAGCTGCTTCTGTTTAGACCTGTTCTCTCTAGGAAGAAGTTCTTTAGGGTCTTGGGCAGAGGCCTTCCCCAGTCCTGTTTCCAAAGGCCCATTTAGCTGGTGATCTAACATGGGAAGTTAACACAAGTAAAGCATTGCCATACGGATGAGCAGTAGTCCCTCTCTAGCAATGTGGAGTTGTCTCCTCCATGCTTAGAGGATTCAACTGGGTTTCAAGCTGATGTTACTGTTTCCCCCTTGCCTTAAAATGGCAAAAGGAGTAGCTTTATAAACTTGCAGAGATGCTATATGTTGTAAGGATTTCTCCTTGGGCAATGGAACCTTTCTCCTATGTACCCCCCAAATCTGTTCTGGGGGTTCCCTCAACCCTCTGGGGCAGATTTGGGAATGGTAAGAGAGAGGGGAAGTTGCACTGTGCTGGTGGTAACCCTTGTGATCAGAGTTATTTAGTTCAGCCCTACTGATATGAAAAGTGAAAGAAAACCTAAATCTTCATTTCTCTTTCCTCCCTCCCTGCAGTACTGTTGTTTTTGTGGAAAACAATAGTTAACAGATTTAGCTGCTGCAATGGCAAAGAATTGAAACAGCCCCATCTCCCTGCCCCCTGGCATCACGACTCCAATCTGCCCCAGACCCCCATCCCCACCCCGCTTGCCTTTTGTGAAACACAACCCACCAAAGTATGTGAAAATGGCTGCATTCAGACAGCGCCTTATTCCATTTTCTCCACCTGATATTTTCAGGGGTTTTCCTGTGTGATATTCCACATAGCATTAAGAGTAGCTTCTGGAAAACCAGGGGACTCTAGTGGAAGTTCAGCACTAATTTCTGTGTTGACGGGACGGGACAACCATTTGCAACTTTGTTAACTCAGAAAATCACAGGAGTTTTGCAGTGTAATTAAATGTGATGAATTTTTTTTTTTTTGGGGGGGGTTGTATCCTGGCATATGGTTCTTTCCTGCTGTTTAGAATTTAGCATGACATGGATGCATGTTGATCAAAAAGCCAGAGTTCCATAATGCAACAGGTAATGCAGCGTAAAAGGAACATTATGATCTTGGACAGAAACACCAGTCCGATAATCCCCACACCTGTCCCATCTACCTTGGACCTTCCAGGTGTCTCCTAGAGCTCACTTTAAACTCTTGCAATTCTGGATTGCAATGGAAGAGCAGTTGTGGGCAAGCTATCTTTCAGGGCAGGTTTCATTTTTGAGTTCTTTTGCCGCAATTGGATTTTTTTCACTAGAGGAACCCTGATAATCTCGTAGAAAACTCCAGGGCTATGTTTGAAACCCCTTTCTTTGTTTAAAGACCACTTACTCAATTTACTCAAAGGTAAAGGACCCCTGACAGTTAAGTCCAGTTTCAGGATTCGAACCGCCGATCTTTCCATCGGCAAGCCCAGTGGTTTAGACCACAGCGCCATCCGCGTCCCTCTGCTATATTGGGGTTGCCATATTTCAAGAAGTAAAAATCCGGACACAAAAAGTTTTCCGTCATTGGAATCCCGGACATGGGACATTGGAACTTGACGGATTGGCTTTGTTGTTGTTGTTTAGTCGTTTAGTCGTGTCTGACTCTTCGTGACCCCATGGACCAGAGCACGAATTGGCTTAGTCAACAGATTCATAGCTAAGCATGCCTAGTTCTTCCAGTCTGTAGAAGCAAAAGCAGGTTTTCCTTCTAATCTAATGCCTTTTACTTGTTTTGTGTAAAAGAGACTATGAGTAATTTTCTTTCTTTCTACAGCTTGGCAGATGCAGAGGCTGAAAAGATTTCTCTGTTGTCCTCATGTAAATTCCCACCCACCACACAGGGAGATTGTATCTTGAGCTCTTTTGCCTGACAACCTGTTTTTGTGTGCCTGCCCATAAATATTTTTGTTTCTTCCAGCTTTGTGGGGTTGCTGGTTGTGGCAGTGGCCAGATCAGATCTAGCAACAAGGCTCTGGATCTGCTTAGCCTGAGTTGCAAAAGGTCTCTCTTTGTTCTTCTTCTTCCAGCTAAGATAGGGGGTTGATTGTCTTCCTACTTTGCATTACCCACCTATTTTACACTTCCCTGCTGTTGTTAAAATAAAAAAATTCCTTCCAGTAGCACCTTAAAGACCAACTAAGTTAGTTCTTGGTATGAGCTTTCGTGTGCATGCACACTTCTTCAGATACACTGAAACAGAAGTTGCCAGATCCTTCTATATAGTGAGAAGGTGGGGAGGGGTGTTACTCAGAAGGGTGGTGGGAATGGGAGATTGGCAGATAGCTGAGAGAGCCTCTTGACGACTCTTAACGACTGTAATAGGTCTTACAGGAAAAGGCAAGGGGTGGGAAGGTGAGAAATGGTTTAGTTATGTATCTCACTATACATAACTAAACCATTTCTCACCTTCCCACCCCTTGCCTTTTCCTGTAAGACCTATTACAGTCGTTAAGAGTCGTCAAGAGGCTCTCTCAGCTATCTGCCAATCTCCCATTCCCACCACCCTTCTGAGTAACACCCCTCCCCACCTTCTCACTATATAGAAGGATCTGGCAACTTCTGTTTCAGTGTATCTGAAGAAGTGTGCATGCACACGAAAGCTCATACCAAGAACTAACTTAGTTGGTCTTTAAGGTGCTACTGGAAGGAATTTTTTTATTTTGACTATGGCAGACCAACACGGCTACCTATCTACTGCTGTTGTTAGGAAGCTATTGTTAAAAAATGAAGAATAAAAGTTGTGTGTATTACGTGTACCCTAATAATCTATATTGCTATTGGAGCTGGTGGGGGAGTTCTAGTGCTTAGGGCAGCCTCCCCCCCCCCCCAAGCAAACCAGGTAAACTGTTGTGGGCAGCACAGACAAATCCCACAACCAAGCACACACCACAGCCTATTCTACTACCTTTGCTGTAAACTGCTTGCAGGTGTTTAATTTGAGAAAGTGGTACATACATTTCTAGAGAGGGTGCAAAGTAGGGCTGGTGAGGATGATGATGATGATGATGATGATGATGATGATGATGATTATACCCCATCCACCTGGCTGGGTTTCCCCAGCCACTCAGGGCGGCTTCCAGCACAATATTAAAATACAACGATTCATCAAATATTAAAAGCTTCCCTGAACAGGGCTGCCTTCAGATGTCTTCTAAAAGTCAGATAGTTGTTTATTTCTTTGACATCTGATGGGAGGGCGTTCCACAGGGAGGGTGCCACTACCAAGAAGGCCCTCTGCCTGGTTCCCTGTAACTTCACTTCTCACAGTGAGGGAACCACCAGAAGGCCCTTGGAGCTGGACCTCAGTGTCCGGGCTGAACGATGGGGGTGGAGACGCTCCTTCAGATATACTGGACCAAGGCCATTTAGGGCGTTAAAGGTCAGCACCAACACTTTGAATTGTGCCCGGAAACATACTGGGAGCCAATGTAGGTCTTTCAGGACCAGTGTTATGCGGTCTTGGTGGCCGCTCCCAGTCACCAGGCTAGCTGCCGCATTCTGGATTAGTTGTAGTTTCCGGGTCACCTTCAAAGGTAGCCCCAGGTAGAGCGCATTGCAGTAGTTCAAGCAGGAGATAACCAGAGCGTGCACCACTCTGGCAAGACAGTCCACGGGCAGGTAGGGTCTCAGCCTGCGTACCAGATGGAGCTGGTGAATAGCTGCCCTGGACACAGAATTGACCTGTGCCTCCATGGACAGCTGCGAGTCCAAAATGGCTCCCAGGCTGCATACCTGGTCCTTCAGGGGCACAATTACCCCATTCAGAACCAGGGAGACCTCCACACCTGCCTGCCTCCCGCCCTCTCTCCCCCAGAAACAGTACTTCTGTCTTGTCAGGATTCAACCTCAATCTGTTAGCCGCCATCCATCCTCCAACCGCCGAATGAGACCTTGGAGCCTAGGGAAAACCAGTGGTCTGATGGAGAAGTCTACAGGGGTTGCATTTCTTTCCAGTAGCACCTTAAAGACCAACTAAGTTAGTTCTTGGTATGAGCTTTCGTGTGCATGCACACTTCTTCAGATGCACACGAAAGCTCATACCAAGAACTAACTTAGTTGGTCTTTAAGGTGCTACTGGAAGGAATTTTTTTATTTTGACTATGGCAGACCAACACGGCTACCTATCTGTAACAGGGGTTGCATTTGACACACAAGCTTTGAGTTTCCTTGCACAGTGGGAAGTGTCCATTCGGACTTGCTGGTTTGATGGTCCTTACTAGCCAGCTTGGGTCACTGAAGCACACAGGATTGGGTGAACAGAATAAAGAGTGTTTGTACCACTCATTGCTTGAGGTGGGATTGACTATAAGTGCATGCAGATGTCATAACTGATGAAAGAATTAGACACCCGGGGTGTGTGCGTATATAACAATCACACACACACACACACACACACACTGGTATCTCGGTTTTTGAGCGTCTCAGAAGCCAACGTTTCGAAACCCAAACGCTGAAAACCTGGGAGTAAATGCTTCCGTTTTCGAACGCGTCTCAGAAGTCGAATGGTTTCCGCTGCCTTTTTTCCAATTGTCCTCATTGATTTTGCAGACTGCCCTTTGCACCTCGGTTGTCGAACGTTTTGGAAGTCGTATGTATGGTCTTCCAGAACAGATTACGTTCAACAACCGAGGTACCACTGTATATATAATTTTTTAAATGTTCCAATATTAATTGTATTAGGCTTGAATTTGTGTGTCTGCATTTGATGACTCCAGCATTGCATTCCTTCCCTTTCTGACCCGGAAAGTGGTACAAATTGTCACCTGGGATGTTTTGCGTTGTCTGTTTTGAGTTAGCACCAGGGCGAAATCCAGCGTCTCCTTGATAGGTTCCAAGGAACAGATAGGGGCAGCAATGTCAACAACCCTGTCGATGGGCTGATCACTAAGAAAACAGTGACAAAGTAGGACATTTGAGACCCAAATGGCCTGAGCAGTTAGGGCCACCCCAAGGTAGTTGTGGGGTTGAAGTCGCCGGTATGGAGCCAATGAATGTTTTACTTCTCATAACCTGTAGCCTTTCTTAATGTACGTAGAAGGATGTTTATGCTTTAAGAATGTTCAGATGTTTTATGGCTGTTTGTGTGCTGTGCCTATAAAACCTTCGTGGCAGCAGACCTTAAGCGGCCGTTCGGCTAGAACAACTTCGTTAAGTTGAGCTCTGTCCTATTGCAATAGTCTCCAATAAACTCCAGGTCCCTAACTCGATCTGCTGAAGTTTGCTGCTCCGTCACCTGGGCAACAAGCAGGTGCTGTAGAAGTACCGTATTTTTCGCTCTATAGGACGCTCCTTGTTTTAGAGGGGGAGAATAAGAAAAAAAATTATCCCCCTCTCTGCTCAGCGCCCCTTCAGCCAAGCGGCAGGAGAAACGGAGCCCCTTCCATTTCTCCTCCTGCTTCGCTGAAGGTGTGCTGCGCATCTCTCCCTCTCTGCTGAAACCAGGAGAGTCTTGCTCTCCAGGCTTCAGCGAAAGCAACGTGAAGCCAAGGAGTGCAGAGGGAGCGCTCCCTCTGCGCTTCGGAGGCTTCACATTGCTATTGCTGAAGCCAAGGAGCCTGCATTCGCTCCATAGGACGCACACACATTTCCCCTTAATTTTTGGAGGGGGGAAAGTGCATCCTATAGAAGGAAAAATACGGTAAATTCTTACCACGTTAACTGTCATGTGGTGTTCACCTAAATAGTCTGTCCAAGATTTCAGGCAGGGAGTCCCCCTCTCAGGCCTACTTGAAGATGTTAGGAATTTAAACAGGCACCTTCCGCTCCATTCAGGAGGCGCGCTGAGCCAGCCTGTATCTATTCATGCTTATTTATTTATTTATTTTGAAAAGTTTATGTCCTTCCTTTCCCGCTCAAAAAAGGAATCCTTGGCAGCTGACAAATCAGGGGAAAGTAAAAAAAAAAAAGGTAATAAAAATACTATATTAGCCTAATAGTCACAACAGTAAACAATACCTAGGGTTAGCAGTAATTAAACAAAATGCTTTGAAAATCTAGGAAATTGCCAGCCAAAGGACTTTTTAAATAGCCATCTTTAGTTGGAAGAGCCTAGGGTCTTAAAAAGAGAGTACGCAGTTGCATTTTGGCCTCATTCAGCGGGGTCATTTTTAGGCATGGGTTGAAGTGGCTGTAACATTAACCGCTCTCGAGTTGACACTAGATGCAGTCTGCTTGCTTTTATATTATCTGTCCTTTTGCCTCCCGTAGATCTGCATATAACCTTTTCTGTGTTTTGCCTTGTGTCTCGTTAATGTTGGTTGTGGCGTCGTGCCACGTAGCTAGGATAGCACCTCGATCCTGACCGCGATCCTTTCTCCGCCTGTCTTGGGCCCAAGGTACCTAGCGACACCCGACACAACTCTCTGCAAGAAACGTCAGTGGTTCTAATTTTAGGTTTGACCACGTTCTCTTTGCCGTGTTTCCCGAGTGTTTGTGGTTTCAGCCAGTGATTAATCAGTAATGCCATGAAGCAGCTCATGAGTTGCCATTCACAGGGTGAATTTGATGTGTGATGACAGCTTGAGGATCACTTGATTGATATTTTTATAATCACGTTTCCGATGAAGTTTCCTTCTGGCATTAAGATAAAATTATTCGGGCCTTGTTTTGGATGCCCTTACAGTTTAAACGGAACAGCAAACATTTTTGACTTGAGTTGTTAAATCTTTATCCCTCTTTCTCTTCTCCCTTCTAAATAAATACAACAGTTTTTAAAATCTGCTTTCAGTTTTAGAAAAACAAAAACTTTTAAATGCAGAAACGCAGCCAGGAGATAACTTCATCCCATTGTATTTTGTGTGTGCTTCCTTTAGTTGATAATCAAAACTTAACCTACCTGATGTTTTATTACTATTAATGTGTTTAATAATATATCCGCTGCTGTTACTTCTGTTTTTCATAAATCTTTATTGTATCTTTTGTCCTTTCAAGGTTTTCAGTAAACGAATCTTAGGACCACATCATTATTTTTTTATTTACATTGTGAATTTCTAAGAAGTTTTGCCAGAAGAAGGAAGGGATACTTTATGGCATGGTTTTATTATAATAATTTGGAATATTATTATTATTATTATTATTATTATTATTATTATTATTATTATTAAAGAGACTGGATAAATTGTCTTAGAGAAGATTGGAAAACATTTATTGAATATATGGGAAATAATTGTGTACAGCTGAAAAAGCTGGCAGCATTCAACAGTGTAAATAAGTTTTGATGGATGCAGTAATGAAATATTGAATGGTATATTTTATGTAAAATATGCAGGAATTTATGATAAGTAAAATGAACCATGGAAAGAGAAGAAGGGAAGTCATTGATATCTTAAGGATGTAAAAATGAGTATTTTAAATTGTAAAACAGAAAATTTAATAAGAATTATATGCAAAAAAAGAGAGAGGGGATAGATATTCTCTCATCCCCCCATCCCCTCCATCTGCAGCTACAGCACCTAAAAATAATTTTTGCATTTTAAGATTGGGGCGTTCTTAAGAGAGTTGTAAGGCCCTGTCTTTATGATGTTTCTGGGTCATTCCAGGTTCAGTTCAATGCATATATTGAATGCATGTAAACAAGGTGCTTGCTTGTATGTAAATGCCGCCTTGAGTTCTGTCAGGGAAAAAGATGGGGTATTAATTAATTAATTAATTACAGCAGTAAGGCATTCCTCACTCACTGCCAGGCTTCCAAGCCAGCCCCCACTTTTCTTTTCAAGTCCCTTCAACTTGAGTGGGGAGGTTGGTTGCTTAAGGAGTTGTCTTCGCCATCCCAGCGTAAGGTGCTGTTGCTTGCACAAGCTATGTTTGTGCATGCAAAGCATTATGGTCTGCAAAGGGTGTGTGTATGGGTGGGTGGGCATAAACTCTATAAAGTTGAGAAAGTTGACCCTTTCGTTGCAATTGCCTCAGTTTTTGGGTAAATTCTGGCTGTAGGAAAACCGAAGCCCCAAATCTAGTCCCCCACCCCCCAAGACTAAAAAGCTCATGTCATCAACATGGGATTTATTCAATTGAATTTGCAACGGTCCTAGTTTTTTTCCTGTGAAAAATGTAATTATGCGAAACAATATATACTGGGATACCTAGCAAGAAAAAGAATAATAATAATAATTTATTTATACCCCACCCATCTGGCTGGGTTTCCCCAGCCACTCTGGGTGGCTTCCAACAGAATATTAAAATACAATAGTCTAAATAACGTAATGGTAAGTATCAGGAAAGATACGGCTTGTGGAGCACAGTGCAGTGGAGCCCCATTCCGGAGCCCCGTTCGCATCCTGAACAGAACGTAAGACGTGACTGCGCATCTGCGGGTCATGTTTCGCCGCTTCTACGTATGCACGTGACATCATTTTGACCGTCTGCGCATGCGCGAGCAGCAAAACCCGGAAGTAACACACTCCGTTACTTCCAGGTCGCCGCGGAGCGCAACCCAAAAATACTTATCTTGAAGCGTATTTATCCCAAGGTATGAGTGTATATCTTGGTGGAAGAACAGTTACCCAGTTTAAGAAAGTGTTCACTGGTTAACCCATATGTGTTTTTAATATGTGTACAGTAGCAACACTATTTTTCAAAGAAATAAGCCTGCTTTCTTTGGTTTTTTTATGTTTTTAGATACTGCATCTGTTGCAACAGGTCCCATCTAGGAAGAGGCGTTTCCCTGTCTGAGAGAAAAGGGGAAATGCTTCTTCCATGGTGGGGCCAGCTACCCATGGCTTTTCTAAGAACCATTAAAAAAAATATCACTCATATTTATTTCCGAATCTGAGGTCATCATTGGTAGTCCTCGTCCGAGTGTCACTGCCAAGTCAGATCCTGTGGGTGGCTATGGGATGTGCTGCTAGTGTGTGAAAACAGTCCAGATCCAAGGATCCCCAGGCATGCACCTCCCAATGGTGGGGAGACATCGGGTGCTATCCTGGTGCCTGCGCATCTTCACTTGGTCGCAAGTGGCCAATAGCCAGTTGCAAAAAGCGCCTGGTTCCTGGCTAATTTAGAACGCTGCTTTCCAGAGAAGCTCACGTGCTGCTAATTTAGATAGGGTTGGGCAAAGACTTTTAACATAAGCTGAAGCTTTCATTTTCTGAAGGTTTTAATTTTATTGATTAATGTATGTTGTGCATTTTGTAGTGTACATAATACCTCCTTATGGTTCGGATTGTGTATTGATGATGTTTAGCATGCCGTCCAGGGAACTTTGGTAGCAGAGCAGCATAGAAATTACATTAATACATAACTTCTGCTGCCCAGTTTAATCAGAGGCACCTTTTTTTAATGGGCTGGAAACTCTTTTAGTAGATTAGACTAACCAATGAATTGAACCAAATGTTCAACCCTGACTAAGTCATTGTGGAAGGCTTAGGCCATCAAAAATAAGACCATAAGCCATGGGCGTAGCCATGGGTTTATGTTGGATTTAAGTATTTTTTATTGATTTACTTGATTTGAGAAGGGGGAGCTGCTCCCCAGGACTACTTGCATCAAACAGAGCACGTTTCCAACTCCAGCAAAATGTTTTTAGTGGCAATCTTCTTCTTCTTTCTCTAAAGAATTTTTTTGGGGGAAAATTTCCTTCCTTGAAGGAGGACTACAAATGGGAGCGCAAAGCAGTTAACTCGTGTCAGCAGATATTTTCTTTCTTTCATCCAGGGTCCCAGATAAGTTTATTTTCTGCCGAAACCAGCACAAGTCTCAGCCTGTTAAGGAAATGGGGGAGTTTGTTTGCATGGCAACTTCAAGGAAATCTGAATAGGGTGTGGGAGAGGAAGGGGGAAAGAGTAAAGAGTGCAAGCGCCTTGTGTTGTTTTACAACAAACGCCTCATAATCGCTGCCAGAAAAAGAGAGGAGCCTTCACTATTGTGGCAATACAGGTTTAAACATGGAGTCAGTGACAACAGGCTGGAATGTTTAACAAAACCTGAAAAGGCCTTTACTCTAATTATAGCTAGAAGCAACCGGCCAGTACCTTGGAGATGCAGTGATGAGGAGAGCCTTAATGAAATTGCCTCACAGGCATGGCTGAGGTGGACAGAGGACTCTGTTTTGACAAGAGCACTTGTTTTGTTGAAATCTTGACCAAAAGCGTTGAGTTCTTTAAACATATTTTGTTAAATAAAGATATTGTATATCATTAAGCTCAACTTCAGCAGGTCACTGGCTTCTTGTGAAAAGCCTTGACTAAGCAAAAGCTAGACATGCTCTGCAGTCTGAGTGGGAGTGCTGAAAGGAGTATTGATTGATTGATTGATTATTGACTACGTCTGAAGGTGATGTGCAGTGTTGTTGTTTAGTCGTTTAGTCATGTCCGACTCTTCGTGACCCCATGGACCAGAGCACGCCAGGCACTCCTGTCTTCCACTGCCTCCTGAATTTGGTCAAACTCATGCTGGTAGCTTCGAGAACACTGTCCAACCATCTCGTCCTCTGTCGTCCCCGTCTCCTTGTGCCCTCCATCTTTCCCAACATCAGGGTCTTTTCCAGGGAGTCTTCTCTTCTCATGAGGTGGCCAAAGTACAGTGGTGCCTCGCAAGACGAAATTAATTCGTTCTGCAAGTCTCTTCGTCTTGCGAGTTTTTCGTCTTGCGATGCACGGTTTCCCATAGGAATGCATTGAAAATCAATTAATGCGTTCCTATGGAAACCGCCTTCAGACCAGGTCCGGGGACAGTCTGTCCCCGACCTCTTCTGAAGGCTGGGGGGGGCAAGGGCTTTTCTTCCCACCCCCAGCATTTTTAAAAACCCCGGGACAGCGGAGGACTTCTCCGCTGTCCGGGGCGATCTTAAAATGCTGGCGGGCGGCATTTTAAAATCGCCCCGGGACAGCGGAGGACTTCTCCGCTGTCCGGGGCGATTTAAAAGCCCCTGGGAAGGCAGGCAGGGGGGAAAAAGACTTTTGCCCCCCGCCAGCCTTCAGAAGAGGTCCAGGACCTCTTCTGAAGGCGGGCGGGGGGCAAAAGTCTTTGCTCCCCCCCCGCCTTCAAAAGCTGTCCTGGACAGGCTTCGCGGACCTATCCCGCTGCTTGTGGAGAGTTGCCAGCATGCCGAAGCCTGCGCGCGCTGAGATCAGTGCGCCCAGGCTTCGCGGCCCCACCGCCCGGCTTCGGAGCATCGTTCCGAAGCCGGGCGGCGGCGGGAGGTGTTCCCGCCCCGCCGCCCGGCTTCGGAGGAGCCTTCCGAAGCCCGGCGGCGGGTGGAGGTGTTCCCGCCCCACTGCCCGGCTTCGGAGGAGCCTTCCGAAGCCCGGTGGCGGCGGGAGGAGGTGTCCCCGCCCCGCCGCCAGGCTTCGGAGGAGGTCCGAGGACAGTGGGGAAGACGCGCTGCGCTTCCCCGCTGTCCCGGAGATTTCCCTATGGGCTGTCGTCTTGCGAAGCAAGCCCATAGGGAAATTCGTTTTGCGAAGCGCCTCCAAAACGGAAAACCCTTTCGTCTAGCGGGTTTTCCGTCTTGCGAGGCGTTCGTCTTGCGGGGCACCACTGTATTGGAGCCTCAGCTTCACAATCTGTCCTTCCAGTGAGCACTCAGGGCTAATTTCCTTAAGAATGGATGCATTTGATCTTCTTGCAGTACAAACCCAAGAGTGCAGTACAATCAATTAAAAGCTGTTACACACACACACACACACACACACACACACACACACATGGAACATAAATGAAATCAGTGCGTTTTTTCTAGAAAAAGAGGTGCCAGAACTTGCCATGAACACCTCCCTCATTCTCTTACAATGGCAGTGGCGCCAACCTGAAAGGTGCCGGAATTGAATGCCCTGAATGACACCATATACAGCAGGCACTTATGGCAAAGGCCCATTTATCCAACTGGGAAAGCCTGCCAGAACAAAAATACCTTGTTGCTAAGCTTTTTATGATATACAGTATAATGAAATGTATCACAAAACGTATGTGGCAAAAAAGTGGACTGTAAATAAAAGAAGCTTCTTGTTCCTATGCTTGGTCTTTTAACCACAACTCCAGACATTTTTATGACACCCATCCGCACTGTGCTTGGTTTTAAAAGAGCTGATATGCAGTAGAATTATTAAGGAAGAAAAATGGCACTTGGCATAGACCAGTTGGTTCCCAACATTTTTTGGCCCCACCTAAGCATCTCTAAAATCCTGATGCCCGCCCCCCATTACATATAATTCTTATTATTCAAAAAGTGAACTCCTATTCACATGGAGGAAGCCTAAAAGGCCATTCACTGTTAATAACTCATTCTTGAATTGCCCCCCCTTAAAAAACAAATTGTCCCCCTGTGGGGCGTGTGCCCCACGTTGGGAACCATGAGCATAGACAGTGAGTACCTTCCCACAGACGTGGGTGACTGTGGCTCACACTTGGAATCCCACTGGTAAATCTTACGTTGATACTTCAAGTGTCAGAACCTAGGTGCCAAAAGGCTCTCAAAACCAAGGTTGCAGTTGCCAAAACATAATGTCTAGTTGCCATTTTGGGGCAAGAAGGCTCTAAAGTCTTATTTTTCAAATGATGGACTGACTGTGGTTTATTCTCAGTTAAATATCTGGCTAGTTCAGATGACTCCTTTGCGCTAGGTCAGGCATGCCCAAACTTGACCCTCCAGGTGTTTTGGGACTACAGTTCCCATCATCCCTGACCAGTGGTCCTGTTAGCTAGGGACGGTGAGAGTTTTAGTCCCAAAACATCTGGAGGGCCGAGTTTGGGGATGCCTGAGCTAGGTTAAGAACTTTGAGATCTTAATGGTGACTGCTCCTGCTCAGGCTGCACAGAAAAAGCATTTTAGTTCTAGATACTCGTTCTGATGGTGCAGATAAAATATAACGGATAGAATTCTACAGGATGTGTTGCTAGTGTGTGAAAACAGTCAAGATCCAAAGATCCCTCAGGTATATGCACCTGGTGGAGACATTAGGCACCATTCCGGCACCCAGGCATTCCGGCATCGGTCACAAGTGGCCGATATGCAGGTGCAAAATGCACTTGGACCCTTGCGAATTTTGAATGCTGGGTATTCCCAGAATTCATATCCCTTCTCTGCCATGAATCTCACTGGGTGTCCTTGGGCCAAGTTTTAGCTTAACCTACCTCATGGGGTTGTTGAGAGGTTACTGTAGAGAGGGGAAGACCCGTCCCTGCCCCCCTGAGCTTCTTGGAAGAAAGTTGGGATACAAGAAATAAGTAATTAGATGGTAGCGGTTTATAAATAATAAACAGTACAAATAAGCACTTGGCAACTGTTTTGCATGCTGCTCTTGGACTTCTAGATAACCAGGAGACAATAGACAAGCATAGTGGCAGCTTCTAGAATATCTAGGTATTTCCCAGTATCGTTAGAATCGTGCAAGCAGGAGTGTTTGGCTGGCTTCTCGCCTGCTGGCTGGCTCCATCTCCATGTCCAACTCATCCCTTCACATGGCAGAAGGAAGGCAGGGCCAGGACATCCCTGCTCGCCCTCAGGTGATTCTAATAACATGGGGAGGGGGATTGAATGCCCAAAGATGGTCTATGAGAAGTAGGTGGCAGAGGAGCGACTTGTGTTAACCCTCCTGGTGCTGCAGGTTGACCAAAAGGCAGTCGATTGCAGCTCGGCGGCTGGTTTTGCTCAGCTTACCAGCCATTTCAGAAGACGATTTTCCTGACTTAGGTGTTGTGACGTGTGCAGATGGCAAGCACAGACCACAGAAGCTGATAAGATCATAGCTTGCCTATTTAAAAACTATACACTGAGGACACCTGAAAAAAGAAAAGGGATGGTGCATATTAGGAGTGAGAAACACAGGACTTTGGAGCAACTAAATGTGGTATGGAAATTAGGAATGCAGTAGGAACCTTAAGGAAGGGTGTATGTGAAAATGTGTTGGCTTCTCAATTCAGCCAAGGGAGATGGTGTTAAATGTTCCATAGTCCATATAAGTGCTTTCCTTCCTTCCACAGATGATGTTGGGTTACAGCTCCCCTCAACCCTGACTTTTGGCTAAGCTGGCTGTGGATGATGGGAGTTGGAGGCCAACAGTATCTGGGTACTCGAGGTTGAATTGGAAGCCCAGCTTTAGAGGGAGGCGAGTGTTCACGTCTGTCCTCTCAAACTGCAGAATGCAGTCAGTATGGCCGATATATTAGTAGTGAGTAGGTTATTCCTGTCTGCTTCTGTGGAAGAGGAAGTACTTAGCTGCGGGAATAAACTTCAGCCATGTCGTTTGTCATCTCAGTAGGTGAAAATGCACCAAGTGAGCAGGAGTACTTTTTTCCTGGCTGTAAACTGTTCTGAGAGAGTTAAGTGTGAAGGTAGCCTAAGCCCATTCCCCACAACAGAGTGAATAAACCTCTGCAGCTGAGGTGACCTCTGTCAAAAGTGCTAGGTGCCATTGGAGGTGGCTGTTGCTATTCATCACCATTTTGTGAACATCCAGGAGCCATCTAGCTGGCTGGTGGTTACAATGCAGTGCTGGACTAGATGAATTATTGCATGCTATTGTGTGTCATTAACTAATCATTAACTTTCTGAGTGTGGATCCTGATGTGGTCAAAACAGATCAAGATAGGAGGTGATCAGCGGGCAACACAAACACACAAAATGCACTTTTAGAAAAACAAAACTCTACTCCAGAAACAACCTGATGAGGATTGAGTATGCTCAGTGGGCACTGAATGTTGACTGGCTGTTTTGGAGACGAGACGGAATGGTATGGCGTTGTCTTGGAAGAAGCTGGTTGGAAGCCTAAACCAACCCATGGGCCTCTGTTGTCTGTCTGCTGGTTTAAACCTTCCCATTTATTTTTTTGCTTTGCTTTTTATTTCACTGGTCCTTCTCTCTATCTGCTTTCTGGTTCTCGTAGCCCAGTGATGGCTTGGCTCTCCTGCTCCCAACTATTCGCTGCTCTCCTATGTGAAGAATCTTGACTGTGTCTTCTGTCTGTCTTTAACCTCACAGGCTCGCCCACCACTTCATTTACCCTCAAGCCATCGTCCAGCCCAGCGTGGTCATCCCGACCCCCGTACAGTCGATGACATCTCCCTACATAGACTACGCAACGGCGACCCAGGCCTACTCGCAATTCACCACCACCGCTGCCTACGACCAGTATCCGTACGCTGCCTCTCCCGCTGCTGGCTACATGGGATATGGCTACACGGGGGCTGTCCAGCCACCTCTCACCGCCTCCAATCCTGCAGTAGCCGCTTCCACCGCCTTCATGCAGTATCCAGCCACACAGCTGCAACCCGACCGTATGCAGTAGATGATGACGGCAGCATCACCTCCATCCTTTTGGAGAAGGACTATTTCTTTCTTCCCATGATGGAGTGGAAATAAATTTTTTTTTTCTTTAGTGGGTGGGGATTGGGGCCGGAATCCGTGAGACGAAAGAGGAAAGCAGTTCAAAAATAAATAAATCGGGAGTTTCTTAAAAGACTTTTTAGGAAGAATGCATATCAATACCTAAGCTATTTATAGTGTTACAGGCAAGCTTTGCAAAGGAAAAGGAAAAAAGAAAAGACATTCATAACAAACAAACTTTCGTAAGCTCTCTCTCTTTTAATGAAGACAAATAATTGTTGCAGAGGTGGACTGTAAGCGACTTAAAGAGGAAAACCGCAGGTCTGCGCACACTTAAATCAGTCTGCTTCCACCGGCCATCATTTTCTCACTCCCTGCTCCTGCTTTTATGCACTACTTAACTCTATTGAACTCTGCAGGCTGGCCATTTGCTCTTGCCACAGAAGGTACCCGGAGAATACAGTAATGAGAAAAAAAAAGCAACCTTTTTCTTTTTGGCTTTGTAATATTCAAGATGCCTTACGGAGGAAAGAAAGAAAGAACCTATTTTAATATTTATTGTGATCTTTTTTATTATTATTATTCACGGGAGCTGTGAAGTGCAGGTGGAAGAATAGTAATATCTGCCTTGTTTAATTCTCAACTAAATTATTGTATGTAGGTGAAGAAAAACGTTCCTAAGTAACGCTAAATCACTTTCAACATGCAAAAAAAGGGAATATTGGCTCGAAGGACGTTGGAATATTCCTTTAGTCAACGCACTGTAATTTTCTCTCTTCTTCTTCTTGTAATTGTTACTCTTTTAAGATTATCTCAAAAGTTTTAGGTATATTTTTTAAAGCAAAAAAAGGAAGGAAAAAAAAGAATACTGAACATATTGTCTACTTTGATAGATCTTTTGTTTATAATGCTGCAAAGCCTAGAGAAATTTTACAGTATTTATATAAAAAGCTAAGCAAGGGCCCGTGGGTCCGTCAGTGCTTAGGAGAATGTCAGGAATGGATCAGAGTTTTTAAAAGGTGTTTCACACTTGAACAAAGAAAGGGTTTAAAACGTGACATTTTTTATACCCAGTGGTACAAACTGCTGATTTAAGCAAAGGACACAGTGTAAGTTAAGTGCATTTTTACAAAAGAAGAGCAATAAACTATTTTGATTTTTAAAACGACGTCGCATTGTCTCTTGAAGCCCTGTAGCAGATGGGGATGTGGGCTGTGGCAAAGTTGGCCCAGGTTGGTAGACAATGGGCTGCTGTGGCCTATTATTTGCAAGGGCCCTGGGAGAAGGAAAGCCTCCAAGGGTATGCCAATCAGTGAAGTCCAAGTCATCTGCTTTGAGGAAAGGTACACATGGTTAGCAGGTTACTGACAGAATACCGTGCACTCAGATTCAGTACAAACTTTGAATTAGTGACACCTAACTTGCAAGCTATTAGGGAAGCGGGTGGCGCTGTGGGTTAAACCACAGAGCCTAGCGCTTGCCGATTAGAAGGTTGGCGGTTCAAATCCCTGTGATGGGGTGAGCTTCCGTTGCTTGGTCCCTGCTCCTGCCAACCTAGCAGTTCGAAAGCATGTCAAAGTGCAAGTAGATAAATAGGTACCACTCTGGCGGGAAGGTAAACGGCGTTTCCGTGCGCTGCTCTGGTTCGCCAGAAGCAGCTTAGTCATGCTGGCCACATGACGCCGGCTCCCTCAGCCAATAAAGCGAGATGAGCGCCGCAACCCCAGAGTCGGCCACGACTGGACCTAATGGTCAGGGGTCCCTTTACCTTTAACTTGCAAGATAAGAGGATTTTAAATAAATTATATAACTTAGTTGGCGAGTGGGTTACATCTAGAAATCAACAGAAGTGGGAATGCAGTTTAATTAAGTAGTTGTCATTTGATACATGGTGTTGGGTTTGGAAGCATGGAACCATATCAGGTTCTTGGTATGAACTTCAGGAAAGGTGGGGTTTTTTTTTGCAAAAACTTGTTCCGATAGTATCTAGCCCCACTTCTGCTTAATAAAATGTATTCAGGGCTTGTTGGAGCTGTAATCTTTCCTAGGGCAGATGTGTTGCACAACTTTTGGTCATGGCCTAAAATAAAAACAACAGAGAGTCTTGTGGCACTTTTTAAAAAAACGAACAAATGTATTATGGCATAAGCTTTCATGAACTAGAGCCCACTTCGTCAGATGTGAGAATGTAAAATAATGCATTAGATTTCTGTCGTAAACGAAACTGAAAATATAAGACGTCATACACTACTATTGGACGCTGAAGTAATGTTGCTGTATTATAGTAACCGCTTTGCCATGCTATAATCTAGTATCAGAATACTGGGACAAGGATTCATGTATCAACAGCTGCATGTTTAGCCTTACGTTTTAAATGGAAAAAGCTCAACACTCCTCCTTTGGATTAACTGGTTCCTGAAAATATGGGATACGGGCTGTAAACTTACCTTTTTGTCAACAGCTTTGAGGTTGTTGGTTGTTTTTTTTAAAAAAATACAATCTAGTGAACTTTTTAATGAAATAAATAAATAATAATATTGTCAGAGTGAGAGGAGGAAGGTTACGAGCTAATCGATTCATTGCGAGATGGAGATTATATATCCTGTGCTGGAATAATAAAAGTACAAAATGCAGCACGTAGGATACCCTCTCCTGGGAATATTATAAAAAAGCTAAGGTAGTTTAAGTTCATAACCATTTGCTAAAACAAGTATATGTATTCGCAGCATAATGCTTTTTGATAGTCATTATCTGTTTTTTAAAAGAGAGGTCTACCATTGGCTATTAAGAACGTGAGAGCTGATGGAATTTCTAAGTGTCCAGTTGGCTAGAGGCCAAGGGATGTGGGTGAGCTTCTGTCTTTCATGGCCTGTTTAGTGGGCTTCCTGAGGCCATTCAGAAACAGGATGCTGGTTTACATGGACCTTTGCTCCAGCAGGGCTCTTACATCCATGAGTTACAGCTGGGCCAGATGGCTGTGCTCTTTCCAGGTTGGTGGAGTCCTCTTCTGTCTCTCAACCCTCTCAGTTGTTTAATTTTTGAGGATTATACTTGGATATAAAAATTGTGGACAGAGGATAGTGTTTTTCTGAGGTCTATACTGCAAGTGACAGACATGTGATTGCAATTTCCCTGCATCTCCCTCGTAATGTGTAGCTGGGAGCAAACGTGCGATGTGAAGGCATTATGTTAGCATTTTCCTATACCTTGTTCTGCTTTATTGGGTGTTTCTTGTAGACATGGGGAAACACCAACCCAACGTCACCATGTTACACTGCCATCTTTTTCTTCAAGTGCACATGACAGGGGCATCAAAGGTTGAAGGGGCCCTCACCTTCCATAAAGCATGTAGTTCTGCTGGAGGATGGCATTTTAACCACCTCCATTTTGCAGTCTTTATCATTTCGCCTCTTTTCATTTTATCCACGACAGGCAAGCAACCGAACCAGAGCTATTTATTTCAAGCAACGGCTCATCACACAGGATTTCCACTAATCCATCATTCTCAATAGGCTTTTAATGACATGACTGGTTTCTTTTTGTCTGGTTAAATCCTTGCCTTCCCAAGCCAAGTCACACTGTTTCATCTGACCTAAAACTGGGCATGGGCTTTGCCCTGAGTACACACACACCACAGTGCCCAAATGCTGAAATAATGGCGAAATTACTCTGCCTTGAAGGACGCATGATTGTGTCTCTTGTGGGGCATTTGAAGTCCTGGGTCTGTTTCCTAATTTGCAAGATGCGCCAGTGGGTTCACTTCAGTAGTTCCAGATTCTGGACTTGGTATGGTGGGTGGGTGTTAAATCTCTTTACATCCAGCTTGGGGAACCTTTGGCCCTGCAGATGTTGCTGAACTACAGCTCCCATCATCCTTGGTCATCAGACATGGGAGCTGGGATGGATGGAAGTTGTAGTTCAGCAACATCTGGAAGGAGTCCACATCCTACAGCATGGTCATTTCAAGAGGGGCTTGTCCCCCACAGCAGTGCAGCCCAAGGCATCTCTCTCAGTCAGCCTGCACCCAGCCTGCCCAAGATGGATCCCAGTCTTTTTTCTCTTCCTTTCTTCTACCCAGAAACCCTTGCTCAAAACTCTCCATGTCACCTCACACCCAGTTACCCTGGCAACCTTCCACACACACCCCGGGTCTCTGTTCACATCCCAAGACAAGGGGGGAGGACAGTTCTCTTGTACAGTGGTACCTCGGGTTATAGATACTTCAGGTTACAGACTCCGCTAACCCAGAAATAGTACCTCGGATTCAGAACTTTGCTTCAGGATGAGAACAGAAATTGCGTGGCAGCGGGTGGCCCCATAAGCTAAAGTACCGCAGGTTAAGAACAGTTTCAGGTTAAGAACGGATCTCCAGAACGAATTAAGTTCTTAACCCAAGGTACCACTGTATTTCCAATGGCTCTCAATGGCCTTGTATCGTTTCTTAATGGCCCTAGCTTGGCCAGGTTGGAATTTCTCCACAGCTTGTATTTCTCCCTTCACATCCCACATACAGTGGTACCTCAGGTTACATACGCTTCAGGTTACAGACTCCGCTAACCCAGAATTAGTACCTCTGGTTAAGAACTTTGCTTCAGGATGAGAACAGAAATCGTGCGGTGGCAGTAGTGGGAGGCCCCATTAGCTAAAGTGTTACCTCAGGTTAAGAACGGACCTCTGGAACGAATTAAGTTCTTAAGCAGAGGTACCACTGTAATCAAAATCCTACCATTTATTACTTTCTAGGGCTTAGGGGGTTCCTCCCCCCATCTATAACAGTATTAATAGAAAAGTGTCTGTATACTTAACCCTATCTCTTAAATACCAAATCCACTTTTTTTTTAAAAAAAAAGTATTTTGATTGCTTTGTTGGGCTTCGGTGAGTACTTGAGGAAAGGGAGTTTCACTACCCTAGAGCAGTCAAGGGGAACGTTTCTCAATGTGCTTTGCCCGGGACCTCTTGATGGATGGAATTGTCAAGAGCTCATTCACGACAAACGGGCAAGCTGGCGTTAGAATGAAAGGAATGAGGCAGCGCGAATGCTTATCGGGCAATAAAAGGGCATCCTGAGTAGAAGCAGGCCCAGCAATCTGAAGCCTGCCTCGCCTTGGCAAGAGAGAGCAGCTTGTGTCACTCAGAAGCAGTTTGTCAGCGTTGCTCCAAGTCACTTCTTTCCAACAGCTGCATGGAGACTGCATCTCCAACACTGCCTTAAGATGGCAAACTCTTGGTAGGCTTCCCACGATGGAACCTTTTAAAGTAGGTGCCTGGATCAGTCAATCTCGCTCCCTTCATCAAGATGTTCCATTCTGGAGCACACACAAAAAATGAGTGAAGCTAGCAAAAGGTTGGCCTGTGGACTGCTGGTCCTGCCATCTTTCCGGATAACCCATTCCTTCCAGATGCTGTTGGATTCCAGCTTATATCGTTGCCATTGCAATTTTATTTATAAGCCACGTTGTCCACAAACAAATCTGCGCTTAAATATCTAAACCCAACTACAAAAATAGCACCACAATGCCATATAATATCACAGCAACATAATACTGAAAAAGTAATAATCAGCGATCTCTTTAACATATACTGTATAAACATTCGCCCATAAAACACACCAAAACAGTTTTTGTTGGTATCTGTCTGTCTCGGGAGACGTGTCTTTTTCCAGCCCATTATCAAAGTCCCATATTCCTAATTGTCTACAGAAGCATTTCCTTTTGTCTGTCCTTAACCTACCGTCAATCAGCTATGTGAATCCCACTGCCACCCTGTACCCATGTTGAGTGCTTTTCTGTCCCACCCACTAATTCTTGGAAACTCAGTTATGCAGCCCACTTTTTAAAAAACCAAAAAGACTAAAGGAAAGCTCAGTTCTTTAACTGTTAGGGAAGGTGTTCAATCAAGGATCAAACATGGAATATCAATATATCCTCTCTTTTCCACCAACAGCATTTGGATCCAAAGAATCGGTCTGGGGAAGATTGCCTCTCCTGTTCAACACTTGTTTTCTAATGTATTCTGTGTCTGAGGTCAGAGAGGTTATCCAGTGACACAGTTTGCTGCCACCGAGCGAGTCATTAAAACATTTGCTATGGCTGATAAGCAGCAAGGCGAAGGAAGAGATGGCGAGGGGAAGGGACACGGTGCCCTCAACGGAGTTTATCTAGCTCAAACACTTGAAGTGGCTTCAGTATTTCCTGCTGGACAGAGAGTTTGTGTATGCTTCTTTTTTTTTATGTCAACCAAGCATTTCTGAAGAAAGTTAGAGCATAAAAGTGGGAGGCAGTGCTAATGTTTCAGCCCTCAGCAGGCAGCTCCTTTGCAGCCATAGGATGGAATGTCCATATTCCCATCTGGGATTTGAGTATATTTTTCCTTCACTCCCCCTTTTATATTTGCAACAGGCGTATGAAGTTGGCTAGGTTAAGTTAATATATGTACATAAACAGCAGTTCTTGTCAAATAGATTGCAGGCCCAATCCACACACAGTGTAACAGACCCAGGAAATCCTGTTGGCTTCCCTGGCTCTCTACACCTTTAATAGCCACATGAGGCAAGAAAAACAATTCATTGATTGTATGATGCATTTTGCTGTTTTATGTAATTATCGTATTTATGTATCTAAGCCTATATCAGATTTAATAAAGTTTGTTTAAAAGGGGGCGGGGAGATGTGGGGGTAGGGTTATAGTCCGAAACTCTTTTGCAACTTATTTCTAATATAATTGTTTCTCATATCTGAGAACTACCGTAACCCTGAAGTGCAGCCAACAATCCATCCATTCAGAGACTTCATGGCAATGGAAGATGACAAGGCCTTTTCTATTTGCATCCTCTGCTTTGGCTCTTGTAATCTAATTTCCCCACCCAATTACCAACAACCCCATGTACTTCCAATAGGCTTGATTGAAATAGACATTGATTATTTTCTGCTGCAGAGGTAAGTTGCCTTGATAGTTTCCTGTGGTGTTGATTCCATGCTCATCCTTATAACTTCCCAGAACTGAAAGAGGAAAAGGGAAAATAGATAATAGTAGTAGCCAGAGGCGGAGATAGCTGCTCTGTCACCTGGAGCGGTGCACGTATTGTGCACCCATGGGGCTGGCCGCACCCACCACACCCCCCTTCCTCCGCCAGTGGTAGTAGTTTGTCAATACTAATACTGATGGGGCCACCTGTATTGCAGCAGGGAGATCACTTCACAGCCCTGCGGCCAGTGGAAAAGTCCACCTCCAAGTTACCACAAGCCAATAATCACCAGTCATGTGCTGATGCACGGTTTGTTGTGAGCTAGTTTGGGGACTCAGCTACATTAGTCAAAAAACAGTGTTTTGAATGCGTTATAAATATGCAACACCAGATGGTGCTGGAGAGCATTAAAAATTATTTGCGAATTTTCTTTTGTTATAACGATTTAATTTCTGATTTATTTATAGTGGTTTCCCCCCTGTGTGTAGATCCACCCTGGAACAGGGTAATCCAATGTATTCTGCAGATATTATTTGACTACAGCTCCTATGGGTGGCATCCGTCTCTCTTGGGAGACAATGGAAGAGTGCACCTTCAAGGTTGAAGTCAAACTGTTGGAGAGTTACAGCGCCTGCTGTGGCTGTAGAGACCGATATGGGAGAGACCTGTTTCATTGCCACTGGAGCAGATGAAGGTGTCCAGTTTTGCTGCTAGAGGTGCACCATGGCGTTTCTTCTATCTGCGCTCCTCCAAGCAGTCATTCCTCCTCTGGTCTCTGCTGTGGATACACAACCTGACTGTCTCCAGGCTCTGCGGTCATCTGCAAGGGATTCCCTCACGGCAGGCTTGATGTTGCCAGCCTTCGTGTCTCATTTGCAGACATCTTTGTGACACAGTGTTGGTCTGCCAATTGGCCGGGGGCCTGAAACCAGATCCCCATAGAGCACGTCCTTGGGGGTCCTGCCATCTTCCATTTTGTCAACATGACCAAGCCAGCATAGAAGTTGCTGAGTCAGGAGTGTGAACATGTGGCAAATGTGGGCTTGGGAAAGCGCATCTTTGCTTGAGACTCTGTCCTGCCATGTGGCGCCCAAAACCTTCCTGACACAGCTCCCGTAATCCCTGACTATGATTGCTGAGGCTGATGAGAGTTGTAGCAACATCTTAGGCCGCTATTTTAGCATAGCTGTCAACCGTCTCTTATTTGGTGGGAAACTCCCTTATCCCAGCGCCGTGTCCCGCTGCTGTCCCTTATTGATGATGTCCCTTAAATTTCCCAGGTTTCAAAGGAAGCAGCTCCTCTCCCTCCCTGCCTGTCGGCCAGGGAGGAGGGAAGCTCCAACTGTGTTGCTTGGCTGCATTGCTCAGCCAATAAGGAGTCTAAGAATGACTGGGGGGGTGGAGCTTGCAAGCCTTGTTCCGATCAAATTGGCCGCATTGCCTGGGGACTCGTCTTTGCTCAGCGCTTCCCAGCAGAGAGGTGGCGGTGGTTTTCCTTGCTGCATCCCCTTTGCCAGGTTGCTGCGCTGTGGGAACCACCACTTGAGGCTTTGTTTGGCTGCTGGCTGGGCTTTCTGCCTTTGGCTCAGAGGGGCTCAGAAGTCGAGCATACCTGTGCTCCAAAAATCCCTTATTTTGGCTGCTGATCCCTTATTTTCGAGGCTGCTGGTCCCTTATTTTCAAATCTGTAAGTTGACAGCTATGCATTTTAGCTGTCACTGGGTTAGAGTGCGTAAACAAGGGAGATCAGGGTTCAAATCCCTGCTTAGCCACAAAGCTGACCTTGAGCCAGCCACTCTCTTACAGACGAATCTACCTCTTAGGGTTGTTGTGAGGATAAATTGGTGGCAGGGAGTGGGGGTGGGGGGAGGGAATGAGACAACATATTTCTCTCTGGGCAATTTTTGAGGCAGGGTGAGATACTAATCCAATAGGCAGATTCTCGTACATGCTTTCTCTTTGGTTTGAAAAGCTTATACTAACATTCATTGCATTAGTAAACAGAAAATGCTAACAAAGTCATCGCTCTGTCTCTCTCTCTTTGTGTCCTGCACAATTCTGCCAGCCAAGTGATTTGCTTGCTGCAAAGCTCCCACTACTGCATTAAAAAAACCAAAAAACTCAACCCTAGCTACTGAAATGGTTTGAATAACAAAATCAACTGATGCCTAAATGACTGTCTCGTTGTGAAGGAAGGGGGAGGAATCGCGTGTGCACAACCAGATCATTTTCCTGGAAAAGTTTCTGTTCCCTGCGATAGAATGCTTTCTGCTCTTATCTCACCCCTCAGTGCTCAGCTGGATGTATTGAGCTGCGCCTGATCAAATGCTGCAACAAGAGTGTGGCTCCCTTTGTTTAATAAATTAAGGGAATAAAACCCACAAATGTGAGCATTGGTTGCAATGAAATAATTTTTAAAGGGTCCTTTTTATAAAGTATGTATGTATAAAATTATCGTTCAAGTTCAGGGGTCTTTTTTAAAAACAGTAATGATTATTAGAAAGCAACATTTCTGTACCACGTTTCCGCTAGAATAAATGCCATTTTCAAGGTAGTCTCCTATTGATAACTTTACAAAATTCAGTATAACATTTACAAGCAATGAACCAATCCTATATGCACTTAGAAGATTCATATTTCAGTTTCCTATAGTCCACAACCCATGATATTATTCATGTTCTATGGCATCTTTAGCATTTCTGATAGCATTTTTTTCCTGCTATTGGAAATTGGCGTGCATATATATTTATTTCTGACTCTGTCTATGCAGAAATCAGGTCTGTCATATTATAAGAAAGAGACCTCAAGCAAAACGCAGGGATGCCAAAAATGCACCAATGTCACAGTGGGCTCTTCTGAGTGTTCAGATTCACCACTTGTTGCTATTGGGGCTTTAATACGATGATAAAGATTTGCACTTTCTCCATTAATCCAGATGTGGCACCTCTGTTGCGGCAGAGCTGCTTGCACTGACTTCCTGGTAAGGTGGTTCATTTTTGCTTGTTGAGAGGGGAAAGGTAGCAGGGAAGTCAGCACAGCAGAGACACGCTGGTGGCACCGACCGGGTACTGCTCCTGGTGCGTTTGCACCATGCCCACCTCCTTGGCACCCAGCCCCCCTCCTTTCTGGTTAGCTAGGGAGCGAACTTCTGCATTAATCTGCAGCAGCCATGACATCAGCCTATAGAAGAGGGAGAGTAGTGGGCCTCTCCACCCACTCAGCAGAAGGAGCCGCAACATTTGCCTCCTTGAAATATTTGAAATATTTGCATTCCAGCTGGTCATTACGAGACCTCTGAAAGTTTTCAAGTTTGCTTTTCCCCCTCCTTCCTCCGGATCCCTTTTCCTTTTGTGCTCTGTCTTTTCGATTGTAAACCTGAGAACAAGAAGTGTCTTGGCACTGACATTCCCCACCCTCAGCCTTTTGGTTGACTGAATAGTGGGCTAAGAATTCTTTCAATAGACAAAATAAGAAATAAAATCATCTAAACTGGCTTAGTGCAACCAGCGATAGAAAGGGGCCATTTCTGCAGAGAGCAAAATAGGGTGCAATGAAAAAAATCGACCCCGGCCTTAAAAAGATCACAGCTGCTTTTCTTCCATGCTCCTCTGTCGCTTTTACTGAACGGAGGATGCCAGCCTGCAGCTCTCAAGTTGCCAGAATGATAAGAAGCAGCCTTCTAATCTCAGAAGACAGGAGCTGACAGGGTGGCAGTGATAATAAGCATGGGCTCTGGTGCTACGTAGGGCTAGAACACAGGGTAATATTTCCCAAACTTTTGATATGCTGCTTTTTCCGAATTAAAACTGAAGGTGCACTGCAATTTTTGTCTTTGTCTTTTTTCTTTTTTTCCTAAAGAGCCAGTGTGGTGTAGTGGTTAAGAGCGGTAGTCTCGTAATCTGGGGAATCGGGTTCGCTTCCCCGCTCCTCCACATGCAGCTGCTGGGTGACCTCGGGCCAGTCATGCTTCTCTGAAGTCTCTCAGCCTCACTCACCTCACAGAGTGTTTATTGTGGGGGAGGAAGGGAAAGGAGAATGTTAGTCGCTTTGAGACTCCTTCGGGTAGTGATAAAGCAGGATATCAAATCCAAACTCCTCCTCTTCTTCTAAAGTGATTTGTGTTTTGTCCCCGCCCCCGCCCAAACCCAGCAACTTCTTTGCAACTAAAGAATTGCCCTGCGCTTAGTTTCCCTGCCCTTTGCTCAGTCAAGCCAGGGTTCTATGGGGCTGGGGATGTTTTGGGGGTCCATGTCAGCTGTAGCATCAGGGAATCCGAGGCCCAAGCTGCAGGTGCTACAGGTGATGTGTGTTAGGATCTCTTTACATCGTCTTCTTTAACTCATTAAAAGCAACTGTGCATTTGTGTGCACTTCTGCCCAGTCCTTTGCCCTGTACTTATTTTTACCTGCTAGGATCACCCTCCGGCTGCTTTTTCGCCCAAGATGAAAATGTGCCATTGTGTATTGTGTCAAATACAATACAAAAGGCTTACGCCATCCTCCAGGCTTGTAGCATAACCAGGAAATTCCTGGAACACCTACTTATACTCTGCATAGAAAGAGCTTTGATTTCTCTGGTTCTAGCTGAAATGAATGGTTCCTCTCCTTTTGCCACCTCTCAGGAATCTGCATGTCCCAGTTCTATTATCTGAACGCAGCTGAGCAAGCGCTGCTCTTGCATGACCCTCAACAGGTAGGTGCAGGAATAGCAGCTGGTGGTTTCTTCCGTCTGTCTCCACCAGTGGAGGAAAAGGCAGACAGCGCGTTGAACGCTCAGTAATATGACGTCTGCTTTGCATGCAGAAGGTCACAGGTTCTATCTCCAGGTAAGGATGAGACAGAACCCTGTCTGGACAACTGTGGCCACACCTATGCACCCCCTCCCCTCCCCCCACTCCCAAAAAAGGATATGCATACTTTAAAGAGGGCGAAAGTGGACATGTCTGCATAGAATTTACGCAAGCTACTTTAAATGTAAAGGTGCAAATTTAGAAACAATTGCTGTGATCTAAATAGAAATACATCTCACCTAGTGGGGAAGACTGTGAGTAGACAAGTTGTGTGCTTGCTCAGTCCAGACATAGGAACCAACTGCTAGGGGAGCCAATGTCCCTTTGTCCGCCACTAATGAAAGGTTTTAGGGGTGCATTTGAATCTATTATTATTATTATTATTATTATTATTATTATTATTATTATTATTATTATTATTATTATTTATATACCGCCCCACACCCAGAGGTCTCAGGGCAATTCGCAGAATGAAATCAAAATATAAAACCACAAAATACATAATCAAAATAACAACAACAACAACCCAATAACCCCCGCCCCCCCAAAGAAAACACCGGGATCAAATTAGGGATGTCCCTGCAAAATAGAGACACTTGGAGGGTCTCTGCTCCTGTTCTGTGGAACATGATGCCCATGGAGATACAACACGTGATGACTATTGTATCAGCACTCGAAGACACGTTTGTTCCAAAAACCTTTTCCAGGTGGATAAATAGGTATCTGACATGGGAGTCTGCTTGATATTGTCTTTAAATTTATCCACCGCTGTTTTCTGAGCTGCTTTTAACTGTTTCTTAGCTGTTTTTATTTTATTTCACACAACACCTTGAAGCATGTGTGTGGAAGGTGGAAAATAAATAATAAATATTTTGCCTTGTTTCCTGATGTGAAGCTTTTGGGTTTTTCAAAAGCTCTCTGGTTTAAGATTCCCTGGCCACCTCATCACCAAGTCCTTGGCTCAGGAAAAAAAACCCTGCAAGAGCTTTTGCCTCTCTCTCTGCCCACTGGCTGAACGTGGCTGCCCACGTCCTGTGTGAATCTTGTAATCAATTTTTTTTTGGGGGGGCTTACCTGACTCCCCCCCTTATATTTAATTTAAGTTGGCACCCCTGTGTGCAGGTGCTAACCGCTGTGCACCTTTAAAGCACCTTTTTTCTCTTAGGATTCTTGAACTGGACTTCGTCTGAAATTCACATCTTTCCTTCAAAGAGAGGACTACTTTCTGAAAGCCCTTCAAATAGAGAACTGTCCTCTCCAAAGTAGTACACAAGGCTGCGCTAATCTAACCCCCCGGAAAGCTTCTGTCAATGTAGACAGCTCTGAGCTAGGTGCATCCATGGACCAATTTAGTATAAGACAGCTTCACATGCTCGCTTCCAAAAAAGGCCTGGCAACTTATAGTGGTTGTGCATATGTGAATAGCAACTTGCTATCTGCCAGAGATAAAAAGGCAATAGCCATGGTGCAATCTTAATGGCACTTTCCTCCATTACTTCTCAAGGGGGGTTGATAAAATGGATGTGTAGCAGGGCTTGTTTGCAACCCTAGTGAGATAAGTCTAAGAATAGCACCTTGGTCCTTAAAATTTTTCCAGGCTACTAAAGATGGCAACAATTCCCTGGCAAGGCAGAGACTACGGAGCAGACCTTAGCTGTCAAGCAAGGGTGTCTTGACTCTGAGAAGAATGTTGCCTTCGTTTATGCTGACCTTTCCTGGCAGCTCAAATTACCGATGGATAAAAGTTTGGCACGTTTTAATGGGACACATTTCAGTCCATCTCCAGCCACTGTTGAATCAAATAGGGCAACAAATGTAGGCCATCATGGTGCTTGTGGAATCTTCCTTCTTCCTTTAGTGCTCAAAGCAAATACCTACACGTTTGAAACTCCTTCCAGTTCTGGGACCTATTCTAGGAAAATTCCCAGTGTACAAATTTGTGCAGCACCTCAGAAACTCTTCTCTGTGCCAAGTGGCTGACAACACTTACCTGGGAGTAAGACGAAGTCAACTCTGTGGGCCTTGTTTCTGAGCAGACATATTCTCAGTTGCATGCGGTACCTATTGTGTTGGTAAGGTAAAAAAGGTAAAGGTACCCCTGACCATTAGGTCCAGTCACGGATGACTCTGGGGTTGCGGCGCTCATCTCGCTCTATAGGTTGAGGGAGCCGGCGTTTGTCCACAGACAGCTTCTGGGTCATGTGACTAGCATGACTAAGCTGCTTCTGGTGAACCAGAGCAGTGCATGGAAATGGCGTTTACCTTCCTGCAGGAGCGGTACCTATTTATCTACTTGCACCCTAGGCTCAGTGGTTTTGACCACAGCGTCACCCGAGTCCTGTTGGTAAGGTAGGGTTGCCATATTTCAAAAAGTGAAAATCCAGACACAAAAGTTGTTGAGCTTTAACTGTAAAATCAAAGAGAGAGAGAGAGAGAGAGAGAGAGAGAGAGTGTGTGTTTTTGAGCTATTTTTAATGAAATCTGCCAAAATCTACACTTTCGACATGGGCTGAAATACGTCCCAGACATTTCAGTGATTTCCGCCCAGACGCTGTTTACGAGGGCTGAAGAAGAAGAAGAGTTTGGATTTGATATCCCGCTTTATCACTACACGAAGGAGTCTCAAAGCGGCTAACATTCTCCTTTCCCTTCCTCCCCCACAACAAACACTCTGTGAGGTGAGTGGGGCTGAGAGACTTTAGAGAAGTGTGACTGGCCCAAGGTTACCCGGCAGCTGCATGTGGAGGAGCGGAGACGCGAACCCGGTTCACCAGATTACGAGTCTACCGCTCTTAACCACTACACCACACTGGCTGAATACTGGCTATGTCTGATAGGGAATCTTTTAAAAGTGGAGAGCCACGACCCTTTGAGGGAAAGTACAGCAGGGCGTACAGCTTAACACCTTCCTAGCTCACACCATCTTTTCACCAGGCTGCCGCTAACTGCCATTTAATGTTTGCTGAGAGGTAGCATGATTCTAGGGCATTGTGGGAAATAAAAATGGCAGCAGCTACATCCAGCCACCCAGTGCTGCTTGGAGCACTGTTGCTTCTACTACTGCTGCCCACTGCCACCTGCCATTGTCTCCAGGTAAGCCCACCCACGAGCCCCTGAAAGAGGAAGGGTCTCGCAAGGGCGCCCCTCAAATTTGGAGAGGACCTGGTAAGGTGTTGGTTCTAGGAAAGGGGCAGTGGCGGTGGGGAGAATGCCATTTGGTCTCCACTCCTGGCAGCAACGTATCTTTGTATCTCTTATTCTCCCAAATATTGGAGTTTATGCAGCGTAGCAAGCTTCTAAATATCCAGGTGAGATCACTGGTCCATCTAGCATAGCACTGTCTATACCAGTGGTTCCCAAACTGCTTCACAAAGAGATTGGAAAGAAAAATAAATACAGTGGTACCTCGGGTTAAGTACTTAATTCGTTCCGGAGGTCTGTACTTAACCTGAAACTGTTCTTAACCTGAAGCACGACTTTAGCTAATGCGGCCTCCTGCTGCTGCTGCGCCGCTGGAGCATGATTTCTGTTCTCAACCTGAAGCAAAGTTCTTAACCTGAGGTACTATTTCTGGGTTAGTGGAGCCTGTAACCTGAAGAGTATGTAACCTGAAGCGTATGTAACCTGAGGTACCACTGTACATGCCTTTGGCATAAGGGCAATGATAGTTCTTCACGACCTGTGACTCAAAAAATTTAGGAACCGCTGGTCTACACTGACTAATAGTGGCTTTCCAAGGTTTCAGGTAAAGGACATTCCCATGCCATACCTGGGGATGGTGGGGATTTGAACCCAGGACCTTCTGCATGCAAAGCAGATTCTCTACTCCTGAGCTACAGCTCCTGGTGGACTTGCCCCCAAGGAAGTGGGTTTAGGATTTTGCATCCTGAACTCGCCAGGCCTCCAGACTAATGTCTGCAGGGGAATGTTTTGGTCCCAGCACTCCAAGGTCTACCAGAACTGGCACCTGCAAAAAGGAAACTAGGACTCTGGGCTACTGCCTAATGCCATTTGGCTACTTTCACAGGAGCAGAACAAAAGCATTTGGCAAAGAGAGCAAGCCGGTCCCAGAGGGTGCAGCGAGGGAAGCGAAAACAAAGACTGAAAGAAGCGGTGTTCAAAGAAAATAAAAGAAAAATGTTTTTACAAAAGGCAAAAACTGCTCCTGCTTTCCTCTGTTTTATGTATGCCCATATTGACACTCTCTTAGCAACCGTGTTTTCCGTTTGCTAGGGTGAATTGTGCAAGATTTGTCCCGTCACATCAGTTAAGCAGCAGATGCTGGATGCCAACTGAGAAGAATGCAGAAGGAAAGAATCCAGCCTCTCTTCTCTGAAAGGCCACAGCTAGCTTGCTTGTAGGCAGGCAACACAATTTTTAACCTTTCTGTTGCCAGTGAAGTTGAAGCAGTCAATTTGTCTCACAGGCAATTTTGCTTTCAGACAGCTGTAGTTCATAACTAGGGCCTTGTTTTTCTGTGCCCACTTAACTGTGGGATACACTTGCGATGTTTTAGGTGTGCACCTAAAAATGTAAAGCATGAATAATAATAATAATGGATATTAATTATAAATGTGTAGCACTTTCAAGCGTTCAAAGTGCTTCACGCATATTAACTAGTTGTAATCCCATAAGGCGGGTGTGGGGAGGAATCACTGATCACTGGCCAGGCCACCTGGATCTGATGGAGTCCAACAACATCTGGAGGTAAGTCAGTATATACTTACCTGCTATACTGCAGATGGAACTGAGTGACAGTGCCTTGCTTAGGACTACCTCTTAGTGCAGGCACGGTCAAACTCAGCCCTCCAGATGTTTTGGGACTACAACTCCCATCATACCTAGCTAACAGGACCAGCGGTCAGGTATGATGGAAATTGTAGTCCCAAAACATCTGGAGGGCCGAGTTTGGGGATGACTGACCTAGTGTATTCATGGCAAAGAGAGAGAGATGAACTGGGGACTTTCTGATTTCTCCTAGATGCCATGCTGCACCAACTCTCTTAATTTTCAGCCCTCTGAAGTCCAGCTCTGAGGGTCTTCTGGTGGTTCCCTAACTGTGAGAAGTGAAGTTTCAGGGAACCAGGCAGAGGGCCTTCTCAGCAGTGGCACCCTCCCTGTGGAATACCCTCCCATCAGATATCAAGGAGATAAAGAACTACACAGGTTTTAGAAGACAACTGAAGGGAGCCCTGTATTGGGAAGTTTTAAATGTTTGACATCTTGTTATGCTTTTATATATGGAATGGGGTATAAATAAAAACATTATTATTGTTATTACTATTATTAATGTGACTAGTGTATCTGCAGGCACATACATGAACTTCCCAGGAGTGCCTTTAGCTCTTTGTTGAGAGCGCAACTTAAGTAGCAAAGCCAGGTTCTCCTCTATTTCAGGAGTAGGGAGCCTGTGGCATGCCATAGATTGCTGGACTCCAGCTTGCATCAGCCCCAGTTAGCATGGCCAACAGTGAGGGAATATGGGAGTTGTAGTCCAACAACATCTGGAAGGCCACAGGTTCTCCGCACATGATCAAGGGCCAAAGGTTCTTCACTCCCACACAATGTATGAAATGGCCCTATCTTCCCAAATCTCAAAGACCTGGGATGGATTTGCTGAGCTTTGCCAACGCTATACGCTGTTATTTGAGAGAATACTTAACCAGGGAGCTTTGCCTGGATATCTAGATGTCCTCCTCCGCAATATTGGGGCCTGTTAGTCTTTGACCTAAGTCAGAGAATTGACCAAAATCTCTCATTCCTTTTTTGAAAACACCCAGCCACCCACCCACCCCTCAAGTTCTGCCTTCACATCCATTCTGTAAAACAGTACCCCAACTCACAGGAACATCATAACAATGTGCCACTGGCAACTTTGAGAATGGGAGCCATTCCTTCTGCTCAAAGAGGGTTGTGTAGTCTTTGCTTTCCTGTGAGTTATGTCCTGTGAGTTTCATTTGCCCTGAGCTTTTGCAGTCAATCACTTACTCTCCATTAACTGTGTTGTTGTTGTTGCAAGGACAACCAAGAGAAAAGTTGTAAGATACATGGTATTTTAAAATGGTCCCCGGGGTGAAGAGGAGCAACTTAAGTCCTATCACTTCCTACAATGTCCCCCCCCCCACCTTTATTTAGAGATAGCATTTTATCACAGGCAGCCCTTTCCTGAGCCCTGCTATTTTTATTCCTTTCGCTTCTTGCGAAACAGCGTTTCTTGTCTCAGGTGACTAAGCTGCAAGGCCAATGTAATAAAAAGGACACCATGCTCCACTGCAATAACTGTACATCAGCTTTGGAAGTATTGATCACTTGACATCCATGATAGACAATGGTGGCCCAAGGTGGCATGACTCCAAGCAAAGTGGGGTGGGTGGGGGTGTTTAAAAGAATATTCAATGCAAGGGGATATGGAATTTTCCAAAGCCCCTATCTTTCTGTACTGAAAGCTGCACTTGAATGTTTCCATTTGCACTCAGCTGTAAATAGCACAGAGATCACTACCCAAAGCTATACAGGCTGCAATTATGTATAATACACTTACTGTGTTTGTTTTTTTAAAAAATAAATTAATTTTTATTTTAAAAAATCCTTGTGTTACAAAGCAAATAAACAAGGAAAAGTACGTATAGCACCTCCATTTTCAATTCATAGAGACTATTTCACAGTTCGTTTATCTTCAGTAGGAGACACTATTGTCATAGACATCATGTAGTTGAGGGGAAAGAGAGGGAGGAAGGTGTGTGAGGGGGTTAATGTGATTTCATTCTATGGCATAGTGTTTACAGGATACTTCCTGTTGTGAGCACCCCAATCCTAAGGTTACCAGATTTTTTTCAATGAATCCGGGGACAATTTTCAACTTCCGGGAAATGGGGACGTCTGGTAACCTTACCCAGTCCCTGAGCAGTGAGAGACTACAGGGGTTCCAGTGGTTACCCAGGGTTTGTTTCTTTGGATTGAAGGTCAATGGAGACTGTGGTGTATTTAGGATATGTGGTTTTATACAATCTGAGCATAGGATGGAGGGACTCAGAGCATCAACACTACAGTAGATCCCTCTGTGGAAACACCAAAGCCACAGTTTGAGGTCCAGCACAGAGCAAGGAAAGTCTCTGTGTCTCCAGCTTCCAGCTTCAGCCAAAGCACACACACACACCCCGCCTCTCTCACATACAGCCCTCATTGGCCATCCTAGGATGACAGTGGCATCCAGCCAGATGATGTTGGAGAAGGCCCACCCATTCGTCTCTATGGCAACAGAGCAACCTCTTTGGACATGTAAGCGACGGTACTTTACTGACTAGCTAAGGCCATGACCTTAACAAAAGATTTGGCTCGGCTGGTTCAGCAGGTTTTCCTTTCTAGAGTCTAACCTCACAGGTATAGGATCACAGGTTTGGAATTGGCCCCATGGCTATCATCCAGGCCCCCAAACCTTTAAGAATACTTCCCTAGAATTAAGTCGTATTGAACACAAATGGATTTACTTGTGTGTAGACATGCTTAAGGCATGTCTGTTAGGTTTCCCTTAAGCTGTGCATAGCCAGCCGGTTTTAGAGGCTAGGGGTGCTTCCAGACTGTCGCTGCTTTGGGGTGGGGTTCAGTCACATACATGTGAATTCAGGTTCCACAGTTAAAGCTTCCACAAAAGATGGGGCACTTTGTGATAAGGAAAGTGACTGAGAAATGCCTTTCTTGAAGCATTTGCTAGGCTCTCTGCAATACAATCAGGGTCAGATTTAGGTTTGATGAGGCCCTAAGATGCTGAAGGTAATGGGACCCTTTATATGACCAGCTGTCCTTTGTCAACAACAAATTGCTGCTGTTTTTTGTGTTGAACATATGCTGTATGGTAATTTATGGATCTAATAGGTATCTAAAGCCATTTGCACATAACAAAATATGTATTTTATCAAAGTAATTGTTGAACTGAAATACAATTAAGAAGAAGTATATTAATAGGGAAATACAATTAAGAAGAAGTATATTAATAGTGAAATAATTATTAAGCTGTAACTTAAAATGATTTTTTATTCATAACAAACTTAAGAATGCAAACACATTGGCATTTGGCAATAAGAAAAGTTCCCTTAGAAACACAATTTACAAAGACTCATAATTTTGGGGGCCCTAAGTTATAGCTTGTTTAGCTTATACATAAATCCGGCACTGAATAGAATGAATGCTCAATAAACAGATTGTCCAGAAATGACCTACGAAATGGCATTCCCCATGTTACAGAAGCACAACCTGCCTCCACTGGGAGTCAGGCATTTACTGTTTCCACTCCTGTTCTGTGGAGCACTCTTCCAGCTGAGATTCAGCAGGCATGCATGCTTCTGAATTTCAATCTTTTCTTGAAGACTCTTTTAATCCCGAGAGGCCTCGGCAGTTGTCTAAAACGTCCCTTGAGCAGCCAGTCATTTGCATGATTGCTCTGTATTCCTCTTAAATGTCTTTTGAGTTGCTGTACGCCACTCTGATTTGGTACATAAATGCTTTTATAAATAAATGACTTGCAAAACTGCTGGTGAGGCTCTAGGGACAAAGTGCCCCTCACACATTGTACCACTGGACTGTACCACTTCAGACTGGAGTGCAGATAGTCACATGACTCTCTTCCCTGCTATGCAGTCAGTAAAGCATGAGGCTCCTAATCCCAGGGTCTTGGGTTCAAGCCCCACGTTGGGCAAAAGATTCCTGCACTGCAAGGGGGCTGGACTAGATGACCTGCATGGTCCCTCCCAACTCGACAATTTTATTTGTTTTATTTCTTTATTTTGACATCCTCGTATCCTGCTTTTGTTCAAAGGGAACCACAGTGACTAAGAATAATAATTTTGCATGGGGTGGTAGTGGTGGTGGATGCAAAGGAATTTACTTGTGCTTTTTAGTCCCGCTGGAATTAACTAACTTCCTCTGCATCCAGTCCATAATAATCAAAACAACAAAATCGCAACTGTCAGAACATCACTGTAAAAGAAATAAACAAAGATTTTCTTTTTTATTAAAAAAAGCAGCAGCAAAAAATATAGAAGCAATCAGCAGAAAGGCAAGAACTCCCAATATAATCCAATGGCAGAGATCAAAGCCAGTGAAGTTCTTCTTGCAAAGTGCCCATATCTAAAAAAAGTGACGGGCTAGGAGAGCTTCCCAGGGGACATAGATAAATACCGTATTTTTCGCTCTATAAGACGCACCAGGCCACAAGACACACCTAGTTTTGGGAGGAGGAAAACAAACAAAAAAATATTCTGAATCTCAGAAGGCAGAACAGCAAGAGGGATTGCTGCGCAGTGAAAGCAGGAATCCCTCTTGCTGTTCTGGCTTCTGGGATAGCTGCGCAGCCTACATTCGCTCCATAAGACGCACACACATTTCCCCTTACTTTTTAGGAGGGAAAAAGTGAGTCTTATAGAGCAAAAAATACGGTAGTTACAGCCCAGTCCTTGCCTGTCACACTCAATTTCTGATGGGAGCCATCGCCCGTGCAATGCCCCACCTGCATTCTGACCTGACTCTGTGATGAGCTGTTGCTGTCCAGAGAGGCTCTCCATGTTGGCTGTACATACCTTATGGTGGTGTGTCAACCCATGATCAATGGTCTAACCTGTTCTGCAGGTATGCATGGTGCTTTGAGCTGTATTTTGGGGAAGCAGATAAAATCGCTAGGATAAAAAAAAACCCAGCACTAGAGGTGTGCGCATTTTGATATAACTCAGGAGCCCGCCGGAAGTTAACACCCATATACACTGTTCTAACTCAAGAGCAGTCTGGCAACTTTCTTTTTTAAAAGGTCTTTGTTTCCAGGGCTGCCCACCTATTAAATAATTTTGAGCTGAATAATCAGTTGAAATAAACAGTGCAGGTTTCTGCATGCTTACTCAGAAGTCTGACTCCTTTTTTAAAAATCAGCTGTAATCAATAGGCTTTATTCCTAGGTATGCAGCCCAGATTAAGCAAGTTCACATACTAGCAAACTCCCAAATGGTGCTTTATAAAAAGGACACCGAAGAAGGAAGCACTATTTTATAGATATGCAATAAAACTCCAATATTCTCAAACAGTTACCATTTACCAAACATAGCCTTTTTTCTGACGTCTTTTGCAAATCCCTGGCCGCAACAGAATGAGGCACTAAACCAAATGGATATGTTGTCTCCCAAGGAGGAGATCGTGGGCACCGGGTTCTTTGGTCGGGATAACAACTAAGTTTTGTCCTACGACAAGTTTTGTCCTGTGATTACAAGATGTGGTAAAGGAGGAGAGACTCACGTGAAGCAAAGCGATTCCAATCTCCTCCGCAGGGGCCAAAATATTTATGTGCTCATGGTAAGCCATTTTCTAGCTTACCGTGTTGTTCAAACCACACCACTACCCCGTTTTGTCCAGACCAGGGATGGCTCCGGGTTGGAGTGGGCATCAATCAGTGTCAGTACTGGGAGGCCGGTGACATTGCAGAAAAGCTTTCTGTTTCTGTCACCCATTGCAAACCCACTGCAACCAGTTGTTCAGAAAAGACATCTCTTTTCTTTTCTTTTCTTTTTGATGATAAAAAAGGAGAGAAAAGTCAGAATAATAATAATAATAATTTATACTCCGCCCTTCTGGCTGGGTCCCCCCAGCCACTCTGGGCGGCTTCCAACAAAACACTAAAATACAATAACCTATTAAACATTAAAAGCTTCCCTAAACAGGGCTGCCTTTAGATGTCTTCTAAAAGTTTGGTAGTTATTTTACTCTTTGACATCTGATGGGAGGGCGTTCCACAGTGCGGGCGCCACTACCGAGAAGGCCCTCTAACTTTTATGCTTTCTGTCATTGTGCATACAGCGGTACCTCGGGTTACAGACGCTTTAGGTTACAGACGCTTCAGGTTACAGACTCTGCTAACCCAGAAATAGTACCTCGTATTATGAACTGTGCCTTAGGATGAGAACAGAAATCGCTTGCCAGCAGTGCGGCGGCAGCAGGGCATCCCATTAGCTAAAGTGGTACCTCAGGTTAAGAACAGTTTCAGGTTAAGAACGGACCTCCGGAACGAATTAAGTTCTTAACTTGAGGTACCACTGTACTTGTGAGGGGGCTAAAACGAGAAATTAAAAGAAACAGCAACAAACTCCTGGGTTTTTTCTCTTTCCTGTGCTGATAGTAAGCCAGGACTGGGTTGCAGGAGCCTGGGGGGAAAAGGATAAAGATGGACTTGGGCAAGGTTACAAATTTGTTATCTGCAAGGGGAATGAGAAGCTGAAAGGCAGTCTGGAAATGGTGCTGGAGAAGTCAAAGTCCTGGCAAATGGCGCCTCTGTATGTGGCAGGGTTTTCCTCAGCATGGAGCTGTTTGCTTTGATCTGATGGCAGATGAGCGTACCAGGTTCTTTATCTCTGAGCAAAATTGATGGAGCATGAGGTGCTTGAGCGAGCCCTGCCAGTGGCGTAGCGTGGGTTGTCAGCACCCGGGGCAAGGCAAGTAATTTGCGCCCCCTAACCCGTGGATTTGCGCCCCCTAACCCGTGGATTTGCGCCCCCTAACCCTAACCCCCAGATGTTGCGCCCGGTGCGGCCGGCCCCCCCTGCACCCCCCACGCTATGCCACTGAGCCCTGCTATTTCTGGAGGCTGATGCGTTTTCTGGAACCATTTCAGCTGGGCCTCAGTTCTGGGCCTCAGAAGCAGCCAACCTCAGGTGCCCTGGCACTATCTTTCACCAAAGGCAGAGAATAGGAGGGGGGTGAACTTGGTTGCGTTGGACATTCAATGGCTTTGGTTGGCACCTGGAACTGCACCACAGAATCACAGACTTGTGGAGTTTGACAGTCATCTAGACCAACCCAATGCAGTCAGAACAATTATATCAACTATGTCAGCCATGCACTTTCCTGGGATTTCGCTACCATCACTGGTGCCTTGGTAGCCATGCTTGTTTCTTTATGTTAAAATATTTCCAGGCCAACTTTCTGAGTGCCATTCTTAGTTGGGCTGGCATTCGTCTGTCTCGGGAAGCAGTGCGCCTTTAGGAGTGAAGTGAAACTGTTGAAAGGTTGCAGCGCCTGAAGTGGCAAAGAGCAGGGGTAGGCAACCTAAGGCCCGGGGGCCGGATGCGGCCCATTTGCCTACTCAATCCGGCCTGCGGACGGTTGAGGAATCAGCGTGTTTTTACATTGGTTGGATGGCAGCTAACAGATTGAGGTTGAATCCTGACAAGACAGAAGTACTGTTTTTGGGGGACAGGAGGCGGGCAGGTGTGGAGGATTCCCTGGTCCTGAATGGGGTAACTGTGCCCCTGAAGGACCAGGTGCGCAGCCTGGGAGTCATTTTGGACTCACAGCTGTCCATGGAGCCACAGGTCAAATCTGTATCCTGGGCAGCTGTTTACCAGCTCCATCTGGTACGCAGGCTGAGACCCTATCTGCCTGCGGATTGCCTCGCCAGAGTGGTGCATGCTCTAGTTCAGTGTTTCCCAAACGTTTTTGGGCAACGGCACACCTGTTTACTGAAAAAAAATCTCGCGGCACACCACCATTAAAGCCCCGCCCCGTGACGTCAGCGCGCAGCGTCACGCCGGGAGGGACGCACAAAAGTGAAAGTTTTTCCCCTCCCTCTTGCCGGGGAACCTCCAAGCTTTGGGCAGGCAGGCAGGCAGAGCTGGGAAGGGGGTTTCCAGGGGACACGGCAGCTCCTCGAAAGGCTTCTCTCAGCTGCGCTCAATCCTCCTCGGAGAGGATTTCCCCTCCGGTCCCATGCCTTCGTTTGGGGCATCGCTCCGGCTGCTCCCTCTCCCGCCGCGCAGGAGCGATGCCTCTCTCTGGCTCTCCCTCCGCGCAGGCTGAGGGAGGGAGGGAGGTGCGCGTGTGACCCGTCTCTGCTGGGAGACCAAACCCAGCGAGGCAGAGTCGCACGGAGGCGCCCAGGCAGCGCTGCCGGCTGCGAGGAGGAGCGCCAGGCAGCAGCAGGAGGCGCGGCCTCTCCTCGCCGCCGCCGCCCCGCCTCTCGCCGCCCGACTCGCCCGCCTCCCTCCAGGCATCTCGCGGCACACCAGCCGATGTCTCACGGCACACTCGTGTGCCGCGGAACACCGGTTGGGAAACACTGCTCTAGTTATCTCCCGCTTGGATTACTGCAATGCGCTCTACGTGGGGCTACCTTTGAAGGTGACCCAGAAACTACAACTAATCCAGAACGCGGCAGCTAGACTGGTGACTGGGAGCGGCCGCAGAGACCACATAACACCGGTCTTGAAAGACCTACATTGGCTCCCAGTACGTTTCTGAGCACAATTCAAAGTGTTGGTGCTGACCTTTAAAGCCCTAAACGGCCTTGGTCCAGTATACCTGAAGGAGCGTCTCCACCTCCATCGTTCTACCCGGACACTGAGGTCCAGCACCGAGGGCCTTCTGGCAGTTCCCTCACTGCGAGAAGCCAAGTTACAGGGAACCAGGCAGAGGGCCTTCTCGGTAGTGGCGCCTTCCCTGTGGAACACCCTCCCACCAGATGTCAAAGAGAACAACAACTACCAGGCTTTTAGAAGACATCTGAAGGCAGCCCTGTTTCGGGAAACTTTTAATGTTTGATGTATTATAGTATTTTAATATTCTTTTGGAAGCCGCCCAGAGTGGCTGGGGAAGCCCAGCCAGATGGGCGGGGTATAAATAATAAATTATTATTATTATTATTATTATTATTATTATTATTATTATTATTATTACATGAGTAGAATGTGTGCTTTTATTTAAAATGCATCTCTGGGTTATTTGTGGGGCATAGGAATTCGTTCAGTTTCCTCCCTCGAAATATAGTCTGGCCCACCACATAGTCTGAGGGATAGTGGACCACCCCACAGCTGAAAAAGGTTGCTGACCCCTGCTGTAGAGGCTGATACAAGAGAGAGAGGGGGGGGGTGTTTTATTGCATGTGCAGTAGATGAAGCAGTCCAGTTGTACCATGGCATTCTTTCTCTCTTTGCTCCTCCCAGCAGTCATTCCTCCTCTGGTCGCTGCAATTCTGAGTGGTTCAGCAATAAAACTGCTAGGTGCATTTGCAAAGCTAAGCAGGGTCCAGTATGGTTTCAAATTGGATGGGGCACCATGTGTTGAGATTCCTGCATTGCAGGGGGTTGGACTAGATGACCCTTGGGTCTCTCCCAACTCTACGATTCTGTGATTCTATGGTTGATTTACATGGAGTCACTTATACCCAAAACTGGTTTGGAAGCCGAAGTTTGCCTGTATGAATACAGGAGGATAACAAACCTGTCATTATTTTCAGGTTACGGGAAAACTCATGACGCACAAGGGTTTGCTTCTTCCCATTTAAGCCTCTTTTTAATGCACTAACCTCTACTTCCCCTTTGACAGATAAGCATCTTGTTTTTAGAGTCAAATGGCCAAATGTGGATAAAGGGAGGAAAACAGCTTTTATTCATTCCTTTGGCTTTGCTTCCGAGTTTAGATTTATGGCATCGGGAATCTCTTCCTCTTTCTCCTCCTTTTCTCTGAAAGTGCTTCCTACCACACAGCAAGGCAAAGGGTGAAGCTTCACATTTTCCACCTCGGCATGCGCTCTGCACATGGACGAACCTCTTTCAAGAATCACCAAGGCTGCTTAGTTGTCTCACAACATAAGATCGTAAGAACTGTGCAGGATCAGGCCAGTGGCCCGTTTAGTCCAGCATCCTGTTCTGACAGTGGCCAACCAGTTAACTACATAGCCACAGGGATCAGCCACCCAGGGAGGGGCCACTGAAGAACCCAAGAACACTTTTATTTTTTATCCTCCCCCTTATGTCTTCTTACATGCTGAGCAGCATAGTAATAGCCAATGAAACGATCAAGAATGGTCTGTGATCAGTTTCCTTTTTAATATCTGACATGTTTTTAGTTCCTTCCCTTTACAGCAGCTGGTGTGCACAAATTTTGCGCTGGTCCAAATTTCCCCAAAGAGAACTTTTGGCTGAATTGGGTGAGGAAGGATTTCATAGGTGTTTGGGGGCACCCAAAGCACCCCCAAACAAGGGGGCAAAAGCCACTAACACTTCTCTGTGCTCCTCCTGGATGGTGGTGGCTGCTTTGCTTGTTGGCTGAATATACGTTTCTGCAAACCGTGTGCAATTTCTTGTATATTCCTCCATCATTCTGTGTAGATGGCAACTTTTGCATTGTGAAGAGCTGTGCTGTTCCAGCCCTGCTTTGTCTTATGTCTCCCGGTTTTCATTATCTATTTATGCATATTCATGGCTGTCTCTTTTTGTAATTGTTACAAGAGGACTTGTCCCCAGTAAGCGCCGCAGATGAGCAACTATGTTTTCATTGCGCCTGAGTGCTGTGACCTTGAGCCATGTCTCACCAGACAGAACTTCGGGCCTTCAGAGAAGTGGGAGATTGCCAATATGCATATGCACTGCATAGATAAACCCTAAGTGGATTGGGGAGCACTTCAAGCTACTCCATGTGGCAGCTGTTTCTGCTTCAACATCACGCCTGATGCTGAATTGCAGGGCTGGCCCTCCCGTAGGGTAGAGTGAAGTAGCTGCCTCAGGTGGCTCAGAACTGAGGAGCTGGGAAGCTCCCATTTCCCCCGAGACCTCTAAACTAGTCTGCTTGCAGTCCTCTGCCAAAGTGGAGGGTCTGGGCCATAGCTGTCAACTTACAGATTTGAAAATAAGGGACCAGCAGCCTCGAAAATAAGGGATCAGCAGCCCAAATAAGAGATTTTCCGGGCATAGGTATGTTCAGCTTCTGAGCCCCTCTGAGCCAAAGGCAGAAAGCCCAGCCAGCAGCCAAACGAAGCCTCAAGCAGTGGTTCCCACAGCGCAGCAACCCGGCAAAGGGGATGCAGCAAGAAAAACCACCATCACCTCTCCGCTGGGAAGCGCTGAGCAAAGGCGAGTCCCCAGGCAACGCGGCCGATTTGATCGGCACAAGGCATGCAAGCTCCGCCCCCCAGTCGTTCTTAGACTCCTTATTGGGTGAGCAACGCAGCCAAGCAACACAGTTGGAGCCTCCCTCCTCCCTGGCCGGCAGGGAGGGAGGGAGAGGAGCTGCTTCCTTTGAAACCCGGGAAATTTAAGGGACATCATCAATAAGGGACACCAGCGGGACACGGCGCTGGGATAAGGGAGTTTCCCGCCAAATAAGGGATGGTTGACAGCTATGGTCTGGGCCCACTGTCAATGTCGAAGTGAGATTCCACTTGCTGACCAGGCTAGTTTAGGAACGCTTATACAGAGTCAGGCCCTTGATCCATCTAGCTCAGTATTTTCTACAACGGCTGACAGCAGCTCTACAGAGTTTTCAGGGAGGGAATATTCCTGGAGATGTTGGGGATTGAACCTTGGGACCTTTCTGCATGCAAAGTGGGCATTGTACCCCTGAGATACTGCTCAGGTCTATGTGGAATGTGGGGTCACAGCGCTGTCGGGCAAGGAATGTCCAGAGTGAGGAATAAACTCTTTATTGTGCAATTACAAGTTGGGAAAAGGCATGTTCATCAGTCCCATGTCTCTCAGCTGCTCCTAGGTGTGCAGCCAATGAGGCAGTTACCACAACAGAGAGGCAGGCCACACTCCCCACCCTGGCTTATGTACCTCCCCTATCCGCAGGGACGGAGCAAGGTGGGGGCGGTGCGCCCCGGGTGTCATCTCTGAGCAAGGTGACATTCGGCACGCTGCCCGCCACTCCCACCTACCATAATCTGTCTGGGGTACGGATTCCCCCCTTCCTTCCCCCTTTGTTTTGACATCCTGTGCCTGGGTTGCAGGAGGAGGCATGCAGGCATGCAGGGAGAGGATGGGAAGGAGGCAGGTGAGAAAACAAGCGGAGAGTGGAAGGAACTCTGGACCCAAACCCAAAAAAGCCCAACAACTTTGACCAACCCTCCCCTAATGGGTAGATCACAGGCAGTCTTTTTATACTGTGAGTAGATCGGAGTGTTTTGGGAGTCCAACTAGATTTCAATGTGTGTGTGTGTGGGGGGGGTTGATAAGAACTTTTCCCCACCGGGTACCACCTGACTTTGCTACGCCACTGCCTATCTGAGCTACACATAAGCAGATGGAGACTCCACCTGCATGTAATCTCTGCTCCTCCTGCTTCAGTCCTCTTCTCATCCGGGGAGACAGTGGGGCAGGAGGAGGCTTCCAAACCAGTCCCCCAACCAGCCTTCTCCTAGTGCCCTCTCATCAGTCTCCAGCCAGCGCTCCTCAGCACCCAGTCAGTCCCTGACATCCAAGGAGCATCTTCTCCTTGCCATTTCTGTAGTATCTGCAATTGTCTTCAGATTTGTCCTACCAATAAGCCTCTGAGCTTTAGCAAAGCAATGGTGACTTCAAGGCCATTGAAGTAGCATCGGCAGTCACACTGGCCACCGGTCACGGTGCTTCACGGCTCTCACTGCCCATGAGCAAGGAGGAGGCACTGGTGAGCACATCACTTACATGGCCAGACTGGCTTGTGAAGAATACTCAGTATTGTACATTTTCCTGCAGGACGGGTGGTGCAGTCACAGCCCCGGGGTCATTCTCTGGGGCTCTTGCTGTGGAAAATAATAGAGTTCTTCAGCCTGCAAAGCATTCTTGGTTTAATTGTTCTATTTTGAAATGCCGCCTGTCCCTAGTTACGTGGATGCCTGCCAGAGAGGGAGAAAGACGATCATTTTCAGAAAGTTTAAACAATTTATATTGGGGTCTCTCCCTTCCTCCCAGCCCTGCTCTTTTTGAATATATATTTTTGGTACAGATTCTGAAGCTACATAAAGGGGAAGAGGAAGTTTTGAAACTGCATGTTACTTGCCACCAGCAGCAGCCTCCAGGATCGGGCCAAGCTTGTAGGAAGAGTATTTTTGCTTTCAAATACAGGCAACTCCCCGTTTACGTGAGGGTTATGTTCCAAGGCACTGGACATTTAAGTGAAATTGAGTATATTGGGAACACCATTGGAAAAGCCTGCAAACACCCTCTAAACTCCTGCAAACCCCCGAAAAACCATTTCAAAAACCCACCAAACTCCACTACAATTGCTCCCTCTGAAAACTCCTTGCTCAAATTCCCAATTGCTCCCTCTGAAAACTCCTTGCTCAAATTCCCAATTGCTCCCTCTGAAAACTCCTTGCTCAAATTCCCGCTCTCCACAGGCCTCAAGGGTCAGTGCAAAGGCTCCTGGGATTGCACGATGCTTTTGTGGTTTGTGCACGCTGCAGAGTGCATTCAGCTGTTAAATGCTGCTTGTGGGAGTGTGGGGAGGGGAGATGAAAGGTTTTGGACAGCAGCTGGCAGGTTTTCTGATACCAAAAGATGGGGGCAAAGACACACTTGCTCCTTCAGGCAAGGTGGGCGTCTTCTCTTCCAGCATCAGCAAGAGCTTAATCCAGAAACTGGAAGATTTAAGTGAACATCTGTTCACTCCAATAACTTGGTTTTTGTGGTTTTAATTTTATGCCAGCCTCAAAAACTGGCCATTGGAGTCCAGGGCGTTTCTAATATTGTACAAAGAACCTTATTTTGAATTTTTTAAAAAGTACAGGCTCCTACAATGGCAGGAAGAGGACCAAAAGACTTCCTGGGACCCAGAAAACTTGGAGGCAGCCCTGAAGAGAAACCAGCCTCACTTAACAGTCTGCAGCTCAAGCAGAGGCTGAGACAACTCCCGAAGGAACCAAAGTCTCCTGACAATTATTTTACGACGTTGCCCCACCGAACAGAGAGGAAGATCCAGCCACTTTTCATAACATGCATCGCTTCTTTTCAACTGACGGAAGAAATAAATATTTCCCTCTCTATATTTAGATCCTTGCTTTGACGGCTTGGCCCTAGGGAGTTTGTGTAGCCATAATGGCCAGTGCCTTGTGAGTTTCTGCACTGTTGCCAGCTTGTTTAGCAGCAGCAGCAGCAGCAGCAGCAGCAGTAGCAGCTCCCTGTTTTGCATGCAGAGCCAAACAGCTGGATGGATGTCTTTGGTGAAGGACACCCCCCTGGCTGTTTTCTAAAACCAACTGATCAAGAGGTGGAAGGGAGCAGCAAAACAGAAAGAGAAAAGGCAGAGGCAAATGAAGGAAAAATGGGGGAGTGGGAATGCTGTTTAGTTGTTTAGTTGTGTCCGACTCTTCGTGACCCCATGGACCAGAGCACACCAGGCACTCCTGTCTTCCACTGCCTCCTGCAGTTTGGTCAAACTCATGCTGGTAGCTTCGAGAACACTGTCCAACCATCTTGTCCTCTGTCGTCCCCTTCTCCTTGTGCCCTCCATCTTTCCCAACATCAGGGTCTTTTCCAGGGAGTCTTCTCTTCTCATGAGATGGCCAAAGTATTGGAGCCTCAGCTTCAGGATCTGTCCTTCCAGTGAGCACTCAGGGCTGATTTGCTTCAGAATGGAGAGGTTTATTCTTCTTGCAGTCCATGGGACTCTCAAGAGTCTCCTCCAGCACCATAATTCAAAAGCATCAATTCTATAGCTTTAACTATACGGACCTTTGTTGGCAAGGTGATGTCTCTGCTTTTTAAGATGCTGTCTAGGAGTGGGAATACCATATGTATCTATAGACATACCAATTTTGTTATGGTTTTAATGTTGCCTCTGCCCCAAGACAGAGTAGTCTGTACTTTCCAAGGCAGCCTTCCCCAACCTTTCCAGATGTTTTGGACCACAACCAGGGCCAGCAACAGGAAATGGACATCTTGAAGCTCTCCAACTCCCGTTTGCCCTGACCTTTGGCCAGCAACATCTGGAGGGCCACAGGTTCTCCTCATCCCTGTCCTACAATGGTATCTTACGCCTTCTGCATTTCCAGATGTTGAGATGTACAACAAACAACTCCTTCTGCACAAGAACAGATTCTGACCAATGTTAAATCAGCCGGCAGTTTCCCAATCTCATGCCAGACATCCATCACTGTGAATGTCACCATGGGCTTGGGGGGGACTTTTAAGTGTTTGTTATCTACGCCGCTGGTTCATTTCCCAACGAAACTGGCACGTTTATTTCTCCACTGTTTGTGGAGACAAATGGGGCACCAGCCCTCTCTATTGTGGGCATGCCTCAGCTTGCCTCCCCTACAATAACCCGCCTCAGTTGAGTGGTTTTCCCCCTCCTCCCCTTACATGTTTGCTATTCGTTTGACATTTATAGTCAAGAAACAATCAGCATATTTACCCAGAAGCAGAGTCAACATTTCTTTAATGGGAATTGAGCAATTTATCAGCGGCCAGCTGGAAACGGTTGCCTCCAGTGTAGGGCGAGTAGCTGCAGCAGTTTTAACTGCACTTGGATGGGGACAGCTCTTACAAAGTGTTGCGTATTTCCAAATGCCCAGTTTTAAGTCCAGTTCAAAGATTTTGGTTGTCACCACCACATAGAGGCTGCTGGGATTGGGGGGTGGGGTTTGCGCCTGGCACTAAAGCAGCCTGTATATGCAGTGTGCGTTTAAGGCACATTCGTTCAGTGTAAAGATTCTTGGGAACTGTAGTTTAACCCCCCTCAACAGAACTACAATTCCCAGCACCCTTAGCAAACTGCAATTAGCAGGATTCTTTTCATGCGCTTTAAAAGTATGGCGTGTGCTCAGCCTCTCATACCTTTTAACATATTAATTTTTCCACAACGTAACAGCAGAACAGCAAAAAAAAAGTGTACCTTATTGTATAATCTTGTAGAAAAATACGTTACAATGCAAACTCATGAGTGCTCCATTTTGTTCCCAGTCTTGCTTATTAGGAAGAAGTGTGCTTGAGTTCTAATCCTGTATTAAGCACATAAAACAACATAAAATCACAATACAAAAACACAAAATACATAATAAAAGCAAGAACAGCCCAATAATCCCTCCCAAACACATTTCAAAAGGGCACTGGATGTTAATCAGCCAAAGGCCTGATTAAAGAGGAAAGTTTTTGCCTGGTGCCTACAGGTGTATAATGAAGGCGCCAGGCGAACCTTCCTGGGGAGAGCATTCCTCAAACAGGGGAGCCACTGTAGAAAAGGCCCTGTTCTCATGTTGCCACCTTCTGGATCTCTTGGTAATAGATCCTGGAGAGGTGGATTGGGGCCACCTGAAAGGGAAAGTTGAAGCAAAACCTGCTCTACCCGAGGGGTTTCCCTAGCGGAACTTCACAGGGGTTGTGAATCAGGGTTGGTGAGAGTTGTGGTTCAAGAATGTGAGTGGCCTGGTGAAAATCACTAGAGAGGAAGGCTGCTTTTTGCCCTAGAGCCTGAGGTTCCCCATTGCTTAAGCAAGGCATAACCATGCATTTCCTCCTCAGAATAAAGACAGCAAGCAGAGAGGAAAACAGGAGGAGATACGGAAGTGGCACATTTTAATGTGGGAGCTGCAGATGATGTTACTATGGTAGACGGGGTTGGGGGGCAGGAGGCCAGATGCGAGCATGAATGTGCCCCCAGACCCCAATCTTGGCCTTGTTTCATAAATGACACCAGACAGCAGAACTGCAGGGCCTGGCGCTCTCTGTCTACAGCCATCCCGCCTTTTCTGGCCGCCCTGCCTGGATGTTGGTAGCTGTGCAAACAATCCCTGGCTGTCTTTGTTCGCCCAGCGTTAAAGGCAGGTGCTATTTGCATTGTCTTCCCCAGCCCGCTTGTTCCTTGGCAAATCCACCACAAAGCCTACAGGCTTGGTTGCTATTTATTTTCCTGCCCCTCTCCTGCTTTGTTCCCTGTGACCAGGTGGGCAGGCGGTTGCTCGCTTCTCCCGGCCATTTGTTAACAGGACCAGAGGAGACGTTAAGAGAGCTATTTGCATACTGGGTTTCAGGAGGCTGTTGTTGCACAATCACAAGCGAAACAGAGCTGTTGAGGAAAATGCAAGCCAAGAATTTCTAAGGCCCTGGGTTAGTTTTCCTCCATCTGGTGCCTTCCAAATGTTTTGGGGCTATAACGCCCATAAACCCTAATAATCAGAGCTGGGTTGGGGAGCTCCCTTCCAGACTGGGGTTGTGTTTTTTATTGGGGAGATGCAGTTGTATCCTGCAATATGTCACTGATGGAACAATAGTGTAAATAAATAAAAAAATTGTCCAGTAGCACCTTAAAGGTAAAGGTACAGGGACCCCTGACCATTAGGTCCAGTCGTGACATACTCTGGGGTTGCGGTGCTCATCTCACTTTATTGGCCGAGGGAGCCTGTGTACAGCTTCCGGGTCATGTGGCCAGCATGACTAAGCCGCTTCTGGTGAACCAGAGCAGAACACGGAAACGCCGTTTACCTTCCCGCCAGAGCGGTACCTATTTATCTACTTGCATTTTGACGTGCTTTCAAACTGCTAGGTTGGCAGGAGCAGGGACCGAGCAACAGGAGCTCACCCTGTTGCGGGGATTCGAACCGTCGGCCTTCCGATCGGCAAGTCCTAGGCTATGTGGTTTGACCCACAGCGCCACCCACATCCCTTATCGCCATCCGCATCCCTTATATCCCTTAGTAGCACCTTAGAGACCAGCTAAGTATGTTCTGGGTATAAGCTTTCATGTGCCTGCAAACTTGTTCAGATACAATGAAACAGAAGCCACCAGACCCTTATATATAGTGGGAGGGTGGGGTGGGTTTTTCCTCAGTAGGGTAGTAGGAGATGGGTGATTGACTCAATGGGGATGGTAAATCAATCACCCATCTCCTACCACCCTACTGAGAAAAATCCCACCCCACCCTCCACACTACTTAGCTGGTCTCCAAGGTGCTACTGGACATTTTTATTTATTTATTTTGACTGTGTCAGACCAACACGGCTATCTACCTGAATCTGGAACAATAGTGTGTTAGTGGTGGATTGATACTGGACTGTCCACACTGCATTCACTTTCTTAGTGATTCTATGTTAATTCCTCAATGTAATTGGATTATTGCTTTCTGGAGGGGCAAGCAAAATGAGACAACAAAATAAACAGAGCTTTTGTGATAGAGCAGATTACAGGATACTGGTAGAGGGCATGCATTGATTGGCAATGAAGCAGCGTATTTTCCATGAAACCTTTGCAAGCGCAAACAGTATCGAAATCAGGATCTCAGCCCTGTTTAGGGAAGTTTTTAATGTTTGATGCTTTATTGTATTTTTAATATTCTGTTGGAAGCTGCCCAGAGCGGCTGGGGAAACCCAGCCGGATGGGCAGGGTATAAATATATTATTATTATTATTATTATTATTATTATTATTAGTAGTAGTAGTAGTAGTAGTAGTAGTAGTAGTAGTACTGGCCTGATATAATCATGAACATGGCCATACCAAGACATTTTGGCACCTGAGGTGAACCACAAAATAGTGCCTCTGCCCTTCCAAGGGAAGAAAGTGTGAGCAAAGATCTAAACCGTGGTTACATACTTAATTTGTACTTAATTCCAGAGGTCTGTTCTTAACCTGAAACTGTTCTTAACCTGAAGTAGCACTTTAGCTAATGGGGCCACCCACTGCTGCTGCTGCGCCGCCGCACAATTTCTGTTCTCATCCTGAAGCAAAGTTCTTAACCTGTGGTACTATTTCTGGGTTAGCGGAGTCTGTAACCTGAAGTGTATGTAACCCGAGGTACCACTGTACTGGGAACAAGGGTGGGAGGAGACCAGTAACACCTAGTACAGAGGTGGCAGATCCAGCCTCTAAGGAGTGTTCTGTTGCCATCTCTCCAGCAGCAGCCATGGGCGATGTATTCCTTGGAGGTTGGATCTTCTGCCCCTGTGGATTTTGCCACCTGAGGCAGTCGCCCACCTTGCCTCATGAGTGGGCCGGCCCTGACCAGGAATGCAACTCTTCATCAGTGCATAATAAAAAAGGATATCTGAGGGCACCCAAAGGCTGATTTAGGTAATCTGCACCCAACATTTCTCAACCAGATCGTTCTCAAAGCAGAAAACACAAGAGAACCAGCTTATCTCTGTCTACTTATATGGAGATACCAAATTATGGATGCTTCAGTGCCTCCTCCCCACTTTATGGGCCCTACATGCACATCATTTGCGCACCAGATTCCCCTGCACCTGGAGGGCCAAAGGTTCATCACACCTGGCCCATGCCCTTGAATATGCGCCGCAGGACTATTGCAGCATTGCGGAAACAGTGCTGGATCACGCCTTCAACATCTAGCTCCCAATGAACCAATTGAAACTGGAGTAAAAGAATTGCCTGGATTTTTACTGGATCCGCACCCGCACCCCAACTTCACCGCCCAGAATCTTGGCCCAGAAGCTTCCCCATATCGTGACTAATCCAGTGTCACAAACTATTACATCACCGCTCAAGTTACAGAGCAAAGCCCAAACATCTCTGCTAACAAATGTTAGGCTGAAAACCTATTTTAGGCATTCATGGAGGAGCAAAGGTATTAGTTTTTAATAAGGTCACTGCAACGCTTTTTGAAAAGAAGTGGCTTCTTCCCAAGATTGAAAGGGGGGGGGGGAGGAATCAGCTGAAGCATGGCCTTAGCAAATGAACCAATTTGTTCTGGTTTTCGTTGAGCAAGACATGGGATCCAACTTGGAACTGACCTCCTGGTGACCTGCCCTGTGACTAAGTCATTGCAGCTCCTGCTTACAGGAAATGTGTTCAGTTGGAAGGCGATGAGACTTGTAATCTCAGGGTCATTGAGTTGAGTTGAGCCTCACGTTGAGCAAACTAATCCTGCATTGAAGGGGGGTTGGGCTAGATGACCCTCAGAGTCCCTTCCAACTCTACATTTCTATGATTCAACCAGCACCAGTTCATAGTACCTTTTCTTCACTGCCTGCCAGGACTGTGGCCATCTCCTCCATGAAACAAAGTTTCCAGCTGACCAGAGAATAACCAGACTGGTCTGGTCTTGTGTCTTTAAGAGCAGAATGATTTATAGAAATGGAGGAAGAATTTACAAGGTGGAGATAAATGTCCACACATCAAACTGCTATTAAAGGCACAGCTACAGAGTTCATGGTGGTCCATTATCAGATAATGGGGATTTTTTTGGGGGGAGGGGTACCTGCACTATGGGATGCGGGTGGCGCTGTGGGTTAAACCACAGAGCCTAGAGCTTGCCGATCAGAAGGTCGGCAGTTCGAATCCCTGCGACGGGGTGAGCTCCCGTTGCTCGATCCCTGCTCCTGCCAATCTAGCAGTTCGAAAGCACGTCAAAGTGCAAGTAGATAAATAGGTACCGCTCTGGCGGGAAGGTAAACGGCTAATGGTCAGGGGTTCCTTTACCTTTACCTGCACTATGGACTTAGGGTGGTATTAACAGAAAACCTACTGGAATGAATGAACGTTGACTATGCTAGGTCCATTAATGTCAACAGGCCTACTCTAAGTGAAACTTACTTGATTACTACCCATAGACTGGTTTTAATACAGGGGTAGGGAACCTTTGGCCCTCCAGGTGTTACTGAACTACAACTCCCATCCACCCCAACCAGTATGGCCAATGGCCAAAGACTATAGGAATTGCAGTTCAGCAACATCTGGAGGGGGCAGATGTTCACCACCCCTGGAGTAAGTAGGGGAATCCGGCACCCAATTGATGTGCATGTAACCCCCAAAAGGGAGGGGGAGTGAAGCACCCATATAGTCAGGACTTTTTTTCAGCCACAAGTCAGTGGAACTCAATTCCGGCACCTCTCACGTGGGCGCCATTGCCATTATAAGAGAACGAGGGAGGTGTGAATGGTAAGTTCTGGCACCTCTTTTTCTAGAAAAATAGCATGGCATACATTTCCTTGTAGGCAGACAGAGAGAAGCTGATTCTGTTGTGTTTTGTGCTCCTATTGCAAATCTCGGGTGCAAATGATTACCTATGCCAGCCTTGCCACCAAAACATCAGGGGCAGGAGAACTGCGTGGTCAGGAAAGCAAAGAGTTAAAGAAAGGGATTCTGGAAAAAGCAAGGTTTTCAGGGGTCTTTAAGGGGAAGGAGAAACCACAGGAGATTTTTTTTTTACTTGGAGAAGTCCTGGCGTAAGGCAACTGAAGAAACAGCAGACTCTGGAAGAAGAGAGCTTTTCAGGGATATCTAAAAGGAAGGAGAAGTCCAGGCACAAGGGGCCACTGAAATAGAAGGAGCCTTTTTTTGCCACTCCTTGAAAGTTCTGCACTGGAACCGTGTGTCTAGCTCACAATTGGATTCTCTCTGTGAGTGTGTCTCTTTTGCTCTACGAAAGCTTTGCACAATTCAGGCTGTAGCCTCTGTGATGATGCTTTCTTTTTCTCCTGACATTAAGCCAAGGCATTAAAGGCCCTTATTTGGCTGTTCCCGGGACTATTGTTAGCTTGTGCAGTCGGATGCCCCGTCCCTGGAAAAAGAGGATGTTGGTGTGTTTGCAGCTCCTGCTACCAAGGGGATTGGGTTCCTTTGGCCCAGGCCCCCTGGTCTCTCTCAGCAAAGGGTCAGCTGGGGTCAGCTTCTCACAAGTCCCTTTGCCATTTCTTGTGTGTGTGCGTGTGTGCGTACAGGAGGGGATGGAAGCAATTAGGAGGCAACCGCGTGACGTGCTCACATATCCATGCATGCTCTGTGGGGAGCCTGCCACGCTTGCCGTCCTGCAAGCTCCCTCCTCCCAGCCGAGGGGATTCCCTACCTTTTGCCTATATATGGCCTGCAAACAACAGTGGGACCACAACAGGAGAAGTTGCTATCCTTCATTCAGCATTGTTTAAAGAGGCTGTTTGGCACCGGGCATCGAGAGAGTGTCTTGTTAAAAAACCTGGCACCAGGCATTGTTTGACAGATTTTGGCATTCCAAAGGCTTTACGAGGAGCATGCGGGTGGGATGGCGAAGAGAAAGGGGGCAGCGTGCGTGTGTGTTTTGTGTTTTTAAGACCAAATGTTCACTTTCCCGTTAAGTTTGGGCAGAATAAGTTCGGACAGCTTTATGCAATGTGGACATTATGGGGAAGGGCTGTAGCTCAGTGATAGAGGACCAATTTTTTTGCATATAGAAGTTGCAAAGTTTTGATCTCTGGTGTTTTTCCGGATAGGGTTGGGGGAGATACACCCTATTGTACAACCCTGACGAGCAAGTTACTGTAGACATTGTGTGCATATGTACTGGATCAACAGAGCTGCCTTCCTTTTTAAACTGTCCTTGGGAGCTGTCAGGGTGAACCCCTGCACTTCAAAATTCACCACTATAATCAGTGGTCCCACACAAACATAGAATCATGGAATCATAGACTTGGAAGGGACAACAAGCGTTATCTAGTCCAGCCCCCTGCAAAGCATGGGAAATAAACAAGATGAGCTTGAGCTCTTGGTACAGCAAACTAAATATGACATAATAGGCATCACTGAAACCTGGTGGGATAAGTCCCACGATTGGAATGTAATAATGGGGGGATACAATCTATTTCAGAGAAACAGACCAGACAAGAAAGGAGGAGGAGTGGCGTTATATGTCAGGGATGTGTATACCTGTGAAGAGATCCAAGATTTAGAACCTCAAAGCCAATGTGAGAGCATTTGGGTCAAAATTAAGGGAGAGAAGAATAACAGAGACCTCATTGTGGGAGTTTACTATAGATCCCCAAGCCAAACGGAGGACATAGATGATGCCTTCTTGGAACAGATGGCCAAGCATGCAAAAGGAAGGGAGATAGTAGTAATGGGGGACTTCAACTACCCGGATATTTGTTGGACGTCAAACTCAGCCAAGAGCATAAGGTCAAACAGATTCCTCACTGGCCTTGCAGACAACTTCATTGTCCAGAAAGTGGGAGAAGCAACAAGAGGAACAGCCATTTTAGATCTGGTCCTAACCAATGTTGATGACCTGGTTAGTGGGGTAGAAGTGGAAGGATCATTAGGCGCGAGTGATCATGCTCTTCTGAAGTTTACTATACAGCGGAAAGGAGCAGCCAAGCATACTAGGACTCAATTTCTTGACTTTAAGAAAGCCGACTTCATAAAACTTAGGGAAGTGCTGGGTGAGATCCCATGGACAGCAATACTAAAAGGAAAGGGAGTTCATGATGGCTGGGAGTTTGTTAAGAGGGAGATAGTAAAAGCACAACGTCAGGCAATACCAATGAGACGGAAACATGGAAGGTGCCTAAAGAAGCCAGGGTGGCTATCTAAAGAACTTTTAACTGAATTAAGATTAAAAAAGGATGTGTACAAAAAATGGAAAAGGGGGGAAACCACCAAAGAGGAATTCAAACAAATAGCCAGCATGTGTAGACACAAAGTCAGAAAAGCTAAAGCACAGAATGAACTCAGGCTTGCTAGAGAGGTTAAAAGCAACAAAAAAGGCTTTTATGGGTATGTTCGTAGCAAAAGGAAGAACAAAGAAACAGTGGGGTCACTCAGAGGAGAAGATGGTGAAATGCAAACAGGGGACACAGAAAGGGCTGAACTCCTCAATGCCTTCTTTGCCTCAGTCTTCTCCGATAAAGAAAACAATGCCCGACCTGAAGAATTTGGAGCAAATGATTCAGCAGAGGAAACACAGCCCAGAATAACTAAGGAGACAGTACAAGAATATTTGGCTAGTTTAGATGTATTCAAGTCTCCAGGGCCAGATGAACTGCATCCAAGAGTATTAAAAGAACTGGCAGATGTGATCTCAGAACCACTGGCAGTCATCTTTGAGAATTCCTGGAGAACAGGCGAAGTCCCGGCAGACTGGAGGAGGGCAAATGTTGTCCCTATTTTCAAAAAGGGGAAAAGAGAGGACCCAAATAATTACCGCCCAGTCAGTCTGACATCAATAGCAGGGAAGATTCTGGAGCAGATCATTAAGCAAACAGTCTGTGAGCACCTAGAAAGGAATGCTGTGATCACCAATAGTCAGCATGGATTTCTGAAAAATAAGTCATGTCAGACTAACCTGATCTCATTTTTTGACAGAATTACAAGCCTGGTAGATGAAGGGAACTCAGTGGATATAGCCTACCTTGATTTCAGTAAGGCATTTGACAAGGTGCCCCATGATATTCTTGTAAAGAAGCTGGTAAAATGCGGTCTTGACTCTGCTACCACTCAGTGGATTTGTAACTGGCTGACTGACCGAACCCAAAGGGTGCTCATCAATGGTTCCTCTTCATCCTGGAGAAGAGTGACTAGTGGGGTGCCACAGGGTTCTGTCTTGGGCCCGGTCTTATTTAACATCTTTATCAACGACTTGGATGATGGACTCAAGGGCATCCTGATCAAATTTGCAGATGACACCAAACTGGGAGGGGTGGCTAACACCCCAGAGGACAGGATCACACTTCAAAACGACCTTGACAGATTAGAGAACTGGGCAAAAACAAACAAAATGATTTTTAACAGGGAGAAATGTAAAGTATTGCACTTGGGCAAAAAAAATGAGAGGCACAAATACAAGATGGGGGACACCTGGCTTGAGAGCAGTACATGTGAAAAGGATCTAGGAGTCTTGGTTGACCACAAACTTGACATGAGCCAACAGTGTGACGCGGCAGCTAAAAAAGCCAATGCAATTCTGGGCTGCATCAATAGGAGTATAGCATCTAGATCAAGGGAAGTAATAGTGCCACTGTATTCTGCTCTGGTCAGACCACACCTGGAGTACTGTGTCCAGTTCTGGGCACCACAATTCAAGAAGGACACTGACAAACTGGAACGTGTCCAGAGGAGGGCAACCAAAATGGTCAAAGGCCTGGAAACGATGCCTTATGAGGAACGGCTAAGGGAGCTGGGCATGTTTAGCCTGGAGAAGAGGAGGTTAAGGGGTGATATGATAGCCATGTTCAAATATATAAAAGGATGTCACATAGAGGAGGGAGAAAGGTTGTTTTCTGCTGCTCCAGAGAAGCGGACACGGAGCAATGGATCCAAACTACAAGAAAGAAGATTCCACCTAAACATTAGGAAGAACTTCCTGACAGTAAGAGCTGTTCGACAGTGGAATTTGCTGCCAAGGAGTGTGGTGGAGTCTCCTACTTTGGAGGTCTTTAAGCAGAGGCTTGACAACCATATGTCAGGAGTGCTCTGATGGTGTTTCCTGCTTGGCAGGGGGTTGGACTCGATGGCCCTTGTGGTCTCTTCCAACTCTATGATTCTATGATTCTATGATTCTATGATTCTATGAAAACAGGATTTTTTTGCCCAGTGTTTCCCCCCCTCCAAAAAAAATAATGTTTAGGGGTACTCTCATTTTGACTCAAGAAAATCACCATTTTATAGTTTAAACCGGGAAAAATAAATACAGTAAATGGACAAAAGTACAAAGAACATGCATTACACCGGGAAAGGAAATGAAGCCGCCATCAGAGGTGGTGACAACGAAACTGACCAGCTGTTTGATTCCAACTCCTGCTTCACTTTCCAATTTCCACGATGCGATTTGGCAAAAGAGGTGTGCATTACATTTGAGTAAATACGGTAAATAAAAACCTTCAGGGATAATAATAATAATAAATGCTAAGAGGGGGAAACCCAAGCAGCAGCGACTATGATGGAGAAATGGAGTGTCTGGCAGGGGCGGGTAGTAAAACCAAGGGAGGTTGAACGTGGTTGGCTGGCATCTTGAAGAGGAGCACACCATGCTGCAACGTTTTGTTGCAGTATAATAAATCACCATCCAATTCCTGACCCTCCTGCACCCCATCCTCCATCTAGGCCCTCAGGTACACAGAGCTTCATTAAGTTAATAGGGAACAGAAAGGAGAACCTCCCCCCTCGCGCTCCAAGCAAACTTTTAGGGTAATTGATTTCTTTTGCATTGTGCTGCTGTCGCCGCTCGTAAATCCCGATTCGGGGGGAATTGCGTGCTGCTGTGCTGTCCACTCTGAAATCTAAATTGCCGGTTAGCTCCGGCAGCCAACGCTGGAAAGGGCACTCGCCTCGTGGCTCGGCAGTGAGAACAGACCAGTCAGGAGAGCGTACGCCAGGGACCGCAGATTTATAGGCTGTTTCTCCTCCGTCAGACAACTCAGGATAATAAGGCAACATAAATCCCTCCCTGCAAAAGGGCATCCTCTTCATAAAAGCACAAGTGCTGAGGGCTGCAGTTCGGGGTGTTTGTGAAAGTCTCGGCGCCTCCCTGTGACCTGCAATTTCCTCTATGACTTCGCTTTGCTCGTACAAGAGTGGCGGCCTGCAGGGAGGTTGACTGGCAGGTCACATCTAGGAGGGACCACGAGGCTGGTGGGCTGGGACTGGTCAGGGCCCTAGGCCTGTCCCCTGGGTGGTATTATTATTATTATTATTATTATTAATTATTATTATTACAGTGGACCCTCAGGTTACATACCGCTCTGGATACATAATCTTTGGGTTGCGAAAGTGGCAAACCTGGAAGTGTATTCTTCTGGGTTTTGCCTCTCGCATGTGCACAGAAGCGCTCTATTGAGTCATGCTCATGCACAGAACCAGCAGTTACAGATTTTTTTAAGGTGCGCACGGACTCCTGAAACGAATTAAATGCATAACCAGAAGGTCCACTGTACAGTGGTACTTCGGGTTAAGAACTTAATTCATTCTGGAGGTCTGTTCTTAACCTGAAAGTGTTCTTAACCTGAGGTACCACTTTAGCTAATGGGGCCTCCAGCCGCCGCTGCTGCCATGCGATTTCTGTTCTCATCCTGAAGCAAAGTTTTTAACCCGAGGTACTATTTCTGGGTTAGCAGAACCTGAGGTACTATTTCCGGGTTAGCGGAACACTTCTGTAATCTGAAGTGTCTGTAACCTGAAGCGTCTGTAACACAAGGTACTACTGTATTATTATTATTATTATTATTATTATTATTATTATTATTATTATTATTATTATTATTTGTTAAATTTATATACCGTCCTATAATCAGGGGTCTCAGAGCAGTTCACACAATAAAATCAAGATATAAAACCACAAAATACAAAATGAAAACAACCCAATAGCCACCCCCCAATAAAACACATTTTAAAAGGGCATAGGATGTCAGTCAGATGAACCAAAGGCCTGGTGAAAAAGGAATGTTTTTGCCTGGCACCTGAAGGTGTATAATGAAGGTGCCAGGCTAATCTCCCTGGGGAGAGCATTCCACAGACAGGGAGCCACTGGAGAGAAGGCCCTGTTCTCATGTTGACACCCTCCGGACCTCTGGAGGAGGAGGCACACGAAAAAGAGCCTCAGAAGATGATCTCAGGATCCGGGTAGGTTCATATGGAAAGAGGCAGTCCTTGAGGTACTGCGATCCTGAGCCATTTATTCCTGGAATACCAGCCAAAATTTCAGATCTGGTGCAGATGAGCATCAGAGCTCATGGGAGCACTGACAGTCTCCAATAGCTGGTGGATGAAGGGGAAGAAAAAAAATCAGGTCGGGTCATAGAACCATAGCATTGCATAGTTTCTGCAATGAAAACAGTTAAAAACACAACGACAACAGATGCATTTAGAATGAGAGTAAACCCTAACATTTGGACACTAATGGTAAAGACCCATTGATTCAGCTGGGAAAGCAAGTCAGAACAAACATGTCTTCAGTTGTTTCCCCACTCTCTGGAGAGGAACCTGACATAGAATCATAGCTGTCCCTCAGCAACCATACAAATGGGGATATCCTTGTTTGACTGTTGTAGCAAAGAGAAAGGAGAAAGCAGGTGTTGTGAAAGTGTTTTTAGAGCTACTGTGCTTGCGGCACCAATTCCCCATTCACTCTGCACCTCCAGCCCCGCTGACAATTCTATTTTTAAAAGCTTGTGACTGTCTTCTCTCTGGAGCAGCCTGTCTGTGGGCCCCCTCCCTCCATCTCTCGCCCTCTCAAACTTATTTTAAACAGGAGACGGAACACAGCGGCTGATAAAGCATGAGAGAAGAGATATGGCAACAGAGGGGAGAGATTTCAAGGCTAATGGAAGAAAAGCAGGAGACGAAAGAACAAGGCCCAGCTCTCTTGAGGAAAAGGACTCAGGGGTGTGTTCAGAACCGTGAGAAGGTTGCAAATAAATAAATAAAATGAAATAAAAATAAAGACATACGCAAAACTGTCCCGTTTTAAGTGGGACATCCTGGATTTACCACTGCGGCTTCCTATTCCAATTCCCGTTTTAGCTCCTGCTCTCTGGCCTTGCATTTTTTGCTCTGGCCCAAGTCAGTTAGCTCCCACCAGAGTGCAGACGGGACCGAAAGATGTGCTCTCACCTTGTGCATGCCTGCCGCCCACTCCTCTTCCTCCTTCCAGAGGTATCACCTGGCAGGACAATGTTTTGAATAGAGATGTGCTCTCCCAAGCCCACATTCCCAGCACGTTCACACTCCTGTCTCAGCGACGTCTACGCTGGCTTAGTCAATAGAATATGACAGGATCCCTAAGGACATGATCTATGGGACACTGGCTTCCGGCACCAGGCCCCTTGGCAGACCAACTTTGCATTACAAAGATGTCTGCAAATGTGGCATGAAGGCTGGCGACGTCACCCCCGCCATGTGGAAACACCTTGCAGACGACCGCAGTGCCTGGAGACAGGCAGTCAGGTTGTGCATCCTGTGGCCAGAGGAGAAATGAGCGCTGGGAGGAGCACAGAGAGAAGAAAAGCCCTGGCGCATTTGCAGTAGCACAAGCGGACGCCTTCACCTGCCCCAGCTGCAATGAAACATGTCTCTTCAGCCACAACCTCCAAACAGTTTGACTTTACGCCCAAAGGCACACTCCTCCATTATCTCCCGAGACAGACAGATGCCAACAACAACTCATGTGTGTTTGGTGTGGTGTGGGAGATGAAAATGCTTGCAAATTCCTCCTGTGGGGGCAGAGGTGGAAATACAGCATGCTGTGCGTTTGTTTGCAACTCCCACATTACCCACAGCTCTCATGAGTCGACCTTCTGATGGACATTTTTTAGTCCAAGTTGGTCCTATTTATTATCACCGTATTTTTCCATGTATAAGACGCCCCTATGTATAAGACGACCCCTATTTTTTTGAGCCCAAAATTAAGCAACAAATATGTTAAACACCAAAGAGAACAGCTTTGATATTTTATTAAATGTCCAAAATGCGGTATATTTAGCACCGTTTATTTAAACATCAAACAGTGAGGCAAGCTGTGTAATGGCGGCTGCTCCTGTCAGCTCAGTGTAACTCCACTGTAGCTGAAGCTCTCCTGCCTGTGTGCTGCACTTTTGTCTCAGTATTTAGAGTATGTACCGTGTTTACTCCACGAGCGCCGGCAGATGAGAACACTAATTGAGGAGCTGCGACTGCCAGAGCTGCCTGAGTGAAGAAGAAGAAGAGTTTGGATTTGATATCCCTCTTTATCACTACCCAAAGGAGTCTCAAAGCAGCTAACAATCTCCTTTTCCCTTCCTGCCCCACAACAAACACTCTGTGAGGTGAGTGAGGCTGAGAGACTTCAGAGAAGTGTGACTAGCCCAAGGTCACCCAGCAGCTGCATGTGGAGGAGCGGGGAAGCGAACCCAGTTCACCAGATTACAAGACTACCGCTCTTAACCACTACACCACACTGAGTGCACTTGGGGAATGGGGGGTCTGCGTAGCCAGGGGGTGGCTGAGGGAACCAGGTGGAAGGGTCAATGTCTGGAGTGCGGGCTGCTGGACCGGGGGGGGGGGGAGTACCAGACCAGGGTTTGTCGTGAGGCCAATAGTGAGGGGAGGCTGTGGGGGAAAAACATGGATGGCAACATATATTTATTTATACAGTAGCACCTTGGGCTACGTTACCCTCAGGTAAGGTAAACTTCAGGTTTCGAAAACGGCAAAGCCGGAAGTGTTTCGTCACATGCGCATGCGCAGAAGAGGTCTGCTGTCGCATGCATGTGTATAACAGTGATCCGAGGGTTGCGAAAACCTCAGGATCCGCCCAAGAAACCAGAGGCCTTTCTCTTGGGCATTGTCGGCCAGTTGGTGCCAAAGAAAGATAGAATTTTCTTTATGTATGCTACTACAGCAGCAAGAATACTCATTGCAAAGCATTGGAAGACTCAAGATCTACCCACTCTGGAAGAATGGCAGACGAAGGTGATAGACTATATGGGACTGGCTGAAATGACTGGCAGAATCTGTGATCAGGGGGGAGAGATGGCGGAAGAAGATTGGAAAAAAATTAAAGTGTACCTTAAGAAATATTGCAAAATTGCTGAGTGCTAAAATGTCTAGATTTGAGGAAAAGAAGGGGTGTACAGCTGAAAAAGATTAAGTAAAAGAAAAGAATAAGGGATAAATCTGATGAAATTAAGTGTTAGGATTTGCTGAAAAATTTTTGGGAATTGGGACGCAGAAAGGGGAGGTTTGGGGAAGTCGACGAAGTAAGGTTTATGAAAAAAAGGATATGAAATTATACATGTTTGTTTGTTTCTTTATTTGTTTGTATGTGGCTATAAAAAATTCTTGTAAAACCAATAAAAATTTTATATATAAAAAAAGAAAACCTCAGGATCCGGCTGGACCTCCGGAACGGATCCCGTTTGCAACCGGAGGTACCACTGTATATTTAATTGCAACATTCTGTGTATAAGACAACCCCCAATTTCAAACTTAAAAAATTGGGGAGGAAATATCGTCTTATACACGGAAAAATACGGTATTTGGGTGGGAATTCATTTCACGCTACAGATTTCTCACGCTGCAGCCAAAACACTTTAATCAGTCAATAAGCTGGAGCATATCTCCTGCTGCTCCACTGGCGTTGAGCGAATCTAGATCAACCTGTCACTCACTCTGCATATGGTATGGGCTAAACTTCATTAGCCAGCCGCTATCTGCCTGCTGATGATTATAAGGGGGGGACAATGACCCAGGTAAACCGTATTTATTGCCTCTGAAGTGGCATAAGCTGATTAACCAGCAGCAGTCTGTTGCTTGTTTCTTAAGAATCCATTTCTGTCTTTTCCATTGGCAAAAGTCCCTTGGAAAGACAGTGCAGACAATTCTGATCCATAGATCCTCGCAGGCAACTGTGAGCTGTTTCTATCCGCATGAGAATCTCTGTGAATGTGGTCGCCAAAGAGAGTCTCGTCAGAATTAGAAGGGGGTTGCATGCATCTCCTCCAATAGGTGCCATCACTGGCTGGGTGGGGGAGAATGGGCACGGATCCAGCCTTTATTTCCTCCTACATATGGCGCTTGGCATTATTCTCAGAGATGACCTCCAAGGGGGTTCAGTGTGCCGAACTGGCAAAGAGATATGGGTGACTTGAGTTTTGGAAACAGAAGGGATTTTTCACCCCATAAAGCACTTCTTTGCAGAAAGAGATCATACTCTAAATAATCCCGTCTACAACCCTCTGAACACCAGGGACAAGTGACCTCAGTAAAGTTAAAATGTATGAAGCCCATAAACAAAATAGATATTAAGAGTAAAAGTCATATTATATTTTTTGTTGTTATTTGATTGGCAGGGAGTATATATAAGTAAATTGCCTGCTTCATATCTAAGCATCCAACTGTTTCATTTATTATTATTATTAATTTATTATTTTTAATAATTTATTTATTTATTTATTTTAAAATGGTTTCTTTTTTTTATCAAGGTAACTTTGTTCAGGCAGGACTCGATTCTGTTTTTGTGATGCATTTGCATTTTATATGATCTTTCACACAAATGCGGAAGCCACTTCTGGAGAGTTAACAGAGTCTAGTGGAAGTTTAGTGGTCCTTTCTTGTTAATTGTTTCCGGGGAGCGGGGATCTGTTTGCAACCCCATTAATCCAGAAAGTCGCCAGTTGGGCAGTGCTCTAGCACACAGTTTCCCCCCAACATTTTTATGGGTGAATATTGGGAGAACAGAAGCCAGAATGTGCATAAGGAGTGGTAGCGTGTCCAATGATGTCTACCGTTGTGTCACACCACACACACTGGTGCAAATGAAATTTAGCATGACATGGTATAGCGGTCAAAAAGCCATAATTCTCTTATGTAACAGTAAAACATCCACAAAACTCTTAGATGACTGTTACTACAGTTTAAAAGCAAAGGTTCATTATCATATGTCGCAGATTGAATTGCTCTTCTGATTTGTCCTTCTTTTGATACACCTTTATTGATTAGTTTATTGTGTGTATGAAACTTTCCATAAAGGGTGTAATCAATCAATGGCCTTTTAAATGTGTCTGGGTGTGGTGTTGTTGTTGTTGTTGTTGTGTTATGTTATGTATTTCATGTTTTTATAATGTTAACCTGCCTGTGATCTTTGGATGAAGGGCAGTAAATCAATCAATCAATCAATCAATCAATCAATCAATGTCCTGATTTCTAATATTCTGTTAACACTGCATTCTACTATCTATCTATCTATCTATCTATCTATCTATCTATCTAGCTATCATCTATCATCTATCTATCTATCTATCTATCTATCTATCTATCTATCTATCTATCTATCTATCATCTATCTATCTATCTATCATCTATCTATCTATCTATCATCTATCTATCTATCTATCATCTATCTATCTATCTATCATCTATCTATCTAGCTATCTATCTATCTATCATCTATCTATGTATCATCTATCTATCTATCTATCTATCTATCTATCTATCTATCTATCACCTATCTAACTAGATAGATAATAATGCAGTGTTAAAGGAATACAGTGGTACCTCTGGATGCGAACAGGATCTGTTCTGGAGCCCCGTTCGCATCCTGAGCAGAACACAACCCGCATCTGCATGTCTGCGTGTGCTCAGGTTGTGATTCGCTGCTTCTGTCATGCCCATGACGTCATTTTGAGAGTCTGTGCATGCACGAGCAGTGAAACTCGGAAGTAACCCGTTCCATTACTTTTGAGTCGCTGCGGAACGCAACCTGAAAACACTCAACCTGAAGTGACTTTAACCCGAGGTATGACTGTATTAGAAATCAGGACTAAATAAATAAATAAATAACCAGGCCAGGTAACACAATAATCCCCAGGTATGAATTCACCCTTGCTGATGTGCATATAGAAAAATGTACAGGTACTTCAAAATCTTGAAACAATGAAGAACTTTCACTTGAGCTGCTAACATTGGATTCCTAACTTAGCAAGCTATTTATGATAACTGATGGGGTATGTTCACCCATCCCTATTTTTAACCCAGAGCTCAGTTCCACAAACTAACGTCAGGTTATATTGCACATATTAATCATAAGCCAGAGTCGGTGCCAGGAATATGTTCTCCCTGAGAATAGAACTTTGATTTGCTAATTACTACCAGAGAAATGCTGAAGGCTATTTATTATTATACACAAGGCCAGAAAAGTCCCGAGGACGTATTATTTTGGTGCCATGCACCGAGACATTGCAAACATCTTGTGGACCTTGACGGGGCTAGCAAGGAACTTGAGTATAATGCTACAGGCAACCGATAGCAAAGTTAGTATCTTATGCACAACCTCTTTATCAATAATTATCTTGCACTTGTGGCAAGTAGCCGGTGGGTCTCAAACTCTCGGTGAGTTAGGACTTCCTCTGCATGTAAAGACAGGCTCCGCTGGATTGAGTGGATCTAACAGTCAAGAAGGCGGTTTCTGCGTGTACTGTGGTGTGAAGTGAGGGGTAGATGGGGCTCATCAACCTGATCCTAAACCTCAGCTACCTTACTGGATATCTTCAGGGGAAGAAAAGGCTAAGGAGTAAACCCTACAGAAATCTGGAGTCCCTAAGAAGGTTGGATGGCGCCTTGTACGCCTTCTCCCAGCAGCTCCTGCAGCCAAGGGCCAAACATCTTGCTCTGCTTTGCTTTGGACCACACCAGTGAGGCCAATAGAGGGGTTGTGTCATCTGGGTAGCCCAGGAACACCAGACACACTGCCCAGGCTTGCATCCTGAGGAGGTCTCTTCAGCGCTGCTAACACAGCACTTCGATTTCACCCCTCTAGAGGCATACTCTGTTGTCTCTCAAGACAGATGGATGCAGGAATTTAGAGAATCTGGCCAACTGTTATGTACTGAAGTTCTCACCCTGGGCCAGCAGGGAGATACTGTAGATAGTTTTCACTCAGGTCCACATATGCAAATAAGGAATTGAAAGTGATGTTCAGTGATTGGATAGTTACAGAAAGTTGTTACTGTTGCTTTGTAGTGGAGTTCTGTATAAGCAGGTTGACTGAACCCTTCAGTCCAGTTCTGTTCTGGGCCTGTGAATAAACAAGAGCTGTTTGAAGAATCGCTGTGTCGTCTGATATGTTCACCCACAACTTAACACCAACAGAGCCCAGTTTGGCCAAAATACGTGGGGCAAAGTAGACAGGACCCAAGGAAAATGTGGTTGGGGTAGAGGTGGAGCAAATGAGAAAGCAGGGCTTCATTGGGGCCTTAGGAAAACGATGTGCTGTGCACTACTGCATTAGCAGAAGTAGAGTGGACAGGCAAGGGTGAGTTGGAAGACTATGAGCGAATTGAGTTGGTAGGGAGCAATGCGAGCACCGCTGCCTGTACATTGCTGATTGGCTGGCACTTGTGACATCATCAATCCACCTTCGTTCTTCTTCTTCCCTTTAAAAAAAATAATGTGATTGCATTTTTTAAAAAAATAAAAGAAAGGGGAAAAAACACCATTCAAAATGCATAATTATGCAAGTAGTGCTTTCTAACAATGCAAAAGGCAACCCTCCTGGAGCATGGGGACCAAACAGGAAGGTCTAAATGGCAAATACATCTCTCAGCTGCAATGCAAAGTCAGACGGCTGGGAAAGGCAGGCTTTCCCTGCAGGAGGAAAAACAGGGCCGAGTCCTTTGTTTAGGTACACTATGTTGTGTCATTTAAAAAACATGAGCTACTGCCAAGAACCGGGAAGCATCATTGTTTGCTTCAGGTCTCGAAATGCCTGCGGCAGACCCAGCTCTCAGTACGGGCGGAATTGCTTCATGTGGAACGCTTAATATGGGTGCCTAACAGTTTCAAACAGAATAATTAAAGTGTTAAAAAGCTATATATGTATGAGTGCATGAAAGATCCAAGAGAAAATAGAGATCAATTGCTTAAAAAAAAAAAGTGTGGTGATATGGGAACAGCAGCTGAAAAGATACTCCTCTCTCTTTTAATACCATTTCGATGTATGCTAACTCTCAAAACATGCATTCAAATGCGTAATTGGGCATAACCAAACTGCTGAAAACTGCAATATATGGAGAAGTGCAAAATCTAAATTCTAGTCTGCACGTGGCATTTTGCATGTTCCTTGCACTACCTTAAGGCTCAATCAAAGACTAGCTGGAAACTTGCTTGTACCAGGGGTATAGGATGGGGTGTTGTGGGGGCGGTGCACCCCAGGTGTCATCCCTGAGGGGGGTGACAAAAAGGCACACTGCGGTGTGCTTGCAGCTAACTCCGGCACTGACTTGTACTTCTTTCATTTGCTTTTAAAGCATATCTACCGTATTTTTCACTCCATAAGATGCACCCTTTCCACCCTAAAAAGTAAGGGGAAATGTGTGTGCATCTTATGGAGTGAATGTAGGCTGTGCAGCTGTCGCTGAAGCCAGCACAACAAGAGCAAGAGCTGCGCAGTGCCTCTTCTTCTGCTGGCTTCAGTGATAGCTGCACAGCTTGCTCTGGCTTTTCAGGGAGGTGGGAGGAGGGACGGAGGGTAGCCCGTCTGTCCCTTCTCCCATCTCCTGGAAAAGCCAGCAAGAGCCGCTCTATCTTTAAAGAGCCGCACCGAGCGAGCGTGTCTGTGGCTCTTGCTGGCTTTTCTTGTTTTTCTCCTCTAAAAACTATGGTCAGGTGTGTCTTATAGAGCGAAAAATACGGTACAGTTCTTCTTCTTCTTCTTCTTCTTCTTCTTCTTCTTCTTCTTCTTCTTCTTCTTCTTCTTCTTCCTAGTGGTGCTGCACTGCACACCTCACCTCCAGCTAGCTAAGTTGTTGCAGAACCAGCGATGGAGCGTGAGTTGTCAGCTCCCAGGGCAGGGGTGTGTGTCTGGGGCTGTGCATGTGTCCGGGGAGGGCGGGCGCACGCGCTGGGGCGGGGCATGGAGGGTGAAAGTGTTAGGATATTTCCGTTCCACCTTAAAAGGGAGCAGGATGTTTGTGTCACAGCCTGTGTATTTCCTGTTCACAGGATGTTTATGTTGCTATTGCTTTCGTTTCTCTCTCTGTCGAAGACACTGTCACAGGCAGTCATGTCTTTCTTTGTTCTGATCAACGCTGAATAAAAGCTTGTAAATAATGCTCTCCTGAGTGCGACTTCTGGCTGTGCATTATCTGCTGATAAGAGTGTGCATGAGCCCTGGAATGTGGCAAGGTATTTTCAGGAAACTCGTGTCGCTAATCGCTCATACTGCGTGACTACGGGAGATCGATGGATCGTCCGGCAGCCAGCTTGGGGGCCATGATGGACTTTATCTCCCTGGCAGTATCCCAACAGAAAGAGCCAGCCACAGCAAGGAGCCCAGCCAGCCGCCGTGGCACTTGGAGAGTGCAAAGCAGGTGCCCCCAGGCAGGCGGCCCCAACACGGCCTGGCCCAGTGATCCTCTCCGATGCCTGTGAGAGGAGTGCCAGGCCACGCTACGCCCCTATGCAGATGATCAGGCTGGAGAGACGGAGGTGCTCACCATCAGAAGGAGCGCCAGATTGGCTGTGCTGGTTAGTTTTCACTGCACCAACCTCGGCAAGGTTCTAAAAAACATTTCTAGTGCAAGTATTTTTTTAAAAAACAGGTGACAAGTCCCATTTTTAAAAAGGCACCTCTGTTTTTTCTCCCAACATAGCATGGAATGCCTTCTCAAATATGACAGCTGTGTACGTCATCTAAAAGCAAAGGAAGTATCCTCCTTTTTTCAGAGCTATTGTTTAAGTACATATGCACATTAATGCAATTTTCATTGACTGATGCACCATATTTTTCGCTCTATAAGACGCACCAGACCATAAGACGCACCTAGTTTTTGGAGGACGAAAACAAGGAAAAAAAAATCTGAATCTCAGAAGCCAGAACAGCAAGAGGGATCGCTGCACAGTGAAAGCAGCAATCCCTCTTGCTGTTCTGGCTTCTGGGATAGATGTGCAGCCTGCATTCACTCCATAAGACACACACACATTTCCCCTTACTTTTTAGGAGGGAAAAAGTGAGTCTTATAGAGCAAAAAATACGGTATTTGGTACTTATTTATTTAAAAATATTTATATACCGCTAAATTGCAAAGATATATCAATGCCTTTTTCATCTTGCTGCCCAGCTAGAAAGGCTCTCAGAGTGGATTATGTCTGCAATCTGTATATAATAACCAAACCAGCCACCTCTCATACACAAAGGGCTAATGCACACTTACTGAGAGATTCAAGTTACAAGAACAGAGATTCTGACTAAACACTAGGAAGAACTTTCTGACTGTAAGAGCTGTTCAATAGTGGAATGATCTCCCCTTGGGGGTAGTAGACTCTCTTTCCTTGAAGGTTTTTTATTATTTTTTTAATTATTATTATTATTATTATTATTATTATTATTATTATTATTATTATTATTATTATTTGTACCTCATTCCAAAAATGGGTTGCCCTAACCACTCAGGGCAGCTTCAAACAGAAAATAAAAAACATCAGACAATAAAAACTTCCCAAAACAAGACTGCCTTCAGATGTCTACAGAAGGTCAATAATTATTTATATCTGTCAGGAAGGCGTTCCATAGGGCAGGTGCCACTACCAAGAAGGCCCTCTGCCTGGTTCCCTGTAACCTCACTTTTCACAGTGAGGGAACCACCATAAAGCCCTTGGAGCTGGACCTCAGTGTCCAGGCTGAACGATGGAGGTATACTAGGCCGAAGCCATTTAGGGCTTTAAAGGTCAGCACCAACACTTTGAATTGTGCTCGGAAATGTACTGGGAGCCAATGAGATTCCTTCATTGTAGTTGTTTGGACTAGATGACCCTCAGGGTCCCTTCCAACTCTCCACTTCTATGATCCCTGGCATATTCCCCCTGGAAAGTTATCCAGAAAGGGATGTTGCTCACCCCGGTCAAAATGATAAGCATTAGAAGAGGAGTTTGGATTTGATATCCCGCTTTATCACTACCCGAAGGGGTCTCAAAGCGGCTAACATTCTCCTTTCCCTTCCTCCCCCACAACAAACACTCTGTGAGGTGAGTGAGGTGGAGAGACTTCAGAGAAATGTGACTAGCCCAAGGTCACCCAGCAGCCGCATGTGGAGGAGCGGGGAAGCGAACCCGGTTCACCAGATTACGAGTCCACTGCTCTTAACCACTACACCACACTTAGCTTCTTGAATTTATGAAGTTTAAGCTAAAGCAAGAAATCCATCCTGTTCGGTATTCATTAACAAAACCAGTGTGCCAGGGAAGCATGAATCACTGCCATAGATGTGCTCGTATTTGTCAGGGTCGCCATAGTGAAGAACGACTCTAGTATGCCGTAGTTGTGAAGAATTAAAACGAAAGGGGTGGGGTGGGGTGGGGTGGGGGGTCTTACTACACAGCTGGCGTTGCTGGCTGGCCAAGCCCCATAAACCTGTCGTTATGAAGTATGACAGCACTGGAGATCATAAGGTAAAACTCCGGGGCTGACATGGTTATTAGATGCTAATCCGTTGAGTGTGCATGTCAGCTGCACGGCTCGGCGTTAACCATAAAAAGCCTCTCCGAGATGGAAAGATGACAAGTGTTAAATTATACTCCTGCCAGGATGGAGTCAGGGTGAATACGCTGCCTCTCCCTGTAACTTTATCTCGTAAATTAAATAGCGTGTGGCTGCTGGTGTTCTAACCGCGGAAGGAAAACAAAACTCACCCACCGGATCAGATCATGTGATATACCTCCCCAAATCCCTGCACCTCTCCACCAACTTAAATTCCACATTCTTTCTTTTAATGTTCTCTTTCTTTAACCGGAGTTGTTGAAGTTTGGGAAAAGATCATCGCTCAGTCGTAGAGCACTTCTTCTGCATGCAGCAGGTGCATTTTACATCCAGGAATGTAGAAAGTTGCACCATATGAGGTCTTACTGTTTTTCCTTCTAGATTGGTTGTTTATATGCCAACATATATACAACCTCAGAATAAAAAAATTCCTTCCAGTAGCACCTTAAAGACCAACTAAGTTAGCTCTTGGTATGAGCTTTCGTGTGCATGCACACTTCTTCAGATACATGCACAAGTGTGCATGCACACGAAAGCTCATACCAAGAACTAACTTAGTTGGTCTTTAAGGTGCTACTGGAAGGAATTTTTTTTATTTTGACTATGGCAGACCAACACGGCTACCTATCTGTAACTGGAACAACAGACTCAGAAGTTTCTCCTGAACGTCTCCATTACCTACTGTCTTAAACTAGAGATACAAGGACCTTCTACATACGAAGCATCTGTGTAAAAACTGAGCCATAGGCCCATAGAACATAGGGATGTGTTCTACTATTGGCTATTTGGAATTGATCCTCACAAACCCTTTTTCTCTTTTCTTACTTAGATACCCAAAGCCTTCTGGATCACAGTGCCTGAGGCAACCCACCCACTCACCCCGTTTAGAAAATCTCCCAGGCAGTCCTGGTGATCTCAGATGATCCATGCCCATGGTTGGTTGAACAAACAAGATTATTATCTCCCGTTTTCTTCTTGTTAAACCCAAATTCTTTGCCGATCCTATTAGGAGATTATAGAAAGAGCACCAGTGTATTCCAGCTAGAAGGATTATCCTTTGCTTGACTGTTGCAGATGAGAACAAAACAAGGGTATTCATCTTCGTGAAACAGGACACGTAACGTAGCTTCCAGGCTCTGAGCAAATTATTATTTTTATTCGTGGTCTCAGCAACCAGCTGTCTCGATTTAAAAGATCTGAGGGTGTTTGTGGAAACCAACCATCTCCCAGTGGCATCCAACTGTTGAACTGCACGCTTGTGGTTATTGCCTGGTGGGGACCTGGAGTTTCCCCGTGGTGTAGTGGTTAAGAGCGGTAGACTCGTAATCTGGCGAACCGGGTTCGCTTCCCCGCTCCTCCACATGCAGCTGCTGTGTGACCTTGGACTAGTGAACAAAACAAGGGTATTCATCTTCGTGAAACAGGACACGTAACGTAGCTTCCAGGCTCTGAGCAAATTATTATTTTTATTCGTGGTCTCAGCAACCAGCTGTCTCGATTTAAAAGATCTGAGGGTGTTTGTGGAAACCAAGCATCTCCCAGTGGCATCAGAATAGCAACTGTTCCGGGGGGGGGGGGGATTTTGGAATCCAAAGGGGTATAACTAGTATATGTTTTTATTGGATAGGTTGTTTGGTAATAATTATAAAAATTGGGAAACTCATGAAAGGGAACTTGGGTCGACCTTAGAAAAAAGGGGTAAATGTTATGTATTAAAATGAGGTTTGGAAGTTTAAATTTGGTTAATTAAGACGATTTAAGTAAAATGTTAAATAAGGGATAATTTGGGGATAAGAACTTGCTGAGTTAATTATTGGAATAGGGATGCAAGAAGGGGAGGTGGGGGAAGTCTGGGAAAGTGGTTAAGAAATTAAGGATTTAAAATTATACTTGTTATTTGTGTGTTGTGTCTGTATGTGGTTGTTTATGTTTTTGTGTTTGTCTAAAAAAAAATTCTTGAAAACCCTAATAAAAATTTTATATATATAAAAAAAACAAACAGAATAGCAACTGTTCCAAGGGATGTCAGATTAGCTCTTCCTGCATGCTGAATGTTTCTCAGTCAAATGATCAGGACAATCACTTTCTACAATGGGCAGTTGGCAGACAACAAAAATATTCCCCCTTATTTATTTTAATTATTGATTATAGTATTTATTTATTTATTCTTTTATTTATTTATAATCTGTACTTTCATTAAAGCATATCAAGGTGAGTCGCAGCACACAGAGTTATAATAACATCAGCAAAGGCACCCATGAAAACTTCAATAAATATTCATGGGGAAGTTCATACTGCAAAGCTGAACAACATAGTTAAGGTGTCTAAAAGAAGACATGGATCGTTCCTGTTGAACCTTTGTATACCATTTGCTCCCAACGCTCTTCATAAGAGAACTGTGGCTTGGGAAGGAAACATCTTCATGCAAGAACCTTCTGCAGCAAATTGTCCAGGTGAGACGTAAAGCGCAACAAGCAAAATCATCCTTAGAGAGGATGGTTTTTAAAAAGATTCAGTACGGAAAAATAAATGCCTTCAGAAAATAAAGCTTTGAAGATCATGATCAAACAGGAATCATATGTTAAATTATACATCTAGGAAATCAAAGATTAATTAGCACACTGAGCTGGTGATAAATGATTTCTCATTTGCTCGAGGCTGTGAACTAATAAACCCGTAATGAACCATTATTTTTTGGATATTATTTTTATTATTGCTGGGGGCTGTGAGCCTGTTGCAGAATTCACAGCTAGGTGTAAACATCCAGACATTTTCTATCATATTTATTAGTGTCACAGAATCATGGAGAAGCAAAGAGTCAAAGAATACTGTTGTGTTTATTCCATTCCATGGCATCTGGGCGTCTATCTAAACAGAAGTTCTTGTCCTGCCTTTGTGGAAAGCAGTGGGCAGAGCAATCATATGGAGGTGGGGAGAAGAGAGATTTCCTAGTGAAGGAGCCACCACTTCTGAAGCCCTGCTCGGCTTGCATCTATCAGGACAAAAAGGATTGCAGCTGGAAAACAGCCATGCTGGCATAATTCATTTGTCTTCCTTGTACGGTGCATGTCTGGGATCTGGACAGCTTTGGACATTGTCTATCCAAAACTACTTCTGATCCACCTCCAAGGCACCCATGACATACAGCCTTTTGCCTTTACTGCGTTCATAACACTGATGGCAGAGGAATCACAGCAAGGAACCTTTCCACCACAAGGAGGTCTCTGGGGGCAGAACGTCTCCACCTGCAGAGAGGAGAGTCCACCCTACATGATCATAAGAAGATCCCTGAAAGGATCAGATCAAATGCCTCCCTGGTCCAACATCCTGTGCTCAACCAAATGCCCGAGAAGCCCACAAGGTGTGTAATATGTGGGATTTGGTAGTCATCATGTCAGGGCAGTTCCAGGTAGTGTCTCTGGTGGGTGCTGGCGATACTGGAGCTACAGAAGATGTACCAGATAAAGACAAGGGTTCTTTGTTTACTCAGCAATCTTAAGAGTACATGGAGTCAGCTACATTAGTAAAAAAAAAGTTTTAAGAAGTTATAAATGTGTTATAATACCGTGGCACTCTGGAGCTAAACTTGGAACTCTATGAAATTTTCCATTGTGAGCTTTAATACGGTGGTTTTCAGAGCATTTTCAGAGCGTTTTTTTAAAGCTGTGTAGATGCAGTCCATGTCTACGCCTTTCACAGCACCCAAAACGGTATTGCAAGCAGGCCTTGAGCACAGCATCACTCTCCCCCCCTAGTGATTCCCAGTAACTGGCATTCAGAGGCACACTGCCTCCTTCCATCAGTGGAAGTAGTATATACGCAGTAGCAACAGTACCTCAGTACAGTGGTACCTTGCGTTACATACGCTTCAGGTTACATAAGCTTCAGGTTACAGACTCCGCTAACCCAGAAATAATACCTTGGGTTAAGAACTTTGCTTCAGGATTAGAACAGAAATCGTGCTCCGGCTGCGCAGCGGCAGCAGCAGGAGGCCCCATTAGCTAAAGTGGTGCTTCAGGTTAAGAACAGTTTCAGGTTAAGAATGGACCTCCGGAACGAATTAAGTACTTAACCCGAGGTACCACTGTATAAGGTGAACCTCGGCAGAGAAAACAAAAGCTAACACCTTGATGTATTTCCTCCTTTGCCCAGATCTTTAAATATATAAAAATATTATTATTATTTTGAGTTGCCTATTATGTCCCAGGTGATTATGGTTCAGACTCTTTATCATGCATGAATACACTAGAGGAAGCCAGCTATTTCCTGTACCGTAAGCTTACTTCCTTCTCACACTCTTACTAATTTAATCTCAACACTTTCTTCCGGTGGTGAAATATAAGAATGTAGAAATTATTTCTTCACTAATGCGTGAGTTGCAATTTCTAATGTCAGGTGGCCAGGATAAGGCATGGTTTCTGGAAGACAGTTCTTCATTTGAGAGAGGACAGTTCCAAGAAGCTCCCTATCTGAAGGTCTCTCCACTCCAAATCTGGTTGAATACCAATAAGGGAGAGCAGGAGAGGCCTTGATGTTGCCCATCAACAGTTTAGAACTGGATAGCAGACTGAGGAGGCACATTGATCACTTAGTCACAGTCTTCCCCGCTATGGTGAGATCTACTTAAATGATAAGTAAGGTCAGGTGCATACTGCGCATTTAAAGCACATTTAGATCACATGAATCAAAGAATCCTGGGGACTGGAGTTCCCTTCTCTCAGAGCTATAATTCCTTTAATGATCTACAGTTCCCAGAATTCTTTGGTGGAATCTGTGTGCTTTAAATGTGTGTTGAATTTGTGCCGGAGCCAAGCACACAACAGTGGCTCAAGCAAAAGAGCAGGGCAGAATTTAGGAATGGGGTGACTCTGAGCACATGGTAATCTCAGGAACTGTTTTCAGTCCCATCCGTTTGCACAAAAAGTCCCACTGTATAAGGCCAATGACCCATTTAGTCTAGCATCCTCTTCTAGGAGTGAGCAGTAGCAAAAGCGAAGACTTTAGAACAGTGGTTCTCAAGGGGTGTGGTGTGCCTCTCTTCAAGAGCATTGGCTATTCTTCTACAATTCTCCAAGACATATTGTTGTAAATACAGTGGTGCCCCGCAAGACGAATGCCTCGCAAGACGAAAAACCCGCTAGACGAAAGGGTTTTCAGTTTTTCGATGCGCTTCGCAAGACGAATTTCCCTATGGGCTTGCTTCGCAAAACGAAAAAGTCTTGCGAGTCTTGCGATTTTTTTCGCTCCCCCCCTTTTTCTAAGCCGCTAAGCCGCTAAACCGCTAATAGCGCTAATCCGCTAAGCCGCTAATAGGGTTGCTTCGCAAGACGAAAAAACCGCTAGACGAAGAGACTCGTGGAACGGATTAATTTCGTCTTGCGAGGCACCACTGTAGGGATTTTCAACTCTGATGCAGTGGTACCTCTGGTTACGAACTTAATTCGTTCCAGAGGTCCATTCTTAACCTGAAACCGTTCTTAACCTGAGGTGCCACTTTAGCTAAAGGGGCCTCCTGCTGCCGCCACCGCGCAATTTCTGTTCTCACCCTGAGGTAAAGTTCTTAACCTGAGGTACTACTTCCAGGTTAGCAGAGTCTGTAACCTGAAGTGTTTGTAACCCAAGGTGTTTGTAACCCGAGGTACCACTGTAAATATGACAGATCAGAAAAGACAAAGGCATCTTTGTATTCATGAGAATTAGTTTGTCTCAAATTAGACCTAGTTACAGGTAGGTAGCCGTGTTGGTCTGCCATAGTCGAAACAAAATAAAAAAAATCCTTCCAGTAGCATCTTAGAGACCAACTAAGTTTGTTACTGATATGAGCTTTCATGTGCATGCACACCTAATATAAATAAGCTTATCTGGCAAAAGAAAGCACACACCTCTCATTTAATTTGAATATGTATGTGGTTCGTTTCTAATTACGGTATATTTTGGGAATGATTTGTGTTCTTATGCAGCTGCATTGTTTTATATTTTATGAATGCCCGGTGATCATATTATAATGTAGTTGTGTTCTACGTGATAAATCAGGAGTTGTTTCTTTTTTATCTTCCAATGTATTTCTTATCAATAAAGAAAATCAGAGTGTCACAATTTTTTATTCTGAAAGTATGACCTAGAGAAAGAAGTTTGAGAACCACTGTTTAGAAACAGGATATGTGTAACATGTCAGTGTCATGCCTCGGGTTCTCACCCTGCCCTCAGCCGTGTTTTACAATGTTGAGATTGGGATGATGCGCACTGCAGACCCCTCCAATTCAGCATGCATCAGGGCGGCCCTGCAGATAGCCAACAGACCTGTGGATTTGTGATAGTGGAGATACAGTGGTACCTCGGGTTACAGACGCTTCAGGTTACATAGGCTTCAGGTTACAGACTTCGTTATCCCAGAAATAGTACCTCGGGTTAAGAACTTTGCTTCAGGATGAGAACAGAAATTGTGCTTTGGCGGCGCATCAGCAGCAGGAGGCCCCATTAGCTAAAGTGGTGCTTCAGGTTAAGTACAGTTTCAGGCTAAGAACAGACCTCCGGAACGAATTAAGCACTTAACCCAAGGTACCACTGTACTGTACAGCCAAATAACTGAACCTGCAGCTAGCAAAAGCTCAGCAACGGGTCACATTCTAAGTCGGGGTGAGAGGAGCGGAATTTGAATAGCCTTGCTAGCTTGGCTTTAGTAATTGCACATCATAATGCTCACATCGGTGGGTTGTTGCAACTGCCATTCAAATGATAGGGAAATTGCTACTTTATACCAAAGTTCCTTTTAAGTAACAATAGAGAGGGATTAGCAAATGGCTCAGCCCGGTGTTGTTATTGTCTTTTCTTTTTTTAACTTCTTCTTTTTGCAATAAGCACTGATAGCATCTGAAAAGCACCTGTGTCTTTATTAATAAGTTACTGTTTGCAAGTTTCCCCCACTTTGCTTTTGGTTTTATTTTGTTGTAGTTCCTTTTGTGCAAGCTGACTGTGGCCAGCGCCCTTAGAAAGAATCCTGTGTTTTTCTTAGCTGTCTGGCCAGGAGAGGTTTGGAAAGTCCACCCTGAGCCACAGAACTCTTGGGATTAGATGTCATAGCCATACTATACCTTGAAATCACTCTTATGCCATTTTTAACAGCCACGGCCTCCCGCAAAGAATCCTGGGAATTGTAGTTTGATAAGGGTGCTAACCTCACGGACCCCACAACAACTACAGCTCCCAAGATTCCCTTGTATTCTTAGCATAGTCTATGAGTGCTTTATATGTACTGTCAATGTGTCCGACACAGCTGGATTTTCAAAACACCTGTCTGTTGCACCTGTAATTTTGTTGTTGTTCTTTAGTCGTTTAGTCATGTCCGACTCTTGGAGCCTCAGCTTCAGGCTCTGTCCTTCCAGTGAGCACTCGAGGCTGAATGGAAAGGTTTGATCTTCTTGCAGTCCATGGGACTCTCAAGAGTCTCCTCCAGCACCATAATTCAAAAGCATCAATTCTTCGGCGATCAGCCTTCCTGATGGTCCAGCTCTCACTTCCATACATCACTACTGGGAAAACCGTAGCTTTTGTTGGCAAGGTGATGTCTCTGCTTTTTAGGATGCTGTCTAGGTTTGTCATTGCTTTTCTCCCAAGAAGCAGGCGTCTTTTAATTTCGTGACTGCACCTGTAATACCAATTGTATTATTATTCAATTTTATTAAATGTGTTCTAAGCCAAGTTTTGTGGCAGCGGCGTGATGCTATCAATTTGCATGGTATTTTACAAAGTATGAGAAGACAGATCCTTCCCCCAGGGAGCTTAAAAATCTAAAAGTTAACGTGTGTTGGCGAGAACCAGTAACAAACCATTCCTACCATTTGGGAATCTTTCTTTTTGTGCTAGCTGGGAAGGGGCTAGGAGGGCAGATCTCCCTTTTCTGCCTGTGAAAAAGGAAGTCTGCAATGCCTTCTTATGACCTCTGGGGCACCTTTGCAGTCGCCACAGATGCTACTGCAAACATATTGCAAGAGTCCTTTAAGCAGCCCAGGGTAATTAGGATGCAAATGAGCAACTGCAATGTGCAAATGGTTTCCAGTAAAGAATGTGAATCTGTCTTTTTCTCCCTCACCCAGAGCCATTTGCACCCACAGCCAGGGAAGAAGAAGAGCAAAGCCCCAAATGTATCTGAATTCATTTGAAGCATCTCTAGATTCCAGTTTCTGCAATGTATTTCACACACACACACACACACACACACACACACACACACGCTGTTTTGGCTGCGCAGGGGGAATATTAAACAAAGACCTGCTCTTCTCACACGCCAGTGCCTGAAACAAGCCCTGCCTGTTCCACCTGACCTTTGCTGACCTGCCAGAGTATTTTTAGGAATTGCCCTCCGTGGCAAACCTTGTGCATGAGTGGCTCCTCCTTAGCTGTGAGCTAAAAATATCACCTCAAGGAGAAGGAGAAAAAGAGAGGGACTTTTAAAATGTTGGGAAAGAAAGGGGCTGTTTTGGGCAAAGGGAATGCCTCTAGCCTGTTCGATAAATGCAATACATTGAATGGCAATATATTTGGTTGCGGTGTGAGCATACATGGGGGGTTAATTTGGGGCAAGAGGGTGAAATGATCCCCATTTTGGTGGCATCAGGCGGAGGGAAGTACGACAAGGGTTTAGGGCAGGGGTGACAATTGGATGTCATTACCTTCTCCACCCCTGTGGGCCAACTTTGACAAGGTGAGGGTTGCAATTCACCTGTCAATCACCTTCAATTTCAAAGGAGCGTGCATTAGGGAGATTCCAGTTCCCAACAGACACATTTTTGAAAGTAATATCCCCTATCCCTATACAGTGGAACTCAAACACTGCAAACCCGGAAGTAAGTGTTCTGGTTTGTGAACTTTTTTCAGAAGCCGAACATGCTCCGTTTTGAGTGCCACCCTTACGTTTTGAGTGCCACACTTCTGTTTTGAGTGTTACACTGAGGTCTGTCCGTTTTTGCTATTTACTTTGCGTTTTTGTTTTTGCACCTCTTTTTCGCTTTGTTTTTGTGACTGTGTGGAACTCAGTTCAGCTACTGACGGATTGTGTGATTGCAGTACATTGTTTATTGCTTTCATTTTATGGATCAATGGTCTCTTTAGATAGTAAAATTAATTTTTCAATTGCTGTTTGAGGATTTGTTTTTAAAAGTCTAGAACGGATTAATCCATTTTGCATTACATTCTATGGGAAAGCACGCCTTGGTTTTGGAATGCTTTGGTTTTGGAACAGACTTCCAGAATGGATTAAGTTTGAGAACCAAGGTACCACTGTATAGGTGCTAAATAACTCAGCAATGCTAAGAAGGCTCTGTTATTACCAAATTCAGCTGTAGTTTTGACTAGTATTTTTGTAAGCAATTTCCCCTGTATGCTGTTTTCTCAAATCCATGCATTTACAGGCACACGTGACCTTAGCATATGCATTCTCCTATACATTACTTGGCCGAAGAACTGCACTGCAAAATTTATAGATTTGGAAGGATGGTTGTGGTCTGGATCACGAATTGTTTCAGAAAGTGCAAATTATTTAGGTTTAAATGTGAGCTGAATCAAATTTCTCTGCCACCCTTTGCCAAATAGCATAGCAGTGCAACTAAAACTTGAACCCCAGAGGTGGGGTTTTCAAAAGGAGAAGTGATATGAAAGTGTAGAATCAGAACGTACCAGGATATTTGATTCTGTTTATATGGGGATGAAAACCGACTATGGTTTCCTGTCCCAATACAGGTGTTAACTAACTCAGCAATGCTAAGCAGGCTCTGCTGTTACCAAATTCAGCTGCTTTTACTTACTTTGCATAAACTTCAGTTGCATCGTCGCAGACTGCACTTCATGGCATTTCGTGAGTTTCATGACATTTGAGCCCATTGCTAACTTCCTGGGTTAGATGCCACTGGTAGGATTCAAGGAGCTGGCGCAGGGCTGGATCAAGACATTTTGGCACACATAAAATATGCACAACCCAAATGAACAATGGTTGGAAATGAACATTGTTCATTTGGGTTGTGCATATTTTATGTTTTATTTATTGTTTATGACTACTTTTGTAGATATGTATTTTTCCCATATTGCAAGGCGCCTTGGCTTCAACTGTGGAAAGGCAGCATACAAATAAAATCCAGCACGTATGTATACATGTTGCCCTTGTGGATCTCGTCGCCCGAGGCAGTTACCTCACCTTGCCTCATGGGTGTGCCGGCCCTGAGCTGGAGCAACTTCCCTACCAAGCAACGTTATGACATTTGGGCTGAACTACAGTTCCCATACGGGATGCGAATGGCGCTGTGGGTTAAACCACAGAGCCTAGGGCTTGCCGATCGGAAGGTCGGCTTTTCGAATCCCAGCGACGGGGTGAGCTCCCGTTGCTCGGTCCCTGCTCCTGCCAACCTAGCAGTTTGAAAGCACATCAAAGTTCAAGTAGATAAATAGGTACCGCTCCGGCGGGAAGGCAAATGGCATTTCCGTGCGCTGCTCTGGTTCGCCAGAAGCGGCTTAGTCATGCTGGCCACATGACCTGGAAGCTGTACGCCGGCTCCCTCGGCCAGTAAAGCAAGATGAGCGCCGCAACCCCAGAGTCGTCCACGACTGGGCCTAATGGTAAGGGGTCCCTTTACCTTTTTCCAGTTCCCATCATTCCCTGGGAAGAGAGAGTGATTGTTAAGCCACTCTAGGAATGTTAGCTCTGTGAGGTGAACTGGGGTCTCTTAACAACTCTCAGCACGCTTAGCAAACTGCGGCTCCCAGAATTCCTTGGTTGAAGCCATGGCTGTTTAAAATGGCATCATAGTGCTTGAAATATATTTTTAAAAGTTTGGCCTTTTAATGCCAGTAGGCCTATTCAGTTCTTTAAAAATTTCCAAGATGAGACTGTCCTTTGTATGAGAATACCTTGTACTGTTTTTATTCCGGTGTTGAGCGTTGCATTGCTTATTTTGTCGGACACTTCCTCAATATTTTACATGAGGGGTGGCCTATTAATATATTTTTTATAAATAATAATAAAAAATATTGGTTGCAGCTCCCCTGCTGACTGAAGCAATCAGGTTTTCCCTCTGTGTGATGTGTGGAATGGCCCTTTGCTTGAAGATTGGGTAGGAAATGGACACTGTCTCTCTGACCTGTGCAATTTAGAGCCATTCCGAGTGAAAGGTGAACTATTTCAGGGATTATCTCCATCTGCCCTGAAGTGTTTCCTTTCTCTTTTCAAGATCTTGCCCGTTGTCAAGAGCTGAGCCCTGGTGGGGACGCGCAGGGTCTGCCTTCCTTCAGCCTTGCCTAAATGAGAGATCAGTGGCAAACATCTGACGTGAGACGATCTGCAGTAATGAAGAACAGGCAGCAAGCTCTGCAGTTCCACTGAGGTCAAACTACTAAGATAAGTTTCCATGTTGCCGGTGGGGAAATCATCCCTTCTAAAGAGAATGTCTCCCCCCATTCTCATTCTCATTCTCTCTCTCTTTCTGGCACTATGGTTTGGTTCCACTGGTGCAATGGTGCCCTCATCAGGCGGCACCTAAAAGTGTCCAGGGAATCCGATGCTATGGCTATTTTTCATAGAATCACAGAATTGTAGGGTTGGGGGGGACCACCAACGATCATCTAGTCCAACCCCCTGCAATGGAGGACTGACAGAAACTTCTTGTATCTTTAAATTGTCCTAACCTGCCATGGACCTCGGGGCGAAGTACTGGTAAGAAGACTAATAACAGTGAATAATGATAGTAATATTCTAGGTGTTGCTTCCTTTTAGGGAGTCTTTCAGGGCCCAGCCCCACAAGGCCTTGATCCAGCCCCTATAAATCTAATTTTCAACAGGTAGCATCTTGAGATCCGTTGCTTTAATCTAATCTAAGTGGATTGAAGACTGTGGTCTAAAGTAGCCGATCTACCAGTATATCTGAAGGAGCATCTCCACCCCCATCGTTCTGCCTGGACACTGAGGTCCAGCACCGAGGGCCTTCTGGTGGTTTCCTCACTGCGAGAAGCCAAGTTACAGGGAACCAGGCAGAGGGCCTTCTCAGTAGTGGCACCCTCCCTGTGGAACGCCCTCCCACCAGATGTCAAAGAGAACAACAACTACCAGACTTTTAGAAGACATCCGAAGGCAGCCCTGTTTAGGGAAGCTTTTAATCTCTGATGTATTACAGTATTTTAATATATTTTTTGGAAGCCGCCCAGAGTGGCTGGGGAAGCCCAGCCAGATGGGCGGGGTATAAATAATAAATTATTATTATTATTATTATTATTATTATTATTATTATTATACATTTTAATATGGTCAATATATCCTTTGCTGCAGATATAGCTGGGAAGACGGTAAAACGCAAGTGACTGGATTTTATGTTGTTCTATTTTATTATTATTTCCAAAATTCTCACTCGCTTTAATGAGCCATTGCCAAGCAGTGTAGACTCGGCTGAACTATATGGGCCCAATGGTCTGACTCTATAAGCAGTTTCCTATGTTCCTAAGACTGGTGGCAAAATGATTGAAAGCTGAAAATATGCCACTGTATATCATCTGCTCACTGAATGCAACACATGCCAAAGTCTTGCTCGCTACCCTTTCTCTAATAGGATCCTTCACATCTGTGCACCTGCAAATTTTGCACTGGAGGAGGGAAGCCATAAACTGCAAAAGACAAAATCAGGCAGCCGAACTTCTCAAGTCACGCCATGTTCCTCAAAGGCACACTCCAAAGAGTGGCTTACAGTAATTTCCTGCAATTTAAAAGTATTTATTTTTAAAACACTGGCTGCCAAACCCCATCTAACTCTCATACTGAATTTCACCAGCCAAACGCAGCAATTTATTTGGGATCATCCGACTCAACCAGTGATTAAAATGTCTCGGTGTTAAATACCGCTCAGCGATGGTGAGAGCTTCAATGCATCCTCAGGGCGCTCTCTATAATTAATGCTACGTACTTAAAGCAGGGCACTTTGCTGATCGCTGTGCTAACCCTTTGTTGCCTGAAGGTGTGGGGGGGGATGCAATATATTCTAGCAAAAACATTCCCATTTTGCATATGTTTCTTATTTGGGCACTCAAAGGCTACTTTGTACTTATATGGTGTTTTAATAATTCACATTATTTGCCTCCTGTCCAATCGTAGGCTGGGGTGGCAGTGTGTGTTTAGAGGGACTGATGCTGTCTCCGAAGGCTGCCTCCTAGATCTATTATTCCAGTGGAAGTAGGAATGCATTTAAAGCATATTTTCTCTCCCAAAGAATCCCGGGAACTTTACTTCACCCCTCACAGAGCTGCAATTCCCGGGACCCTAAGCAAACTGCTGTTTCCAGGATTATTGGGTTGGGGCAAATGTAGTGTGTGTGTGTGTGTGTGTGTGCGCGCGCGCAAGCCACAGGCTTTGTGGCTCACAGCTCACACCCTGTATGTGAGGCGCCTGGAGGGGAAAAGAGGACACCCAGGCACCTGTATGCTGCTTCTTGCAAGAGCAGCCCTGTGTTTTGGCCACGAACCTTACAGCCTGTGCCCCAGCACCTGACTGAACACCCCTATGCCCATCTGCAGTAAGTCATAACTGCTGCCTCCTGCATTGCTTCTACTGTACTGCATTTGCAGCACCAAATGACCACTCTAGGGTGCAAGCCTGGGCATTGTTTATGGAGATTCTCAGCTGCCTGGACAACGGCCTCACTGATGTGGTCCAAAGGAAAGAGCAATATGTTTGGCACCAGCTTGGTTGCAGGAGTTGTCGGAAGGAGGCAGCTTCCAGTATTAATAAAGAGGAAGAACAATTTTATCCCCACTGTTCAATGCATAATTTCATTCACTTCTATCGTGTCCCCTCTTACTCACCTTCCCACCCCTAAACTGAAAAATCCTAAACATCATACCCTTTCTTCAAAGGGGAGTTGCTTCAGCCCCTTCACCATTTTCCAGGTCTACAATAATAGCCCTTTTGATATATTATTAGCACATTCTGGCAGCATCTTACTGAATGTTCCAGTCGCAGCCCATGGTGTTATGAGATATACAGTTCTCTTAAGACCTTCTTCATTGTCTTCCTAGAGGAGGAACATGCCTAGACAGGCAAATGATTCCAGCACGTATTAGAGCGGAACACGTTCTTGTTTAATGCAGAGCCAGGCTACATAAGCAAAGCGTTGCTTTCTCTGCCGCCCTCCAGTAACCAAAGCAAACCATTTTTACAGAACTGGAAGGCGTTTCTATCTCAGTGGGGGGCGGGAGAGAAGTTTGTTCATACCGAGTTTGACTTGCTGGTCATCATAGCTTCTACCAAGAAACCTATTGCACAGTCGTGGAACAGCGTGAAAATTTCTTGAATATGGAGGGGGGCTTAATAGGTGCACATGCTGATCAAAACATGGATGAAGCGAAAGTATGAATGGGCCCCAAATTTTATGCAGAATTGAGCGCAGCATCGAGTGTGTCTGTGCTGGTCCCGGGGGGAAGGTTACAGTTGGCGTAGTCAAAGTCCGGTCCTGGGTCACTAGCCTGGAAACAGTTCACAAGGAGCGGGACGAGGTCCGAAGCAGGAAGCCGGGCGGGGACAGGAACACTGGAGGGTCAGGTCTGGGTCCGGGCAGGAACAGGTACTCAACAACAACGTTGCTCCCGCAACCTGGGACAGGGCTGACTGGCCTTTATCTTCTCTGAGGCCAGGGGCGGTCCCGGCCCCCAGGAGACCTGCCTCTCCTGGCCTTAAGGCGAGCACTCCTCCTGGGAGAAACCAGTTCCCTTCGCCTCTCTGCCCTGAGCCTCTGCAGTTCAGGAGAGGCTGAAGGGTTACTGGGCCCAGGGGGAGACTCACCTGTAGGCACTGAGTCCTCAACCACCTCTGGAGCCAGAGTGGATTCACCTGGTGCCTGGAGAGCCAGTGTGGTGTAGTGGTTAAGAGCGGTAGTCTCGTTATCTGGGGAACCAGGTTCACGTCTCCGCTCCCCCACATGCAGCTGCTGGGTGACCTTGGGCCAGTCACACTTCTTTGAAGTCTCTCAGCCCCACTCACCTCACAGAGTGTTTGTTGTGGGGGAGGAAGGGAAAGGAGATTGTTAGCCGCTTTGAGACTCCTGAAGGGGAGTGAAAGGCGGGATATCAAATCCAAACTCTTCTTCTTCTTCTTCTCCTGAGGATCTGGCACAGGTGCAGCGCCTCAGAATCAAGGCCCTGCCCCAGTTCAGCCGGCCCTGGAGGCGGGGACTCCTGTGCAGGCTGGGAGTCCTCCGGTTCACCCTCTGAATTGGATTCCCAGGCCATCACACCGTCTTTATGACAAAAATGAAGGCTGAATGCCATTAGGCCTTGGACACTGCGGTACTCCTTAAACTGTCTCCTTAAATTAGGCCCAAATGCTTAATTTTCAAAAACCTTATGTGCATATGGTGGTCGTGCTACTGGTGCTCTCCACCATAGGTCAGGCTGTAAACCATTGAGCCTCTTGGGCTTGCCAATTGGAAGGTTGGCGGTTTGAATCCGCACAGCGGGGTGAGCTCCCGTCGCTCTGTCCCAGCTTCTGCCAACCTATCAGTTTGAAAGCATACCAGCTCAAGTAGATAAATAGGTGCCGCTTCAGCAGGCCAAGACTCGGAAAGCTGTCTGCGAACACACGCTGGCTCCCTCGACCTGAATGTGAAGATGAGCACATCCCATAGTCGCCTTTGACTGGACTTAACCGTCCAGGGGTCCTTTTCCTTTACCTTTGACCTAGGCTGTGACCCAAGGGAAGAACATGCATTCTTCATCATCCCTTCTTATTAAGTTCTTGCTGCAGGTGATCGTTTTTACAATTTGTTGCTCAAGTGCTATAACCTCGAGAACTCCTAAGTATCCTCCCTGCCTCCCTTTTTCATATGACTAATAGTTGGCCTACAGCCAATCTCGTGGGCTTGCTTTTCCAGGAGAGCATAATAGGTTCTTTGCACTTGCTAAAAGAAAGATGAGAGAAAATGAACAAAGCTTGGCTATTACCAAAAGCAAATACTGAAAGTCCTTCCTTTTGTTTGTACAAAAGGGGAACGCTGCAAGTTTTGAAGGCCAAGTATGGAAGTTCTCTGTCAGGCCTGTGTTTATCATCAGAGGGCTACAGCATAAATGCATCTGATGGGTCTCGGAATCCTCGGGATATAATTATAGCAATTATCCGGATGGGATCTTCTCATCAATAACCTTTGCCTCGTCCCTTGCAACCTGTCATCCCTCATCAACGGGCCGCAAGAGCAACGTATTGTTCCGACTCGTTCGCCTGCTGCTGTTGAGAGGGAGAAGCTGTCAGCGGCAGGACAGTCCGCCGAACTGTACGCATGACCTCCTGGAGCGAGCAGCCATCTGCCAGATGGGATGGCAAGGCACCAAACGCTGAGCAGCTCCTCGCCGCCCGGGCTCTCCTCTTCCTGACAAGGAAGCGAGGCAAACACAGCTGCAGCTCCTCTCCAAAGAACTTTGAACGCTGCAAACTCCGAAGGCTGTGCTGCTTACGGATGAATATGCAACTCGTGTGGCCCAAACTGAAAGAACAACAAGCCTCTTCTCATACACAAATGCCCATTTTAGCCGGATAGTTTGATGAACAGGCCAATCTTTAAAGTCCAAGTTTCCACTGAGGAGTAGTGTTTAGTGCCATACAAGGACTGGGGCAGTGGGGCTAGGTTCAAGTATTGATTCTGCCGCAAAGCTTTCTGGCTGGTTTCTTTACCAGAAGGAATACCCGTCAACTGGTTTTTCCTGCAAGAGCAAGGCGGCCATTTTGGGTGCCTTGCTCCTGTGTGATTTTGGGGCGAGATCTCACCCCCCAAAAAAGTATTTCTTCAGGTCCACGATCTCGCACAGTGCCCCAAAATGTGCATGTTTGGGCTCTGTGTCCAAAAAAGGTGCTTTTTCTGGGCCCACAATCTTGTGCATGTCAGGTGCCTCACAAGGGATTTTGGACCCAAAAGACAGTGTATCGGATTTGGGCCGCATTATGTTGGAGGGAATGGGAAGGGGGTAAAGAAGCTTTTATTCCCTTCTTTCCAAGACTACCACCACATCTCTTACGCTGTTTCTAATCCCAGCTCAGAGTGCTTTTGGGGCCTCCAAGGCATGTACTTTGAAGGGAAATTAGCGTACCTGTCTCGCCTCAGAGACAAAAGTGGCTGGCGGTTCACTATCAAATCTCATTCATACAAGGATCAAGGAATGGGTTTTGGTCTATGTTTTGGACACCATATTAAATCAAACCACTGAAAAACTATGGCTTCATACAGGCTTCTCCAGTTCAGGGCATCAAAGATGTTTTGGACTACCATGTCCCAGTCAGCACAGCCGAAGATGGGAGGTGAAGTCTAAAACATCTGGAGGGTACCAGGTTGTGGAAGACAGGTCCAGCAGTGTATCAGAGCCAGCCCTTCAAAATATCAAGGAAGGCTGTGCTGTGCTCACCACCCAAATGACACAAAATCTAAAGAGGAAGGCAGAGTATGACCCTTAGAGAACACTAGAAATCAAAAGGGCCGTTTGAAAGGAGGAAAAACTGTCTCACAATGAAAGGCCGGCTCAAAATGCTGTGGAACCTGTTAAAATGCCCTGTTGAAAATATTGGACCAGAAACTGTTAGTGTTCTATACTGTTTAATGATAGATATGCAGCCCACAGCTAGACAAAGTTCACTCGTTCCAGTGGCTGAGCGCAAACAATAATGCAACTATTTAAAAGCTCCCAAAAGAAAACAGAGGGGACTGGTGCCATTTGCTGGGAGTTGCTGCCTTGTTAAAGAGTTTTCTAGGGTTAGTGTGCTTGCCCAGTACAAAACAGCAATGCCTCTCACAAGATGTTACACAATTCAAGCAGAGAACGCTGTGAGGGGGTTGTACTGGCCTGACCATGGCAGCCGTTTAAAAGCGTAATCTATCACAGAGCCTGCCACAAACTTATCTCCTGTGCCAAGATTCCTGGGTGTAACTGGGCAATGGATATAGGATATAATATAGATTTAAACCTCTGCGAGAAACTTTGGAAGCATGATCTGAAATCTACTGCAATGCTACACACTAAAATTATATGAAAATGATCCATAGATTGTATTTAACTCCAAGTAGATTGGCTAAAATGTATAAGGTGGAATCAGACTTATGTTGGAAAGGCAAAGAAGTAGAAGGAACTTTTCCCATATGTGGTGGACGTGCAAAAAAGTTAAAGTATATTGGGAAATGATATACAATGAGATGAAAAAAATGTTTAAAACAACTATCTCAAAAAACCCCAGAGACATTACTGTTAGGAATTGTTCAGACAGAGGTTCCCAGGAGTCAGAAGAACTTATTCATGTATGGAACAACAGCAACTTGGATCTAGTTAGCCCAAAAATGGAAAGTGAAAGAAGTCCCTGGTAAGGAAGACTGGAAACTTAAGATGATAGAATATGCAGAATTAGCAGGCCTAACAAGCAGAATAAGAGAACAAGAACAGGTATTTAAATAGTGGAATTTTTTGTCAAGTATATTGAAAATGATTGTGCAGAGTTAAAAGCTCTGGCAGTATTAAAGTAATTCAACAGTATAACATATTTTGAACTGATGTAAGATAGGAAAATTAAATTAGATGGGTATCTTAAAATATGCAGGGATGGTGGATAAGTTAAATGAACCTTGGAAGGGGAGGGAGGGAAGTCAATGAATATATGGAATAACAAAATATGTTTAATTTGAAATGTAAAATTTGAAAATTTAATAAAAATGATTATTAATAATAAAAAGATTTCTGGGTGTAACTCTGCAAGCATGGAATTTAAGGTGGGTATCACCACCCATGTGAATGTAATGTTTAAAATGGTGGGTTTTCGAGTTTTCTCTCTCCAAGGCGGGTGCAGTGAGCTTCAGGCCCAGCAGTGGAATGTGGTCCTCAAAACCTCCTTCATCTGGCCCTCAGCACACTCTCTAGGCCACCCACCAAGTGGTTTTGCCTGACTGGAATCTGCCCTTGAACTCTAACTTTCCCCCTTGCTTGTCTGAAAGGACAGAGAAAGGCACGCACTTAGAAAGGAACTTATATTGTACAAAAGCAAACTTTGTATTAGTTGCTGTCAGTGGCGTAGCATGGGGGGTGCAGGGGGGGCCGGCCGCACCGGGCGCAACATCTGGGGCTTAGGGTTAGGGGGCGCAAATCCACGGGTTAGGGGGCGCGAATTACTTGCCTTGCCCCGGGTGCTGACAACCCACGCTACGCCACTGGTTGCTGTGCTGAGTTTTGCATTTGCCCTTGCTGGTTGTGACCCTAAAAATGTTGCCCAGAAGAGAATGTGGCTCTCAAGTCGAACAAGGTCCCTCCACAGCTACTTTAAGCGAACTGGTTCCTTGGCTGCTTGTCTGCCACCGAAACTTGCAAGTCCTACCTGCACACTCGGTTCACATTGGGCAATGGACAGGCATGCTAGTTGGCCATTCTCCTGCACGAACAGGGAGTATGAGCTAGAGCACTTTCAAGACCCACAGCTATATAACCCACAGCTATATGTTGCAGGAAAAAATTTACACTGGCCATTTGCTGGATGGCTTCGCTTCCCCAGTTTCCTAGGATCAACATGGCAACATTCCCTGCTCCCAAACCAGCCCCTTTAAACCTCCTCGCTTAACACACAAGTGAAATTAGATCACCACCTTGAGGCAAGCTCTCAGCACTGCACTCTAACATCATTACTGAATTGATAAAATAAGGCTATTTGTCAGGTTGATCCTGAAGGAAGTGCCTGGTTTGTGTGGAGTCCTTATTTCTGAATTTTCTGCAGACGCTGGCCCACGAACTAAGTACTATTTTTAGCTAGGCTTAGCGTACAGAGATGTCCCAAAATGCGTGGAACTGCCATAGGCACCCAAAAGCAGCTTATTGCCTGTTATCCTGTATTTTATTCTGTGAACCACCCCGAAATCTTACGATGAAGGGTAGTATATAAATCGTTAACAACTGCCCAGACTTTCCCTGCGCCATATGACCCTGCTTTGTTTGAACCTTCGGGATTTCTGCTTTATTCACTTCTCATAAGACTTTTAGAATTGGAAGGGACCCCGTGGGTCATCTAGTCCAACCCCCTGCAATGCAGGGATCCTTTGCCCAACGTGGGGCTCAAACCCACAACCTTCGTTTGTTTTTGGTTGTTATGCTTGTTAATGTTGCTAATACTGTTTTGTGGATTACGAGCGCTGCGACGCTTTGTGAACTTTATGGTTTTTCTTGTACTTGAGCCTATTCTTAAAGTTGCTTTAAGAAGATTGGAAAAGATTGAAGAAGATTGGAAAAAAATTAAAGACTATCTACAGAAATACTGTAAAATTAATGAATGTTAAAGGGATGTTGGATTGAAAACAAGTGGTGTTGGTAAAAAGATTAATAAGAATATGTAAATATGGATTGATAATGGTGGAAAATATATATTTATTATAGGTTAAGATGCTGAGCAAGGATAAATGATAGAGGGTAAGGATTTGCTGAACTAAATATCTGAATTGGAATACAAAAAGGGAGGTGTGAGGAGGTCAAGAAATTAGTGAATGAAATATAAGATATGAAAATACTAATCTTTTTTCTGTTTTGCTTATTGGTGTTTTCTATTCCTTTTTCTTCTATTTTGTTAACTGTTCTCTATTGTGTATTTTTTAGGTGTTTTGTTTTGTATTTTTTGTATTTTTGTAATTTTTCTTGGTTTTTGTATTCTATGTTTAAACTTTGAAGCTTTTGATTGTTTATGAAACTTTAATAAATATTACTTTAAAAAAAATTAAAGTTGCTTTGTTAATGGCGTTTCATAGAAGGTGGTTGTTTTCCTGATGATTTGTTATTACTTCGTATGGCTTATGTTGCAGTTGTGATGTCCTACGATGTTATTATTTAAGTTAGCCGCTTGGTGACTCATTTGAGTGCAAAGCGGCATAGAAATGCAACTGAAATGGGAAAAAAGAGGTTTGAATATAAAATCTGTAAGAATCCCAAACAAAGCATCATGAAGTATTAAAACAATCCATAAAAGGTAAAGGGACCCCTGACCATTAGGTCCAGTCGTGGCCGACTCTGGGGTTGCGGCGCTCATCTCGCTTTACTGGCCGAGGGAGCCAGGGTACAGCTTCTGGGTCATGTGGCAAGCCCTAGGCTCTGTGGTTTAGACCACAGCGTCACCCGCATCCCAAAACCATCCATAGTAATATAGTTTTATTCCATTTAATGCCAAATATAGGAAGCGGGTGGCACTGTGGGTTAAACCACAGAGCCTAGGACTTGCTGATCAGAGGGTCAGAGGTTCAAATCCCCGCAACGGGGTGAGCTCCCGTTGTTCAGTCCCAGCTCCTGCCAACCTAGCAGTTCGAAAGCACGTCAAAGTGCAAGTAGATAAACAGGTACCGTTCCAGCGGGAAGGTAAATAGCATTTCCATGCGCTGCTCTGGTTCGCCAGAAGCAGCTTAGTCATGCTGGCCACATGACCCGGAAGCTGTACGCCGGCTCCCTCGGCCAATAAAGCGAGATGAGCGCCGCAACCCCAGAGTCGGCCACAACTGGACCTAATGGTCAGGGGTCCCTTTAGCTTTACCTTATAGGACACCCAGGTGAAGATATATTAGAAACCCCTAATCACCTGAAAGCTTCAGAAAACCAATGGGTTCCCCCCACAAAAAATTGCAAGTACCCATTAATGTTGGGGCCATTCATACTTCCAAGGGGAAGGAGTTCCATAGGTGGGGCACCACTACAGAGAAGACCCACCTCCACGTCCCCACACAGAGAGCACCACTTGTTTGTAGGACCACCAGTAAGACCCCTCTGTTGATCTTGGGCCTTGGCATATCCAGCCCAAGGTTTACAGAGATTTGCTATGACTCTGGGTACTTTGCTTCAGATTTCACATCAGAGAATATAGTTTCTGAAGGCAAGACATGATTAAAGAGGCCAGCTAAAAGATGATGTTCAGAAAAATCTTTATTGAACGCAAAAAACCCATTTCCTCCCAGAGCAAACACTAACGTTTGCCTTAAAATGGTTGTACTATTACACTCTTATAAACTGTAGGCAAATCAAGACATCAGCATTCATTGCAGCTGCATCTTGTAAACGTTAAAAAGGAGAGAACACACCACCGCAAAGCATAGTGTTATCACACCTTATTGCAATAAAACAAAATAGGCAGTATGAACAATTCTGATTCATTCTGGTAACATCTCAGTGATGCTGCAGAGGTTAGCAATTTCCAAGGTAAAAACGTTAACAGACTTGAACACTGTTTTCCTTGCGCGACGCTTGCACCCAAGGATCTCTGCTGCTTAGCTAACCATGAAGGTTGTCTGATTTGGTCGGTATTTACAGAGGTGGGATGGGTGCTGAGAATTAGTCTTTCCCACCTCCCGTATTCAATTAATCGGCTCTATAAAACTGGATGGCAAAATCCATTGCATGAGAACTACTGAGAAGAATGCAACTGGGAAAGAATTCCTGGGAAATGGTGGCAAGTCAAAATTAATTCATTTAAAGTAAAACTCATGCCAGCAAACCTCTGCAATACTGAAGGATGAAAGCATTTCTAACTGTTTGTGTGAGAGTTCTACGTGACAAGGGGAGGGATGGGCAGAGTGGGCAAAAGAAGTTTCATTTCCAGTTCTGATTCCCATGTCAATAGACATAATACAACAAGCGTCGGCATAGCCAAAAACCTAGGGTAAGAAATGTAGAGAACATAATTATTTCTTTCTACAACCTGAGGGCAATTGAAATAACAGCTTGCTATTCAATCAAATCAATAAGAGACAGAGGATTATTGGACCCAGTCAAAATACAAACTTGAAGACGGCTGCCACTGTCAAAATGGCTGTGAACATGTTTCCCACAAGAGAAGAAAACGCCTCTCTCCGTAATTATTTGTGCGAACAAGTTAAACGGAAATACACGATATGCAAACTTGTTTACAGATTACAATAGTTCTCTGTGTTTTCTTTTCTTTTTCAATACACTTTAGAGGTAAAATGCTCAGAACGCACTGCAACCTTAAATAAACTTTCTTCCTCTTTTCAGTCTGTTTATAGACTTACAGAATTTAAGCGGCGCAGCTGCCGACAGTTTGCCTGTTCTAAAGAGTTCTGGAGGTGTTATAATAGAGGCACTCCTTCTTGTGGGGTAAGTACACTTTGCCTTGTGGGTCAAGCAAGTTTCTGAAACACTGTTTAGTTTAGAAAGGATAAGGGGATGCGTACATCTGTTACAATACCGCTATAAACTCTCTTTTAAAAAATCATCATTGTCTCCTGCAACATTTGCTAAAGAGATCTGGGATCCATGCCATAAAGGAATCCATTCAAATTGTATTATAATTCCAGCTCTTTATAACTAAACTTGTAACGCTGAATGGAAGCTATTTGAAATCCAACAATTTATTCAGAGGTGACTTGTCCTTGGCAAGAGAGCCAGAGTTATTTGGAACGATTTCGCTGAGGCATTTTACCTCCACGAACCTACTCTTGACTTCTTGCGTGCCATTAACAGAACAATGGCAAAATGTAGGCAGTTTCAGCAACCTTCAGGGAACAATGCTCTACAGATTTGCCAATCGAGCTTAATGCCTCGATGTATTTACAAGCAGACAGAAGAGGTGTTTAACCGCATCATTTGTCCATCGAGTCGAAGATCATCTCACAAGTCACCCCAGTTTTCTCGTTGTCCAAAACAACTTCCTTTTTCTCCCACGTTCCGACAGGGATACGAGGAGCAAAGAATGGAGAGTTAACACAAGGAGCTCCTGGCGAGGGGGAGGAGAGAGAGAAAGGAGGACATTTGTGGAGAACAAATGCATACACAGGAACATAGAACTGTTGATGTCAGGATGCTGTCAACGGCTCCCGGCTGGTTGCCCAGGAAGAAGGAAAAGCTTCTTACCGTCCTTTTTTATTTCAATCTTTACAGAGAGAAGCTATAGGACCCAGCCTCTTGGATAATGGTGTTGTCCCAAGTGAATCCCCCCCACCCCACCCCCTTCCTCACTTCTACGGGTGCTGCTACGTGCCCTCTAACTTTGAGCTCTTTGCTCTCCTACTTTTAAGGTTCGCCGGGTTCTGGGAGATGGAGGGTCTGGAATGCTTTCTAATGACAACTTGTCAGCTGGTTGTTGTTCTGGCTCTCCCAAGATTTCACAGCTTTCCCCCTCATCTGCCTCTGAGCTGCGACCTCCCTCAAACCCCTGTTGTAAACCTATACTGTCTTCCTCTTCCTCCTCCCTGGAAGGGTCAGGATGGGGAGGCGGTCTCCGCCATTCCTCCTCTGCCCAGTTCCTGACAGTAGAGTTGGAAGGGACTGCTGGGGGCCATCTATTCCAACCCCAATGTGATGCAGGAATCAGTTATAGGATCCCTGACAGATGGCCCTGATCTGTGCATGCATGACTGCAACTGGAGCTGCACGCACGTAGCCCTGTCACATAATAATATATGCAATATATTGTATATAGTTATGCTAATATACAATGCAGGTATACAATGAGACCTTTTAGGCCCAGGCCAATGCCAAATCTCCCGTCTCCCTTGCCAAAATAATAAACACATGTTGCGTGCGGCTGTGTGAGCAGAAAGCTGCATGCTCGCAAGGAACAACTCAGCGCGATCGCAGCATGTGAACAATCTCCCTTTCACCTGAAGTCACCTCAAAGATTACCTCCTTCTTTAGTGTTGCGGCTGGACCCCTTGTTTTCTTTCTTTTTATTCTTGTTCCCTTTGCTAGGTTGAACGGTCCTTAACTCGCCGCACTTTTCAGCATGCTTTCGCATATTATTCTGCTCGGAATAAGGGATAAAAAACACACACCAAGATTCACCTGTCTAGTATATTATGCACAATATCCATCCGTCTGCCTGCCTGTCAAGAGTTAGGGCTTATAGTCACCGATTCAATGAATTGTATCAGGATCAATGTCTATTAGGATCAATATAATTCAATGAATTATATAATTTAGGATCAACATTTGACCATGATTTCTGCATTGTAGGGGGCTGGACTAGATAATCCTTGGGGGCCCTTCCCACTCTAGAGATCTATGATTTAGGCTCACGGTGGGGATATACAAATGGAAATATTAAATTTGGTTCTGAAAGGTCATGTGTAACAAGGTAACAAGTGACCTCAACTCACTTTGTGGGATTTGACATAGATCTGTTACACCCTCCCTGTTCTTTTATACTAGGCGTGTGCTATATTTTTGAAATATAAATAATAATACGTATTCATTCCTGATAACATAAACATAAGATTCCCCAAACTGCTCTCTTTTACCGATTCGAGTCCTTGTTTCTTAACGGATGCATTTCTTTTGCATTTTTGGTTATAATGCCATGATACAGATTTCTTATGGTTTTTCTGTGTTTTTCTCTATTTAATTCTGCTGGATCTGACTTTTACTGGATTCCTTGGAAAAGCAAAGTGTGCACGCATACACACACACTCTCTCTCTGATCCAAATGTGTCCAGGGGCCTACAAAGGTAGGCAACCCCTGGTTTATGATAGCATTACCTGCTTGGACTGGCAGTGCCTCTCTCAGGGTCCTGATGCCCCCCTCTGTCTTGATGCCAAACAAAAAGCACAACAGCAGCTGAAACTGCCACATGGCTGAATTTTGCAACCCATACTAGATATTTTTTTGCTATTGTGCTTGTATGTAACTCATGGAACACACACAGTTCTGGATCTGTTTGACGGGAGAGACATCTCCTTTACCAAGCAAAGTCAACTCACCCAGCGAGAATAGCCTTTGCCACATTTCGGGCATTTGTACACACTTGGCTGAAAACTGGAGTCGTGGTACTTCTTGAAATGGACCATCAGGAGCTGTTTCTGTCGAAAGCGTTTGCTGCAAGAGACACAGACGAAGGGCTTCTCGCCTGTATGGGTCCGTTTGTGAATAACCATATGGCGTTCCTGGTGGGGAAGGAAAAGGAGGAAGACTGACTGGAAGGAAAGCCAAGCGTTGCAACAGCCAAGCCTGGAAATGTACAGAATCAGAAGAGGGATGAAAAGGGCGGAGGAAAGGTTGGCGTCATGGAGGCACAATCTACGACTGCTTGGGAAGAACCTTGGAGAGAAAGGTACTTAAGACTGCTGTGGGGAGGTGGGGACTTTCAGTCTTGGCAACTGATCCATGGGGCAAGACCTACCAGGGATGCTATGCTCATTAAGCCGCCAAATCTTTGCAAGATCGTGTTCTTGCTAATCAAGAGTTAACTCCAACTTGCACGGTGTGATTTACTGCCAGCTCACTCCTGACACCTATGGAGCTACATGCTCCTTGTGTTACAGAGTTGAGCAATCTCTCCAGTCTCATGAGGGCTTCCTGCATGCATTCCCTGAACGCCACTGACCCTATCTGCTCCAACCCATGTGTGTCTGCTGACCCCACCCCATGAAGGTCACTCATTTTCGGCAGGAGGACTGAATGGGGAACTGAACTGGAGCCACACTTCGGGAGGTCCTTGCCACGGCGCATCTGATGGCACATTCCCCCGCCATGTGGACACGACTGTGCAGGCTGCCCCACCCCTCTACTTCAGGGGCAACAGCAGCAGCACCCATCAGCCTCCCTTGGAGGTGGGCAGGCGGTGGTTTCGCTTTTGAATGGGAGCCAAACTCAGCTCCCATCTGCAGTGACCAGCTGCCAACTTACATTTAACCAGCACCCAATGCCCCCCAGCCTATAGATCTCTAGGCTGGGTTTTACAGACGTTATAGACCTATAGGCTGGGGCAATGCATTCTGGGCAGGTACAGATGGAGGATGGGAGCTGCCTGCCTAAAAGAGGAGTCTGGGGGCCCAGCAGGGAGGTCACGTTGGTGATGGGCCCTTCTGAGAAACTTGGAAAACTGATAGATAGGGCATTTGCTGAAAAATAACCTGAAAAGCCCAAATGAGCAACTAGCTGCCAACAAGGACCACATTTTGAAGGACTAGCAAGCCTGGATTTCTCCCTTACTTCCTGCATGGACCCGGATAAAGGCAAAGGGGACTTTACCCCTTCCAACTCCTATGCAAACAGCATGGGCAAAGGTGTCCTGTTGCATCCTTTGGTACTTGCTGTCATTTGCCTGTGTCCTGTTTCATGTACAGTGGACGCTCGGGTTGCAAATGTGATCCATGTGGGAGGCATGTTCGCAACCCGTAGAACCCCGTCTGCACATGTGCAGGTCGCAATTCGGCGCTTCTGTGCATGTGCAAAGCACGATTTAGTGCTTCTGTGCATGCGTGAACCCGGAAGTAACCCGTTCCGGTACATCTGGCTTTGGCGTGGTGCGCAGCCCGAAAATGCGCAACCTGAAGCATCTGTAACCCAAGGCATGACTGTATATGAAGCGAATTTAGCTTCCGTCACTGTTTTCCGTGGGGAGGAGAAAGCCAAAGAGCCTCTGCCTATGCCAAAAGACAGGAAGTGGCTGAGGTGCAATGTTAAGTACCAAGGAAGCTGCCTTATGGAGATTCAGGCCATTGGTCCATCTAGCTTAGTACTGTCTACACTGACTGGCAGCAGCACTCCAGGATTCCAGGCAGGGCACTTTTCCCAGCCCAGCCCTGCCTGGAGATGCTAGAGTTTGAACCTGGGACCTTCTCCATGCAAAGCAGTTGTTCTGTCGCCGAGCTGTGGCCATGATCCAAGGAAGTGTCTTTAGGAGCAAGGATACAACGTTGGGGAAGTAGGAGGGATGAAAAACTGCTGGCATCTGTAACTTGGCCCTATTTTAATGCCCGTTTTCTACTACTCGAGAGTAGAAAGAGCACGACTGGAAAACTCTTGCTTTAGTTCCAAGTTTGTTTCAAAAATAAATTAATCCTTTGAAAACGCACACGTGTACACTAATCTCAATATTTGAGAATGCCAGGACCAGTTCAAACAGAAGTAAAAAAAACCAAAACCCAGTTGTGTTGAAATTAGTAATGCAACAAGACAAACAAATAAATGCACCATGGAGAACTGGCTCTACTGAATTTATGCATTTTAATTCTAAACTCTCTCCCAAAGTCGGGCAAAGAGGATGAAGCATGCATAATTCGTTCATTTCTACATATGCGTAAGCTAGGAAATGAGGAAAGTATGTACCCTGCTTTTCATTTATTTATTGGTACTTATTTAGTTTGGTGGAGATACGATCAGAGAACATAATGGGGGCAAATGTCTGAGAGCCAAATAACACATATGGGGGGAGGGGAAACTTGCTTAAATGGGACATTTTTATTCTGAAAACAAAGCAACCGCAGAGATTCAATCCAGAATGTGTTTGTGAGGCTACTCACTGCTTTCCCTTCAGTGTGAAGGGGTTGTATCCAATGCTGATGGAAGGGCGTTCCACAGGGGGGATGCCAACACCGAGAAGGCCCTCTGCCTGGTTCCCTGTAACCTCACTTCTCGCAGTGAGGGAACCTCCAGAAGGCCCTCAGAGCTGGATCTCAGTGACTGGGTGCTCTAGCGCTTTCACAGCCTTACGTTAAAGGTAAAGGGACCCCTGACCATTAGGTCCAGTCATGGCCGACTCTGGGGTTGCAGCGCTCATCTTGCTTTACTGGCCAAGGGAGCCGGTGTACAGCTTCCGGGTCATGTGGCCAGCATGACTAAACCGCTTCTGGCGAACCAGAGCAGCGCACGGAAACGCCGTTTACCTTCCTGCCGGAGCGGTACCTATTTACTTGCACTTTGACATGCTTTCAAACTGCTAGGTTGGCAGGAGCTGGGACCGAGCAACCGGAGCTCACCCCATTGTGGGGATTCAAACCGCCGACCTTCTGATCGGCAAGTCCTAGGCTCTGTGGTTTAGAGGCTCACAGCCTTACCCCAAAGCAATTATAAAAATTTGCATATGGCAAATCTTTTGTCCTACCACTACGTTACAGCTCCTTCTGAAGCAAACCAGCTTTTAACATATTTCCAGCTCCTTTAAAAGCAGGAATCAATTAATTACCACTTGATCGCATGCCAATATAATTTTGTCCATTTTCATTCTCGCGGTTCAAATATTATTTCTGGCATGTGGCAGAGAGAAGTGGCTTCAGATACAGAATTTCTCCTCTGATCATGTCGACGGCAAGCATCTCTGCTTAGAAGCACATCAAAAACTGCAATGCTTAGTATAAATATCCCCTGCTTCTTGTACCAGAAAATCTTGATTTTTTTTTTTAATGTATAGGACTTTAGCGACAGACTGTGGTGACAAATATTTGCATAGCGATCAAAGGAAACACATCTCCCACAGCAAACTAATCCCATCAAACCCACATTCAGACCCCGGCTGTCTTAAATACCTGCTTGCATGCGTAACTGCACTCGTCACATCTGAATCTCTTCTCATTTGTGTGGGTCTTCTTATGCTGTCTGAAAGCGTAGCGCTCGTGGAAGACATTTTCACAGTAACTGCACTTCAGCGGCACTTCGATATAGGAGTGGAGGTTTCGCAAGTGGATTCCTAAGGAGAGCAGCATCATCTCAATGATCCTTTCGAAAGATGGAGGGGAGCTTCTTCTTTTTTGAAAAGTATTTCTACAGATTACCATAGTTTTCCGTGTATTAGACGCCCCCATGTATAAGACGCCCCCTATTTTAGAAAACGGGGGGAGATGGCACAGAGTTGTTGAGCTTTTTAGGGAGGACTGCCAAAAATCGCTCACCTGCATCGCAAAATCCACCTCTCACTCACCACGTTGCCACAGCGTCAGCCAATCAACAACACCCCTTGACGCAGCAACCAATGACACGCCCAATAGCCACTGACAGCCACGGCAGCAACCAATCAAACGTCCACCCTATGCACTACCCATGTATAAGACGGCTCCCACTTTTTAGCATAATTTTTAAAGGGAAAAACCTACACGGAAAAGTATGGTATTTTCCCAGAGAGTTTACATACCCAGAGTCTCCTTGAGCAGATGCATTGATCCAGCACAGCTGAAGAACTATGGGCTTCCAAAATCCAGCCTCAGATAGAGACAGACGCAGAAGCCACAAGACCACAATTCTCACGGTAGCAAATCCGGATTTACCGCTGAGTGTATAAGTCAGCAGACTTGCAGCAAATCATACCTCCACAGCGAGAGCATCTGCATGGTATACCTTTAGTTCCACTCTAGCTTTTTAAAGGTTTGCACATATAAATCGCCTTCTCAATCCGGCCCACGGACGGTCTGGGAATCAGCATGTTTTTTCATGAGTAGAATGTGTCCTTTTATTTAAAATGCATCTCTGGGTTATTTGTGGGGCATAGGAATTAATTCATCCCCCCCCCAATATAGTCCGGTCCAACACATGGTCTGAGGGACGGTGGACCGGCCCACGGCTGAAAAAGGTTGCTGACCCCTGCCCCATAGAGCTGTTTTTTACCCTGCTATGCTGGCACAACAGCCCCCTAGGAACAGTGGTCTCTATGCCATGCAATATTCTTTTAGCTCGCATCTCAGTGTATCAAGCCGCAGCTATGACAAATAACTACCAGGGCTGTTGCAAACATTCACAGAGCTTTTTAAAAAGGGAGAGCCTGTGATCAGATGCTTGCAAGCAGGAACTAGGGGGACCAATCTTTGCTCAGCTTAATAGTAAGCAGGGCTGGGCTCTCCATGATGCTGAGAACCGCTTCTTCTTCCTTACCCTGCTCCCAAGAGCCCAGAATAGCTACCTAGGACAGCAGAAGGTGGCAGGCAGCTCATGTCCCCAGTACAGCATCCTTCTGCCATTCCACCATTGCCTCTCCTTGCCCTTGGAGGGTAGGCACCGACAGCAGAGGCGGTGGAGAGCTCTGAAATGTCTTTTGCAAGCGCTCAAACCAAGCAATCGCAAAAGCTCCAGCCATTTTGGGTTGAGCAAAGGGCTGCCCAGTGCATCCTTAACGGTACCCGATAGCACAGTCTTATAACATTTTAATTCTATAGCAGCAATTCCAAATGTACTTCAAAAGCTCCTAGTTACCAGATTACGACCAAATAATAATAATAATCCCTGCAATGTGAGGGGCTTTTTTCACCTTCAGATGGAAAAGGCTCTGATATACTGTGCTTTGACTTCCACCCCAGCCCCAAAGCAAACCCGGCCATTGCAATAAGATCCCTTTGCTGTAACGTGTGCTATGATTCTCTTGGATTCAAAAATAATAATTCTGCTACACTGGCTTAATGAAATTTAAAAGCAGCCAAGGCTTCCAAGACTCATATAATCAATTAGTGTTTGCTATGCAGATATAAGAGTTCAGATGTTAATGGACGCTCTGGGCCAGACCCATGCGACAATAAAAGCCCACAGAAGAGACTCTCCACAACTTCAAAGGAAGCATTCCCTGAATTGATTTTCATTGCCATTCCACGTCCTCTTTCAACTCTCCCTGGACTTGTGCTAAGCGTTGCAAAAATAGGAATTAAAAAAATTACCTCAACCAAAAAAAAAAAAAAACCAGTTCCAGGAAAATACAGAAGTTGGGACGCCAATGTTTCTATGATCTACAGCTGAGCTATTCAGACCTTTCCACAAATTGAAAAGGCATGTCTTGATTCTGTTTTTCAGTAGAATAATCATGTATACTAATAGCGATCTCTGCTCTCCAAGCAACCTTAACAAACTACAGCTCCCAGAATTCTTGTCAGTGGTATGATACTGCTTTAAATGTGCTGTGCGGTTCGGATCTTTGTTTAAGGCCTCACCTCTCCTATATTATCTTAATTCTGCCCAATGCCTTATAGCGTCACCTTCCATTTCTTGCACCGACAATTGGGGAACGCAAATCAAACCCCAGTTACCCAGGGGGCGATTCTTCCCTCCTTCCTGCGCACATGTCTGTTATGCTATTCCGAAACCGGGTGCAAGTCAAGAGTTGAGATCTAGGACTAATAATCTTGTGATCCAATGCCCACAATAAAGGTAAAGGTAAAGGGACCCCTGACCATTAGGTCCAGTCGTGACTGACTCTGGAGTTGCGGCGCTCATCTCGCTTTATTGGCCGAGGGAGCTGGCGTACAGCTTCCAGGTCATGTGGCCAGCATGACTAAGCCGCTTCTGGTGAACCAGAGCAGCGCACGGAAACGCCGTTTACCTTCCCGCCGGAGTGGTACCTATTTATCTACTTGGACTTCATGCTTTTGAACTGCTAGGTTGGCAGAAGCGGGGACCGAGCAACGGGAGCTCACCCCGTTGCGGGGATCTGAACCGCCGACCTTCTGATCAGCAAGTCCTAGGCTCTGTGGTTTAACCCACAGCGCCACCCACAATACGCATATGTTATATTCTGCCATTTCTATTCATAGTGTCTTACAATTTCGTGGGGGAAAAGGTACACTCAAGACCAAAGTTTAAGTGGGTTCATGAGACACTCACCAACCTCAGTCAGACTGGAAATTATTCACAGAAGATAAATAATCAAATAAACAAACACCCACCCACCCACCCACCCCCCATAATGCTAGACTGGCCTAGCATTAAGAAAAAGCACAGTCTTCAGCTGTTCCTCCACTTTTGATGAATTTCAAGGAAGGAAACCTCAACTTAGCTTTATGGGTCCCCACCCCACCCCACCCCCCTTGTCAGACTCGCAACATTGCCCAGGACCCACACCAAAGACACGCTTTCATTGACTCTGTGGATTAGAACACAGCCACAAATGTTCCTGCAATTCAGAACCGCCACAAGGTGGTGCCAGTTCTCTTTACTACAAACAGAAATTGGGGGAAGTTGCCTAGTCTCGCAGGCCTTGTATTGTTCCTGTGTAAAAACCTCCCTTGGAATAATCGGAAAAGCTAGGGGTAGCAGAGTTTGAGGGTTCAAAAGCACCCACAACTGCTGGAGTATGCCAGAAATTAATAAATGGTAGAATTCAGATAATAGTCAGAGTACAGTGGACGCTTGGGTTCTGAACGTGATCCGTGCGGGAGGCACGTTCGCAACCTGCAGCGTTCGCAACCTGCAGCGCTGCGTCTGCATGGGTCGCGATTTGGTGCTCATGCGCAAAGTGTGATTTAGTGCTTCTGCGCATGCGCCGAAACCTGGAAGTAACCCGTTCCGGTACTTCCGGGTTTTGGCGTGTCCGTAACCCGAAAATGCGCAACCTGAAGCGTCTGTAACCCGAGGTATGACTGTATTGAAGGGAAGACGCCAGACCTCAGATTTAAAACAGAGGCTGAACCAATTCTCCTGTTTGGGAGATCAGTGATAGCAAGGCCATTAAGAACAGGAGGAGAACTAAGTACCCGGGCCATTAAAGAACAATTTACCAGGCAGGGGCTGCTGCCTGTTAGTCAACAGAAGGAAAGGCAGCTGGGAGAGTGAGGTCACACAGAGAAAATGTGCCCTTTTTGAAAAACAGAGGGGAGGGGAGACAGATGGGGAGAAGTGGCTTGAAGCAAGCATCCTTGGGAAGGAGGAAGGTGCAGCCAGGGACCCCCAGGTGAAACCACCTTGGCAGGCTGGGACACGGAGACAGCATGTAGGATGCCTTGCACTCCAACGTTGCACCGCTGTGGCAAACAAGCCCCTCTTGAGATCACGCCCTGAACTCTCTCCAAAGCAGACCCAGGTGCAAATATAATAATAATAATAATAATAATAATAATAATAATAATAATAATAATAATAATAATTTATACCCCGCAATCCCCGGCCAGAGCCGGGCTCAGGGCGGCTAACACCAATAAAATAAAATCACAGCAAAAACATAATAGGGGGGGAAAGAGCGAGGGAAAAAAAACCCAATTTAAGCTACAGGTTAAAATGCAATTTAAAATGCAGCCTCATTTTAAAATAGCTGATAAATCAAGACCATAAGGGGAGGGAAACATAAGGGTCAGACCGAGTCCAAACCAAAGGCCAGGGTCTTGCAGGTCCTGCAGAAAGATGTCAAGTCCCGCAGGGCCCTAGTCTCTGGTGACAGAGCGTTCCACCACGTTGGGGCCAGTGCTGAAAAGGCCCTGGCCCTAGTTGAAACCAATCTAACTTCCTTGAGGCTCGGGACCACCAAAATGTTGTTACTTATGGACCTTAAGGTCCTCTGCGGGGCATACCAGGAGAGGCAGTCCCGTAGGTATGTGGGTCCTAGGCCGCATGTGTGCAATAAACCCTATTTCTTAAAAGACAATAGTCTCCGCTGTGCCTTGATTTCCCAATGGAACCAAAATCCTGGGGAAGCCCTGGAACCCTGCTCCCGCTTGGCAGAGATTGGGGGAGGCATGCCACTTGCATAACTAGGCTGGGTCAGACCAGTTTAGTCTACACTTGCTCTCTGGGATTTCAGACAGACTTCTCTACTAGTGATACCTGCAGCTGCCCGATATTGAACTGCAAAGCAGTTGATCTACCGATGAGTAGACTGGACTACATCTGTTTGCATTTGGGAAAGAAAGTAAGAAGTTCTCCTGGAAGTTCACCAGCTTTTCGGTGCAATTCCCCCCGCCCCCCAATATACAATTTGTGTATTCAATTGTGCCTAGCACACACATTCCTGCAAAGCAATTTATTTGTTTATATCCTGCTCTTCAGTGAAGCTGCTCTTCAGTGAGTATTTTCAACCCCAGAGCTGGAAACAAACAAACAAAAAATAAGAGAAATTTTGATGGGAGAATTTCATAAGCATCTTGGACTCAACTGATTTGTACATGCATTGGAATAATGCTTGCTGGGCTCTTCAAAAAGCCTTCTTGCTGCTCGCATTTGAGAAATCAGGGTTTGCCTGCTGCAAAGATTTCAAGCTAGGTATTCATTTGGAACCAATGAGCCAGATTAACACTATATCTGGGGCAGCAGTTTCTTAAGTTAAAATGATGCCAAGCCTAATTCTCCGTCGATTTCAAAGAACGCTTGAAAATAAAGAGGTAATGGGACTTACTTAAATCACCCTTTCTGGCCACAGATGTGTTACAGTGTGGACACTGGTATTTTGGCACATTTTCCTCGTGTTTGTGCAACATGTGGAACTTCAGAGTTCCAGCCTGAGTGAACCTGGCCTTGCAAATCTGACACTCAAAGGGTTTTTCACCTGGGAGGAAAAAGATGAAAGATGTGAATTAGCAAGCAAAATGTCATAGCTGGAAAACTGCGGTGATGTTTTACACACGCACTTCTTCCTTTTTGTTTTACTCCTGATTTTATTGCTGTTGTAAATGTCAGGTGTGTATTTCTCCTCTATAGCATCTTTAACATGTATTAATTCCATTTAGATTTCAAGATTTCTGGTTTGTCTGCTTGATTCATCCCACGTTAATCGCACAGAATGGAAACAGGTGCCACATTATACTCGCAACACGTCACAGAATCACAGAGGTGGAAGGGGCCACGAGCGTCATCTAGTCCAGTCCCCTGCAATGCAGGAATCTTTTGCCCAACATCGGGCTCAAACCCATGACTCTGTGATTAAGAGTCTCGTGCTCTAACAACCAAACTATCCAACATAATAAGTGGTATATAAGTTTCGTCAATTAATTAAGTAAGTAAAACTTAGCTGAATGCCACCCACTGATTTTAATTTACCCAACAAGAGTTTTAGATTCAGGAGGCAAGCTTCTAGGTCACACAGAATCCTTCCTCAACTTAATGTTGAAGAGAAAACAACTGTTTCTGTGCAGATCATGGATGTCACCTAGCTAACTCATACCTGCAGTTGGAGAGTGTGATTTCGAGCCAACACTAATCTAGGATATAAACAGGACACATTGGTAGGGTCTTGGTGTTCCACCAGCTACGCCAATACCTCCCTCTTGTTTTTCATTGGCCCTGAGTTGACTTCTATCCTGTTGGCACTGAGCACCCGAGTTTGCTATTAGCGGGAACGAAGACAGTTCTGTATACCTCCCCTCCAATTGTTCCCAGGGAGTTTCTTGCCCTTTCCTCCTTCTACGGCCCGGCACTGTCTAAGACTCTAAGCTCATAGAGGGAGGCATCGCTCCCCTCCTTCAGTGAAATATTTCCATGACAACTGCCGCATTCCTAATTCTTACCAGAGTGAGTGACCATATGCCTCTTCAGCTTGTAAGTGTCCCTGCTAGCATAGGTGCAAAGGGTGCAGTTGTACGGGCGCTCTCCTGTATGCGAGCGAATGTGACGCTTCAACTTGCTGGCCTATGGTTACCGATGGGAAGAAATTAAAAAGCATGATAGTGCCAGGCACCCTGCCAGAATAACTCATCACTAAAAAAAAAATAAAGTTCGCTACTACAAGTGTTATAAATGTCAGTGATTGCCATCATGACAATTGGTTGGAAATTCCAAACTTTTTTTAAAAATAAAATAAAATATTTGGTTTAGTTTTCCCCTGAGCTGGGAGTAAACTGGTGGAACTCACCACTTCATATTACAGAATGATAACCTGGCTGGTTTTGTATCTGTTTTTAAGACTGCATGTTATTGCCAAATGAAACAGATTAAGTTACAGTGGTACCTCAGGTTAAGAACTTAATTCGTTCTGGAGGTCCGTTCTTAACCTGAAACTGTTCTTAACCTGAGGTGCCACTTTAGCTAATGGGGTCTCCCGCTACCGCTGTGCCGCCAGCCCACGATTTCTGTTCTCATTCTGAAGCAAAGCTCTTAATCCGAGTTACTATTTCTGGGTTAGCGGAGTCTGTAACCTGAAGCATCTGTAACCCGAGGTACCACTGTATTTCTCCCGGTAGTTCTGGGGAATCTGTGGCCTTTCAAATCTTGCTGGACCTCCCATCGTCCCTGATCGCTGCCTACACTGGCTGGGGCCAAGGGGAAGTAAAATCCATGATGTTTTTCAGTACAGTCGTAACTCGGAAGTCAAACAGAATCCATTCTGGAACGTTTGACTTCCAAAGCGCAGCTTCTGATTGGCTACAGGAAGCTCCTGCAGCCAATTGGAAGCCGTGGAAGCCCTGTCGGATGTTCGGCTTCCAAAAGAATGTTTGAAAACCAGAACACTCACTTCCGGTTTTCGATCGTTCGGGAACCGGAACGTTAGACTCCCAAGGCATTTGAGAGCCGAGGTACGACTGTACAGGCCTAGATGAACCAACGACCTGGCTCCCTATGAATCAGCACCATCTGTTCCTATTGCTGTCTTATTTTTCATTGTCTTGTTGGCTGTTCCCACCGGCCCGCCACACATAAGCCACCCGCAAAGCTTTAGCCACGTAAATGCTGCAAACGAATAGTGAACGTCGCAGGCGAAGGAATAAAAGTGACCGCGCACATGGCAAGTGGCAGGTGCCTCTCTCGGAAAGCGTCCTTCCCTCTGAAAAGCAAAACAGAAGCCTGTCCTCTTTACCAAGTACGGCACTCAAAGCGGTTCTCCTGCAAGCGCCGCACTTACCTCCACACTACAGTAGTTGCAGAACGAGCACTTGAAGGGCTTCTCAAGGGTGTGCTTGTACCGCCGGTGCCGCGAAAGCTCGCCGCTGGTCACGAAGGCCATGTCGCATTCGCTGCACTTGTACGGCTTAGTCCCTGTCGGGAGAAACCAGACGTGAGGAGGGGGCTGTCGGCGGAGAGAGAAAAAACATAAACAAATCCCCCCCAAAATAATATACATACCCACACATTAGACTTCCTGTCTTTCCTGCTGCATATTCCTTTTTTACAAATGAATGTATTCTTATTATTATATATTTCTTTACATATTATCTAACACATTCCTATATCAATATGCGCTCTTAGTCTTATTTCTCAACTCAGTCTCATTCCAACGCCAATCAAATGCTAGCATAGATAGCGAACCTTTACTGTATTTTTGAACATATGTTTTATATCTATCCCACTTTTCCATAATTTTTTGTTTTGATTTGGCTCTCAGGGTATTTGTTAATTGCGCCATTTCAGCAAATTCTTGTAGCTTGTAATGCCAGTTTGTTATTGTCGGGGTTTCTTGTTCCTTCCACCCCTTTGCCCCACTTTGAAGGCGGCTCGGAAACTGCAACTAATTCCGAATGTGACCGCTAGGCTGGTGACCAGGAGCGGCCGCCCATGACCATATCACACCAGTCCTGAAGGATCTATGTTGTCTCCCACTTTGGCTCCCAATTTGTCGGAAGCCACGTGTGCCAGTCCGTACCTGTGTGTGTGTTCACGTGGTTGCGCAAGAGGGAGACAGTCCGGAAAGCCTTAAGGCAGAGGTGGCATAGGTGGGGCTTTTCCTCAGAGTGCTTTTTCATGTGGCGATGAAGGCCTGACGCGCTGAAACAGGCGAACGCGCACAAACTGCAACGGTGCAGCGCATCCCCTAGGAGAATGCAGCTGGTTTCAGGTCAAATAAGCCACAGGCAGGATCCTCTGCACCACTGGTGCAGAAGTTAAAACCATCTTCCCCCCCATCAACTGCAAAGGCAGTTGCCTCTTTCTGGGGTGGCCTTTCCGTGAGTCAGCCTGCAAATATTTCCTGGTGGCCTGGATGAGCTGAGCAAATTTGTCCTCTTCGCCAGTGATTCATGCCCACACAAACAATCTTTCACTAGCTCCGAGTTTACCAAGGACGTTTCCTCCACAAAAGTTAAGCCCAAACAGGATAAAAGTAGTGAACTTTCCCCTTCCTCCACCATTAACTTCTTTTTGTCTTAATAACAAGCACTATGGAAACAACAAACCGCTCGGTGGGCTGAGGGCACATATTATGAACTGAGAAAGCAGTTCGGCAACGAGACGCAGGCACTTTTAATACGGCCACCCTCTCCCTCAGTGCGAATCCTGCGTTCTCCTTCCCCTAAGAACAGCCCTGCTGGATCAGCCTAAAGGTCTATTCAGTTCCAGCCTCCTCTTTGGACAACCAAATGTCTCTGAGAAGCCCACCGTCAGGGAACTGTTACTCACCAGGGACTGACATTCAAACAGGTGCTCCCCCTGGTTTTGCAGCTAATATGACCCCCCCTCGCCCCCCGTTGGAGTCCCACTGGCCTGTTGTCTTGACTAACACCAGGCACTCTGGACAGCTTCCAACATATATAAAAACTTAATGAAACATAAAACATTAAAATAAGCTTCCCTATACAGTGGTAAGGTAAAGGTAAAGGGGACCCCTGACCATTAGGTCCAGTCGTGACCGACTCTGGGGTTGCGGCGCTCATCTCGCTCTGTTGGCCGAGGGAGCCGGCGTACAGCTTCTGGGTCATATGGCCAGCATGACTAAGCCGTTTCTGGCAAACCAGAGCAGCACACAGAAATGCCGTTTACCTTCCCGCCGGAGCGGTACCTATTTATCTACGTGCACTTTGACGTGCTTTTGAATTGCTAGGTTGGCAGGAGCAGGGACCGAGCAACGGGAGCTCACCCTGTCACGGGGATTCGAACCACCGACCTTCTGATCGGCAAGTCCTAGGCTCTGTGGTTTAACCCACAGCGCCACCCCCTTGGGTAAAAACTTGATTTGTTCTGGAGGTCTGTTCTTAACCTGAAATTGTTCTTAACCTGAGGTACCACTTTAGGTAATAGGGCCTCCCGCTGCCGCCGCGCGATTTCTGTTCTCATCCTGAAGCAAAGTTCTTAACCTGAGGTACTATTTCTGGGTTAGCTGAGTCTGTAACCTGAAGCGCCTGTAACCTGAAGCGTATGTAACCCGAGGTACCACTGTACAGGGCTGCCTTCAGAAGTCAGCTAAAGGTTGCATAGTTACATATCTCCTTGGCTCAGGGTTTGCATAACTCCATGCCCTCCAACATTTCTCCTAAGAAAATAGGGACATCCTGAGGGAAAGCGGGACATTCTGGGATCAAATCAGGAACTGGGACGGCTTCTGTAAATCTGGGACTGTCCTTGGAAAACAGGGACAATTGGAGGGGCCGAAGTACCATGCACGAATGAATAACTATGCATAAGAACAGCAAACTAACGACATCCCCTAAAACAGTGGTTCTCAACCTGTTGGTCCCCAGATGTTGTTGGACTATAACTCCCATCATCCCTGAGCTCTGGCCTTGCTAGCTAGGGATGATGGGAGTTGTAGTCCAACATCTGGGGACCCACAGGTTGAGAACCGCTGCCCTAAAAGGTGCCCAAGTAGCTGTCCAACTGGATCTGAACAAGGGTCCACCTACCCCAATTTCCTAACAAGAGTTGTCCAAACAGCAGGCACCATCAAAGAACCAGAAGCCCTTACAACAATCTGTATTTACACAGGAAGGGCAATATACACTGTTGTGCAGGCGACTCCTTACCTTCTTGCCTGTTGCTGTGGGCTTTCATGGCAGCATTGGTGCTTGTCACAACAGGACGCTGTTTTGACGCAGGCGCCTCATTCAGGTCCTTGTTTTCAGAGCTGTGGCACAGAGAGGCACCTCTTTTCATTCTGCCGCTCAGAGGTTTTGCCTTCTCCATCGCAAGGGAACGGCCAATTCCGTCTTCCTCCACTACAAAGAACTGCTGGTCCTTGCCACCAGCTGCAATTGCATATTTACTTCTATCCTTCTGCTTTTAAGACAAAAAGGAGAAAGAGCATTAACTCAAAATGTGGCGAATCGTAGGCACACAACACACAGCTCCAGATGGGTGATTCGCTTCTCGGCCTTTTGGCCAAGATCAAGCGTAGTGTGCAGACTGATGATTCCATCCCAGGCAAAAATTTGCGGAGAGCGTTGGAACTCTTCTTAAGTCACGACTCCTAACACTGAGCACTGCCTGGTAGGGCTTAATGCAGCAGAGGAGCTTCTGTTACACTTGCAGCAGCAGCTGGTCATGCCGGCCAGGGTAGCGGGCAGCGGGCAGGCAGACTGCTGTACCAGCATATGACAGCAGTGGGGCCAACTTGAGATCCAATGGGTTATAGGCTGGATGCAAAGCACAGTAGCGAGACTAAGGGTACCTAAAGGTAAAGGTAAAGGGACCCCTGACCATTAGGTTCAGTCGTGGCCAACTCTGGGGTTGCAGCGCTTATCTCGCTTTACTGGACAAGGGAGCCAGCGTGGTGTACAGCTTCCGGGTCATGTGGCCAGCATGACTAAGCCGCTTCTGGCGAACCAGAGCAGAGCACAGAAACACCGTTTACCTTCCCGCTGGAGTGGTACCTATTTATCTACTTGCACTTTGACGTGCTTTCGAACTGCCAGGTTGGCAGGAGCAGGGACCAAACAACGGGAGCTTACCACGTCAAGGGGATTCGAACTGCCGACCTTCTGATCGGCAAGTCCTAGGCTCTGTGGTTTAACCCACAGCACCACCATTTTTTAAAGGAAATAATTATAGGAAATACTAAAGAGGAACTGTATTTAAATCACCTCCCTCCCACATAATAATAATAATAATAATAATAATAATAATAATAATAATAATAAAATTTATACCCTGCCCATCTGGCTGGGTATCCTCAGCCACTCTGGGCGGCTCCCAAAAGAATAATAATAATAATAATAATAATAATAATAATAATAATAAGCAATAAAGCATCAAACATTAAAAACTTCCCTAAACAAGGCTGCCTTCAGATGTCTTCTAAAAGTCAGGTAGTTGTTTATTTCCTTGACATCTGATGGGAGGGCATTCCACAGGGCAGGTGCCATTACCAAGAAGGCTCTCTGCCTGGTTCCCTGTAGCCTCACTTCTCGCACTACCGTTGGTTTCAATTTCCTTGATTAAAATCAACCCGCCCTGGACAGAAAGCCAGTGCAATCCCCTTTGCTCCCAAAAGGTCTGAAGCATATTGATATCCAGGTTCTCCCACAGCTGCCTTACCGACTGCACATGAACCCGAAGGGCGTCCGGGGTCTTCTCCGCTGACCTTTCACCTCCGTGATTTAACGCCTGCACTTCTTTCAGGCCGTGGGTGTGCACCCCTTCCGTTTCATGGATTGCATAGAAAACCTCCGGCAAACTTATCACCAGGCTTTCCTCTTCTGCAGCTTCGCTCTGTGGGACCACCTCCAAAGGATGCAGGATGCTTGCCTCTCGTTGCATCAAGGTGTGCTGATGGGCAGGAGGAGCCCCCTGGAAATCATCCTCACCTTCCTTCAAATGTACCATCTTCAGCAAAACAAGGCTTTCCCCTCCCTCTCCTGTAGACAGGGGTAGCTGCGTATCTGAACCCTCTTCCAGCTGTCCTTCTTCTCTGCCAATCTTCCTCACCCTTTCGGAACCTTTGATTTTAGTGAACTGCTGACCGATTGCTGCGTCCTCCATTGCTGGGCTCAGCAGACGGATGCTGCCAGGGAACAAAGTTTCTCCAGGTTAGAGAAGCGCCACAGAAGGTCACGGGGCCAAAGCAGTCCGTCCTTCGCAGCGACCGACCCCAGAGGTAAGAGGGGTGTTTGGAGGGAATGCTTAATAGGACCGGCGGGCAGGCCGATTGCAAGTCAGGAAAGGGGCTCTCCAGCCCTCTATTTTTCACCCTCCCCCAAAACAGAACTTTGCTTTAAAAAGGGGGGGTGCTGAGTTGGGATCCCCCTCCTCCATGTTTAGGCCATTTCCCCGTGTTTTCTGCATCTGTTACTTTCAAAAATAAAACCTAAAAACTTGAATGTTGATCTCATTCCAAAAGGAATGAAAGGGGTTACGTTTACTGCACGTACTGTATTAAAAGAAAACATCATGAAAATGATGTATAGATGGTACTTAACCCCAGTAAAATTGGCAAAGATCTGCCATATGAATGATAATATATGTTGGAAATGTAGAGAAAAAGATGGAACCTTTTTTCATATGTGGTGGACGTGTCCCAAGGTGAAAGACTTCTGGGAAAAGATTTATTATGAATTGAAAAAAATGTTGAAAAATACATTTATTAAGAAACCAGAGAACTTTCTACTTGGAATAATAGGAATGGAATTGCCCAAAAAAGATGTTATACTATTTTTGTATGCCACCACAGCAGCAAGGCTGCTGTTAACTAAAAATTGGAAATCCCAAGAAATTTCAAGGGTGGAAGAATGGCAGATGAAGATGTTGGGACTTTTTGGAGCTAGCCGACCTGACTGGAAGAATCCGTGACCAGAAAGAAGAGGAATATCAAGAAGACTGGAATAAATTTAAGGATTATTTAACTAAACATTGTAATATAAATAATTAGAAGTCACTTGAAAGTACCAAACAGGCTGAGGATTAAAATAAGATTCAGTAGTAAGTAAGTTGGATTTAGAATATTAAGAAAAGAGAAGAAGATAGGTAATTGTTGGAAATAATTTCCGTTGAAGAATGATATTGGAGAGCTGTTATATGCAGATACAATGAAATTCAGAAGGGAGGGATTCGAGGAAGTCAATTAACAATGTAAGAGATAATTTGGGTTTTTCAAGTGATATGTGTTTTATATATTTTTTGTTTTCTTTTTTAGTATTGTAAGGTGTCTTCTCTTGTGTGTTTTCTTTTCTTTTTTCTATGTGATATTTGTTATAATTGTGAAAAACTTAATAAAAATTATGGGGGGGGGGGAGAGAAATGACGGAGAGATGCAGGATATAAATTGTGGCTGATGGGTCCACACCGCTTCCTAAACCAGCCATGGGAACACACAGGGTGCAGAGTAAACGGGAGTGTGTACACAGCCTAAATTCCAGACTGGTGTTTGTTGTGGAATTGTTGCTTCTAATACATGCAAAGGATTTTTTCCTGGAGCTATTGTTTTGCTTTGTTAGCATCCAGTGGGAAAACACAGCCATGGCACCATCCAATCGACTGTAAACAACATGCAGGTATTTGACAGCCCTCTTCCCCAAATAAACACAGATGCATCACTGTGGAAAGGATAAGGTTCGACCAAACATCCTGTACTCACATTCGACCCATAATCCATAGCATTATTTAGTACATGAACATACAGTCTGAAAGCAAGACAGAAAAGCAGGTGTTTTCAAAAGCCCCACACCCTAATTTCCTCTGCCTTCTGTCCTCTACCCATTTCCCTTCTGTTGGATCCACCCAAAATGCTTTTAATACCAAATTAGAGCTGAAAATTCCAACTAGTAATCCTAATCTAATGCCAGGGATAATGCACCCTTTTATTCAGTTCCAAACTATCCCTAAATCATCTGTACTGTGCTACGACCCTGAACCTCTTCTGCCAACTCACACAGCCCCTTTTTCCTCAGCTACAAGGTAATTTCTGATTCAGGCTCCACTTTCTGAGTTTGTTCAGTTGCCTGCAATAAGTAAAAAAAAATCCCGCAAATGAACAGACAGGAATTGTATGTGTGTTGAAAGAGATATGTTTCTTCCCTCCTTCTAGTTTAGATTTTATATAACCTTCAGTACGTTAAAAACGCTACCAAAAATCTACGGAGGCTTGTGTGCATTTTTGGAAGGTAGTCTCGTAATCCAAATCTAAACATCTCACTTTAATAATTTCTCTCTTCGGCTGGAGGAGCCCCAGCCCAGACTATCCTTCTAATGACACTGCCCACCAAGAATTTATTACTGATAGCAACCTCTTCAATGCTCATTTTGCATATGCGCCTTCCCATATTTTGCTCTCTTTCCCCCCCTAAACTCAAATACAGCACTCCCCCACGGTAATTCCTCTACCTGACTTGCAGTTCCCGTATTATCTCAAACCCTAAACCTTTCTAATTCCAACCCCATCCTGAAATTTTGCTTCCCAGCCCCCGGACACCTTTTAAGAACGTAAGACAAGCCTGAAAAACTGGCCAGTGGCCACCTAGTCCAGAATCCAGAGCTCAGAGCAGCCAACAAGATGGTTTGTGGGAAGCCTGCAAAGCAACAGCACTTGGCCTTTCTTGGAAGTGAGTGCTGCTAACTTCCTTATTTATTTGTTTACTCAACTGGTTTAGGCCTCCCATCAACATGTTCTCTGGGCCTACTACAGAAATGATAAGAAAATCCACTGTACCCACTAGCAACAGTGTGGCTTATATGGTTTTTGTTTTGATTGTGTATTTTTTGCTTTGATTGTGTGTGTTTTTTGTTGTGAATCGCCCTGCAAACTACTGATGAAGATTGGTATACAAATTTAATAAATAATAATGTGCGCTGACTGTACATGCATGCATGCTTTTTTGCACATAGACTAGCACATTGCGACTGCAAATCACGATCTGCGCCTGACTTCACATCAATCCGTGCACACCTTGGATCAATGGATTACACCAGATCTTTAAAAATGTGAGGTTGCTCAAAACCCATTTGTATTGAAATCAGTAGAACATGCTCCAAAGGCTGGAGACCGGGAAGATCCAGGATGCACGCTTTACCCAACAGGAACAAGCCCAACTGAATTCCGTGGGCCTTACTCTTGAGTAAACACGCATTTGAGATTGCAGTATTTTTCGGTCCGATTCACCGGCATCATGGTGAGTGCCCACAAGATTGAAACCTGAGTGCTTGATCCCCATACAGATTTACTCGGAAGTAAATTCCACCAAGTTCAAGCACACAATCCTTTCCCCACGCTTACGTAGGGTGAAAGCTTACTTCCAAGTAAGCATGCATAGGATCGGGGCCCCACCCTGCATCTTTCTAGTCTGCTCCCGTCCCATTCACTCCGATTCCCTCGAAACCCCCCCCCCGCCCCCAATATCGCCATTAGGAATCGCAAATTCCTTTCAACTCTCCATTTGTCTCTTGTTCACCGCTGCCCCACTTTGCAATTATCACCCATACCCGGCATCTCACCCCTCATTCCCTCCCTGGATCTCACCCCCTTGGGCCTGCAGGGGGCCTCCCCTTCCGTCCTCACCCCCCCAAGAAGCGCCAGACGCCCCCGCGTTCATCCAGCAGGGCGGACCGTGTGCGCAATCTGCGGGGATCTGGCTGGTCTCTCCCGGCTGCCTGGCGCAAGCAAACGTTGCAACAACCAGCGAGCCCGGGGATGCGATGCCAAGGCGCGCGCCAAGCAAGCTCTGCAAGGCGTGATCAGACATCCGAGGGCACTTTGCACTGGTCCAGCTGCACCTCTGCAGATCCAGGCACGCGGCTCGCCATTGATGCGAAAGAAGCACTATCCTGTGCCTAGGATCGCGGTTGCCCGCCTGCAGCCTCACTTGCGCACGGAGGCGCCGTTTAAACTCAGTGGGGCTTGCGCAGGGTTGGAGTGCAAGGTTGCAGCCGCAGTTAACTAGGAGTAAAGTGGCATGCGGTGTAAACGGGTTTGCTGGGGGGGGGGGACAAAACCGTGTGCGCGCTTTAAATCCCGCATCAATGGGATTGCGCCTCCAAAGGACGCCTGGGTGGGTTCAGGGATGCGGGAACCCAGATGTTGTTAGGCTGCCACCATTCCAGAATGGGCAATGCTGGGAAGGAGAGTTCACCAGCTGGAAGCCGCAGCCTCCCCGTCAGCCGCTGCAAAAGGCTTCTGCAAGTGGATCAAGGGCCTACCACCAAAGCTATGCTCCTTTTGCACGGGGCGCACAGAACCGCGAGAGACAACCTGAGAAAACGCTCAGCTTACATGCTGGCCGAAAGGCGGGGAGCAACTGGAACAGCCTCCATCAGTCTGGCATTCTCCATATGTTTCGGACTGCCTGATAGCAGAAGCAAACCATTGCTCCTTTTAAGGGCAGGCAGTCCAAATATTGCTCCCATCAGGCCCTGCCAGTGTGATCAGGGATGATGGGAGTTAATCCTGGCTAGAACAATGAGCCTTCTGCACGGCAACATTCTTGCAAGCTCCACTTGTTCTCTTTCTGTGGCATTCCCAAGCAAAGAGCTGCCTTGCCCCTTTCCTGTTACCTATTTGTGAAATTAGTCCCCGTTAGTCCGTGTTTTGGAGGCAGCAATAACTAACATGTCACAATTCTCTTGACCTTCGCCTCTGTTTTCTAAGTGTTTCCATTTGAAATCACTTCTGCCGGTTTGTGTTGAAATGGCCTGTTGGAAGATATCCCCAGAGAGGGAGATTAAGAGTTTTATAAGAGAGAAAATTTAACTGGCCAGTCCTCTGCAAGCCTTGTCACTCACTAGCTGCTGGTTTTTATAGTTGCATTGATCTATATTCTAGGAGGCTGCCTAATGCAACTCAAAATGGTGAGTGGATCAATCCAGCTCGTAAGTGGTTGGTGGCCTCACCAGTCCTAGATGCTATATCTGTTTATGATACCCTGCTTGCAGATAAGCAAGGAGCCTCAGGGCGCATGAGAAAAGAACAGAAGAAGAGCTCTGCAGGATCAGACCAAAGGACCATGTAGTCCAGCATCCTTGAGAGATGCGGGTGGTGCTGTGGTCTAAACCACTGAGCCTCTTGGGCTTGCCAATCAGGAGGTTGGCGGTTCAAATCAGGGCTGTAGCTGGGTGTGTGTGTGTGAGGTGGACCCCCGCCAGGGGCGCAGGCGGCCCCCCCACAAAATTAGCTAACATATGTCTATAAGTATGTCTATAAATAAAAATATTGATTATTCTATCATAAGAAAAGGTTTTAAATAGAGGGTGAATGGAATGGGGGGGGGGAGAGTTGGAAGAGAGGTGTAAAGAAGAGCTAATTTGTCTGTGGTTAGGGGGCGCAATCTGGACGGTTCTGCCGGGGGCGCAAGATCACCTAGCTACAGCTCTGGTTCGAATCCCCGCAACGGGTTGAGCTCCTGTCGCTCTGTCCCAGCTCCTGCCAACCTAGCAGTTCGAAAGCACACCAGTGCAAGTATATAAATAGGTATCGCTGTGGAGGGAAGGTAAACGGCGTTTCCATGCGCTCTGGTTTCCATCACGGTGTTCCGTTGCGCCAGAAGCTGCTTAGTCATGCTGGCCACATGACCCAGAAAGCTGTGTGTGGACAAACACCGGCTCCCTCAGCCTGAAAGCGAGATGAGTGCCGCAACCCCATAGTCACCTTTGAGTGGACTTAACTGTCCAGGGGTCCTTTATCTTTCCTAACCCAGTATCCTGTTCTTGCAGTAGCAAACCAGATGCCTACGGGAAGCCCAGAAACAGGACCCAAGTTCAACATCGCTCCCCCCTCTTCCGTATGGTGTTTCGTCCCCATCATGCACTCAGTTCTCAGCTGATGAGACAATTTATTTGGTGGCAAGGAAACTTCAGGCTGGATGCAGGCATACAATAAAGCCTTGGTAGACCTGTTGTCTTTGTCCATGGGGCTTTCTTGGCAGGGATACTAGAGTGGCTTGCCAGTTCCTGCTCCAGGTGGATCACGTTTGGTCAAAACTCTCCACCATGAGCTGTCCATCTTGGGTGGCCCTGCACGGCATAGTTCATAACTTCTCTGAGCTATTCAAGCCCCTTTACCGCGGCAAGGCAGTGATCCATGAAGGGAAGGCATTCTTAAGGAAATCAGCCCTGAGTGCTCACTGGAAGGACAGATCGTGAAGCTGAGGCTCCAATACTTTGGCTACCTCATGAGAAGAGAAGACTCCGTGGAAAAGACCCTGATGTTGGGAAAGATGGAGGGCACAAGGAGAAGGGGATGACAGAGGACGAGATGGTTGGATAGTGTTCTCGAAGCTACCAGCATGACCAAACTGCGGGAGGCAGTGGAAGGCAGAAGTGCCTGGCGTGCTCTGGTCCATGGGGTCACGAAGAGTCGGACACGACTAAACGACTAAACAACAACAGACCTGTTGTATGGACTAGAGCACAGCTCCCATTAGCACTCCTATTCCTTAGAAGTCAGTGAAGAGCAGGCAAATACTTTCCCCACACCTTGATTCAAATGTGACGGAGCCACTGGGAGCCAGGTTAAAGGTGTTGCATACAAGTGTGATTAGTAAGAAAATGAGGAAAGAGGAAGGGCCACATAGTTCAGCACTTGAGCATCTGCTTTGTAAGCAAAAGGTCCCAGCATCTCAATTCCCAGCACCTCCAGGTATGGCAGGGAAGAGATCCCTTTTTTAATTCACGGAGAGCCAAAGCGGAAAAGTACTGAGCTAAATGGGACAAAGGCCTGGCTAGCTATAAGGCATCTTCCTTTGTTCCTGCGATAGTAAACAGGAAAATAAGGTTGCATTCCTGTACATTACTTACCTGAGTGTCAGTCCCAATGAACTCAGTAAGGGTCTGACTTTTGAATAGACTTGTGTAAAAAAATAGGTAAAGGACCCCTGACAGTTAAGTCCGGTCGTGAACGACTCTGGGGTTGCGGAGCTCATCTCGCTTTACTGGCCGAGGGAGCCGGCGTTTGTCTGTAGACAATTTTTCCGGGTCATGTGGCCAGCATGACTAAGTCGCTTCTGGCGAAACCAGAGCAGTGCACGGAAACGCCGTTTACCTTCCCGCCAGAGCGGTACCTATTTATCTACTTGCACTTTGACATCCTTTTGAACTGCTAGGTTGGCAGGAGCAGGGACCGAGCAACAGGAGCTCACCCCATCACGGGGATTCGAACCGCTGACCTTCCGATCGGTAAGCCCTAGGCTCAGTGGTTTAGTCCACAGCGCCACCTGCGTCCCCTAGACTTGTGTAGGATTGCTTTATAAGCCTTTATAAGCCTATACATCCTTGATTTGGGGGTTCACATTATCTCACAAAAGCCACTGGTGCCATCCTGTATCACAACAGCACTCCTTATGCACTCCTTGTTGCGCATGCGTTTGAAGTGGCTGGCGCACGCACAGGGTCAGTGTTCCAACAAATAGACATTGGGTTGCCAAGCTAATCGCATTTCCTAATTCTGGCCTCGCTCAGTCAGGTGCAAACACTCAGAGGCAGAGAGGCTTCTCAGCAAAAGTATTTGCCTTCCCTTTTATAGATTTGCTTTGCTTCTATTTTAGCCCAGCCGGCTTCTCTTCCCTACCTGCCCAAAGGAACTTGAGTGTTTGTTGTTGTTGTTTGTTTTGGACGCTCCAGATGTGCTTTACATACTTACTGGGAACAACTGCAGACACCAGGCAATAATAATAATAGTAATAATAATAGTAATAAAGATTTAAAAATTTGTACTAAACAACAACAAAAGCTGGCATGTGCGAAGTCAAAACTAGTCCACTGTACAAAGATTAAATTTGCATTTGTTTTCCCATCCACTTTTGGCCTCTAGCTCTGCCCATGCGGCCCTCAAAAGGTTGAAAGAATGGAATGTGGCCCTCGGGCTCCACCTCTGCGTTAAAGGAACAGAAGCCACCTCTGTTGCAATCTTATTGCCATTGTTTCTATTTAAGTTATACTAATAATTCCAATATTTTTAACATCTATGCATATATACATTAGCATGTTCTTTCTTTCTTTCTTTCTTTCTTTCTTTCTTTCTTTCTTTCTTTCTTTCTTTCTTAAATCTGTGTCTTCTTTTCTCAAAGTGGCCACCCTGTTTGTGAGTCTGGCGAGTTAGTGGGCCATCAAGTGCCCTAATGGCAAATAACAACAAAATAACATCATGGAAAGAATTGCGTAGTTACAGCTCGATTCCATATGTATATCTTCTTTTATTTTATTTTTTAAAGTCTTTTTTCCTGGAAACAAAACAAGCAGTGTCACAAAATTCTCTGTTTTGTTTCAGAAGACGACGGCTGGAACATTTAGATCTGCAAAGAACAATGGAGAACAGTCTGTTAGAAAGAAGTCATTATCCACCATCAGTGACTTTCAAATGCCGTGAGATGCTTTGTTGTACTCATTCCTGCGGTAATGAAGTCTAAAAGTTTTTCCTCCATCTTCTTTGACAGCTCCTTTCCTTCCCACTCCCCGGCAACAAAGCACATCTGCACTTCCCCTCTCCCCAGGAATGAGCTGCGGCAAATCAGCTCCTAAATTGAAGCGCTCAAAACCTTTATTTTGAAAAGCTTGAATGGTGTCCATCACAAGTAGGAACCCTGAAAACCTTCCTTTTAAGGTGCTTATGGAATGCTCTTATCTGGTGCGGAGAGAGATTGGGGGGGGGGAGATGTCAGATTCACGCTCATTTAAATAATTTGACAGCTTCCAAGAAGACATTGATGAGCATCGCATTCAAGTGTCAAAAAAGAAAGATAGAGTAGATGAGCACACAAAAAATAGTAAAAAAAATATTAAAAATCAGGATTTGCATTTAGCTGTTAAATGTAATGCATTATAATCCCATTAACGCTCCAGAAGTTTAGAACCAGGAATAAATTTGCAGTGTGAATGCTTTTGAATTGAAAACTCTCTTGAGCTTCACCTCCCCTCTAGAAATGTGGAGAACATAGGAAGCTGCCTTATACTGAGTCAAACCAATGATCCACCTTGCTTAATATTGTCCCATCTTCTGCTGATGCTAAGAAGGATGTCATCTTCCAGGTTTAAGTCATCTGCCAGAAATTCAATATACCATTGAAACAACGCACACAGGAAGGGAACCCAAAGTAGAAATTACGGGTTGTTTTCAGCTAAATTTTACTCAGATTCGACCTACTGAAATGAATTTGCTTAAGTTAGTGATTGATCTTCATTGATTTTAGTGGATCCGTTTCTGAGTAGGACGTGGTTGACTCAATGTTTGCAGTACCAAATTTTAAACACTTCTACAAAGACTCGGGGGCGGGAATGGAACTTGTGGCTCACATAAAGGGATGACCTACATTTTCTCACATAATCAGAGTACAGTGGTACCTCGGGTTAAGAACTTAATTTGTTCTGGAGGTCTGTTCTTAACCTGAAACTGTTCTTAACCTGAGGTATCACTTTAGCTAATGGGGCCTCCTGCTGCCATAGCCGTGCAATTTCTGTTCTCATCCTGAAGCAAAGTTCTTAACCTGAGGTACTATTTCTGGGTTAGCAGAGTCTGTAACCTGAAGCATCTGTAACCTGAAGCGTCTGTAACCCGAGGTACCACTGTACTGATCTGAGATGCTGTATAGGTGTTCCCTATGGTTACATTTGCCCTACCCCCCCCCCAGTTTATTGCTGCTTTGGTGAGCTACAGTGACCACGTTTCCATGTAACAGTGAGCCAGGCATGAGGAACCTTTGACCCTCCAGATGTTGCTGAACTACAGTTCCCATCAGCCCCAGCAAGCATGGCCAATGGCCAGGGATGATGGGAGTTGTAGTTCAGCAACCGTGTCCTACCAGATCAATTTTTTATCTGTAGTCTCATCTGAGACGTTGCAGAGCAGACAGTATAGAGCTGGCTGGACCAGTGGTCTCAATATAAGACAGCTTCATATATGTATTTACATGCGCCAGGGGCATGCATGCATAATGTGTAGAACAAATTCACGTGTACGTTCAGCATTGTTGAAATTCAGCACCACACAAATCTCATCAAGCCTGTTGTCAGTAATTCCTAGTGTTATTTCTTGGGAAGAGCCCAAGGAGGGGAGACTTACAGTACTTTGGTAAAAACATCAGATGCTCCTTTCACCACAAGCAAATGAGGTACGATTGCACAAGCACTTTGAGATTCTGTTTCTTTGCACTCAGCAAACTCTCTGTTTTCTCTCTCTCTCTCTCTCTTGGCCAAAGAGATCAGGCCTTCCTTTTGATCTGTGTGTACTACTTCCCAGCTAGTTTATTAGCTGGAAAGTAGCAAACAATGCCATCCAGGAGGTCATGTCACTTTCTTACAAGGCTTGCAGCACGGCATTCGCCCTGCTGGCTCCACAGTTCATTGTGGGGATTACTGCGCAATCTGATTTATAAGAAGGGATCTCTGGGGACATAAGCCCCCCCTCTATAATTGAGCAGGAAGACTGTTTACACCGAATCACACCAGAATACCAAAGATCAAAGTTGATTGCTATCGCTTGCCAACGGTGCAGAACTTTATCAACCTCCAAGCTTTGGATAGCAGCAATCGCTCTAAAATTACGAGGCTGGAACATAACCCGAAAGACTGATCCCTGCCTTGTGCAACCTCCTGTGTGTGTTAAACCACAACCCTCCCAATTCACTTTAATCTCCCTATATCCTATCTTCTCTAATGATCCTCATCCTGATTGGAGTACGCCGTAAGCAAAGAGGAGATAGAAATATGACTCTGTAGCAGAACCACCTGTCTGATGAGAGGAAAGGCCAAATCTCTGCATGCAGAAGATCCCCATTTCAGACCTCAGCATCTCCAGGTAAGCATGAGAAAGCCACTTCCAGGTCTGCCCCAGGAGGTGGGGTTGCAGGCATCACTCCCTTCCCCACGTGAGTGGGGGCTGGTCTCAGCCCCCGCGAAAGCAGGGGAATCCCGTCCGGCCACGCCTCCCGGCCAGCCAATCGGCTGGCTGGAGGGGGCGTGGCTTGCCCTATTTAGGGCCGGAGCGGAGGGGGCTCGCCCTCTCTTCTCCGGCTAGCCCCACGTTTCCCCACCCTCCCTCCATTTAGTTGGGCTTTAGGTAGGTCTGACTTTGCTATGGGCTTCGGCCTGTCACCGTAAGGGGCATGGTAGGAATTTTTCCCAATTGGCAATTTCCAGCCTTTTGGTTTTTCGCCTACCTCGTAGCAACTCGTCACAACTCTTCGGCATTGGCGGTAGGCATTGGTAAGAAGGGGTTAAGAGGATGTGTGAGGGGGGAGGAACGCCATCACCTCCCCCCAGTGAACGAAGGGTGGTCCGTTAAAGGACTCCGGGGGGGCGTGGCCCTGTCCGAAGCCTATGGAGGTGTGGGCCAAAGGCACGCCCCAGAGCGGTGACCCGGGGGAGCTCCTAGTCGACGTGCCTCGGCGGGAGACTCCCCCGATCAGTGTTAACCCTTCACCGTGTCTCCAGCAAATGGGCTGGAGCCGGATAGTCGTTAGGACCAATGCCTAAGCCAATGCCTCTCATTCCTGAATTCAATAAAGTTGTGGCCTAATTCGCCCAATTAACCTTAATTATGGTGTCTCGTGTGTTTATTTATCCTGGTGGGGGGCGGGAACTCGCCACGCAAGTGTCCTCAGCCTGAAATCCCAGACAACGCTGAACTAGATGGACTGAGAGCCTTACTTAGTATGAGGCAGCATCCAAAGTTCCTCAGAATTGTATTAACAAACTATGGGGGAAATGAGACAAGGAACTCACGAGATGGAAGAGTGGTGTCAGGGAACTGCCATCAGAGCATCAGGTGGTGGAGGGACTCAGGCAGGATGAAAGAGACTCAACTGCTGAAGCAGGGACCAGCAGGGGGAGGAGTGATTCTCTGAGGGAATGTGAGCAGGAGGGAGGGCTCAGGGACGCTTCCAGCGAAAATAGTGGGGAGGTATCTGAGTCTCACATAGTGAGACCCATACCTCGCAGGAAACTGTCACGCCGTGAGTCCAGGAGACGCGTTTCCGTTAAGGAACTTCTTTGCTGGAAACGCTTCCGCAGGCAGCCACTGTCGGACTCTACTAGTGACTAGAGCAGACATGTCTGAGGAGCTCCGTCACACACAGAGGTTTGTGGGGGCACACAAACTCTGAGGGAGCACGTTTTCACGCACAAGCAGCTAATCAAACCCTCACAGCAGTCCGACAGTCTTTGTACGCTGCCTGTGCAAGAGAAGGCATCATGAGCGAACCAACCGGAACCGGAGGAGCAGGGGCTGGAGCTGGTCCAAGCTTGGAAGATAGATACCGAGCGTTGGAGGTTCAACTGGCCCTGCAGACGGCGAGGCTGGAGGAGAGAAGGGCTCAGGATGCAGACAAGAAGGGGAGAGCCACTCAATTCCCCAGAAAGGTACCAGGATTGGTGCAGAAATTTGGGGGGGACCCCAAGGACTACCATGCTTTTAGGACAGAGATGCAATATGCCCTTAATGTGCAGTTCGATGAGTTCCCTGATGAGGAATCGCGAGTTGCTTTTGTAATTGGGCATCTTGAGAAAGGGGCTAGAGACTGGGTTCGACCCCTAATGGCAACGCACAATGACATACTAAAGGACACAATGAAGTTCTTTCGTGCAATGGATATCATGTTTTCCAGCGATATTGAGGAAGGGGTGGTGCGCAGACAGCTAATGGCTTGTAAGCAGGGGAGTCGATCTGTCCGTGAATATTGGACTGAGTTTACCATGCTGATTCACAGACTGAGTTGGGATTTATCGGCGGCACCCGTTCAAATGCTATTTGAAGAAGGTCTTTCTTCGGGGGTGAAAGACGAGCTGGCACGGAGCCCCAGGGCGGAGTCTATGGATCAGCTGACCAAATCTGCGCTGACCATAGGAGCGCGGCAGGAGGCAAGAGCCTTGGAGAGGCGGGAAGGGAGAGGGGAACGTTGGAAGGAGTTCCGCATTCCAGACATTCCTGAGCCAGCTTTCCCGCCGGCAGAGCCGATGGAAATCGGAACAGCGCGCGCGCGCGCATTTTCAAAAACCAGCGAGGGAGCTAAGAAGGAGGGAAAGGGCCCCCGGAAATGCTATCTCTGCCAACAGCCAGGCCACTTTGCCAGAGTCTGCCCCCAGAGGAAGGAATGGCAAGGGATGGTGGGAGCTGTTGAGGGGGGAGAAGAAGGGGGAGAGGAGCAGGTAAAAGCCAACGCCTGGTTGCCACAATTGGGGCACTGCAGCCAGGCCAAAGAGCAGTGAAAGTGCCCGTGCCAGAAGCTCCTCGACCTGCTCTAGTGATTGAAGTGTCGCTAGAGCTGCAGAATGGGCACCCCCTAAAAATAAAGGCGCTATTGGACTCAGGCAGCTCCTGCAATTTTATGAGCAAGGAGTTTGCTGCTGAACACCAGATACAGACCATCCCTTTAAGCAACCCCCTGCAGGTGACCACGATTGATGGCAGGGAGTTGTTGGGAGGAGGAGTCCGCTTGCAGACTGTCCCAATGATAATGAGGGTGGCAAGGCACACAGAACTGATAGCGTTTAATGTGGCCACCCTGGGAGGCGCTCCCATTATTTTGGGAATGAGCTGGCTAGCTCTACATGATCCGCTGGTTGGCTGGCATCAAAGAGTGGTGTCCTTTGGTTCAGCACATTGCCTAGAACACTGCAAAGGGGAGAAGGGTTCAGTAGGGGTCCAAGCCACCCTAGCAGGGACTGAAGTAATGGGGAAGGTGAAGGTACCACCACAGTATGCAGATCTCAGCGACGTGTTCAGTGAGAAGGAAGCTGACCAACTACCACCTCATAGACCCTTTGATTGTCAGATCAATTTACTCCCTGGAGCACAGCTTCCCGTGGGCAAGGTGTATGCCATGTCAGACAGGGAAATGCAGGAGTTGCGAGGGTTCATTGACAAGAACCTGAAGAGAGGCTTCATCAGAGAGTCCAAAGCAGCAGGGGGGAGCCCAGTGTTCTTTGTGGACAAAAAAAATGCGGACAAGCCGAGACTTGTATGTGATTTTAGGCGGCTGAATGCAGTGACTGAACCGGTGGCGTTCCCTATGCCCAGAATTGATGATATTTTGAACATGGTGAGGAAGGGAAAGATTTTCACAAAGCTGGATCTAAGGGGGGCGTACAACCTGATACGCATAAGGAAAGGGGATGAATGGAAAACCACCATGTTTACCCCTTTGGGGGCGTTTGAATACCTCGTTATGCCATTTGGATTACAAGCAGGCTCCGCGTGTTTTCAATCTTTTATGAACCACGTGCTGGGCCCTTTGCTCTACAAGAATTGCGTTGCCTTTCTAGATGATGTGTTGGTGTATTCTGAGAATGAGGAGCAACATGTGAGAGACGTCAGAGAAGTGTTGAGCAGACTGCAAGCCAACAGGCTGTGGGTCAAACTGGAGAAGTGTCGGTTCCATACCAAGGAGGTGGAATTCCTGGGGTACCGCCTGTCAGACAAGGGAGTGGCCATGGATCCCGGCAAGGTACAGGCAGTGCTGGAATGGAAAACACCCAAAACCAAGAAGGATGTGCAGAGGTTCCTAGGGTTTGGAAACTTTTATCGTAAGTTCATCCGCAACTTCGCCCATCTGACGGCGCCCATCACTGACTGTCTCAGCAGTAAGAAGAAGTTTGTATGGACGGCGGAGGCGGAGCGAGCGTTTGAGGAACTGAAAAGGGCCTTCGCCTCTGAAGAACAACTTCTGCATGTGGATTTACGAAAGAAGCTAAGGGTGGAAACAGACGCATCTGACAGAGCCATAGGGGCGGTGCTTCTTCTGCAGCCGGGGAAGGAGGAGTCGGAGTGGCGTCCGTGTGCCTTCTTCTCGCGGAAGCTGAACAAATCCGAGAGGAACTACACGGTGTACGACCGAGAACTGCTTGCTATTCATGAGGCGTTCCGGAGATGGAGGCATCTGCTGGTTGGTGCACAACATAAAGTGCAAGTGTGCACGGACCATAAAAATCTAGAGTACTGGAGAACGGCGCGAGTGCTCAACCAAAGGCAGTTGAGATGGGCCCAAGAGTTCTCCAAATTTAACTTTGAGATTTGTTATGTGCCAGGCCCAGAGAATGTTAGGGCGGACGCTCTCTCACGCAAACCTGAATATTTGGAGGGGGAGGGAGCACCCGAAGAAACCCATATCATTCCAGAGGACCGCTGGGTGTGTGGGGCGACTTTGGTGGGGCAAAGGGAATTGGTAGAGGGTACGGTGCAGGATGCATACGCCCAGGGGAAACTCAGGGATCTCAGAGGGGAGGAAGACAAACCCGGTGGTTTTGAGGAGAGAAATGGGGCATTGTATTATAAGGGAGCGTTATATATACCTGAAGGGGAATTGAGGGAGAAAGTACTCAAGCAGCTGCACGATAGCCCCACAGCAGGGCACTTTGGGCAACACAAAACCATGTGGCTGGTTACCAGGGAATTTTGGTGGCCCAAGGTCAGGGAAGATGTGCGGGAGTATGTGAGAGGGTGTGAACAATGCCAAAGAGCCAAGGGGGAGAGGCAGGCGCCGGCTGGTTTATTAGAACCACTGCCCACACCTGAGAGACCGTGGGAAGCAGTGGCAATAGATTTCATGACTGATCTGCCAAGGTCTAGAGGGAAAACAGCCATCATGGTTGTAGTAGACCTGTTAACTAAAATGGCCCACTTCATAGCCTGCTCACATGCGGTTACAGCAGAAGAAACCGCCAAATTGTTTGTAGAGAATGTGTTTAGGTTGCATGGCGCCCCCTTGAGGGTGGTTTCAGACCGAGGGAAACAATTTACTTCCAGGTTCTGGAGGAAGCTCATGAGCTTACTGCATGTAGAGGTTAATTTCTCGACGGCCCGTCATCCTGAAACCAACGGGCAGGCGGAAAGAGCAAATGGGGTTCTCCAACAATATTTGAGGTGTTATGTTAATGACAGGGAGAATGATTGGGTGGAGAAGCTGGCGTTGGCAGAATTTGCCTACAACAATGCAGAGAACGTGTCCACGGGGATGAGCCCCTTTTTGGCCAATCACGGGTGCCATCCCAGAGCCTTCCCAGGGGGGGAGGGGGAGAACTGGAGCGTTCCAGCTGCAGAACAGTTCGTGGAAGAAATGGAAGCGATCCATCGCCAGCTCCAACTCAACTTAAACAGGGCTAAGGAGGAATATAAGAGGCAAGCAGACAAAAACAGAAGGGAAGGTGAAAGCATCAGGGTGGGGGACCAGGTGTGGCTGTCTACCCAAGGGTTGCCATTCAAAGGAGGTTGTAAGAAATTAAGACCCAAAAGGCTGGGTCCATTTGAAGTCATACAGCAGGTCAATCCAGTGGCTTTCAGGCTCCGGTTACCGAACCACATGAAGCTGCACCCAGTTTTTCACAGGTCGTTGCTGTCACCGTATAGAGGAGACAGTGAGGGGAGGGTCACTAGGGGACCAGCAATGGAGGAGAAGGAACACAGCTACCATGTAGCAGAGATCCTCGATTCCAGGTGGAAGGGAGATCAAGTAGAGTATTTGGTAATGTGGGAAGGGGAACCGGAGTCGGAAAACACCTGGGTTAGGGCAGAGGATGTCAATGACGAGGTTTTAATAGAGACTTTTCATCAGAGGTTCCCACGTAAACCTCAGCCTGTAGCGAGGTTCCGAAGGGAATACTTTGCCACCACCGACGAGGAAGAGGAGTTGGAGGGGTTCCCAGATTCTGAAGAGGAGGAGGATTCAGCTGGCCAGGACGACGATCGATGGAGAGAATTGTTCGAGACGTCAGAAGATGAGGAAGATTCGTTTCGGGGTTTTAGCCCTTCACCTCCCAGGGGGGAGGAATTGGGAGGGGGTGAGGGGGGCCCTGGAGGGGAAGTGGATGTCAGGGAACTGCCATCAGAGCATCAGGTGGTGGAGGGACTCAGGCAGGATGAAAGAGACTCAACTGCTGAAGCAGGGACCAGCAGGGGGAGGAGTGATTCTCTGAGGGAATGTGAGCAGGAGGGAGGGCTCAGGGACGCTTCCAGCGAAAATAGTGGGGAGGTATCTGAGTCTCACATAGTGAGACCCATACCTCGCAGGAAACTGTCACGCCGTGAGTCCAGGAGACGCGTTTCCGTTAAGGAACTTCTTTGCTGGAAACGCTTCCGCAGGCAGCCACTGTCGGACTCTACTAGTGACTAGAGCAGACATGTCTGAGGAGCTCCGTCACACACAGAGGTTTGTGGGGGCACACAAACTCTGAGGGAGCACGTTTTCACGCACAAGCAGCTAATCAAACCCTCACAAGTGGTAACAAATGTCTTCACCAAATCCAGACATAGCTGACCATCAACTTTTAAGGCTGATTCCAGTTTACTTACAAGTCAAATATGGTGGTTAGCTCAGCTTTAAATAACAAAGGAAACCTTCTCTGACTTCAGATGGAACTGTTCCGTTTTATTTTGGGTGTTGGAAACCCAAGCAGACTATGAAAAACTCAAAAAGTTTATCTCCAATCTGAACAAATGAGCAACAAAACAAGAAACAAGGACTTACCAACTCCTACATTTTCTCTGCCCTTTCCAGGTACAGTCCATGCCTAAAAGCTCTGTGTCTAAGTGCCCTTTTTTTCGTCCCAGGGCTTTCCCTGTGAAAACCTGCTCTTTAAAACTCAATTGGAGCAAATGGCAATACACAGAAAACCTGAACAGACATCTGCTGCAACCCAGTGCTAAAGAGTGAATTTTCGCAGGGAAAGCTCTGGGGCGAAACAAAACTAAATGCTCAGACACAGAGTTTTTAAGTGTGGATCTGTGCCAGGAAAGAGTGAGGTAAAAGGTAGCTGTGGATGTGTCCTGGGATTCTGAGCAAGTCCAACCTTCCTTTTGTGCCACACTTTAAAGCTCCGTGTCTGAGCGGGTTTTGTTTTCATCCTGGCACTTTCCCCCAGGAAAACAGGTGGTTTGCTGCTGAATCGGAGCAAATGGCAGCTGGGTTTTCCTCAAATTGCAGTTTGCTCCTATTCAGTGGGGAAATGCAGGTTTTCCCAGGGAAAGATCCGGGATGAAAGCAAAAAACACGCTCTGACACAGAGCATTAAAGCCCAGAAGAAGCACGAAAAGAAGTCTGGGTGAGCCCTCAGTGTAAGTAAGAGCAAAGTGCAGGTAAACACAGCAACCTTGAACTTCACTTATACTTAAATGATGCCTGACCTTGACTGTAATTCAGGGAAGAGACTTGGTTGAAGATGGATGGCACAGTGATGATAACCATATTTGGGCATCTACAAACCATGTGATTCCAATCACATGAGGGGAAGAGAGTGGGCCCATGCTTGGTATACCCCCCCAAAAAAAACCCCCCCATCCATATGTTGCAGGGCAGGGAGAGGTCTGAAGTTAAGGGGCTGGCTGAACCTGTATAGGCTCCCTTGCAATTCGGAAGCCGGGGCAAACCTAGGAAAGGAGATATAATTCTTTCAGACTGGATCTGAACACTTAGAATCATAGAATCATAGAGTTGGAAGAGACCACAAGGGCCATCGAGTCCAACCCCCTGCCAAGCAGGAAACACCACCAGAGCACTCCTGGCATATGGTTGTCAAGCCTCTGCTTAAAGACCTCCAAAGTAGGAGACTCCACCACACTCCTTGGCAGCAAATTCCACTGTCAAACAGCTCTTACTGTCAGGAAGTTCTTCCTAATGTTTAGGTGGAATCTTCTTTCTTGTAGTTTGGATCCATTGCTCCGTGTCCGCTTCTCTGGAGCAGCAGAAAACAACCTTTCTCCCTCCTCTATGTGACATCCTTTTATATATATTTGAACATGGCTATCATATCACCCCTTAACCTCCTCTTCTCCAGGCTAAACATGCCCAGCTCCCTTAGCCGTTCCTCATAAGGCATCGTTTCCAGGCCTTTGACCATTTTGGTTGCCCTCCTCTGGACACGTTCCAGTTTGTCAGTGTCCTTCTTGAACTGTGGTGCCCAGAACTGGACACAGTACTCCAGGTGAGGTCTGACCAGAGCAGAATACAGTGGCACTATTACTTCCCTTGATCTAGATGCTATACTCCTATTGATGCAGCCCAGAATTGCATTGGCTTTTTTAGCTGCCGCGTCACACTGTTGGCTCATGTCAAGTTTGTGGTCAACCAAGACTCCTAGATCCTTTTCACATGTACTGCTCTCAAGCCAGGTGTGAGCAATACACTTGTTCCTTTAACATTTTTTTTAAAAAAACTCCCATTTTGATTTCTCTCTCCCCCCCCTCAAATAGTTATATAGAACTTTTCTTTGGGTGGGGGCACAGTCGCCAACGCCTAGGGGCCAAGGTCTCTTTGGCTCCCCTCAATGAAATATTTGAGGTGGCCCACCAGTTGATTGGGACGCGGGTGGCTTTGTGAGTTAAACCACAGAGCCTAGGGGTTGCTGATCAGAAGGTCGGCGGTTCGAATCCCCGCAACGGGGTGAGCTCCCATTGCTCGGTCCCTGCTCCTGCCAAGCTAGCAGTTCGAAAGCACGTCAAAAAGTGCAAGTAGATAAATAGGTACTGCTCCGGTGGAAAGGTAAACGGCGTTTCCGTGCGCTGCTCTGGTTCGCCAGAAGCAGCTTAGTCATGCTGGCCACGTGACCCGGAAGCTGTACGCTGGCTCCCTCAGCCAGTAAAGCAAGATGTGCGCTGCAACCCCAGAGTCGGTCACGACTGGACCAAATGGTCAGGGGTTCCTTTTACCTTTACCAGTTGATTGGCATTGCCATTCAAAGGGTGTGCATGTGCCACATCTTGTGATCAATTATTTGAGGCGGGGCTCAACTGAGGCCCCCCCCCCATGTTTTATTTAAGTTGGTACCGCTGGTGGGGGGGACAATGAAATATACCCCCTGCTGGGGGGAAACCCCTTCAAGCATGTGGTGCAATCTAGTATGCTTCTGTTCAGACAGCTGGTGACCATTGGACCTGGTGGGGCAGCCAAGGGGGTCACAAGAGACAGGACCAACTTGTTCTGGTTTTCTTTCTATTCTTCTCCCTGTGGACACTTAAGCAATGCAGCAGTAAAAATACAAGTTGGGCTCTGCCTGACCTTGCCCAGGGAACTAGCCTCACACACTCAGAGGTGAAGAATTCAGTGGGGCTTACTCTGAGCTTAGTGGGTACAGAATCGCAGCATCAAACTGTAGATCTAAGGCAGGGATGGGGAACCTGTGATCTTCCAGGAGCTGTGAAATTGTAATTCCCATTATTCCTGACCACTTGCCATGGTGGCTGGGGCTGATAGGACTTGGGAGTCCAGCAGATTTCCGGACGAAAGGGCAGAAAATGAGCTCTCCAACATTCTGTGCAAACATTGGTTTATTCTAATTCACAGCATCCTCCTGCTATGCTTATTACGTATGTAAGTCCAAAGTGTGGGAAGCCTGACACCCTCTGTTAAATTGCCTTTGCTTTGACCTCTTTCCGATGCAAACAACCTCTTAGAGCAAACCCGCAATTTCTTGCCTTACGTGGCTCGCATTTTATCAAGCATGTTTGGCCTTGGTGCCACCAAGGACGCATCAGATTGCTTCACTGTTTTCATCCTTAACTTTTGAAAATATAATAAAAGGATTTAGAAAGGAAGACAAAAACACACTTCTGAGATATGGGGCAAGTCACTGACCGCTGGTTAAAAACAGTACAAGGGTTTTAAAACAGTTTGACAGTATGAATGAAGCTGAGATGCTTGCCGACGAAATGAGCTAGGTCTGAATAGTTATACTTTTAATTTATTTTCCAATAATATTAGATAAAATATATGGTCCAACTTTGTAATATTGCAATGTAAAACATTTCCCAGACAAATCAGAAGAAAGAGTACGTTATGACTAATTTATCAATTTTGGCAAAATCAAAAACTGCTATAATTATTTCCTTGCTACAGACTTTCTGGGTTGCCCCAGCCAGACTAGGCAGCTTCCAACATATATAAAAACGCAATTAAACATTAATTATACAGGGCTGCCTTCAGATGTCTTCTAAAGGTTATATAGTTGTACTCATCTCCTTGACATGTGATGGGAGGGCATTTCACAGGGTGCGTGCCACTACCAATAAGACCCTCTGCCTGGTTCCCTGTAGCTTCACTTATCACAGTGAGGGAACCACCAGAAGGCCCTCGGAGCTGGACCTCAGTGTCCGGGTTGAACGATGGGGGTAGAGAGACTCCTTCATAATGATGACATGGTCATTACAAGCAATGAAAATAAAGTAGATTACATTTCCTGGTTATGTTGGACACTTCAAACAACTCTTGGACTCTGGCTGCGTTATAGAAAACATAATATATAGGTTCTAGGCACATGCTTAGTTGACCCAACTATGGTTGTTTTCCTTATTATCGTTATTAATGATTAAATGTATTACTCACCCTTTAGCAATGGGTCCCAGGACAGGTTACAGTGGTACCTCTGGATGCAAACAGGATCCGTTCCGGAGCCCCGTTCGCATCCTGAAACGAATGCAACCCGTGTCCGTGCATCTGTGTGGGTCGCAATCCGCCGCTTCTGCGCATGCGCGTGACGTCATTTTGAGTGTCTGCGCATGTGCGAACGGTGAAACATGGAAGTAACACGTTCTGTTACTTCCGGTTCACCGCGGAGTTCAACCCGAAAATGCTTGACCCGAAGCTACTTCAACCCGAGGTATGACTGTACAACAATTTAAAATTCAGAATTTAAAAACAGTTAAAACAGATTTCAGTCACAGCACTAGGGTGGACAGGAGTAGGGAGAAGCACTGGCGGAGGAAGAGGGGGGTGGGGGGAGCGCACTGCCTCTGGCACCACGATCTTGGTGGGGTGCCATTGCGGCTGCCCCCCCCCCCACGCTGGGCACTATGCCCCCGCAGGCGGTGCGCCACACCCCCAGGATGCGCGTCATGCCCCTGCGGGTGGTGTGCCATGCCCCTGGGACATGCACCAGCCACGCCCATGCCTGCTCTTCGCCGCCGTTGTTGGAGCATGAAGCTCCGCCACTGAGGAGAGGGCACATGATTGCATGTCCTCCTGCCACCCAGGCCCCACATTCAGGAGGACATGAAGAAAGTGCTCTAGTTCCACAGCTCTTTACAGTAGATAGAAAGTGACTGAGCAGTGGGAGGAAAGCAGGTGCTTGCAACTATCCACGGAAGACAGAAATGGGCTCAAATCTGTGGTCATGTCCACATCATGCATTTAAAGTGCATGGCTTGCCCCAAAGAACCATGGGAACTGTTGTCTATTGAGGAACTGTTTCTCCGTGAGGAGCAAACTACAGTTCCCAGAATTCTTTGAGAGGAAGCCAACCCCTCTCAATGTATGGTATGGATGTGTCAGATATCTGGAATCCCCCTTTGGCTAGAGATCAAATTCAGCTTTTGGGGTTTGCCCCTGCCTTGCGCAAAAGAAAAAAGAAGAAAAAGAGGAGGCCTCCGTGAAAGCAAAGCCAAGGCCAAGTAGAACGGAAGCATCTTTATAATGAACTTACAAACCTGACTCTCCGAGCCAAATTAAAACTTTCCCATTCAAACGGGATATCATGGGAACTGGTATGTGTGAACTGAATGCAAATGTTGTTCCCTTCCTCTCCCTCCGATTGCTATTCAGACCTGCTCTTTTCCCCCATGCCAAGGGAAATTTCCAAAAGCGAGTAAACACCCCTGGGGCGAGCCTGCAGCGAGCAGTTGCTGTGACTACGAAACCTGCTTTTCTATCTGTTGCACACATAACTGCCCTCTGAGCCTCGGCTTCTGCAACCATCCGGGGGTGTGGGTGGGTGGGTGTGCTCAGCCTTTCGCTTGCATTGAGAAATGGCAACAGTTCTTTTTCTTTCTTTCTTCCCTTCTGTCTTTGTTTTGCAACAGGGACAGGGACAGAATGAGGCCAAAGGTTGACCTAGCCAGGATATTTCGTAAACTGGCTTGAACGGCGCGCAAGCACTCATTAATGGAACCAGTTAACAGATAAGCTCTTGGGGACGACTAGTTCGCTTCTGAGGACACCCATCTAGGCAACGAGCCAGAAGACACGTTTCCATGCCGTGACGTCAGAGGCGAGCCTCCAGACGGTGGGATGGACTGCGACCCAAGAAGAGTACTTAAGCAAGGAAGCTGCTTTCTGGAAGACCAGAGGTTTGGGACAGAGCTTGTCCCTAAGCAACACCTTACTGCTTGAAAGAACCTGCGAAATCCTCTCCGAGCCTGAGAACAGAGGCAGCTCCGAAAAGGTAAGTATATAACTTGCATTCACTTCTAACCTTGATATAGACACTTTCAGTTTCAGATGACCTCTTGTTTCTCAATCTGATGCTAGGTGCTTCTTGATCACGAGCTGTAGAAGTTGAAGAGCACCTGCATTGAATGCAGAAGATCTCAACCTGTTGGGAGTGACTGACTGCCTGAAACCCTGGTGAGCCACTTGCCATTGGTGTAGACCAGTGTTTCTCAACCTGCGGGTCCCCAGATGTTGTTGGACTACAACTCTCATCATTCCTAGCCAGCATGACCAGTGGTCAGGGATGATGGGAGTTGTAGTCCAACAACATCTGGGGACCCACAAGTTGAGAACCGCTGGTGTAGACAATACTGAGATGGACCGATGCTCTGACTCAGCATAAGGCAGCCTCCTATGCCCCAATCACTGCAAGTATTTTAAACCAAGCTTTCCAACTCAGATCTGTTACACTACATACTGTCTTCCCCCCTCCCAGCCCCCTTCCAGCTTGCAATTCCTATTACGGACCCCCAACCCCGTCCTTGCAAAGAACGGGCGATGCCATCCCAGCCGCGGGCACAGAGAAGCGCCACCCCAAAGTTCGTCCAGGGAGACCCGAAGAGCCTGGCGCCAGATGTGAGGGACTTTGTTGAAAGCAACGCTGAGCTCTGCCAGCCGGAAGCTGTCCACATCTGCGATGGCTCAGAGCATGAGAACAAAAGGATCTTGGAGCTCATGGTGGAGGAAGGCATGATTAAGAAGCTTGGCAAATATGAGAATTGGTAAGTGGGGTGTGCTTTGTGCGTATTTGTGTGTGCATGCCGCTGTAGTGAGGGTGGCTGAAGCTTAAGATGGGATCCCTTCAGCAGCTGCTGTTTGGTCTGCCTTAAGCCTGGGGTTTGTTGATACCATCAGTTTTAATGTCCCTGCTTGCTAGTTTAATAGAGTGCTGTGCTCAGTGTTTCAACGTAATCGCTCCAGCCTCGCTGATTTATTTTGCTAAGCAGATGGCAGGTTAGTGGTCCAGGATGGTCAGGAGATGTTTCTTAAATGGGACCTAACGTTTGGGGGGGAGGGACAGCTGGGGGGGGGAGTTTTGGGAGTGGGGTAGCTTGGGAAAGGTGGCGCATCCTACCTACAACCTCCATCTAGTACAGGGTGGGAGACCTGTGGTCTTCCAGATGTTGTTGGAAAGCAACACCAATCAGCCCTCAACAGCATGGCCGATGTTCAGGGTTGAAGGGAACTGGTGTCCAGCTACATCTTGAGGGTCACAGGATCCCCACCCCAGTCTAAAGGGAGGAGCAGGTGTGTTTGTGTGTGTGTGTGTGTGTGTGAGAGAGAGAGAGAGAGAGAGAGAGAGAGAGAGAGAGAGGGCGGCTGTGTTGTAAATAATAGTCCTTTCATACTCAAATATCATAGTATGGTAGAGTTGTCCTGGAATCTTGTAATTATTAATATCAGGCAGAGCAACCCAAAAACTTTTGTGCCAGACTGGATTGGGTCTCGCCGTATGAAGATGGACCTCACTTTCCCACCAGCTGCCTGCCAGGCGTGTGGGTTAGTGGAAGTGTTGCTGGAAAGCCACAAAACAAGGCTTTCCAGGAAAGGGAGCCAGGTTGGCAGAGCAACCTCCCTGTTCCCCCCACTTCTGCCTCAGCTCCCGTGTGCCGCAGGGCTGCAGATGCGGCGGTGGCTCCTTTGCTCTGCAAAGCCACACCAGGCAGGGAAGGCGTTCAGGTTGTTTCCTAAATAGCTGAAGCGCAGGTGTCCTGCTCCTTCTCTCCACAGCTTTTTGGCTCGTACAGATCCGAGGGACGTGGCCAGAATCGAAAGCAAAACTGTCATCGTCACTCAGGAGCAGCGAGACACCATCCCGATCCCGAAGAGTGGGGTGAGCCAGCTGGGAAGCTGGATGTCTGAAGAGGACTTTGAGAAAGCCTTCAGTGTCCGATTCCCTGGGTGCATGAAAGGTGCGAGAGTTTTCTCTATTGCTGTGCCAAATTCCTGCCCTCAAGTTTAGATAATCGTCCTCCTGTGCAAAAGAGGATTCCTTCTAATGTTTTGAGTGCAATAAAAGTTAGCCTCCCCTGTTTTTTTAAAATAAAAGGAGAGAAGAGAGGGTTTGGGGTGGTAAGGAGACACGTAAGGTACAGACTCCCAGCTTACATTTACAGTGGTCTTGGTTGCTGTTTTGAAATCCTTTTTCGGCTTCTCTTTTGCAGGGCGCACCATGTATGTCATCCCTTTCAGCATGGGGCCCATTGGCTCCCCTATATCCAAGTTTGGGATTGAGCTGACAGATTCTCCTTATGTGGTGGCCAGCATGAGGATCATGACTCGGATGGGGACGTCTGTCCTAGAGGCCCTGGGCAATGGGGAATTTGTGAAATGCCTCCATTCAGTTGGGTGCCCTTTGCCATTGAAAAGTAAGCCAGTCTCAGTGCAAAGTCTTTGTTACTTTATGGTCCTGGATGCTTTACTATACAGGGTTGCCAGGCAGCTCATCATCCCGATGGACCAGAAATTGCTCACTGAAGATGCTTTGGAACAGCTGGGTTTCTTTTTAATGTTCTCCCAGATCTTGCTTCTGCAGATTCAGTGCCATCTGGTCTTACAGAAAATGGAGAGAGTTTTGCCTACCTCTCTATCAAACAGAATGTTTCAAGAATTAACTGTTTCCCAAAACCACTAGTTGCTGATATTGTTGCTGTTAGCTGTGCAGACAGCACTATAGTGACACCTAGTGCTGGAAAACAAACATTGAAATTAAGTTTTGGTACAGTAAGACTGCCTGCAGGGGTTACATTCTGGGGATCGTGCCTAAAGCTAAAATCGCATACAGTCAAAACGCATTGGATTCAAAGGCAGGTGGGATTGCCAAAATCATTTCCCCCAGAACTCCACCCCCTTTTAAATTTATATATATTTTTGCCACATGCATAAAGCTGAATGCGCACAAGTTGTGGGCTTACTGTGTACCAAACAAAAGTAAAAGAAATATGCATGTGGTCCAGTTTTAAAAGGATGCATCTTAAAAGAAGGAGAAGTTTGCACTTTTATCCAGGTCACCAATCCCAATAAATAACGTGTTTTGCTTAATTTCTTTCGTAGAGCCTCTGGTAAATAACTGGCCCTGTAACCCAGATCTGACTCTGATTGCTCACATCCCGGATCACAGAGAGATCATTTCCTTTGGAAGCGGCTATGGAGGAAATTCCCTCCTGGGAAAGAAGTGCTTTGCTCTCCGGATCGCCAGCAGGATCGCCAAGGAAGAGGGCTGGCTTGCCGAACACATGCTGGTAGGGGAAAGTTTTAACAATAAATGTGTTGCTTGCATTGGTGTTGTTGCAACCGAAGGCACAGTGAACGGCAGTAAACGCCTTCATTTCTATGGAACAAGAAAGAGCTTGAAGGCATGGGTGGAATGCCCGCAGCTAAAAAAATCATGGCTCAGCAGTGAGATCCTTCAATTGGTGACACTTGGCAAGTCACTCTCACTCAGCCTCAGTTCTCCATCTGTTAAATGGGAATAATCATATTGACTAACCTTGAAGTTTTTTGGGAATGTTTGAGATTCTCTGATTTTCCCTAGTCTTAGGACATACGTGCTGTTACATGCCGTAAGGAGAGAAGGGCAGGAGGAAAGCAGACCTCTATTTACTCTTATAGGGGTTCTTATACAGGGGCTCTCTCTTCATATAGGGACTAGATCAGAGCCTGGTCAATAGTAGCAGTAATATATTTAAATACAGAAAACCTGTGTGTAGTGGCTGGACTATTGGGCAGGTCCAAAATCCTCAGTCAATGGGCCAGTGATTCTCTCTCAGCCTAAACCCGCAGGGTTGTTGTGAAGGCAGCCAAGGGGAGAGCACTGGGTACTGCCCTGACCCTGAAGGAAGAGCAGAGCAGAATGCTAAATACCTAAACACAGACTAAATGGGGTTGAGAAGTCCATATTCTCCAGGGATTGCAAATTGTGCACAATTTTACCATGTTCTAAAATCAAATATTATATTTCCTCCATGACATTTCAGAACTTCACTTGGTAGCTTTGCTCTTCAGTTTGAAAAAGTCCCGCAGTGGTTCAGAGATTAGCTGGCTTATTACTTATGCTTTGCAGTCGTTAATATTACTGTTTTGGCCTGAATATAAGCTTCACTCCTGCCCCCCTCCAAATTCTGAACTCGAAAAGTTAAAGTGTCGCTTAAATCCGCGACCTTACGAAAATTGGCTTTTACAAGATCGCTGCTGAAACAGACATACAGTAAAACAGAACGGGTGTGAGTGCCTGTGGGATTTTAAGGGAGCGGCTTAAATTCGGGTATTGTCTTTTTTCCTCTCCCCCTCCCCCCCCATGAATTTTAAAGGTGTGGCTTATATTTGGGTGCAGCTTATATTTGGGGCAATACGGTATTGTTGTCAGCTGCATGGCACTCCTTAAGAGAGCGGGGTTTTTTCTCCCCTAAATAGATATTGGGTATCACAAATCCGGAAGGTGAAAAGAAATATTTTGCTGCAGCTTTCCCAAGTGCATGTGGAAAAACCAACTTGGCCATGATGAGCCCAACTCTGCCAGGGTGGAAAATCGAATGTGTTGGGGATGATATTGCTTGGATGAAATTTGATGACCAAGGTAACCTCTTTAGCATCCAAGTGGGGATTTAGCCAGGGATGTTGATGTTTGAGATCAGTGGCTGAAAGCAGCAGTTGAGCCAATAGCAAAAGTTGGGTGAGGTAGACAGTTTCTGTTGGCTATTTGCACTTTAGTAGCGCTGCAGAGAGCTTGCTAGGGAGACCATGCATAACAAGGAACTCAAAAAAACTTTAACAAGGTTTTAATAACAAAAACAAAAACTCCTTTTACACTAAAGATAACAACAACAAACATGACCCAACCTATCCCCCAGGGTAATGAGAAAGCTAGGTGCTGCTCCTTATATACTATGCCCAAATGCTGACACAGCTTAATTAACACAACCTAGCAGCACCTGCTATGTTTCACAGCTGCAAGACTGGGTCTCGTTATTTGCCCTGGCCCTTAAAGACATACACAACTTGTGAAACAATAATGAACCTTCACATTTTAAAGTGACCATTCAACAGTTTCTTGGTCCCATCTGGTATGGGGCAGTGCCACAGTTTCTTGTTGGCAAACTCAATCTGACTTCGCTATGGTGAAACAGCCTTGTGATCTTTCAACAGGTTTCCAGGCCATGTGTTCGCATGACCCAAGAAAACTTTCTAAAGCGAATTGATCAAATATGCATTGGCTGCAACATGGACACATGTTGAAAGAACCATGTATCTGGTTCACCATGTCAATGGCCACTTCACTGAATAAAAAAACACACTGATAATGTTTGTGTGAACAGACTGTACTTGCTATCAGGAAAGTCAGATGATGGAAGAACAGATATTTTCCTACTCACAACTTCCGGTAGTTAGGGGCACTTGCTCTAGCTTGTTTCTGAGGCCGATTTCACACATGCTTCTCAAATTATTTTCATTTTTACACCCTCTCTTCCTCCCACATGTAACAAGAAATGCAGCGTTAAGTATATTTGTATTGGGTTCTTAAATAATCTGGTAGCAGTTCAGAAATGTGGGATAGCTCAGTTGGCAGAGCATGAGAACTCTTAATCTTTGGGTTGCGGGTTCGAGCCCCATGTTGGGCAAAAGATTCCTGCATTGCAGGGGGTTGAGCTAGATGACCCTCAGGGGTCCCCTCCAACTCTATGACTCACAGTGGCATTTTGAACTTCTCACATTTTTTGTGGCCCCTTCGTTTGAAGCGATCAGATAAAATGCATTTTTACCCTCCCTCCCATCACTTTTCCAATACAACTGTACCCACTTTGGAACAGCTTGTTCTTACATTTCTCTCCCCCCCCCCAATATTTTTTATTATTTTTTTCCAAATGTCTTAAACACAATACAGCTTAACAGTATTATTCTCCTTTCAATCTATATTGTATCCGAATTAACTTCCCTCCACCCCTCTTCTGGCTTCTCTACATTGCTCTTACTTAATTGTGATTAATATATGTTGTTGCTGTTTAGTCGTGTCCGACTCTTCGTGACCCCATGGACCAGAGCACGCCAGGCACTCCTGTCTTCCACTGCCTCCTGCAGTTTGGTCAAACTCATGCTGGTAGCTTCGAGAACACTGTCCAACCATCTCTTCCTCTGTCATCCCCTTCTCCTTGTGCCCTCCATCTTTCCAAACATCAGGGTCTTTTCCAGGGAGTCTTCTCTTCTCATGAGGTGGCCAGAGTATTGGAGCCTCAGCTTCACGATCTGTCCTTCCAGTGAGCACTCAGGGATGATTTCCTTCAGAATGGATAGGTTTGATCTTCTTGCAGTCCATGGGACTCTCAAGAGTCTCCTCCAGCACCATAATTCAAAAGCATCAATTCTTCAGCGATCAGCCTTCTTTATGGTCCAACTCTTGTTGTATATGTATATATACAATATATACATATGTGTGTGTGTGTGTGTGTGTGTGTGTGTGTGTGTGTACACACACACACACACACACACACACACACACACACACACACTGGCTTCTCCTCAGATCGTATAAATCTTTCGCCTTTTGTTCTTACATTTCAAAGCCGTTCGTGAAGTGTGTGTGCAAAGTCTTGTCAGTTTCACCATTGCTGAGAAAACCAGCAACCCACTCACCCACTCTTTTTTCCTGTCACCCTTCCTTCTTCTGCTTCAGGATGTGGAAAGAGAGCGAATATATTTTTAACCCTCCAGTAAAACCATGTATGTGCTGTTACAAAAAAGAAAGGGATAAGGTTTTCTCCTAACTTCAAGATTTTTTCCCCCCCTGGAGGGTGGCAATTAGGAAAAAAAATAGCAGTCGTTTAGGCTTGAAAGATACCTACAGTATGACATTGCATCCAAGTTTAGCCCCATGCAAGATAAGCAGGTGGGGAAATATTGTCTCCTGCTGAGCAGTGACATTTAAAGAGGGAATATCTCAGAAACACATGTAGTATCCATTAATTGATACAGGGAAGAATCCCAAGTGAGTGCTAATTAGAGCACTTTAAAATGCATTTGCAGTTTTGGCATAACCAGATGGGAACCATCAGCAGTGGCTCCAAAGTTGAGAAGCCTGAAAATAGTATTTGTGAGCGGAGGAGCAGAAGAGTTTTGTTAAAGAGTTGGAAAGGATTGAAGGAGGAATGGGTGTGTATTGGAGAGGTGGGGAGTGACTGAAGCAGAGACAAGGTCTCCAAACCTCACATCACTTCTAAAATTCCCCAGGTAACCTCAGAGCCATCAATCCAGAGAATGGCTTCTTCGGAGTGGCTCCTGGGACGTCAGTGAAAACAAACCCCAACGCTATGAAGACCATACGGAAGAACACCATCTTCACCAACGTGGGAGAAACCAGTGATGGAGGCATGTACTGGGAAGGCATGGAAAAGCAGTTTGCGCCCGGGGTGACGCTCACTTCGTGGAAAAACAAGGAATGGACAGCCAAGAGCGGTACAATTAACTCCAGTTAACGGCTCCCTGTTTCTTTTATTGCCATTGCATTTTTGGTTAATGGTGCCACTATAAATATCTGTTATATTTGCACAGGGGAACCTTGTTCCCACCCCAATTCCCGGTTCTGCTCTCCTGCCAACCAGTGCCCCATTATCGACCCTGCCTGGGAGGCTCCGGAAGGAGTGCCAATCGAAGGGATCATATTTGGAGGACGGAGACCTGAAGGTAAGAGTCTCAAAAGGGGGCTGTCTGTTCTATTTAATAATAATAATAATAATAATAATAATAATAATAATAATAATAATAATAATTTATTATTTATACCCCGCCCATCTGGCTGGGCTTCCCCAGCCACTCTGGGCAGCTTCCAAAAAAAATATTAAAATACTGTAATACATCCAACATTAAAAGCTTCCCTAAACAGGGCTGCCTTCAGATGTCTTCTAAAACTCTGGTAGTTGTTGTTCTCTTTGACATCTGGTGGGAGGGCGTTCCACAGGGAGGGTGCCACTACCGAGAAGGCCCTCTGCCTGGTTCCCTGTAACTTGGCTTCTCGCAGTGAGGGAACCACCAGAAGGCCCTCAGTGCTGGACCTCAGTGTTCGGGTAGAACGATGGGGGTGGAGACGCTCCTTCAGATATACTGGACCGAGGCCGTTTGTGCTTATTTGCTGCATTTACATAGGATGCCCATACAAAAATTACCTGGGTATCTATTAGATGTTACAGTGGAACCTCGGTTCCCAAATGTTTTGTTCTTGAACGCTGAAAACCCGGCAGTAAATGCTTCTGTTTTCAAACGTCTTCCAAAACCCGAATATCCAGCGCAGCTTCTGCTGAGTGCAAGAAGCTCTTGCAACCAATGGGAAGCCATGCCTTGGTTTTCGAACATTTCAGAAGCTGAACGGGCTTGCAGAATAGATTTAATTCAAGAATCGAGGTACCACTGTACCACCAAATACACAGTGCTGCATCAGGTGTAAATTCTTTTGCAAACTATCCTGAAATCCATTTTTTAATTATTATTACAAAAATATAAACCAATAAATAAATGCCAAGGTGAGGGTGAAACTTGGGTACATGGCTCCCATTTTCGGTATTTTTGGCTATGAATTTGGGATATGAATCTTGGGATATGAATCTATGAATTTCAATTTTGCTCAGTTCCTAATTTTTCCAGACTTCAGTTCTCATTTCTGCATCTGTTTGCATTTATTAAAAATAATCCTCATGAAAGTTCATTAGTGGTTTAGTGACCATTTCGCTTAATAAAATGCATTTCGGCACGTTATTTTCACCAACATGTGCACACACTAACAGACGCGATGATTTTTTGCACGCATTTTTATTTGCAGAACTGAGTTGCAAAATTCAGCAAAGTGCAGTTTCCAAAGAATAGCTGCGTTTTGGTCTGCATATAGTTTGGGGAAGTGCGCATTAGGTATGTCCGCATTAAAAATGCTAGCCAGACCAAGTATCTGCTCCATCCCTAGTGCAGAGTAATGCTTAAGTTGCAATCCATGAGGATGTGTCAGGATGCTGGGAGCACATACAGCCTCTTTAGTGAGGAGGGACCAGGGAAAGTGGCAAATGCTCACCACCCGCTGGACCCTCTTCCTACCCTTGTCGCTGCTCAACAGTTGCTTTAAAGAGGCAAAGGCCATTGGTAACCTAAACATCCCTCCCTGACTCCTTGTATCTTAAGATAGCCTAGCCTCTTGATGGAACTGTTTAAGGTCTGAATGGGCTAGATAAACCACAAGAAGGAAGGATATGCCGTAATCCCAAACTCACAAATTGCTAGCTCCACACCTCCTGCTGCTGCAGTGTTGGAAAGCATCAAAATTCATTATGTGTGGCATTGCCAACCTTTAAATCAGGGTGGTCCAGCCCACAGGTCGCAAGAAGCCTATAAGGCCTTTATTGGCGACCCTCAGCAATGTTAAAGAAGAGACTAGATTCAGGTAGGTAGCCGTGTTGGTCTGACGCAGTAAAAAAAATAAATCAAAAAAGCTTATACCCAAAACTACTTAATTGGTCTCTAAGGTGGACAATTTTTAATTTTTTTTAAAGAAGAGATATTAAACATAAAGCATAATTATATATTTTTGGGCAATGCGCATATAACTGTGTATTAAATTTGTTTCATAGTTAAAGATATTAAATCTAATAATTGTATATATAATTATATATATTACAGTCATAACTCCTGTCGCGTCCGCTTCATGTTGCGTCTTTTTATGTTACGTCCCGCGGCAACCCAGAAGTACCGGAACGGGTTACCTCCGGGTTTCGCCGCTCACGCATGCACAGAAGTGCTAAATCGCGCTTCACACATGTGCAGAAGCGCCAAATCGCACCGCGCGCATGCACAGACATAGCACCTCGAGTTGCAGACATTTCACGTTATAGACAGGCCTCTGGAATGGATCCCGTCCATAACACAAGGTACCACTGTAATTGTGTATATTAAATACAGTGGTACCTCGGTTTTCAAGCATCTCAGAAGCCGGGCGTTTTGGTTTTCAAACGCCAAAAATCCAGAAGTAATTGCTTCTGCTTTCAAACACTCTTCAGAAGTCAAACGGTTTCCACTGCATGTTTTTCAGTTTTTCCAATTGAACTTGCAGCTAGCCCTTTGCGCCTTGGTTTTTGAACATTTCAGAAGTCAAACAGTCTTCTGGAACAGATTACGTTCGAGAACCGAGGTACCACTGCAATGCTAAATATATTGCAAACACTGATGTGGAATTTTAATTCAGTGTGTGTGGCCCACGGGCTCTGTGTCAAAGTACTCTTGCGGCCCATTTGGTATGGAAAGTTGGACTGCCCTGCTCTAAATATTACAGCTGTTCCTGTTCTCCCCAGGTGTGCCTCTTGTCTATGAGGCCCTTAACTGGCAGCACGGAGTATTCGTAGGTGCAACGATGAGATCAGAAGCAACAGCTGCCGCTGAACATAAAGGTAAGTCAGGCTATAATAACGCTTCCAGCCCGTCTCATTATTTTCACCTGGAAATTGCTGACACTTAGTTGCTGGAACTTATTTCCTTTCTCTCTTAGTGTGAATATATTGATGGCAGTGTAGCCGTTGTGAGTAATTAGGGCTGGTGAAAAGATCTTATGGTTCCAAGGTCTGGAGAAATTTGCAATTTACTAGTTTAGGGGTGCGAGGCAGGGACTTAATGACGTTGCTTCTTCAGTGTTTGTGAGAACCAAGTTACCCATTGGCAGCCCATTAGCCAAACTTCGCTCTCCCACGGTTGTTGTCCCACACAGGCAAAAGGATTTGGGGCTTGCCAGTAGTAGGCTTTCGTGCAAATTTGGACTGGGGTGTTGAAACACACACTCCTTTTCATTGTGGCCCTCTGGCAAAACTGTTGATCGGACACCTAAAATAATAGCTTCATTTGGCTGCATGGTAGCTCTTAAGCGCTGACATCTTGGTTCATGAACCAACCCCAAAAACTGGTGTGTCCAGACCAGTTTGGAGGAGAGAGTTGCTGTTCTTTTTCTTTTGCACGATCCAGGCAAAGCTAAAAATGCAGACGACCTTGAAATAAATTGAGATGTCTTGTATATTTCAGCTGGAAATAAGTAGGTGCGACGTTGTGAGGTTCTGTCTTTATGCGGGGTGGGGTGGGGGGGTTGATGCAGAGCCTTAAAGACTGCAGCCCTGGTCTGGCCATGGTCTCAGGGCCAAGATAAGCTTCTGGTTTCAGTCACCTGCTCAGTGCTCTTTTGCTTTGGTTCGCATCCTCTGTTCTGCCTGGGCAGCCCAAAGTGCACCCGGGTGCCAGCTCATTGGACCCCTGCTTTGTTTGCGCAAGGCTGCCCGTGCTGCAGACCCACCAGTGAGCTGCAACTGGTTTTGCTCATAACAAACATTCGGATTAAGCCATTAACGCTTTACCAATGCACATGGCTACACCTGCTTCTGTTTGCGGTAGTCAGCTTATGCCAGGAGTCAGCTAACTTTTTCAGCAGGGGGCTGGTCCACTGTCCCTCAAACCTTGTGGGGGGCCAGACTATATTTTTTTTTTTGGGGGGGGAATTAACGAATCCCTATGCCACACAAATAACCCAGAGATGCATTTTAAATAAAAGGACACATTCTACTCGTGTAAAAACACGCTGATTCCCGGACCATCTACAGGCTGGATTTAGAAGGCGATTGGGCCAGATCCAGCCCCCGGGCCTTAGTTTGCCTACCCATGGGCCTAAGGTCACCCAGCAAGCTTCATGGCAGAGAGGGGATTCAAACCGTGGTCTCCCAGGTCCTAGTCCAATACTCTAACCATTACACCACACTGGATCTCAGGTTGACTGACTGAAATTGAACCTGGGCATACTTGGGATGGGACCTTTTGCATGCATAGCACTTGCTGTGTCACTGAACCACGATGGGCATTCCCCAGTCAACCGTAGAATCGATGGTGCTCTGAATGTGGGCAAGAAAGACCCTCATAACACAATCTTTCCCCCCCTCTCCCTGCAGGCAAGATCATCATGCACGACCCCTTTGCCATGCGGCCTTTCTTTGGCTACAACTTTGGCCAGTACCTCTCCCATTGGCTCAGCATGGCACACCGGCCTGCTGCAAAACTGCCCAAGATCTTCCACGTCAACTGGTTCCGGAAAGACAAGCAAGGGCGGTTCCTGTGGCCTGGCTTTGGCGAGAACTGCCGCGTGCTGCAGTGGATGTTCAACCGAATTCGGGGAGATGCGAGTGCGCAGCTGACAGCCATTGGCTACGTCCCTGATGACACGGGCTTGAACTTGAAAGGCTTGGAAGGTGTCGACACACAGGAACTGTTTGCCCTTTCCAGAGACTTCTGGGAAAAGGAGGTGGAAGAAATCAAGAAGTATTTTGAAGAGCAAGTCAATGCTGACCTGCCCTACGAGATGGAAAGAGAAGTTATTGCTCTGGAGCAGAGAATAAAGCAGCTGTAACTGATCAAAGCCGTATTTGTGGCTTGGTGGAATGAAATAAATGCTCTCTTTTCTAGTGACCATGTCTGGAAGCACACACACACACACACAAAATGAATTAGGATGCAGAGCTATAACTTCTGTCGGCCCGTTGAAGTTCTCAGGCTTATCAGAAAATCAGCCACGATAAACTTGATCAGAGTTGTTGCTTAATAAGCTTGTTTCCACTGTTACTGCACTCTGTCCCACGATATCTGCAGTTCTCGTGTAACGTCATAAATAATGAGGCAGAGAGGGTGAGAGTCTCTTCCCCACTTAAACCTAAGCAGGTGGAAAGGAGTGACCATGTTACTTCAACTGGACCTGGGAACATGGGCATAGCCAAGGGAGGGGGGAGGAGCTGCCCCCCTAAATCCTCAAAAAGTATTGAAAAGTATTACAAAAAATCTCAGTTAACTGAGGTTCTGCCTGCCTCCTGTAATGTCCCCCCCCCCCAAGCCAAGAAAAGCCCATGCCTGGGAGCATCCCCTTTGGTTTAATTTCCAACCTTTATCTAAATTTCCAACTGTTTAACATATTTGCTCACATGTTAGACTTTGTGTGTTTTTTATTTGAATCACATGCTCTCAGTGACTGTGGTCGATGCTCAATGTGTTGTGCTTAATATCACTGGCACCTGTCCCTGTGACATCACTGCCCCCAGGTCTCGGATTTGGGCCCTGAAATCTCAGGGTCTGAGGTGCTCTAGGGCTGGCAACTGTTGTTGTTGTTGTTTAGTCGCTTAGTTGTGTCCGACTACGACCCCATGGACCAGAGCACACCAAGCACTCCTGTCTTCCACTGCCTCCCACAGTTTGGCCAAACTCATGCTGGTAGCTTCGAGAACACTATCCAACCATCTTGTCCTCTGTCATCCCCTTCTCCTTGTGCCCTCCATCTTTCCCAACACCAGGGTCTTTTCCAGGGAGTCTTCTCTTTTCATGAGGTGGCCAAAGTATTGGAGCCTCAGCTTCAGGATCTGTCCTTCCAGTGAGCACTCAGGGCTGATTTCCTTAAGAATGGAGAGGTTTGATCTTCTTGCAGTCCATGGGACTCTCAAGAGTCTCCTCCAGCACCATAATTCAAAAGCATCAATTCCTCGGTGATCAGCCTTCTTTATGGTCCAGCTCTCACTTCCATACATCACTACTGGGAAAACCATAGCTTTAACTATACGGACCTTTGTTGGCAAGTTGATGATGGAGGAAAACAAGACGCAGCTACTCTAGCCAGGGTCCAGCGCTACATTCTGAAAATTCAAGGTGTCAGCCCCCTCCCTTTCCAATTGACTAGCGCAGTACAGTGGTACCTCGGGTTAAGAACTTAATTTGTTTTGAAGGTCTGTTCTTAACCTGAAACTGTTCTTAACCTGAGGGACCACTTTAGCTAATGGGGCCTCCTGCCGCCGGAGCACGATTTCTGTTCTCATCCTGAAGCAAAGTTCTTAACCCGAGGTACTACTTTTGGGTTAGCAGAGTCTGTAACCTGAAGCAGCTGTAACCAGAGGTACCACTGTAAAGGTTTCAAAAAACCCAGATTCTGCAGAAAGAGGAAACACAGACAAACACATTTGTGGTCTAGGAATGATGGCTTCTGCAGGCAACCACCCAGCCTACAAATCTCGTTAAGGGCGGCTTCATGCAAGGTGCTGAGTAATGTGCAAGGTGGCGATAAGTTTATAATGCAAGAGGAAGCCAGAGCCCCCTGCCCGTCCAGCTGCCTGCCACTCTGATTCCAGCCCATGACAGACAACCTGGGGCAGCTCCAAAGCCACTTAGCACAGCTGTGGAGACTGGCCAGGAGGAAACAGATGCTTGAATCAAGGCTTGTGTTTCTATTTGTTTTTTGGCAGGCCGAGTCCTGTGCATCCGTAATTGTTCGAGAGGAGGATACAGAGGCTGCAGCAGCTTTGGCGGTATCTGTCGATGGCTTTTCAAACGTGGCTTCGCCCTAGGCAGGAGGGGACTCAGGTGCGAGCAGACAAGTAGGAGAGGCAGTAGTGGCATGGAAAACAAAGCCAGCTCCTTGGGTAGCTGAGAATATAGATAGTGAAAGACCAGGGCCGTATTTCGGTTTGATGAGGCCCTAAGCTACCGAAGGTAATGGGGCCCTTTATACGTCCAGCTGTCCTTTGTCAACTAGCAGGTGGGGCCCATTACTGACATCATAGGAGCCTGCACAACACAAAACACTGTTGCTGTATGTAGGTTTTATTTTATTTGTTTTTATCTTATATTTTGGAAATGTACATCCAGTTTTTTCCCTTTAATTTTTTTGGGGGCCCCATGAGCGTGGGGCCCTAAGCTATAGCTTATACAGTGGTACCTCTGGTTGTGAACGGGATCTGTTCTGAGCCCCGTTCGCAACATGAAAAGAACGCAACCCGCAGCAGTGCGTCTGCAAATGCACGGGTTGTGATTCACCGTGTCTGCGCATATGTGTGACATCATTTTGTGCTTCTGCGCATGTGCGAGCGGCAAAACCCAGAAGTAACCCTTTTCGGTACTTTCGGGTTGCTGCGGGACGTAACCTGAAAAAACGTAACATGAAGCGGATGTAACATGAGGTATGACTGTACATAAATCCGGCACTGCCAGAGACACTTAGCCTCCACATGGATTCACCGAATTGAATTCATTTGCCTCGAAATTCATGAAACCGATCTATTAGACATCAAGATTGTTGTCCCTCTTTTTTTGCCGACTCCAAAGAGCTAAACAATTAAAACCCTGTGTTGCAAACTGAAATATACTCAGAGTCGCAAAGTGATTTCATGCTCTTTATTCAGCTCATAGTGGTGAGGAGGAATGAATGAAAGTCCCCTCAAAGTATCTGCTTTATATACTTTATTTACACAATGGGCTGCACATGATTGGTTAATTCTGGAATTCTACTGTAAGCCAATCAGGTTGTGGATTCACTTATATCTGGAGCATGATTGGGTGGTTCCTGCCAACCAATCATACTGCTGCATTGTTCTTGGACCAATCAGACTGCTGCATTCTGAATCCTATTGTTCTAGGACCAATCAGACTGCTGCAATTTGGATCCTATTGTTCTAGGACCAATCAGACTGCTGCAGTTTGGATCCTATTCAACTCAGTACATAACACAAACAAATATCAGTAATATCCAAAGGCAACACAATGACGAAGTACAACAATGCGAAGTCAATATAAACTCTTAGTAAAGAGCTGGCAGTAACTGGGTGGCTTCCAAGGCGGGAAGACGCAGAAAAATGCCACTCACCCAATTCAACTCTCTGTCATGGATGTGGGCGCTGCAGCCAGCAAGGGGACTCCCACAATATCTGGGAGTTCCTAGTTATCATAGGATAATGCAAGGACAGAGGTCTTACTCTGAGCCTGGGGAATTCTGGGTCTCGCAAGTTTTCATAATGAGATTTGGGGATGCTTGTTGCTGGACCACAACTCCCACCATCCCTGAACATTGAGCATACTGGAAGCAGCTGATTCATAGAATCATAGAATTGGAAGGGACCCCAAGGGTCATCTAGTCCAACCCCCTGCAATGCAGGAATCTCAACTAGATCTTACGTGACAGGTGGCCATCCATCCTCTGCTTAAAAACCTCCAAGGAAGGACAGGAGAACCATGGGGGAGAAGAACCATGCAAACTGCCTTGAGCTTTGAGCTCCTGAGAGAAAGGGTGGGATAAAAATGGAATAGTGGGCAAAAAGAGAAAGAAATGGCAGTGTGATTGTGAATACCAGATGTTCAGGAAAAAAGCCCATGACTGTGAACATCCATGAGGCATCTATCCTGCTGCCACTGTTGGAGCCAGACTTTGGAGAAGGATTTTGATCTGGTCCAGCAGTGACCATTGGGACCTGTGATGCTCCCAGGTCTGCTCCAAATGCTTGTATCTTTGGTGGCAACTGAGAAGACTTTTGCCCAGGGGAAGAACTCTCAAGAAAATATGGCTATTTTCTCTGATGTGGCTATTTTTTAATTCTCTCTCTCTCTCATCAAGATAAGATGATAAAAGCGAAGGGCAGTGTGATTGGGCATACTGTTGCATTTGAAGATAATGCAAAATACAGTGGTACCTCGGGTTAAGTACTTAATTCGTTCTGGAGGTCCGTACTTAACCTGAAACTGTTCTTAACCTGAAGCACCACTTTAGCTAATGAGGCCTCCTGCTGCCACCGCGCTGCCAGAGCATGATTTCTGTTCTTATCCTGAAACAAAGTTCTTAATCTGAAGCACTATTTCTGGGTTAGCGGAGTCTGTAACCTGAAGCGTATGTAACCAGAGGTACCACTGTAATGTATTTCATTCAGCTACTTCATTTCTAATCTGCCCATCCTAAGGGTTTGGGAAAGCGATGAAAATACCAGAAGCGAAAACCAAAACATACCAGAAATCTGATAAAAACACCATTAAATATTGGGGTGGGGGGTTGGATCTACGATGAAGTGAAATAAAACGAAAACATTAAAAAGCTGCGGTGCAGTAAAATAAATACCGTACTGATTTACAATCACCAGTGATGCATAAAGCCTACAGCATGGAATTCCATTTCCAATTAGTTTTTAACGAATCCCCAGTGGTGGGTTTCTCCTGAAAATCCATCCAACTTGGGTGCTTTTAAAGGACACATCCATTTTACCCATATCATATGTCTTGCGGTCTTGAGGGGACAGGAACTGGGCATGATCCAGCTACATTTAAACACTTTAACATCCCCACGATTTCAATAGGAGAGAATTTAGCAGCACCGGGATTGTTAGGGTTCAGTAAACGGTTCCGCAGGAAAAGAGAGCGGTTTCTGTATGACCCAAGACCACTGCCATGCATTATATGTAGGGGCCGCCTCTGAAGACAGTTCAGAAACTTCAGCTGGTGCAGAATTTGGCAGTCAGGTTGCTCTGCGGGACAAGATCGTTTGAGAATATTCTGGCCCAATAGCATTAGCTGCCAATTAGCTCCTGGGCCCAATTCAAAATGTTGGTTTTGACCTATACAGTGTCAGGAGCTTGTCCTACACTCAAGTAGGACCCTGGCAGAGACACATGCCTGACTGCCATGTTCTTTCTTCCTGGTCTTTCTTTCGGGAGCTTCAAAAGCTTTCTTCTGCCCGTACATCACAGTGACCGATGCCAACATCGGCACACTTAGGGATCCGCAGAGTCTGCGCAGCTTGTGTGACAGACCTCAGCAACTCAGCATTTTGGCTAATCTACTTTATTTACATATAAACACACACGGAGCACTGCAACATGGCTCCCTCTCTCTCTAGCATCAGACAAAAAAGAGAAAGAACAAAGGACAATAGTCCCACTTCACAGAACACAGTAACACCAACATCCTGTCTCTGTCACATCCCACTCTGTGGAGTCCAAACATATACCGTCATGTGATAGACAACAATCCCATGACTGCAATCATGGAACAGGAATCCTAACACAGTGGACCTCGGTTCTCAAACTTAATCTATTCCGGGAGTCTGTTTGACTCCTGAAACCGTTCGAAAACCAAGGTGCAGTTTCTGATTGGCTGCAGGAGCTTCCTGCACTCCAGCAGAAACCGTGTCGGACGTTCGGCTTCCGGAAAACGTTTGCAAACCGGAACACTTACTTCTGGGTTTGCAACGTTTGGGAGCCGATTTGTTCAGCTACTAAGCTGTTCGAGAACCACTGTAAAGCCTTAAATGGCTCAGGACCACAATACAGTGGTGCCTCGCAAGACGAAAAGAATCCGTTCTGTGATTCTCTTCGTCTAGCGGTTTTTTCCGTCTTGCGAAGCAAGCCCATTGAAGGATTAGCGGATTAGTGCTATTAGCGCTATGATCGGCTTAGAAAAAGGGGGGGGGAAGGGAAAAAAAACCCAGCAGGAACTCGCAAGACATTGTCGTCTTGCGAAGCAAGCCCATAGGAGATTCGTTTTGCGAAGCACCTCCAAAATGGAAAACTCTTTTGTCTAGCGAGTTTTCCGTCTTGCGAGGCATTCGTCTTGCGGGGCACCACAATACCTCAAGGACCTCCTCTCTCCCCATATGAACCAACCAGGACCCTGCATTGGAGACCCTTCTTTGTGTGCCTCCTTTGGAGAGGTTCGTAGGATGGTAACACGAAAATGGGCCTTTTCTGCACTGGCTCCCCATTTGTGGAATTCTCTCCCCAGGGAAGCTCACCTGGTACTTTTATAGGTGCCAAGTGAAAACATTTCTCTATAACCAGGCCATTGGCCAATGAAACAATACATGGCCTTTTTAATGTGTTTGTGGGAACAGGGTTATTGGTTGGCTCTTGTTTTTTGTTGTTGCATATTTTGTAATTTTATATTGTGAACCTCCCAGTGATCTTCAGATGAAGGGTGGTACACAAATTTCATAAACAACAACAACAACAACAACAATGAATTGTTTCTTAAGTTATTGGGTTGTACACTGCCTCAGTGTTTTTGGTTTTATAGTAGGTATATAAATGTTTATCACAACAAATAAATAGCTAATCAATAGTTTGGCCCTGAGGTTAATCAATAGATTGGCCATTGGCCCATCTGTTCCAATATCATCTGCCCTGACCCCCTGGCAGAACTCCAAAATCTCTAGCGGGGTCCACACCTGCTAGCTATCTAAAAATCATTCAGTAAAGATTAACCTGGTACTTTATTATGCATGAAACACATGCCCTTGTAGCAACAAGGCCAACCTTCCAATCTCTCCTTGTTTTAATCCTGCTCTTCCTCGCCAGCCCTACTTGTTTTTGCATTTTCACTTTCCTCTTGGCTTATCTCCCTTAATTTGCAAACAGGAAATTGATTTCTTATACACCTGTTACAAAGCAAATCATTACTTTATTACAATGAGGATCATGCTTCATAAAGCAAGCCATGGAAAATTAAAAGCAGCCCCCTTTTTTTGGAAGGAAAAAAATCCCTTTCCTTTGAAGAACTCATAGGAGCAAGTTGCCATTTGCTGCCTGTTGCGCAGTGCGAATAGCAAATTAACTCTTTGCAAAATGTCGTGATCCTGGGCAATAGATCTGAAGGCCTCTTCTCTCTATGTTCCTCTCCCTGAATCCCTATCTCCCCTGAAAGTTTCAGATCTTTGCCTGCTCACAGTAAGAATGCAAACAGCAGGTCTCTAATTAAAAGGGAATGGAGCTTGCCTTATTAAGGTAAATAAAACATCAGAATTACCGACTCTGCTCTGTCAAAAAAAAAATTGGAAGCATGCTTGCATGCATAAACAGGTACCTAAGTGATACTGTTTAATATTTATAGCAAAATAATGCCCAGAGGATCAAATCAAGGTTGCGACACTCTGGGCAAAGTATAAACACATGAATAGGGGACACCGCAATTTGTATAAATACATTAAAGGGGAGGGGAACTGTGTACTAATTAAATGGGCCTAAGCCTGGAATAGACAGATCAAAAGCACAATCATTTTCCTTAAGGAAAACAGGAGACTTCTCAGCCTGAGTTGACAAAATTCAGGAAAACTCTCTCCATACCCTCCAACATTTCTCCAAAGAAAATAGGGACATCCTATTCCAAAACATCACCTTGCCGACAAAGGTCCGTATAGTTAAAGCTACGGTTTTCCCAGTAGTGATGTATGGAAGTGAGAGCTGGACCATAAAGAGGGCTGATTGCCGAAGAATTGATGCTTTTGAATTATGGTGCTGGAGGAGACTCTTGAGAGTCCCATGGAATGCAAGAAGATCCAACCTATCCATTCTGAAGGAAATCAGCCCTGAGTGCTCACTGGAAGGACAGATCCTGAAGCTGAGGCTCCAATACTTTGGCCACCTCATGAGAAGAGAAGACTCCCTGGAAAAGACCCTGAAGTTCGGAAAGATGGAGGGCACAAGGAGGAGGGGACGACAGAGGACGAGATGGTTGGACAGTGTTCTCGAAGCTACAAACATGAGTCTGACCAAACTGCGGGAGGCAGTGGAAGACAGGAGTGCCTGGCGTGCTCTGGTCCATGGGGTCACGATGAATCAGACATGACTAAACAACAATTCCAAAACAACAACAACAACAACAACAACAATTTTATTATTTATACCCCGCCCATCTGACTGAGTTGCCCCAGCCACTCTCTGCGGCTTCCAGGATATATAAAATCATAATAAAATATTAAACATTTATAAACTTCCCTATCCAGGACTGCTTTCGGTTGTATAGTTACTTGTCTCCTTAGCTTGGGAGTCACATACTGTAACTCCATACAGGTCTGCTCTGGCATATGAGCCCTTTAATAGTCTGGCTATTTAATAGGATGCACTGCAGGGGGGTGGGCCAAATGACACTCTGGGGGGGGGTCCCTTCCAACTCTACCATTCTATGATTAACTTCATGGGTTGGTCATAGATTTGAACCCAGGTCTCTCCAGAAAAAGCCCAGTACTCTGATTCTGTCAGCTGATCCTTAAACAAAAGAGCTTTATGTTACGAAGCGCTGCTGTTTGTGAAATTATGAGTACTTACAAACAGGAGCTTCATTTGCAAATGGGTCATTGAGATACTGTAAATGCATCATTTTTAAAATATATTTATTTATTAGATCCCCCCCCCAAAAAAGGGCAAACCCAGAATAAACGGGGGCAAATGCAACCTGAATTTTGTCACCAACGATGTGTAGATGCTTAAAAAGCCAATCAAATTTGGATGCATTAGTAGCCATCCCATAAGAAACACCCCGCGGAAGTGTCCCAAACTAGTTGGATCAAGATGCCTGCATTTTTTGACTGTCCATGGGGGCGTAGCAATGCTTGTCGTGATGTGCTTCGGCATGTCAAAATTTACACCACTGATTTTGCTTTGTAACTGTTGGGCTTCCTAAGCACCCTTATCTGACATACGTGTGTGTGTGTTGCAATTTGATCTTGAATATTGGTATCTGAAGATGTGTGCATGCACACGAAAGCTTATACCTGGAACAAACTACTTAGTTGGTCTCTACGGTGCTACTGGGCAATTTTTTAAAGAAAAAAAAATTTTAAGGGTCTTTCGAAGGGATTTTTTAAAAGAAATTTGATTATTTAAAAAAAATATTTTTTAAAGAAAGGTTTTTTAAATTTAATTTTTTAAAAAATCTTTGTATTTATTTCGACTACATCAGACCAACACGGCTACCCACCTGAATCTAGAATCATGGAAGGTACCACATTGAGCTGCATGAAATGGAAATCCATCAATCAGGTATTTGAAAGAGTGTGCATGCACACGAAAGCTTATACCCAGAACAAACTTTGTTGGTCTCTAAGGGGCTACTGGACAATTTTTTAATTGATTTTTTTTTAAAAAAAAGATTTTTCAAAGAAAGTTTTGTTACTTTAAAAAAATAAATCTCTGTATTTATTTTGACTACGTCAGACCAACATGGCTACCCACCTGAATCTAGAATACTGAAGAGCTGGCATTCAAACTTAATTGATAATCTCTCTGACCCCTCCCATTCTCTCCTCTTGCTGAAATGACACTACTTGGTGTACATTCAAATCAATAACGTTATAAATGTAAAAACTGGACTGCCATTAATGGCATTGGGGGGTGCAACCTGCTGGACAAAATCACTGGTGATAATTTTATGATCCAACTAAGCTTTACACAGCTGTTTTTATGTCGACAAAAAACAGAAGAAATAACAAAAGAAAGAAGGAAAGAAAGAAAGAAAGAAAGAAAGGGAAAGAAAGAAGTTCAGAGGAAAATACAAGACAGAGCCTTTGATGTGCTAATTAAGCTATTCAACCTGTCACAGTACACCATCTAAAAATAATAATAATTGCAATCATAATTTTTGCCTGCGGAGCAGCTTTGCGAAACTCAACATTTTGCTTTATCCTCACACCTCCACTAACAAATTAGTCTGGTAAAAGATATCTATAAATCGATTCGGTGTCTCTGAAACAGCAGTCTGGGGAAAATAAATGTAAATACGTGACTAAATCTGGTTCCTGAAATCTTTACAGGTTTTGTGTTTTAGAAATGTAGTGTGCGTGTTGTAAGAGAGACCGGCTAGCATGACCCAATGGGTGGTCAGGATCATGATGACAATGAAAGTTTGGCTTCAATGAGAGCTGAATCACAGGCTTCTGGTTACATGCAACAACTATCATTACACACCAATGTCACTAGCATTTATTTTTTTTAACCTGCAAAGGCACAGAGGGCCTTTCCGCACACCCCTTGAAAACGCACCGTTCCCATTTTCCACATTTGGTTTTTTTATATAAATATTTATTAAAGTTTCAGAAAAAGGAATTGCATTAAAGCAAAAAATACAAGAATAAAAGATAAAAATAAAAATACAAGAGAAATACAGAATAAGTACACAGATAAAAAAATAAAAATAAAAAATTAACCTTTCCGTATCTTACATTCATATCCTTATTTCCCTGACCTCCTCATACCTCCCTTTTTTGTATTCCAATTCAATTAATTAATTCAGCAATTTCTTTCCCTCCTTATTATCCTGATCTTTGATCTTAATATATTATAACATTAAATTTTTATCTATTTAAAAATCCAATTTTCCATATTCTTTTATATCATTACAGCTAGAAACTGCTTAACTTCATTCAAACATCATTCTAACATTCATTAATTTTGCAATACTTCTGTAAATATTCTTTAAATTTTTTCCAATTTTCTTCCACCGACTCATCTCCCTGGTCTCGGATTCTACCAGTCATTTCCGCCAATTCCATGTAGTCCATCACTTTCATCTGCCATTCTTCCAAAGTGGGTAAATCTTGTGTCTTCCAATACTTTGCGATGAGTATTCTTGCTGCTGTTGTAGCATACATAAAGAAATTTCTATCCTTCTTTAACACCGATTGGCCGACTATGCCCAGGAGAAAGGCCTCTGGTTTCTTCAAGAAGGTATATTTAAATACCTTTTTCAGTTCATTCCCATTTTCCACATTTGTGCACATTTTGCACATTGTGGCCCCCTGTGCTTCCATATCACAGGTGCTTGTTAACTGACCTCACATTCCATTGTAACAGGACCATCCATTCTGCTCATTTCGTTCTCAGGTCTCATAGAATCAGGTGTCGTGTTTCTCATTTTCATCCTCCTCTGAGGCCCCTCTTTGTGTGCCTCCCCCATGAGAGGCCTGAAGGGTGGCAACATGAGAACGGGGCCTTTTCTGCAGTGGCTCCCCTTTTGTGGAATGCTCTCCCAGGCAGGTCAGCCTGGCACTTTTATTATAAATCTTTAGGGAGCAGGCAAAAGTGTTTCTTTTCAGCCAGATATTTGGCTGTATATGTGATAAAGGGGAGCCATACCAGGATGAACACTCCTGTGTTTGCCCCCATTTCTGTTTCAGTCTGTCCATTAGCTTTTCTAATAAAGCTGTTTCCCATACAGTTTTTTTAGCAGTAGTCTATGTTTACTCCTGACAGGTCTCTCCAATGTCTAGCTATGATGTTTCTGGCTGCTGAGAGTAGGTGAGTTATAAGCTCTTTATAATGTGAGTGGGCATTATGATCTTGGAAAATGTTCAATAGGGCCAGTTCTGGGGTGACTTCTAATCCCTGTTTAGTTATTTTGCTTATTTATTTTAGGACTCTTGTCTATGACCTAGAAAACGGGGGCGGGGAGAAAGACATTGCACGTTCTTTTGTAATTTGAGAAAATATTTAATAAATATTATTTCCAAACTGCCCCCAAACCCAAATGCATTCAGCTTATTAACATTCTATGACTTTTTTAATGTGTTGGGGGGTGTTATTCATTAGTAGTAGTAGTAGTAGTAGTAGTAGTAGTAGTAGTTATTTATTTATTTCATTTTGCATTTCTCATTTTGCATTTTTACAAATACCACCACCACCATCATCATCATAAGACAAAATAAGACAACTCTTATTTTCAAAAGAATTTACCCAGAGATTTTCCCCTTCTAGGACGATAAAGCCATTGCTATTTATAAACAAATGTGCCTCGTTTATGTGTGTAGCAGCGGCGTAGCGTGGGTTATCAGCACCCGGGGCAAGGCAAGTAATTTGCGCCCCCTAACCCGGGGCAAGGCAATTAATTTGCGCCCCCTAACCCGGGGCAAGGCAAGTACAGTAATTTACTCTCCCAAGCAGCAGCAGCGAGGCTTCTCTTTCCCCCGCGTTCTCCTGGAGCTGCCTCTTTTCTTTCCTTTTTTCCCTTTCTCCAAGGCTTTTCGCTTTCTCTCCTTAATTGATTCCTCCTCCACACCGCAGCGTTTCCTGGCTGCTTCCCCCCCCTCCCCTCTCTCTCCTCCTCGCTCTGCTTGCCTTGCCCTGCCCTGCCTGAGGGCGCCCTGAGGAGACTCCGCTCTCCTTTTTGACCAGGCGAGGTGGAAAAGTCTCTTCCCGCCCCCTCGCCAGACTCCCTGCTCGGCTCGGCTCACTACCCAGGCGGCCAGTGGAGAGAGAGCCGCAATTACCATAAAGCTCCTCTCCCTCCGCTTCGCCAAGCTGTCAAAGCCCGGCAGCAGCGGCAAAGGCAGCAGCAGGCGCAGCCAGACCCCCGCCAGCCAGCCAGCCCGCCCGCCCGCCCGCCCGGCTTCCTCTCCTTTTTTTGCCCGCGGCAGAAGGCTTCGCTCTCCCCCTTCCGCGACCTCCTTGCCAAGCCGAGCGAGCGCGGGCTCCCTAACCCGTGGATTTTAGTAGGGGCAGAGAGCTGCTAGTGCGAGCGCGCCCCCGCCCATGTTGCGCCCGGTGCGGCCGGCCCCCCTGGCACCCCCCACGCTACGCCACTGGTGTGTAGGTGTTGGAACCTGTATATAAGGTCATACCCTTCTCCACCACCACCACCACCCGTTATTTTTCTGGGGTGATAAATAAACAAGCAAAGTGAACAAGTTTATTTGAAGTGAGTTCAGCCTCTGAAAACATGCAATCCATTTCACCAGATCCATGTATCAAGTTGTTGTGCCAGCAAACTTAGATAATGTGATACGCTGTTTAGACCTAAGTAATTTGCTAAAGGAAATTAATTCATCACTTTGATTAGCTCGGCGCTCACTTCAAATAGTAATTGGCAATCCTTTTCCTTTTTTCATCCACCGGGTTATGCGTCCCCAGGTTCTTTTATATGGAAAGGATTTTGCAGAGCTGGCCAGCTACCTCCTGCCATAGATCACAAACCTTGATTAAACTTTGCAATCAAATTCAAATCTAAACTTTGCAGCCAATGATGGAGCGTTCCCATTAGGGAGAAGTTTAATAAGTAAGCAGTGCAGGCTTGCGGGCGGTTCTTAGAATAACTGCTGGCTTTATCAGAATGCAAGCTTCCTGGATAGATGCACTGTAAGTTCTGCGTCCATCCTAATAAAACAAAGTATTTGTAACGCAAATGACTTATAGGAAAGCATGAATAAAGGAGATAATACAGTATGTTAAAATCTGCTATAGTTAACGGAAATGGGCTGGCCTCTTCCCCCAGCTTGGTGCCCTCCATATATTTTGGACTACAACTGCAATATTTTTTAAAATCGAGTCCACGAAAGGCCTCCATTCTTCTATAAAAAGTTTGTCGTGTTGATCTCTCAATTTCGCTCTCAGCGTTGCCATTTCTGCAGAGTGCAATACTTTCAAAAGCCACTCCTCATTCAAAAGCTACTTCTGAATGTTGATCATTACCAACATCCCAAGACGTTTTGAAGGACAAGACGTCTCCCCTGCAGCCTCTCTCTTTCTCTGCTTCTCCCTCCCTTTGCCCACTGCTTCTCTTCCTCCTCCCTTCCCCTCTGTATGTGGTATTGCCTAGTGGCTACAGCAAGGATGTTTCATTCCTTGCTCTTCAGATGGAAAGCACTCACACAGCCACTTAGCTGTGATGGCAGCAAATTAAAACACACTTTTTAAAGTAAAAAAGTAATTTGACAAAGCAGCAGCAGCAGCAGCAGAACAAAGGCTCTGTTAAAGCCCTAAACAGCCTCGGCCCAGTATACCTAAAGGAGCATCTCCACCCCCATCGTTCTGCCTGGACACTGAGGTCCAGTGCTGAGGGCCTTCTGGTGGTTCCCTTGCTGCGAGAAGCCAAGTTACAGGGAACCAGGCAGAGGGCCTTCTCGGTAGTGGCGCCCTCCCTGTGGAACACCCTCCCACCAGATGTCAAAGAGAAAAACAACTACCAGACTTTTAGAAGACATCTGAAGGCAGCCCTGTTCAGGGAAGCTTTTAATGTTTAACAGACTATTGTATTTTAATATTGTGTTGGAAGCTGCCCAGAGTAGCTGGGGAAACCCAGCCAGATGGGCGGGGTATAAATAATAAATTATTATTATTATTATTATTATTATTATTATTATTATTATTATTATTATTACTATTACTATTATTATTGTTATTATTATTATTATTATTATTATTATTATTATTATTATTAGCAACTTCAGTCATTCTGAAGAAGGATCCTTTTCTCAGGAATGAAGAGCCTGCATTGCAGCAAGTGGCCAGACAGGCAAGAAAGTGAGGAGATGTGGGTACCACCAACAGCAGTGATGTGTGGCAGCTGTGTTGTTCCACCAGGCCAGGCAGTCAGGACAGGTGGATAAACAGCAACTGCACACCCACCCCAATCCAGTGTCTGAGCCAGTTGGTTTAGGGTGGCTCACGAGAGGGCCAGCCTTGCTACTGGGTAAGTAGGTAGGGGAGGCCCTTCTCTTGGTCCCATCACCCTCACAGGCCTGTATGGTAGGGGCACGGGAGAGGGCCTTCTCGGTGGTGGCTCCTCCCAGACTTTGGGACTCCCTCCCTGGAGAAGCTAGACTGGCTCCCTCCTTGCTGTCCTTCTGCTGACAGGTGAAGAACTTCTAGTTCCAACAGGCTTTTGAGAACTGACTGCTTTTAATGAAAGGGCTGGCGCTGAGCTGTTTTTCTCCCCTTAACAGGGGAGAAAATTATTTGTTATAATTATTTATTATAATTATTTGTAAGTTTTAAAATATATATATATTATTCTTTCCCTCCCCTCCCCCCAAAAAAGTTTTTAGCTGTTCTTATTTTATCTGTAGGCTGCCTTGAGACCCTGTTAAGGGGAGAAAGGTGGGGGTATGAATAAAAATAACAAGAACTTATTGTTATATTTTTTATTATTATCATTAATTTATTAATCGCCTTCTACAAAATATGTTTTGAGATGGTGTACAATAAAAGCAGGGGAAATAAAACAGTTTTAAACACACAAAAAAGCAGCAGAGACATTTAAAATAGAAAAGAATGGGGAATTTTTGGCCCTTGAAGTTCTCCAGTTTGTGCAACAGGACTCCTCTCCTCTCCTGTTGGATTCCCAATCTGCCTTGGATTTCCCCCCAGATTTGGGGGTGGGGGTGGGTCACACGGGGAGACAAAGAAGTCAACTTGCATGGGCAGAAGCCCTTGTTCTAGCAGGCAAACTTCATTGGCTACCGCCCTGTGACTTTTGCAGATGTGTTTTCAGCGAGCGAAAAGGCATGTGCACCAACCACGAATGTATTTTGCTCTCAAGAGTCCAAGTCGCTGGCGGATGCTGTCGAGGACACTCACCCAGGAATGCAGATCCCATTTGCTCTTTGATGGCGTAAGGTGCTTATCACATTCCTGTTTGTGGTGCCCTATACTGCTCCTATGGCTGCACTTTGGCCCCGGATAATTTCATCTCAAGACATTAACTGATCTGCTATCAACTAGAGTAAATATTTTCTCGCGAGCGGGATGCGCACACGCTACTTTGTTAAACAAGCAAATAGAAAGCTTTTACTTTGTTTGCGTTTTCGGCAGATTTGCGCGCTGTTCAGGCGAAGTGGCATTGCAAGTTGTGTCATTCGGTGGCAAACGCACAAACACCTTTTACACTCAGTGCAGAATTTAGGTAAAAGGTTAGAACAATTTCAATGTCGAAAAGCAAGGAAAAGCAACGCCAGTGATTCCTGTTCTGAACGGTTTACATAACATACTTAATAAAGCTGCAAAGACTTTTCATAATACTGGGCATTGCTTAAAGCACTTTTAAAGCAGCCATTGTTGGCATCCGCCTGTCTCAGGAGACAACGGAAGAGTGTCCTTTTGGGGGATGAAGTCAAACCATTGGAGAGTTATAGAGCCTGCTGTGGCTCTCCAGACAGTAACTTCCAACCTCTTAGTTTAATGTAGGTTCAGAAAATTCTCTGTCCTGGAAACTTTCCCAGGTGGGAGCTGAAGAGACTCACTTCCTTGTAAGTGGATTGAAGATTAGGGTATGATTTGGACAGAAGGCTATATACCATATTTTTCGCTCTATTAGACGCACCAGACGATAAGGCGCACCTAGTTTTTAGAGGGGGGATGCAAGAAAAAAAGTATTCTTTAAAGGGAGCGCTGAGCAGAGCCTGTCTGCACCCCAGGCTCTGCTCAGCGCTCCCTTTCACGAGCTACGTGGAGCATGTGTGCGGCGCTTACAGGCTTTCCCCTGGCTCTTGGGGGCTTTTCTGGGAGGTGCGGGAAGGGACAGAGCCGCGGCTAAGGCTCCCCCAAGAGCTGTGCTCCTTTTAAAGAGCGTGCAGCATGTGTGTGCAGCTCCTGGGGGCTTTTCCACAGGAGGGAGAAGGGCAGCCCTTCTCCCTCCTCGGGGAAAAGCCCCCAAGTGCCGCACACACGCTCCACACGGCTCTTTAAAGGGAGCGCTGAGCAGAGCCTCCCGCCTGCATTCGCTCCATAAGACGCACAGACATTTCCCCTTACTTTTTAGGAGGGGGAAAGTGCGTCTTATAGAGCGAAAAATACGGTATTTATGTGTGTGTGTTCGTGTGTGTTTTACTTCTGATGTTTTCCTCCTCTCTTTTCTTTCTTTCTTTGCTTTCCTCTCTTTTCTGTTGTTGTTGTTGTTGTCTTAATTACGAATAAATGACAAAGAATTACAAGGATCTGAGTATAGTCCATAAGTTTTTGCATCCATTCTTCTGTCATCGGGACTTCTTCTTTCCATTGGATCCAGGCTCTTGGTTATGTTTAGACCAAGGACTGGCAGATTCCAGGATTGTAGGGTCGACTTTGTCTTTTACTAGAACCCCAAGCAGGGTGGCTCTGAGCTTAGCCTAGGAATCTGTTTTCAATACCCAGCCTAAACTGAGCTCTCAGTCCTTTCATGAGGGGTGGGCAAATAGTGTCAATTCCAGTTTCTCATTTTTCCTGTTTGCTGCATGAGACCTCTCAGTCAACTGTAAATAACTTGAATTTGCCCAAAGCTCCCTGGATATTATCTATGGGCAGTGATTTTTTCTGGGGGTACGCAGGGGTACGCATACCCCTAAACATTTTGTGAATCTTTGTACTTTTGTCCATTTACTGTATTTATTTTCCCCGAATTGAACTGTAAAATGGTGGTTTTCTTGAGTAAAAATGAGAGTACCCCTAAACATTTTTAAAAGAAATATAACACTGTCTATATTTCTATAGGCACACTGTATTTCTATAGGCACCCACTTACACAAAAGGTACAAAGACCCAGGTGGGATAGAGATCAGGGAACACTCAATGGGGCTTTGAACAAACATGCCCACATCTAAAGGGAGAGGGAGATGAATGGAGGGGGAGGGGGAGAGAGAGAGATGCATACCAAATATACAAAAACACAGGTGGGGCAGAGATAAAGGGAACATCTATGTTGGTCTTTGATCAAGCAAACACACCCCTATTTCTTTTCTTTTCTTTTTTCTTATTCTTTTTTGGTGCCCTCTGCTGGTTACCTTTAATTAATGTGGATTTAAATGTGCACAGAAAATAACTAAATCTCATAAAGCCAGGATATCTGGAAAGTGAGAGAAAGGGGAGGGAAGTGGTTTGGGTGGCACCAGTGTACCAATTAGGTTTTGAACAGGATGTGAACAGAATCATGAAAGGCTAAACAGAAGAGAATCATTGTGCAGCCTGACCCTCATCTTCATCCAGTCATTGTGTCTTCAGGACTCCCATTGCACATTAAAGCCAAGGTTATTTGGCTTGTCTCGCTCTGTTCATGCAAGAACCATCCCCAGCTCAATTGCCAAATGGAAGGATGGTTGCTAAAGGAAGATGGAAGTTAGTTCAACTTTAGAAGGGAAAATCTGTTTCTGAAAGCTTGAGAAATAATGTTTGAAGGGAATATACCGAGACGATGCATTTTTAATTAATTTACTTTTTGGCGCAACCCATTTCTAATAACATTCCTGTTGTTGAAGTTATAAGTGTTTGCCTCCTGGTTGTAGGAACCCAGTGCCCAAGCTGCAAATTTGCTGATTAAATGTTTTGCCTCCCATTCCTGTGGATGAAATTACTTCCTTCGCTCCAAATACATGTTAGTGCAGGTCTTTTGTGTTTTGAAGGGTCCACTTAGGTTTCTGCCTTGCAAACAAAGAGGCTACTTAGATTGCCATCTTGTGGTTATCTACTGTACTGAATGGTCACCATCCCTGCGCATTTTGACTTAAGAGGACGACCAGTTAGTTCTCTTTTGCACCTTTCAATACAGAATTTAAACCGGACTGCAGTCTTGCCTGCTCTACTTTTTTCTTTTACTGAAGTCTCCATGATCCACTACTGTGTTTTACATTTACAGAGAAAGATAGCATGGTCAAAATCTCCCAACAGTGAAGGTGTGACTAATATATATTAAATGTTAGTGAATAGTTTTATTTCATTGTTGCACTTTAAACCTACCTTTCCACTGAGAAGCATAGGGCAGAGTGCAGGATTCTCTATATTTTAGCTTTGCAACAACCCTGGGAGGTCGCTTAGACTTGAGTGATGGTGACTGGCCCAAGTTCATCTAGTGAGGATACTCCCAGACAAGTTGTTTATTTGAGTTACTCTGGAGGATGTCCAGTGAGTTGAATGGGGCTTGTTCACAGTGTGCCTAGGGCTGTGGCAATGGCAGCCTTTATTTCTAAACCCAGACACTTCTCAGCTCCATCTCTTCAAACCTTCTTGAGTTTTGCTTCTACTTCAGGGCTGCGCTTTGCAAAAGGAGCGGCTCCTCGCTCCCCATCGGCCTCCATCCCCTTCCCTTCTCTGGCAGGCCTATGTTATTATTATTAAAGACATTTGAATCTGCAAATCAAAGACTGACAGCAAAAGAGCAGGTGCTGCCGGCTGATAAATTGCCAGGGCATTATGCGGATCCAGCTGTACCACATAAAAGTGGCGCTTTTACACCACGCTCCGATTTTCCATGTGGCATCGTATGGTCCCAGCATCTGGGCATTGCTGCCAATGCCTCTCGTATATTTTGCTGAGAACTGTCATTACAATAATGAAGAAATTGCAGCAGACGTTAATTGCTGTTCCTGCAGGCTACTGCAGTGGGGAGAGGGGGGCAAGGGATTAGCAGAGCAAACTAGAGGGCTGTTTCCTGGTTTCAAGTCAGCACCTTTGCTTTCTCTCTGCTTCAGAAGGAGGAGGGCTGAAAACACTTCAAAGTCCTTTACGAACAATTCTAGTCGCCTTGATGCAGAGAATTTGATAGGGTTTTAACTCTATGAGAATCCCATCTTTCATTTATGTATTTTTTAAGTGAGCAAGACTCTGGATCCCACAGAGAAATATTTGATAACTAGTGCATTTTTTGATCTGTTTTTAGGCCAATTGCTCAAAAACCAACCAAATAGATAGATAAACAGATCGATGATAGTTACCGTATTTTTCGCCCTATAGGACGCACTTTTTCCCCTCCAAAAATGAAGGGGAAATCTGGGTGCGTCCTATGGGGCGAATGCAGGCTTTCGCTGAAGCCTGGAGAGCGAGAGGGGTCGGTGCGCACCGACCCCTCTCGCTCTCCAGGCTTCAGGAAGCTCTGCGCAACCCTCGGGAGACCTGCTCTGAGGGTTGCGCAGAGCTGCCTGCAGTCCCCGGCTCAGCACAGCTCTGCGCGGCCATCGGGAGCGGGGCGCTAAGTCCCGCCCCGCTGGGAATGGTGGCGCAGAGCTGCCTGCCGTGCTGGGACTGCAGGCAGATGTGCGCCGCCATCCCGAGCGGGGCGCTAAGTCCTGCCCCGCTGGGGATGGCGGCGCAGAGCTGCCTGCCGTGCCGGGACTGCAGCCAGATGTGCGCCGCCATCCCGAGCGGGGCGCTAAGTCCCGCCCCGCTGGGGATGGCGGCGCAGAGCTGCCTGCCGTGCGGGGACTGCAGGCAGATCTGCGCAGCCATCCCGAGCGGGGCGCTAAGTCCCGCCCCGCTCAGGATGGCGGCGCAGAGCTGCCTGCCATGCCGGGACTGCAGGCAGATCCGCGCAGCCATCCCGAGCGGGGCGCTAAGTCACGCCCCGCTCAGGATGGCGGCGCAGAGCTGCCTGCCGTGCCGGGACTGTGAACTTCTCCCCATCGCCAGCCCCACAAGCTCGGGTGACAGCGGGGAGGCAGAGCGTGCCTTCCCACTGTTCCCCGACCTGGTTCTTCCAGCCCCGCACCTGGGGGGGAAATAATTTTTTTTCTTTATTTCCCCCCCAAAAAACTAGGTGCGTCCTATGGGCCGGAGCGTCCTATGGGGCGCAAAATACGGTAGATGATAGATATAGATAGATAGATGATAGATGATAGAGATGACAGCTTAAGAACTATCGCCCCATATCACTGCTTAATGTGGATTATAAAATTTTTGCAGATATTTTGGCTAAAAGATTAAAAAAGGTGTTAGCAGAAAAAATTCATAAAGATCAAGCGGGCTTTCTCCCGGGCAGACATTTGTCTGATAATACGAGGAACATAATTAATATCTTAGAAAAAATACAAGTGAAGATTAATACTAAAGCAGTTCTGATATTTGTGAACGCGGAGAAAGCCTTTGACAATATTTCTTGGAGTTTTATGAAGAAGAATCTACAGGGGATGGGGGTTGGCCAAGGTTTTGGAAATGGTATAGGTGCAATTTATTCAGAACAAAAGGCTAAATTAATTGTGAATAACGTAGTGACGGAAGAATTTAAGATTGAGAAAGGAACACGACAAGGATGCCCAATCTCTCTATTGCTTTTTATATCGGTCCTGGAGGTGTTGCTAAATATGATTAGAAGGGACCAATTGGTTAAAGGTATACAAGTGGGAGCTAAACAGTACAAACTGAAAGCATTTGCTGATGATTTGGTATTGACTTTACAGGAGCCAGAATCTAGTACTAAGAGAGTACTGGAATTGATTCAAGAATTTGGACAGGTAGCAGGCTTTAAGTTGAACAAGATGAAAACTAAGGTTTTAGAGAAAAATCTAACTGTGATTGAGAGAGATAAGTTTCAGAAGGAGACAGGATTAAAACACTGGTTAAGAAAGTAAAATAGGGGTTAACATGACTGCTAAGAATGTGAATTTATTTAAGGACAACTATGAAAAATGTTGGACTGAAGTGAAAAAGGACTTAGAAATATGGTCAAACTTGAAGTTATCACTGTTAGGCCGAATTGCTGTGATAAAAATGAACGTATTGCCAAGGATGCTGTTTTTGTTTCAAACATTGCAAATTTTGGATAAAATGGACTGTTTCAAGAAATGGCAGAGAGACATCTCTAGATTTGTTTGGCAGGGCAAGAAGCCTTGAATAAAATTTAAGATATTAACTGATGCTAAAGAAAGAGGTGGATTTGCCCTGCCAGACCTTAGACTTTATTATGAATCAGCCGCTTTTTGCTGGCTGAGAGAATGGCTGCTCCTTGAAAACACTGATCTGTTGGATTTGGAAGGTTTCAAGAATGTATTTGGTTGGCATGCATATCTGTGGTATGATAAGGTTAAAGCACATAAAGCATTTAAAAACCATATTGTCAGAAAAGCACTGTTTAATGTCTGGATAAGATATAAGGACCTGCTAGAAAATAAAACCCCAAGATGGTTGTCACCAATGGAAGCAAAGGCTCAGAAAAAACTCAATATGGAGGCTAAATGGCCGAAGTATTGGGAAATTTTGGAACAAGAGGGAGACAGATTAAAACTGCAGAGTTTTGAAAAATTAAAAAACAGAGTGCGAGACTGGCTCCATTATTATCAAATAATGGAAGCATATAATTTGGACAAAAAACTAGGCTTCCAGGTGGAAAAATCAAAATTGGAAACAGAATTGCTAGATCCCAAAGTTAAGAATGTCAAGAATGTATAACTTGCTGTTGAAATGGAATACTCAGGATGAAACGGTAAAATCTGCTATGATTAAATGGGCACAAGATGTTGGACATAATATTATGATAGCTGACTGGGAACAGTTATGGACCACAGGTATGAAGTTTACGGTATGCAATGTCTTAAAAGAGAATCTAATGAAAATGATCTACAGGTGGTACATAACACCAGTCAAGCTTGCAAAAATCTACCATTTGCCCGACAATAAATGCTGGAAATATAATGAGACTGAAGGTACATTCTTTCACCTTTGGTGGACATGCCCAAGGATTAAGAATTTCTGGGAGATGATCTATAATGAAATGAAAAAGGTATTTAAATATACCTTCCTGAAGAAACCAGAGGCCTTTCTCCTGGGCATAGTCGGCCAATTGGTGCCAAAGAAGGATAGAATTTTCTTTATGTATGCTACAACAGCAGCAAGAATACTTATCGCAAAGCATTAGAAGACACAAGATCTACCCACCAGGGAAGAATGGCAGATGAAGCTGATGGACTACATGGAATTGGCGGAAATGACTGGCAGAATCCGAGACCAGGGAGAAGAGTCGGTGGAAGAAGATTGGAAAAAATTTAAAGTATATTTACAGAAATATTGCAAAATTAATGAATGTTAAAAGGATGCTGGAATGAAGCTATATGGCTTTAGCAGAAATGTTATAAAGAATTAAGTAAAAATAGATTGTTAACGGGCCAAAGTGGAAAATTTAAGGTTAGATTGTGTTAAGATAAATTATAGAACAAAAATTGAGAAAGATGGAAAGGATTTGCTGAAATAGCTAATCAAACTAGAATACAAAAAAGGGAGGTGTGAGGAGGTCGATGAAACAGGTAAATGAAAGATAAAGATACGGAAATATTGGATGTGTTTTTAAATGTTTTTGTTTTTCTTGTTGTTTTGTTTTTGTTTTTCTTTATGTATTGTAAGGTATTGCTTTGTTTAGTTTAATTTTTCATTGTTTCTTTTTTCTTTTTTCTGTAATCTTCAAACTTCTAATAAATATTATTTTTTTAAAAATAGATGATAGATGATAGATGGATAGATGATAGATAGATAGATGATAGATAGATAGATAGATGATAGATAGATAGATAGATAGATAGATAGATAGATGATAGATAGTGATAGATAGATAGATGGTAAAGGTAAAGGTAAAGGTAAAGGGACCCCTGACCATTAGGTCCAGTCGTAGCCGACTCTGGGGTTGCAGCGCTCATCTCGCTTTATTGGCCGAGGGAGCTGGCGTACAGCTTCCGGGTCATGTGGCCAGCATGACTAAGCCGCTTCTGGCAAACCAGAGCAGCGCACGGAAACGCCGTTTACCTTCCCACCGAAGCGGTACCTATTTATCTACTTGCACTTTGATGTGCTTTCGAACTGCTAGTTTGGCAGGAGCAGGGACTGAGCAACTGGAGCTCACCCCGTCGTGGGGATTCGAACCACCAACCTTCTGATTGGCAAGTCCTAGGCTCTGTGGTTTAACCCACAGCGCCACCCACGTCCCCGATAGATAGATAGATAGATAGATAGATAGATAGATGATAGATAGATAGATAGATAGATAGATGATAGATAGATAGATAGATAGATGATAGATAGATAGATAGATAGATAGATAGATAGATAGATAGATAGATAGATAGATAGATGGATGGATCAATCCAATATCATCGCAGAGAATCTGTGTGCCCACAAAAACATAAAAAACATTTAGTACTCTGCCTTCTGACACGGGAATCTGTGGCCTGAAATTTTAAATGGGGGGGGGACACCATTTTTAAAAAAATTACTGCTTGTCATAGGCAATCAAGGTTGCTCTGCACTTTCAGATTACTATCCTTTGTCCATTTGCTTTTTTACAGGGTATCCATAACACATAGCTGTAAAATTGTTGTGGAGCTTGGTTTTGTTGTTGTTGTTGTTTTTTGCTTTCCCATGTTTTAATTTAATTTAATCATTTGATGGGCTGATTTGATTCATTTTATGAAGTGCTTCCCTAAAAATACCTCGAAGCAAATTCACAGCAAACACATCAACAGTCAAAAGACAATTCCATCTACACAAACAATTAACAACTGTTACAAATGTAAAAGTTATTTTAAATCAAATTCAGATAACAGGCTGGGATAAAGCTTTTCCCCCGACCTGATCTGTGGCTATTTTTGGGCACAAAACCGCAGCTTCTGCGTTAGCCTGTGCTTTGCGGGCAAGCAAAGTTTTAATGGGAGGCCTACTCTTTTCAGGGCTTCTGCGCCTTTAAACGGCATCTTTCAATTCCAATTCCAGCCAACTGCAGAAAAATGATGTCTCAGCAGCACTTAAACAGACTGGGACCTGGGAGAACAGGGTTCAATTCTCCATGAAGCCTCTGCCTCTCTGCCAAACCTACCTTGCAGGGTTAGGAGAGCAGCAGAACCAGGTATTCCTCTTTGAGTTCCTTAGAGGAATGGGGGGGGGGGAATGATGACACACATGTATTAATAAAAAGAAGTGATGCTCTTTTGAAGGGAGAGGGAAGGGTTGCTTTCTATATATTTTGTACCTTTGCTTTCTATATTTTGTACCTTTGCTTTCTATATTTTGTACCTTGTACCTAAGAAGGATCTTCATATGTACCTAAGAAGGATCTTCATAAGTTAATTTCTGAGCTAGAAATAACTTCACTTGCAAAAAGGCCCCCCGAAGGAATGTAAGATAGGACAGAGGCTGTAAGACCTGCAGAATAGCCTCGCTTTCTTACCTTAGGAATGCAAGATAAAAAAAGACACATACGGAGGAGACGGGAGGAAGGGATGCAAGACGCCTGTATAGGGAACAATAGGAGAGCTGTTTAGAGGGCTATAGAAGGCTAAAAATAAGTTGAAAACTTTCCAGTTGATTGGGAAAGTTTCTGGAGGGCGTGGGAAGGAGGGAGAGAGCCCACTTAAGGTATAAGAAAGTCTGCAGAGGGGTATTTTCTGGGCAGTCAGTCTTCCAGAAATTATTCTGCTGGCTGTCTCCTGTGCACAGAGAATAAAACTGCTTTCCTCCAAAGAAGGATCTTTCCTGGTGTTTTCTTTTACTCTCTCTCTAGATCTGAGGACGCGGGCCAACGATTCCCTGGCATGGACTAGGCTCAGCCTACATCTTGGTTCCCTGACCGGGAATCTGCCCCACCTCAGAGGGCTGGGGAGAGCCAGGCTCAACCTTGGTGGACAGCTCGGATCGGTGATTGCAGCTTCCATGCGCACCCTGCCAATTTGTGGGGGGAACCAGCCACACTGCTCCGGAGCAAGGACCCAGGTTGAGGGAGGAAAGAGGACTGGCCAGGGAAGGGACTCTGCAGCAGAAACACGGTAAGCCCAAGGGAAAGGGCTGGGCGTGGGGCCCAAGGGAAAAGAGGGAGGCCTGATCAGCCTCACCTGGTTATGCAGTAGGGTGCAGCCAGGAAGGGAAAAAAGGGCGTGGCAGTGGTGTGCCACCAGGTGGGCATGGGGCCCAAGGGAAAAGAGGGAGGCCTGATCAGCCTCACCTGGTTATGCAGTAGTGTGCAGCCAGGAAGGGGAAAAAAGGGCGTGGCAGTGGTGTGCCACCAGCTGGGCGTGGGGCCCAAGGGAAAAGAGGGAGGCCTGATCAGCCTCACCTGGTTATGCAGTAGTGTGCAGCCAGGAAGGGAAAAAAGGGCGTGGCAGTGGTGTGCCACCAGGAAGGTTTGGTAAAAAGGGGAACAGAGGCGTGGCAGTGGTGTGCCACCAGGAAGGTTTGGTAAAAAGGGGAACAGAGGCGTGGCAGTGGTGTGCCACCAGGAAGGTTTGGTAAAAAGGGGAACAGAGGCGTGGCAGTGGTGTGCCACCAGGAAGGTTTGGTAAAAAGGGGAACAGAGGGGAAAATTATTTTTGTGTGTTTTGTGTATTGCATGCTAAAATTATTTTGGTGTGTTTTGTGTTACATGTTGAAATTATATTGATGTGTTTTGTATGTTGTATGTTGCATGTCAGATACTTTAGTGACTGAATTGTCAAGTGTGGGCCAGGGCTTAGTGTCCCCTTTGGCCGAGCGATTGTAGGACTGTAGTGTGTGAAGTGTGAGAGAATTTTTATTGTGAATAGGAGCGAAGTATCTGGAAGAAATGGGTTCTGGCCAAAGTAAAAGTACCCCTTTGAAATGCTTTTGGAGATTCAAGCTGATGAGAGGGGAGGATGAGGACATTGTGTAAATTAGATTGGCCCACCCCAAAAGAATAAATTGGCCGTCCATCAGAACCCTTGATTTGCAACTCATTAATCCATTATATCAGAACATTTTGAATGACCGTTCTGATCAAATCCCCTACCTTTCCACATGGAAAACCAATGTGGAAAAGAACACCCCTTGGCTGAAGTCATGCTGCCAAAAGGTCTCAGGCAGCCGTATCTGCTCAGTCAGGAAGACAGGAGGACAACCCCCCAGTCCTCCAGGATTCAGAGAAGGAAGAAGATAAAGTTTTAATGCCCCCACCGCCTTATGCCCCGGCAACAGCCCTGGCACCACCCCCGCCACAGGGAACAGATGGCCCAGCCCCCAATCCCGTGGACAATGCATTGTTAGACCTGGGCGAAGATGGAGAAAGGGAGGAACGAGAAGAGGATGATGAGGAATTTGTAAAGGGATTGGTTGAGTTAAGCAAGGAAGGTAAAGAGAAAGGTGATGATGATAGTGATGATGATGATTTCAGAAAAACTCTAGATAAAGAGATAAGATGGACTAGTAAGCAGTTTGACAGAGTGTTCCAGTATGTAGAACCATTTAAAACAGAACTGGATGTGGCCCCCTGGGTTCTAGAAACAGCCCAGTGCCAGGATGAGAATTGGAGAGAAAAAAAAAAAAACAAAAGGTTTTGAGAACAGCGTGGGACAGGGCAACAGAACATGTAAAGACACTTAAATCTAAGGCTTTGTCCAAGCCCACTGTGGTGGCCCCTCTCAGGCAAGTGTATGATCCTTTGGAACAGCCAAATGATCGGGGTGTTCGACCCCCAAGGACCTTTATCATTCAGCATGTCCCTTTTACAAGCTCCGATATCTGCAATTGGAAAAATCAAAATCCTTCTTTTGAGGAAAATCCTGCAAAAATAATTAGACTTTTTGAAGGTGTGTTCAAAACTTATATGCCTACTTATGATGATGTAAGTCAGCTTTTGGACACAATTCTGACTACTGAGGAGGTCTGCAAGGTAAATGCCTGTGCCAGGGAACAGCTCAAGGCAGCAAATAATACTGACGCTGCAATTGAGGTCTCTTACCCCAGAAGGACCCCCCCCTTGGGATTACAATACTACAGAGGGAAGGGCGGCCTTAGAGACTTATCACAGAAATGTTTTAGAAGGCATGAGACGGGCAGCGAAAAGGCCTACAAATATGGCGAAATTATCTGAGATTTTTCAGCTGCCCTTTTGGAGAGATTAAAAGAGGCATTCCGCAAGTACACCCCCATAGACCCTGATGATGATGCCCAAGAGGTGATTGTAAAAACCACCTTTGTGATGCAAGCAGCTCCTGACATAAGACGTAAAATTCAAAAAATTGAGAATTTTATGGGAAATCGACTTGAATGGATGTTAACCCTTGCACAGACCACTTATAATCAGAGGGGTGAAGAAACAGAAAAGCCAGACAGCCAGAAACAAGAAGCCCATGGGAGGGGCAGCAGAAGACGCCTAGGGAAGAAACCACTGTGCCATGTGCAGGCAAGAGGGTCACTGGAAAATGGAATGCCCACAGGCCCCACGCCCGACACACCCCACCCCCACAGGCCGGGAACAATAAGATTTCTCAAAAATGATTTCTTCTCATCTCTGTTCTTGCTAAAAGACTGTTGCAGCTAGAAGTGAGTGAACTGTTTCTAACATTCATTCATGAAAGTAACAGGACATCAGCTTTTTTTTTTTTTCCTTGTGCCAGGTGCTTGGAGTAGCTTATCTCTTGGCAGCTATCTCAGAAGGTCACTGCTCCATTCAGCCTGCTACTGCCTGAAGCCAATTAGGATTTACAGTCAAGCGAAAAAACCCAGAATGCCAAGGGTTACCCACCCTCTGCCCCAAAGTACTAACCTGAAGAAGTGACTTTCTTAAAAAGCAAGTGATTGCTTTCTGTGAACTTTGTCAAGTTTTTCTTTTTAATGTGCAATTTTACTCTGAAAGGAGCTGCGGCATAGGAATTGATACTTTGAGGAATTTGAAACTTTGCCAGAAGCAAGAAGTGCATTGTTCTTTCTATAGACATTAGCAAATGAACTGAAATTTGCAACATGGCTTAGAGTTCTGAAACTTAGAGCACACAAATAAGACTTTTGAAAAATCTTGGCTGGCAAACTTAACCCAAGGAACAAAACTGTTAACCCCTTGTGAATTTTCCTGCCAAGCATACCCTTTTGAGTTAATATACCCTATGTGCAAATGTTATCTATCAATTTGTTCTGTGCAATCGCTGCCGTCTTTGTTATCTCTTCTCTTAACAGGTGAGCTTTTGCCAGAACGCCTTGTGCCTTGGTTGAGCCTCTGCATCCCTATGATGGGGACCCAGATTGGACCCAGATGCCCAGACATCGCTCCAGCCTTGTTGGAAGGGACCCAAGATGCCCAGCGCCCACCAGACGACCCGACGCCCACCAGACTACAGCCCTGCTCACGTCACTCCGGAAGCTGACGTTTTGCACGGCTCAAGAATCCAGCATGGATTGAAAGAGGACATTTTCACATTTTCTTTCCTTTCCTTTTGCATAACTGAACTTTATTGAAGGTACCTGGGCCTGGTTTGCTTTACGCCACCCCTGCAGAGGAGGGTGTCTAGTGGGTCTTTTCTTTCAGCGTAATTACACCCCAGCCCACTCTCTAGCACTTACCTAAGCCCCTCCCCGTGCATGCAATGGCTCAAACACGACTGTGGGTCCCCGTGCTGGTATTTACCACTCACAGTGACCAGACAACTGCTGCAATCGTGGAGGGCCCACCACACATATAATAAGTGGATTCAGGTTGCTGAGATGGTTGCGTTCTCTGCAAATCGGACCAATTGTGCCGTCTACACTCTGGCCCCTGTAGATGCTCTGGGAGGAATGCCACTCCTCCTTGTGCCTTGGAATGAATCCTTGGTTACAACTCCACTTGTTGCCTTCCAGCCTCTGGGCAACCATTCTTCTTTATGGAATCATTCCGTCCCTTTCCAGGTTCACAGGATCACTGGCTGCCTTTGTGTCAACAAATCAAATGACGCAAGTGACGGCCTGCCTGGCCCGCTTGCTGACAGGCACCACATCTGCCCATGGTCAGGACGTTTACTGGGTGTGTGGCAGGAAGGCCTATCATGCCCTCCCAAGAGGATGGTATGGGGTCTGTTTTCCAGCCTACTTAATACCCCCCATGTGGATTCCTGACCAGATTGCCTCTGCACCCCCTAGAAGGAGGCGTTCGGCTGACCTGGCAACACTTGCAGGTGGCAGCTCCCAAAATTGGGGCAAAAAAAAATCAGTGGCCTCCGGAAAGGATATTGGCCCATTATGCTCCAGCCTCATGGAATCGGGGAGAGAAAATCTCTGGGGCAAGGGGGCCGATCTATAACTTTAACCGCATAATCAGGCTCCAGGCAGTGGTAAAAATTGTGGCCAATGCCACAGCCACCGCCCTCCGCCTTGTTGCCACCCAGCTAGATGAAACCCGAACGGCTATTCTCCAATTGCGTTTGGGAATGGACTTCATTTTAGCTAAGCAAGGAGGTTTTTGTGCTGCCCTGAACCTGACAGGTGGAGCATGTTGCTTCAACATTTCAGACCATGGCGAGGCTATCCGTGATCTGGCAGCAAGAATTGAAAAGGTAGCACATGTCCCTGTACAGACCTGGGAGGGCTGGGATATGTCTTGGTTGGACGGCATCTTCCCAGGTGGATGGATGGGGAGAATATTTACTATGGTGATAGGTCCAATAATGCTTCTATTGCTTTTCTGCTTCTGTATGCCCTGCTTGATGCAATGTATGCAAAATATGATGGAGAAGATGATGTCTCGCATGATGGGACCTCGCGTGCTTGCTTTCATAAGAGATTATAGACCCCTACCCCAGAACGAACCTAAGTATTAGGTTGTTCATAAGAAGAGGAGGGAGTGAAGGGAGAGGGAAGGGTTGCTTTCTATATATTTTGTACCTTTGCTTTCTATATTTTGTACCTTTGCTTTCTATATTTTGTACCTTGTACCTAAGAAGGATCTTCATATGTACCTAAGAAGGATCTTCATAAGTTAATTTCTGAGCTAGAAATAACTTCACTTGCAAAAAGGCCCCCCGAAGGAATGTAAGATAGGACAGAGGCTGTAAGACCTGCAGAATAGCCTCGCTTTCTTACCTTAGGAATGCAAGATAAAAAAAGACACATACGGAGGAGACGGGAGGAAGGGATGCAAGACGCCTGTATAGGGAACAATAGGAGAGCTGTTTAGAGGGCTATAGAAGGCTAAAAATAAGTTGAAAACTTTCCAGTTGATTGGGAAAGTTTCTGGAGGGTGTGGGAAGGAGGGAGAGAGCCCACTTAAGGTATAAGAAAGTCTGCAGAGGGGTATTTTCTGGGCAGTCAGTCTTCCAGAAATTATTCTGCTGGCTGTCTCCTGTGCACAGAGAATAAAACTGCTTTCCTCCAAAGAAGGATCTTTCCTGGTGTTTTCTTTTACTCTCTCTCTGGATCTGAGGACGCGGGCCAACGATTCCCTGGCATGGACTAGGCTCAGCCTACACTTTCACATGTGGTGGACTTGTAAAATGGTAAAAGAGTATTGGGAAATAATCCATAATGAATTGAAAAAAATGTACTTTAAAAAAACAACAACAAAAAACCCCCAGTGTGCTTTTTGTTGGTGATAATTTAGATGGAAATTCCCAAGTTAATTATGTATGCCACTACAGTGGTACCTTGGGTTACAGATGCTTCAGGTTACAGATTCCGCTAACCCAGAAATAGTACCTCGGGTTAAGAACTTTGCTTCAGGATGAGAACAGAAATTGCGTGGCGGTGGTGGGAGGCCCCATTAGCTAAAGTGGTACCTCAGGTTAAGAACAGTTTCAGGTTAAGAATGGACCTCCAGAATGAATTAAGTTCTTAACCCGAGGTACCACTGTACTGCAGCCCTGTGTTTTGTTAGCCCCAAAATGGAAAACGAGCGAGGTCCCTACCAAAGAAGAGTGGCAACTTAAGCTGTCAGAATATGCGCAGCTTGCAGACTTATAGAATAAGAGAACAAGAAGAACATACGTTTAGAGAAGATTGGAAAGCGTTTACAGTATTGAATACATGGGGGGCGGGTTGTGTACACTTGAAAACGTTGGCAGCATTAAGAAAAATTCAACTGTGTAAATAAGTTTTGATGGATGTAATAACGGAATACTGAATGGTTTGGTTTTTGTAAAATATGCAGGGATTTATGATATGCAAAATGAACCATGGAAAGAGAAGGGAAGTCACTGATATTTTAGGATGTTTAAATGAGTGTTTTTAAATTGTAAAACAGAAAAATTAACACGCACTCACTCTCTCTCTTAAAAGAAGTAGCCATGCTTGCTGTTATTTTCTTTTTAAAAAGTAGGGAAACAAAATACAGTCATACCTTGGGTTGAAGTAGCTTCGGGTTGAGCATTTTCAGGTTGTGCTCTGCGACGACCCAGAAGTAACAGAATGTGTTACTTCCGGGTTTTGCCACTCGCGCATGTGCAAATGCTCAAAATGACGTCACATGCATGCGCGGAAGTGGCGAATCGCGACCTGCGCAGACGCGCAGACACAGGTTGCGTTCTGCTCTGGATGTGAACGGGGCTCCGGAACGGATTCCATTCTTATCCAGAGGTACCACTGTACTCTGAGAATCAGCGATTTCGGATTTTAACATCGCTTGTGCCATAGCAACGTCATGAGAACAACCATTGACCCATCGCGTCCAGGAAACTGTTCTCATGGTGGCCAATCAGATGCTTGTGGGAAGCCTGTCAGCAAGACCTGAATTCAATAGCACTCTTGCCTCTTATGGTTTCCAGCAACAGATATTCAGATGTACAGCCATCACAGCTAGTAGCCATTGATAGCTGTACCCTCCACGAATTTGTCTCGTCATCTGCATACTTGCTGCTGTGCAGCAACAGAGAAGCTAGGCTGTTGCTTCATGCTCTTCTGGTCAGCTTTCCAGAAGCGTCCGGTTACCCGGAGAGGAGAGCGCTGTGGGGCCTGGCTCTTGCTGGTGGCTTTCTGTCTGGCCACTTGTGAGACTAGGTCTGATTCTAGCAGAGTTTTCCCTATGTCAGCACTTTCACCTGCTTACCCTGCGACGCTGCCGTTCTATTTAAACCGCAGTAGTTAATTCGAAAATTGCACCTATACTTATACATTGGCTTGTGCAGATGTTGCGCACATCTGTGTCCTCTTTTGTCCTTTTGTGTATGGCATGCAATTCCTCTCCTTTGGCAACACGTAAGTGGCCACCCTAATTCACTCCCGCAACAACTAGGAAACCAATCAGAATTTCGGCGGTGCAAATTATGGCCATTTGTATGCATTTGCTTATTTGGCATAATTGGTCTTGCTTCTGCTAATCTGGGGGAGTGGCAAGGAGCTATCCAGGGCAATGAAGCCTCTCTCTCCCTCCTCCCACAGAAATCTTCCATAATCTGTCTGTTTTGCTTGTTACTGCTTTTTTAAAAATACTACTACTGTACTACTACTACTAATAATAATAATTAACCGATCTTTTCACACCAGATCCCTTTGCAGCCTTAAGAACTACAAACTGTGTTTTTAACGAAAAGCTGAAATTCTCAGGATGCCAGCTTCTGTATTCAGCATGAAATTCTGAGCATCTTTGGTGCTTGGGTCAGTTTAGAATAAAAAATGCACAGAGCTCTTCCTAACTCCCACATTTTCTGTTTTGCCTGATACTGCTCAATTAGCCATTCCAAAGCTGGAGTCCATTCCTCCCCCCCCCCCATAACTGAATCAATGGCGGAGCTTCATGCTCCAGGCGGGGGCAAGGCTGGCATGTGTCCTGGGGGCATGGCACAACACCTGCAGGGGCGTGGTGTGCATCCTGGGGGCGTGGCATGCCGCCTGCGGGGGCGTGGTGCCCAGCACGGGCTGGGGGGCAGCTGCGATGGCACCCCACCGGGATCGCGCTGCTGGGGGCGGTGCGCTCCCCCGCACTCCTCTTCCTCCGCCATTGCATAGGAATCCTATAGAAACTTTTTTTCCAATGCTGCATGCTCAGCTATTACTATCTATGCTACTTGCAGTTGCTTAGATTGCAGGCTGCATTCACCAGTCCCTCCAGGTGTCCCTATTTTGCAGGGACAGTCCTGGATATACAGAAGCTATCGCAGTTTTTTATTTGATCCCAGAATGTCCCACTTTTCCTTAGGACGTCCCTATTTTCATCAGAGAAATGCTGCAGGGTATGGAGTTATGTGACCCCCCCCCCAGCCAAGGAGATAAGTAACTCTACAACCTTTAGAAGACATCTGAAGGCAGCCCTGGATAGGGAAGTTTTTTAATGTTTAATGTTTTATAGTGTTTTTATATATTTTGGAAGCTGCTCAGCGTGGCTGGGGCAACCCAGTCAGATGAGTGGGGTATTATTATTATTATTATTATTATTATTATTATTATTATTATTATTATTATTATTATTAAACTTCCCTATTTTCATTGGAGAAATGTTGGAGGGTATGCATACACACCACAGATTTAAAACACATTTCCCTCCAAAGGATCTTAGGAACTATAGTTTGTTAAGTGTGCTGGGAATTGTAGCTCTGTGGAGGGTAAACTACAGTTCCCAGAATTCTTTGCAGGTGGGGGGGAACGTGCTTTAATGAATAAACCAATTTATGCAGCCATAAATTGGTTTAATAGCCACTCCTTCATCCCAGGGAACCTTATTATTCTGGAGGTGAAGGGAGCCAAGGAGCTGAAGCAGGCTTCCTCAACCTCGGCTCTCCAGATGTTTTGAGACTATAATTCCCATCATCCCTGACCACTGGTCCTGCTAGCTAGGGATCATGGGAGTTGTAGGCCAAAAACATCTGGAGGCCGAGGTTGAGGAAGCCTGAGCTAAAGCAATTGCTGTAAGGAATAATTTGCAGGACTTTTTGAGGGAAAATAATGGGAACTAAACTGGTACAAAACAGATTTATGTTTGCCATGCAGATGTACTATAATGGCCGTTGATTTAAACGTTCTGAGCAAGTATTACAATAGCTCTGCTTTTGCACCCCCTTTTTGCCTCTGTTGCATTGGCAAGAGAGGAGCAGAGTCTTGTAGGTCGGTCCCAGGAGAAGGAAGACCCATGCCATTGCCAGTCCTGGCTAACCTACGGGGTGGGCAAGGCTCAAGTGAAGAGCATGGCAAGGTTCCTTATTCCCTGGCCATTGTAACCAGGACTGACTGGAACGTGAACTGCTTGCCTGACGATCCTGGCCCTGGCACCCACCCAAAGAAAGGCATACGGGAGAGGTGCCAGGGCAGTGGCCCAGAAATGCTCGCTGCAGTCTGTGGTTCAGGGACTGCAGAGGCTCCCTTCTGCTGCTGCTGAGTTCACATTGCACGCAAATTAATTAAGTCCTCTGTTTCACCTTCATGAGAGCCACGGAGAGGAGGCTGCCGGCTGGTTGATGCTGCCTTCTCGTTAAACTGCCGCTTTCTCTCGCCTGTCCACTGTGCCCGATGGGGAAAGCGTGGGAATCAACGATACCTGATCGGCAAGTTAATGCCATCGTCGGTGGCCGGTGGAATAATATTTCACTGAGCAGAATGCTGTGATCCTGAAGTCCTTCGAAACAGAGGGTTCCTTCTCAAGCAGCCCTGTGCGGCCAGCTCTCAAAGGGCACCCTTCAACATGCTTTTCCTGGCAAAGATCCCCATTCAGCAGAACCCTGGAAGCCAGTGCAGGGAATTGTGCCAGCAAACACACACATTCCTTTCTGCATCTGCACGCGCTTACCATATCTATGCGTGTGCATTTGAGTAAGTAAAAAAGGAAAGGGGATTCCAGCTGTTTAAAGAAGGAATTTCAGAAGCAGCCGGTGCAATCCATGAGTTTGCTGACTGTTTTCATAACTTTTTGGACACTAACCTGCTTTGCGTGTACTGTAATGCCAAGCCAAACTGTGGCTCAGCGCAAAGGTAGTAGGAGGCAGCATGGTTCGGCTGCACCACTCACCTAACCTTCCTCCAGCTGAGCTGATGGAGAGGGGTAGGGGTGAGGCATGGACTGGCTGGAGGCAGAGGTGTAGTGGGAGTCACCAGCCGGGGAACCCCCAGGGGAAATCCCAGAGGAGGAAGGCTCAGAGCCAAGGGATTAGTGGTGGCGACACCAAGGAGAGGTCAGAGGGAGAAGAGGGGAGGTTGGATGCTGAAGGGACGACAGGATTTAGTGAGCAGGGAGAGCCTGTGACAGGGAGCAGTTCCAATTCAGAGGCTGAAGCAGAGGAGGGTGGGCAGGCAAGAGGCTGCAGAAGAATATAGGGAGCCTAGCTCTCCTACTGCAACAAGCTCCCCTCCCTGCTTGTCTCCAAGGATGCGCAGAGTGGTCCTGATGCATTTCTCTGATGAAAATAGAGGTGTCCTATTCCATACCATCCAACACTTCTCTGATGAAAATAGGAAAAGCTGGGATGGCTTCTGTAAATCCGGGACTGTCCCAGGAAAATAGGGACACTTGGAGGGTCTGGGATTCCCCAACCCCCACCCCCAGGATGAACTCTCAGAGGCAGGGGATTGGTGGTAGGACAAGGACAAGTGGAGAAGAGGGAGAAGAGTAAGGGCGGAGGTGTCAGAAGCTGAAAAGGCAAGAGGGTTTAGTGAGCAGGAAGAGGCTGGGGCAGAGATCAGTCCAGAACCAGGGGCAGAAGTGGAGGCTGGAGAGGTAGGGTCAAGAGGCAGTGATGAGGCAAGCTGAAGAAGCCAGGCAGTCTCCCCCTCTTGCTGCGACCAGTTCACCTCCCCCCGTCTCCCAGAACACACAGAGGTATGAAGAGGGCGGAACAAAGACAGACAAGGCAGAGAAGTCTCAGTTTGCTTGGGAAGGAGCCAGGGGAGACTTAGAGAAAGAGTTAACTTCCCTGACGCTGTGTGAGGCTGACTTGCTCCTGACGTCCACCCTAACAGGTAGGCACAGTGCAAGCATGTCAACAGTGCAAGCATTCTTCTCAGAGTGCTTTAACAATCCATCGCTCTTCTGAGGGAATTCTAGGAATGGTAGCTCTGTGAGAGGAAAAGGGAAGTCCTTAGCACCCTTAACAGACTACCGCTCCCAGAATTATTTGAGATGAATCCACGACTATTTAAGGTGGCATAGTGCTTTCATCGTTATGGTATGAATGTGACACAGTTGGGGAGCCTGTTATCACCATTTGAGTGGGAGCGAGGAAGTCAGTAGGCTCTCAGCCTCTGACCCGACCTTGGTATGAATTTTCTGCCTGCATTTCCCAGCCGGCAAGCTACGCACAGGTGTGCAGGATGTCACTAGGACACAGGAAGGATCCAACATCCTCTTTCTCTGCATCTCCTGTGAAAGGGCAGTGCATGTCTGGCCAAAATAGCTTCCGTTCTCAGCTGCAAATGGGTCCCTCTCTGCATACAACCCAGTGAAAACAAACCCAGGTTTTATGCCTTTTGTTTAAAATTAATAAATAAAAGCAAAGAGACTCGTGGAACAAAGTTCTCCTAGTGTACTGGTGAAACTTTTTGCTCTGCTTCTCACATCCCCAGCCATTTCATGTTTATCCAAAGCATCTGGTGTTCTGTTCTTTTAGTTACATCCAAAGTGGCTGAAATGATTTCTACTGTAATTTTTGGGGAAAGCGAAATCTTGGAAGTTTGCGGTGCTTGGCAGAAGGCTCCAGCTGATAGATTGTAAGTCACGGGTCTTTATTGCATCAGCCATAGGTCGTAGCAATTTCCAAAAATGCAATAAATATGCAGAAGCACATAATGTGTATGGCACTTAATGCAAAGTTCATGCCATCGTGAAACTTCAATGGGCTCATATAACCAAGAAGAAGAAAATGAAGCTTAAATAGCACACGCTAATAATCAAAAAGGTACATACATATTATAATAAACATTATTCATTGCTCCCTTGCCTTCTCCACCCTGCTGTCTGGAGCAACAGAGAATAAGTCTGCTCCATCCCCTGCATGGCAGCTCACCAGATATTTCATAGAATCATAGAAGAGTACAGCTGGAAGGGACCACAAATGTCATCTAGTCCACCCCCCTGCAATGCAGGAATCTTTTGCCCAACATAGGGCTCAAACCCATGACCCTGATATTCAGATTCTCATGCTCTACTGACTGAGCTATCCCTCGCCTTTTTAAAAAAGGTAGTTCTCATGTCTCCCCTTAACCTATTCTTCTCCAGCGTGTAAAGGTAAAGGTCCAGTAATGGCTGACTCTGGGGTTGCGGTGCTCATCTCACTTTATTGGCTGAGGGAGCCGGCGTACAGCTTCAGGGTCTTGTGGCCACCCACTTCTGGCAAACCAGAGCAACGCACGGAAACGCCATTTACCTTCCTGCCGGAGCAGTACCTATTTATCTACTTGCACTTTGACATGCTTTTGAACTGCTAGGTTGGCAGGAGCAGGGACCGAGCAACGGGAGCTCACCCCGTTGCGGGGATTCGAACCGCCGACCTTCTGATCAGCAAGTCCTATGCTCTGTGGTTTAACCCAGAGAGCCACCCGCATCCCTCTTCTCCAGCATGTGTCCATGGTTAAGTGCTTAAAGAACCTGAATCATCAAGAATGCAATTCTGATTTATATACAGTGGTACCTCGGGTTACATATGCTTCAGGTTACAGACGTTTCAGGTTACAGACTCTGCTAACCCAGAAATAGTACCTCGGGTTAAGAACTTTGCTTCAGGATGAGAACAGAAATCGTGCTCTGGTGGCGCGGTGGCAGTAGAAGGCCCCATTAGCTAAAGTGGTGCTTCAGGTTAAGAACAGTTTCAGGTTAAGAACGGACCTCCGGAACGAATTAAGTACTTAACCCGAGGTACCACTGTATAATGCTCCAGGACTCAACACCAAAATATCTTATCTTGCGAGTCCAACAGATAAATTTGAGACATGGGGTTCACATCTTTCTGCAGATTATCTCTGCAGGCTCCCATGCAAAGCTACTTTATCCAGGCATGTTGTTTCTCCACGCTGCTCGTTGTCCTCCTGTCCTCCACAGATGCCATCAATGGGAAATTGGCTTCTGTAGCTTCCAGCAGAAAGCGAGGCGACCCACCCCGTTGCCTGGCACCTGTGTCGCAGCAGGGCACGGGTCCAAGCAAGTTGCGAATGGGCAAGATGCCATTGCAACAGATGGGCATGAGCGAGCTTAGGCAGACTTGGGCCCATGGAGCTACATCCAGCCTGGGGTGTTGACTGTTTAGGGCAAACATCTCCCAGCTGAGATTGCCGGAGCAGCTGCTGGCCTCAAATTTATACACCTATAATTAAGGCGCTATGCAATTTCTAATCCTGCGGCATAGTTTGAGCTGGATTAATTGGCGAGCTATAAATAGCTCCCATGACCGTGTACGGCAAGCGTGGTTTAAACGCAGCAAAGTTCTGGGCAACGAAAGAACTCTCCCTGTTGCAGTCGGACCCATTCCTCATAAGTGGCCAGGTTCCTTGAAGTGTCTGGAGCTTGTTCCATCCCTTGGCTGCCACAGAAGAACTTCAGAACTTCTGTGGAGAGCTGCTCTTATGGCTGCTTTTATTACTGGGACTGCTGTGCCATAACTCAGAGGTAGAGCACCTGCTTTCATATGCGCCAACCCTAAGGGGTCCAGAGAATTCAAATTCTAACCCCAAATTTTGCTGTATCTTCTCAGGGGCAAACTGGGGGACATTTTGTTGTTGTTTAGTCGTTTAGTCGTGTCCGACTCTTTGTGACCCCATGGACCAGAGCACGCCAGGCACTCCTGTCTTCCACTGCCACCCGCAGTTTGGTCAAACTCATGCTAGTAGCTTTGAGAACAGTGTCCAACCATCTTGTCCTCTGCCGTCCCCTTCTCCTTGTGCCCTCCATCTTTCCCAACATCAGGGTCTTTTCCAGGGAGTCTTCTCTTCTCATGAGGTGGCCCAAGTATTGGAGCCTCAGCTTCGGGATCTGTCCTTCCAGTGAGCACTCAGGGCGGATTTCCTTCAGGATGGAGAGGTTTGATCTTCTTGCAGTCCATGGGACTTGCAAGAGTCCCCTCCAGACCATAATTCTAAAGCATCAATTCTTCTACATTTGTTGTTGTTTAGTCGTTTAGCCGTGTCCGACTCTTTGTGACCCCATGGACCAGAGCACGCCAGGCACTCCTGTCTTCCACTGCCTCCCGCAGTTTGGTCAGGCTCATGTTTGTAGCTTCGAGAACAGTGTCCAACCATCTTGTCCTCTGCCGTCCCCTTCTCCTTGTGCCCTCAATCTTTCCCAACATCAGGGTCTTTCCTTCAGAATGGATAGGTCTGATCTTCTTGCAGTCCATGGGACTCTCAAGAGTCTCCTCCAGCACCATAATTCAAAAGCATCAATTCTTCTGCGACCAGCCTTCTTGATGGTCCAGCTCTCACTTCCATACATCACTACTGGGAAAACCATGGCTTTAACTATACGGACCTTTAACTATACGGACCTTCGACATTACTCCAGGCCTAATTTCTGGGGCTGATTTAAAAGCACCGCTTTTGACCATTAAATCCTTTGTGGTTTGGGATCTTGGTAGCTAAAAGGATTGCCACTCCGCACAGATATCTACCGTGTGGCTGAGTCACAAAGTCATAGAACCATAGATCTGTAAAAACACCTTTTTTGGGGGGCAAGAGCACAGCGTGAGAATGCGCAAGAGCGCGGCACCCAAAATGGCCACTGAAATCTCATGCAAAAAAAGAAAGAAGAAAAAGAGATGTCCCATTTGGGGGGGGGCATTTGGAAGGTATGATATAGCTGTTTTATTTGGAGCAATACTAAGCATTCTGGCTGGTGTTAGCGCTGGGCAAGCGTTCCTCTTACACCAGAAAAGCTTGGATGCATTGATATTTTCCTCCTTAAAACTATCAAGTTGTCTTGGAAATTCCATGAAAGCTCCAATTATGCTACCTGAATGTGAACAGACTGTCTTTCAGAAAGTGGTTTTTGCCCTTGACTGCAAGTTTGCAGTGACTTCATTTCCGGAAAATGTGTGAAATCCCAAGGGAACATCAGCTTTTTGACTTACCAGGCAATCATAAAATGGTTTTAGTGAAGCCAAAGGACCTCAGCTTCCCTGCCTCTGAAACTATTAGCTGGATCACTGCGTAACTTTGGATACTATGCCAAAATTAATATCTCTGCATATTTGCATCTGTTTTATGCACTCCTCTTTACGTCTTGCCAAGAGCACAGAGTATACAGATAATACAGAGATCATTTAAACCCTTTGATCCACAGTGGGCTTCCATAAGACCACAACATAAGTGAAGCAAACAGCGACAATTTAACAACAGATTTTTATTATTTAAAAAAAATTAACAATTCTTTCTTTGCTATGATGCATCTGCATTGAACCAGTGGGGTGAACAAAAAGCAGAGGGGAAGATTATAATAGCTTCACTTTTGATCTGGAAGCCTTTTGAGAAGCCTCCCAGAAAACATGGAGGACCACCAAAAAGAAGCAACCCAAAATAGCAGTGAACTGGCTTAGTTTGCTGTGAATTTTTCAAGTGTGCAGGAGTCAACCGTAAACTAGGTCAGGCAATATAGCCCAGTGTTGTCTACTCTCCCAAGCCCTGTATCTCCAGCAGGAAGCCTGCAGAGACTGGCCATAGCTCAATGGTAGAACATCTGCTTTGCTTGTGAGAGGTCCCTGGTCCAATCCATGTCTTCTCTACATAGGGCTGGGAGAGAACCCTGCTAGAATTTCTGGAGAACTTCAGCAAGTGTAGACAGCACTGATCTAGATGCACCAATGGCCTCCCTCGGAATAAGATAGCCTTCTATGTTCCTAGACCTTTCCCATCCTCTCTTACCTGATCCTTTTGACTGGTGATCCCAAGGACTGAATGGAGGGTTTTTTTTGGCATGCAAAGCATGTGGGCTATAGCGCCTTCCCCTGCTTCACCATGAGCTAGAGAAGTTCTGCCCAGGGCCGGCCCACCTATGAGGCAAGGTGAGGTGACCGCCTCAGGTGGCAGGATCCACAGGTGCAGCAGCTCCGGCCTCCAAGGAACACAGTGTTCGCTGCTGCTACCACTACTGCGGTAGCAGCAACAGCCGTGGCTCACTCCTTGGAGGACGGATCCACCACCTCTTTGGCAGGCTCTCTAGTATCACTTCTTGGTGAATAGGAGGCACTGCTGGTCTTCTCTCACCCCTAGGTGTGATTCAGAGCAGGCCTCCTTTGATGATGGCCTTTGAGTCCACTTCAAGCATCAAGTAAGGTTGATCTGGTTCCCCACCTTGCTCCCATCACCACCACTTGTTTCCAATGTAGAGCTTCACTTATCCCTTCTTCTCTGGCAGGGAGGGGCATTTTGTGGTTCACCTCAGGTGCCAAAATGTCTCAGTTCTGCATCAACCATTCCCAGGAATCTTCCTTGTGGAGAACCATGACTTAAATGGACTGTGTGAATGTGGCCAAACTGTGACAGGAGCAGTCAATGACAACATTCCTAGAGTGTACATGTTAGAACATGGGGAGGGATGTCAGTCCAGCAAGCAGGTAAACTTCCTGGGGACGGACTTCCTCCGCATGTGACCAGAGGTGGGTGTGGCCTCACCTGTGCAGGTAAATGATAAAAGCACAGGGCAGGCAGCCATCTCTCTCTCTCTGCCATCTTCCTTCGATGAGGAAACATCTAAGGATGCTCTCTTGGCTCCCAGCCAAGAGAGGAGATAAGGTCTATCTTGCTACAAGATAGATTCTGAATGTATGTAACCTTTTTAAGCTGTCTGCCTTCTGGGATCATATTGTGAACAGAACGTGAGTAAACTCTTTTATACTTTTATAAAGACTGTGTCGTGTCTTGTATTTTAAGAGGGAACAAAAGGGGAAATTACCAGGGTAATTATTATAGAGGTTCTAGCGAACCTGTGCACACGTTACCGTTGCGAACTTAAAGGGGAATGTCTATAAACTCTGCTGATATTTTGGGAACTTGTTAGCACAAGTTGGATAAGGATATAATTAGTCAATATACCCTCTCCTGCACCCCAGAACATTCCCACACAAACAAACAAATTGAGATTAATAATACCATCTCTGAAGCAGTGAATAAAAACCAGTAGATGTGGTTTAGGGTGGCTAAATGGAAAAGAGGACAGCGTGGGGGGTGATGTGAGCTGTAGTCATGCAACACCTGCAAGGCCACAGGTTCCCCATCTTCTACTTAAACCACAGAAACAACATATGAGATGACTTTGTTCCATTGATTTCAATGAGGCTGAACTGTTTCAAATGCTTTGCAAGTGGCATTGTGGTCCCTTTGATATATACAAGTCTATTCCTGGCCAGATTAATACCGCACTCTGGATGATCTGCAAGGTTAAATTGCTTTTAATTTTAGCTTAATTATGTGCTGGAGCACAAATAACTAACAGCATCGATCTGAGGCTTGGCACCAACGGCAGGTTCCATATGACAAGGCGTATTAAGAGATCGAACTATTAAACATGGATAATGAGCAAAATAATTATGTGTTTCCAAGCCGTAAAAGGTTAGACTTTAAAGTTGTCACAGTTCATAAGCAAAGGAAGATTTAATCCCACTCCTAATAAAATATTTATATGATAATGCACTTTAATCAAAACAGTCGCAATTAATTTGGGGGCGGGAGATATACCGTCCTTGTTTGCTGCCTGGATTTTCCAACTGGGGGGAGTGGGAAGGAGAGAGAGAGAGAGAGAGTACTTTAGCACAGCATACATTTTCTTACTGAATAGTGGATGACTCCCACTCGTTTGCTTTTAAAATGTAGCTTAGTTCAGGATAAATCGACATAGCCACAAACAGCTGTGTTGTTTGCATTCCTTTACCCAAATGGTGATCACACCTAAGATTTTGCACAGTGGTCATTGCTTATGCTGCCATAATTATCTAGAAAAAAATATGAAGAAGTTGCTGGCCACATAGAGCAGCTTTCCCCACCCAGATTATTATTATTTTTAATTACATTTCCCATCAGTTCAACCAGCATAGTCAGGGATGGTAGTGGTTGTAGTCCAAAATATTTGGAAAACACCAAGTTGGGGCAGGTAGGCACAGAGGAAAATTTTGTTATCATTTGTTCCCCATCCAAAAAGTCAATTCCTATTGTTAAGCTCCCCCACACCAGACCCTCCAAGTGTCCCTATTTTACAGGGACAGTACAGATTTACAGAAGCTGTCCCAGTTTTTTATTTGACCCTGGAATGCCCCATTTTCCCTTAAAAAATGTAAAGGACCCCTGACAGTTAAGTCCAGTTGCAGACGACTCTGGGGTTGTGGCGCTCATCTTGCTTTACTGGCCAAGGGAGCTGACGTTTGTCCCCTTCCCCAGACAGTTTTTCCAGGTCATGTGGCCAGCATGACTAAGCCGCTTCTAGGTTGGCAGGAGCTGGGACTGAGCAACGGGCGCTCACCCCGTCGCGGGGATTCGAACCACCAACCTTCCGATTGGCAAGCCTAAGAGGCTCAGTGGTTTAGACCACAGTGATAAGTTTTTTAATGTTTAATGTTTTATTATATTTTTTATATATTTTGGAAACTGCTCAGAGTGGCTGGGGCAACCCAGTCAGCTGGGCAGGGCATAAGTAAAAAAGCTGTTGTTGTTACAGGTAGGTAGCTGTGTTGGCCTGCCGTAGTCGAAACAAAAGAAGAGTTTGGATTTGATATGCCACTTTATCACTACCCGAAGGAGTCTCAAAGCAGCTAACATTCTCCTTTCCCTCCCCCTCCCACAACAAACACTCTGTGAGGTGAGTGGGGCTGAGAGACTTCAGAGAAGTGTGACTAGCCTAAGGTCACCCAGCAGCTGCATGTGGAGGAGCGGGGCAGCGAACCCGGTTCCCCAGATTACAAGACTACCACTCTTAACCACTACACCACACTGGCTCTTTATTAGCTGAAACAAACAAACAAACAAAATTCCTTCCAGTAGCACCTTAGAGACCAACTAAGTTTTCTTATTGGTATGAGCTTTCGTGTGAATGCACACTTCTTCAGAATGTTGTTGTTGAATAGGAAGTCCTTATTTTCATTGGAGAAATGTTGGAGGGTATGCCACACTTCTCCAAGCGGTGCAGAAGTTCCACAGGTGCAGCATTTCCCCAGCTTTGGTTTCCTTTGGAAGAAGAAAAAAAATCGCTGGGCACTTCAGTTCTCCAGGAAGAGTTAGCCTTCTCACAGTGCTTCCTAAATCTCAGAGCTCTCCCTCTACCTTTTTCTCTGTCCCAGTCAAAAAGGCCATTTCTACCTCAATCTAAGATCTTGTCTATGTCATTGCCACACATTCAGACATGGGGAATATTGTGTTAGTTTCCCTGATTATATTGCTTCTGTCCACTTTCATTCCTTTCACACTGCACTACCTATTGTGTTATGGAACTGTGGTTTTTTGACCGATATACCAACATGTCACACTGAATTTCATTCACACCAGTGGGCGTGGCGTGGCACAACAATGAACCTCATTGGACAATGCCACTGCTTTCTGTTCCCCCATCAAAACAGCTGTAAAGATGGTCTACCGTCACGAATGCTATTCCTTTTCTCCTGCCATTTTCCAGGTTAAGGGGGTTGCAAACAGATTTTTTTCTTCTTCCTGGAATCAAATAACATGGAAGTGAGCGCTCAAGCACTTCCTTATGTTCCCTTCCTTTTCCATTGTACAAAATTTCAAATATTAATGCAGAAATTAATAGCGAGCGAAACTTTGGCGGAATGGAATGAGCTCCCATGGGAATGTGGCCTTAGCTCATGTGGGGAGGTGTGTGAGGAGAAATGCATGCCCCAATTCAAAACACAGCAGTCCACCTGTTGAAGCACATCCCGTGAAAAGCCATAGAATCAGTCAGGTGACTGAAAGGGGTGGGGCCACTTTCCATCCATCCCTTTATTAGACATGGAGTGGAATTGTTGGTGGCCAGATGATGGAGTACACAGATTAGTTTCAAACCCAGTTTAGCAATTTGAGACAAGCAGGGAAACTTTTGCATGTTAGGAACAGCCATGGAGGCTGAGCCACAGTGTTAAGGTAAATTCCCAAATACATATTTATTCGCTTAAAAAAATCTCCAGCTTTTTTAATATAGGGGGAAAAAACCACCCACATACTTTCTCTTTACTTCTGTTTGCTGCCTGTGAAAGATCCCATATGTTTTATCTACGGACGGAGACAGATTTGGGTTAACGGTTGGGTTTTTTGTTTTCAAAAATGGCGGGGTCAACCATTGCTTGTTTCTTTCTAGGGATAGGCCTAGCTGAAACCTGCTTAGCACCCTATTTTGTGAAACTTTGGTTGGCTTAAGACAGACATTGACCAAATGTGGATTTTTATTCTCCCCCCACCTTAGGCACAGAGACAGCTAATTTTACTTTTAACATTATTGGCATAACCTATTGGTGTTTCACAACTTTCTGACTAGTTGCAGGACCTTAGCCAGACCTAGCAGAGTAAACGCAGAATTCACGGAAGCAATTGGCAACTGGCTGCAGACAGGATGGACGAAGCAGGAACCAGGAACTTGTAGTTAAGTGTTTATTATATACAGTGGACTATTTACAGGAACAGAACAGAACACGGATCTTTAACTAGCTCTCTCATACACGACTCACAACTCCTACACTGACACTGAACCACTGAACTCCAATTAGCAGACCATCATTCACCGTGAGAAAGCTTGACCAATCATGGAGCTGTCTCCATGCCTCTGTATTACCAGGCAGACTTACTCCTTCATGTTGCCTTGGCTGTCTGCCAAACCCTAATTGACTCTGTGTGTGAAGCTGCACGTATTCAGATTCCCAACAAACATTACCACAAAATGGTAAGGCAGCAACACTTTTAGGAGGCACATTTCAATGCCTAATTTTACTTCAGTAGGTATCTGTAGGTGAGTTGCTTTTAAGTCTCAGTAGGTGTGCTTTTTAAATCTTCTTCTTGTTGTTTTTAAAAAAGCATAAACACATAGTGAAATGCAACCGTGGAAGGGGGAGGATCTGATTGAAGAGAATTTCTCAAAGTAGGAAAGGGGGATAATTTTTTTTAAGGTTGTATTTTAATGCAAGCCAACCCTGATGACTTTTTATATGCCAATATTGCTTACTGTGATTTCCCCCCTCTCAAGCGTAGCTTAGTGTTACTCGTAATAGTAATAATAATAATAATAATAATAATAATAATAATAATAATATACCCCACCCATCTGGCTGAGTTTCCCCAGTCACTCTGGGCGGCTTCCAATCAAGTGTTAAAAACAATACAGCATTAAATATTAAAAACTTCCCTAAACAGGGCTGCCTTCAGATGTTTTTTAAAAAGAAGATAGCTACTTATTTCTTTCACATCTGAAGGGAGGGCGTTCCACAGGGTGGGCGCCACTACTGAGAAGGCACTCTGTCTGGTTCCCTGTAACTTCGCTTCTCGCAATGAGGGAACCGCCAGAAGGCCCTCGGCGCTGGATCTCAGTGTCCAGGCTGAACGATGGGGGTGGAGACGCTCCTTCAGGTATACAGGACCGAGGCCGTTTAGGGCTTTAAAGGTCAGCACCAACACTTTGAATTGTGATTGGAAACGTACTGGGAGCCAATGCAGATCTCTCAGGACCGGTGTTATGTGGTCCCGGCGGCCACTCCCAGTCACCAGTCTAGCTGCCACATTCTGGATTAATTGCAGTAAGGCATCTCTGAGGTGCCTTGTTTCTCTTTCCACAACCTGCTACCATACAAAAATGGTAACTGTACTTCCAAACAGTGCATTGCAGCAATGTTAATCAAGCTTCTCCAGGAATTCCCACATTCCCCCAGGAAAGCCTCTCAAAAATGCCCTGGCAGTGCCAAAAGCTTTGCCGTGCCTTTGACACTACCCCTGCCTTTGACACTACCCCAGCCTGCACAATATTTGCCTAGATTCCCAACTCATTTCTCATAGTGAATATGGGTTGTACCCAATGCTAGCCCTACTCAGCTTAGACCCAGTGGGTGGAATTCTGCCTAATGCTAAATGGGGTTTGTGCACAGGGAACAAGTATGCACATGCAGTGACACAACTAGAGGGTAGCTCAGTTGGTAGAGCATGAGACTCTTAATCGCACGGTTGTGGGTTCGAGCCCTATGCTGGGAAAAAGTTTCCTGCATGGTTGGTCTAGATGACTTTTGAGGTCCCGACTTCTGGGTTAGCACCTCTGGCAATGGCGGACTTCCTCTGATCGGGAGGAATCCGCTCCGTGGAAATCAGGGTCTGGACCGCCATGGCGAGGCAGAGACCCACTAAAAACCACAGGTGGGAGAAGCCTGTGGACGTGGGATTCGGCTGGCACCTTTTGCACCTCCCCTACTCACGGGGAAACCTGGTTTCAGGGATCCGGAGCGACGTGGGGTGAGCGGCGCGGTGCTTCGAATCCACTGCTTCTTTCACGGAGTGAAGCCGCATTGCTGTTGCCGGAAAGCGCTGACTTTTTCCTGTGGACAATTGGACTCTAAACAACTACCCGTGAGTAGAACGGAAAATTGGATCTCTAAACATCTTAATTTGGCACCGAAACGGGAAGGTTTCAAACAGGAAGTCCACCTTCCTCTTTTGTAAATAGATTGAAGCAAAGACGTTGCAAGCTAAAGTCTGGAAAGCCTTTTGTAAAGGATTAAATCTCCATCGGTTAAAATTACTAAACCCCCCTTGGAAGCAGGAGAAGAGGGGGGGGATTTTAGATCGTCTAAGCCTGCAGGAGAGAGAGTGAAGAAAGATAAATTACCACCGTTTTGAACCTGGGAACGGGCTGCCAGTAAGATCGACGTTTTGGGAAAGTTCATTGACTGTGAATAAAACGTATGTTGACAGATAGTTAAATAAGAGAAATATGTTGTTTCCATTGTTTCCTTTTGCACTTAAAAAGGAGCAAAAAAGTAACTGAAAATCGAAACTAACTTTGTTGCTGGATCTGTGTTTAAAAGGACGGATACAAATAGAAATTGTTTCCCCTAGAGGGAGCTTTTGAAACTGTTGCAGGAGTGGAGCTGGGGAATTTTCCAGCTGCAGAGATTAAAGACCATGAGAATCAGAGATTGACCTTGGACAAGAATGTTGACAGAAGAAGCCTTAGTGATTGCATTTTGCAATACAAGTGCTTTATTGGAACAGCTTCATGAGAAGACGGATGTGATGATTATTAAAATTGACAATTTGGGACAAAAAATGACTGATTTGGGACAAAAAGTGAATACCTATACAGAAACTACTCAGGAATTGATTCAGGAATCTGTTTTGACATGGCAAGCTGTGGAGAAGATGAAGGAGAAAGTTGTTGTTGAACCTCAAGTAATTCAAGTGGAGAGAGCCCCGGCCTTACAGAGGCAATTTGATGAACATAAGCTGTTGCCTTTTACGATTGAATCTAGAGAAAGCCAGATTTGGTGGGATGGAGCCCCGCTTGGATTGGAGAAGGAAAGTTGGATAGATCCCCTTATGCAGGGATGCTCTGGCTTTTGGGATCTGGATTTGGGTCAGGGGGAGATTGGAGTTGTGGGGGCCTTTAGCTTTGGAGGGACTCTGAAACACGCTCTGAAATATCTTTTGGACTTTGGTTCTGACTATGGAGAATGGGCTGACCTGTCGAGAAGGCATAAAGACATTGTTAGGTTGGAGTTTCCCCGACATCTACTCCTCAGTGCCAAAGGAAGGAAATTAAGAACAAGATCAGCAGAAGATAAAGTAAAGTGCATGTATAAATATGAAGAAGATCTGCAGAAGGGACATGGAAAAGAGTTAAGAGCCTTGGACAGAAGATCACCAGGTTGATGGACCATATGGAATTGATAGAAAGGACTGACAGAATCCGAGACCAGGGAGAAGAGACGGTGGAAGAAGATTGGAAAAAAAGTTTTAAAAAATTTATTTAGAGAAATATTGCAAAATTAATGAGTGTTAGAAAAATGTTGGAATGAAATTATACGGCTTTAGTAGAAATGTTATAAGGAGTTAAGTATAAATAAGTTTTAGGGTTTTAATGGTAAGATAAGGTTAAAATAAATTAAGATAATTAAATGACAGAAAACAGTGAAAGATGGAAAGGATTTGCTGAAATAATTAATAACTAGAACACAAAAAGGGAGGTGTGAGGAGGTTGATGAAACAAGTTAATGAAAGATAAAGATATGGAAATATTGGATGTGTTTTTAATTGTTTTTGTTTTTGTTTTGATGTATTGTGTCTTTTTTTATATGTACTGTAATGTATTGATTTGTATTGTTTACTTTTTCCCCTTTCTTTTTTACTTCTTTCTGTAATTCTTAAACTTTTAATAAATATTATTTTTTTAAAAAAAAATAGATGACTTTTGAGGTCCCTATCAACCTTATAGTTCTGATTTTCCCCTTTCTCCTCCCTCCGTGTGCCCCCTAAACTTGTTCTGGGGGTTTCCTCAGCCCCCCCTCCGAGCAGATTTAGGGGGTCCATGGGTGGAGTGAGAGGAAAACCCTGTTAGAATCATACACTGTAGAATTGGAATTGGTCATGTAGGAATTGGAATTGGTCATGTAGGCCAACCCACTGCAAAATGACCTCATTTTGTGCCTGCAAGAACTTAGTTGAATCCTGTCCACTGCAATGAATGAACATGACTAACGTAGGTTCATTAGTTTCAGTGGATCTTTTCCGATCAGGGCTAGCATCAAATACATCTTTGTGTGTGCATATCTGTATATCTATATCTCCTTTTTATTTTCGCACTTTGTCGGCAAGTGTTCCCTTTCTGAGGGGGCGGTGGAGCAAGAAACGCTGAGTCTGCTGTTTCTCTTGGAGTTCAGATGAAAAGCTTTTCAATGAACCATCATTGATTGGAGCAACTTCTGTTGCCTTCGGTTTGGCCAGATGTTTCCTAATTAACTATCTGTCATGTTTTTTAAGAACAGACATTTCCTACTAAATGAAAAGTAGTGTGTGTTTCTTGTCTCTCTCTCTCTCTCCCCCCCCCCCCCGCCTGGGTGAAATAGGCCAAACGACTTCGCTCTGGCACTGAGGCTCCCCCCCTCTCCCACCCCCGCTGGAAGATGGAAGTTAACATCAAAAGCTTGATCCTTTTTTATTATTCAGTGCAACCTCTTAAGGCCAACTTTAACAAGTTGCAAATGGCCCATTTAAAAGTTGGTGTTCAAAACTTTAGGGATGAGCAAGGAGAAATATTAGCAATATGTTGCTCGGGTTACTGCAGAGGCCGTTTTCTGCAGCAACTCCGAATAATAAAGCACGCTGCTTGTATTCACGAGAAGGAAAGCCTGTGTCTCCCCATGAAAAGACAGAGCTGTTCGCTCTTCTCTTTTACTGGTGCAGAACCAGTGAGATTGCAAGTAGTCAGTGAATGACGCCATGCATGTAGTGCTGTGACATTTCTTCAATACCTTCTCCCCTTGTGAAATAGCCTTCTTTCCAAGGTGGTAAGTTCTGGTGCGGGGTACAAATTTTACATGGAGGTGCTTTCAAAGAACGCAAGAATCTGCCTTATACTGAGTCAGACCATTGGCCCATCTTGCTCATTATTGTCTACACCGATTGGCAGCTGCTCTTTGGGGTTTCAGGCAATGGTCTCTCCCTGTCCAACCAGGATATGCCACAGATTGAATTTAAGACCTTCTGCATGCAAAGCAGATGCTCTACCACTGAGCTATGACCATTCCCTATAGAAGCAACTTGCCATCTGGGAGCTGAGGCAAAGGACTGTAGCACCAGTGAAGATGCAGCTCCACTTGAGAACTGAGGCAGGATATTTCTGGGAGTGGGCAGTTTGTTGTTTTGAGAGGTGCAGCTCTCCCTCTGATAACTGAGGTAGTACCTTCCCAGGACTGCAAGAAGATCAAACCTATCCATTCTTAAGGAAATCAGCCCTGAGTGCTCACTGGAAGGACAGATCCTGAAGCTGAGGCTCCAATACTTGGGCCACCTCATGAGAAGAGAACACACCCTGGAAAAGACCCTGATGTTGGGAAAGATGGAGGGCACAAGGAGAAGGGGACGACAGAGGACGAGATGCTTGGACAGTGTTCTCTAAGCTACCAACATGAGTTTGACTAAACTGCGGGAGGCAGTGGAAGACAGGAGTGCCTGGCATGCTCTGGTCCATGGGGTCACGAAGAGTCGGACACGACTAAACGATTAAACAATAACAACCTTCCCAGGAGAGGGCTATACCACCTTGGACAGCGAAGGTGCGTTGAACTTTGGCACATATTGGTGAATTTCCATATGAGGACTGAAGTTGTGTGTTCCTGGGAGAGCAGTCAGGCTGCATAAGGCCTTTGGTTGTTCCGTAATGGGCAGGGGATGAGGCCATTAATGCTTCTGGTTGCTTAAAGCTTGACAGCTCTGTTATTTTTTCTTCTTCGGCAGGCACTAAGTAAACCTTTGCTTCTAGCCTCTGTCAAACAGAAGAACTGCTTTGTCAGTGGATTCGTGACAAGCTAATTACAGAGATAATAAATCTCAACAGAAATGAATATTCAAATATACATGCCGTGCCCCCCCCTCAAGTGTACATTTCAGGGAACACATTCCAATTCTGGAAGCTGTTTTCTTTATATTACACACATTCACACGCACAGATATCCTTTCATCTTTCTTTGTGCCCTGTTAGGGTGAAGGCAGGGTTGTTCCGAACCCCTCCAGACATAAACCCCATCAGCGGAGGCCCCACTTAAGAATATCTGCAAGTTCAGTGAAATGCCTGAAAGGGAATCCTACACAAAAGGCATTCTCAACTAAGTGGAGAGCCTAAGCCAGGGGTCCCCAAACTAAGGCCCGTGGGCCGGATAAGGCCCAAGGGACGTGTTTATCTGGCCTGCGGCGACCCCCGCTGCCCGCTCGTACCAGTGTTGCGCTGCATGGCTGCCCACTTCCGGGTCAGAGGAGCACCAGAAATAGCTTGCGCACATGCGCAAGCATTATTTGCGCATGCGCAAGCGTTATTTCCAGTGCACATCCAGGTCGGAGGAGGTCCATGCACATGTATACAGTGGTACCTCGGGTTACGTACGCTTCAGGTTACATACGCTTAAGGTTACACACTCCTCTAACCCAGAAATAGTGTTTCAGGTTAAGAACTTTGCTTCAGGATAAGAACAGAAATCAGGCTCCGGCAGCGCAGTGGCAGCAGGAGGCCCCATTAGCTAAAGTGGTGCTTCAGGTTAGGAACAGTTTCAGGTTAAGTACGGACCACCAGAACGAATTAATTTCTTAACCCGAGGTACCACTGTACAAGCTATTTCCGGTGCTCCTCTGACCCGGAAGTGCACCGGAAATAGCGTGTGTGCACGCGTATGGGCATGCGCTCTCCCGCCCTCCGGCCCGCCACATGATTGGCACTGGAGACACCAGTCCGAGGCACGGTAAGTTTGCTGACCCCTGGCCTAAGCACATACTGCTGGGTGTGCAGACACACCCCTTTCAAGATGTCACACACAATTGGGCGTTACTGTGAAATGTTAAGATACCACAGGAGGTGGGAGCAGTGGGGATGAGCACTCTGACTCCATCCCAACCCTTCACCACCCTCCAACTTGGGAATGGTCATCTTGCAAAGTGGGTAGCCTTTTGTATTTGTTGTGGGACGTTGTTGCAGTCAAACCAACAATTCATGCTTTGCCAGATGGGCACATGAAGGGGCTGAAGCTCACAGAGCTTTCCTGTACAGTTTGCTGGAGAGAGAACTCTGTGAGATCACTTCCCTTTGTCTGTCTTGGCAGGAAGTTGCAACATGACATACTTCCTGCCTACCTCTCTGTCTTCATCATGCTTCCAAACTGAGCTCTGCAGCTCAGACACCATTTTAAACTTACATTTTGTACTTTTGTAACTTGGATAGTACTTACAGACTGGCCTTTATTTTACTAATGCTTTGAGACCTAGATTATGTAAGTAAATTCCTCTTTTATTTCTTCACAAAACAATGTCTGTGTGATTGTTGTTTCAAGCCTTAAGGGGAGAAGGTGGGAAATACTAGGGAAAATCTAGTCTGCCTTAAAGCACCCTGGATTATTGTTTCTAGAAGGTTAAATCAACCTTGTCTTAGCTTCCAAGTTTAAGCTGCTAAGGATGATATTTTGCTGATCTCACTCATGTGAGCAAGGAAGGATAATAACTAATCAATATATCCTCTTCTAGTGTCTAAACTCATTCCTATGCTTGTGAAAGCTCTCCATCATTTTACAACCCTGGGTGCAACAGAGCAGTTTAGTGGTGCATGGGATACATGTAGCTGATAGCCCAGTTCTCCAACACTACACTGCCTTTCCCTACCTCACCCCTGTTGCCTGAGGCAGCTGCCTCACTCTACCTAATGGTAGAACCGGCACCATGTACCCTGACACTATTGTATCCCTTTCCTGTGTGCATCTTGCCTGTGGCAGTAGATTGCAAATGGGAGATAAGGTCTTTGTGTGTTGCATAACATTCAGAAAAGCATCCCTGTATTCTTTTATACATCAATAGGTGGGATACAGGTCACAACTAGAGGGTTGAGATTTTTGTTCACCATCATTTTCATCTTATTATCATTACCGCCACCTGTTCAGTGAGCTCTGTTTGGGTTATTTTGCTTTATGTGGTTGCAGATACAATCAGCCAGCTTCTTTAAAAGCCCAGCTGCAGAGTTCATTGTACTTTTCATATTTATATAAGATGCCTCTCATTCTCTTCCGTTAGGCACCTGAGCAATTAACCGAAAAACAAAACATCAACAATAATTATCTTACTTAGCTTAATGCCAGGGAGACAAGATATATGGAAGGAACAACTGGGGCAGGCCAGACATGCCACACTCTGCCTTAATTTTCAGGAACTGGACTGGGCAGTGCTAACATTTCAGGGGGAAAGAAAGGTGGCCTGTGATTAGGGCTGGATACACACCAGACCTTTGAAAGAACATTTGATGCACATTGTTTCTGCTCAAAGAATTCTGGGCACTGTAACAGCTATAATTCCCAGCAACCCTTAACAAACTACAGCCCCCAGAATTCTTTCAGGGGTTGGGAGGATGTGCTTTGAGTGTACATACATTTCCAAGCATAATTCAAAGTGTTGGTGCTGACCTTTAAAGCCCTAAATGGCCTCAGCCCAGTATACCTGAAGGAGCGTCTCCACCTCCATCATTCTGCCCGGACACTGAGGTCTAGCGCCGAGAGCCTTCTGGCGGCTCCCTCACTGCAAGAAGCCAAGTTACAGGGAACCAGGCAGAGGGCCTTCTCGGTAGTGGCACCCGCCCTGTGGAATGCCCTCCCACCAGATGTCAAAGAGAAGAACAACTACCAGACTTTTAGAAGATATCTGAAGGCAGCCCTGTTTAGGGAAGCTTTTAATGTTTAACAGACTACTGTATTTTAATACTTTGTTGGAAGCCGCCCAGAGTGGCTGGGGAAACCCAGCCAGATGGGTGGGGTATAAATAATAAATTATGATTATGATTATGATTATGATTATGATTATGATTATGATTATGATTATGATTATGATTATGATTATACATAGTTTGTATGCAGCTTCAGCTTGTGTACACACAACACATTTAAAGCCCATGACTTGCCCGATAGTCCTGAACTTGTAGTTTATCCCTCACAGAGCTACATTTCCCAGAACCCTTAACAAAGTACAGCTTTCAGGATGCTTTAGCCACACTTGGGCCCCTTCACGGCCTCCTGAAAACAACAGCTATGGGGATCACCACAAAAGATGTGGGAAGGTCCAACCCCACACCATCCTCCCTGTTGTTTGAGGGCTGGGACTGGGGAGTTACTTGGTTTTCCTCTGTGATTTCTGTAGAGAGTAGTGGGAAACATTCCTATTTGGTGAACTTAAATGCTACCTAATGGTTCACCTGGGGTGAGAGCAGCACACTGCAGCCGCGACTAAGAACAAATAATGCATCTTAAGGTGCTCTTGCCCGCGTCGTGGAAAGCCTGGGGCAAGCTGACCCGGACTGCAACATAGTGAGCTTACAATGGAGAGCTAATAATACCGCACTCCCACTGTGTGCCCCTGTCAGTGTGTTGACAACATGGCCTGTCAACACCACGATTGTGTTGCCTCTTTGGAGTTAGCCTCTAAAAGACCTCGGTGAGACAGCCCACTGAAAAACAGAATCTGCAGGGGCTTCATAGAGACACTTCCTCAGTACGTTGTGTAGAAGCTCAGGTGAAATGAATATGGCACGAGGCACAATCCTTATAAAGCTGCATGCACACAAGACCTTTAAAGCACAGTCAAAGCACATTTCCCGCCCTCAAAGAATTCTGGGTACTGTAGTTTACCCCTCATGGAGTTAACAATTCCTAGTAACCCTTAAGAGTCCCCAGAATTCTTTAAGGGACTAAATGTGTTTTGAATGTGCTTTATAGCCTGTGGGTGGCATAAGGCAAAACTCTCTGCGATGTGCAGAGGCGCCAGCTTCTCCAGCTGATGGAGGGGGCCTGACACAACATTGTGTGAGGCCTGACCCCCTCAAAAAAATACATGGGGGCAAAACTGTCAGGAGTTCAGCCTACACTCGAGTAGGACCCTGGTAGAGACACATGTCCGACTGGCATGTTCTCTTCCTCCTGATCGATCATTCAGGAGCTTCATAAGCTTTCTTCAGCCCGAACATCACAGCGACCGATGCCAACCGACACCGGCACACTTAGGGATCCACAGAGTTTGTGCATTTGACGTGACAGACCTCAGCAACTCAGCGTTTTGGCTAATCTACTTTATTTACATATAAAAACACATGGAACACTGCAACATGGCTCCCTCTCTCTCTAGCATCAGACAGCAAAGAGAATGAACAAAGGACAATAGTCCCACTTCACGGAACACAGTAACACCAACATCTTGTCTCTGTCACTTCCCACTCTGTGGAGTCAAAACATACACCATCATGTGATAGACAAAAATCCCATGACTACAAGCATGGAGCAGGAATTCTAACAGAAACTGCCTCAGCCCCTAGGAGTCGGTGCCTATGGTGGCATGAGAGATGTGTCTCACTTTTGCTATCTGTGTTCAGGCTTCTGGCTGAGTGGAAATGCAGTGTAAGATTTGTGTTAAGGAAGTGAACTGCCCTCACAGGACATCCTCAACTCCCTTGGCAATGGTGCCATCTGTTGAACCTTGGCTACTGAATTCAGACGGTTGCCAAAGACTTCATAAGTTATGAATACAGAATTGATGCAGGGTTTCTCCTAGGCTGAGGGGAAGACTCAGATAGTGCTCAGTGACCTCCACTGTGCTGGAACACAACAGAACCATCAACCCAAGACCATGAAGAAGGACCACTGAAATGGCTCCAGATTTTTGGTGCTCCCCAGTGATTATTTGGAGGACTGTCAGTGGATGTTGTGGCGATCACACAGGGTCCCCGGACATTTCACCGTCTATTGATCCCTGTGCCAACACTTTATTTCTCACTGCCACCACCCAGGCCCTACCTGGGACAATACTAAGTCCAGTCAGGGTTAAATTGGAACATATTTTTTTGTTTATTTATTGTTTATTTATTGCAGTTTAACAAGCGTGTGGTTTCATAAAGGGTACCAGTCCATTACAATCATGGGGTGCCTATCCAGACCTATAACTTCCGCTACCTGCTCTCACTCACTAAACCTTTGCCTCTCAGATGTTTATTTGTCTGCCTAGCCCCTAACTGTTCCTGACTCAGCTTATTTCGCTACACTAACTCAACCTACTCACAAACTCTATCCCAATTCACTCCCACTCCAACCAACCACCCAACTCCCAACAAACTCCTCCCAGAGCTGGTTTTATAGTCCCTCTGACTCCACCCCCTCGGGTCCTGATTGGGTAACCTGTTTAACTATTTCACCTCCAGCACTCTCATGTTAACGTCACAGGTGCTCTCTCCACGTTGGGGCTATCTTGGAATTTAGAAGTACAATCGACTTGGAGATTCCAGAGTACTAGACTGATTTTATTTTTCAGGGCTTTTACCATGGGATATATCACAAGAGTATTCTTGGGATTTGGTAACCCCTGAAAAAAGGACCTATAACTGACAGCTTCACCCCACCCACCACCCACCGATATGCAAGCTATTGTATTGCTAGGACCCTTTCAGCCCTTTAGACACTACAAGTAAAGTCAGTGTTCTTTGCATTGTGGTATTGCATCTCTTTGATACTCAGCCCCCTTTCTTCTCGTCCGTTAGGCCAAGTGGGGCACTGTCCCACCAAGTTCAGTCTGTCCTTAGCCAGCCCTCACCTGCTTGCCATTTTACTTACAAGCATAGAGGAGGACTGAGGCAAAACTAGAATGAATTTTGGCTCTGCCTCTCATGGGCGCCCTCTTCTTGCTGTTGGGCTCCCAAACCAGCCTCCACTGGACCTATTACAACTTCTGCTTAAATGGTTTTCTTTTTCCATTCCTCACCCTTTGCCACACACGTATGGTTCTTTCCTTTTCCTAAACATGGGTTGAAGGGTGGTGCGCTTGTGTAGGCTCTGTGCAAGTGTGATGTGTGAATGTATGTTGGTTTGGGGCAGAGCCTGGGGGCACGGCCCCAGTGCTCTCCTCCACATGTTCACATCTGCCTACACTGGAATATGGCTCACAAGCACCAGAAGCCATGCGCCTGTGAACTGTCATGCTAATTAAAAGCAACAAATGCATTAACCCATGCTTAAAGCACTACTTTGTGGAACAGTACCCCAAGAGATCAAGATATGGGGAAGGGTTTAATATCTGTCCCTGATAGAAGATGTTCAGCTCAAATATGGTGGTTGAGGAACACATAGGCTAAAGCCAACCTTCTGCTAAAGCCAACCTTCAGCTATTTTCCCCTGCTGCCTCCCCCCACCCCCAATCCTCCCCCCACCCCCAAGTGGCCTGCACCAGCTTCTGATTGCCTTTCCTCCCCACCGGACTAAGCAGAAAAGTTCTCAAAATAATTGAGGTCAAAGAGCCAGCAGTCTCTCAAGCCATTAGAGTGTAGTGTAGCTGCGACCGGGAAAATAAATCCATTTCCAAATGCTCGCGGTATTAAAGGTTGCAGGTGGAGTTTATGTGTTTGCGTAAACATTTATCCACTCTCGGCTCGGCTGATTTGCAGGGATATTCTACCTTTATGTGATCTGCACGGGTGATCCATTCACCGATGCCTTGTTCTTCCACTTCGCCTCCTTTCCGTGTGTGGTTCTTACAGGTCTCTAGGTGTTCGTTTATGGCAGGGTTAACAGGTTTTGGGGGCCCTTGGGCACATTTGCAGACTGGAGAAGCTGCCGAGGGCACATCTCATAAGCACAGGCGCATGTGCTGGAACGATGCAGGTGCCCACTCATTCCCCCCCCCACACACCCCACAGGGGGATATGCCTGAAAAGAAGTGTTTTTGCACCACCACCTGACCTAATCATGGGCAGGGGGTTGGACTTTATGGAAAGTGTAGCTGGGGAAGACAGAGTTAACCTTCCCTTCCTAGCCGACATCTGAAATCTCTAGCAATATCAACACACACACACTAGACAATAATTAGGCTTTGAAAAGATCCTTCTATTGCCACAATAGGAGGCTTCATTGAAGCCTAATTCCAATGCAGGGAGGGAAGGGGACCTTGCAGGTGTGAGGAAAGGCCTCTTTGGGTGCATGTTGGTCACTCATGTGTGCCATGTTGGTCACATTTTATGGGATGGCGTCTCTCTCTGGTTTCATTTTTGGATTGTGATGGCCTTCTAAAGTCCAAGGTCTGAGGTCCAGCTATCTTGATGTGGCTCTGTAGAATATCAAATATAATTAATATTCAATATTAATATGTAATAATTAATATATCCTCTTATTAATACCCATCAACATGGTTGCCCTATCTGTAACTAATTACAATTTCAAGAAGATGCATTTCTTCCCCTTTGGGAGGGGAAAAAAAGTTACCTGGAACTGTTTGTAACATGTTGTTTGGCCTTTGCTCATCTCTTTGTGTAGAACCCAACACAAAACTGAATGCCAAACTAAGACTCTGCCATGCCAGATATCTGGACACAAAGTTTCTTGGCTTCCTTCAAAATGCCGAAGTTGTGAAACACTATTAGGAGCAGAAAGTCCCTTTGGTGCAGGGTAATGTAATCAAGAAATCGAAATGTATCAGGCAGAAGAATTTTTGCTGTCATTTAGCTCTATAAGCATGATGTGCAGCCCAGCGATACTATCCAAGAGGAATTTCAATCATCTCTTTAGCAATAGCATTAATTACTGCAAGCACTTGACAGTCAATATCACTGATATGTAGGGTGAGGGGAGAGAAGAGAAAAACCAATTTCCCATGCAGACATTTTTAAAAGTCACCCAAGAAGACTCTTATGAACAATTTAACATTGCACATTATGTCTTCACCAGAGTAGAAAGAAATATCAGGGTAGACTGGATGTTTTGGAATCTGTTTTTGGAATTGCTTGGTTTTCATTTAAATCAGGGATAGGAAACCCATGGCCCCCTAGTTGTTTCTGAACTACAGCTCCACTGGCCACAATGGCTGGGTCTGGTGAGATTTGGAGTCTATCAGTATCTAGAGGGCCATAGGTTCCCCATGTCCCATAATATTTGTAAATGTACAGGTTGAGTCTCCATGACAGGTACAGAGACATAAACACCTGGTTAGCTCCTGCAAATCCCAAGGCAACAGCATTCCTTCCCCTGAAACCCCACAAATCTAAATCAGCTGTTCTCACAGACAAATCTAGACTGCTGCTTATTGGACACACTTCCCCATGCAAAACTGGTTTGGAATTTCACCTTGCTGTAGAGTGGCTGCTCACCTAGAAAGAGGAAAGACATCACCAAAAAAGGAGACAAAAGAAAATGGAGCGTTGCATAAATGTGCATAAGCAAATTTAGAAAAAGTGCTATATTTTTTTAATAGAAATCTCACCATGGTTTAGAAGACATTGAGTAAGTGATAAATATCTATATATCTTTATCTAATCCATATCTACATGTGGTAGCTCCATGGATCAGTTCTTGGCTGTCACTATGACAGAGAATGGTCCAGCCAAAGTTAAGTGCTTTAAAGTGTTCAGAATTCACAGACTGATGGTTGGCTGCATTATGTAGCAACATTTAGGGCCTCAGGTGCCATGCAGCCCTTCAGTGCCATGAGTAGAACCTCAGGCTTCTAGGATACAATACATAAAGTATTGGGGGGGAGGGGCAGCATGTAGGTTCACATTTGAGGCACGAAAGTTGCAATAGGGTCTGAAGTTTCTAGTTCTCCACATGTGCCGAATATTGTAAACTGCTTTGATATCTGTTCCTTTACTTCTTATTCTAACAGCTCTGATGTTCTTGATGATGAAGTGTCACGGTCTGGTTGGAGGCAGAGGAATAGTGGGAGGAACCCCCAAGGGAGGAAGGCTCAGAGCCCAGTAGTGGCGGTGGGACAACAATGAATGGTCACAGGGAGAAGACTGGGAAGAATGGGGTATCAGAATCTGAAGAGGTAACAGGGCTTAGTGAGTGGGGAGAGTCTGTGGCAGAGAGAAGTCCAGAATCGGAGGCAGAAGCTGAAGTAGGAGAGGAGGGAGGCCAAGAGGCAGAGATGGCTCAGGCTGGTGAAGAAGCACAGGTGTCTTTGCCTCCTATTGTGAGACGCTCCCCTTCCTGCTGGTCTCCTAGAACCAGGAGAGGCATGAAGAGGGCAGAGAAGTTAGCTTCACATAGGCGCAGGCTCAGATTGCTTGGGGGGAAACCCTTGAGAGGAGGGGACATAGGCAGTCTCAGCAACTGTTTCATGGGGGCAAGACATGGCAGAGCTGAGTTGCTGTGCTCATTAGACCCGACACTCCTGTGCAGAGTCTGTTTTGCTAATAAAGAGTTAACTCCAACTTGCTCAGTGTGATTTACTGCTGGCTCTCTCCTGTCATATAGTGGTATATGAATATTTTTATTATTAAATACAGTTGACTTGTACCAAGGCCCTGCATGCAGAACCACTACTGAAAAGTCTGATATTAATTCATTTCAGACCAGACATGCCCTCTGTATGGTCTGATGTCCAGCCCAAATAAAATCACATGAGGTTGGAGATGTCCCTGCCTGGGATATTCAACAGGCAAAGGAGATGCTCTTCCACTGAGCTACTTCCCTAATTAATGCCCACAGTCTGCTTAAGTAAAAGGCTCCCTTGTTGCAAATCAGAAATCCGTCAGGACACTCTAGAATCATCCCAAACGAGGAAGCGCCAGGCCAGCTGCCCATTTCAATGCTGATGCCCTTACCTGATGCCAAAGGAGGATTTGTAATCATTTGCGTGTGACTTTTGAACATGTACATCTCTTGTTATTGCAAAAATCAGCTAGGAAGAGCCATTAGTTTCTGAGAGAATTGGTTGAGAAGAGCAACATTTGTTCAGAAACATTAATTTTGGACAAATGTTTACAATTAACACATAATTTCATTTCTAATCGAGTTTGGAATGAATACATACCACATCCCGTCCAATCCAGAGCACAAGAGAAATGATGCTAGAAATTCAAAACAGGCTACAGAAGGAAATGTCTCCCAGGTGACTAGTTTATGGTTTTCTTCTTTCCAGGAGTGGAATTAAATCCCTTTTGCAGGTGGCGAGTGGGCAAAGGTGGTGGTGGTAACTTGCATAAGACCTCCAAAACTGTTATGCAACACACCTGGCTGGAGAGATGAGGGAGAAATTTGATCCTGTTCACATTTAAAGGCAAACCTACCAAAACACTACGCGAACCCAAACCCAGCCACACTTTGAAATTCACATTTCTCTGAATTTTGCAGTGCCGTTCTCCAGCCATGTAATGTGTAAAGAAAGAAAAAAGTATATACAGTGGTACCTCGGGTTACATACGCTTCAGGTTACATACACTTCAGGTTACAGACTCTGTTAACCCAGAAATATTACTTCGGGTTAAGAACTTTGCTTTAGGATAAGAACAGAAATCAGGCTCCAGCGGCGCAGCAGCAGCAGGAAACCCCAATTAGCTAAAGGGGTGCTTCAGGTTAAGAACAGTTTCAGGTTAAGAACGGACCTCCGGAATGAATTAATTACTTAACCTGAGGTAACACTGTACTTAAGTGTGCAGAAATATGTCTCTATTGGTCAAAATAACATACAAAAATGCATTACATTCGGGAAAATATAAATATTAGGGAAAACGAGTTCTACTGAATCCATAGGTTTATTTCACACACCCCTCTCCCCCACCCCACCCCTCCTCCCACTAATTTGGCCACACCTGCTGGGGGGGGGCAGGGAAACATTCCTAAGAGATGTGTGCTCACATGTGTTCTCCAGGATCAGTGGGAGCTGATACCAGGTCCTGAGTTGGCGTGTATTTTGCTGTAGCTCCTGGGCTTCACATGAGCATCTGGTTGGCTACTGTGGGAAAACAGGATGCTGGACAAAATAGACCTCTGGTCTGATCCAGCAGATCTCATTCTCTTACGAATTGTCCCTTCCTATACAAGCACCTCGGAGGGAGGCAGGTGGCGCTGTGGGTTAAACCACAGAGCCTAGGACTTGCCGATCAGAAGGTTGGCGGTTCGAATCCCCACGACGGGGTGAGCTCCCATTGCTCAGTCCCTGCTCCTGCCAACCTAGCAGTTGGAAAGCACGTCAAAGTGCAAGTAGATAAATAGGTACCGCTCCAGCGGGAAGGTAAACGGTGTTTCCGTGTGCTGCTCTGGTTCGCCAGAAGTGGCTTAGTCATTCTGGCCACAGGACCCAGAAGCTGTACGCCAGCTTCCTCAGCCAGTAAAGTGAGATGAGTGCCGCAACCCCAGAGTCGGCCACGACTGGACCTAATGGTCAGGGGTCCCTTTACAGTGGCACCTCTGATTATGTACTTAATTTGTTCCGGAGGTCCGTTCTTAACCTGAAACTGTTCTTAACCTGAAGCACCACTTTAGATAATGGGGCCTCCAGCTGCGCCACCCCGCATGATTTCTGTTCTTATCCTGAAGCAAAGTTCTTAAATCGAGGTACTATTTCTGGGTTAGCGGAGTCTGTAACCTGAAGCTTATATAACCCAAGGTACCACTGTACCTTCATACAAGCACCTTAAGAACTTTACTCAGACTCCAGGGCCAAACTTCATCTATCTCCTGTTAGATCTAGCTATCTTCTGAGGGTGAGAGTAAGAAAAGAGGCATTTCCCACCATGGTGCCCAAACCATGGTATGATTATGCCAGAAATGCAAACCTGCTCCCCCCTCTTTGCCAACATTGAAGCAGGCTTTGAAAACTTTATTTCTAGAAGGGCTAGAGCAGGATTCCCCAAACTTGGGTCTCCAGCTGTTTTTGGAATACAGTTCCCATCATCCCTGATCACTGGTCCTGCTAGCTAGGGGTGATGGGAGTTGTAGTCCAACAACAGCTGGATACCCAAGATTGGAAAACCCTGGGGCTAGAGACTTGCTTTATTTTAATTTTATTTTATTTTATTTGAAAGCTTAGAATCTGGCTTCCCTGTTCAAGGGTACCAGTGCAGCCCTCCATGGGCACTTGGTTGGTGACGCCCCCCAACTTAATGGAGCAGTCTCCCCTGAATTGGATGGGGTATTGAGAGAAATGAAGACTAGAATTCAACAATTCATTGTTTGTAGCCACATTTCAAAGTTAATCTCTAGGTGAAAAATGGATAGCAATAATCCGAGGAGGCCCTCAGATGCAATGGGCCCTAATTCTGTGCGTACGTATAAATCCACCACTGCCCTGAGCAGGAGCCCAGGCTGCCTCTGTTACACAATTGGTCTAAAGTGATTCTCTCTGCATCGGAGAGGGTCCCTTTTCTCACATCTCCTGAATGTCACTCTAATTTTGCTCTCCCTCAGTGGCTGACAGAGAACTTACACTCTCTGTTGGCAGAAACACATCGATTCTGTCACTTGGTACAAGGAGCATCATCCTTTTTCTGACGGTGTAAACATCTTTTTGTCCCCCGAAGGGACCGAAACTCTTCTGCAATCCAACTTGACTGACAACGCGACCTGGATCCGAAGGATTTTCTTCTGAGGAAAATCCACAGGGATGCTGTGCAAGGAGCGCTGAGGCAGAGGCTCTGTTTAATTCTTTGCTCACCTCAGCAGAAGTGCAGAGTGTCTGAGGAAAATCCTTGTGCCCCAGGAGAAACTCTTGTTAATCATGACCAGACTGGAGAAACACTGCCTTTAGAGGAAAAGAGCAACGGATAAGGCTCCTAGGTGCTGTGGTGGAAAAGACAGAGCTGAATAGACATGATGGGTGCTTCCAGGTGACCTGTTTATTGAGCACTCATCCTGATTTGTTTGCAGGTTAGATGATGTTGGCTAGTTAATGATCACTCATTCTGATTTGTTTGTGGGGAGGTCAAATGAGGTTGCATCAAGCAAGTGTTACATCCCACACTTTCCAGAGCATTTTCCAATCACTCTCCTTATTGCGAAAAGTCTTATGTTTTAGGGAAGCAGGTTTGCACAAGACCTCCAAACCAATGGTAATTTCACAACCTGAATTATACTGGATGCCAAAATTAGAGGCTGACCATGGTACAAAGCCTACTAGTAAGTGTTTTGCTTGAGATATGTCTATATATTAAGTCACTTCAGAAGAACCCTGCTAGAATATTCAGGTTCACCTAATCAAGCATCTTTGTCCCTATAGCCAGGTGTATCTTGGAAACGAACTTCTGGACCACCGCCTTGCCGACGTGGGGATCCAGGGCACAGTCCTTCAATGGCTGCACTCGTTTCTCTCTGGTCGGGGACAGAGGGTGGCGCTTGGGGGGGAATTGTCATCGCGCCACTCCTTGGTGTGTGGAGTACCTCAGGGTGCGATACTCTCCCCGATGCTTTTCAACATCTTTATGCGCCCCCTCGCCCAGCTTGTTCGGAGTTTTGGGCTGGGTTGTCATCAGTATGCCGATGACACCCAACTCTATCTGTTGATGGATGGCCATCCTGACTCGGCCCCAGACACACTGACCAGATGTTTGGAAGCTGTGGCTGGATGGTTACGTGGGAGCCGGTTGAAGCTAAATCCTTCGAAGACAGAGGTCCTGTGGCTGGGACGGGGCGATATGGGATTGGGGGGGCAACTCCCATCTCTTGCGGGGGCGCAATTAGTGCCAGCACCGTCCGTTAAGAGTTTGGGTGTAATCTTCGACACCTCCCTTTCCATGGAGGCGCAGATTGCAGCTATAACAAAGGCGGCATTTTTCCATCTCCGCCAAGCTAAGCAGTTGGCTCCTTACCTCTCTCGCCCTGACCTAGCCACTGTGATCCACGCGACGGTCACCTCCAGACTGGATTATTGTAACTCGCTCTACGTGGGGCTGCCCTTGAGACTGACACAGAAACTCCAGCGGGTGCAGAATGCTGCAGCGAGACTCCTTACGAGGTCTTCGCTGCGAGATCACATTCACCCGGTGCTATACCAGCTGCACTGGCTCCCGGTGGAGTACAGGATCAGGTTTAAGGTGCTGGTTTTAACCTTTAAAGCCCTATATGGCCTAGGACCCTCGTACCTACGGGACCGCCTCTCCTGGTATGCCCCACAGAGAAACCTACGGTCTTCAAATAAAAACATCTTGAAGGTCCCAGGCCTCAGAGAGGTTAGGCTGGCCTCAACTAGAGCCAGGGCTTTTTCGGCTGTGGCTCCGATCTGGTGGAACGCTCTGTCACAAGAGACCAGGGCCTTGCGGGACTTGACATCTTTCCGCAGGGCCTGCAAGACAGAGCTGTTCCACCAGGCCTTTGGCCAGGGCACAGCCTGACTCCCTCCCTCGGCAATCTTCGCAGAGCTCTGGCCCAATGGTTGCCAGTGGCTTGAATTAATTAATTTTTATAATGAATGATTTTAGAATGTTGTTTATGTTGTACTTTTGTACTGTTTTATTGTTGTTAGCCGCCCTGAGCCCGGCTTCGGCTGGGGAGGGCGGGATATAAATAAAATTTATTATTATTATTATTATTAAACGTTGGAATAGGAGGGGCTGGGGGAGAAATTAGGTTTATTCGGTGTTAAAGGTGAACCTGTTGCCTTTGTCCATGGAGTTAAAGCCATGGTTTTCCCAGTAGTGATGTATGGAAGCGAGAGCTGGACCATCAGGAAGGCTGATCGCCGAAGAACTGATGCCTTTGAATTATGGTGCTGGAAGAGACTCTTGAGAGTCCCATGGACTGTAAGAAGATCAAACGTATCCATTCTTAAGGAAATTAGCCCTGAGTGCTCACTGGAAGGACTGATCATGAAGTTGAGGCTCCAATACTTTGGCCACCTCATGAGAAGAGAAGACTCCCTGGAAAGGACCCTGACGTTGGGAAAGAGGGAGGGCACAAGGAGAAGCGGACGACAGAGGACGAGATGGTTAGACAGTGTTCTCGAAGCTACAAACATGAGCCTGACCAAACTGCGGGAGGCGGTGGAAGACAGGAGTGCCTGGTGTGCTCTGGTCCATGGGGTCACAAAGAGTCGGACACGACTAAACGACTAAACAACAACAAAAGGTGAACCTACATAATTGACTCTTTCCGAGGTGGGGGCTGGGGGGACACACAAACCAAAACACAGCCATCCTTTGAAATGTGCACTTCTCTGAATTTTGCAATGCAGTTCTCCAGCGAAGAAATGTGTACAAAATTGCACATAATAAAGTGTTCATGAAAATAATATACCAAAATGCATTATATTAGGGGAAATTGAATGCAATAATGTCTGTATTAGGAGAAATTCACAGGAAGATGTTGAAGAATTTTAACGAGGACTTTTTTTTTTTACAAAATCACAAACTTGATGTAGAAATGTGGCAAACTGAATTTTAGATGGCAAAAGTGAGTAATGGAGAGAAACAGAAATTGATTCATCCAACCATATGAGCACGATGTAAAGCCTTCCTATCCTGACCCCCTACAAGTGGCATTCAGAGCTACACTGCCTCTGAACATGCAGGTTCCATTTAGCTAATAGCTCCCTGGAGGCCTTATTACCCATGAAGTTGCCTTATCCCCTTTTAAACCCATCCCTGGGCTCAAGATCACCCAGTGAGCTTGGCTGAGTGAGAAAATGAACCTAGGTCTTCCCAGTTCTAGTCTGACACTGCAACCACCACACCATTCTGGCTCAGATGTGTGGGATATTTAATGCAGTCAAACCAACAATTCATGTTTTGCCAGATAGGTGCTGAGGCTCACGGAGCTTTCCTGTAAACTTGCTAGAGAGAACTCTGTGAGATCACTTCCCTTGGTGCCCTGACAGGAAGATGGCATAGCTATATATGCCTGCCTGGACACACTTCTCTTTTCGCCACCATGCATACAATGTGAGAACACCTCTAGACTAAGTAACCAAATTACTATTTTAAGCCTGCTTGGACAAAACTGCTGTATTTGCAGTATACAAGAAGTATACTGAGTGAGTAAATGTTATTTTTAGCCTTTCAAACATGTTTGTGTGTGACTGTTATTTTAATGAGGATAAAATAGAGTAATACCAGGAAAATCCAGTCTGTCTTAAAGCATTCTAGATTACTAAAACTAAAAGGCTAACACTTGCCTATCTAAGGTTCCCTTTTAAGCTACAAAGGAGTGGCACCCTGCTGATCCCACAAACGTGAGGAAGGAAGGATAATATCTATAAATATAGCCTCTCTTGGCATGTAGTCACATCCCAAAAGAACGCAGAGGAAGACAAGACAGCCACAACTACTCACAGCCCTTTCCTCTCTCATCCTATCACAATCTATGTTATCGCTCATCAGCAAACCTGCAAAGCAGGTGAAGAAAGGTGGGGCAACAGATAGTGATTAGCAGCACGGTCCTATCATTAGGCAGAGTGGAGCAGCCACCTCAGGTGCAGATAATTGGGAATAGCAACAGCACCCCAGTTGTTTCTCCTGAGCCCCCTCAGCCATTTCGCTCTATGGCTTCACCTGGAATTGATATACCTCCCTATACCCAGAGGTCTCAGGGCAGTTCACCGTCTCAGGGTGGCTTCTATACGTGGGGTGGAGAGGGAGAACACCTTGTCCTTTGCCACAGGTGGCAAAATGTCTTGGACTAGCCAATGGTTGGACACAGTATCAGGTAGCTTTCTACCTTCCTATGCAATGGGGGATTGAAAGCTATGCATCTCTTTAAACATTTTGTCTGGTTTCAGTAAAATTAAAGGGGGCGAGGGGAAAAAGTGATTCCTGGAGAGGGAGGGGGGAGTTAGATCAACTTTGAGCTGAAAACCTCATGAAGTAGGCCATGCGACCAGAGGAGTCAGCAAAGAGCTTCTTAAATCCGGATAGCAGAAACTTCTTTCCCCCTTGCCTGAAGCCAGGAAGCCTCCAGGAATCAGAGGTGATTAAATGCAGGCGAAGACAGCTGTGCAGAGAGAAAGTGAATCATAAAGAGATCTGTCAAGAAGCTGTGGGAACGAGGATTAAGCCCAGGCCTGAGGAGAAAGCTACAGAATTGGAAACTCTGCCCAACAACAGCAGCGGCGGCGGAAGAAAGTTTGGGTTTGTGAGAAGGAGAGAAAGGAAAACACACACTTTGAAAAGACCAAAAGGAAATTCTAAGTAAGAGTCAAGAGACTGAAGTGTAGCTGCTTTCAAGTCAAAGTATGCACCTTCCAGCAAGTGCCAACTGGTGGGGAAGAGAGGAGAAACTCATTAAACTATAAAGAGTCCTGTGGCACCTTAAAGACTTGCACAACTTTATCTTGGCCTGAGCTTTTGTTGGAAAGCACCAACTTCATTATTTCCTGCAACTGTCAAGCCTTTCAGAATTCTCCTCCTCCTCCTTCATTAAATGGTAATTATCCACACCAGGCAGTTGTCAGTCATACTAAACCTTGGTGTTTATATTTCATATGCGTCTCGCGCATTTTTTTTTTGAAGGAAAGAAAGCAGCCAACACAAGCAGCAGCAGATGCAATTGTTCTCTTGAATTGGTTCCTCGTCTGCTACCAGTGGAGTCCTGGGTGATGGCCAACTTTTCAGCTAGCTTCTGTAGCAGTGGCTCAGTGGAGTTAGGGTGGTCATGTGCCCTCAGGGTCTGCAGAAAAATAATCTTTAGGAAAAGTACTTAAATGGAGGAGGACCCCCATAATGGCCCAGTGGCTGAGTATACAGTGGTACCTCAGGTTAAGTACTTACTTCGTTCCGGAGGTCTGTACTTAACCTGAAACTGTTCTTAACCTGAAGCACCACTTTAGCTACTGGGGCCTCCTGCTGCTGCCGCACTGCCAGAGCCCGACTTCTGTTCTTATCCTGAAGCAAAGTTCTTAACCTGAAGCACTATTTCTGGGTTAGCTGAGTCTGTAACCTGAAGCGTATGTAACCTGAGGTACCACTGTACTCATTGGCCACATAATTCTGACTAACTGTTGGCTGATGGGAAATAGAAAACAGGAGAGAGTAATGGAATGAAGTCTCCGAAGCAGAAGCACTCCATACTGGAACAGGCATTGTTTGTCATGACTAGAAGGCACTGATGTTTTCATCCTTCCTAAATTTGTCTAATCCCCCTTTAAAGCCATCTAAGCTAGCAGACATCACCATCTCTTCTGGCAACAAATGCCATAAGTGATGTGCTGTGCTGTGCAAAGCGGTGCTTCCTTTTGCCAACCCGGAATGTGATTCTTCTTCAGCGAGGCTTGTTCTTCCATATGACTGATAATCCTATAACAATGCTTTCCATCAAAGTATCTGGAAAGAGGTGTTGAACTCAATGGGCTATTAATTTCCTGGGCCTCCTCCCGTCTCGGATCTCCCTCCCCCTTTAAAAAAACACACAAATGTTACATTGTCTACACATTGTTTATTTTCATGTTTTAAAAAGCTCCACCTCTAAATTCTTGCATATCAAGCAGCTGTTACACAAGAGCTGCAAACTGGGAACAGTTGTCTTCATGTCATTCAGCAAATCCTCATTCCATCATTCAAATAAAGCATGTCACATCTACTGATTTCCAGTACGGATGGACCAGTTTTCCCATATGTGGTCACAAAGTGGTTCACACAACAATCAACAAAATAATCTAACAATAAAAATGCATTTAACAACAGCAGCAGCACTGGTAAAAACATAAGATGAAAACATAGGAATCTGCCTCATACTGAGACCTTTGGTCCATCTTGCCAAGTTTTGTCAACATTCACTGGCAGGCGGTCTCCAGAGTCTTGGGCAGGGTTTTCTCCCAGCCCTATCTGGAGAGGCTGGGGATTGAGTCAGGGACCTTGTGTTTGCAAGGCAGATTTCCTAGCACTGAGCCACAGCCCAGCCCTCCAGTTCAATAAATAGGAACCACACTGCAGCAAGAATGCAACCCTCTGATCCAGAGCAGACTAAGAAAATCCACCAGAGTTTTGAGAAATTAAAAAATAAAGTGTATAATTTGGACAAGAAAATTGGCTTCCAGGTGGAAAAATCAAATTTAGAAACAGAACTGTTAGAACCTAAAACTAAGATTTTGTCAAAAGTGTATAACTTGCTGTTGAAATGGAATACTCAGGACGAAACGGTGAAATCTGCTATGATTAAATGGAATCATTGAGAAGCAAAGCAGCTAGTAAGCTTGATCTTTATTGATCTGTTGCAACAGGGTGCTCCCCTCATCCGCAGGAGAGAGGAGGAACCCCGAAAAATGGCGTGTAAAGACTTTTGAAATTGCCACACTGTAGATCAACACCACCCCCAGAAACATCATACATACATCACAGAAGGGGTGTAACCCAAGACCACCCCTCAGATACATCACACTTACATCACAAAAAAGGCGGTCTAAAACAGAAATTCGAATATTGTTTTTCTCCTGTTGTTGTTTATCTCCTGTCTGGCAGGTTACTTGATTGGGTTGCCTGGGGAGCCTGGCCATTCTTTTGTAGCGATAAATACTTACTGGTAGTTCCTGGGCCAGGTCACAGGCTTGCACCCTATTCATATCTTAAATGTGTCCTTAAGACAGGATTTGCGAGGAAAGAGACAATGGGGAGGTTTCCCACTTTGACCTTGCAGAGAAAACATTTGGTCAGTTTAGGAATCAAAATGGTTCCAGGTTGGTCTTCCTGTGCTGCTCTATGTACGTGCTTGGTTGGTACACTTATGAACATTACCATATATCTAAGACCATAAAATTCCTATCACAATGGGTAGAGGCATTGTATCAGACACATAGGTTCCAAGTCATTAACACCTTAAATCGGGCCCAGTAATATATAAGTAGCAAGTTCGGATCCTACAGGACTATTGTAATACTGGCTCCACAACTGACAGTCAGCATTCTAGAAGTTGCATTCTACACTAGTTGCAGACCCTCATCAAGGGCAGCTCTGCACAGAGTGAGTTGCAGTAGTAAAGATAATCATCTCAATTATCCTCGCAGCTCTGTAAGACAGAATGATTATTCCCATATTTGAGATGCAGGGGTTGACTGAGAGTGAAGACTACCGACTTTATAGAGATGATAGGAGGCTTGAATTGGGGATTTCACAAATACTCATAGCTACATCACTTTGAGGAACGGCACTCTCTGTGTCATGATAGTGTTCTGAAGTTATATTTCTAGCATTGCAGAACAGCACAGGAAGGGAGCAACTGGAATGTGTGAAGGGAGAAACAGGAATTTTTGAAGGCAGAAAATGCAAGAATTGACCAGAATAAAGAAGGAACTCTCCAAACAAAATACTACCTGGCTGGGCAATTCGATAACACAGTTCACTGCCATCAACAAGAGCTTTGTTGGGAATAAGGGGCTAACATGGAAGAACTGAAGTACAGTGGTACCTCGGGTTACATACGCTTCAGGTTACAGACGCTTCAGGTTACAGACTCCGCTAACCCAGAAATAGTACCTCGGGTTAAGAACTTTGCTTTAGGATGAGAACAGAAATCGCGCGGCGGCAGCAGCGGGAGGCCCTATTAGCTAAAGTGGTGCTTCAGGTTAAGAACAGTTTCAGGTTAAGAACGGACCTCCGGAATGAATTAAGTACTTAACTGTACGTACAATGCACCTAAAAAAGCAGGATAAACGATCAGCAATGCAGAAGCAGGAACTCTTTTTACAGTCTGAGCCGGAGAAGAATTTCTGGGGGAAAGGGTGCTCAGTTCATAATTCATCCAAGCATTATGAGTTGGGCCAGTCTGTATTTTGAACTGGGTCACTGTGAATGGCAGCTGCATCTTGACTTATTCCTCATCACAAAATCTAGCCTTTTACCTCCTTTCCACCTTCAACAATATCAAAACAAACTTTGCCACAATGCTTCATTTTGTCTCTCCCTTTCTCTCAGTGCATGTATATGTGCAAAATGAAACTATCGGTCCGAATATAAGACGCACCTGCAAATAAGCCGCACCTTCAAAATTCAAGGCTTATTTGCGGGCGTGGCCCTTCTCCCGGCTCTACCACCCTAAATGGGGGGGGGGAGGCGACGCTGGGGTCCTGCTCCCCAAGCCGGCACTGGCACTCAGTTTCAAGTGCCCTACGTACCTGCTTCCCAACACTACAGCATCCCAGCACTACCTCCCCAAGCCGGCACTGGGGGAGGCTTGGGAGCGGCTGGCGGGCTGTGCGCTGTTGCCCCGCGCTCCTGGGCTGCTTCCTTGGGGGGGGAGCCCCGCCGCTTTGCTGGTGGCCTCCCCTCCCTTCTCCCTTCCTTGCAGCGGCTCGGGGAAGACTTGGGAGACATGGTTGGGACGGGTGCCATTGTCCTGCACCCCAAATGGTCCTCGTGGGCAGCTGTTTCAGCAGTGATACCGTAAGGTCACGAATATAAGCCACACGTTAACTTTTCGCAATCAGAATTTTTTTTGGGGGGGGAGCGCGGCTTATATTCGGGCCAATACAGTACATATCTATAAAGTGTTCTGAAAACCCACAGGGTTAGGTAAATAAATACCATAGGGATAATTATGACGCGTAAAAAAATAATTATGATGGGAAACCTAAAAAGTATAACTAGGGGACCCTGCAATTCCTACATTACCCCCTTCCCTAAAAACAACAATAACCTGTTCTCGTGGGCTAATTGGATGTGCTCTGAATGTGAAACAGAAAAGCATATACCCAAATATGACAATTTTAGCACCTCCCATCTTTCCTTATTTAATGCAGCCCAAGGGAAGTTCTTTTGCTTCTTTATTAGGCCTGTAAATCTAAAGGACACAAGACTATAGCAGGACATACCATCCCTACTTCCCTCTATAAACTTTTATAGTTTTATATTATAGAATAAAAAATGGATCTCACTCAGTCGCTTCGTTTCGCAACCTTTTGCCTTTTTGGCCTGCAAGCCAATCCCAGGCATGTGGGGATTCCTCAGGAGTAGCACCCATCGTTGTGTTATCAAAGATCATCTCATCCCCTAAAGGCCCGACTGATCCTTGTGTTCCGCAGGAAAGAGCCTCCCGCAGATACTACCCCAATCTGAATTCCTAGTTATCTCCTTAAAAGATATTACAAGGGATAGATATCAGGAAACAGGGAATGATGCTGCCGCTGTTGAGGGAAAATATTTTTTAAAACTATGGTGGTGAGAGAGGATGGTGTCATAAGCTGGTGCCTGGAGCACTTTGCGCTGCAACACTTTGTCGCTCCGTTTGCCTCTCCCAATGCCAAGAGCACTGGGAGAGTGTTCTTGTTGCATGTGGCGCACTCAGCAAACGCTGGGTGCCCCGTAAATAATGTCAGTGTTAGCCTGACCCACATACTCAGCTGTTAAGTCACTGTGACCCAGAGAAACACTCGGGCTCAAAATACGAGAGTCTTTTAGGCACCCAGAGATGGTTTGTGTTCCTCAAAATAGCTCTTGATGGGGTTCAGACTGTGGAATCAGAGTCAAGGGTTGAGAAGTTATTATTTAAGGGATTTGGGGCAGCATAAACCAAGTACATAATAATTCTGTGTGTGTGTGTTTACAGTGGACCCTCTGGATATGAATTTCATTCATTCTGGGGGTCCGTGCACACCTCGAAAAATCAGTATCCAGAATAAAAAAATGGATCTCAGTCACATGCAGCGGGGTGAAACCCAGAAAAATACTTCTGGGTTTGCTGCTTTCGCAACCCGAAGTCTACGTTACTTGAGGGTCTACTCTGTGTGTGTGTGTATAATCAGCAGTTGATTACTATTTTAAACAACCAGAGGCAGGAGTTTTGTGCCTGGCTGTTTGAAAGCTTAGGTCTCTCAGTGGTTGCTCAAAAATGGGTAGGGGCAGGACTGAGGGCACTGGGGTGCCCATGGTGCCATGTTGGGGACCCCAGAACCAGAATTTGATTATTTATCAGATACAGGTTAATAACGATCCCCTCTTTGATTTGTAGAACCTCTGGTTTTCCGTTTCATTGTGCTTCTACTAAATTGCTAACCCGGAAATAGTACCTCGGGTTAAGAACTTTGCTTCAGGATGAGAACAGAAATCGCACAGCAGTGGCATGGCGCAGTGGGAGGCCCCATTAGCTAAAGTGGTATCTCAGGTTAAGAACAGTTTCAGGTTAAGAACGGACCTCCAGGACGAATTAAGTTCTTAACCCGAGGTACCACTGTATGTATCTTGCATTTATTGCTTATTGTAACCTGCTTTGAAGGCCCCCTAAGCGGTAGGGAAACGGCGTATAAAATAATGCTGCGATGGTGCTGGTAACCAAAAACCGAGAAGCAGAAAAAAACCAAACGTAATGTTCGTTTGCGTTTATTTCTTTCATCCGTACACCCTTTTGAAATCATGTATGACATTCTTTTAATTGCTTTCATGTATGAAACTGTTTGGAAGTGTTTCGTTTTAACTGCTGGCATTTGTATTGCTAAGTTGCTTCAGGCGATTGGGTCCATCAATCTCAAATACTGTCTACACGGGCTGGCAGTGGCTCTCCTGGTTTCCAGACAAGGAGTCTCTTACAGACTGCCACTACTTTGGGGTGGGATTCAATCACATCCTGGCAATTTGAGGTTGCCTGCTTTAGGGTTGCTTTGGTGGTCTTGTGCAACAAACCCGCTGCCCCAAAAGTTCATACTTTTTCATGGGGAAATGCATTGGGAAATTGTGGGGTAAGAACACTTGCTTTGACACAACATACTCCCTGTGGATTGTGGGAGTTTTAGTCCAAACTCCCCAGGAGTGAGCCCCATGTTCACACCAAGACAGAAGGAGGAATCTGAGGCCTATGACAAATGGGAGATTGGGAGAGGCTCTGGAAAATAGATTTTAAACTTACAGCATGTTGTACGCTGAAAGAAAATTATATGAAAACGATGTATCGGTGGTACTTAACTCCTACTAAATTATCTAAAATGTATAGAGCAAGTTCAAATATTTGTTGGAAGTGTAAAGAAAGGAAGGTACTTTTTTCACATGTGGTGGACATGTAAGATAACAAAACCATTTTGGGAAATGGTATATAATAACCTTTTGAAAAATGCTTAAAATAACTTTTGTTAAAAAAACCCCCAGAAGCTTTTTAAACTGGGAATTACAGGTACTGAGATTCCAAAAGACCAGAAAAGACTTTTCATGTATGCAACAACAGCTGCATGGATGCTACTAGCCCCAAAATGGAAAGGAGCAATAACTCTGACGAGGGAAGAATGGCAATCCAAGCTGATGGACTATGCTGAAATGGCAAAACTAACGGAGAGACTCAGGAACCAAAAATACAAGGACTTGGAATGGGGAAAAATATAATTTACTTAGGAGACCATTGTAAGCAAATCAAAACTTTGTTGTTTAGTCGTGTCCGACTCTTCCTGACCCCATGGGCCAGAGCATGCCAGGCACTCCTGTCTTCCACTGCCTCCCGAAATCAAAACTTTAGCTGGACTATAAGAATCACTTGTAAAGTAATGAAGATTATGGATAATTTGGAAAAATAAAAATAGTGGAGAACATATTGATATGTAGTCTTAATTATGGTAATAAGAACCCATGTAGGGGATGGGGGAGAAGTCATGAGATTCAGAGAATCTCACAAAATGATTACACAAATTGTTCGATTGTAAATTTCTACTGATAAAATGGTTCTACTCCTGAGTAGAACTAACATTGGCGACAACCATCAGTGGCTCAAAAACAGTAATAAAATTAAACATTACCAATCCAGTCAATAAAACCACGAGCACATTATACATGTCTGAAAGCAGTACAAAAACTAAAACAGCCTATATCGTAATTACATTCAAGCTATGCATCATCTGCTACCATTACGCTAACAGATTGCAGAAAGAAACCTAAGAGAAAGGGAACCAAATGAAGCTTATGAAGAAGGGAGCCACCACTAAAAAGGCCCTGTCTCATGTTCCCGCCAGCCCAGTCATACCTACTGCAGATGCACAAGGCAGGTCTCTGAGGCCAGTCTTAGGTATTTCAGCACTGACCCCAGAACTACTCACTGTGAACAGTATGCATATAGAGTGGGAGGCATGTCCAGGTGGTCTGAGAAAATCCAAAAGGACATTCAAGAAAACCCTGCAAACAGTTGAGTTTTTCAGTCATAACTTTAATGTGATCACTGCAATTCGACCACAGCTTCAGAGAGGAAAGTCTCAGGTGATCTGTGCTTAGGACGTCAGTCAATCCAAAACCATTATTTGAGGCAGGGTTGTGACATGTATACATTTGGTGCAATAATGCAAATCAGGAATATTTCTTTTGTTCAAAAGAAAATAAATACTTCATCTGCATGCGCGTGCAAAAGCACTCATACACACACACACACACACACAAATATTCCAGGAATGAGATTAGTTTACTTGAAGAAGAAAAACCCACACACTTTGTCATAAATTGTTAATTTTTGAGAAGGCTTCGCTTTTTAAAAAAATGAATGCAAAGACCCAAAACAGAGGGTTTTCCCCTTCCTTTTTCAAAATCTGAGTGTTGCGTTTCCAAGACATAATATATTTGTGTTAAACAAAGCAAAGAGGTGAAAACAAGCAATCCAAAGTATTGTAAAATTTATTGTTTTAAGTATTGCAGCTTTTAAAGAATAGAATGACATATCATTGCCACCATCGGTTACTGTTACACAAGAAGCGTTTTACAACGGAGTTGTGGAAATTGGCATCAGAGTACATATTCATACTAAAACAGCAAAATATAGATAAGTACTGCATTGCATGTGCTGTCTATAGTTTACATAAGTTTTTTTTTTATCTGAAGAAAAAAAAATTCAGGATACAGGACTGCCTATAACAAACTCCAAAGCCAAAAGCAATCCAACTGGAAATTGAAGAAAATATTAAAATACAATGAAATGTGACTATAAGGCAGGCAAATTAGGACTTTTAATGTAGTCCTTCATGAGCTTCTATATTACAGCAAAAAATTGAAAAAAGCAGTTTATGGAAATTTTGTTTTTTCCTCTTCAACCCCTTTTGTTTTGTGTAGTACACGGGAGAAGTATAGGTCTATATATATATATCTGAGTGCCACACAGATCATACAAGAGAATACAAATTAAGTCTGTTCTTGGCTAGTATGTTTATGCTACAATTCTGGCTTCTTAATTCAACTCAAGAGAGAAAAAAGGGTGAGCTTTTTCTTTCCGTTAAACTTAGCATTTAGTGCAATTTTGAAGAGAGATTCAGATGTACTAAAAAGAAAGAACAATGTTCTCAGAACAATATTGATTCCCCCCCCCCCTTACCTATGACCATCCTTATTCTTAAGTGAATTGTGGATCAGATTTCTAAACCCAACGCTTACAAGAGTTGAAAGCAAGAATCATGAAAAAGAAAGAACCACACTTGTAACCTGCCATTATTATTTTCAAATACACATTCATACCTCAGTACATAATATTTTGGTGGAACTGGTTTTTAAGAATTCTCTTTGCTCTACTGTAAAAGTACAGGACAAAAAACCCCTCCAGACCTACTGGCTCTTCACACTTCTAGCAGTTAGAAAGGAGTTTGTCAACTATAAGTGTTGCTTTGTTTTCTCCCCATAATTTTTGTTTTTTAAGGTCTTTTCTGGGGCTCACATCTTCACTCATTTAGTCAGGTGCAAAAACATAGCTTTCATCAATGAAGGTGTGTCCTTCCATCTATTTTTTTATCAATGAAGGTCCGTCACTCTGTTTTTATGAAGGCCCACAGATCTCCCTTTGAGTTATGGGGGAAAGAATGGAATTATGATTAATACTGACTACATACAATCCACTGTGTACAAGTGTGTCATCAATGCTAGCAAGATTCCTAGCAGAATTTCTGTAAAACTGGCAAATGGGAAAGCCAGCTTTGCCATTCAGAAACCATCTAAGAACTTGGCTCATTTAAGCAGCCACCATGACAGTGCACACACGTTGCAGATCTGATTGCAAAACTATTACTGGGGGGAATTATAAGGGGGACGACATATTTCCCTCTGCAAACACTTAAGCAAGTGTGAACAAGCTACCAGAGAAACCCCAACGGCGGAATGACTCCTTGATCAGTCCAGGTTAGTATCTGAGTTCCTATTGGCACAATTCACTTAAGGTTGCCACTTTTTCCTCCTGGCAGGGCTCCTGGGTCTGTAACAACTTCACGTCTGGCAGAAGCTCAACAAGCACACCTTTTTCCTGGGATGGAAGTGCTATCAGGGGAAAAAATGTTTGCTTGCAGGCCTTTCTGCCTTCCACCCAGGCTGAAAATGCACAGGAGCCCTGGTAGGTAAAAGGTGGCAGCATTAGATCAAAGTTGATGAGTTGTCAACATCATTGATGTCCGCTATGTATCTGAATGCCTGGAGGCTTGGGATAAGCACACATCAGTCTGCATCTTAATAGCAGCAAAGGGCAAACAGGATATCATTTCCTTTGCTGGTATTAAGCAGCAGGATGGGGAGGAATCAAACCACTCTCCATCAGAGCCATGGTGTTCAAGGGAGTTCTCACAGTGGCTCCTGCTTAGACCAATACTATCTTTGATAACTACAACTGGCCATTCAACAAGTTGACTAGCAAAGCTTAAGAGGGATGATGGCATTAAACACACACACACACACACACACACACACACACACACACACACAGCTATTTTGGTCAGGCAGAGACTCTGGTGTTAAGAGGGATGGGAGTGGACAACAGAAGAGTTGTGTTGTGTTGTGAGTTAAGAAAGGGAGGGAAGAGGGTGGAGCATTGAGGAAAAGCCTCTTCCTTTGTGGATGCACACCAGCCTTTTGTTAAAAGCAGAGGAGCAAAGCCAGGAACAAAGTTGGCAGCCCAGTGCCAGCTCTAGGGTTTTTGTTTGTTTTGGTGGGGCGGAACAGAGGATTTGGGGCAGTGGGCCTCCCCCAACAAGGGTCTCCTCCTCACCAGTGTCACTGCTGACCCTGTTTGTCTTCTTCCTTTGGGACCGGACCACCCGGCCGTTCGGGGAGAGAGGGGCAAGGCTAGTGGGGCAGCTGCAACTCATCCCTACTGCTCCTACATGGAAATGGCCAGGTGTAGGACAGTTACAGATAGGTAGCCGTGTTGGTCTGCCATAGTCAAAATAAAAAAATTCCTTCCAGTAGCACCTTAAAGACCAACTAAGTTAGTTCTTGGTATGAGCTTTCGTGTGCATGCACACTTCTTCAGATACCAACTTAGGTACTACTTAGGTGTAGGACAGTTACACAGCAAGGAGTAACAGCAGCAAGAGCCAAGCAGCTGAAGGTGGAGGTCAGCAGTGGGCCTCCTGCCCCCCTACCCACCATTGCACCCCCTAGGATAGCAGACTCCTCCCATTTTATACAAGGCACTCAGAGGACATTTAACAACCACCAACCCCGGTGATACAGCAAAGAGTTTTCAGATATGTGATGCACATTCACCCAAAAGCTATTGAGGTAAGCGTTTTTGTTTTCTTTTGTTATCTCTCTCTTTTTTTTTTCCTGTAGCAAACACACTAGTTAAGACCATAGAACGGAGAAGAAAAAATAATGACAACGACCAACAAACAATTAAAAGACACAGAACATTACTAGTCACTCGTTTTGGCTCAAGAGGGCGGCAGATATATATATATATTTCGGTTTCGTCTTTTGGTTGGTATTCTCGGTTTGCAATATCCACCACAGTTTTAATACCTACTGGAGTAGGATATGTGCATACAATGTATTTCAAGTTACCTCACAAACAGTCCCAAGGAAAGAGGCGGCAGAAGACGACAGGAAGGGAGCACCTTAAGCAGCTAGGCACATCAGACTGGGTCTAGAGGGGGGGGGGTCACGGGTACAAGTTCAAAGAAGTGGTACCCCCCCCTTTCAGAAAAAACAAGTAACTAGGGAAACCAGGGATCTAAAAAAGGGAAAAGTGACCAAACCCTGGAAGTTTCCTATCACTAGCAATGATTGGATTCCTCCCTTCCCCCCCCTTTCTAATTTATTTCTTCAGAAAGGGAGGTTTACTGTTTCTTTTTAATAAGGCACTAAATAGACATGTTACATAAAGGAAAGATACTTTTTTTTCTTTTTTAAAAAAGAACTTCTATAAATTCATATATTTTGTACCTTTCGTAGGAAGCAATATTTATTCCTTTTAGTTCACTTTAAAAAAAAAGGTAAATTGCAGGTGTCGTAAAGCTATCGTCAAGGAGCTATGGGTGGGAAAGGCAGGTTACGATGCTGTAAATAATAATAATAATAATAATAATAATAATAATAATAATAATAATAATAATAATAAAGGTCCAGGAACCTATCGCTAGGCAAAAACAAAAAAAAGCACAAAAATTCCTTAAAAATGGTGAAACCTTCAAGTTCATCTCTTAGTTGTCTCTATTGTCCTTTTTAAAATATATATAAATAATGTTGCAAATGGTCAGAACTTTAAAAACTGTTCTCTGGTTGGCTGCAGGATTTCTGTTTCCTCCCCCCCCCTTCTTTCTTCTTCTTCTTCAAGTAATAGAAAAGTCGCATAAAAACAAGAGTTATTGCCTTTATATCTTTCATTTATGTTACCTTACTAGTTAGCATCTGGCAGAAAGCAAAATTACACCTCCTTGTAAAAAATAAAATAAAAAATGGTCACTTGGTACAGTTCCCTCTTCTAACCATTCCCTATTACTCCAACATGGAGCTCTTGCATCCCCCCAGCTTGGTGGAACTGTGTAGGCGTGAAGGTTGCCAACTTTTCAACCGGCCATTGCAGCTGTGCCTTTATCAGCAGCTAAGAACACGAGACCAAAAGAGCAGAACCTGTTCCGCCTCGTCCAGCTTCCCAAAGTGACCAAATTAGATGCCTCCAAGAATCCCACAAGCAGGGGATTCCTATCAATTGGTATTTAGTAGCGTACTGCGTGTCGTGCCTAATAGCCACTGCTAAACCTGTCCTCCATGGTCTGTGCAGACATGACATGCACACACCAGCAGGCGATCATGTTTGTGTCTCCGTAGAGTTTGAGGGCGGGGAGGAAAGCTCCACTTGCTAATTTCTCACCATCGTGCTACTGTTAAAGACAGAAGAACAGGCCAGGCTGGTTTGTTCCCGTAGAGTTGGCAACCTTTGCAGCAATAGATTAAAATCTACGCACAAGATAGGAAAAAAGCGTTCCATTCCCTTATACATGCATCTATTTCTTCCTCTTTCTCTCCATAATTTACGTCTCTCACTCTCACTCTCTCGCACAGTCAACGTACAAATTCACCATGAAGGTTAAAGCAACTGATCAGGTCTTCTTTTTATACAATATAAAAAAATGTAAACAATAGCGTTGTAAGACAAAATGCTTTATGAAACAAGAGAACGAGACAACACTTGAAAAGAAAAGATAACGATGACATGAGCTGTTTCGAAGAAGGATTAGCGAGCAGAACCTCGACACAGAAGGATGTTGCAATGGTTAGGTTTTGAGCGAAGGCCAACTTTCGGAAGAGGTAAAGGTTTTGCTTCTAAAGCATTAAGCACAACTCTTTAGCCTTTAATACATCACAGGAGTCAACATGTTTCCATCTACATTTGTCCACGACCCACTCCCAGCCTCGCCCTAAATCAGAACCAATTTATCTAGAATGAATAAAGCACAGCTAATGACCAGAGGAAGCTGAGCAAGGCCTGCCAAAATGGCTGCCCTCATCTTTCAGTCTGCAGGTGGGGCACATGGATGGATTGAATCCCAAAGACCAGGGGTCAGCAAACTTTTCCAGCAGGGGGCCAGTCCACTGTCCCTCAGACCTTGTGGGGGGCCGGACTATAATTTTTTGGGTGTGTGTGTGGAATGAACGAATTCCAATGACCCACAAATAACTCAGAGATGCCTTTTAAATAAAAGCACACATTCTATTCATGTGAAAACACGCTGATTTATGGACCGTCCGCGGCCTGGATTTAGAAGGAGATTGGGCCGGATCCGGCCCCCAGGCCTTCGTTTGCCTACCCATGGTTGAGGAAACCAGCTGAGACTTTTTATACACTTGGCTCACCACATAGCTGGGCGAGTGGGCTGTTCTGCAGGCCCAAAAAACTGGGAGCAAAGGAAGACAAGACTCTTGCAACGTTAATACTTGTGTAAACAGAAGGGGTATCAATGGACCCATGTTCTTGCCCCGACAGAGCAAACTGCACCTGTTCGGCCCTTCTCTTCATTTACACAAGTATTAAGTGCACAGGGACCTTATCCTTCCCCATCTGGTCAACCTTCTTTTAAGAGAGTTTATTCAAAAACTTTATGGAAAATGGAGCTGTCCCAAACCAGGTTTCTACAGAAACATCCATAAGGCAGGTTTGTGGGATCTCCCTGCTTTTATTGCCTTAACTGACAAAAGAGAGCCAGATTGGTTTGGGGGGGGCAGGGGAAATAACCCCAACAATTAGAAGTCATCACCTGATCACTAAAAAGAAGGCATTTTAACGACCACTTATGCTTTTATAGTCATCCTGATGTTAGTGAGAAGGTAGCAGTAGAAGGGGCCGTTTAAATTGCTCTCTCAAGGTCTTGGCTTTGCAAAACTCTGTTTAAAGAACACAATGTCTGCACTCTTCTTAGCTTTGCTCAAAGCAGGGGTTCCCCACCCATTTAAATTTCGGCCATAGTTCTGCATTTGCCAGCAGGGCCTGTACAATATGCGTAGCTATCTCCATATCAATGAGAGCCAGACAAATCTTGTACCAGGGCAACTGTGAACTCATGCATGGCTAACTCTTTGTCGGGGCAAGCTCCAAACTTTGCTTTTTAAAAATATATATTTTTGTCATGCTTCCAATAACCATAAATGGCCAAACAAATGCACAGTCAATATTTTATTTGTTGATTTTTTAAAAAAGTCTTTATTTCCAAGGGAATGTACAAGAGTGGAATCTTGCGCTGACTTAACATCCCTGGGAACAGACACCTGAGTGCAAAAAGAAGGGAAACTGTCCAATTTCGAAAGGTGTATGCATGAATGTATAAATGACCTCTTTCATCTTTAAGTCGAAATCATACCATACCAGAAAAGAAAGAGGGTAGTTTATACACATGCATTAAACACCCTTCAGAACAGATACAGTTCCGTGTACATTCTGCAATCAGGTATCTTGAGGACACCTGTAGTCAGGCGTCATAGATGTGATGATCAGGTTTGAGACATGGTCAAGTGACTATGGAGAGCAAAAATAGGAAAGTAGGAAAATGTACAAGATGCAGTCTTCACATGATGTTCCTTACTGGTCTGTGGCTTTAGTTTTACAGGCATTCCCTCCCTCAATTTCTCTTTTTTAGTCCTTACTTCCGCTGCAACCCTATACACATTTACCTGGAAGTAAGTCACACTCAACTCAGTGCTGCTTACTTCTGAGTAGAAGCATACAGAATTGCCCTGTTATAAACATGTTTCCCTTAACAGTTTTGTGGTAGATGTGATAAGAGGCTTTTGACCAACACAAGCACTGACACATTTATATTAAAAAATAGTGCAAAATTTCAACATTTATATAAATAACTCTAAACCCCTGCTTTTTTTTGTTTGTTTTTTTGTTTCACTTTTTTTACAATGTAATACATGCTCTTTTGAGTTGCCTCACAAAAATTGCCATTTTTTTAAATTCTAGTTCAGAAAAAAACACAACAAAAACTTTTCTTCTTCTTTCCCCCCTCATCAATAGTCTCTTCTAATATAAAAATACCTGCTTCCCCAACACACATACAGTTTCTCTTATTTTTTTAATATATATTTATATTTATATTTTATATATATATATATATATTGCAGATCTTTAAACAAATGTTTTTGTGCAAATATTTTTGTCTTTTAAAGTTAAGTGAAATAAACAACAACAACAAAAATATTGTAGCGCCGACACACGCAGCTCAACTAGAAACAAAAACTGGGGCCGGGGGAGGCGCAAAAGGTGGCAGGTGGGGTGCGGGGGGGGGGCAGAGAAAAAGGATTGGGTATTTTTTCTCTTAAAAAAACCCAAAACAGAACATATAACCCCCCCCAAAAAAAACCTTTCTAGACAGAACTCAACAAAGAAATGTTTTGCAAGCTTGGTTGGCTTGTGCATTGAGACCAAACATAAACATGTAAATATTTATATGGAGACGGGCGTTGCGTTTCATACACAGTGCCTCCGCCTCTCGATATCTCCCCCCCCCGACCCCCCCACCCCACCCTGGTTAACAAGTGCAGAGTGTTTAATATCATTCTCTTTCTCTCGCTCTTTTTTAAAAGGGGTGCCCTTTTTGTTTCTCTTTCTCTTTGTTCCACACTGTTGTGCTCTCAAGGCTGCCGAACTGCGACGAAGGGTGGAGCCTGCCCCCCTCCAGTATGGCGGTCACCCCGCCGCTGTTCTGTTGGTGCTGGTAAAAGGTCGAGCCGGGGAAGTGACCGATCACTTCGCTGTACGTGGGGGGCGGCCCTTCCATCCGGCCGCTGCTCCCGTAGCAGGTGGCGCTGATGCCAGAGTTGCTGCTGGGGGGCCGGGGCCCCCCGTAAACCGAGCTGTCTATCAGGTCGCTGTCAAAGATGGTTCGGTTGGGAGGCGCCCGGACAGACTCCCTGTTGAGTTCCATTTGCTGCTCCGGGTCTCGGAGCTGCAGTGTGCACGGCCCCTGGTAAGGCGGGGGCTCCTCCCCGTCCGACAGAGAGATGGTGGGCGGCAGGTCAATCTCATGCTGCATGTAAGGGTACGTCGGCTGGAATCTGTTGAAGCGGTCCCTTTGCAAGAAGGACGGGACGGCAAGCCGGTCCGTAGGCCTCGGCGTGTAGACTTGCTGCTGGAGACAAGAAGGGAGACGGGCGTGAGCCCACAAAATCTGGCCTCTGCTAAGTTTCAACTGTGTGTCGGGCACAGGTGGTGGGAGGCCCCACAGGAACCCCCAGAGGGGGAAGGCTCAGGGCCAAGGGGTTGGTGGTAGGACAATGAGGAGAGAGCAGAGGGAGAAGATTGAGAGGAGGGGCTGGGTGCTGAAGGGGCAACAGGGTTTAGTGAGCAGGCAGAGCCAGTGACAGGCAGCAGTTCAGACTATGAGGCTGAAGCAGAGGACACAGATAAAGAGGCTGCTGCAGAACCCAAGGACTCCCTCTCCTACTGATCTCAAAGAACATCATGGGTAACAAGAAGGGCAGAACAGAGACCAGAGGTGCACAGACACAGTTTGAGGCTGCTTGGGAATCATCTGGGAAATGTGGAGCCTTAGAAAGGGTAGAAGGGGGGAACCTTCAGACTTGGCAACTGCAAGAAAGTGGTGTTGGGAATTGTGAAGGGTTGCTGAGCTAGCTGTACAGTGGTACCTCGGGTTACAGATGCTTCAGGCTACAGACTCTGCTAACCCAGATATAGTACCTCGGGTTAAGAACTTTGCTTCAGGATGAGAACAGAAATCGTGGGCTGGCGGTGCAGCGGCAGCAGGAGGCCCCATTAGCTAAAGTGGTGCTTCAGGTTAAGAACAGTTTAAGGTTAAAAACGGAGCTCCAGAACGGATTAAGTTCTTAATCCGAGGTACCACTGTACGCAATTTCCTTGCATAAAGAGTAAACTTCACTGGCAACTGTGCTGACTTGCCTCTGGCTCCAGCCCTGACACCAGGCTACTTACCTCTGTTACTCCATTTCCCGACACTGTGCTTTCTGAAGGCCACAAGCTTCCTTCCTAAAATGGGAAAGAACAGGCAAAGGTTAGATAATTCCTACTGAGCAGTGCTGCTCCCCCACCCTGCTCAAACTTATTAGCGATTGCTGGTAACAACGGCAACTTCCAAAGAGCCTAACAGTTTCGAAGAGCTGCACTTGTATGCTCTGAAGGAGTGTCTCCACCCCCATCGTTCAGCTCTGCAGACAAGGCATGCTGCAACCAGAAGAGGAGGCCAGAAGTGATTTATAGGGAAATGAGATGTTGCTCCAGATGCTTCCCCCTTCCTTCTGTTTTCATAGGAAATCTTGTCTCAAAAATGTCACACATAAGATACGAGGCTACTCTGGAGTGAAAGATAACCAATGCTGGTTTCATATGGAATATTAATTGACTTGCACCATTTGGGTGATGTAACTAATAAACCAGCCATATTTCAGGAGGCTGCTGTGTGGAGCTAGGGAACTTGTTGAGTACCCCTGCATCTTACAGTCTACTTTTAAGTCAGAAAGCACAAAAACCACATGAAAGAAAAATTAGAGGCACACATATAAATGCATCTCCAGATGGTAGCAACAGAGATAAATTCAAAAGGGCATTGTTAAGTTTCCAGGGAAATGTTATTCTGTTGTGTTCTTTCTCTCTTGCTCGCTTCCTTGGTAAGGTTTCATTTAAAGAACAAACAACCATGGCAGAATTATAGATCCACATTTTTTAAAAAAACCTTGTGGTGAGATTTCCCAGTTAAAAAAAAAGAAAGATGGTGCAAACCTCAACCCACCTAGATTGCAACTTCTCTTGCCAGGGGGAGCGGTTGCATAAGGAAACTTGGAATTAAGAAAAGGCTTTACAAAGCACTTAATATGCATTTCCAGCAGCACTTCCGAAGACAGGGTAGCACTGTTATCGCCACAGTGAGTTCCATGGCAGAGAGAAGAGCCGAAATGGGGACTTCCTGGTTTGTCACTTGGTCTCTAAAGTTGCAGGTCTATTGCACCCTTAAAAATGTAAAGGTGCCCCTAATCATTAAGTCCAGTCGTGGCCGACTCTGGGGTTGTGACGCTCATCTCGCTTTATTGGCCGAGGGGGCCAGCTTACAGCTTCCGGGTCATGTGGCCAGCATGACTAAGCCGCTTCTGGCGAACCAGAGCAGCGCACGGAAACGCCGTTTACCTTCCCGCCGGAGTGTACCTATTTCTCTACTTGGACTTTGGCGTGCTTTCCAACTGCTAGGTTGGCAGGAGCAGGGACTGAGCAACGGGAGCTCACCCCGTCGTGGGGATCCGAACCGCCGACCTCCTGATCAGCAAGTCCTAGGCTCTGTGGTTTAAGCCAGTGGGGGCTTGCTTCTGAGTAATTAGCCACACTCCATGCAATTTGCATAGAATGGTTAGGTCGGAGATGGGGGACCTGTTGACTACAGTCCATGTCTAGGGTCTTTGGGTTAGATGGGAGTTGAGGCCAGCAACATTTTGGGAGGCCAGAGGTTCCCCACTCTTATATAGTAGTAGTAACTGCAGGACATCTTCGGGAGAAGAAAAGGTTAAGTAGCAGACCCTTCACTGATCTGGAGTACAGCCCCTAAGACGGTTGGATGGCGCCTTGTACGCCTCCTTCCAACAACTCCTGCAGCCAAGCTGGTGCCAAACGTCTTGCTCTGCTTTCCGTTGGAGCACATCAACGAGGCCAAGAGAGGAGTCTTGTCTGGGCAGCTCAGGACCTCCATACACACTGTCCAGGCTTGTGCCCCCAGAGAGGTCACTTTGGTGCTGCTAACACAGCAAAAGCAATGAGAGAGGGGCAAGTTACTGGTCTTTGCAGCCACGGCAGGCGCTGGGATTCTCCAGCAATTTGACTTGTCCCCCGGGAGGTGCACTTCATTGTCTCTCGAGATAAACCGATGCTAACAACTGTGGTTTTATGGATGCATCTTTTAATGCTCAAGGATTAGCTTGCCCTAAAAAGTGGCCACAAGCCCTCGACTTTGGCTTGTACCAGCCTTTCATCAGGGTTGGCAACTGGTCCCAAACGGCAACACTTAATTTTCATACAAGTTGGGAGGATGGGACCTATTGCTCAGAAGGGGGCAAGTAATTGCTGCAAACAGCCGCTTGGAGCAGTTGTCCTTAATCTTTGCAAACAGATTTCATCCGCATATGCCGTTACAGGAACACACTACAGTGGTGCCCCGCAAGACGAATGCCTCGCAAGACGAAAAACTCGCTAGACGAAAGGGTTTTGCGGTTTTTGAGCTGCTTCGCAAGACGAATTTCCCTATGGGCTTGCTTCGCAAGACGAAAACGTCTTGCGTTTTTTGCAAGTTTGTTTCCTTTTTCTTAACACCCTTAATACAGTTGCGACTTGACTTCGAGGAGCAACTCATAGAACGCGGTGTGGTAGCCTTTTTTGAGGTTTTTGAAGCTTTTCCAAAACTTTTCCGACACCGTGCTTCGCAAGACGAAAAATTCGCTAGACGAAAAAACTCACGGAACGAATTAATTTCGTCTTGCGAGGCACCACTGTAATTTATTTATTTTTTCACCCTATATTTGTATAGTGGTTGAGCTGCTGTAGTGACCCACCTTAGGTCAGGCTGTGTCCCAGCAGCAGATCCCAAACCACCAGTTGAGGACAAATGCGTTAGAGCAGCATCTGTGTGCTATGCGCAAGGGAAGCGCTGCACACATGGGATTCCTCTTGGCTTAGAGGTCTGCTTGATAACAGTTTACAACACTGGGCAGGGGAGTGAATCACTCCGAGACATACAAATGCTTATTTTTTCATCATCCCATAGGGCATATTTACTAAGTGGTGAGTGTATCATCACCTTATGCTCACTGGTTTATATTTAATTTAGCAGTGGGCAATGTCATTGCATTATGCCATCTGCCGCTCCAAAGTCTTCAGGCTGATGTCTGAACACTACTCGGGGAAAGAGGTGGATGGAGGCAAGCTGTCCTGCAGCCCCAAAACCGATGCTTTGAAGCATCTACTCCCATCACTCTTAAGATAATCATATGCCTTCTACTGCATACAACAACCTTACTTTGTTTTTATTCTGGACAAACGGATCCAGATTAAAATGTCCAGAGCCAGCCTTAAACTCTTCACAGCTGAAAAGCAAAAGGTCAAGAGAATGCCTCTTCATTTATTAATGGATTTTTAGTTTCGTCTATCAAATAAAATTACACCCAGAAATCGAGATTGGGGGCCGGAAAAAATGGCCCTCCTGGGCCCATCTGTGCTCAAAGCAACTGGTTGCCTCATTTTCTTTCTTTAGCCAACCTGGTGCCCTGCAGACGTTATTTGAAGGCTGCCTAAAATCATACTTCCAGGGCATTTGTGCCCCTGCTACTGGTTGCAGATCTCAGCTGCCGTCGCCCCCAGGACCAGCCCAAGATACGCTGCTGCAATGCAAGGCGGTCTCCCCCACCTTCCATGTACAAAAAGCAAGCCAACCTGTAGGTGAAGATTTCTTCAACAATGGCAACAAGGAAGCTGAGAACACCAGGGTAAACTCAGTGGGTGCCGGGCAGGCCACACAGTCCTGTCCTTCAGCATCTGCCTCTCTTGACTAATGGGAGGGCCGGCCCTGCTGCTCCACTTCCCAGTCAGCTATGGTGCTAGACTCCTAAGACCCTGGTAGTCCATCTGGATGCCATGCTCATATTCAAGGCCTCTTGTTAAACACCCCACACTTGATTTTTGACCCAACTGAAGAGATAAGGATGTGAGGCTCCTAAATGCAACACAGCAGCAGCTAACCTTTGGACCTCTAGATGCTACTGAACTACAACTCCCATCATCCCAGACTTACTGGCCATGCCAACAGGAGCTGATGGGACTTGGAGTCCAACAACAAATAGAGGGACACAGCTCCCTGCCGAAACATTTGTTCGGGAAGGAGTTGCAGCCAGTCATGTCTCCCTGACAAGCGTGTTTGAATGGTGCACTCACACAATTCACAACTCATTCACACCCACCTAAATAAAATAATGTGAGCTGCAAAGCCATGTGCTCTTGGTTTTACCCACTAGGGGGAGCTTTGCTGCCCTTTATACGACTGCACCCAACATAAGAAGGCACTGCCTTTATTTAACGGAGAGAGACTGAAACCAGATTGAAACTCCTTCATTACTTTCAGATTTTGCACTTTGGAGTGACACATGACAAATAAGCTCCTTCAGTTTCATATTCTGTGGCTAGATCTGCGTATGCTGAAAAACCATGTGTGTGTCATGGGGAAGCTTTCCCACACAGCTGGGTAGACTAGTATTTTTGTTCCCTGATGTGCTTGGTTTGATCTTGCAGAGCAATTATCAGTGAGCTTTCAAAAATGGTAATCCCTGTTTGCTGTTTGGAATGCAGCAGGCCACAGTATCACCCCAGTCTACAGCCTCCATTTGCAGCAAGGTCAGGTAAAAGGTAAAGGACCCCTGGATGGTTAAGTCCAGTCAAAGGCGACTATGGGGTTGCGGCACTCATCTTGCTTTCAGGCAGAGGGAGCCAGCGTTTGTCCACAGACAGGTTTCCGGGACACCATGAGAGAAACCAGAGCGCATGGAAACGGCGTTTACCTTCCCGCCACAGTGGTACTTATTTATCTATTTGCACTGGTGTGCTTTCGAACTGCTAGGTTGGCAGAAGCTGGGACAGAGCAACGGGAGCTCACCCCATCACAGGGATTCAAACCTTCTGATTGGCAAGCCCAAGAGGCTCAGTGGTTTAGACCACAGCACCACCTGCAACCCACTGCACAGGCTAGACTAGGTGGTTTCACCTAGTCTAGCCTGCTGTAAAGTAACAAAATATTGCCCTAGCTTTGCAGGCACATTTCAGCACCAGGTTTGCCCAGAGCTGGGGTGGGGAACCTCTTGAGATGACACATCAATTGCTCTGAATGTTCATATTGGTTTTTAATTGTATTTTTATGGCTTCTTTTGTTTCTTATGTCCGCCATATAGTCTCCTATTGCAGTTTGAATTCTGTAGACTTGCAATTGCTACCACAGGTCAAAAAATCATTAAGCAGACGGCCAAAACCCTCAGCAATTTTCAGCCGGTCTGTGGCAGAAAGCATTTGGGAACTGCTGACCTTATGTGCTGCTGCTACCTGTATATTTATCGTTTTAAAAAGAATTATACTGCAGAGTATGATTTTCAGCTGTTATCTTAATGCATTGTTGCTTTGGGTTTTGTTACCTGTTTAACTTGGGGGGGGGGCTTTCCTCTAGAACAGCGGGATGAGAAATACATTTATTATTAATATTAATATTATTATTATTATTAAGGAGTGGGGTAGGGGGAAGTGCCGCAACTTCCCTAGTGTACAGTATAGTGCAGTTTCGCCTCTACTAAGCTGTGGAACAGACAGCAAAGCATCATGGGAGCACTGGGGAGGGCCACAGGCCTGATCTTAGGCCACAGACAAGCCCATGGTTCCTAAAACTTTCTAGGAGTATCACAGGTCCCTGCTGCACATGACACCATTGCCAGATAGATTGGCCACACTGGTGGACATTAGAAAAGTTTGCAAGACTATCAGCCCACGTATATTTATATATGGACCGCTCCAAGTGAGATTGGGAGGGATATAAAAACCAGGACGAAGTCCTCCCACCATGGCTGTTCCGAAAGCACCCAGGGTCAGCTGGTGAGCACAGCAAACAACATGAACCAGTCAGAGAAGCAGGAAAGAGTTCGGGGAGGCAGACACGGACTACTTACTGATGATAGGTTCTCCTCTCTCCTCCGTCCTTGACTGTGCCGATTGATGAAGGACCGTGCAGAGAGTTTGTAGTGATTCAGCAGACACGTGATGACGACCACCATGACCATCATCACCACCACAATTATGATTATCTGTACAAACTCCAACTCCGCTACAGGAAAAAGGAGACAAGAAGGAGAGAAAAAAAATGCTTATTTTGAGATCCTGGGAGGAAAAGGCACAAAATCAAGAAAAAGCTACTAAGTGATGCTGTGTCACAAAACAAGAGGAGAAGTGCAGGTGGCGTCAACATTTGCGGCAGGGCCATAGCTCTGTGGTAGAGCAAATGCTTTTGCACACACAAGATCTCAGGTTCGATCTCTGCCTTCTCTAGGCACGGCTGGGGAACACCCCTGTGCAAAATTCTGATGAGCCACTGCCAGTTACTGCAAGATGGAAATGAGCTACATGGATCAGTGTCTGGACTTGGCACAAGGAAGCAATCTATGGTTCTAATGGTGGAATTGGCTTTTGTCGACGCCTAGGCATCTGCTTAAAGGAAAAAGAGTTGCAATGCAAAAGGGATACAAACACCAGCATCCATCTCTCTCAACCCAAAAATGGGTGTGCGAATCGTTGCCCATTTGCTCATTCATTTGAAACATGGGCTAAAACTGAAGTGGAGCCTAAAGATAAGAGCAGGTTGCAAATCAAGACTGGGGTGGGTGGTGGTGGTTAATACTAACCACGTTACAACCTGGCTCCAAGAAGATCCAGTCAGTTCAGTTTTGGTACAGTTATTCCGTAGCCAGGCAAAAGAAAACTGAACACTTAAAACTAAATATGCCACAAACAAAAATTGCCCAAAACGCGTCAGCTGCACACTCCATGCCATCTCTAAAGTCAGCAGATTTATAAGCCAGTTTCTTTACAACACACAAAAACCACTGTGACTAAGCAATGGGCATCTAGTAAGATGCACACTGTGTTCTGTGGCCCCTAACTATTCTTCATAAGCTGCAACAATCTAGGCTGCCGAAAGCAGTGTCGGCATAGTACATGGCTTGTTAGAGCCCTACAGAGACTTGCCCTGGGCTCAATGGGGCAGTAGCAATCATTCAGCCAAACTGGTCTTGCATAGGCTCCTGCCTGCCAACGTGTAATTAATTTCTGTCAAAGGAAATGCATGGATTCGCATCATAAGCGAGGACTCCAAAGAGCTCTGCTGGAGATTGTTATTTGTATGGAAGGTATGTGGAGGTCTCACACCGCCTCATGGGTACTCCAGTGCAAGAGAAAGCACCACAAATCTGCTGCCTGGATTGCAATGACAGGCAGGTGTCACTCTGTCTTCTGAAACAACTAGGAAACAAGGCAGGTGAGGAAGCAGGTCAGGTGTCCTCTGGCAACCATCCTTCGCCTCACCTGAAGCAGTTGAGAGCACTTACTAGTTCATTTCCAAGCACCGCCAGGACATCAGGTAAAGAATTTTAAAAAGTAATTGGTCATCTGCAAGACTGTTGTCAAAAGGTGCCCCACCTTGGGGATTTTTGGAGACAACCCTGAGGAGACAACCTGAGGAGACAGACCTACTCAGGAAGGAGAGTCCACTGAGGACATCTAATATGAGAGCTCTCCAAAACCTGGGAGTTGGCAACGATCGTTGGCAAGTTAAAGGAAATTGCATATTGCCAGAAGCTTGATTATAGGTGCTTTTGCAAGACAAGCTGGAATGCAATCAGCAAAGGGCGCCATATTTGCTGCCAGAAGGAAAAGCCCACCTTTAATCTTTGCTCTGCTATCTGCTATTACTGTAACACACCAGAACAAAAATAGTCCTTAAAAAAAGAAAAGGAAAACAGGTGTGCTTTGAATTGCTTCAACCTTGCTGCCTTACCAAAAAGCCAGTCCGCAGAAAGGTTTTTAAAATACCTCCCAGGGAAACACTGAGCAACCGCAATAAAGTTCCGAGAAACATACCTTGCACCCCCTTCTGATCCCCCTTCTGACCCTCCCTCCAACTCCCCCCACCCCGCATGGCATTTCTCAGCGACACAAACTTCCCATTGACGCCGAGCAAACCCATTGACTGACGCACAGCTGATAGAAACACACAGACACACAAAGCGCGCAGGCTTTTCTTAACCTACGCTGATTCCAAACCATTCCCAGTGGCATCCGCATACCAGACTTCCAGACGTAATTTAATTCAGTGCTCAGTTCAGCCAGCTGGCAGTGGCAGCTTGAATGGCTTGACTTGGCACAAAAGTGTATTGCACACAAAAAGGGGGTGGGGGTTGAGAAGAGGAAGAAATGCAATCCAAGCCACCAAATAAACAAGAGCAAGCAACAACAGGCTACTAGTTAAAACTTCATTTGAGAAAGAGGGAGAGAGAGAAGGCAGCTTTCGTCTGGAATAGCTCCACGAGCTTGAGGATACAGTTCCCCACACTTTGCTTGGAGGGTGGCGTGGTTTTGGAAGGAATAGAATTTGATCCCAGAGACACAACACAGTCATTTGATAGAGACTATTATTCCCAAACAGCTTAGCCTATGGAGAGATGTACGCTCCCAGGCAGACAGCACAGTGCCACTCCTGCATAGCTCGCTTTTCTGTCTGCCGGCCAAGAGATTAAAGGGGGGGGGGAGCAGCAAGAGAAAAATGCTCACCTGTGCTTTGGGCAGAAAGGAGGAGCCAGCCTTTCCCTCATGGGCTACATTTGCCAGGCTTAGGAACTTTCTTGGAAAGAAATGGAGCCAAAAATTCATCAGGGCCAGGGCTCAGAATACAGATACTTAGGGAGACCCCTTATTACATTAAACAGGTAAATTTCCCTTGCATGCCCACTGCAAATCACCCCTCCCAGCCCAAACTTCTATTTGGACAGAAGTTGCAGGTGGGGGACGAATAATAATAATAATAATAATAATAATTCTGTGTGTGAAATTCAGATCTCCCCGTCTCACTTGTCTCTCCCACCAATAAACAGAATGGACGGCTTCTCCTGTCCCTGGACTTTGGGGGAGCTTTCCCCCTCTGTTATAAAGGGCTACTGGCTGATACTTCACCCCTCTGCCTTGGCCATCCCTGTGAACATCACAGCTTATCTCAGAGACTCAGGGCAGCTTGAAGGTGATGGCCAGATGAGCCTAGGGCATATAAGAGAATGCATCCATCCATCCATCCGTCTGTCTGTCTGTCTGTCTGTCTACCTACTGATGTATAATAGCCCACCCTTCATCAAGTCCCAGGGTGGGTTAAAGCAATCCAAAAATCAATATTAAAAACAGTTAAAACAAACTGCAGTCACAGGAACAGAGTAATGGATAAATTTCATCCCACTTGGTGTATTTTTATCCAGGGGAACATCAAGTGCCTTCTACCTACACTTATGCGAGCTCAGGTGTAAGAGAATAATAGCGCTGAACTTTACCATTTTCTTGCTTGGGAAACTAGGAGGGTGGGGTGGCTTGTGAGATGCAGTGCTTAAATCACGGGATGGAGGAGGAAGAAATGGCCTGGTCCTTTTTCTGGGATCTGGCTAAAAAATGATGAAAGGGGTTTGTGGGATGAATTCGTGGGCTCCCTGGATGGCTTATTGAAAGAGGATCAGACAAATTTACGGGGCATAAGGCTATATCCATGGCTTCTAAGCATGATGGCTATGCTCTGCCTCCACTCCATCTCATTATTAGATGAGATTGTGTCACGCATGTTCTGGCACACATAAGCTAGAGTTGCCATACGTCAGGAATTTCCCGGGATTTCAATGGCGGAATTAGCTTCCAGGGATTTTGGGGGGGAAATCGGCAAAATGTCTGGGGGTTTTGCCCACGGAACAAGGAAGTGTGTGTTAGAATATCACTCTTTGCTCTCCTTTGGGGTGGGGGGTAATTCCCCCCCAAAGCTCAAAACTATGATGCCGATCCCCCCCCCAAAAAAAGCCAAATAACTTTTGTTTCTGGATTTTTACTTCTTGAAATATGGCAACCCTACATAAGCACGCCCAGAGAGCACACTTCCTCTTCAAGTCGCTGAGTCACTGCAGCCAGTTGCCATGCAGTGGGGATTTAGAGAGCCAGGTGTTTAGAAGATTTGAAACCTGGAGGCTGGGTGTGTCTTAAACAGGTAAGGAGAAATCGGGATGGGGTGGCGAGGAGCACTTTTCGAGAAGGCATTGAACACCACTGCAGACTGTTTTTATCCGAAACTATGTTCACAGACAAGCAGCCATGGAAACAATTCTTTAAAAAGAGGGGGGGGGGAGAAGACGGGGGTTCTTCTCTCCAAAATCTGCTCTGAGTTCCAGTGGTGGAAGAGCAAGCCCTTGGATCGGGTAGTTGGGAGGGAGACTAGATGACTCTAGGGGTCCCTTGCAAATCTATAGTTCTATGATTCTATAATTTCTTTTATGCAATTGGTTGCTAAGTGCTGAATTTAGTGGGGTGGGTGGGAGGGAAGGAAGGGATAAGATGATTGGTGAGAGTTCCTTCTGGCTTCCACACGTGGTTCAGCGCCAGCATAAGCTAACAAAATATGAAGCAAACCACCCAGTCCTGCCAGTTACCTTGGAGCAGAGTCTGCAGAGTCGCAGCTGATCCGCCAGCCACTAGATATTCCCTGAAGTATTACATTTCCTGCATTTCTTCCCAAGGGTGCCCTAAAGAACTTCTATAACCACGAACCAGACCCTTGTAAAAACTTTTATTTGCTTGCTTAACTTTGAATTAATTAGTTCGGGTTCAACAATATTCCCTGATCTGGCCTTGTCAGCTGAATGCGGTGTGTGTGTGTGTGTGTGTGTGTGTGTGTATGGAGAGAGAGAGAGAGAGAAGTGGAGGGGGAGGATATGATATTATTTTATGATATGAAATTATTTATTTACAACCTGCTTTCCGTACCATAGCATACACCTCAAATCAGCTTACAAATTAGAACAATAAAACAGCAACTGTATAAAAACCATGATCTCCCATAACCAGTTTCAGCAATAAAACAACTTTTTTAAAAATACACAATGTGATTGGCCAAATAAAAAGAAATGAAATAATAATGACTCGAGCTGCAGCGATGTGCTCAGTATGTGGGGTTTAGGCCACCCAGCTGTGTGGTGTAGTGGTAAGAGCACTGGTGGGCAACCTGTACCCCTCAACCTAATTTCTTGAACCTCCAGCAGCCTCTGGGGGCTGGTGGACAAATCTACCACTGGTTTTGGCCCTACAGTTATTAACATATGGCCCTCCACAGATTACCCCACAGAAGAATGTGGTCCTTGGTTAAAGTGTCAAGCTAAGTAGGACTGTGGAGACCCAGTTTCAAACCAGCCTTAAAGCCCATTGGGTGTTCTGGGGCCAGTTGCTGTCTTACTAATACTACTACTACTACTACTACTACTACTACTACTAGTACCCCGCCCATCTGTCTGGGTTGCCCCAGCCACTCTGGGCGACTTCTAGCATACAGAAAAACATAATAAAACATTAAAACATTGTAAACTTCTCTCTACAGGTGTCTTCTAATGGCTATATAGTTTTTTACCTCCTTGACATCTGCTGGGAGGGCGTTCCACAGGGCAGGCGCCACTACTGAGAAGGCCCTTTGCCTCACTTCTCGCAATGAGGGGAACCTCTGGAAGGTGCTTGGAGCTAGATTCCTACCTCTCAGGGTTGTTGTGAGGATAAAACCATGTTTGGAGGGGGAATCATGCACACTGCCTTAAGCTCCTAGGAGAATAAACAAGCAAGCCTGGCTACCAGAAACAAGGGACGGGGGGGTGGGGGGGTGGCTTATATGAGACTTACAAAACAAAACAAAAAAGGGGGCAGATTTGAGCAAAATGTGCATTTGTCGATTTGTATGTATATGCAGCACAATCCATCTCGCCACAGTGAGGAAAGACTGTGAGCAGTTCAGGTAGCTCCATCTGTTGCCCAGGTACTACCAGGTGATCTGTGGCAAGTTCAAGGGCTCTGCTCCCCCTTCCCAAGTCTAAAGCAAAATAGTTGCACTATTTTTACGGACCTCTGATATATTCCCACTGTGAAAGGAAGTTGATGGGGATGGTGGTGGAGCAGAATTCCTACCCATCTCATTGTGGTTGGTAGTGATACCTTCCTACTTGCCCAGTGGCTGGGGCCACAACAAGTATTGAATGGGGCTGGGCATCCTCAGATTTTGGCCTGGGTATGGGGGCCTGAGCAGGTCTCAGACACACCTTGAACTGCATTTGGGAATCATTAGGAAGCTAGCACAGCCGCTGAATAAAAAGAAAAGGGTGTGTGTGATACTTCTGCCACCTTCTGCCAGCAGCCAGCCCCCAAAATTTGACGCCAGTCTTCAAGGGCAGCCCCACGTAGAAAGCACTACAGCAATCAACCCTGCAGATTACTCAACCAAGGTTCTTGATGACAGTGTCCTTGTTCTCTGGAAGGGAAGGTTGCTAGTCAATACGTCAAATGCAACCGACAAAACTCGTCCTTCGCCAAAACCCTTGAACTCAGAAAACCTACAACAAACCCGAGAGGCACTTTACTTAAAGAAGAAAATCAGTAAGAAAAATGGCCAGCAACTGGGTACCGTGCCATGTTCCCCGTCGTTCCTCTGCACCAGTGGCGTAGCGTGGGGGGTGCCAGGGGTGCCGGCCGCACCGGGCGCAACATCTGGGGGGGGGGCGCGCTCGCTGCCTCCGGAGTCGCCGAAGAGCCTCGGGCGCAGGCTGTAGCGGAGCTGCATGTCTCGCGGAACCGACGAGCTGTGCGCGCGTCCGGGCTGAAGGCGTCCAGCAGGCAGCGGCTCTCAGCGCTCGCCGCAGAGGACGCGCCAGGCAGCCCCTCCTCACAGCCCCGCCTCCGCCGCTGCTGCTGCAGTTGCTGGGCCGTTGCATTTTCCTCGCCTCTCTGCCCCCCTCCTCCTCCGGGCAAGCGGCGTCGTTTGGGCGGCAGCGCCAGCGGCAACTCGCAGGTTAGGGGTTAGGGGGGGCGCAAATTACTTGCCTTGCCCCGGGTTAGGGGGCGCAAATTACTTGCGTTGCCCCGGGTGCTGACAACTCACGCTACGCCGCTGCTCTGCACTCATCCTTTCCAAATTTTGTGGGGTGGCTTGCCCTTTCCCGCATTACCCCCCCCCCCACTAAACAAACAAACAAAAAAGATGAATAAGCACAACCTTAACACACCACACACATCAACTCAGCCTTATTTACCATTTTCCACAATGCCTTCAACATCTATGAGAGCAATCGCTGCCAGCGAGAGTTTCATTGGAACCAAAATTTTTTAGTGGGGGCTGGAGGATAGAAATTTACCCAGCAACAGTATCCAAACTCTCCTCTCTGGCTCCCTGCTGCTTCCCACTCTTGCTGGCTTTTGGTGCTTGAAGCAGAAAGGGAGAGAAAAAACCGCCAATCTCCATTCAGCGAGCGCAGAGCGTGCATATATATATGTATGTATATATAAATACACACACACACATATATGGTGTGCATATTGTCCCAACCATCTCAATCCTCACCACAGGGAATTGTCTAGAGAGCCTGTAAATAAACAGAGGCCTTTAAATCCCCCCCCCCAAAAAAGAGGGGTGGAAGAGAGGAGCAGGGGGGCTTTTCTTTGTATTGTAATGAGATACATGTCCAGAAAAAAAAATGTGGCTCTGAGGAGGTTGGGGCAGCGGGGGCGAGGGGAGAAGGGTAGCAACAAAGGCCTGTCAGATGCAGGGCCCTCCACCTCATTTGAATGTTTGGGGGGGCGAGAAAGGGGGCATTCAAGGGCTCCCTTTGTAAAGAAAGCCTTCCCCACACAACCAGGAGGTGGGGGGTGGGGAAGCAGGAGGCGCTGGGCACTTTTTGTTTGGCTGCAGCCATAAGGGGTTAAAGGTAAGAGCAGCCTGGCTTGGGGGGGGGGCGCGCAATCCTCTTGTCCTTGTGTTAACTGCTTTCACCCTGGGTACGGTTGGCTGAATCCTAGACAGCTTTAAGCACTCTGGCAGACAGACAAGGGAGCCTCAAGGGTGGAGTTCAAGCAGGCAGCTTTTGACAGTCACATCACGAGCCCCAGAAGAGGCCGCTCTGCGGTGGGAGAGTCGCAGGGGGCCCGGGAGAAGTTCACAGAAGAGCCCATGGAATTGCTCGCCTCCCCCCCCCCCGCCCACCCCAAGCCCCGTCCTGCACAACCCCTGCCCCGCAATCTTCCTCCCTGCACCAGCCCAGTTTTAGGAGCGCTCGTCTTCCAGAGCAGAAAACGGTTCCCACCGATGCAATTTTGCGCAGCGCATGTGTGGACGTGGGGCTGGAGGCAGCCAGTGTGTGTGAGTGAGAGTGAGGGGGGAGTCTGCATTTAAAGATTTACCGCAGGGCAGAAAATGCCCCTCCAAAAGCAGGGCCAGGCATTCTTTCTGCCCTGCTTCCACAAAAGCGCCTGTTTTGTTCATTCGTTTGATGACATTTGCAACGCCGTACATGTGATTTGTACATTACCTTGAGTGTCTCTTTTTTAATGTCAAAAAGAAAGTCAAGGGAAACAAAAGAGGGGACAGGAGAACTAAGCTAATTTCAGATGCATATTCCCAGGTATTCCCCCCACAAAACATTTGTCAGCGTTAGTAAGAGCAATATGTGCCTTATGAAAGAGAAAAAGCAATGTCAATATAAGTTGATTATTGGGACCCAGCTGCTGGGAAGTCCCACAGCTTGAATGTACATTTCCCTAGAATCTGGAAATGAGGTGGGAATACACAAATATTGGTTTGTTTCTCTCTCTATTTTTTTTTCTGCCAGGACCCCCAAAAACTCTTCTGAATCTCTTCTTAAGGTCCCATTTCCATCTGATTCCAGACAGGGACTTTTCAGTGATGGTGCCCCATCCTCAGGAAGGTTCACCTAGCACCAACTTATTGTTTGGGCACTAGGTGAAGATGGTTTGGGGGTTTTGTTTTGTTTTGTTTGGTCAAGAAATTTTAGGTATTTTGATATTGTCCAATCTGACTAGTATGTTGTGTGTGTGTGTGTGTGTGTGTGTGTGTGTGTGTGTGTGTGTTTCAAAGAGTGTTTTTAACATTGTTAAAATGCCCTGCTGTTCTTTTGTTTTACCGAGGTGGTTATTGTTTTGGAATTGTTGGTTTAAATATTTAGCTGCCCTAGAAACTCTCTTTAGAGTTAAAATATCAGAGTAGAAATGTTGGCAAATGAATTAATAAAATCACATAGCCAGATAATTGCTGTGATTTTATACAGGAGCACGTAATGCAAAAGCCATTAAATCAGACGGCAAAACAAACATACTACCAGCTAATCAATCAGTTTATTAAAAGGTCATTAAATCATCTTAATGGTACAGAAAGATGTCGCTCGCCAAGCCCTATCATACAAGGAGGCACCTTGAAGATCCAGGTGTCTTGGGAGCACTGATAAGCATCACACCCATAACCTTGGGTGATCAAGTTTCTATCCCTGAGTTATCATTGGGTATCTGTTCCCTTCACTTCTTCTCCCTTCCATTTGACTGGGGTTATGCAATTGTCATGCAACCAGGGAGAAGGGGTTCATTTTCTATAACCAATCAACATCTTATGCATCAATAGCTTTTAACTCACACGCACAGGTGAGCTTCATCAGAAGCTGAGAACTCACAGGAGGAGGTCAGGCACCTTCCCGCCCCCCCCCCCAAAGTGATCCTCTAGCCCCACCTCTATAATTTAGAATCAGTGCAAATACAGAGCAGGAATATTGATGCCTTTGCAGGAATATTGATACAAGAGGCCCTTCTCACTTGGATAGAGTGGTACATGAAAGCTTAAGGAGCTCATGGATATATTTTCTTGCAATTCACGTTCACAAAGTATTGTTTTTGAGAAGGCGTAAAGAGGAGTTGAATTCACTGGGTCAATTCAGTCCGCTAGTCAGACCTGTTTGGGGAGAGGAACCCCTCAAAATCTAATCTCTGATCAATATATTACTACTATAGTAGTGCTAGTAACCCAATAACAGTGCGTCCCCCCCAAATCATTTGAGGAACAGAAACAAACTACACAGATTTGCCATTCTGCTCATGCCTATTTATGTATTTTTCGTATATATGCATTTTGTATTTGGCTTCCTAATCATTGTCACTTTTCAATTAGAGGAGACCTCATTCCATTTTTCCCCCTTTGTAATTCTCCCCAGGGAAGAGTGATGGATGCACCAAGCTTTACGCGACGGACAAATGTGGCTTCGAAATGCAAAGTAAGGTCACACTAATTTAATTTAGCATAATTTTTTTTACTCCTGCATACATTTCAGAGGCAGGTTCAGACACTGTGTTGGAGTGACACAACCTGCTTCTTTGTATTTTCTGTCTAGACAAACACAGACGCTTTGGGAATCTGGGCAGCGTGAACAGGGAGCAATGCATAGATTGCTTTTACAGATAAATATCCCCACTAAACACACACACACACACATTCCCATAAGCGCTATCAGTTTCAAGGACTGAGTGAAAACTTAGTGACAGGTCACTGGGGGTTGTCAGCAAGCCTACAAATTGTCTCAGGAGTTTTTTGTTTTTTTTTGCAATAGCCAGTTTTCTCAATTATGGCTCCAAACCATATTCTAGTGGGACTTGATGCGGCCTTTTGCGGAAAATGTGGTTCTTGCCTAAGAGCAGAGCATACCAAGCACAACTCCAGTGGTGTGTTGGGTAGAATGACGAAAGAGCCAATGCACAAACGAAACACCGCAGGTGTGCATGACTCAAGTTTACAAAAATTATTAATGGAAAAAATAATAATAACTAGCACTAGCCCTATTCAGTTGTTCTGCACTCTCAAACCCATGCAGAAATGGTTGGACGAAGGGGGGAAATGGAGACCAACTCATTGGACCGTCTCCATCCTAGGAGCCCCTTCTGCAGTCCCACAGCCCTCCATTCACTGGTGGCTGTGGAAGGAAGCCTGCTGAACTCAAGTAGGATCTCTGCATGATTAAAGAACCCCGAACCTCCAGGCTTTAAAATAATGCGGGAAGTCTCCTCGAGTAGAAACAGGCTTTGCACTACAGAAGGTCAGTTGGAATGGCGATGGGGATGTGTGGAGGGCCTGACAGCTCTGTCTCTCTGTGTGTCTCTGCATTTGTGTGTAGGGGATGCAGTGCAAACTGAATGGGACTGAAATGGAATTGCTCTCCAAAAATCCCCTTTGTGGATTCTGGCAGCAAATGTTACCTGGATATACTCCTGGCTTATGGCAGGGATGGGAAACCTCAGGCCCTGCCGATTAATACACCTCTCTGTCTGATCTTTAAGACTCTTCCTAGGCTGCCCCTAAAGAATAAATTATTATTATTGGCCCTGTTTAGGGAAGTTGTTAATGTATGATGCTGTATTGTTTTTAATATTCAGTTGGAAGCCGCCCAGATGGGTGGGGTATAAATAATATATTATTATTATTATTATTATTATATTATTATTATTATTATTATTATTATTATTATTATTATTATTGCTTGGCACTCTCTTTGAGCACCTGTCCTTGAACTCCAGAAATACTTCTTTGCTTGCCTGGATAGACATGTGCAAAGGGGATTAGCTCACCCTATAAAGGTAAAAGCATTCCCTTTTGTTGCTCTGCTTGTTGTTGCCTCTGGCCTGCCCACTATGTGGCCCCCTGAAAGGCAGGCCATAAGGGCAATGTGGCCCTTGGTTTATGGGTATCAGTTAGGTACTGCCACTTAACATTAGCACTTGGCACACAAAATATCCCAGAATTGAAACAAACTTTTGTTTTGAGGGCAGTCTACATCTGGTAAGATTCTGAGAGCTGACATGCAGAAGGAGCCAACATTTGACGGTATTTAACATCTCAACAGTATTGACAGTATCGAACAGTGGATATGCTGCAGCAGACAGAATTTTTCGTCGTATATTTGTAACGTCACAACCGCTGTTTAACTGTACAGTATCTCATAAGAGGACTTGCAAAAAGCACATAGTTACTCTAACTCAGTTTGACAAACCAGGGAACGTTCACTGAATCGGCACAATAGCATGGAAAATGCCCCCCCCCCCCAGTGTTATCAATTCTATTTTGGTGAATTTTGGCAAAGATTAGGAAACGAAACCTATATTTCACATTTTGAGAATTTGATTTTTATTATTTAAAAAATGTCTTAGAATATAATCTCAGGTTTTTTTATTCTAGAATTTTTGGAAACTTTGGTATTCTTGCGCATAAGAAGTTTTGTGGACCATTTCATGGTCCTTTGGAAGAGAAGCAAGAGTAGCTACATTTCAAATTCTGGAGATCATTACCATGTTTCAATATTCGAGCTACATCCTGGAAGGGAATGGTTTGTTTAAATGCTAGCTCCCTTAATTACTTCGAAAATAAATAAATAACCAGGGGGTTTCTGGAAACCCAGAGAAACCCAAACTTCCTAGAAGCCTGTGCACTCTTCCATGAACCATCTTTTTTTAAAAAAAGCAAGCAAAAAAAGAGCGTTGCCCTACTAAATCTCTCTCCTCCCTCTTCTCTCAGACACACACCCTTACTGGCTAGCAACCAAATATGTGCAAGACACATCCATGTCTGGACTCCTGGCTGCCCACAAAGATATGAGGGAGGGGGGGAGTGTCTCAAATTTATGAAAATCTAATCTTGTTAGTCAATGCAATCTGTGTGACAAGGCAGAGCGAAACTCATTGTCATTCTCACCAGCAGCCCCCATGTGGCTGACTTGCATCGGGCATGCAATTTCATTTATCTCTGCTCCAAGCGCAAGCCTAGCCAAGGTTTCCTCCTGATTTGAATGAAGACCTGCTTCTTTAGAATCGCAAGCCAAATTGAAGCAGACATTTAAAGGAATAACTTTGCAAGGGGGAGCCAGGCGCTTTCAAATGCTGTAGCCATCGAGCATTCGGAGACATAAAGAATGGACAAAATATGTTTCTCTCTCTCTCAAATATTACTTCTCGCCCTTCGTCTAAGGAACTTGGGAAGGGGAGTTCCGCAGCCCTACTCAAGAGATGCCAGGAATTGAATCTGGGACTGTCTACAGCAGCTGCTTTAAGTCTGAGCCACAGTTCTCTCCACAGCACAATGGGAATATGGATCAGAACCCAGCCCAGGTCTCCCTGATCCAAGAACTTCAGCCATTTTCAGGCTGTTCAGGAAGAATTAGTACATATGTGTGTCTGTGGTTAGGGGAGGATTTCAGTAGCAGTCTCACCACCAACTTATACACATCCATTATAATATTTCAGATATACAGGGCAGCCTACAGCCATCCTAATGGACACAGCTAGCTCAGGAGCAGATCCTGTCACTCCTTTCATTCCCTGCAAATGAACAAACTGAAAAGGCCTCCACACGACACAGGCTCTCAGTCATAGCACATCAACCGAGAAGGGAGCATGCACATATAAGTTTTTTGCTATTTTATCGCATCTGCAAGAGTATGCAATAATGGGATCGGGCTTGCATGTACAGTGGTACCTTGGGTTACAGATGCTTCAGGTTACAGACGCTTCAGGTTACAGACTCCGCTAACCCAGAAATAGTACCTCGGGTTAAGAACTTTGCTTCAGGATGAGAACAGAAATCACGCGGCAGCAGCGGGAGGCCCCATTAGCTAAAGTGGTACCTCAGGTTAAGAACAGTTTCAGGTTAAGAACGGACCTCCGGAATTAAGTTCTTAACCAGAGGTACCACTGTACTGTTTTACCTCCCAGTCCTTGTGGTAAAGTCAGTGACAAACTGCGTTTTTAAAGGAAACAGGCAAACAAATTGATAATCTCATGTTGGCGTTCTTTTGAGAACTCTTGGGTATGCGTCACCCATATCAGAAACTTTTGAATTAGTTTGTCAGTCCTAATACTTCACTCCATGTGACTGCAATTGGACTTAGGTGCCTTCTCCAAAATAAGTTGTTCAGGAGTGAGCATCTGTTCAACATCTCCCACAGCGAAAAGTGATGCAACAAATTCATTAGGCTTCTTCACTGCCACCCTCTATTCCTTCAAACATCTTTCTTGTCTCATGGCCTGATGGCCTCTGTCCCCAGTTTGACATACGTAAAGGCATTTTAATTAATTGCTTTTATTGATTGATTACCGTATTTTTTGCCCTATAGGACACACTTTTCCCCCTCCAAAAATGAAGGGGAAATGTGTGTGCGTCCTATGGGGCGAGTGCAGGCTTTCAACGAAGCCTGGAGAGCGAGAGGGGTTGGTGCGAGTTCCCGCGGGCTCCCAAGGCTTGCGGATAGCAGCCTGTTCTGGGGGCTGGGGTCGGAAATAATTTTTTTTTTTCTTTCTCATTTATGCAAGATGCCCACCTTTTGAAGCAAGGCTTCTTGCCTTCTGTAGCTTCACTGACTCTGCCCATTAACCATGCTGGCATCCTCTGAAGACATGTCTGCACCTTCCTTGTATTTCCAGTTGGTTTTTGCAGCCAACTGCACAGGCCCCTGAAGCAAACTGTTTGCACCGTGTGGCTCATTGCTCCGCTCTCTCCAGGAGTCTTCCTGCCTAACACAAACCGAGCACGGCCTATTTTCATCAGGGGAAAGGGTTTGAAAAACCAGGAAATGAGTCACTTTTTACAAGGAACGAGGTTTGCCTAATAAATATGGAAATTTGTAGCAACTTCCCAGTGTTCCTAAGGCCAAATTTTAGCAAAACTGGGCATAGGAAATGGAAACTGGGTAGCGGTGTTATGGAACTGCAACTATTTCTCCAATTATTATATCATCAGCAGACCAGATCTAACTGGCTTGGGAAAGAGCAGCGAGAAAAAGCAATCAGGGTCCAGGACGCCAATGAAGTTAGTAGGAAGGAGCAGCAAAAACAGAGGATTAGGCCATATAGAGATGATAAGGACAGAGCTGGGTTTTCAGGGCTTGGCACAGGAGCCTCCAACATTTTTAGGCCTGTAGGCACATTTGGATTTTTGAGTGAGTGGCATGAGCTCCAACCCTGTGGTCTTCTTTTCTCCCTTGTGTGAATAAGGCAGAGGCAGAGGGAGAGAGAAATTGCATGCAAAGTTCGTTCTTCACACTTTTCCAAGGGGTGTGGACATAATAATTAATATGAGCCTTGAAAAACACAACAGAGGTGAAAGAGGAAGTGAGAAAGAATATCACTCTTCCAACTTCCTCCTTCAGGTCTATGTACTTTTCACAGGGCTCTAAATATTATTTAGCATGACTCCAGACCACTGGGATATGTTTTCAACTGGGCTTTCAGCTTTCACACACTGCCAGGTATTTCCACACAACCATTCAAAAGGCATTTCACCATCTAACAATGCCATGATACCGTTCTGCATCAGGTATGCAGTTTCCCTAACTGGCAACACTGGCTGAGATCCCTGCATACATGTGTGTGTTTGTGAAGAACAGGGGGAAAAACCCTGGTCTCTCTGGGAACACAGATGCAAACGACACTTTGCACAGACTTGTAGAGCATCCCATGAGACAAAACAGAAAACCAGGAAGAAACCTGCAGTGTCCTGTTTCCCCCTCCCAATGGCGCACCTTCAGAGGATGTTTCTTTCCAAAAGGTATCTGCAGAATGTAATCCTAAATCAGCATCAGTATGATCCCCCCCCCCTTTGCTGACTGCATTGCTGGAAGCTATCCGGGGTGGGGGTAAGCTTGAATGCTAGAGCTTCTCAGCTAAGCACAAACACCTGTGTTGAATTCCAAAGATTATGCTGGATAGTTAGCAGAGAGGAGAGAAAAGCAGAGGGATAAAAGGATTAAAGGAAGATTCACAAAATATACATGAGTTGCAGGGTGGGAGAGATACAAACTACATGGCAGCAAAAAGCTCGGTCAGGAACATTTGTGAGTCAAGTTGAGTCCAACTTGGTGCCTTCAGATATTCTGGAGACCACTGATCTAGAGGGCACCAAATTTGGAGAAAACTGCTCTAGGCAAACTTATTTATTTGTTGCATTTATATCCCACCTTTCCTCCCAGGATCTCAAGGTGAGTCACATAGTTCCCCATGCCATCCTCACAACAAAGCTAGGTTAGGCTGAGAGTGAGCGATTGGCCCATGGTCACCCAGTGATTTTCATGACCGAGCGGGAATTTGAACCCCGGTCTCCCATTTCCTAGCCCGGGAAGTCTGACCCACTACACCACACGGGCTCTCTTGGGAAAGCACCCTTCAGTTGCCCATCAATAAACTGCAGCTTCCACCAGCCCTAACCGAGAGCACTAGGTTGGCGAAGGGCAAGAGCGGGTGCCAATTTCACAACTGGAATAAACCATGTAAATTAGTCACATTGGCATCTACCTTCCACGCTGAGCATTGGAACTATGTGGAGACAACATTAGGAAGTTGCTCAGTGAATGGTTAATCAGCATAGAATTTTGCAACAGATGATAGAGATATAGATAGATAGATAGATGATAGATAGATAGATAGATAGATAGATAGATAGATAGATAGATAGATAGATGATAGATAGATAGATAGATAGATAACAACAGGGACGAGCTTGGTCTCAGATTTCAGCAGTGCCCTCCTGTGTGAGGCCAAAATTCAGTCTCCCCCCCCCCCTCGCCTTCTGTTAGGTTCAATTCACTAGGTCATAGTCGCATTGCCCTGTGATGTCCCCTAGGCTCAGCACCCAGTGCGGCAGCAGAACTGGTGGCGCTGCTCTGATAACAACAAAACCTTGAACTCTCGGAGACATTGGTTTTCAAACTTTTCACGCCCAGGGAACCTTTACTACACCAATTCTAACTCTTCTATATCCACCACTGACTCCGCTCAATGCTCACCACAGAACTCTAGCACTGCAAACTGCAGAGGCTCCTGGGCTGAGGAGTTCAGTGGGTTTTGTTGGGTGGGGTTGTTGCTGTTGGCTTTTGTTTTTGTTTTGTATCTTAATTTTAGACCTTGTTTTGACTTACGTGGAAATTGTTTGGTCTGTTTGTGCCTTTTAAAAATGTTTTATTTGTTGTTTATTGCTACTTTCGTTTTGTAGCTATGTGGTCTTTTTCCATGTTGCAAGCTGCCTTGAGCATGGTCTGAACTGTGGAAAGGTGGCATACAAATAAAATTATGTATGTATGTATGTTCTAAGGTGCAGGGTTTTTCTGGGGGGCAGGCTAGGGCCTCTGTTATTCCACTTATACAGAGAACATTGCTTAGAACACAGCTAACAGTCACTTGCAACTTCACATTTCAGCGGTTCTATAGGTGATTGCATGCTAGCTGTCTTTCAGGAACATTGGTCCACTACTGCCAGTTTTGCCATCAAGAAATCCCTGATGGGCTTCTGCAGAATTTCAGGATGTCCTCAAACACGGTTCAAAATTTTTTTATCAGAGCAATGAAACCTTGTGGTGTTTCCAAAGATCTCACAGCCTCCACCCACCATAAGAGAGGGCTTAGGCTGAAGAAGTTTCTGTGTTGTAACTACCTCTCAAGCAAGCCGGACGAAAAACATTATTGGTCAACCATTTGCTGTTGCATTAGTCATGGGCAGCAAAGCTAAAACTAAAAGCCAGGACTTGCTGTGGCCTTATTTTAGATGCATGGTCTTAATCCTAGTGATGATAGGGAAGAAAGTGTCCTTGTCTGTGTCGGGGGGGGGGGAGTACGTGTGAAGTTCTGAGATGGTAAAGGTAAAGGTAAAGGGACCCCTGACCATTAGGTCCAGTCGCGGACGATTCTGGGGTTGCGGCGCTCATTTCGCTTTATTGGCTGAGGGAGCCGACGTACAGCTTCCAGGTCATGTGGCCAGCATGACTAACCTGCTTCTGGCGAACCAGAGCAGTGCACGGAAACGCCGTTTACCTTCCCGCCTGAGTGATACCTATTTATCTACTTGCACTCTGACGTGCTTTCGAACTGCTAGCTTGGCAGGAGCAGGGACCGAGCAACGGGAGCTCACCCTGTTGTGGGGATTCGAACCACCGACCTTCTGATCGGCAAGTCCTAGGCTCTGTGGTTTAACCCACAGCGCCACCCGCGTACAAGGGATCATTACCACCAAGAACGTTGGTGCAGGTGGGCAGGCAAGGTTTGTTTGGGTTGTTGTTTAAGCTGGTTGTTGTCATTTTTCATGTTTTCAATGCTCTCTCTCCCCCCCCCCCCATGCTTCCTGCAAATAAAAAACCAGGAAGTGAACTAGAATCTTTTCCCCTAACTTTGCTATCTTTCTGTTTTCAGTGAGACACACACAAACACATCCCCAGCTACAATCTGTTTTTTCCAGGGCTTGGAATTAAAGAATTCAGAAATCCACAGTGAGTGCCCTCATAGTTCAAATTGCCTTACAGTGGTACCGCAGGTTACATACACTTCAGGTTACATACGCTTCAGGTTACAGACTCCGCTAACCCAGAAATAGTGCTTCAGGTTAAGAACTTTGCTTCAGGATGAGAACAGAAATCGGGCTCCGGTGGCGCGGCAGCAGCGGGAGGCCCCATTAGCTAAAGTGAGGCTTCAGGTTAAGAACAGTTTCAGGTTAAGAACGGACATCTGGAACGGATTAAGTACTTAACCTGAGGTACCACTGTATTTTCTTTTTTAGAATGTTGCTTAGCACCACCCGCACCCCCCAAAAATCAACACCTCTGATATCCTTAGAGCTGCACTTGTAGCGTGACTCACAAAAGAGGACGTGAACACTGGCGAGAACTGTCCCAAATTCTATTTCAATCTCAGTTTTCCACTTGTGTGGCACCGGATCTCGCTCCCTTCTCTGCTGCAACCCCAGGTGTTTCTCCCCCCCCCTTTTTCTCTTTTTTCTTTGGTGGTGGTGGAACATCAAACAAGCTCTTAAGAGCTTCTGCTAGCAGCGCGGATCATGCGATCCCATCACATGTGCAAAAAGGCAAAAGATGAAGTTTAAAAATGTAATGAGCAGCTTTCTTTATTACATAAACCGAAAGAGGCAGCAGAAATGTAAAGGCCCTTAAAGGACCAGTACAGTGGAGGCACGTTCACAACCCGCAGCACCGCGTCTGCGCATGCACGGGTCGCGATTCGGTGCTTCTGCGCATGCGCCGAAACCCGGAAGTAACCTGTTCCGGTACTTCTGGGTTCGACACAGTGTGCAACCCGAAATCACGTAACCTGAAGTGCCTGTAACCCAAGATACCACTGTACTGGGAATTAGGAGAAGCAACGAGCCTCAAAATATATTTAAAAGTTAGCTCTGTGCAATTAGGAACCCATAATTGCTTGGCCTCTTCTCCTGTTCTGTCCTATGAACCTTCTCTTCCTTTTCCAAGGCCCTGCTTCATTTTCACTACCTGCCCCACAGTTGACTTGAGGTCAAGTCCCTTAGGTCACAACTCTTGGAAGTCCTTATTTAATGGTAGCACAGCTACATCAATAAGGTGACTTCAAAGTATGGGGTGCTTTGAGGATTATGATGTTCACAGACGGTTCTGCGCTTCTGAAATGTTAAACAGCAGTAGGAAACAGAAAGACACACACACTGCAGGTAAGTGTAACTCCTAAGAGCATTCGAAGATTGAATGAAACAAAGTCTATGGAGGCCAGTCTCTTTTGTAATGGTATTCTTCCATGGAAGAATATCTGTGGCAGAGTCAACCGTCGCAACATCAGAAATCAAATCTATGTGGCTTTTTGTAGGAATGAACGACAGGCAGGGATCCTGTCTCCTAACCTCTGGATCTTGCAGTCAACATCTACTGTATGTCAACTTTAGCCTGCCACATATTTCACCTTTATCCTCAGCTTCAATGCTAAGTAGCACAAAGCAGTATCAAAATGGGTCAGATCCAAGGGCGCCCTTTTGCAAGCAGGTGAGAAGTCCTGTATTGGCGAAAGAGCTGTTTTCACATCTCTCACTACGACGTTGCCCAAGAAAAGTAAAATTAAATCCACTGACGTTACTCTGCTCTGTCGAGAACTTGCACGAGTGCTCAACACAGCTTGTGGTGCAACCAGACAATGAGAACTATTATAGACACCTTCCATGTGCAGGTGTTTGTGGAACAGCATTGGCGGCGATTTTCCTTCCGCTCACAGTTCTTTCAGTCCAACCCAAAATATTTTAAGGTGTCTAGAGGAATAACCTGCTTTGGGGAATCACACACATACACACACACAGCCAGACCTTTTCCAGCACTGTTAGAAACTCAGGTATATAATCAAATCATCAAATGGCACCTTAAACGCAGCAACCACAATGGAATGTCTAGGTGCTATCTTCCCCGCAAGTGGAATTAATTAAATTATTATTATTATTATTATTATTATTATTATTATTATTATTATTATACCACTTTATATTTTAAAGAACAAATCTCAAAATGATTTCCAACACATTAAAACATCAAACAAAACAATCCAGAATAAAACAAATTGAAGCTTCAAGGAAAATATTTCAAATCCTTTCCCAGGTGACATTTTGCTTTCCTGCAAAATGGTTGTGCAAAGTGCCTGGCGCCGGGCTAATTTCTAGCGCTGCTTTTCATGCACCCAGCCATCAAGGTCAGCAGCAGTGGTGCAGGTCAGGAGGTCATCTTACAAATTTAACAAAATAAAAATAGATACCCTTGAGGAAAGTCCAAAAATGCAGACAACTCTGTTGATCCATCATAAGCACAACTCATTCATCCACCAAGGAGCAGCAGTGCATAGCATAACAATCAATTTTATTTGGATCAAATGACTGCAAAAAGGCTCAGTGTTCTGTTTGCAAGGTCTGTGGCTCACCACCTTTCGCATTTCCATAATGTTTACACACTGACACACACGTACATACATCTGGTTGGAACTCTCCACAACAGTGATAAATTTTACTATGACAAAAGGTCAGGCTATGGTATTCGGTTTTGCAAAGACTTCCATTATAAAAACAGGAGTGCTTCGGTTAGGGGCTGGGTGGGGAAGAATGTTCAGTCATTTGTAAATGACAATGGCTGGGTTTTTTCCCCCAGCCCTCCCTTCATGCAAAATTTTCACTGAAGAGAAAGGAAATGCAAAGCCGAAACCAAAGAGAGATTTCAGAAGGCAGAAGCTCAAGGCAAAGATGCCAAGACATGAAGCATTAAGACTGACCTAAAATTCAGGGATTGGTAGGGCTGGGTCAAGGAGAACCTTCAAAAGTTCCTTATACGTAGCCCAGCCCTCTATAACATGGAGACACAGGTGGTGCTGTGGTCTAAACCCCTGAGATGCTTGGGCTTGCCGATCAGAAGGTTGGCGGTTCGAATCCCTGCAACGGTGGTGTGAGCTCCCGTTGCTCTGTCCCAGCTCTTGCCAACCTAGCAGTTGGAAAGCACGCCAGTGCAAGTAGATAAATAGGTACCACTGCGGCGGGAAGGTAAACGGCGTTTCCATGCGCTCTGGTTTCCGTCATGGTGTTCTGTTGCACCAGAAGTGGTGTAGTCATGCTGGCCACATGACCTGGAAAGCTTTCTGTGGACAAATGCCGGCTCCCTCGGCCTGAAAGCAAGACGAGCACCACAACCCCAATGCCACCTTTGACTGGACTTAACTGTCCAGTGGTCCTTTACCTTTACCACACACACAAAACCATGCACAATTCCATCCACCAGCCATGTATGGTAGCCCACCACAGGCTCAGACACTTCTTCCTGCCTGCCTGCGACATCAGAAAGAGCTAGAACCATAGAATTGTAGAATTGGAAGGGGCAGTGAGGATCATCTAGCCCAGGGGTCGGCAATGTTTTTGTGGCATGGGCCAGTTCACGGTCCTGCAGACGCTGTAGTGGGCCGGAGTGTGTGTGCACAGGCAAGCATGCGCAAACGCTATTTCTGGCGCTCCTTCCGGTGCGGAGGAGGCGTGCACAAATTCCCATTGGCTGCAGGAGCTTCCTGCAGCCAATAGGAAGCCGGACAGCATTGCTGATGGCGGTCCACTCTCTGCTTCGCGCCAGTTTAGCATGGTGCACAGGAGCCGACCAAGTGGGCGGTGGGGGTCCCTGAGTGGGCGGCAGGGGTCCATGGGCCGGTTAAACGACCCCCATGGGCCTCTTCTGGCCCACGGGCCTTAGGTTGGTGACCCCTGATCTAGCCCAACCCCCTGCAATGCAGGAATCTTTCACCCAAGCTGGACTGCCAATCCTTGGGCTGGAGGCTTGCGGTCAGTTTAGTACAGATCCCGCTCTCAGATGTGGCTCCTTTTCAACTAAAGGCAGAACAAGACACAGAAAGTCTGCACTCAAGAAGAGCAAGTCTCCTAGTTACATTTCCTGCAAATATGCCCTACCTGGAAGGCATTGTAGGGGTCAGGGAGGAAGCATCAAGTGACAGTCTTCAGTTTATAGGTGCAAGGAGACTTGCTTGGCTGCCTCCCTGAAGTTCGCTCCTATGTCCAAAGCCAGGTGTTGGCAGGGTTTTAAAAATAAAAAATGGAAACTTTCAAACAGGCTGCTACAGGACATCTGTACATTTTCTTCATGTGCGCTTTCTTATCCCAAGGCATTCAGAAGCCTATAAGAGTGGGAGAAAAAATTCCGAACTGGGCATTTGACATCCTTGATATCTCGAAGAGAGTGTTACATTTCCTTGAGAAATACTGGTGAATACTCTGCAGAGTGAAGCAATGGAGGTCTGTTCTTGGCCAGGGGGCATGTGGGTTCTAACGGAGCCTGGAGCACTTAACTTACTTTTCACATTACCCAGGATAGTAGTGTCATAGAATCATAGAACTGGAATAGACCACAAGGGCCATTGAGTCCAACCCCCTGCCAAACAGGAAACACCACCTCGGAAGTCGTACCTCGGAAGTCGAACAGAATCCGTTCTGGAAGTCCGTTAGACTTCTGAAACGTTCTACTCCCAAAGCACGGCTTCAGATTGGCTGCAGGAAGTTCTTGCGGCCAATCGGAAGCCGTGGAAGCCCCATCGGATGTTTGGCTTCCAAAAGAACATTCGAAAACTGGAACATTCACTTCCGGTTTTCGATTGTTCAGGAACCAGAATGTTTGACTCCCAAGGCGTTCGGGAGTCGAGGTACGACTGTACAAGTTTCGCATGACATGTATTTTTTAACTGCCCCAAGAGTTCTTTTTGTATCTGGTTGCCCATTTTGAAAATACAAGCCCTGGGTTGGTGGAGCACACGCCAAATCCCCTTTTGGACGTCGCTCAAGTCACCAGTTCAAGACCCAGTATGTTTGTGCCATCGAGAACTGTTCCAGGTAACTCTATCACCTAATAGCTCTTCACTCACACAGGGAATACCCCAAGCAGGATCAGAATATTAGGGTCAGCTAAGTAGAGGAAACACATGTAATTTGCCGACATGTTGCAGTAGAGTAATTTCTTAAAATAAATAAGGAATAACAGCCCCGGCAGAAGCTCTTCAACAGTGCATGGAATCCGTAAGCGAGGCATCAGAATCCATTCTCCAAAGTCAAGGACTTTTTAATTTTTTTTGCTTTCAATTAAATAGTAATAAAATAAAATGCCATAAGAGGCTGGTGCTATGCTTGCATGGTTTGCAGAATGCAGTCTTCTTCCCCAGCCCCCAAGCCGCCCGAAACTTATGAGACCACAAAGCGTGCTTCACTCTTCTCTCTCTCTTTAGTTTAGCTATAGGATACTTCTGCTAACTGCCATTTAGGAATTTCATTTCCTGCTTGATCAAGTCCTACTGAAAGAGGCAATTACTAAATTTGTTTCTAGTTATAGAAATAGATGTTTGTTGTTGCCCAACCACATCTGTCTCGCCGGCAAGCTGTCTGCTCTGGGCTCCCTAAATAATAAAGAGAGAGCGAAAGGAAAGCAAACCCCATTCCATGGAGAGCTTGCTACTGCTGCAGAACATCAGAGCTATCCGTTGGGTAGAATTCCCACTTCTGTTCTTTCTTTCTTTTTAACACCTAGTCCCAAGTTTATACGCTTTTATATATTTTTTTAATCTGCACTTCTGAAAGCGCTTCTCTTTGATGGCTGACGCAATAACTTTATATTTCATTACCAAAAAACCCTGCAGAAACCAAGCCACATTTTTGCACTGATCAGCCCCCTTGCCTCCAGCAGGGTGGCTTTTACAAGGTGGGCATTAGGGGTTTGCTTCCATGGGCACCTGTCAAGGCCTATGCCTCAGAAAGGGCCCCACTGCCAATCCCTGGAGCCTTCTGGGCCGGCTCATGTTTCTTGGCCTCACTGTTTCTGCCTCTTCGCCTTCGAAGAAGCAGCAAGAGGACCAAGGAAAAGCATCAGCCACTTGCTCCTCGCTTGGCCTCGCCCTCTGGAAGTGTTGCGGATCGGGGCCAGAGAGAAAGGCAAGGAACAGCACAGTTGTGGTGAGGAATATGAGCAGAGAATAAAGTAGTTATGGGGAGAAAGAAACTGACAATACTTTACTGATGACAAATTGAACAAGGGCAAGGTATAACTTGGGAAGAATCATATTTAAGATACCTGCACTGAAGGGGGTTGGACTAGGTGACCCTTTCCCAACAGTTATATGATTCTACGAGTCTAAGGCCCAGTTGAGAACAGGGAGACATATTTGACTACACATCCCAAGTTTAACCACCTTCAGAACAACTTTTCTCTCTTGCTCCATTGACTGTCAAGTCTCAACTGTCTTCCTCGTTGACATGCAGACCAAAAAACAGAATTAACCCTGAATGATCTCTGCTGTTGTATATCCAATAAGGATGCACTGAGCCAGGAGACTAGCTTGCCATCACACCCCACCAAGAACTACTTGCTGGCAGCACACCTTACAAGGTGGATAAAAGGTGAGGGAGAAGACCCATGAATGTCCCTCTGAGCATATCCTGTGAAGTTGGGGGGGGGGAATAATTCAAGGTTAGCTCTGGGAACCTTCAGGCCTGCATTTTCTTGGTCTTTCTGGCGTGGCACACAGATCACATCATGGCTGCAGATCAAAGACCAAGTTCCCACTGAAGTGGGGAACATGGTGCTAATAGAATATTCCTCCATACGAAAACCTCCTTCCATAAAGAAATCTAGGTATCAAGAGCAAGTGTTCTGCCTAGGCCCCATCTGCACTATGCATTTAAAGCAGTATCATACCTCTTTGAAACAGTAATGGCTCCCGTACTGCAAAGAATCCTGGGAAATGTAGTTTGTTAAAGGGTTCTGAGAGCTGTTAAAGGTAAAGGGACCCCTGACCATTAGGTCCAGTTGTGGCAGACTCTTGGGTTGCGGTGCTCATCTCGCTTTATTGGCCGAGGGAGCCGGCATACATCTTCCGGGTCATGTGGCTATAATGACTAAGAGCAGCGAACCAGAGCAGCGCACGAAAACACAGTTTACCTTCCCACCGGAGCGGTACCTATTTATCTACTTGCACTTTGATGTGCTTTCAAACTGCTAGGTTGGCAGGAGTAGGGACCAAGCAACGGGAGCTCACCCCATTGCGGGGATTCGAACCGCCAACCTTCCGATCAGCAAGTCCTAGGCTCTGCGGTTTAACCCTTATTCCTCACACAGATCTACAGATCACAGAGTTAGAATCACAGTACAGTAAGCAATCTTGCTCGGTATTGATCTACTACACTGACCAGAAGCAACTTTCCAGGATTTTGGACAGGGAATATTCCCAGGCCTACCTGGACACACCAGGATTTGAACCTGGGACCGGCTGCATGCAAGGCAAATGAGCCACAGCCTTTTCCCAAACAGCAGCCATTTTGATGTGGAGTGTGTGTGTGTGTGGAAGGGTAGCAGGGACCTTATCCAGCATCAAAATGAAAGAAACGTAATTTTCCACAGCCAAATTGCGAACATGATAAGGAATCTGCCTTATTCCAGGCCACGATATTTGTCCATCTGGGCCAATACTGTCTACTCTGACTGGCAGCGAATCTGCAGGGTTTCGGGCAGAAGTACTTCATTCCACTTGCTACCTGATTTCCTTTCTTTCTTTTTATACTGGAGGTGCCAGGGATCAAATAATCAAAACTGGGAGAGGATGCTTAACGCCTTCACTGCCTCCCAAGTCTCTCTGAAGAAGTTAAGGTGAAATTAAACCACCTTCGGTGCTTTCTGGCTGCAACAGAAAGGCAAGAACACAAATGTTGTTGCTTTTTAAAAAAGAGTTCTGTAAGGTAAAGCGTCGTCCCACCCTCAACCCCAAATATTTCTCTTTGAAGCAGAAATATTATACCAAAATTCAGTTGTCAATATTTGTGTTGCATTGAACGCCTGTTAAGGCAGAAACGGGGCACTTCTTTTACACGCACGCCCATGAATTTGGCTTTCTTGTTGCTCCTATTTCCATGGCCTCGGAGTCCTCTTTCACCATAAACCAGAAGGCGGATGGATGGGTTGGGGTGAGGGGGCGGAGGCAAATATTTATGGCTTTTCAGCAAGGTCAACACCAACAATAGCTCTCCCTCCCCAGTCGCGCACAAGGAGGGAAAGGAAAGAAAGCCCCTCTTTTATGGCAGACTAAGAAAGCTAGACCCATCCCCTCTCTTCACCCCATCAGCCTTCACAAATGTAACCTTAGCTTTGTTGCTATCAAGCTTCCAGGATATCTTAATATTCTCTCTCTCTCTTTTAAGATGACTATGGTATGAATTAACTCCCCCTTCTCCTTTCCCTTCTAAACCTCTTAATTTCATGCATTCAGTCGTGGCAGAGGAAAAGCACAACATTCATGACCTGTGCAATTTTGTCCTGAACAGGGATGGCATAAGGGTGATACCCCCCCTTTTTTTGGAGGTGGAGAATTGGGCATAGCACAGCCTGTCCCTCCCCCCCTTCTTAAACAATAAAGTAGCAGCTATGGCAACAGAGCTAATTAATGCAGCTCATTTGCATAACTAAAACCCTCCCAAGCCCATTCACAGTTCCTTGTTGTCTCCATTCTTAAAACCTGGTCGGAGGAGTTGTATTCTTCTTACCAGCCACACAAAAAATGAAAGCAAAGGAGGAGAGAGAGAGGGGTTTACAAAAGAAGTGGCTATGTTTGAATATAAACACAGCTTTAGAAATGTGATCTGCTTAAGTAACTCCAAATGAGAGCCCTTTTTCCAAGCTCTATATCCCCTCCAAAAAGCTTGGGGGTGGGGGAGAAAAAAGACCCTCATGACACCAGGAAAACACATGGGGGGCACCCAAAATACAGCTGAAACAGTCAATTGGTGCACAGTACTAATAATACGATTGCTCGGGAGGGAATACAGGGATAAAATCCATTCTTGAAAGAACAACCAAGGAGTGGGTTAAAAGAGAATGGGTGAAAAGGGTTCGGACTATATCATATAACCAGAAGGAGGGGATACGTCTTTTCACTGCAAACACGTATCTGGATGATGTCTAGACAGTCATAAAAAGGGCAATTAAAGGGAGGCAGGCTGCAGTGCGCTAATGTCTCCTTCTGAGAAATGGAACAATTTTATAAACACACAGGATTGGCTTTTCATCCCTTCCACCTTTAAAATAAGCAAAAGAGGGCAGGCAGAGTTTGCCAGATAAGAAGTGGGGAGGAGAGAAAAATCACTGCAATCCTTTCGTAGATGAAGCCAGTCAAAATCACCTAACCCTTGTCTAGTTGTCTACTGCACCCTCCCTCTGCCTGCACCTTAACACAAACACACACACACACACACACACACACACACACACACACAATCAAATATTCCGCCTGCGTCCCGTCTAGACTGTGATAACAAAGGGCATTTCAGCCCCACAAGATGCGCTGACAGAGAGAGTGGCCATTTAAAGAGGCAGCATTGCCTTTCTCTGATGACTACCATTTGTCAGGTGGCCTTCACAAGAAAATAAGCCATTCTGGGGTCCTGAGGCCACCTTCCTTTCTAAAGTCCATGGTTCACGGTGCAAAAAAAGATACCTGAAACAGCCCTGTGCTTTCAAAAACAACAAATATTCTAACTTGTATATTTTAAAAATAATAATAATAATTTGTTGTTGTTGATTATTATTATTTTTATTATTATTATTATTCTGCTCCCACAGTGAAGACAGGACTGCTTGCAATTAATTACAGAAAATAAAAAAGATGCTGTAAAAAAAATTAAAACTCGCAAATGTGCTCCTTAATTTATGATTTGATAATATATCGTTTGTGGTTATGTACTGTACTCTGTAGGGTTGCCACTCCTTAGCTTTTAGCACTGAATTGCTCCTATGTCCCTTCCCATGACCTTTGCTCCCTCCAGAATCCTGAGTAGCTGGGATTGCGAAATGATGGGTTTGGGGTGGGGTGGGGGCCTCTGACCTGCTCTTGTAACTTTAACAGCAGCTTGATATGCAGAAATCTGGAGCCTCTGCAGGCCCCCCCTGCTCCAGTAGAGAGAGTGTGTATCATCATCAACTGCCAATGTCTACAGCAGCATTTACAGAGCACAGCAGCAGGGCCTGTTAAACAAGTTGGCAGTCCTATCAACTACCCTCAAGGTCTCCTAACTTAAATGGTTTCTTAAATGAATTAAACTGCTCAGGACATCTACATGATGCCATCTCTCCCCCCCCCCCCAAGTCCTTCAACTTAACTCTTTAGTTCTCACATTCCCACCAGAAATAATGTGCAGTTACTTGTTAACGCCTTTCCCCAGCGGTCAAGGAAGCCATCTCTGCGGCCAAAGTCATTCTGCAACTGTGCGGTCCTGTGTATGTCTACCCCGTCGTTAGTTTCGTGACACTCATGGACAAGTAAATAAAGAATTGTGGATAATATAAAGTTTCATTTATACCGATAGCCTTACATTAACATTTATTAATGTGGTTTTTTTAATAAAAAAAATAGCAGCATGAATGTTGCGCATGATGAGCGCTGCAGCACAGCTACATTTTCACTTATCTGCACTTCCAGGAGGGTATGGCAATTGCCCAGAACTGTTGCGAATCAAGTACTGTGCAAAATTCTGCAAAAGCAAAGGATTCTGTTCATATAGCAGATGGACCACATGGCAGCGATTCATGGATAAACCCAATAAATTAAAACACTGGCGTCCTGCAGCGAGAGAAGTGATTGGCATCGTATAAATGCGTCTTCCGAAAGATAGTGCAAGTGAGCCCATCCACATGCTTTAGAGAAAGACCCAGTTCAGACATAATATCTCAGCCATATAACCCATGTTTTACAGAACCAAGAGCAAGTGCTCTCTGCCTGCATGCTCTCTCTTATCGTGCACCATAATGCAAAATGTCCAGGGTTTGCCAAACCACAGTTTCCCATTATGTCCGAATTAAAACAACAACAACAGTGGTTTGATCTCTGACTGCAAACCAGGATTTGTGGGAGGAGAAAGGATGTGAGAGCATGTGCGCACGACATGCTCATTCTGAGTTTACAGGACCAAGTTCAGTGTATTTTAACTGGGTCAGAAATAGCTCTCTCTTGACACCCTAACCTTACCCCGTTTGCTAGCTGATTAAGGAAGAGAAAAATACTTTAATCCAATTCTATTATTTGATATATGATCCTAGATCGGGAATGATTAATGTGCCTAGCTTACCTTCTTGAATTACATATTGCAGGCTACTGTGCAACGTTCAGATTCTTAATAGTAATGGGGGGAAAACACCAAAAAAAACCCAGTTGTGTTGTATGCACAGATCTAGTGGCAAACCAGGCCGCTTCCTGTAATGTTTGTGTTGTGTGTTTTCTGTGCTGTTTGCACTGTGTGTTTTCCAGCATGAATCCCTGCCCATTTTGCATGGCGCAGTGTTGTCAGAGCACTTCAATGATGTCATGCCAAGTGTGCCCAAGACTCATACCGAGATGACTCAACATAAAAAAGTATCAGGGCGGAGGAGCAACAGATGACATTGCTCAGCACTAGCGACTCACGCGCAGCTTCGAACCTTTCGCCTTCTATTTGCTCAGCAATTAAAACACACACACAAAGAGTTAAGCGGTGCCTCAGCTCTCTTAGAAACACCATGTTGCCTTCCAAGCTGCCTACTTAAAAAGCAGCCAACTTTCTAAATGGTAGGCAGCAAACTGATCTTAGCAACTACACCAGCTTTATAAACAAAAGGGCAAATTGTGGGTGATGCAAAAAAAAAAAACAAAAAACAACTCTTGAAAAGCTGGGCCAGTACAGGAAACATCCTTCCTCCTCCTAGGGTTAATGAGCTGCGGAATACTTAAAATATCTTAAACCACACACAAAATCTGACTTAACAAGATTTAGGCTTATCGTGCTTAAAAGAGACAGCAAAGGGTCCTTGGTTTTGGGGAGCGGGAATGAGCTTTTGAGGGGTAAAGTCTCCGTGATCAATTTCATGGCATGTTCACCCGGGGTCTGCTCTCAGCATCCCTAGGCAATTGGTTTAGGAGCTGCCGTTTAAGTCCCCGCAATGCTCTGGGGGGCAAATGTAGCTAATGTGGTGGTCCTCAGATTTCTTGAGTCTACAGCGCTCATCTTCCCTGGCAATGTTGCCTGAGGTTGATGGGAGCTGTAGTCCGGCACCATGTGACTACCCTTCTTGGGGCACTGTGGGAAATTTACATGCGGCTGTATATTGATATTCTGCAATACAGCCCTTGCTCTGTTGTGTCAGAGCAATGGAGCTACAGTAGCAGAGGTGACCAAACCTGATGAAGGGCTGTGGTTCAGCGGCAGAGCATCTTGATCTGTATGCAGAAGGTCTTGTGTCCAATCCCCAGCTGGGAAGGACCCCTGCCTGAAACGCAGGATGGCTGCGGCCAGTCATTACCAACAAATGCTGACCTAGAAGGATCATATAATAAGCCAGCTTCCCTATGTCTCTTATGCTGAAGAGCCCCAGCCATCATTCAGTCTGATGATATACCTGATAGTTCAGAATGGAAGAGCATGCTCCAAACTCTCTCTGTATTTTATACATGTGGATTTCCACAAGTGGCAGTTGACCTGACAAGTCTAAGTGTTACTGCTATTTTCTCTCTTCACCACCATTTCTGCTTCTCTCTCTGGACTGGGTACAACACAGGGCCTTTTCTTCATTTTTTTGATAGGTTTAGTCTCTTAGTGTGTTGGGTTGGGTTTTTTCTTTTCTTTTTAAGGCTATGAAGAACAAGGGACTTGGGGGCAGGGAAGAGAAAGAGATTTGGTGAAAAAGAAGTGTAGCTAGAATATTGGGGCCAAGACAGCGGGCCACAAAATGCCCGTGTGGTTGCCAAAACCGTGTCTTCCCAAGGACTCATGGCCACCTTTGACCATTAGCTCTTGCTGTGAACAAGAGTTGTCTTCAGGAAAGGCTAGTCAAAGCAAAACAACTACAGTGGTGCCTCGCAAGACGAAAAGAATTCGTTCCACGCGTCTTTTCGTCTTGCGATGTTTTTCGTCTTGCGAAGCACGGTCCGTCGCAACTGTGCCTCTTCAAGCGGCTTTTAAAAAAAAGCGCAAGACGTTTTCGTCTTGCGAAGCAAGCCCATAGGGAAATTCATCTAGCGAAGCAACGCAAAAACGGAAAACCCTTTCGTCTAGCGAGTTTTTTGTCTTGCGAGGCACCACTGTATTCAGAATGAGTATGACTTAGACATCTTGTATCTCACCAAACCCAACTGTCCCCATTCCTTGTATTGTGGGCTGTCAAGATATTTAAAAGTTTATTTTCCTTCCTTCCTTCCTTCCTTCCTTCCTTCCTTCCTTCCTTCCTTCCATCCATCCATCCATCCATCCATCCCAGGCAGGCAGCAGACACAGCAGTCTACCAAGCCTCTTAAGGGGCTGCTATACCACAACAAGAAAATATTCACAAAACACATATCAATGTGCAAAGCACACTTAAGAAATAGCCGTTGGACATAAATGCTTAGGGCATTAGGCTGAGGCTGCAGCCTGGTTCACATGTCGTGCTAAGCCTATGGCCTATTCCCATGGCCATGCCAAGAGGAAACAAACCAGAGTGTTGGCTTAGCATTACCTGTGAAACAGCTTGTGGTTTATTTCTTACCGAACAAGCCAAGAGCAAACCACCAAGGCCACCCAATGAGTCCATGGCACAATCATCCACATCTAGTCCCAGTTGTACATGCTAGACCACTCAATCCTGTGCATGTTTTATCAGGTTTAAGTCTCATTGGTAAGTGTAGTTCTGCACACTTGAACACCATTGGAATTGAACACCATTGGAATTACTTCCAAGTAGACATGCATAACATTGCACTACTCCTCTTATTTCTGAGATGGAAAAGTGGGATCAGTAACTTCCAACCCTCTAGCCCTAAACTGCATCATGCAACTGTTGTTACAAGTGATGTGGGAGGCCTGAAAGTTTGTCTCTGAAATTCCAAATTGGGCTTGCTACTGTTTATCAGCATTTATTGGGCTGTATGAGCATCAATAATTCCTCTCTTTTTCTTCCCCACCTCCCTTGTTCCTTAATTATTATTTTAATAAGACTGCTCCCAACTTCACTGCTCATTCCACAATAGCCCAAGGGCTACAACTGTTCATTAGACAGAATTTCTCTTTTAATTGCACTGACACAGAGGCGTAGGTTATCTGAAAGAAATTACTAAAAGGAGCCATGAAGGATAGAACCAGATTCTTTTCTTTCCCTGCCCTTTGGAAGGGTTTGCATTATCGCACTGCCCGACTTCCAAAAAAACCACTTTTACGTTCTACAAACAGCAAGTCCTGAAGTCCATACATGGGACTTTCCTTAACATATGTAGCCAGTGTAAATCCCAGTGAACCCTTCCTCATAAAAAGAGGCAGAAGGGCTTTATGGCACCACTGTAAGAACATAAGAACCATCTGCACTGAATCAGATCAAAGGTCCATGGAATCTGTCATTCTGTCCCCAGCAGTGGCCAACCACTGGCCCCAGGATGGGCAAAACAAGATGGAGGGTGTCAGCCGGTGTTGCTTGCCCAAAAAAGCATCTGGTAATAAAAGAGGCGGGGAATCTGCAGATGTCATTGGTAGGCTCCAGCTCCCATCAGTCCCAGCCAGCATGGCCAATGGGCAGAGATGTAGTCTAGCAACATCTGAAATGGAGTTTCCAAAGAGCCATCACTACAGCCATTTGGGGCCTGAACATTTATTTACAGGGCCAGCTTGAAAGGTGCAAACTCTAAAACCGATACTTCCAAGCGAGCATGCTTAGGCTTGCAGACTTACTCCTTGTGACAGCCTGGTGGATGAAGCAATGGAGTCAGCATGGACCTCGATAACAAGAGGAACAGATGGCCTCATAACAACAATTGCAAAGTTGGAGCATTGTTTGAATAACTGGAACACTGTTTTGCATGGTGTGTGTGTGTGACTTTTAAAAATAAGATAAATGCCTTACTATTAAAAAATAAAAAAGAGGGTTGGGGGGAGAGAGAATATGTACCAGCAAAAGTATTGGCTCTGCTTTGTTGCTAAGGGAGTTGTATTTGCCTAGAATCCAAGAAAGATATTTAAAATTCTGTTAATGTGTTGCAACAACACCCCCTTCCCAAAAGACCGAACATCTTGTGTGTGGAACGCAGTGGAAAGAGGGACGTCAATTGTACCCTTTCCATGAGCCATACGCTGCTTAGACCTGACTGCAGTGTTTTAGCAGTGGAGGGGTTTTTTGTGGGGTTTTTTTTGGTATCTTGGTCCTCAACGCTATTTGGCAACTTGCTCGAGACTTATTGGCATAGGGTAAAAGGTTTTTATTTAGACTGTGTCAGCTGAGAATCTGTGCATGTAAGAACTGGAGTGGGAGTAATCTTGACTGCGTTTCAAAAGCACGTTTCTCTTCGGGAGCTGCCTTGGTAATTATAAAAATTGAGCGTGCTTAAAAAGAGGGGCCTGCTCTCTGCGGACGAGCCCTGGCTTTATTTCCCAAGCACAACCCCCTATTGTGGGAAAACATCCACTGTTCGGGAGGGAGAAAATTGGCTGGGAACACTATCCTAACCCCGTGACCCCTCCGAACAAAAGGTAGAAAAAGTGTCTAGACCTCCAGTCTGAATGCAGGAGAAGGCAAGTATTGTATTATCGAGATACATGGCTTGCTTCAGAGAACAGAGGCTGGCATATACTTTTCTGGGGTGGGGTGGGGGTGGAACACGAGGGAAGCAGAAAACAACTTGGAAAATAGTCTGCATGGAGATTGGGGAAAGTTAAAAGACTATGCCCGATCCAGTTTCATCGTTTTAGAATGCAATTTTGCAGGACACAGTGTAACGAGAGAACCAAACTGTGCTGACTTTTGCACTTAAAACCATTCTGAGAGCCCGGAGTGTGCAGACACAATACTGGCCTTCACTATGGAGACTGCAGCACACCAGACAAAACATCTTCAAGAATTGCTGCTCTCTTTTTGTTGTTGTTCTGAAAGAAGGGCTGTATGATTTTCCGATTATTCTCGCCATTTTTGCCATATACTTCAATCCAACCGTTTGAAGGCAAAAGTCTATGCATGTTCCCTTTCTCTCTCTTTCTGCAGAGGGAAGGCGTCCCACTGATTTTAGTGGACCCTCCTCTCCAGTAAACAGACAAAGATAGAATCAGGCTGCATAAGCATCATCTGAACACGCTTTGTGCCACAATTCATCCAGCTGAAAGGAATTTGAACCTGCCTGCTTCCACAATGCACACTGGGCGCTGAATTGTAATACTTTTGGGAACTTTCCTAATGAGCAATTTGGGTTTCTTTCAGAGCAGGTTGTTACAAGACAAGAGGTGTATTTCACATCCTCCCCTGGAACTGTGAGCCTAGGAGGACTGCAGCCAATCGGTGTATACCCTAATGAGATAACTGGAGTTTACTTTCATTAAGCAAATGCTGCAAAACTAAGACAGGATCCAGCGAAAGGTTGCTCACTATTAAAAATATCAGATCCTATTTTGCAATCTCACGCATTTAAAATTGTTAAATGTGCAAACGGCCTAGTCCTGGAATCATAAGAGTTGGAAGGGAACCCAAAGTTCATCCTTGCAGGAATCTCAGCTAAAGCATCCATGACAGATGACCATCCAGTCTCTGCTCAAGGAACACACACTGGAAGTTGCAGGCAGAAGACAGATGCTTGGGCTTTGTCAAAATTTGATGAAGCTTTGTCCTTGGTTGTGCAGGGCACAAAAGAGTTGTGTGCATGTGCCTCAAACCCCTCTGTCCAACCGGGATGCCACAAACTCTTGCTGCCTGTGCCACTTGTGGCAGACTGGCCACCCGTCACCCAATTTGGAGGGCAGAGTTTTGTATAGGAAACTTCATTATACCAGGTCAGACCATTTGTCCAGCTACATCAGCATCGCCAGCGTTTTATTAACTGGAGATGCCAAGAATTGCGTGCAAAGCAGGTGTGGTCTACCACCAAGCTACAGCTTCTGTCCACAGACCTCCAATGAACTCACAGGAATTTGATGCACCTCAGGCCCATCAGACTCCCATAGAGAAGACCAGAGTAGCCACAGTGGAAGAAATGAACAAATAATTGACTGCAATGGAAGACCCACGATGGAGGTCTAATGTCAAGATGTCTGCAGCATCTTCCGCCGTGTGAAGCAACTGTTAGGGATGTAGCTGAATGAAGAACTCCCTGACCCGATATAAACCCAGTTACAAGGTGCTCTGCTGCTTTCCAGTGGCAATTTGCGTGAGTGCAGAGAGCCATTTTTTTCTGCAGTCACAGAGGCAGAACCACCACTAGGAAGCAGCAGCTGGAAATGGAGACTGGGTTTTCTCAGATGTTCTTTCTCCATGTGGAGGTTTCCTTTGGGAATTGTTGTTGCTGTTGTTGTTATACTTGGGCAGCAAATTCCTGAACTGGAGCGATGTTAAGATGTGCCACAGCTGCCAAAGATGAGGAGAAAAGGCCACATGTTGCCCATCTCCTTTGGAGAATGAGAGCTGCTCCTTTCATGGGATTTAGTAGGTGCTGCTACTAATGTTTATTGTGCTTGTATCCACAGACAGTGGCCACACATCAGTGTGTAAGCCCCATTGAGTTCAATAGGATTTACTTCCAAGAAAACCTATTTTGGATTGCAGGGCAACCTGAGGAGCCTCCTCTCCTAAGAAGAGGTGGAAGCCGGAGGCTGTGCTCTGCCTGTTGTGCGTTGTGTTTACTTTGCTGCTGCCTCTAGTTTAAAAGCAATGGGAATATTATTTCTTTTGGTTAAAAATACACCAGGGGGAAAGAAACACTCATTGGTCTACGTTATTTACACTTCCACATAAGTCTCAGCAATGTGTGAGAAATGGCAGGTTATGCACACCATAGTGCCTTAGCGGTCATGTGTGTGTGTGCATTAATGTGCATGCACAGTTGACACAAGATGCTTCTTTCCTCTCCTAATTAGGGATTTACAGCACAATTCCATACATATCTAGTTAGAAGAAAGTGTCATTGATCTCACTAAGACTTATGGCCAGGGATGTTGTTAAGGATTGTGGCCTTAACTTTGTGAGGCTGGGGGGTGGGGGGCGGGGAGGAGCTGTACCCTAAGGAGCAACTAACAAAAAGCAAAGAGTCTTGCATCTGATGAAGTGGGTTTGTGCCCATGAAACCTGAATAGCATAATATTTTTTTCCATTGCCACCAGGCTTTTTGTTGTTTTTGCTGCAAAAAAACTAACATGGCTACCCATCTGTGAATTGAGCAAACTCACACTTACAGCATTTTAGCAAGGCATCCCTAAAATCTCTCTTAAAGTCATCTAAACTGAGGTAGGAATTTACAAGGAGTAAGTATTAGGATTAGTAGGCCTATCCCTAGTCAATAAGGATTTTTGGAGCATATGCACTATCCACCTGCTAAAATGGAAACCATCGGATAGACTCTTCCATCTCCTTATGTGAGGGAGTTCTCAGTACAGCCCTCTGCATAACCCAGAACACAAGGTTCTAGTGAAGATATACACAACTGTGAAGCTGCCTTATATCTAGCCAAGACCATTGGTCCATTTAGCTCAACTGGGTGATGGGAGCCGTTCAGGATCTCAAGCATATACAGTGGTACCTCGGTTTACGAACTTAAGTCCACGTTCTTAAACCGAGGCGCGCTTTCCCTAATGAGGCCTCCCGCCGCCGGTGCCCTTCCACCATTCGGCTTCCGTTCTTAGACCAAGGTAAAGTTCGCAAACCAGGACACTACTTCCGGTTTTGCGGAGTTCGTAAACTGAATAGTTTGTAAACAGGGCTGTTCTTAAACCGAGTTACCACTGTATCTTAACCTGCAAGCAGGGATACTGGAGGTCTCAGACACTGAACACGTAACGTTCTGCATGCATCACATTGTGTCATCCCACTGAACCTTTTCCCAAAGCTTTGCTCTACGGTACAAGCCCTCCTGGCATGTAGAAGGGTGGTCATGTCTCCTAAAGGTCAGTTACTGCAATGGAACTACTGTACACAGGTGAACAGGGAACTGGAGGAAGACCAGGGCACTGGTGTCTTAAGCCTCAGGCAGGTGCCCGATGATGCTGACCCCTGGTGCCCGCCTTGCCATGGCATCTTAACAGCTGTAATCTCTGTAAGGGCTGTAATTCTTCCCTTGTTCCTAGGAAATAAAGCAAGAAATGCCTAATAATGCTGCAAGGGTATGCTGTTATCTTTTGGAAATGTGTAGAGCAGTCTCCCGGGAGGAAGCTTGAAACCTCACAATAATACTAACAAAGCTTGTGAATAAAAAAAAAAAGAAAGAAAGCACTTTTGGATTTGAGAGAGCGGCTTTTTTCTCCTACCAATGTACAGGCTGAAGCTGCAGACAAGACCCAGACAACAAAGGCTCCAAGAATAACTATCTGATACAGGGAGGTCTGCCTTAAACCAGCTTTTTGTTTAAAAAAAAAAATCCTCAGAAGCTTCTTATTTTGCTATGCTGTGCACTTGCTCCCCTTTTTGTCTTACATTTAATGGGGGGGGGGAATTGGGAGGTGGGGAAGCAAAGCAAAAAAACACCCCCAAACCCCTCTGACAGAATAAGGAAAAGACAGGAAGGCCAGATTTATGCTATAGGAAGTCTCAAGAATAATTTGGCTCGGGAAGATGTCACTGTGAGGGCCTTTTGTTGCAAAGCGCTCCTTGGAATCTCACATTTCCTTGCAGACCCATCGTCTGCTGCCCTGTTTTTAACACCTAATATTGATGGTCAGAATGCATGGGGTTCTTTGTTGTCCAGAAACGAGAAACTGGCCAAAGAACCCAACATCCTCTTGGCGGACATTCAAAGGGAAGCCCATGTTCTCGGTACAAACTTTCCCAACCTGGTGCCCGCCTGATATTTTGAACCAGAACTCCCATCAGTCCCTGCTAGCATCCCCCTGTGGGCTAGGGATGGTGGGGTCTGTGGGCCAAAATATCTGCAAGGTTCCAAACTGAAGAAGGCCACACTACTGAAGGGGCGATGCACAACTAGCAAAATCTCGAAAATGCTGCATATAAAGCCTTAATTGCACTTATTGCCCAGGATTTGCCTCAAGCATCTAGCAGTCTTCTTGAAAAGCGGCAGGCATGCAACTGTGAGCAGCACATCCAAGGTAATTTCAAACCATTTTATGAGGCCCGACGATAGCAGCTCTTCATACAGGACAGCATGAAACACAATTAGGTTCTGGCAGCTCCCGAAATACTTAGCCGAACCAGTTTACCTGGTGGGAAAGTTGTGTGGCCAGACATTCAGCGCCTGAAGACATTTGAACGAAAAACAAAACCACCACAAAACAAGCTCGTCTGTCAGCACACCCATTATTTCTGTCTCAGCAGCACATGCAACAACTTCTTTATAATGTGGTTGCCAAATAAATACCTCGTGTGTTGTAGGACATCCTGTTCTGTTCTGGACTGGGAGTGGGTGGGTAAGATAAAGAAGCCCATGGAAGAGATATCTCATTTGCTAATATTAGGGAAAGGTTGCATATTCACACAGGCAAGGAACTTAACGCTTGCTACCCATACCTTCCGGAACAGGGTCTTATCAAACTTCTCATTTGCTAATACTTCAGATACAGCCGTGCTTAAGAATGCAAAGAGTTGAAACTGGCATCTTCTTCTGCAGTCACTGCCTTTTTTCAATGAATATTCTTTAAAAATCCAAAAATTGAAATTGCATCTACAAGCCCTCTCTGTGGGGCAAGAAGCAAGAGCTCCCACACACCCCACCAGCACAACTTCTGAAACTAACTTTTGCTTTCCAACAGCTCGTGGGCTCCTCCCTGTGAGGATACTACTGGTTTTCTGTATGCACAGAGTGGTATTAGCTGAGAAAGAATTCTTTTGCTCAAGATAAAAGGGTCACAAAACTAAGCTAACTTAGAGGGCAATTCCTCTTTCATTTAGCAGAAGCCAGAGTAGACAGAACTCTAAGCTAATGAGTCATAATAAAGACAGAGGTTAATTATTTTCTTGTTGTTATCAGCATGTGAACAATATTGGCCTTGCAGACAAGTGCACAGACGTTCCTAGTCCTCAACATTTCTTGACCTATTGAATATCACTTGTGGCACACCGGAAGAACCAACTCTCTTCTACTTTACAAAAACTGCCTCATCCGCTGTCTCTAGAGAAGAGGTTATTTACAAGCCAGCATAAGACGTAAGGAACCCAGTTTAGTAAATTAACAGCCCTGTAAAGATACTGTAACTCACAAAATGTGGATTATGGCAAGCAGTGGGCACCAGCCTGCCAAGTGTGGGATAGAAAGCAAACTCTTCAGGTTTGCTAACTCCCAGAGGTTTATCCTTAAATCTCACTATTTGACAGATATTTCCAAGCTTAAATTCACAACACCCATGATAACGATCTTAGAAACCTAGGGTTTAAGGAAGAAGAGAGGCAATTGTCAAGCAAGTTCCTCCTGGGAAGTTCTGGCAGATGACACTGGGATTTCCCGTGAGTAAATAAATGTTTCACAGTCAGCTTGCAGCCTTGCCCCTCAAAACCATTTCCTGGTGAACGTAGGTGCATTAAAAAGCAGTGGAGTTTGGAGTCAAGAATTCAGAAGACCAGCTCACAACTTTTCTGGTCTTCTGGTTAAGTATGTCTCCAGGCCAGTTGCGGGTGTTTTTCTCTGGCAAGCTCTCTTTGCCACCGTTAACTGCAATTGACCATTGTATGTTGGAGTGGGTAAAACCCTGTGTTGTCCGTACCTCATCTCCCTATGCTGGAATAATCGTGGCCTCCAGTTTGGCTGGGCTGAGATCGGTGCTGCAGGTGGCAATCAGAGAGTGACAGGCTTCTAGCACAGTGGAGGAAGGACTGGGAGTTGGAAGGAAGGGAGACAGAGCCCAATTTGGCTTAGGCAAACGAAAAGAGGCTGAACCTTCTTCCCCTAAGTGAGGGGTTCTCAAGTGCTTTGCATACTCAAAAATCGGTCCCCAAAATGTGGGACTCCCTCCCCATGGAGGTAAACCTGGCATATATGCTGAAAATGCACCTCTTTATTCTGGCAATAAATAGTTAAGGCATTTTATTAGGCGGAACCCACCCCTTTTGCTGAATTTATACTGTTCTGTTCCATTTAGAACACTGTTCACTGTTTTCAGTTGTTTTTATAATTCTATATTGTATTGCTTGTAACCTGCCCTGGGGTCTTATGGTGAAAAGCTGGTAAGAAATCTCAGAAGTAAACAAAAATATGGTATGGATGAAGTATTAATAAAATAAATAAATACAATTTAACCAGAAGGATTTAAATAGATGAAGAAGGCTCGGACACCCAAAAACACAACCTTTTCTCTTTTTCAGGAAAAAATGACAATGCCCCACAGACTTCCTGTGAATTATCAGCCTGGCACCCTCAAAGTCTTGTTTCAGATGAGCTGCCAGTTTTTTTAAAAAAAGTAACACTGATGTACAGGAACGCTTTTGAGACAGGTTGCAAATAAAGCGAACATGCAGAGCACGCATTAGAACATTATCTTCTGGGATGCACAAAAACAAAGCACGTGAACTTCCACTGAATAGCGTGTTAACACTAGACTGCGTGCCTCCGATAAATCTTTATTTAAATGCAGGACCTTGGACCATTTATCAGGAATGCCACGACAGAAGTGAAAAATACCACTAAGATCAATGCCAACAAGTTTATTACCGTCCCTTGCCCTTGGTAACCTACTAATCAGGGGGGGGGGGACAGTCAATTTGTTTAAACTTTCTAATGCCAACAACGGCAATCTACCCATAGATATTCCGTTGCAACCTGAGCCGCGAAGGGCAAGCAGCAAAACACATCTACGCTCTTCATTTTATAAAGGGTGTGCGTCTGTGTGGGCCACAGCCTATTTCATCAGATGCACAGTGACTTTTGAAATCAGCAAGTTCTAAATTCATGGACAACGTGATCCCATTTCTTAGGAGATGGTGAGATAACTTGTGTGGGACTTTTGTGGCACTGCAGGAGGGAAGCTGAGACCAGACAGACCTCGTCTCTGTTGAACTTCAGGAGTTTGACAAAGACTTTTCTATTTCAGCAGGCATTTTAAGGAATTTTATATTTTTGTGATTAATCTTAATTTTATCCACTATGTGCTTTCTGTAATTTTTATGCGTGCTGCTTAGAGAATTGGGTAATTAAGTAAATATTAAATAGATAAATGTTCCTGGGGGGAAAGGAAAAGATCCAGCGCTATTAGAATGGGGTGCTTCTTGTGCCTTTCATCAAGCGCTTTGCAAAGTACGATCAGGACGAACCGAGCCTAATTCAAAACTTGGTAACTCAGAGAATGGCCTTTTACTTCAGTAAAACTCAATGCAAAGTAGGTGTGATCCTGATGGTATAGTTAAGCGGTCTTTGCAGCTGAAGTCTGAGGAATGGATTAATACCAGAAACTTTGATTCAGCCAATTCCAAAATCCTTTCCTTACAATAAGAAAAATGCACAGAGTTCTTTGGCTGTTCTACGCATTGGGCCTGAACTAGGATGCAGAGAGAGAGGCAGGGGCAGAGACCTAGGGTGCACTGAGGCAAGGAGATCATTGTGTAAAACTTCCTGGTTATCATGCTAGTGCTTCTGTCCTGTTTTCTAATGTTCCTTTCACACTGCATTTCCTCTTGCACTATGGAACAGTGCATTTTTTAATCAATATTCCACCAGGTCATGCTAAATTTCATTCACACCATTGATTGTGGTGCGACACAATAGCAGAGGTCATCGGACACCTTTTACATGCATAGGCACTTCTGTCCCCCCACAATTCACCTATGGAAAGAGTGGGGCAAACCTGTGTGCCAGAATACTGCACCAAATTTCATCATGTGAGCGGCAGTGGTATGATCCATGAAAACCATATGAACATCACAGTGCAAGACTCCTATGATTTTCCAGGTTAATAGAAAATTAACCTAGCTGCAGCTACAGCCTAGAAGAGAAGACTCCCTGGAAAAGACCCTGATGTTGGGAAAGATGGAGGGCACAAGGAGAAGGGGACAACAGAGGATGAGATGGTTGGACAGTGTTCTCGAAGCTACCAGCAGGAGTTTGACCAAACTGTGGGAGGCAGTGGAAGACAGGAGTGCCTGGCGTGCTCTGGTCCAGGGGGTCACGAAGAGTCGGACATGACTAAACGACTAAACAACAACAACAACAGCCTAATATTTCCAAGAGCTAATTTGTCGTCGCCATCAGTTGCACATGCAGAAGCATTTCCTGTTCTCAGTTTAAGCATCAGTGGTAGCGTCCCAGTATTGTTATTTCTAGCAAGTATTTTTATTTCTGTTTCTGTTCTCCATCACATTTCCGCTACCAAACATTACAACCCAAAGGGGTTGTGTACCACATACACAACTGAACTCATGCAAAAGAATACCTAGAGCATGTTCACAGCACACAACCATCGTAATCTAAGCAAAATACGTCATGCAAAGCTACAACATCTTATATTTACTTCTCTGGAAACGAGCACAGAATCAGCGGAGTTGATTGTAGAATTATAGAGTTGAAGGGAGCCTTGAAGGCCACATCCAGTCCAACTCACTTCATGTTGACAGAGATCCAAATTGAAAGCATCCCCAACAGATGTCTTCGAGAAGACTTCACACAAACAACAGCCAACCACCCCTCTCAGTACTTGGTTATGTTGCTGAATTGGAACATGGCAAGCTGCCTTTTAATGTCAGACTGTTGGTCCATCCAGTTCAGTATTGGGCCAGTCAGTGGCAGCAGCAGATCTCCTGGATCTTCAGGTGGAAACCTTTACCTGCCCTACCTGGAGACACTAGGAGTTGAACCTGGAATCATTTGCATGCAAAACACATGCTCTGACATAGAGCTACGGCCCTTCACACAAAGAAGACCAGCAGTGGCAGGAAAGCTTTCCTGAAAACATTAACTGACCCGACTTCCATATACATCTCCCTGAGAGTTCCAAAGGTGTGGGGCCACCACTGAGAAAGCCATATCCCTAGTGCCTGCCGGTTTACACTTATAAACATCAAACAGGCAGTAGCATTTGGATGGACTGTCTGCATGTGTGTTATACTTCTACAATTGTGAGGAAACCAATGCCACCCAAAATATCTAGCTCTTCCTTCAAGGAGTTCAGGGCAGAACAACCCTGCAATACTGAGAAAAAGGGACTTGCCCAAAGCCATCCAATAAGCTTCATGGCCAAGGAGAGAACCAACCTTCATCTTCAAGTTCAAGTTCACCTATTAATTTCCCACAGGCAAACCGGGAAACCCAGTTCAAAGCAGTACCTGGAGAGCAGACCAAGATTCAGTGAGTGTTACTGAAATGCAGGGAGTCTACTTTCCCATGGTGATGCATGGAATCTGGATCAGCAAGTGCTTCATTATGACACTGGAGAAGTATCCTAGTTTCTAAGTCGTGCAGAGCCCCACCCCGCAAAAAAATGGCTGGGAATTTATGTTTTCCACATGAATCTGTAGGGGAAAAGATGACAAAAAAGGTGGGGCCACCCTTGCAAGATATTCCACTGGAGCAATAAAATGCATGACAAAATGGTCAAAATATGTTCATCAGGATCTGCAAGCAGTTTCTCCACTTCCCTGCATTGAAAATAACTCCAAACCCAGAACAGGATATCAAAGCAATTCTTAGCACATCTATTCAATTTAGAAAGAGTCATAGCACAGATCTTACTGAATTCGTTGTGGGTTTTTTAATGGAGCAACTCCAGCTTCAAAATGGTGGGGAAATTATGATTTGATCAAAGCAGCTGACCATTAAAGGATAAAGAAAATGAGAGCAAAATGCCTGTTCTTGGTGAAAGAGGAAGAAAGAGGAAGAAAAAGAGCATAGATTGGACTATGTTGAGGCAAGGCCCTTCCACCCATAGCTGTCAACTTACAGATTTGAAAATAAGGGATCAGCAGCCAAAATAAGGGATTTTCCGGGCACAGCTATGTTCAACTTCTGAGCCCCTCTGAGCCAAAGGCAGAAAGCCCAGCCAGCAGCCAAACGAAGCCTCATCAATAAGGGACAGCAGCGGGACATGGCGCTGGGATAAGGGACTGTCCCACCAAATAAGGGACGCTTGACAGCTATGCTTCCACTACTTGCAGAAACCATAACTGAGACTAAGAATTGGGAACTTCTGGCCTTCGAAATGTTGCTGAATGCCAATCCCTATTACCCCAGTCTGTTAAGCCAGGAGCAGTGTGAGAAACTCAGATATATAAGCTAGGCACCAAATGGCTCCTTAAACCAAGGTTACAGTCGCCAAAACAGAATGTCTAGTCGCCATTTGGAGGCAAGATGGCTCAAAGTCTTATATTTCAAATGATGGACTGACAACATCTGGCTATTTCAGATGACAATCTTGAGAACTTTGAGAACTTAAAGAAGAAAAGTCACTTGATCCAGGGACAGCCCACATATATATTGGCCCATTCCTACCTCTTTTCCTTAATAGTCACACCGACCATTCGTAACATAAGAATATACTTCACAGCTGTGAGCAGGGCAGTGGGGTGGGGTGAATGAAGACAAGCCACAACAATTACGGGTAACTACAAGGCTGTTCACTGCTCCTGCTCAGGCTGCACAGAAAAGGTATTTTGATTCCTAAAACTCATTCTGATTGTTAAGTTGTGGGTGAACATATCAGACGACACAGTGATTCTTCAAACAGCTCTTGTTTATTCACAGGCCAGAACAGAACTGAACTGAAGGGTCCAGCCAGCCTGCTTATATAGAGCTCCACTAGAACGCAACAGTAACCATTTTCTGTAACTATCCAATCACTGAACGTCACTTTCAATCCCTTATTTGCATATGTGGACCTGAGTGAAAACTATCTACAGTATCCCTCTGCTGGCCCAGGGTGAGAACTTCAGTAAATAACACTGATTGTGAAAATAAAACATAACGATAACAGGATGCGGTATCAGTGTGTGGAAACAGTCAAGATCCAATGAACCACAGATATGCACCTCCAGATGGAGATGTCAGATGCCATCCTGGCGCCCAGGCATCTTCACTTGGTCGCAGGGGGCTGATAGCCAGGTGCAAAATGCGCCTGGCGCCTGGCTAATTTCGAACAATGAATGGGAGCTGTCGTTTAGCAACACCTGGAGGACCACAGGCTCTCCATCCCTGATTCAGACCTTCTTCCCTAAATCTGAAGTTCCCATTTAGAAGCAGAGTCTCTTCTTTTAACAAATTGCTCACATTTCAATATATCTACTTGTATAACTCTTACTTCTAAAAACAGATATCCGTGAAAAGCAACAGGAATAGAATTCTTCATAGTGTAATATTATAAGACAAATCAGTTCTTCAGCTTTGTGTTCTGCCAGTTTGCCAGTTCTAATCTTAATATGTAGTTAACCTCTTGCAAAGCATATCTTCCAGATCACACAAGACCTGCACAGAAGCTGAACAACGCATGTGGGTTTTTGCCAAAGCATTTCCTGCTGAGATTGCAGGCCTTTTGAAGAGCTCTGCTTCTTTTGACCAACATGCTTTCCAGTAAACTTATTCTGCTTATCTAAATTAAATTTGAAGTGCGCTTTTGACATCTCAGTTCTGGCAAAGCTCATCCTTGGGAGCAAGATTCTTGTTGAAAGAAACCACAGTGAGGAAACAAAACGTTGTGTAGAGGAAGTTGACTTATTTTTTAGAAAGAAAATGTATGGACGGTGGATCAAGTTCAACAGGAAGTGGTAGAGTACCCATCTGCTTTGCATGCAGAAAATCTTGCATGCTTTGATGAGGGAACGAAATGGCTAATAAAATGCTATTTCGTAAGCAATTTCAATAAAGCCACGAACTTTGTGCACAGCCTTACTCCAACCACTTGAATACAAATCAACGCTTCTTTTGCTAGATCTTACGAGGATCCCCGGAGGCACACCAGCTGCAACAAGCTTTGTGGGCCTCACCTTCAACTATTTCAGAAGTTGTCCAAACTTCTTCACATATGGTTCAGTAAGAAGTATTGAGGTTGATGACTGTGTGCTTATTCATAGTATCAATGGGACACAGAAGGTCTGCCTTGCTGTGTTTCCCTTCTTCCAAAGAAAAGGGTTTTATTCATAGACCGAAGGGATGGAAGTAGGGACAGAATTGAACAAATCAGGGCGGCGGGGGAGAGATTATATGTGTGTGTGTGTTTAAAGACTTCAAATGAGAATTCTGTTTGCACAAGGTTAAACTATGCAGGAGACTTCAGTAAAAATTCCTAGACGGGTAGTCAAAAAGCACACTCAGTTTCTGACTCGGCCTACAGCAAAATAGGAGATGACACACACTTCCTTCAAAAGGCTGTTCAGAATAAAGCACATGCACCTTGCCAAGCAGTAAAGTCTCACAGCACGGAAGAAAAGAACGGGCTTTCACTAGTCACGACGGTTGCTACCATAAGCATTCAGCATCAGCCAGGGTTCAAGGTGCATCTTTAATTTTACAGAACGTAGAAGTCAGCTTGAAAGGAAGGAGTCGCAAGATGTGTTCCTGCCAATGTGCCATCTGTCTGCCATATGGGACTTTTTCAGTCTGAGGGCCACACTCCCTTCTGGGCCCACATGCTGGTGGCGGATGGGACCAGAGGCAATGTGGGTGGAGCGATGTATGTGAGTTTTATCTTTGCATACCCTCCAGCATAAAGGTAAAGGGACCCCTGACCATTAGGTCAAGTCGTGACCGACTCTGGGGTTGCGGCGCTCATCTCGCTTTATTGGCTGAGGGGGCCGGCATACAGCTTCCGGGTCATGTGGCCAGCATGACTAAGCCGCTTCTGGCGAACCAGAGCAGCGCATGGAAACGCCGTTTACCTTCCCGCTGGAGCGGTACCTATTTATCTACTTGCACTTTGATGTGCTTTTGAACTGCTAGGTTGGCAGGAGCAGGGACTGAGCAATGGGAGCTCACCCCGTCGTGGGGATTCGAACCGCCGACCTTCTGATCGGCAAGTCCTAGGCTCTGTGGTTTAACCCACAGCGCCACCCACATCCCTCTACCCTCCAGCATCTTCTCACCCAAATCCAGGGCATCCTGTCCCCACACAAAACGGCTTTCACATCTAAGAAGAGCAGGGGGGGGGGAGAGAGAGGAAGGGCCGTAAAATGGTTGCAAGCAGGGCCCCTCCATCGATGGGAAGGGACCTACCTCGGCCAATGCTATGGTTGCACACACAGAGGGAGGAAGGGGGGGGAAAGAGAAGCTCCTTGTACCTCAGAACAGGAGGACGGGTGTTCAATACTCTGCACAAACAACTGGGACAAAGCAAGTCTCTCACAAAACATAAAAGAAAAGGGCCTGCGCATTTTGTCTCCTACCTCAGTTTTTTCAAATGCCAAAACGACCTTGACTGATTAGAGAACTGGGCCAAAACAAACAAGATGAACTTTAACAGGGAGAAATGTAAAGTATTGCACTTGGGCAAAAAAAAATGAGAGGCACAAATACAAGATGGGGGACACCTGGCTTGAGAGCAGTACATGTGAAAAGGATCTAGGAGTCTTGGTTGACCACAAACTTGACATGAGCCAACAGTGTGACGCGGCAGCTAAAAAAGCCAATGCAATTCTGGGCTGCATCAATAGGAGTATAGCATCTAGATCAAGGGAAGTAATAGTGCCACTGTATTCTGCTCTGGTCAGACCTCACCTGGAGTACTGTGTCCAGTTCTGGGCACCACAGTTCAAGAAGGACGCTGACAAACTGGAACGTGTCCAGAGGAGGGCAACCAAAATGGTCAAAGGCCTGGAAACGATGCCTTATGAGGAACAGCTAAGGGAGCTGGGCATGTTTAGCCTGGAGAAGAGGAGGTTAAGGGGTGATATGACAGCCATGTTCAAATATATAAAAGGATGTCACATAGAGGAGGGAGAAAAGTTGTTTTCTGCTGCTCCAGAGAAGCGGACACGGAGCAATGGATCCAAACTACAAGAAAGAAGATTCCACCTAAACATTAGGAAGAACTTCCTGACAGTAAGAGCTGTTTGACAGTGGAATTTGCTGCCAAGGAGTGTGGTGGAGTCTCCTACTTTGGAGGTCTTTAAGCAGAGGCTTGACAACCATGTCAGGAGTGCTCTGATGGTGTTTCCTGCTTGGCAGGGGGTTGGACTCGATGGCCCTTGTGGTCTCTTCCAACTCTATGATTCTATGAAACATACAATTTTTTAAAAAGAAAGAAAGGTGGGGATGATGGCTCTTCCAGGGGAAGCGGCAGCTCTCCCCCCACCCCGATACCCAAGGGAAGAGCCAACAGGGTCTCATGTATTGTGTATTTTTTTTTGGGGGGGGAGATATTTACTAGGACCACTTTGGGGCACCATAGAAGGTGCTGGTGTGTATTTCAAAAGGGTGTCTCTTCATTCCACTGATTTCCAGGAGGCTCAGTCTAACCAAGACCACATCATATTCTGAGCAGGGAGAAGTAACATAGCAGAACTGCCTCTACTGAAGACATCACAACCAACTGCATTGAGGGTTTCCCTGCAAATTCAAGCGAAACCCACCCACAGCTTAGGGCCTCGCCTCTGTCAGCCCAGACGAAAGGAATGTTTGGAAGAAAACCCAAAGGCCCATGACTAACTGTTAGTGGACATTCACAGGCATCTAGTCTCTGCAACGGAGCGTGGAATGTGGAACAGGTGTGGCAGGAATGGAAGAGGAACAAGCGCTCTGGAGTATTAGTTAGTTCCACTCCCTGCATCGTACGTTGCATTCCCCAACTAATAGCAAATAAGTCCACTGTGTGGCATAGTGGTCAACAAAGCCCTGCTCCACCATCCTGAAGGATATTTGGACGGAGGGGAGGGGTCGCTATACCTAGCCCTACAGAATACTAGAAATACAATAAAACATCAAACATTAAAATCTTCCCTATACAGGGCTACCTTCAGATGTCTTCTAAAAATCAGATCGTTGTCTGTTTCCTTGACATCTGATGGGAGGGCGTTTCACAGGATGGGTGCCACTACCGAGGAGGCCCTCTGCCTGGTTCCCTGTAGCTTCACGTCTCGTAATGAGGGAACTGCCAGAAGGCCTTTGGAGCTGGACCTCAGCATCTGGGCTGAACGATGGGGGTGGAGATGCTCCTTCAGGTATACAGGGCCAAGGCCGTTTAGGGCTTTAAAGGTCCACACCAACTCTTTGAATTGTGCTTAGAAATGTACTGGAAGCCAATGTAGGTCTTTCAGGACCGGTGTTATATGGTCCTGGCGGCCGCTCCCTGTCACCCATCCACCTGCTGCATTCTGGATTAGTTGTGGTTTCCAAGCCACCTTCAAGGGTAGCCCCACATAGAGCACGTTGCAATAGTCCAAGCAGGAGATAACCAGTGCAAGGACCACTCTTGAGAGACAGTGTGTGGGCAAGGTAGGGTCTCAGCCGGCGTACCAGATGAAGCTGGTAGACAGCTGCCCTGGACACAGAATTGACCTGTACCTCCATGGACAGCTGTGAGTCCGAAATTACTCATGGTTGATACTGATAGCCAGCCAATAATGGCAGTAGAGCTTTCACAAGCTGGAACCACAACTAGTTTTAATTATGGGCTTACAGCATCTGGGAGGGCACTACAGTATATAGTTTTGGCACAGCAACAGTAGCAAAGGGCAAGTTTTCCTTGTCACATCAGTCCGGTGAGGCAGGTGTGATCTACAAAGGGTATATGAGCTAGCTGTTTCCAGTAAGCAAGAGAAAAACAAAGAGAAACAGAAAGTAATTACAGCGTCTAGACAGAGCTGTTGCCACATAGGCCATTGTGGAAGTAGGACCAGGCATGACAAGGCAAAATCTTGTTTGGGTTTGCTTAGCATGATAACATTTCTAAGCCAGGGCTGCCTTCTTTGGAAATGTAGGCTAGCCTGAAAGCCCATTAAAACCCAGCAGGGCATACATATTCCTTTGGAGAGAAACCAGATAAAAAATCCAACTCTGGCAGCAACTCCAAACAATGTATATTCCAAGACTGCAAGGTGTTGGGTGCATGAAAAGTGCTGCCGTCTTACATCGGACATTAAAATTGCACAGTGCTCCACTGGTATACAGTGGTACCCCGCAAGACGAACGCCTCGCGAGACGAAAAACTCGCAAAACGAAAGGTTTTTTCGTTTTCGAGTTGCCTCGCAAGACGAATTTCCCTATGGGCTTGCTGCGCAAAACGAAGCTTGCCCCGGGGACAGCGGGTCTTCTCTTTTGAAGCAAGGGGCGGCCGGGAGATCGCTTCTCCCCACCGCCCCTTGCTTCAAAAGAGGTCCGGGGGCAGCGGGAAGCGCTCCCGCTGCCCCCGGACCTCTTTTGAAGCAAGCGGCTGCGCTTCTCCCCGCAGCCGCTTGCTTCAAAAGAGGTTCCGGACCTCTTTTGAAGCAAGCGGCTGCGGGGAGATCGCTTCTCTCCGCAGCCGCTTGCTTCAAAAGAGGTCCGGGGGCAGCGGGAGCGCTTCCCGCTGCCCCCGGACCTCTTTTGAAGCAAGCGGCTGCGGAGAGAAGCGATCTCCCCGTGCTCCGAAGCCGAGCGGGGGGTGGTGGGAACACCTGCCCCAGCCACCCCGCTTCGGAACGCTGCTCCGAAGCGGGGTGGGGGGGCGGGAGCACCTGCCCCAGCCGCCGGGCTTTGTAGCGCTGCTGCGAAGCCGGGCGGGGGGGTGGGAACACCTGCCGCAGCCACCCCGCTTCGGAACGCTGCTCCGAAGCGGGGTGGGGGGGCGGGAGCACCTGCCCCAGCCGCCGGGCTTCGTTGCGCTGCTGCGAAGCCGGGTGGGGGGTGGGAACACCTGCCCCAGCCACCCCGCTTCGGAACGCTGCTCCAAAGCGGGGTGGGGGGGCGGGAGCACCTGCCCCAGCCGCCGGGCTTCGTAGCGCTGCTGCGAAGCTGGGCGGGGGGTGGGAACACCTGCCCCAGCCACCCCGCTTCGGAACGCTGCTTCGAGGCGGGGTGGGGGGGCGGGAGCACCTGCCCCAGCCGCCGGGCTTCGTAGCACTGCTGCGAAGCCGGGCGGGGGGGTGGGAACACCTTCTGAAGGCGGGCGGGGGGCGAAAGTCTTTGTCCCCCCCTGCCTGCCTTCCCAGGGGCTTTTAAATCGCCCCGGACAGCGGAGAAGTCCTCCACTGTCCGGGGTGATTTTAAAATGCCGCCCGCCAGCATTTTAAGATCGCCCGGACAGCGGAGAAGTCCTCCGCTGTCCCCGGGTTTTTTAAAATGCTGGTGGTGAGAAGAAAAGCCCTTGTCCCCCCCCCCCCAGCCTTCAGAAGAGGTCTGAAGGCGGTTTCCCTAGGAACGCATTAATTGATTTTCAATGCATTCCTATGGGAAACCGTGCATCGCAAGACGAAAAAAACGCAAGACGAAGAGACTTGCGGAACGAATTAATTTCGTCTTGCGAGGCACCACTGTATATGCAAGTCCCAAGCCAAAGAGATAAGTAACTATACAATATACAACCCTCAGAAGACACCTGAAGGCAGTCCTGTATAGGGACCGTTTTTTAATGTTTAATTATGTTGGAAGCCACCCAGAGTGGCTGGGGCAACCCAGTCAGATGGGCAGGGAATAATAATAATAATAATAATAATAATAATAATAATAATAATAATAATAATTGAATAGGGCGTTCCCATTTCCATTGGAGAAATACTGGCTGGGAACCCTTATGGTTGTACCAAGTACTATTCCTGCACAGAACAAACCCATTAAAATAGATAAACATGACTAACTTAGGTCCATTAATTTCAGTGTGTCTACTCTGAGTAAAACTTAGTTGGATACCAGCCATGGGAACAGGCCTATTGATTATGGCACTTTTAAGTAAAAAGCTGCATAGAATGGGCCGAAGTTTTTGTGCACTCTGGGCCCTCCATAAATGAGTCCTTGGTCTTCAAGATAGAGATGCATATTGTTGTATGAACATTACACTTTCACAGCTCTTTTTGCCCTGATACGGTTCCAAATTAGCCAGGCGAGTGATGTGACTGACAAGGGTCCAACTGTGACCACATGGAGATCTCTGGATGCCAAGTGGGAGACTTGTCTCCATCTTGCTAGCCCCTCCAGCTTTGTTGAGCAGGTAAGTAGAAGGGCCTGTTTATTGTATTTATATCACACCTTTTCCCCAAGGGGTACATGGTTCACACACACACCCCTCAGGTAATCCCTACAAATAACCTTGTGAGGTAGGTTAGAAGCTGTGACTGGCCCAAGATCACCCAGTGACCTTCATGACTGGGTGGGAATTTGAACCCTGCTCTCCCAGGTCCTAGTCCAACACTCTAACCACTACACCACACTGGCTTCCTAACATACTTCTGCTATGGGGCAGCTATATAAATTAAGTAGGTAAATAAATATGGGGAAAGCAAAGTATCATTTAGAGAAGGACCTGAAATATTTTCCTCAAAGCTCGAATTTGTTCTATTCTGGATATAAATTGGCATATAAATGAAACGAAGAAAAATAAAATTTGCTGGGGAAAATGGCTCCTGGACATTCTGTTGTGGCGACCGTAAGCTAGGTTTAAGTTGGCATTTGGTGACTAGCTTATATATCAGAGTTTCTAGCACCGGTTCCCAACAGTCAACGTGTGTCTTTCGTATGGAATATAAACGGAAGGTCTCAGTTAGCAGACTCCGGCCCTGTGGGCACAATGAAGCTAGAAATTTAGCTATTCTCCAACAAAGGAAATTAATCAAAAGCACTTTGGAAAGATACATCAAGCAGATACAATCACATTTGAAAGTTATCCTTCCAGAGATCACTACCAACATGCATAAAAAGAGATTTATGTAACGGTTGGCATTACCTAACTGGTTTATTCGTAAGGGTAATTGGCACCTCTTCCATCATCATTCATACGCCCACCTCTTTCCCCGGCACCATAAATAGATTTCAAAAGTTTCTGCAGATGATCATGACCCCGTTTGTTAGTGCACTTAGCCATGTATGATTCATTCTTGGCTAGTAGCAGCTTTCTGGAATTACTGAAAGATAACTAGTCGACAGACAAACCAATAAATGAATCATGCTTTCCATAAGGCCATACCTTTGGCCTTCTGCAGACAGCAATCACAAAGTTTTAGAAAAGAAAAAAGGGGGGGGAGAGAACAAAGAAATTACTCATGCTCTTTGCACAATGCTAATCAGAGTTGATTCATGAGCTGAAGATTTATTACTAGAAATCATGTGTGTTGGGGCAGGAGATAGCAGAGCTAATCTGTTGACTAGGGTTGCTGGAGTGATTCAGGGGCACACAGTTCTGGCTGCCCCATCTCAAACAGCTGGGATGCAGAGGAGGGCAACCAAGATGATCAAGGGGGCGGGAACATCTTCCCTATGCAAAGAAAGGCTAAAGCATTTTGAGTGTTTGGTTAGAAATGTGTTATAAAGGTAAAGGTACCCCGGACCGTTAGGTCCAGTCGCGGATGACTTTGGGGTTGCGCACTCATCTTGCTCTATAGGCGGAGGGAGCCGGCGTTTGTCTGCAGACAGTTTTTCCGGGTCATGTAGCCAGAAATGCCGTTTACCTTCCTGCCAGAGCGGTACCTATTCATCTACTTGCACTGGCGTGCTTTTGAACTGCTAGGTGGGCAGGAGCTGGGACCGAGCAACAGGAGCTCACTCCGTTGCAGGGATTCGAACCGCCGACCTTCTGATCGGCAAGCCCTAGGCTCTGTGGTTTAGACCATAGTGCCACCCACGCAGAGATGCATTATATAGGTTAATAAAATCAGGCATGGTGTAGATTCTAGCGAAAGTGGGAAGAGGGTTTATGGTTTTCTTTCTTTCTTTCTTTCTTTCTTTCTTTCTTTCTTTCTTTCTTTCTTCCTTCCTTCCTTCCTTCCTTCCTTCCTTCCTTCCTTCCTTCCTTCACAATACCAGAGCATAAGGGCCATGCAGTGAAATGGATGACCGAAGGCAAAAGAGATGAAGTGCTTTAGTGCAATGTGTGATTAACTTGCAGGATTCACTGCCACAAGATGTGATGGGACAGCCATTTGCCTGGACAGCTCTAGAAAGGGAGAGGCAAACGAATGATTATTCCTCGTTGGGACAATACAAAACTTCCATGTCCAGAGAACAATAGGGAGAAGAGTGGGTATTGCAATCGAAAGCCCCCTAATAGTGGGCTTTCGATTGCCCATATGCTAAATACATATGAGGCCTCACACAGGGTCTTGTTCCAAAGTCTTAGAACAACTTGATGGGGACTTTTCAGCATGCGGTAAATGCTCCCTTGGTTGTTGCAGGAGATCTGGATACCTTTCAGCAAGGTAACACTCCTGTTGCACCTTGCACATCACCTGCTGGTTGCAGCATGAAGTGACCACTTTCCTCTGTGAATTGGCCATCACCAGAGGAAATTTTTAATAAGTTGGACCAGAGAAGATCGCACCAATGTGACTGTTAGCTGTGGTTCTGGGAATGCTTCACACTTCTTATATTGGCCATGTACATATTTCTTCCTAGACCATATAGAACATTCAAGTGCTGTTTCTGGAAACATGTCTTAAGTGTGCTCCTTCCTTGTCTCACGCCTGTGAACTAGTTTTCTCTTGCCCCACAGCTGTGGTTATCTTTTTGGAAAGCAAGAGTGACTTAGGGCCATGTAAGCAACTAACACAGGGATCCTGAGTATTAAGATGCCAAAGTAACTTAGGCCAACATGGTTTACACTGGTGTAACTTGCCCTGTTCCAAACTCTGTTCAGGAACCTCTGGGAGAAGCTACGGCTGGCAAAAATGGCAAGTGATTGTAGGTTCAAGTTTTGAGGCCAAGTTGAACTGGGTTTGCAATAGACACAGGTCTCTCCTTCCCTAACCCCTGCCATGCCCCATTTTGGGGAACTTATGCCAGCAAAGTTCTGCCAGCTGAGCCCCAGCTGAGGGACTTATACCCACCTAGTCCTGGCTCAGCCATGATAACCCAAGAACTTCCAAATTCAAACTCTGTCTTCCTGGTGGATCTTGGGTATAGATTGTGCTGTAAGCCATTTAAAATGACAGTGTTGTTTTTAAACAGAACAGAACAGAAAAACCCAATATACACACGACTCATATGAGCACACACATAGTCCGGTGGTTCTTTTTCCACTGAAAAGAAATCCTTGTTAACCAATTCTGCAACCTGGCCAGAGGCAATTTAGCTCACAAAGCATAATGTCAAGATGACTCCATGGAACAGGATCCTAAAACTTCTGCCCTTGTGCTATTAAGGAATATTTCACAAATAAGTGCAATTACTGGGGGGAAACCAATCCTTAAAAAGAAAAGGGGGGGAAACCTGCCCTGTAAGCTGCTGTCTTAGCTTCTAAATTTTAACCTGTAACCTGTAAACTTGCCCTGTAAACTGCTGTCTTAGCTTCTAAATGTTAACAGTATTCACACCCAGAAGGCTTATTCCAACCAATAACATTGTCCAAGAAACTAAATTACAATGACAAGCAACCATTACACTTAATGTTCATAGCAGACAGTAGCCCTCTTCAGGCATCCATTCTCCACATGAGTCATATAGAGGAAAGCGGGGATGACTTTGCTAAACTTCTGTTTCCGTGAACCTCCGCAAGTTGAAGAAGTTTCTGAAACAGGGAGCCTCATTTACGTGGAGGCTCCCATGTGGTTTTGAAAACGGATCTTCCAGAGATCCAAAACGTGCAGGGAGCCACCAGGAGTACAAGACGTTCCCTGCTTCAGACTTTCACCCCCCCACCCCAGTCCAGACATTCATAAAGGGTGATAGTGACAGGGGGACAGGGCTGAATACACTCCCCCTCTCCCCCCCCCATAGAATGCTACCAATAAATTAAACTATGGATACCATAATGCCATTATACAAATATATATTTGTGTGTATTTGAAACACCACTGAAAAAGCCTGCAAACACCCCATTACACCCCACCCTGCTCCGCCCATTTTTGGGATTTTCTGGGTCACTTCTGAGTTTGGCGTATTGAGCATGTGAGCAGTCGTACACACATCGGACACTCCTAAAACAGTCGCTGCCTGTACCAGTCACTGGAAACCCTAGGAGGGGAGAATGATCTTGTGCCCAGGTCCTGTTCTTATGTAAACATCACAATGTTCAAAAGGGTATCAACCTAGAAGGAAGACTGGGGTATTTAGAAAACCTCCATTACCATTCTTTATCAATCATACATTCTGCAAATCTGCAGGCATTCATACTAACACCTTAACTTTACAGTGTGTCATGGGAAATGCATATAAAGGTGTTTAGAACCAAAGTAATAATCAAAGAGCTATCCAAACCACTTTCAACCACAGTAGCCTTAGGCTTGACTCACACATGCATGTACCTAGAAGATCTCCTAACTGTGTGATAAAAGTTGATTGGTTCACAGAATTGCATGCTTCATGCTTCCTGATGCCTTTTGATTACTCAGCGCTATACACTGCAGTTAACTATGCGAGATGCCTCTATTGGAAAGGCGTTTGGCCCGAGGTGATGTACGGATGCTCAGCTTGTCATGTTTCGTCACTGACAGATGTCTACACATGTAAGCCGTCCCTACTTGTTGCAATCATCAAGCGACGAGGTTGCATGCCGAAATATGTGAGTGCTGCACAATGTAACAATGTAAACTACTGCCCTTGAGAAGCCATAGATACAAAGCACAAGGTGTCCCGGTAATACTGCAAGGGACTCCTTTTTATGCCAGAAGTGGGAACTGACCCTGAATTCTCATGCAGGTGAGCCAAAAGGGAGTTGTGCTCCTGATGTAGGTGAAAAATTGTGCAATGGTCCAGCAGGGCAGAAGGAACTCAAAAGATTCTTGGAACAGGAAGGAACCCGGTAACAGGTACACCAGGTAAGAGGATGAAAGGAAGCATGAAAGGAAGGAGCTGGAGCTGTTGCTGGCCAAGATAGACAATAATTGGCTAAATGGATAGATATATACCAAGTCAGGCTATGTTCCATTCTGAAGGCCAGAGGTACATGTGCGTCAGAGAAGCACAACCAGTACAAAATAGGGACAGAACATTAAACAAAGAGATAGAAAGAAAACCAAGAACTTTGATGGTGGTGGTCGGTTACTAAGCTCAGCCTCAGTCTGATAAACTAACTCGGCTTCATTTCTAGCTCTAAATCAGTGGGTTATTCCAAAGCACAACTATTTCACTGTTGGGTTAATCTTTTGAGACAACCCTATCCCTATCTAAAACCACAACTTGGATAAGAAGTATAGCTTACCATTTGTCCAACAACTGATAACCTACCAGGCTGTACTCGTGACCATGCGTGATGCTGGTCAGATGTGCTGTCGACTGCAGTGAAAAGCATTTCGACACGTCCCTGCTATGTGCCATTCCTAATCTCTGATGTGTACAGAGCATGGCAGCACCAGTTCCCCCATGTATATGCAAATCTGGGTATTCCCCACCCTGATAAATGGCTGTCTGTATTCCTCTTTGGTTGTTCTGAGCTGTCCCACAAAAGCCCATCAGAATCAATCCCAGTGTCTCAGGCCCAGTGTCTCATTTCCAGAAATGACTTAGTCCAAGTCCAATGAGCAGGATTTAAATTTGGAACGCTTTAAGTAAGTTAGGAGACAAATCGAAGACTGAAAGTTGTACTATCGGTCTGCTGCAGATCAATCTCATCCTAGAAGTTGAAAATCTGTAATAAGGATTCCTTCTTCTTTTTGCCTGAATGAGTATTTGTGGCACAGGCTGTGCTTTGATACAGTTGTTTTCAGCAATATTGACTTGTTCTTTTACTTCCACACTGCTAATATCTGGTATGGGATTTGTTTCTGACCCCATTGTAGCCCATAGCAGATCCCCATAGATTTCAGTGGAGCCTGAACTGCTATCAACTAGCTAGCAATTCATGAGTCTCTTCAATATATACTACATATATGTTCAGGAACCCACTGAAGATCTACCACTATAGGCACATGTGTATCAAGGGGAATTTAATGTACGGTGCTCTCTCTAAAAAGCACCCTGAGCCTATTCACCTAGACAGGTCCCTCAGGTTAGCAACCCTTCAACTTCCTGCTTCCTGCTAATCAAAACAGCAAGCACAGTTGAAGAGAGAGAGTGCAAAGGTATAAAGACATTGCTTGAGGTCTCGAGGAAGAAATTAATATTTGACCACAGAAAAACTGCTGATGTGCATCTGCTCCAGAACTGCTATCTCAGGATATTACAAGCAACACAGAATACCCTAAGCACAACTCTATGTATGTAGTCAGGGCTCAGAAAAGACCTTGAGAAGCTGTAAGGCTTTGCTCTGAAACACAATAGCCTAATTTGGACACAATGCTAAATGCTGAAGCAGTTCACGTAACCCAGTAATGTTACTGGCCTTGTTACGACATAATGCTAAACTATGGTTTAGCCTTACTGAATGAACATAGGGCACTCCCCGCTTCTTTCCGTCTGTGTGGCTACAGAGACAGAGATAGGAAGCTTTCGCTTCCACTTTCAATTGACCGAACTTTAGCACTGCATCTGAGGCTGTGATCCAGTATGGCCTAAACTATAGTTAGGCATGACCAATGGTCAGGGATGATGAGCGCTGAGGTCCAATAGCTTTTGGAAAGGTACAGATTAACCACACCCAGTTTATTGAAACAAGCCAGCTTCATAAACCATGATTTGAAGTTTGGTTGTTTGAGTAAACCAAAGCCAAGACTAACCAGTTTGCCAAGGTTCAGTCGTAACACTAAACTGCAGTTAGTTAAAACGGAAGTTTCTGATCTCCCTCTCACGGCCATATCAGGAGAAGGTGGCTTATTCATGTATTGCTAAGCCACAGAGTTATGTCTAAATGAGGCCAATGAATTACATGAACTGCTTATTCAGGCTCCATTTAAAATAACTCCCTAGTGTGTGAACACAATCAACGTGTGCTTCTAAACATGCATCATCACCCATGTCTACATGTCAGGGAACTGAGCCCTGGATCCTCCTCTTTAATTAAATCAAGCTATTGGGATTGACCCACATGCATTCACTAAATGCAGAATGGTTGTCAGAATAGAGTTGCTATCTGCTATGTGTGTGTGTGTGTGTGTGTGTGTGTGTGTGTGTGTGTATATATATATATATATATATATATATATATATATATATATATATATATATATATATATGCTTTCGTAGATTTTCACGGGTACAGGAATGCAGGTTTTGTTGTCTTCGGGTGTCTTCCCGTGTAAGAGTTGGGGTGTCTAGGCGACGTTTCGACGAGGTCTCACTCGTCATCTTCAGGCTGGTGCTTTCGGCTTCTTGTTACTGGAACAGAGCAGGATCTCAGTGTTTGAGTTCCTATAAATACTGTTGAGGGGGTGTGGTGTATAGCCTCCAACGTTCTGGGCAGAGAGGAAGTTCCCAGGTTAGTGTGCCTTTTCTTCTTTTGTTCATTAATTACTTGAGGGATATCCTGAGAGATTTCTTGAGTGATATTCTGAGTACCATTTAGGAGGGTCATTAGGAGTGGATTAGTTGCTAAAGCTTTCGTGTCTTGACCTCTTGAGCTTGTGAAGAGTTTTTTTTCCTGAGAAGATGGCTGTACTGCACTTAGTTGTGCTCTGGCTTGGCTTCGTGTATAGGGGCGAGCTGTGGTTTTGTGCCCTGTGCCAGCCAGATCTGTGTAGGGATTGCAGGGGGGTGCAGCATCCGGAGGTGCCACTGTGGTTTGGCTACTGGATGGTGTCTGTAATTTATCTGTGGAGAGGGTCTGGGTTTGGGTCTGGTGAGGTTGATTGGAGATGGCGTTCTGTGTGCCTCTGGTTCTGGTGTCGGTTTTTGTGGGGAGGGCTAATTTCCAGATGTCTGGCAGGCGGGACGTGTCGTCACGCTTGTTCATGTTGTGAGGGTGTTTCTCTATCTCGATGGCTTCCATGATTATTCTCTTGTGGTGGTGTTCCATGTTAAAGAGCAATTTGGAATCTGCAAAATTAATTTCGTGTCCTGTTTCTTTCATGTGTTGGTAAAGAGAGGAAGTTTTTTCTTCTTTTTTGACGGCATTCTTGTGTTCTGCGATACGTGCATTTATTCGTCTGTTTGTTTGTCCAATGTACGTGGCTGGGCAGACTTTGCAGGGTATTTCATAGACCCCTTGGTTTTCTAACTGGATTTTATCTTTGGGGTTTCTGAGGATATTGGCTATTTTTTGGTTGGTGCAAAAGGCTGTTTTGATATTGTGTTTATGGAGGATTTTGCTAATTTTATCTGTAGTGCCCTTGATATAAGGAAGGAGGGCCATGCCATTGTTTTCTTCTGTGTCTTGGTTTTTGGGGGGTGTTTCTTTTTGGATTAGTTTCGTAACCCTGTTTTGCTGGTATCCGTTGGCGATTAACACATTTGAGAGATTCTGTAACTCAGTTGTCAAGTGGTCTTTGTCAGCCAGGCGTTTGGTTCTGGAGATGAGAGTCTTGGCTAATACATCCTGGACCTGACCAACCACTGCCTAACCAACACGTACTTCATCCACAATGGACAAAGATACAAACAGATAGAAGGAGCACCTATGGGATCACCCATAGGATCACCCCTCTCACCGGTCATCGCAAATCTGTACATGGAACACTTTGAAACCAATGCTTTAGACAAGTCAGAACACAAACCCAAACTTTGGCTCAGATATGTTGACGACACCTTTGTAATTTGGCCACACGGGAAAGAAAAACTAGATAGCTTCCTCACACATCTCAACAGCCTACACCCCAAAATACAATTCACTATGGAAATAGAAGCCAACAACCAACTTCCCTTCCTTGACGTCCTAATCTACAAAAAACCTGATGGCTCCCTAGGACACACTATCTACCGGAAAAAAACACACACCAACCGCTACTTACATGCACAATCACACCACCACCCTGCACAAATAAACTCCGTAGCCAAGACTCTCATCTCCAGAACCAAACGCCTGGCTGACAAAGACCACTTGACAACTGAGTTACAGAATCTCTCAAATGTGTTAATCGCCAACGGATACCAGCAAAACAGGGTTACGAAACTAATCCAAAAAGAAACACCCCCCAAAAACCAAGACACAGAAGAAAACAATGGCATGGCCCTCCTTCCTTATATCAAGGGCACTACAGATAAAATTAGCAAAATCCTCCATAAACACAATATCAAAACAGCCTTTTGCACCAACCAAAAAATAGCCAATATCCTCAGAAACCCCAAAGATAAAATCCAGTTAGAAAACCAAGGGGTCTATGAAATACCCTGCAAAGTCTGCCCAGCCACGTACATTGGACAAACAAACAGACGAATAAATGCACGTATCGCAGAACACAAGAATGCCGTCAAAAAAGAAGAAAAAACTTCCTCTCTTTACCAACACATGAAAGAAACAGGACACGAAATTAATTTTGCAGATTCCAAATTGCTCTTTAACATGGAACACCACCACAAGAGAATAATCATGGAAGCCATCGAGATAGAGAAACACCCTCACAACATGAACAAGCGTGACGACACGTCCCGCCTGCCAGACATCTGGAAATTAGCCCTCCCCACAAAAACCGACACCAGAACCAGAGGCACACAGAACGCCATCTCCAATCAACCTCACCAGACCCAAACCCAGACCCTCTCCACAGATAAATTACAGACACCATCCAGTAGCCAAACCACAGTGGCACCTCCGGATGCTGCACCCCCCTGCAATCCCTACACAGATCTGGCTGGCACAGGGCACAAAACCACAGCTCGCCCCTATACACGAAGCCAAGCCAGAGCACAACTAAGTGCAGTACAGCCATCTTCTCAGGAAAAAAAACTCTTCACAAGCTCAAGAGGTCAAGACACGAAAGCTTTAGCAACTAATCCACTCCTAATGACCCTCCTAAATGGTACTCAGAATATCACTCAAGAAATCTCTCAGGATATCCCTCAAGTAATTAATGAACAAAAGAAGAAAAGGCACACTAACCTGGGAACTTCCTCTCTGCCCAGAACGTTGGAGGCTATACACCACACCCCCTCAACAGTATTTATAGGAACTCAAACACTGAGATCCTGCTCTGTTCCAGTAACAAGAAGCCGAAAGCACCAGCCTGAAGATGACGAGTGAGACCTCGTCGAAACGTCGCCTAGACACCCCAACTCTTACACGGGAAGACACCCGAAGACAACAAAACCTGCATATATATATATATATATATATATATATATATATATATATATATATATATATATATATATATATGGTTTGCTTCCTGAGATTTTGGAAAGAGTAAACAAGAAAGCAATGATTGAGACTGTATTCTCCCTACTCTATTAAGAGAACCAATTGATATTCTATTGTGTTTGTGGTGGTGAAGCTTCCAGCACCAAAAGACTGAGCTGGTGAAGCTGTGTGGCGTGTTCAGTTGCTCTTGAAACTGAACCAGTTGTACTCCAGCTTCTGTGAGAGAAGGGAACATTGTCATTTTAGGTTAAAACCTCGTGGGGTAGAAGACCAGGGAGAGGTCCCAGGACACAGAGAAGCCAAGGGAGATAGAGGTCAGAGATGAGAAAGGAGGCTCAGTGAAGAAGGAAGGCTGCAGAAAAGAATAGAGGAGAAACGGGACTTTTAAAGGGGGAGGCAGAGAGGGAGCTCTGAAGGGATGTCAGAATGCTTACGGTCAGGAGGGCCTTATATTGTGAGCAAGAGAGGAAGAGGAGTGTTAGGGAGGCTGGGTAAGAGACAGAGCAGCTAAAGGAAATGGGACAATGGAAAGAATGCTTTGAAAAGCAGGAACCAGAGAAAGCAAGGAGTGGTGGTAACACGGAACTTTAAAAAGGAAGAGCTCAGATGAAAATAGAATTGGAGCTGTGTATATTACTGATGGGACGCGGGTGGCGCTGTGGGTTAAACCACAGAGCCTAGGACTTGCCGATCAGAAGGTCGGCGGTTCAAATCCCCGTGACGGGGTGAGCTCCCGTTGCTCGGTCCTTGCTCCTGCCAACCTAGCAGTTCAAAAGCCACGTCAAAGTGCAAGTAGATAAATAGGTACCGCTCCAGCGGGAAGGTAAACAGCATTTCCATGCGCTTCTCTGGTTCGCCAGAAGCGGCTTAGTCATGCTGGCCACATGACCCGGAAGCTGTACGCCAGCTCCCTTGGCCAATAAAGTGAGATGAGCGCCGCAACCCCAGAGTCGGCCACGACTGGACCCTTTACCTTTATATTACTGATATGAAGGATGTGAGTAGGCAAAAAGGGGCCGAGGACTGTGGGGAACATAGCAAGTCTCCTGTCTAGACCTGAGAATGAAATTGTACCATTTGAGCTTCTCCTATCACTGTGGCATGGTGTCCTGGCAACCCTGATGAGGCCAAAACACAAGGGAGCGCAAGCAATTTTGGGATGGGGAAGGCAAAGGGCGAAACTGAATTTCACTTCTGTTTTGGACCAGTCATCCAGTTATTTGGCTGTATGCTTCTAGTGTAATATCCGTAAGTTACTAAAGGCAAGCAGCTACAATGAAATGGGAAAAGTATGAATGAAGACAACAGTCTGGTATACAGTTAATTCATTTATGCCAGGGGTTGGGAAGCTGTGGCCCTTTGGATATTGCTCAGCTACAACTCCCATCACCCCGGGCCATTGGCCAAGCTGGCAGGGGCTGATGGGAGATGGAGTCCAGTACCTGCAAAGCCACAGGTTCCTTCATCCCTGCTTTATACCATGAGCACTGTCATTTAATTCTTCTGAATTTGTGCCTGCAAACATTACAGCAGCACATAAAGAGTATAGGATGCCTCCCCATCCCCCAGTATCCTCAGGCAACATCACATTGGGGTACCCAGACAGACAGGACCACCTGTTGCCAAAACCTGATGAACTTAAAAAGGTCAGAAGTCTCCAATACCACCCGGAGAAACCGAGGCAGAATGCAGGAAGGCTAAATTCTTACGGATTTGCAGCTCTACTTTACCCAGGCCTCACAAACTACCTTTCAACAACACACACGCTTCTTTAACCCCCGGGAAAACAAACCCATTGACAACACCGAGCAGAACTGTTTTATAGAAATGATCACAGCAGATGAATGAAGAGTGCGACGTTACTCTGCCGATCCGAATGATTTGTTATTTACAAAACGCAGCCAACAGTGCGATCTCCCTTGACCTCATTTCACTCCGTCTGACTGATTAGGACCACATCGGGGATGTCTGGCTGTCTCAGAGAGTGTCACGGTGAATGGTTGCTACGGTGGGTCAGAGTAGTCAAGACTTTGAACTTGGAAGAGGGGGAGCGGGGGGGGGGAGAGGAGAGAGAGGAAGGCAGAAAACAGACACTCTGTAATCCTAATCCAGGGCTGAAGTGCAGGAACCGAGTTCCTCCTCTATTTCAAATCAGATCTTGTAGGCAAAGATCCCCCCAAATCTTCAAAATTAACCTAAGTGTGGATTAACATGCATATACAGTAAAGATGAGCATTTTAAAAAGAATATTTCATTCCCCATTGTGGAATCCTCCACCTTCCATCCGTTTGCAGAATTACAGGTCAGCATCTCATCGAAATGTGCTTGCAGCTAGATAATTCATGCCCAGGATTATTCAGCATGGCTCAGTTACCTCTTAACACACTTGGGCTTGTAGATTTACAAGGAATCAAATAGCCTTTTTACTACTCTTTCCAATGCATGCCTAAGAGTGGGGAAGGGGTTTTAATTCTCCTTTGAGGTGGAATAAGAAACCTGGGTGTAGGAGTATTTTAGATTAATTGATCTGGGTAAAAAAATGGTACCAATGACTACATGCATTCAAACATCTGTGGGAAAATGATTGCTTGTACATAAGAGCATGAGCAGAGTTCTTATTGTTGCAGAGTGATTTTACAGCACGAGATGTTGCTAAGAGCATGATGGGCACGTGAACACCTCATGCTAGACTGATGATTGGCTCACGTAGCATAACACTCTCTTTGTCTGTGGGCAAAAGCAAGGTTACATTCCAGACGACAGGTACAAAAATCCTCTCCTGGGGTAGGTATTTCAGTCCCTAAAGAGACACATCACATTAATTACTAGTTCAAGAAGAGTTAAAAGTTTTTAATAGCTTGGGTTCCACAATATCAGATGATATCGTCATTGTGATTTAGCAAGCTGTGTTAGAAGCAGGCAGTGCTTCTTATTCATACTTACCTGGGAGTAAGTCCCATTGAAGTCAATGAGGCTCACTTATGAGTAAGTGGTTGCACTCTTCTTAAGAGAGCCAATGTGCAGCTCAACTCTATTAACTTTTATTCCCCAGAGGTCCCACTGGTTATTCACAGGGCTTACTCTCAAATAAGTGCATAGTACTGTTGAGTAAAGCAGACACTCCTTAACGGATCCCTACCTCATTATCATAGCTTTTTACCCACAGACTAATTCACCACTACAAAAAGCAAAAGGAATATTGAAAATTCATATATTGAATAACATTGTAAACTGACCTCTATTTTCAAAGTGCCAAGGAATCATTTGAAAGAGAACAAATTGTTCCAAACAGGAAACTTTTCCTGTGTGTCATACGAGACTTTCTCTTCCAGCAGAATGTTGAGAGCAGATACTTATCCCCCCCTTTTTTGTTATACCTATTTCTATACTTCTTCCAGTGCCTATCAAGTAAAATAAAAAGTTTTACTTTCTCAGATGCAGGGTGGGGAAGATGGGTTTGGAAGTCCATTCATTTTTTGTGTCAAATGAGAGAATCACAAAAAACTACCCATATTATCTGAGGTATGGAGTTTCCTCAAATCAAGATAGATTAGATTCAGTAATAATAATGTTAAGATAATCAGGCAAATCAGCTTTGCACTAAAATATATGAATGTTTGGTTTTATATGGAATCAATGTTTAAGTCCTGTTTGAGTTCCAAGTGCAGAGAAGCATGCCAGGTTTCTCAAAATAGCAAAATATAGCTGAAGAATTTTCAGACCTAATCAGTTAAACTCTCAAGTAGTATATGCTGCTGTTAGGAGCCCAGAAATAGCAGAAAAAGCCAGGTATTCTAATATATTGGCATTAATAGGTAGTGGTCCCATTACCTTCCATACAGCTGTATGCTTTGTTATAAAAATGGAAATTCGCTTTGTTAGGAAGATCATAGCCTGACCACTGTAACATGCTTTACAAGATTTTAAGACTGATGCAAGATACTTGGAAGTAGGTCCAAATGATTTTGATGGGGCTTACTCCCAAGCAAGCATGGAATACAGTATGTACAAATTGCAGCCCACTTATATTTTGCCAATAACTCTCAAAGTCCCATACAGTTTAAAATTAAAGCAGATTTTAGCCCTAAAAAATAAATAAATCCATAACACATAGAACTGTCGGATTTCTGAACAGTCTGAATATCTAGATAGAACATGATAAGTTTTTAAAATAAGGCTTTTCCTTTTGAGCCAGACTAACAAACAACAAAAAGGAGAAAATGTCACAGGTGATTTAATTCCTACACAAACGTTTTTAAAGAAACTGCGTATCAAAATAAGTTTGCTGGGATATTCCCTTCCTCGTTTCACTGTGGCCTCTAAAGAACTAAAGAATGTATATATATATTGTATTTTGAATGCAGTTAGTACTGATGCTAACCCTTGCAGGTCAAATTGCCCTGAGTATCACTACTTCAGAGGTGAGAAATGAACTCTATTTGGAGAAGCAGACAACTAAATTAACAAGACTGCCTCCATGTCAGCCAAAACATCATTATGGCTGATTAGCTGAGAGAGTAAGGGACTGAAAATAAAAGTGATGAATTTGAGACAGAAAGAAGAAGAAACCATGCATTGAGGGACATGGGAATCTGGCATCCTGTTACACAGTAGACTTAAGTCCCACACATATTTTTTTATGAGCTGGTAATTTTCCAGCAGGTGAATAGTCCAAACCCCCAGTTTAAAGATCAGGAATGAGATTTGGGAGGTGGGCGGTGGAGAATCCATCTTAATTGCTGCGGTATTAAGAGAGATAATCAAATTTTCTATGGACACTGATCTTTTTAATTTACGGAAACCGTTTCAGCAGACACCTCCAATAGGAGGAGAAAGACCCCTCCCACAATCATTATTAGGAAAACGACCTGACCTGCGCTGTCTGGGAGTCTAGCTAGCTTACCACCAAGGGCACAGGCACATTCACCAGTAATGAGGATATCAGGATTATGTGATGTTTGGATCTTCTGAACAAGTTCTGCGATTTATTTTTTATTTAAAAAATTGCCAAAACAACAACAACAACAACAGAGGGGGAGGTGGTAATCATCAAAAAGTGGAACTGTCAAAAATATTCCGGACCTGGGTGTCTCCTAACATTAGAGAGGTTAGCTCTTGAGTGTAACATTGCAGAGTGGTAAGGACAATCCCAGACTGTTATTTTACTGCTTAGTGATTTAGTTCGTTTCTCCCACCCAGGCACATAATAAAAAGATTCTTTTGAAAACTGCCATCTCTCTCTCTCTCTCTCTCTCTCTCTGAGATACTTTAAGGTACCTAGTCCATAAATACAGGGGCAGAAATCATGCTATTTCATTTGGTATCACAAGCTCTTAGACAACACATTTCGTTAGCCAGCTTTATAGGCACTTTATAGACAGAGACACTCAGGGAGTGGGGGGGGGAGGCAACTTTGTCTGACTTACCCTTTCTAAAGGCTAGACAGAGCTGTAATCTACTTCTCAGACCTAGCGATTACTATTTATAGGCACAAATTCTAGTTCGCTGGACATAACATTTGCATTCTTACCACACACACACACACACACACACACACGACTAGGTGATGAGACAACTTAATTGCTGAACTATTATCCTGTAATTTCATGGCGGGGTGTGCCGCTGCACCGTTCCACTAACGTTGCTAATTCACCACCGTCCTCTGCTGTGGTTCAAAAGGCATCACAGCAGCAGATTAAACATTTTGGAGCCGGAACCGGTATACGAGAGTTCTGCGTCCTGCTGGATCAGACCAAAAAGGTCCATCTTAAACAACAGCCCCCTCCCCCAGTATTCTGTTTCCAAACCACGTACAGTTACCCGCAAACTCGCGTGCAGAACACAAGCACCTGGTTGCCAGAGGTAGACTGCTACTCGACGCGGGAGCTCTATTTAGCCACAATGCTCAGCCGCTTTGACCGGCCCTCCATTATGATACGGTCTAATCTTGTTTTTCCTTCCTTCCTTTTCAAAGGGTCTCCCGAAAGAGCGGGTGCCAAATGCACAAATGCAACCGGAGGAAGGAAACGGGCTCAAAGCTTAGGGGGTTTGGAGAAGAGAAACGGGGATGTGAGGCGCGTGTGTGTGATTGCTTGTGGGGGGGGGAGAGAGAAAAGGGGTCCCGATCTGCAGCGGATTGCAGCAGGGCAATAAACCGCAGGGCAGCCACGGCGGTCATAAGAAAGCGGAGCGCGTCGGTGTGTTGTTCTGGGAGGAAAGGGCTCCCGGGGTTGCTTGCTGGATTCTCCAGCCGAGCATGTGCTTTAAATAGCCTGAACAGGCTGTTTCACCGTCTGGCTTAGGAAGCAGACAAAAGCTCCTAGGGGCGATGGAGCTCACTGGCTGGGATCGCGCGGCCGCTTCGCTCCTCCCCGGCCCCCTTCGCCTCTCTCCGAAGGGGAGACCCGGCCGCGCCGCCCTCGCCAAAGCCGGAGAAGAGGCTGCTCCGCCGCCCGCACCACTCCGGAGGTGGGCTTTACGCACGCGGAACGCGCGGATCAATATTGCAACGACTCCCCACCCCGGGTCTCCTTTCGGGTCTCTCGCCGCCCACCCCCCTCACCCCATCCAGCCGGCGTCCCCTTCCCCTCCCCGGGAGCCTCGCACCGTCCCGCCCCGCCGCCGGCCAAAGGAGAAGGGCAACGTTAAGACGGGAGGAAAAGATGTCGAGTTGAAGTTCAGATCCGGGAGAAAAGAAGCCAAAAGCCAGCGAACTCCGGGACTCGAGAAAGCAACTCTTTTGAGGTCCCTGGGAGAGGGTCTCCAAATCGCATTTTTGGGAAGCTGGAAAATTGTGCAGGGGGGCACGTTACGGGGTGGGATTTCTTTTCTTTTTTTTGCAATTGAATAAAGGAAAATAAAACTTTGGGGCACCCAAACACAAACACTAAGTGGGGAAACAGAACATACCCGCAAGTCTTAAAATATCTTGTTTTCAAAAAACACAACAACAACCCAACCCTTCGATTTTTTTTGCAGCGCGAAATGAAATAATCGCCCAAAGCGCAGAGAAGGCGCCGCGTTTGGGAACCCAGCAAAGGCGAGCGAGGAGAGCCCGAGACGCCGCTTCTCTCTCCGGCCCCAAACAAGGCGACAGAGGGAGAGTTTTGCACACATGCAAATACAGAAAGAGATACAGAATGGGAAAGAAGTACTTACTGATCTCCATACTCTGAAACAAAGACCGTTTGCAGTTGCATGTACAGGAGACATTGGGCTGGCTGGCTCCGGTTGTGCTGTTGAGACCCATCAAGTTATACATTTAAAAAAGAAGCGGAGAAACAAAGGACGGGAAGACTTCAGGGGTCTCTCCGGGCAGCACAACATAAAGACGGGATCTTCCTTCGAGGGGTTCGGCGGCGGAAGAAGAAGAGTAGTAGTGGGGGGGGGGAATGGGAGGGGGGCAAATATAATTGATTTAAAAAAACCCTTTGGAGAGGAAGGAAGGAATGGGGGTGGGGTGGGGGACACGCACCCTCCAAAAATAAATTTCGCAGGGTGCGGGGGGGGGGAGGGATTCAAGTTTAGGGGGGAAATGAGGAGCACTAGAGAGAGGAGATCTCAGCTCTCAGCTCTGCGGCTGGCCCCCTCCCCTCCATTGCCCCCCAGCCCCAGAAGTTCGCGGACAGAGCCGGGTGGGAAAGGGACTTGCTACTTTGTTTCTCTCGGTGTGTGCCTCCCTCTTTCTCTCGCCTGCCCAGGCAAGATCTTAGTAACTCCCTCCTCCTCCTCCTCCTCTTCTCCCCCCCCCCGCACTCCTCCTCCTCCTGCTGCTCCTCCTCCTCCAACCCCCCCGCCCCCGCCCTTTGCTCCTCATTCAAGTCCAAGGAGATCCAGTTTCATAGGGGAAAGAGGAGGGGGGAGAGCAGACAGACGGGGTGACGTCAGCGCTAGACTGGTGCTGCCCTTTCCAGCGGGCGGGGCGCGAGCGGCGCAGAGCGAGGGGAGGGGGCGGAGGGAGCCGTAAGGGAAGAGGCAAGGGCGGGCGGGGGAGGTTGGCAGAGGGAGGGAGGAGGCGCGGGAGCGACAGGGCCTGCTACCCAATCGCAGGCGGCGTTTGCCTTTCGGCCCCGCCCTCTTCCCCAGGCTCGTCGCCCCGCCTCTTAAAGGCACACGCGCCCAGAGCTTTTCCCTTTCGGAAGGTGCTTCTCCAAGGAACCGACAGAGGGAGATGGGCTCCTCGCCGGTAGAGCTGCGATAAGGTCCTTATTTGTAAGCGGCGGACGAGGCTTTCTTAAGCCGCTCCTGGTGCTCCAAGCGCTCACCCCCGGCGTCAAGGAGGGACTGTTAATAGATGCTAAGTGATGAGAGCGGTTTGCAAGAGCTGACCATGCCCGGAAATTGGGGATCCTCTGCAAAGTGATTTTTTTTTTTTTTGCACCTCTTCATTATGTTAATCAAGCTGGTTTCCATCGGGACTGAGCTGGAGTGAGCGAGCCTGTGCGTGTCTTAGAGCGACATGGCTCCTATACATCCTATCCTTATCTTCTCAGAAGTCAGTTCCCTTGAGCTTAGGTAAAGGTAAAGGAACCATTACGTCCAGTCGTGAGCAACTCTGGGGTTGCGGCACTCATCTCGCTTTATTGGCCGAGGGAGCCAGCGTACAGCTTCCAGGTCATGACTAAGCCGCTTCTGGTGAACCAGAGCAGCGCATGGAAACACCGTTTACCTTCCCGCCGGAGCGGTACCTATTTATCTACTTGCACTTTTTAGGGCGTGTTTTTGAACTGCTAGGCTGGCAGGAGCTGGGACTGAGCAACGGGAGCTCACTCCGTCATGGGGATTCGAACCGCTGACCTTCTGATTGGCAAGTCCTAGACTCGGTGGTTTAACCCACAGCACCACCTACCTTCTGGGAAATGGATATGGGGCTAGGGCTATTGCAGCAGTAGCAAGCGAGGCTCTTCGGATGGGCAACCTCCGTCGGCTGGGTTTCGTTTGCAAGGGAGGGGAGGGGGAAAGCAGGCCCGAAAGAGGTTCAGTTGTGACGAGCCAACAGGCATGGCCCTTTCAGTAATAAAAAAAAGGACAAGTGCGGAAGAAACGGGAGTGGGGAGATAAATATTGCACTAGTGACCTGTCCCCCTGCGGATCCAGTTGCGCTTGTCCTTATAAAAGACTTGATCCTACTCACCTCTAGCTGTTGCTGTTGCTTTTGCTCCTTGGAAAGGCACCCTTTAACTGACTGCAGGTCCTGTATCTTTCTTCCCCCACAAAAAAACCCCCACACCATACATTTAAAGTACATATTCAACACACCTTTAAAACACAAGCCTTCCTCCAAAGGATCCTGGGAACTTCAGTTTGCTAAAGGTGCTGGGGATTGTAGTGCTTGTGATGGGGAAACTAGCATTCCCAGGGTTCTTTGGGGGAAGCCATGTGTGACCTGGCATTCGGTCACTGGTAGGACTGAGAGAGGCCTCTGCCTGAAACTCTGTAGAGCTACTGCCAGTCAGTGTGGAGAGAGGGATCATTACTCTGACTTGGTGTAAGGCAGCTTCCTATGTTTGGCATCAAGACTGAGTGAGTGAAAAGCTGAATGAAAGCTCATGTCATGGGATGTGCATTCGTTTTATGCTGCCACGTGAATCTTTGCTGTAACAACTTGCACGATGCCCCTTACAAGACATCAGAGTATACCGTATTTTTCGCTCTATAAGACGCACCAGACCACAAGACGCACCTAGTTTTTGGAGGAGAAAAACAAGAGGAAAAAAATCTGAATCTCAGAAGCCAGAACAGCAAGAGGGAAAGCAGCAATCCCTCTTGCTGTTCTGGCTTCTGGGATAGCTGTGCTGCCTGCATTTGCTCCATAAGACGCACACACATTTCCCCTTACTTTTTAGGAGGGAAAAAGTGAGTCTTATAGAGCAAAAAATATGGTAACTAATGAGGGCAAGTAAAGGTAAAGGGGACCCCTGACCATTAGGTCCAGTCGTGACCAACTCTGGGGTTGGGGCACTCATCTCGCTTTATTGGCCAAGGGAGCCGGCGTACAGCTTCCGGGTCATGTGGTCAGCATGACTAAGCCGCTTCTGGTGAATCAGAGCAGCGCACGGAAATGCCGTTTACCTTCCCCCGGAGCAGTACCTATTTATCTACTTGCACTTTGACGTGCTTTCGAACTGCTAGGTTGCCAGGAGCAGGGACCAAGCAACGGGAGCCCACGCTGTTGCGGGGATTTGAACTCTATGAACCGCCAACCTTCTGATCGGCAAGTCCTAGGCTCTGTGGTTTAACCCATAGCGCCACCCGCATTCCTTGAGGGCAAGAGGACCTCTAAAAATGGCTCATCTTTCAAAAAGAATTTTGAGCTCTTCAAATTATAAAGTATGCATTTCTCTGTAGCCTAGGAATTTCATATTTGGATGCCATAAATGTGTGCAATTTTTTTTTTTTTTTTTTTGGTCATACAGTAACTCACAACCAACATGCAAGTCAAATGATCAGAGTTCCCAGAGCTTGGTACTCATTGAGAGATACGCTTTCTAAGACAGTTAGCAATGGGCCAACTGTGTAGATATGGCTGGCTGGCAAATATCAGAAGGAATGTTAGGTAGATTTAATTCACAGTGGCCAGCTAGCACACTTTGTAGCACACTGGGAACTCCTATCTAGCACAACAGGTACAAGTGATGTGCTAAAGTCCAGCTGTTGTCAACAGCCCTGGGTCACCCTACAGCACTTTGGGTAATATGTGAGAACCAATCTATGCCTGAAGTAGAATGAGGGGGTAGACTGGAGTGGTAGAATTCTAGGATGAACAGATGAGATGTCTTATGTTTGAATCTCCCTGTGTGTGTTCTGAATTGTTTTGAGTGGTCTGAAAGTTTATAATGGTGTGATTATATTGTTTTATTTATAACTAGCAGCCACATGCCCAACATTGCTTGGAAAACTAAGAAACCCCCAACACGCCCCAAATCAGTACTGTCTTGAAAGGTTCAGCCTGTCATCTTCATTCAAAATGGGGTCCATTTGTATCCAAACTTAAGACAGAAACCTGCTCTTGATCTCAGGAACCATTATGCAAAATTTGGTTACAAGTATCTTAAGAGTTGCCTAAATGCATAGGGAACAGACAAACAAACTTGCAAAATATATAGTAGATCATGGTTGGATACCCTGCGAAAAGCGGGATAAGTAACAACCACCACCACCTTTTGGAAGGTGGCTGGGGCAATCCAGTCAGATGGGTGAGGTACAAATAAAAAAACAATTATTAATAGTATGTTTAATTTAGTATTCATAACATTTTTCCTGATATTTACTATATGTCAGGATATTTTTTTAAGGGCGCAGTCCCATACTCACCTGAAAATGAGCCCCACTGATCTCAGTAAGGCTTACTTCCATGCAGACATATATAACATGGTAGAGTAAATAAGTGTGCATTTTTTAAAAAAATGCAAACTCCCACCTACAGTTTTTTTAGGTGGTGCAGTCCAGAATTCTACTGCCTCAGGCTACCAGCTCATTCTGTGTAATGTGCAGGTTGGTCAGGGAAATCACATGACAAGGCAGTCTCTGGATGTTGTTGGACTACAACTCCCATCATTCCTGACCAGTGGTCATGCTGGCAGGGGCTGATGGGAGTTAGAGTCTACCAGCAGCAGGAGGCTGTCAGGTTTCCTACCCCTGGCTTAAACCTTTAATAGGATAGGTTTGTTACCGTATGTTGTTAGAGGGTTGGATCTCAACCCCCACCCCAATATCAATACCTGGGGGATAAAGTTCAGGCCTCCACTGCTAGAGAGGAATGCGGCTGAAGCTAGGGGCAGAAAACTGGCATGGGGTCCCAAAATGCTTTTTTTGGGGGGGGGGGTGTAGAGCTGTGTGACAGCCACAGATCGCTGGCTGGAGACATGGGGAGAGAAAGACTGTAGAGAGATCCAGTCTCTTCCTGTGAGTTTAAAAAACAAACAACAACAGCAACAGCAAACCACAGTTACCTTGCTCTTTGCAGACAAGTGCACTAGGGATAAAATAACCCCAGAAATGATGCCTATCTTTGCACTAAGATTTAGTCCAAAATTATTTCTGTCCACCCTTAGCTGAGAAATAAACCTGTCTGAAGAAAGGCATGTATAATAATAATAAAAAATTGCTGATGCAAGCTCAGCCATAGCAGTGCGAACAAGCTGCTAAAATACTTGGCAAATCCTGTTACTCAGAGATAAAGACAGCTTTGGGTTCTCTTGTAAAAAGAAGGGAATGGCTCCTCCATAATTCTTCATAGCTATGATTTGCTGCTTGCAAATAGTTAAAGGGTCTTTATCTTGCTCCTTCTCCCCCTAGAGAACCAACAATGCCAAATGTGCAAAAGTACAAGGTGATTTTTTTTTTAAAGGGCTCATAATGAAATGGCATGAAAAAAACCCCAAAATTACTTGCAAGCCTACGGAAATTATGAAGCACCAAGCATGGTCTTTCTTAATGTTAAGTGTGAACTTTCATTGCCTTCCGTGGAAAATGGGATTTAAAAATAGTATTAAACAAGTTTCTAACAGTCTCCCAAGTTTGTTTGGAAACTGGCTCTTGCTGATGAAAAGGCTTTTTTGAACATGAACAGACTCCCAGAAGATTGTTTAATCTTCACACTTTTGCCACCTGACAGTCTATGCCCAGCTTCAACAATACTTGATAATCCGGTGGGGATGAGACGAAAAGTCTTGTATCACAGAGAACAAATGTGATTTAAGAAGCTTAGCAGCTGAAAGGTTGTGAATTATCTTAGGGCTAGAGAGCGAAGAGGGAAACTTACTAGGTGACTCTTAACGGGCTCTCAGGTGATGTTCCTCCACCATCCTTCTGCGGCAAAGCTGAACACCGACGGAATCGAAAGCAACTGTTTGCATTTAAGGCAAAATGTTGGCACTCACATCCACCAACGCTATGCCAACTCATTCCCAGCTTATGGACAGTGAGAATTAATGGGACATAAATTTGTCAATGCAAGTATGCCAATTTGAAACCTAGGTTTGAATTTTTTAAAAAATGGGAAATGTTTGAATTTGAAATTTATTATTTTTAAAATTGTCGTTTATGGGTGGACTTAAGTGCCACACTATTACAAATACTCTGCGTAAGCATATCGGCTTTCCAGACTGAATGATGCTCCCCTATCTTGCTCAGTTTTAGGGGTTTTCCTGACCCCCCCCCCCGCAAGCCAACTGTGGTTGGCACAGAGAGAGGGGGGAAAGCCCTTTTGCACAAGCAGAAGCCCTTGCACGGGGCTTCCGCTTGATGGGGTTCATTAGGCAAATTCCATCCATGTTTCTAGAAAAAAACCAATCCGTGAACAGAGTTCAGAAATATGGTAACCAAACTGATCACAGGGCTGGAGAGACTTGAAAGGCTGGAACGTATTGGAGGTTTTTCACTTAGAGAAAAGGCTGAGAAAGAGGAGACCAGAGAGGTAAAGGTAAAGGGACCCCTGACCATTAGGTCCAGGCGTGACCGACTCTGGGGTTGCGGCGCTCATCTCGCTTTACTGGCCGAGGGAGCCGGCATACAGCTTCTGGGTCATGTGGCCAGCATGATTAAGCTGCTTCTGGCGAACCAGAGCAGTGCACGGAAACGCCATTTACCTTCCCGCCAGAGCGGTACTTATTTGTCTACTTGCACTTTTGACGTGCTTTCGAACTGCTAGGTTGGCAGGAGCAGGGACCGAGCAACGGGAGCTCACCCCGTTGCGGGGATTCGTACCGCCGACCTTCTGATTGGCAAGTCCTAGGCACTGTGGTTTAACCCACAGCGCCACCCGCATCCCGCGGAGACCAGATAGAGGTGACTAAAATTAAGCACGATACAGAGAAAGTGTGGTACAATACGCAATAACTAAAACTTGGAGCCATCCAGCGAATGTGGAAAGATTCGTCATTAAAACGGTTGGGGCATATTTGGATCCTCTGGCTCAGGCAGTGAAAGGTCTTGGAGCTTCTCTGGTTAACTGGGCATACTCATTTCAGGCAGAGAACAGAGGATTGTAAACAGGAGCACACAACTCTGTCCTCCCAACAGCTTCTCACCACTCATCAATATCTGCTGCCTGAGGTGATTGCTGCACCCTGCCTAATGGTAGGGTCAGTCCTGCAGCATGCCAGAACCTCAGGTGCTTTAAGTAGCAGGGTCCGCCCCCCCAGGGGAAAAACTAGGCTTTATTTCACCTGGGTCAGAGACCCAGTTTGGCACATGCCACCATGGGCAGAGGGGGCAGCTGCCCTCCCCAAATCAAGTAACTAAATAAAAATACTGAACTGACCAATTGTGTCGCAGATAGCTTGTTTTTGCCCCCACCCAGCATAAAGCCTCCCCCCTAAAATAAATCCTGTCCCCCCCACATCTGTGTACACCCACATAGAGGCTGGGAGCCTCAGTGGTACCCTTCTGTGGCGTCACCCGAGCAAAAAAATCCAGCTAGTCCCCTTGTAGCTATGGCACTGGGTCCCCCCACCCCAAGGACATCCTGATGACAAGAGACGGAAGCTGGTGTTTCCTTTCTGCATTGGTTCTCCACTTCCCAGGACTACTAATTCTTGGAAGCCATGTTGAAAATCAACCAAGAACAATGGGGACAGGGATTTGTTGCAGTTTGGGGCCAGCTCCCCACAATGGTTTCTTCAGGCTTGTCCTCTGTGACCATTGCCACCAATTATACTGAGCCGCTCAGTATTGTCTACACCAGGCTGCCCCAAACTCGGCCCTCCAGATGTTTTGGGACTACAACTCCCATCATCCCTAGCTAACAGGACCAGTGGTCAGGGATGATGGGTACTGTAGTCCCAAAAACACCTGGAGGGCCGAGTTTGGGGATGCCTGGTCTAGACACTGACTGGTAGTAGCTCTGTAGGGGCAAATTGAACCCATGACCTTCTGTGATCAAAGCAGGAGCTGTTCCTCTGAGCTACAGCATACTGCTCCGTTGTATGCAAAACTCTCCCCCCCCTGCACCCTGTCCTTCCCCCCTCCCTGCCCTTCATCCTTGGCTTTGACCCGACACCTCACCTCTCGGCTGTGCTTGCAATTTAAAGCAATCGGCTGCCCAGAGAGCCCGAGGCTAGAACCTTAGAGCAATCGTGTTCTGAGCGAAATCCAAACCATATTAATTCATATACCGCCAGCACATGTCTTCACACTTACAGTATGGGGCTGAGTCATAAATAAGTCACTGTGTTAACAAGACACATTTGCTCACGTTTCATCGGAAACCATTAAACGGTGACCTACTTACACTAACCTTGCCATTAACCATTGAGAAGGCCTCTCCGTCTTCTGTGTGGGGCCTTGTTGCTATTACGCATGAAACAGGTCCAGGTCGTGCTACAGACCCTCTCTTGCTCCTAAATCAGTGGCAGTCCAGAGGTTCAGGCAGCAGCATTTCCCAGTCTTATTTGGAGATGCTGAAGATTGAACCCAGATGCACTGCCACTGAGATATAGTCTTCCTCCTGCTTCATCAACCTCTGCGGAGGAAAAATAGAATAATAGGAGCCCTGCCATGTTTGAGAGGAGCTCGTGCCCCCCACCCTGGTCACCCCACCACTGTTACTATGCTTCTGGCCAGGGCCAGATTTAGGTTTGATGAGACCCTAAGCTATTGAAGGTAATGGGGCCCTTTATATGTCCAGCTGCCCTTTGTCAACAACAAATTGCTGCTGTTTTTTGTGTTGAATATATACCGTATGCTATAATTTATGGACCTAATAGGTATCTAAGGCCATTTGCCACTGTTGCTGTATGTAGATTTTGTTTTATATCTCATATTTTGGAAATGTACATCCAGGCTTTTTCTTCCTTTAATTTTTTTTGGGGGCCCCCAAGAGAGTGGGGCCCTAAGCTATAGCTTGTTTAGCTTATACGTACTGCCCATGGCTGCCTCACACCTTCTTCGCCTTCCCCACTTTCTCCCCCTCCCATATTGCCCTGATCCCTCAATTTTCAGGTGGCAGCAGGGAAGTGTTGGTTTAGCTCCTCTTCCTTTTCTTTTAAGGACCATACAGTGGTGCCCCGCAAGACGAATGCCTCGCAAGACGGAAAACTCGCTAGACGAAAGAGTTTTCCGTTTTGGAGGTGCTTCGCAAAACGAATTTCCTATGGGCTTGCTTCGCAAGACGACAATGTATTGCGAGTTCCTGCTGGGTTTTTTCCTTTCCCCCCTTTTTTCTAAGACGCTAAGCCGCTTATCAGCTGATCCGATCAGCAGATAAGCCGCTAATAGCGCTAATCCGCTAATCCGTCAATGGGCTTGCTTCGCAAGACGAAAAAACCGCTAGACGAAGAGAATCACAGAACGGATTCTTTTCGTCTTGCGAGGCACCACTGTATTCCTTCCGCATGAACCAACCTGGACCCAGCATTCACCATCTGGGGCCCTTCTCTGTGATCTTCCACCAAGGGAGGTGCAGAGGGTGACAAGATCCGAATGGGTCTTTTTAGTGGTGGCTCCTCACTTCTGGAATGCTGTCAACAGGGAGGCATGTCTGGCACTATCTATCTATTTTTAGGCACAAGACAAAAAAAATAATCTATGTTTCTTTTTACCCAGATTTTTGGCCCTTAATTCAGACCTCTTGCTTGCTTGTCTTTTAGTGGTTTGTGTTGTATTACCTTTATATGTATTTGTGCATTATGAATGTGGTTTTAGGTTTTCATTTTGTGTTGATTTTTTTAATATTGGTTTTAATGTTTGTATCATTATTGTAAGTCATACCGCATCTACACCAGCGCATTACAATTGCTGCAACAAGCAGAAAAGCCATTAAGTGGTCAGGCAAGACCCTCAGCAATTTTCAACTGGTCTGTGGGTAACAAATCTAGACAATAAGTGATTTCAGACAGCCGGTCTGTTCAAAAACGCTTCTTGACTAATTTTGCTACTTTTGGACTTGCGAAGATGATGAAATATTTCAAGAAGGGGCTGTTTTATGACATCAAAGAAAGATAAACACACATTTCCTGTGCTTCTGTCAGGTGTGGTGGGACAATAATTGGGTAGCAGATACTGGCAGGCAGCAATCTCAGATAGTTCACATGTCCAAACACAGAATAGTTGGACAGACTGGTGGTGTGAAAGTGCCATATTTCAGAATCTGTTACTCCTCTGTCCTTTCCCTCCATTTTCCTGCCAGGAGTGGAAGAGGCAGATGTCATATGTCTTAGTTGTTGTTTAGTTGTGTCTGATTTTTCGTGACCCCCTGGACCAGAGCATGTCAGGCACTCCTGTCTTCCACTGCCTCCCGCAGTTTGGTCAAACTCTTGCTGGTAGCTTCAAGAACACTGTCCAACCATCTCGTCCTCTGTCGTCCCCTTCTCCTTGTGCCCTCCATCTTTCCAAACATCAGGGTCTTTTCCAGGGAGTCTTCTCTTCTCATGAGGTGGCCAAAGTTTTGGAGCCTCAGCTTCAGGATCTGTCCTTCCAGTGAGCACTCAGGGCTGATTTCCTTAAGAATGGATAGGTCTGATCTTATGTCTTAGTTACTGACTGATAAAGTCTACAATGCCTACATGTCAGTATCTTTCATAGGAACATAGGAAGCTGCCTTATAGTAAGACCATTGGTCCATCAAGCTCATTATTTTCTACCATTGTTTTCTGACATCAGCTCTCTAGGATTTCAGGGAGAAGACATTTGGAGATGATGATGATGATGATGATGAAGAAGAAGAAGAAGAAGAAGAAGAAGAAGAAATTATTTATACCCCGCCCATCTTGCTGGGCTTCCCCAGCCACTCTGGGCAGCTTCCAACAAATTATTAAAATACAGTAATGCATCAAACATTAAAAGCTTCCCTAACCAGGGCTGCCTTCAGATGTCTTCTAAAAGTCTGGTAGTTGTTGTTCTTTTTGACATCTGGTGGGAGGGTGTTCCACAGGGTGGGTGCCACTATGGAGAAGTCCCTCTGCCTGGTTCCCTGTAACTTGGCTCCTCGCAGTGAGGGAACCGCCAGAAGGCGCTTGGTGCTAGACCTCAGTGTCCGGGCTGAACGATGGGGGTGGAGACACTCCTTCAGGTATACTAGACCAAATGCTGTGGATTGAACCTGATATCTTTGGCATGCAGAGCAGCTGTTACACCACTGACCTAGTTGAATCTCAGCAGGGTGACAGAGTGAACTTGTGCTCTACAACTGAGCTATGACCAGGGCCACTGTATATATTTATTTATCATGATTTATATACTACTTAATCACCAAAAATCTCTAATCCATCTACATAATGGATGGATGGTGACCAACAGATGGAGGTTGAATCCTGACAGGACAGAAGTACTGTTTTGGGGGGAGGCGGGTGGATGAGGAGGATTCCCTGGTCCTGAGTGGGGTAACTGTGCCTCTGAAGGACCAGGTGCGCAGCCTGGGAGTCATTTTGGACTCACAGCTGTCCATGGAGGCGCAGGTCACTTCTGTGTCCAGGGCAGCTGTCTACCAGCTCTACCTGGAACACAGGCTGAGACCCTATCTGCCCGTGGATTTTCTGGCATTCACCAATAGCTAGGCAATAGCATTCTATTCCAGTGCAGTTTCTGAACAGTCTTCAGGGCTACGTGGAGAACATATTTCAAGGTTTGCCAACATTTTTAGGCCCATGGGCATATATGGATTTTGGGAGGGATGCCATGCACACTGCCCCTTCTGGCCATTTCCCCTCCCCCCAATTAACCCCCTCCCCTTCCTAAGAGGCAGGAAGAGGGAAAGTGTGTCTGCAGAGTTTGGTTTTCCAAGGTTTCTGGGTAAAAGCCAGATGCAGTAGAATTCAACTGAGCCTTGAAAAGCCCAGAGGTTGAGGGAATAGGGAAAGCGGGTCACTTTTCCTCAACTTTCTCCTTCAGTCCTATCTAATTTTCGAGAGAGAAAAGTAACCAATTTCACCCATCTAATGATGAGTGAGTGGTAAGGAGTGCTGACCCCTGTACTATTTCATCACACGGGTAACCATCTCTCACGAAATACGGTTGTCAACTGAAAGCGGATGCCTTCTTCCCCTGCCGCCGTGTCTACAAAATTCAGGGTTTTAATTCTATCTCTGTTTAAAATGGAACTGCCAGATCTAGGCTTTAGATCCACCGACGCATCTGCACCACAAATTAAGAATGAATATTTAAAAAGCCACTCTAGATGCTTCCTGTGAAACCATAAAGGCCATCAGAGGATCGTGAATGATTCATTACTATCCTTGTCATATTTCTAATCTCTTGCCCTCCAAATACACAACTGCAGTCACGCCAGTAACCCCGTCTTAAGTATACAGTTTTTTCCTACTTTTCTTGAAGTCAAAAGTCTGAATTGTATTGCACTGTTAAAAGAACCTTAGTTCCCCCTTTGCACCACAACAGGAAAAATTCTGTGTGTCTTATTCTAATACATATTGAACTTAGCCCCCCAGTTATGTGTGGAGAAAGCTTTGTGTACGCAGTGGGGTTTCTGACTTTTTATTTCTGTTACTGTTGGTACTGCTTGTTGTTGTTTAGTTGTTTAGTTGTGTCCGACTCTTCGTGACCCCATGGTCCAGAGCACGCCAGGCACTCCTGTCTTCCACTGCCTCCCACAGTTTAGTCAAACTCATGCTGGTAGCTTCGAGAACACTGTCCAACCATCTCGTCCTCTGTCGTCCCCTTCTCCTTATGCCCTCCATCTTTCCCAACATCAGGATCTTTTCCAAGGAGTCTTCTCTTCTCATGAGGTGGCCAAAGTATTGGAGCCTCAGCTTCATGATCTGTCCTTCCAGTGAGCACTCAGGGCTGATTTCCTGCAGAATGGATACATTTGATCTTCTTGCAGTCCATGGGACTCTCAAGAGTCTCCTCCAGCACCATAATTCAAAAGCATCAATTCTTCGGCGATCAGCCTTCTTTATGGTCCATCTCTCACTTCCATACATCATTACTGGGAAAACCATAGCTTTAACTATTTAAAGGCAATGTCCCTGCTTTTTAGGATGCTGTCTAGGTTTGTCATTGCTTTTCTCCCAAGAAGCAGGCGTCTTTTAATTTTGTGACTGCTGTCACCATCTGCTGTGATCATGGAGCCCAAGAAAGTAAAATCTCTCACTTCCTCCATTTCTTCCCCTTCTATTTGCCAGGAGGTGATGGACCCAGTGGCCATGATCTTAGTTTTTTTATGCTGAGCTTCAGACCATATTTTGCGCTCTCCTCTTAATTCCTCCTCATTGCTTTTGACAATTCCCCAAGGTTCAGGAGCAGCTTATGCTGCAGCGTGTGGAGCTGCTATTAGAAGGGGCAGGGAGAGATACCCCTCCCCACCAAAAAAGGTGCTAAAAAAGGACACCTCAGTGTCCGGTCAGAACGATGGGGGTGGAGACGCTCCTTCAGGTATACTGGGCCGAGAATGGTTTTTGTGCAAACAGTGAAGTCTCTGGAAGCAATTGGGTAAGGTGCTTTGGTGTCAGAGTTGGGCAGAGGAAACAGAAGAGGGAGTAGAAGAAGTCTGAGCAGTGGGACCCTAGAAAAGGAAAAATGGAAGAGGGACTAATCTAAGAGGATTTAGGTGGAGGCCAGAAAGAAAGGCAAACTGGGAGAGATAAATTGTCTGACTATGGTGCTGAGGGGAGTGTGGCTCAAACCAGAACTCTGGATCTTCCACCAGCCAATCAGATAAATCCCTAGAGGGCAAGGGTGTCCTCAAGGCTGCAGTGCTGGCCTGAGTGCTGTCAGTCAGATTACCGTCCATGCTGGCTGTTGGGAGTTGTAGTCCAACACCAGCTGGAGAGCCGTAAGTTTCCCCACATCCCTGCTATAAACCCTGTTCTTCCCAGTTTGGTCTGGCAGTCTGAACCGCTTTTCCTCATTAACTGCAGCTTGCCTTTATCTGGCTGGAAGTGTGGGGATGGGATTTAGCTTGCATTGGAGGCTGATCAGATAGGAGGTGATGGAGAAGACTGCCCTGCTACCACAATGGAGACCGCCCTTGGCAGATCCAAGGTTTTTGTCTCCTAATGATCCTCGGCACCCTTAAACTACAGTTCCCAGGATTCTTTGGGGCGGCGGCGGTGGGACACAGACCATGGCTGCTTAAAATGGCACAATAGTGCTTAAAATGTACAGGGCAGATGGAACTTTAGCAGCTCAGCTCAGTGGTAATAATAATAGTAATTATTATTATTATTATTATTTATACCCCGCCCTCCCCAGCCAAGACCAAAATACAACTAAAAAAACAAGATTAAAATACAACATTAAAACATTAAGATGCAGCCTCTTCACAGGAGGAGAAAGGAAAAAAGAAAGAGGGGGAGGGAATCAAATTGATTCTAAGCCAAGGGCCAGGTGGAACAACTCTGTCTTACAGGCCCTGCGAAAAGAAATCAGATCCTGCAGGGCCCTGGTCTCATGAGACAGAGCGTTCCACCAGGCCGGAGCCAGTGTTGAAAAGGCCCTGGCTCTGATTGAAGCTAATCTTACTTCCTTAGGGCCTGGGACCTGTAGGGTGTTGCTATTTATGGACCTTAAGGTCCTCCGTGGGGCATACCAAGAGAGGCGGTCCCGTAGGTACGAGGGTCCTAGGCTGTGAAGGGCTTTAAAGGTCAAAACCAGCACCTTAAATCTGACCCTGTACTCCACTGGGAGCCAGTGCAGCTGGAAAAGCACTGGGTGAATATGCTCCCATGGCAGAGACCCTGTGAGGAGCCTCGCTGCAGCATTCTGCACCCGCTGGAGTTTCTGGGACAGCTTCAAGGGCAGCCCTGTGTAGAGCGAATTACAGTAGTCAAGCCTGGAGATGACCGTCGCATGGATCACTGTGGCCAGGTCGGGGTGGGAAAGGTAAGGGACCAACTGCTTGATGTGGCGAAGGTGGAAAAATGTCGCCTTAGCTGTTGCTGTAACCTATGCCTCCATGGAAAAGGAGGTGTCAAGGATTACACCCAAACTCTTAACGGAAGGCAATGGCACTAATTGGGCCCCCGCAAGAGAAGGGAGTTGGTCCCTCATCCCCGTGCCATCCCAACCCAGCCATAGGATCTCTGTCTTCGAAGGATTTAGTTTCAATTGGCTCCCACAAAACCATCCAGCCACAGCTTCCAAACATCTGGTCAGTGTGCTTTGCCCACAGAAGGCCCCAGATTCAAATCCTGGCATCTCCTGGAAGAGACCCCCTGCCTGAAACCCTGGAGACTGGCTGCCAGTCAGTGTTGACAATGCTAAGCTAGATGAAGCATTGGTCTCCGTCTTGATATAAGGCTGCTTCTTAATGAGGTGGAAAAGATGGGAGACCCTGGAAAGCTGCTGCCCGTGCAGACAGTTCTGCGGTAAGTGGACAAATAACCCGACTGCATCATATTAAACAGGTGCAGCTGCAGGGAGGGCGAACGTGCATCTGTGGAAAGCCTTCTTGTCCCAACCTTGCAGCACACTCAGAAAATGAAAAACGGTGGCACTTCTGAGTCACTCCCATTTGCTAACATATTAAAATACACGCCGCTACAGCTATTTTCAACAGGGATCCATTATCGCTGTAGGTAGGCTGCTCTTCCCCCATTCAGCTGTGAAATTCTCTTTGTAAAAGAGGAGAGAGGAAAACAAGGTCCCAAATTGGCAACAGGTACTTGTCGCGCACACCTTTCCCTCCTGCTTTAATTAACAGCCTCGGCTTTGCAACCCAAGCGCCAAAGAGAAAGGGTGGCGGGGGGAAACTGCGGGGCTCTCTTCTCTTTGCAATTGTCTGGGGCAGCTTTTCAGAGGGCAGATCTCGGAGCACCGCGCGCCTCCTTCTCCTCCTCTGGAAGTTATTAATTTAAGCGCCGGGAAGGCGCGAGCCTTAAGTTCAGCTTGCACGGCTGCAAACGGCCTCCTGCAACTCCTCGTTGCTTTTGCACCGGCCCTCGATTTGCAGCCCGAGGGGCTACTCGGAGTTCACGCTGCTCTCGGGGGGGGGGGGGTAGCAAAGACACACATCCCGCCCCAAACAAAAGCAAGCAAACTCCAAACAAAACAGCCTTATCTGTGGGTGCTTAGCGCGCAGTTTCCTGCTGTCTCCTCCTAAATACCTGGAGAGGAAATAGCGCAAGGTAAACAGTGAGATGGCTCCACTTTGCACCATATAATTAGGGCTCTCTCCGTATCCAAGGGGGGGGGGCTGGCGGCGGGAGAAGGAGGAGGAGGAAGCGGACCACAATGTCGTCTGTCACTTTAAGGCGTCTCCAGAGACGGCGCAGCGGTGGATTCCAGACGTGGTTTAGATATCGCAGACGGGGCTTTTCCGTCTGGACATGCAAATAACACCTTCTCTGCCCGCCCCCCGGGGGGGGGCCCTTCCGCCAATCGAAAGTTCAGATCTTTCAGGTGGAAGGTTCTCCTCCCCCGCACCGCCGCCGCCGCCGCCCCCGCACGGGCAGCAAAGGGAACTAATCAGCACCGCCGGAGAATGGAAGGACTCAGCTGTCTGGATGCGGGGATTTTGCAAGCCACGTGGTCGAGGAGGGAGACAGCGGGGGGGGGGGCGTCTATAGAGGCAGACACAATTCATTACCCAGGCAATCAGAACGGTTGTAAAAAGAGGAGGGGGGGGGGTCTGCTAACCTCAGGTTGACCCGATGCTATCACAAAGGAACAAACAGCTTCCCTTTCTTTCTCTCTCTCTCTTTCCCTGCCCCACGACAGCCAGGCACGTTAAAGGGCCAGGCCGCAGCGATTTGCTTTTACGTGCATGCAGAAGCTGCATTCTCGCTTTTGTTTGCTCAGCAAGAGAGTGAGAAGGGGGAAGGCAATGATTTCCCCCCCCCCCAAAAAAAAAAGCTACGACGGTTTCCCAGCTGGCGCGTGAAGTTCAACGCACGGCTGGATCTTCTCGCCTTGCCTTTATTTAATTCGAAAGGGAACACCGCTGGCCTTCTTTTAATACGTCGATCTCTTTTCTCTCTTCAGGTGCACCACCAGCTACAAAAGAAGTCGGGGCTCCTGCGCCTTTAATGGTCTGTGTAGCATGGGGGGCTTTGCAGCAGGTGTCGTTTGCATGGCAAGGTAGACCTGGCGGAATCCCTTCTTCTGCAGAACTAACTGCTCAGGGTTCAGGAGCATTGCTCTCTTTTTGCATTTGGCCACGTTGCCCGCCCCCCCCCTCTCTCTCGTGTGTGTGCGTGCGCGCGCGCGCGCGCGCGTGTGTGTCAGAGAGAGTGAATGAGAGAATCACAAACATACACACCCCAGTAGTGCAGGTGACACCAGGAATACAATTGCACCAGTCTACCTACCATACTGATGGTCTAAGGGTCCTCCCCATTCAAAATGCATGACATTTCCATTTTATGTATGCATTTGAAAAAAATGTTTCATCCTGCCTTTCATCTCATAGGTTTCCATGTGAGATGCAACAGGATCAGGCCAATGACCCCCTCTAGCCCAGCATCCTGTTCTCACAGTAGCCAACCAGGAGATTCCTCCCCTGTGAAAGCTCAAGATCACTTTGCCCTTCTGCGCTCTGATGTTGGAGGCAGAGCATAGCCTATTCCCCCATAAATCTGCCTCATCCCAAATTGATGGCCTTCGCTGCCTCCTGTGGGAGTCTAGTTTAACTAAATTCTCCATCTCTCTCTCTCTGGTCTGTCTTGAATCCTCTCCAAAATTCAGCTTCGTTGGATATCCTCAAGTTCTTTCAATGCATTGTATGTGTGGGAACCCCCCCCCCCTTGTTAAAAAGCATTGTGTGAGGAGGTGATGTGGTATGAAAGGGAAGGGACTGTTACTGCTGAGGCATTTGCTCTGCAGGCAGAAGGGCATAGATTCAATCCCTTCCATCTCCGGTGAGAACAATCAGGTAGCTGGAGATGGTGGGGTGGGGTGGGGGGAACCCTGCTGGAGACCCTGGAGAGCTGCTTCTAGTCAAGGACTAAGTTAGATGGACAAATGGGTTACATGGACACACCTTGGAGGTTTTTAAGCAGAAGCTGAATGGCCATCTGTCATGGATGCTTTAGCTGAGATTCCTGCATTCCAGAGGGTTGGACTAGATGACCCTCAAGGTCCCTTCCAACTCTACAATTCTAGGATTCCATAACTAGCCTGACCCTGGTCTAAGCAGCTTCTCAAGCAGGGCAACCAGGAGGCAGGTAGCTTAATTTGTTAACAAAAGCCGCTCCTTGCAAATTAGTAAATTCAACGGCTCGTATTTGAGATCTATGTTTCTGGTGATATTTAATAGATATTAACACATGCACACACTTGGGCTTGAATGTTCTACATATTGCAGTTGGTAAAGAAGAAACCACTGCTTCCTCCCTCTGAAGCCCCACGTGGGGTATATTTTTATTTCATTGGCATTCTGCCTTGTATCGAGAGGTGCCAGGGATGGAACCGGGGACCCTGCACAGGCGAAGCAGCTTCTCTGCCACTGCGCAACATTCTTCCCTTGGATCCACCACGCCAGGCTCACAGTGATAGTCGCTGTTCCACCACCACCACCCCTCTCCATCCTCACTTAAGCCTCACATCAACAGACGGGTATTGAAATCCACCAAGTGGAAGCTGGATGGACTGGAGTTGACGAGAGAAGACAGCCAAGCCAAAATTTGCCTTGGAGCATCATCTGAACCCAGGATCCTCTGCTGCTTAACCATGACCTATAACCACAGGACAAGCCTTAGCTGCAGAGCATGGTTAAGACCTGAAGAAGAAGAAGAGGAGTTTGGATTTGATATCCCGCTTTATCACTACCCGAAGGAGTCTCAAAGCAGCTAACAATCTCCTTTTCCCTTCCTCCCCCACAACAAACACTCTGTGAGGTGAGTGGGGCTGAGAGACTTCAGAGAAGTGTGACTAGCCCAAGGTCACCCAGGCTGGATCCGCTGCCCCTCCCAGATGTTCGGAGCCTGCTGCCCTGAGGCTGCTGCCTCTCATGGCCACATGGGTGGGCCGGCCCTGGCTGCCACGCTGGCCTAAGAAGCCTGCGGAAGGAGCAAAGCAACTGAAATCTCCTTGGAAGCCAGTGTGTTGTACCAAGCCTTGATTTGGCTTGGTGTGACATGTGAACGCAGCCATTCTGTGATGGCCACCTTCCCATCTTTCTTTTTTTGAAATCGTTTTTATTTTATTTTACAAGTGTAAAGTATTCAGCCCTCCAGATGTTTTGAGACTACATTTCCCATCATCTCTCACCACTGGTCCTGCTAGCTAGGGATCATGGGAGTTGTAGGCCAAAAACATCTGGAGGGCCGAGTTTGAGGAAGCCTGAGTTATAACAATACCAGATACATATCCATTTAAAGAGATTTCTATTAATCGCAGGACTTCCCACCATCCCCTTCCTGGGTCCTATAGTCAATATTTTCAACTGCATATTATTTCATAATCTATATTTTGTATCTGTCCATATTGTCCACAGTGTTTGTTACATTACAAGTGTTATTAGAATTCTGCTGATGTTTTCCCAGTAGTGAGGTATGGAAGTGAGAGCTGGACCATGAAGAAGGCTGATTGCTGAATAATTGATGCTTATGAATTATGGTGCTGGAGGAGACTCTTGAGAGTCCCATGGACTGCAAGAAGATCAAACCTATCCATTCTGAAGGAAATTAGCCCTGAATGTTCACTGGAAGGACAGATCCTGAAGCTGAGGCTTCAATACTTTGGCCACCTCATGAGAAGAGAAGACTTCCTGGAAAAGACCCTGATGTTGGGAAAGATGGAGGGCACAAGGAGAAGGGGACGACGGAGGACAAGATGGTTGGACAGTGTTCTTGAAGCTACGAACATTAGTTTGACCAAGCTGCGGAGGCAGTGGAAGACAGGAGTGCCTGGTGTGCTCTGGTCCATGGGGTCACGAAGAATCGGACATGACTAAACGACTAAACAACATCAATGCTTTCATCTGCTTACAGTGGTCTCCTAAATAAATAATAACTTTCCCCCATTCTTTCTTACAGTTTTTGTCTTCTTGGTTCCTGAGCTTTCCGGCATAGTCCAACAGCTTGGTTTGCTATTCCTCTCTGGTAGGGACTCTTCCTTCTTTCCATCTCTGGCCTAGTAGCATCCGTGCGGCTGTTGTTGCGGCTGTTGTTGCATATATAAAAAGTCTTTTCTGCTCCTTTGGGATGTCAGTACCAAAAATTCCTAATAAAAAGGCTTCTGGTTGTTGTTTTTACAAAAGTTATTTTAAACATCTTTTTCAATGCATTATATATCATTTCCCAGAAGGCTTTTATTACCTTACACAACCACCACATATGATAAAAGGTACCTTCTTTTTCTTTACATTTCCAGTAGGTATTTGTACTTGTTTTATACATTTTATGCCTTTCCCAGTCTGAAAGCTGAGTAAAGGTAAAGGGACCCCTGACCATTAGGTTCAGTCGTGGCCGACTCCGGGGTTGCGGCGCTCATCTCGCTTTATTGGCTGAGGGAGCTGGCGTACAGCTTCCGGGTCATGTGGCCAGCATGACTAAGCAGCTTCTGGCGAACCAGAGCAGTGCATGGAAACGCTGTTTACCTTTCCGCCAGAGTGGTACCTATTTATCTACTTGCACTTTGATGTGCTTTTGAACTGCTAGGTTGGCAAGAGCAGGGACCGAGCAACGGGAGCTCACCCCATCGCGGGGATTCGAACCGCCGACCTTCTGATCGGCAAGTCCTAGGCTCTGTGGTTTAACCCACAGCACCACTATGCCCCAAATCCCTCGCCCAGTGGCCACCCTCCCATGTTTTCTGTTGCTTCCCCCTTGTCCTTTAAATCATCTAGCCTTCCTTCCTTTGCCCTTGCTTGCACCTGCATATATCCTGCCAGCATATGCCGTGTGTATTGGATAGGAAGTTTTGCCCTGACAACTTTGTCTGCTGTTCTTTGGTATGCACTTTCCAATATTTAAATCCAATATTTAAATATTTTTCTACGAAGAGCAGTAAAATTAGCAGCATATGATTCCCCCACTAAACGTCAGGCTAAGCTGCTGCCATAAATCTCTCATCATGCTGGTTTGGGAGACGGGGGGAAAAGCCTAATATTTCATTGGGAACATTTGGTTAATGTGCTTTGCCATTTTCTCAGAAACATCGAGAGATAAATAACTGTCTTTAATTTTACTGGTTGTGTAGGATGAATTGACCGAAATGTCAAGCTTGGGGAGTGGGGAACAAGCATTGCATTGTATATAAGCATATGTATTTAAAAATGAAGATAGCTCTGCTGAATCAAAGTGGTTTCAGGATATCAGCAAATCCTTATTGTAAATAATGCATTCCAAAACGGGTGCTTTTAGGATATAATAAAAGAGGCAATGTCTTATGGACTTGAATAAAATCACAGGTAATTTTAATGGCAACCTCAGGCTGGATTGTCGGAATTCTACAGCAATGGTACAAAAGTCATCTTTTTAGAGACGGCACTATCATAGAGTAGAGGTGATCACCTTGCATGGTGGATGCTAGAGGGCAAGGACTTGCAGCAAAGAGCTGTGGGTGCCATCTGTGGGTGCCCTGCACACCCTAATTTAATCTGCTGCTCTCTCTGGGATGGTGGGGGGAAAACACTGTCCCATCACCAATGTTGGAAGTAAGACTTTACTGTCAGTCTGGTGAACATCTGGATGTGGAATTGGGGTGCAGGTGGGGAGCACTGTCTTCTGTCGGGCAGCAAAATATCTTGAGCATTCTCAAATCCTTTCAAAGTCACATTGCAATAAACTTTTTTTTTAAAAAAATGTATTTTTATTAAAGATTTTCTTGATTTACAAAAGTGTGCAATGTCTCTCTCGTATTTTTCCCCCCATGCAACATTTTTACAAATCAGTTTCATTTGTTGAGACATTAGGAAGAAAAGGGGGAAAGAGGTGTGGGGGGGAGATGGGGGGTTGGGGTCTGGTGACGATGTTTCTATTTTACTTAATATATGTAGGGTTTTTGAATCAAGGACTTGGGTTGAAGGCCTCACCCCACTATTTCTTAGAACGTTTTTTTCCCTTCCTGGCTTTTGTTTAGTTTAAATCATCTTCAAATAACAAGTGATTGTTTTTCAAGGATGAGGAGAGCTCGCAGAGCGGTGGGGGATAGTTTCAGAAGGCAAACATTCATCTGGTTTAAAAAAAAATAATTAAAAAATTATAGCATTGTCTGAGGCCAGAAGGCTTTACTTCTGGAAATCTCTTTTTGTATATTTGATACAGCTAATACATTGCCAATGTTTCCAAGGAAACGAATATGCTCCTACACTCTCTCAGAGCCAATGTTAAAACAATTCAGAACTTAATCCCAAGTTCTGTTTTTTTTTTGGGGGGGGGGTGTTTCACCATACACGTAATTAACATAACAATTCTGACAATTTATTTATTGTTTGTTTATAAACAATAAACCTGAGGTAAACCTGAGGCCAGCACTTGCTATTTACAATGTAGGTAAATCTATTTTCCAAGCAATTGGGTGGGTTGGGGTAGTCTTGATATGAAATAATTGTGATAAATCTGTTATATCTATTATTCATTTGCTCATATTACTCAGCCATTTGCTCATACTGAGATTTAAACAGATGACTATATCATAGAATGGTAGAACTTTAGAGTTGGAAGGGACCCTGAGGGTCCAACCCTCTGCAATGCAAGAATCTTTTTGCCAATATGGGGCTCAAACTCACAACTCTGAGATGAAGAGTCTCCTGCTCTAGTGATGTGGGTAAAATATATCTTAAACTGGTGGTTCTTAACCATGGACAGGCTTCAGAGGGTCTGTGAACTGTGGACACAAACACACACTCACATCATCCTGTTACTTTGAAAATTGTGACCAAAAAAAATCTGGTAAGGGGGTCCATAGCTTTCATCAGATTCTCAAAGGATTTTCCCAACATGTTTAATTAGAGAAAAATCATTACTGACATTTGTTAAGGATTGGAATTTTTTATATGGACTTTTTGCATGAAAGAAAATGAACTGGTAATATCAGGATTTGAAGATTGAAATGATACTGGTTTATAGATGATAGAATGGTTGGATTTTAAGGAATGAATATTATATGTAGCTGCAGAACAGAGAATTGGAAGTCCTTTTACTCCTTTCAATTTTTCTTTAGTTCTTTTCTTTCCCTTTTCTCTCCCTCTCTCTTTTTCTGGTCTTTTCTTCTCTCTGACTTTGTTCTTTTTTTTTAAGAGCTGTTTTATCTTAGTTTATTATTAAAAAGATACTTTGTAATGGGTTTGTATTTTTGTATAGCTATGAATAAGTATCTATCCAGTGCTTTTTTTCTAAAAAAAATGTTTAGGGGTACTCTTATTTTGACTTAAGAAAATCACCATTTTATAGTTCAAACCAGGAAAAATAAATACAGTAAATGGACAAAAGTGCAAAGATTCACAAAATGTTTAGGGGTATGCGTACCCCTGTATCCCCCCAGAAAAAAGCACCCTGTCTGTCTGTCTATCTTTAAAGATTCTCAAAGGGATCCATGACAAAAATGGGTTTAAAATTATTCACAGCAGAAATATTACTGAGAAGTTTGGTGCACACATAGATTGGTCTGACTCAACTTACAAACATCCTTACTAAGCCCAGCCTAGCACCCATGTACTGTAGCCCATTTGGGACTGAATATACCTGGTTTTGGTGCTTGCAGGAGAATGCAAAAATGGCGAAGTGATGTAGGAGCTGGCAGGCCTTTACAAATGGGCAGGGAAGTGCTTCTGGCAGGGATGGAGAACTATTTTCATCCAGAGGGCCACATTTAATTTTGGGCAGCCTTCTAAGGGCCACATGCCATTGGTGCGCAGGGGCAAAAGTGAGTAGAGCAAAAAATGATCCCTCCTCCCCTTTCTGCATGAGGCTAATTTCTACACACAGTCTCTCACCCCTCTCTATTTACTCTCCGGGCAAGCAAAGGTGCTCATCACAGTTCAAAGGACACACCCCTGTCAGGGAAGAAGACTCAGCCTAGCGAGGGATGTGGACTGGGAAGAGTTCTGAGGTCCAGAGGGAGAAGCCAGGGAGGCAGCTGTTAAGTTGTGGGTGAACATATCAGAGGACACTGCAATTCTTCAAACAGCTCTTGTTTATTCAGAGGCCAGAACTGAACTGAACTGAACTGAAGAGCTCAGTCAGCCTGCTTATATAGAGCTCCAGAACAACGTAACTGTAGCAACTTTCTAAAACTATCCAATCACTGAATGTCACTTTCGATCCTTCATTTGCATACAAACTATCCAATCACTGAATGTCACTTTCGATCCTTCATTTGCATAACTATCTACAGTATCCCCCTGCTGGCCCAGGGTGAGAACTTCAGTACATAACAGCAGCATTTGGTTCCAGGCCTGAAGTCTCTCACCTCTGGCTTTTGGGGTGTGTGGGTGTGCAAGCCTGTGGTGCGGTTTCACGTAATTAGCACAAAAATAGAAGGGCAAGATGTGGCGAAAAGCAGCAATCTTATTCAACCTGTTTTCTTGTATGTATCGAAAGGGGCTCCAGTTGCACCTGTACCTGTTTATGATGTAGGCAGGTGGTTGCATGCAAGTCAACAGTATACAGTGAAATCACTGGCCCACAGGGACTGCTGGATACACACTGTGCAGGAGTGTCTCCATTCTGAAAAGCCACTGTGCTGAAGCTACAACTTTCCTGAGGTCTCTTGTTGAAAATGTTTGATCATGTTCCAGTGAGATGCAGGGGAAGTTAGTACAGGACAAATCTGTAGTAATGCAAGGCGCTTCCAGACTGGGTGTGATTCAGTACACATTGGCAAATTCAGGTGGAACAATTAAAGTGGATTTGGGCTCTTGCAGGGCAAACCTGCTCCTACCTCCCTTTAGACCAGGCATGGCCAAACTTGGCCCTCTGGCTGTTTTGGGACTACAACTCCCATCATCCCTAGCTAACAGGACCAGTGGTCAGGGATGGTAGGAATTGTAGTCCCAAAACAGCTGGAGGGCCAAGTTTGGCCATGCCTGCTTTAGACTATTTGTGGGAAGGAAAGTGATGGGGGAAATGTACCTGAAATGGTGGGATAACCAGTATTGGATGTGACATCATATAAACTCCATGCAAACAGATCAGAATGGCTTTTCAGTAAACAGCTGGTGCTATATAACCTCCCAGTGAACTTTGTTGCAAACATTTCAGGATTAATGCTCAACAAACAGGTAGTCTGGAAGCCCTGATTTTGCTTACCTGGGAGAGCTACTACAGGAGAGAACGTCGTCTTGAGGACCTTTTTTCTCTTTTTGGTAGTGCAAGCCAGGCTGTGATGGGATGATGTCTAACAGCTGCCTTCTCCTCTCCCCCCCCAGGGGACATCATTGTTACATCTGCTCCAGCTGTGAAGTTAAAACTCCAAAAGGGATATTAAAGGAATGAAATACATCATACTGAAGGTACCTGGGGGTTCTCCCCCTTCTCCTTTTGGGAATGCAGTTTGCAAAATTCTTTTCAACCATCTGCCTCACCAGTGCGGCGAAATATTTGAAATACATTCCAGTCCCCTAATGAACGTGAAGTAGTGGGCCTGCATCAGACAAGAAGGAGAAAATCTTTCTAATGAACAACAAATGCTGTCCAACTACTGTATTGCCTGGAGCAGTGGGATGATGGATGTAGGCAAAAAGAACGAGGTGTTTTCCATCGTAGGCCCGACTTCAGAGAGAGCACTTGCGGAATTAACCAAGGTAGTCTTACTTGGAATTCCAACAAAGAGCAGAATTGTATGAACTTTGGTGTCGGGGTGGGGTCTGTGGAGGAAAATGTACTGGGAAGAGCCCGGGCACAAAATCCTAGGGTCGATTCCATGGCATCTCCATGAACAATAAATCCCAGGTGGAAGTCAGGGAGGTGGGGGGAGCCAACTTAAATAAAAAGCTGCTACAAGTCAGAACAGACAACAGTGGGCAAACACAGGGCTTTATTATAACACACGGGCAGGTGGTTGCAGTCAAGCCTTCTAAGGGAGCAGGTAGAGGAGATCCTAACTGCTGCCTCTTGCCTTTGTTTCTGCTGTGTTTGCAACAGTGAGGTGACCTCACCGAGGAGCAAGCCTGGGCAGTGTGTATGGAGGTCCTGGGCTGCCCAGATGACAAGACTTGCTGATGTGGTCCAAAGGAAAGGAAAGCTATGCATTTGGCACCAGCTTGGCTGCAGGAGTTGTTGGAAGGAAGCATATAACAGCCATTAATGACTCTACTTCAGATAAGTCCAGGATCAGCAGAAATCCCCACATTCTGAGCTTTCTAGTCTTTGTAGAAGGGCTACAGGTGACCCAAGCAGGGTTGTCTCAACCCAACTCAACGGAAGCCTGGATAAACCTGAATTGCTGTGATTCAGTTTGGGATTCGGACTTTGGCTGAATCTGGTACACAGCCAGCTCTGATTTGAAAGGTTCAGTCCACAATCTTGGGTCAGGGACCGTGCTGAGGAGGGCTGCGCTGAGGAGGAATGATGGAAGCCTCCCCCTCCCCCTGCTCCTGATCAGGATCCTGAATCTTCCCAGGAGCAGGAGGACAGTATAGATTTGGAATAGTGGTTTGTAGAGGGGCATAGTTCAGAAGGCAGAAGCTGGGAAATATGGGATGGGGAAACAGGAGAAGAAGCATGGGGGGGGGGGAGAGAGAGAGAGTTAACAAATTCACTATCTATGGAAAGCATTCCTCTGCCCAGCCCAAGGACAAGAAGAGCTGATAAGCTGGCGGAACAGAAAGCACACAGAATACGAGCTCAGGTTGCAAAATGCAGTAGTGACATGGGTGACTAAGAAGGAAGTGGGCGGAACCCTTAACTGGGAGCACCGCCATTCCTAGGAAGGGATTCTTTGTTCCCTCGCTGTGATCATTAAAGTTTCTAACTGGTAAGAAGACTCCTTTCCCTTTGTTCTGCTTATCTACTGCCAGGGGGGCGGGGTGGAAAGAGAAAGTTGATTCCCTGAAGCCTGACATCTTGATGCAAAATGGCACCCAATGGTATCCAAATATAGACCAAAGCCTGCTTCTTTATCTCAAGGACCATCACACCAAATCGGGTCACAATATCTTCAGAGATGTCCAAATCAGTAGAGTTCTGAGTGGTGCTGTGAGAGACCACAGCTCACATCAAAGCTCATAGTTTCAATCCCTGGAATCTACAGTTAAAATGATCAGGTGAGGGGAAAGTCCTCTGCTTGAGACTTTAGAAAACCTCTGCCAGTCAGAGAGCCAGCGTGGTGTAGTGGTTAAAGAGACGGACAAGGACCTGGGAGACCAGGGTTCAAATCCCCTCTGGGTCATGAAGCACAATTTGGTGACCTTGGGCAGGTCACTGCCTCTCAGCCGAACCTACCTCACAGGGTTAAATGAGGAGGGGGAGAACCATGCCCACTGCCCTGAGGTCCTTGGAGAAACAGGTGGGATATAAATGCAAACGAACAAATGTAACAAAAGTTGAGATTAACAAGCCATCCAATTCCTGTGTTCCTCTGACAATTAAGTCATGCACTGCAGGGGGCTGGACTAGATGACTCTAGGGGTCCCTTCCAACTCTACAGTTCTATGAACGCTGAATGTAAGAATCGAATCCACTTTCCATTTATATTTGTGTATGTAACGTGACTTTCATATTGGCCCATCGCAAGCATGCCTGACATTTCACCAGTGCTATTATGCTGTCACAAGACTACTTGATCATCCAAGACTACTGCAAAAACACATCTGCAATGGAGACTGTTTTCATAAAAACACGTAGCTTCATCCCAGCAGTGAGCATGACTGGTGTGTGTGTGTGTGTGTGTGTAGGACAGCGGGAAGGGGGAGGAGAGGAGGTGGAGGGGGGTAAAAGGAGGAGAATATGGAAAATGTAACATATGTGGGGCAGTCACAGCCTGTCAGTATTAGCTAAATCTGTTCCTCAAAGAACACCGTGGTATTCTATCACGTTGTCAGTATTTTATGCATTTATTCTGTGCTGATCAGCAGCCGCAAACCTTGAATACTTAAAAAAAAACCCCAAATCCTTATTCATTGACAAGGAAGAACTCAACCTCTCTCCCCCTCCGAAAACTGTCAGTCTTTCCCCTAAAATAAGTCTGAAGTGTGACAAGACCTTTCAGCCTCTTCACTTGCCATCTCAAGTGATGACTTGCACGTGGGAGTGGACCATTGCAGGCTTAGCACTCACAAAGCGTTCAACTCGCGGTATCTCCCCCCCCCCATACCGCCAGCAGATTCAGCTCATGCATTCAGCTGCCAGTCATCAAGGGTGCACTAAAGAGGGACACATGAAGTTCTGCCCATGCATATGTGACCCGCAGGGCTGGCAGAAGACATCTCGCCATCTGTGCAGCATCTTCCTCGACTTCCTCTTCCTTCCTCCTCTTCTTCCTCCTGGCCTCTTCTGCCACCTGCTGCCTTTGGGGCCATTTTGCTCTGAGCAACAAGAGACCCTTCTTCGCTGCAAGGCAAGGCGGCCTTGCAGAACACCAGCAAGACCTCACACTCAACCTTTTGCAGCGGCAAATGCCGTTTAAAGTTTCACTGCAAAGTTTTAAGCAAGTCCCCTCTGAGGAAGTGCTCTTCTTGAGACTAGAGTTAAGTGCTGAAGACAGCTCTTTAGGAGCACAGCTGCCACTTTGCGGCTCTAGCAAAGGAGCCATGATGCTCCCGGAGGCCTGGGGAGCTAGCTACTGCTAGGCTGGGCGTGGTGGCTAGTTGGCCAGTGGCAGTCACTCATACATCCGGAAAAATGGCAACGGGCAGCTCTGCAGGTGAGAGGCAGCAGTGGACAAGCCTGGGGGTGCCACTCCTTCTTATTTACCGCCTGAGGCCAAGGTTTCACCTTGCCTAGTGGGTGGGCCAGTCCTGATTGTGGGAATGTTAAGGATAGTACGAAAGGATGTATTGAATAAATATTATCCTTCCTTCACTCACACTACTAAGTGATGTAGCAGAGCGGATTCCCCTTAATATAGCTGGAAGCTAGTTTGCAGATTCGTTTGAATCTCTTAGTTAAGGTTTTTTTTCCTGGTGTCCCCTTTAATCCCTCTTAAAAGAATAAAGTTGGACAGTGTTCTCGAAGCCACAAACATGAGTCTGACCAAACTGCGGGAGACAGTGGAAGATAGGAGTGCCTGGCGTGCTCTGGTCCATGGGGTCATGAAGAGTCGGACACGACTAAACGACTAAACAACAACAACAAAAGAATAAAGACATGAGAGTCTTTCTGAGTAAATCCCTGGAAGGCAGGCTTTACTTAATACAGTGGTACCTCAGGTTAAGTACTTAATTCGTTCTGGAGGTCCGTTCTTAACCTGAAACTGTTCTTAACCTGAAGCAATACTTTAGCTAATGGGGCCTCCTGCTGCCGCCGCGCCGCCGGAGCACGATTTCTGTTCTCATCCTGTTCTCATTCTGTTCTCATCCTGAATCAAAGTTCTTAACCTGAAGCACTATTTCTGGGTTAGCGGAGTCTGTAACTTGAAGCGTATGTAACCTGAGGTACCACTGTAGTTACACAAAGATAGAGTGAGTTTATCTCATAGGGAGACTGAACTCATGTGCTGCTAGCTGAGAGCCAGCAGACAGAAAAATTACCTTAATAGAACAAAATGGCTACAGGAGAGCAGCATGGCAGGAAAAGATATAACAAGACAATAGAAGGGTAAAACAGTCAAACTGAGAAAATGACTAAATGACTCGGCTCTTTTAAGGAGTCAGCCAGAGCCAAGTCCACCTCCCAGGTCACATGCAGGGGGAGGAAGCTCCAGACCAGTGGAACAAGAAGTTACCTCAGGGAAATAAGGAATGTTGCATTTACATCCCACACTGATGATCCAGTTCTGAATGTGGAGTGGACATATTTGCAACTTAGACGAGTGCTTCACTTTCCCTCTTCTAAGCAGTCAAAAGTCCAGGGCAGCCTTTGTAGGATATGTGTCCAGACAAGGGTGACAAAGATGGTGAATGGCCTGTTAGGAAGAGTTAAGAGGTGGCATAAAAGCCCTCCTAGGATCTAAAGAAGGTTTATCACATAGGCCAGGGGTGGAGGACCTTTGACTGCCCAGATGTTGCTGAACAGCGTCTCCTATCAGTGGCAAGGGATGATGGGAGTTGTAGTTCAGCGGCATCTGGAGGGTCAAAGGTTCTCCACCCCAGACACAGATGATGGAGAAAATGCTCCGGGGATAGGACCCACAGGGAGCAATTGCCAGAAATTGGGATTTTGTTGACGTATTTGGGAGAACATTTTCATGACAGAGCTGTTGGGTAGTGGAGCTGACTGCCTGGGATGGTTAGGGGCTTTGAAAGAGAGGCTGGACAGTCAGCTGTAAGGCATGCTGTGATCACATGAGATTAGGCAGTTTTACTCAAGCCTCTCTCTCCAGCAACTATTGGTGCAAACTACAGCTTTCTTCCTTTCTCAAGCCACAGCATCAAGGGGAGTCGGACAATTTTGTCAGGACCACAGTGCAGGGGGGGGGGGAAGGATGATAAACCCCCTCCCTGCATGCTATGGTCCTGATCCTTACCCCCTGCAACTTCATGGCTGCTATTTAAATTCATCACATCAATCATGTAAAACTGAAACAACATACAGTGGTACCTCGGGTTACATACACTTCAGGTTACATACACTTCAGGTTACACACTCCGCTAACCCAGAAATAGTACCTCAGGTTAAGAACTTTGCTTCAGGATAAGAACAGAAATCGTGCTCCGATGGCGTGGCGGCAGCAGGAGGCCCCATTAACTAAAGTGGTGCTTCAGGTTAAGAACACTTTCAGGTTAAGAACGGACCTCCAGAACGAATTAAGTTCTTAACCTGAGGTACTACTGTACTTAACATAAGCATGCACTGTAGCCCTAAACCACAAAGATACAACATTCCTAGTTACTTGAGTTTCCCAAATGAATTAACTTTAACCCTAATTAACTGTTTATGATTTATTTGAGCATGTGTTCATCTGTATCTCTGCAATATTGGATAGTCCTCCTGTGTGGCGCTTTTAATGTACAGCATTTTATTTTCTTGCAATAGCGTCATAATATTGGTTCACTACTGGTCTCATTTTTCCCATGAGAAATTGAGGGGTGAATGCAGAGTTCTGCTTCGCACCCTCACTAGAAACAAATGGCTCTTCTGAATCACACACTCTTCTTATGGGGCCACAAACTTCCTCAATATGTTACTTAAAATTGCAACTTTATTGGAGGACAGTTCCTGCAACATCTTTTCCCATCTGAGTCGGGGAAACAGCCGAAGAGTCAAGTACGAATGATGCTCTGGCGCTGGAGAGTGTCGGCAAATGGAGTGCCGCCGTGCATAGCCTAACTAATGCCAAGTAAATGGGGCACAGCATCATAGAGATATGGAGACAGAGCAGCTCCCTCTACCACTTTGTGCTCTGCAAATGACTGATTGCAATTGGGAAGTGGGAAATTCAAAGCTGCGCTCTGTCCGGATGTGGGGGAACTTTTTCACTCTGAGCGCTGCATTCCCTTAAGAGCAGCCTTCTGGGTTGTCAATAGTAGGCAGGCAGAGTGGCACAACAACAACAACAACAACAACTACTACTACTACTACAACAACAACAACATGCATCCCATCTGATTGGGTTGCCCTAGCCACTCTGGGTGGCTTCCAACAAATTATAAAACCACAGTAAAACATCAAATGTTTCAGCCATGCAAAAGTCACAAGTCCATCCTCCATCCAGGTACCCAAGAGGCATTTTCACAGGGGTAGGTAGGTGTGACTGTGCAGAAAGCTCTGACTTTTGCATGCCTACTGGATTACACCTGCTGCTCTGAGCATTGTTTGCCTTTGGATCCACTCCCCCATTTGCATGTGGCCCCCACCAGTTTGAAAAATATCACCCTACCCAATTTGGACCATAACCTTTAATCCGCTGACTTTTCCCATTCCAATTGGAGTGTCTTTTCTGATTGACTCCATAAATCTTGCCTTCTCCTGGTGATACCTCTTGCCTTGCTGTTGCTTTATTTCCCCAGCAAGAACACAGGACATCATATTCCCAGCACTTTAACTTAGACATTTGTCAGACTGCGATGTTTGAAAAAACAAAAACAAAACCCAACCTCCTGTCTCCATCACTTCTTTATTTAATGGTCTGACCTAAGTATGTTTGCTTCTAAATATGTGCCAAACATCACTTCTGCTTATTTTGTGGCTTCTGACTTCTTCTTGCTGTGATTTTGTGTTAGCCCTTCCATCAATCTTCTTTTTACCTATATTTACACAAGTATCAGTCATATGTTATATGAACATATACATGTTATTCTAATCCTGAACCTGGTTTGGTGCTCAGGAGGGAGTGTGGATTGCAGTTCCAGAGCTCTGTGGGATCCCTGCCTCCAGGTCCTGGACTTGTTATAGGTCTAAATCATGTCTGAAAAGGCATTGGCCATTGCTAGACTCTGGCAGGAATGGGGAATTTGTGGCCCTTCAGATGTTGCTGGGCTCCAGCTCTTATCCGTCCCATACCTTGGCCAATGGCCAGGGATTACTGGAGATTCCCTTTCCCTGTTTGATGGCAATGAACCACACTCAATGGAGCAGGTTGCTTCTCCCAACAGGAGATTTTACAAGTATTATCTATTTTCTTGATGTTCTTTAGAGTTCACAGAGATTCTTTTTTGCAGCTATATCACGGATCGCAAATGAGTGCTGTTTGTATTATTAACAACAACAACGAAAGCAGTCATGCTTCTGTAGCCTTGAGGAAACAACGCATTAAAGCTCTATCACACTATATATTGTTGATGTGCAGTGTCTGTGAAGTCTTGCTCATGTCTTCAGCAAGATGGCAAATTTGCAATTATGCATTGTGATGGAAAGAGAGGTGGTTTCACTGTACAAATGAGTGAATGGACCAGCATCGGAGCATCCTATTGAGCAATGCAACTTGGGCCAAGTATAGAGGTTCCAGCAGATCATCAAACTTGGCAGTGCTTGCAAGAAGGCAGACCTGTGGAGTATATTGTGGCATTTGATGGATTAGATTATGTAATCCTAAACAGTCTTAGTCTTCATGGTTACAGAAATATAATCTGTACAATCACTCTTTGCCATTCTGAAGGTTATTAATCATATAGAATATATTCTTTTGTCTGGTTGGCGTATCCTGTTGCTATCAATTTGCAAATAAATGACACAATAGTTACAACTGCACATACAAAAGTGAGTGCAGGAGAAACCTTGTTAATGGTTACATCCTGATCTGCTTCTGGATTCAGATGAGTCTGGCTATTTTGCAAAGCAGTTTAAGGCAGCTTTGCATGTCAAAGGGGCGAATGACCATGCTTGAAAAGGTGCCTACTAGACTCTCCAAACTAAAAGAATTTTGATGGTTTTCCCTGGGAAGAGAGAATGCTTCTAGGCATGATGAAATGAAGTTCAACTGAGTTCTTCTCCCCAGTTCTCCCCCAACAACAACAACAACCCTATGAGGTAGGTTAGTCTGAAAGTCAGTGATCTTTCTTTTTTTTATTATTAAAGATTTTCTTGTTTTGCAGAAGTAAGTGTAATGTCTCTCGTATTTTTTCCATGTAACATTTTTACAAATCCGTTTCATTTGTTGAGACATTAGGGGGGGAGAAAAAAAGGGGTGGAGGGAGGGAAGATGGATGGGGGTGGGGTCGGGAGCAATGTTCCTATTATGCTTAATGTATGTAGGGTTTGGTGTCAGCGTTGCTTGTGCTGTTCATTTGTGTTCCTTTGGTGGTGAGAGAGGTTGGGGTTGGCCTAGGGTGTGGTTGTTTGTTTGTGATTGGCTGTGGTGATCTTTGTTTTCGTGTGTGAGTGGGGTGGGTGGGTGTTTTGGATCAGGTTAGCCATATTGATTTGTATGCTGTTGGTGGATTTTTGTCATTGTCTTGTCAAGCTGTGCATGTGATAAAGGGGAGCCATACCGGGGTAAAGACATCTTCTTCTGTTTGTCCCCGTGTCAGTTTCAGTTTATTGGTTAATTTTTCTAGTAGGGCTGTTTCCAATAGTATTTGGTACCATTGGTCCATGCTTACTCCTGACAGGTCTCTCCAGTGTCTGGTTATGGTGTTTCTGGCTGCTGAAAGTAGGTGGGTTATGAGTTCTTTGTGGTGTAAATGGGCATTGTTGTCTTGGAAGATGTTTAGTAGGGCCAATTCTGGGGTGATGTCTAATACTTGCTTAGTTATTTTACATATTTCTCATGTGGCTGTTGTCCAAAATAGTTGGATTTTGGGGCACGTCTGAGAGTCAGTGATTAGCCTAAATTCACCCAGTGATCTTCATGACTGAGTGAGTCTTGAATCCTGGTCTCCCAGGAGTGACAGTTCCACCTTCTCCTGCCCCAATCAAACCCCATCTGGAGTACTATGTCCAGTTCTGGACACTGCACTCCATGAAAGGATATGGACAATGGCTACTAGCTATGATGCCTATGTTTTACCTCCACTATTGGATCTGGAAACTAATTGACAGCCAGTGGAATCAGGTCAGGATCAGTGTAATGTGCTGAAACCATATTTCCCCAGTGAGCAGCCTGGTCACCGAATTCTGCACCAGCTGAAGTTTCTGAACCGTCTTCAGAGAGTAATCTAACCTAGAGGTTACCAGAGCATAGACAGCAGATGTTAGGCTATTCCTCTTCAGATAGCGGTGCAGCTGGGCCACCAGTTGAAACTGATGGAAGACACACCATGGCACAGAGGCCACCTGAGTTCAAGCAGCAGCAAAGGGCCCAGAAGTACTCCCAATCTGCGTATCCACTCCTTCAGAGGGAGAATAACCACATCAAAAGCACGCTGCCTCCCATCCATTTGGTTTAGGGAACCATCCACTATGGCTTCTTCTCAAAGGTTGTTGTTGTTGTTGTTGTTATCCACTCCCCCCCCCCACAGGGACTCAAGACAGCTTACAGATAAAAACAAGAACAGCTAAAGACATAGGGTAAAAACAATTTGAAAAACAATTAAACATTTGTTCTAATGGAACAGTCTCTCTTGGAAGTTTAAGCTAAGGTTGGATGGTCATCTGTCCTGGATGCTGTAGCTGAGATTCCTGCATTGAAGAAGGCTGGATTTGATGACCTTTGAGATCCCTTCCAATTCTACAATTCTTCTATGTTTCTATTATTATACCTTAGCCTCTTATATCAGGTAGCCAACGCTGTTTCAATTCCTGCCTGTACTTTAAACTACGATTGGGCTGTTTTCCCCTTGCCACCCCATATTTCTGACCTTGTTCAAGCAGAGTGTGAGGCTCAATGCTGTTATTACTGATAAATGTTAGAGGTGGGGTGAGTGAGAACGAGAGAGAGAGAGAGAGAGAGAGAGAGAGAGAGAGAGAGGGGGGGGGTATGCACACAAGTCGAGGTGTCCTATAATTTGCTGCAGACGTGAATTACAGCGTGCCTGCCATCCCATCAAGCAAACATCTGCATCACATTTGCATTGGCACCACAAGATACCTGGCAAGATACCCAAAGCAGAATGTTTAGCTACAAAGATTTTGAAATATGCCACAATTTCCTAGCGTGTTATCTTCTGGTACGTTCTCCTTTTGCGGGGCGCTGGGGGACCACTTTGCCAGTGGAATCCCTTCTAATTCCTTTTATTGTTGTTGTTTGCCTCCAGGCCCAATAAAGAGAGAGGAACCTGAACAATTCCTGAGGCTCATTAAGGAGCATCCAGGGCGGTGTGTCCAAGGTTAAATTTCTGTTCCTCGCTATCCTGTAATCACAGGCAGGAAGGAAGCCAGGAAATTTCCACAGATGAATACGGCTGAACTGGAATTTTGTTAAGAGGGCAATTTATATAGCTGGTTCTTGAAACCCCAGTTTAAGAAGCATATTTATAAATCTCTTCAAGGCATTGGCTTTCGTCCAGCATACTTAGCTCTGCTGCGCAGTCGTGGCCATTGTGGCTTCTGTGGCATGAATCCCATGCGCAATGGTGGATGCTTCCAAGCGCCACAGCCTCAGGGAGGCCGTTTTCTTGACAAGGAGGAGATTCCCACAATTCCAGAGATCTCTTTTCTTCCACCCTCCTTATTCCAGTGTCTCTTTCCCACGGTTTGTGATGATGTGGAGAGCATTGCTGGGCCCGTGAGTAGAATAATAGAATCACAGAGTTGGAAGGGACCACGAGAGCTATCTAGTCCAACCCCCTTCAATGTAGGAATCTTTTGCCCGGCATGGGGCTTGAACCCACCACCATGAGATTAAGAGTTGTGTGCTATATATATAATGTTCACAACTGTATATATAAACCACATGTCTGAAACCCCACAGATTAGGTCCTGAACAAATGGACCTCAAATATTTCCCTGCAAGGTCAAAGTGGGAAACCTCCCCATTGTCTCTTTCCTCACAAATCCTGGCTTAAGGGCACATTCAAGATATGAACAGGGTGTGAGCCTGTGACCTGTGACCTAGATTCAGGAATTAAGTAGTTATACTAACAAAAGAGTGGCCAAAACCCAGATAATGCAATCAGGTAACTTGCCAGACAGGAGATAAACAATGCATTCAGATTTTTGTTGTAGACCGCCTTTTCTGTGATGTAGGTATGATGTATCTGGGGGGTGGTCTTGGGCTATACCCCTTCTGTGATGTATGTATGATGTTTCTGGGGGTGGTCTTGGACTCCAGGGCGGGCAATTTAAAATGTCTGTATAAGGGCGGGCACACCTTTGTTCTGGGTCCCACCCCCTCCTGTGTGTGTGTGGGGGGGAAGCACCCTGTTGCAACAGCTTTAATATAGATCAGGCTTACTAGCTGCTTTGCTTCACAATATTCTCTGGTTGGTCTCTGTTATTTTCTCCTACTGACAGAGAACCTACAAAAGGACTCTATATGGGCTCTTGGGTACCCCATAAGGGAAAAGGAGTAGTTTTTTTAATTTATATCCTGCTTTACAACAGGAGTCCTCATAGCTGCTAACGACATTTATTTATTATTTGTATTTCATAAAATGTATATGCTGCTTGATTGTAAGAACAACAGCCACCTCAAAGCGGTTTAAAAAAACTTGGTCCTCAGGCTTAGCCATGCTTAAAGGAGAACCATTGAAATCAATGGGGACTTAAATTGGACATGACTAACTTAAATGCCACTGATTTCTTCTTTGAGCATGACTAAGCCTGGACCCACCCAACCCTGTGAGTGCTCTAAGTGGCATACAATAAAGAAATAAAAATCAGCAAATGTATAAGACACTATAATAATAAAACAGCAGAAGTGGCAGCTTAAAGAAACTCAGACAATTCCACAGAATGGATAAAAACCATTGAAATGTCTGGGCATATAAAAAAAAATGTCTGGGCATATATATAATTTCCCCCCCCCAGCTGGGCAGTGAAATTACATCAAAGCTGGTGAACATCGCTGGAGAGAGATGGAGGGGCCACAACTGAAAAGGCTCCTGCTCTGGCCACCATCCATCTTATTGCAGAGGGCAGGGGGACATGGAAAGACGGTGCTCACACAGAAGGATGCTGTTTGACCTTGCCTAGCTTTCTAATGTCGTTTTGCACGCACCTTCAGCTACAGAACTGCATAGAAACTGGGAGATAGCAGCTGCACTCATGGGAACACAGGGATTTGCCTTGTACGGAGCCCCCCTCACTCAGGACTGTCTACAGTGAGTGGCAGAAGCTCTTCTGGATTCCAGACAGAGTGCCTCTGCAAGTCCTACCTGGAAATTGAAGCTGGGAACCTCCTGCCTGCTTTTGATCTTCAGCATCCCATCTCTGGCGGTGAGCATGTTGGCATAGTCATCTATAAAGAAACCCAGGTATACAAGCAACGGCTCTTGTTTCTTTGCAGATGACTACACTCAATGTGTAGGAACACGGGTGGCGCTGTAGTCTAAACCACACAGCCTAGGGCTTGCCGATCAGAAGGTCGGCGGTTCAAATCCCCACGACGGGGTGAGCGCCCGTTGCTCAGTCCCTGCTCCTGCCAACCTAGCAGTTCGAAAGCACATCAAAGTGCAAGTAGATAAATAGGTACAGCTCTGGCGGGAAGGTAAACGGTGTTTCTGTGCCTTGCTCTGGTTCGCCAGAAGCGGCTTAGTCATGCTGGCCACATGACCCGGAAGCTGTACGCCGGCTCCCTCAGCCAATAAAGCGAGATGAGCGCCGCAACCCCAGAGTCATCTGCGACTGGACCTAATAGTCAGGGGTACCTTTACCTATACCATTACACTCAATGGAAGGTAGTGTTTGCCTTGGCATGTGGCATTGGGCCTCATCCACTAACATGGCTCCACTCCTGCTGCACCGTAGGAATCCACTACACATGAGTAATGTGTGAATAGGTCTAGATTCTAGTGAGGCCCGAAGAGCAGTGCTTGTAACAATACCTATCATTACTAAAACCGTGTCCATTTCTCCATACTCTCTGCCCAGGCATTTCCAGATCCTTAGCAGTATTTAGTTTTCAAGCTACTCCTTTGAAAGTATGGAAACTTACGGCTGGGGTGGGAGGGTGAGGACTGGCACTCGCCCAGACATGATAGACAATTGCTGCAGGTGGGAGTAACTTATGCTCTCAGCGTTCTTCAATTAGCACGGAGTTAAACTAAATGTCTTGTGAATATTTCATAACAATCTGGCCGCCTCCTTTGTGAACTCTCTGAGCTTTTTACCAAGCCTTTCTCTTTCGAAAAGTGACATGATGCAGAATTAAGTGGGGATGAAGGGCCAATCAGGCATGTTTGATTACCTGTTTTTTGGAATCAAGCTCTTCTGTCTTTACATATAACAGCCAATTTATTTGTGGCTAGCAGCTGGGGGTCCTGGAGCTGCTTCCATTACCGTGTCATCTCCCTGGTGAAATTGTGTGTCAGACTTTTAAGCGAGGTTCTCTGAGCTCGTCACTCACACACTGCTGATCCTAGCTGGCCCTGCCAGGGTCCTGGGACCCTTTGCAACTGCCCAAGGAGGCCACTTGCTGATGTCTGGTCTGGACAAGGTACCGCCTTGCCACATTCTACTTGGAAAAGCAAGTGTCCCAGGAAAAAAAAGGTACACGCAGTTGCTATTTTTCAGTAGCAAAGTCTGTGTTTTGAGGAATGTCTTGTTCTACCCTGAAGTAGGATCACAAGTGATTCACAGCGTCCCCTGCCAACTGAGCACTCCTGTAAGCCAAAAGGAAGCCATGCACATTGAGAGCCATTGCAAGCAAGAAAAGAATGAAAGTTACTGGAAGAAAGCTTGATTAATAGCTGCATATCCCAGATTATGCTGAAAGTTTGGCCCAGTTTGTGTGTGTGTGTGAATTTTTACCTTATGGGGTGGGAGTCCTTTTTGTAGGGGGGGTGGAGTAATGTTCATAGGTGATCATTAGCTGCTGCTGGCTGCCATCTTTATTTTAGCAAAACAAAAATTGCACACTGGAACAATTCTGCACAGTGGCATGGGCCACACCCATAGCATACATTTCAAGCACACTGTGGTTCCACACACCAGTGGTGGCCTACGCATTTCGTTCAAGTGGTCCACGGCATGTCTGTAAAAATACAACTAAAGGCAGCTTTCCTCCTGAAGGGGGTGGGGATTTTCATCAGGAACAGTATAGGACAGTGGTTTTCAACCAGTGTGCCGTAGCACCCTGGGGTGCCTTGAATGATGGTCAGGGGTGCCATGGGCAACACTGGCCTCTGTCCCTCTTCCCTTCCCTTCCTCCTCTGATGCCCTCTTGCGTCTCTGCCTCCCAAAGGCTTGCATGGCTAGCTGTTTGTCGCAGCAGCCCAGGCTACAAGCTCCCCAAGCAAATGGTGCCTCTGGGACCATTCCCAGGGGGTGCTGGTTGACAGGAGCTGAGGTGACTCGAAGACCAGGGGTGGCTGTGGCGAGTGCCTAGAGGACTCCCAAGGAGAGAGAAGAGCAGAGGAGACTGTGTCAGGAGTGCATGCAGGAGCCAGGCCCTGTGACCAGTAGGGCTTCGCAGGACTGGGGCCTTCCTACGTTTGTTCTGGAGAGGCGAGGCGCGGCCGCACAGGTGATGCCGACTGGTAACACACAGCACCTGGTGGCAAGAGCCAGGAAGGGATATAAGGTCAGCATTTCCCTTCGCCTCCTTGCCACAGCAACACTTTTCCTGCCTTGCTGCTTTTGGCTCCTTGCTTCCTGATCCTCGGACCTTGGCTCCTTGTCTTCTTGCTTCTCGATCCTCGGACCCTTGACTTCATGACTCCCTGCTTCCTGACCCTTGGACCTCTGGCTTCTGGACTCTCGCTCCTGCTCCCACCCCACCATCTTGCCCCTGGTCATAACATCATCAGCTGGGACTTTGATCGCCCATAGACTGGACCGTGACACACTGTGGGAACTCCCCACAAGGGAGGGTGTTCAGAAAAGGGGGAGAGGCTGCCAGCTCAGCAGGCAAAGGTGTGACTGGGCTCCTGAGCCCCGCAGGGGTGCCGCAGAAAGAATGTAGTTGGTCAAGGAAGCCGTGGACCCAACCCCAACAAAGAGCCATCAAGAATGGGATGGTGGTGGTGGGGTTCAGATCAGAACCATGGTTTGTGGGGAGAGGGGGGTGGGCTTTTACTCTTTAAGGATGCTGTGGTCCCAATTAGAATCACCCCACTCACTGATTGCAGTGGGATATGTTTGGGGAAGAACCAGGGACCTTCTACAGTCCAAGCATATGTTCCACCACTAAGCTGTGTCTCCATCCTTGAAGTCAGATACCTGCCTGCTTACTCAGGCCCCGTAGCTCTTGAAAAAGAACTGTGACGGGGGAATTATTTTAAAAGGGCATACGAGTTTTTCTTTAACCCTGTTTATAAAGTTCTCTATTGGAAGGCAGTCAGAAATTGCCATTCTGAGAGCAAGGGGAAGCTTTACAATTCACCTGGTGCCTGCAGGTTTTCTCTGAGATATTTTATTACCACCACCTTGTTGTCGAATGTGTGGCATTTTGGGCAGGGGTTTTTGTGGGGGGGAGGCAAGTCGTGGGGTTGTTGTTAATGCCAATTTAATGGTGTTAAAATGATTAAGCATGTCAGGCTTTTAAATAATGAGGTTCAGAGAAGGTGTTAATAACCTCTTAAGAGCTTTCATAATAATCTAGGCTATCATAAAATGTTAGTAATTGGGACTCTTTAACTTTCATCTGCCATAAAGAAATGAAAAGGGGGGGGGGGCGGAGAGAGAGAGGAAATCTCTAACCAAACAGCCAAGCAACTGGGAATTTTTTTAAAAAATTAAATAGGAGGAAGGGCAAGGAGGAGCGAATGTGATCTTGAAACACGGCACTGTTTGATTCAAGAGGGAAATGAAAGCTCAGCTCAAAAGGCAAAGGCTACAATCCAGTGGTCCTTCTAATGTTGTCGGTCTCCCATCTGCACATACATTTAAAGCACTTTAGAAGCTCACGGCTTCCTCCCAGAGAACCCTGGGGACTTCTGTTTACCCCTGGCAGAGTTACAATTCCCAGCACTCTTAATTATTTACTATTTGTTTGTTATATTTATATGCAACCTTTTCCTTCTAAGGAGCTCAAGGTGGTGTTGCACACAGCTCTCCTCTTCCTCCTTATTTCATTGTCACAACAACCCTGTGAGGTAGGTTGGGCAAAGAGACGGCGACTGGCCCAAAGTCACCCAGTGAGCTTGAGTGAGGATTCGAACCCTGGACTCCCAGGTCATGGTCCAACACTCTAACCGTTTCGCCGCACTGGCTTAACAAACTACAGCTCCCACGATTCTTTGGGTGAAGGCCTGTGTTGTAAATGGGTATAGAAGCACCATAAGTGGAAGTGACCCAAGTAACCCACCAAGACCCCTAGATCCTGTTCACACATGCTACGGACAAGGCAGGTGTTTCCCATCTGATATTTATGCAGTAGGTTCTTCCTGCCTAAGTGTAGACTCTTAAATTTGTCCCTTTTGAAATTCATTTTGTTAGTTTTGACCCAGTTCTCCAATCTGTTAAGGTCATCTTGAATCCCTATTCTGCTAGCTACCCCTCCCAGTTAGGTGTCCTCTGCAAATTGGATGAGCGCTACCACTACAGCGGGGTGGGGAACCTACAAACCCAGGCCTCTTTCTCTGTGGCCCTTGACACTCTCTCTGTGGCCCTTGACACTCTCCCCAAGCCCAGTGGCAGAGGAAGCGGGGGCGCGGTGCGGGCGGTCAGCCCTGGGTGTCATCTCAGAGGGGGGTGACAAAATCCCCCCATGGCAGGTCACCCCACCCCCATGGGTGAATTGGCCCACCCCCGGGTGCACAGCATGTGCACCGCTCCAGGTGTGTGAGCAGCTAGCTCCACAGCTACCCTCCCCCTAGGCCACACCCCTCACTGCTTCAGCTTTGCAGCCTCCCCAGGTGCTTTTACTGGGCTGGAATAATATCTCCTAGAAAACGTGATAATGCCTCTTGTTTGGATGGTGTGTGAGCGGCTAGCTCCGCAGCTACCCTCCCCCTAGGCCACACCCCTCACTGCTTCAGCTTTGCAGCCTCCCCAGGTGCTTTTACCGGGCTGGAATAATATCTCCTAGAAAACGTGATAATGCCTCTTGTTTGGATGGTGTGTGAGCGGCTAGCTCCGCAGCTACCCTCCCCCTAGGCCACACCCCTCACTGCTTCAGCTTTGCAGCCTCCCCAGGTGCTTTTACCGGGCTGGAATAATATCTCCTAGAAAACGTGATAATGCCTCTTGTTTGGATGGAAGACAGAGTTGGCTGCATGCATGCATACAGAAACTAGCCTGCTGTAAAGAGGTAGAATTTGCATTCACTGCTCTGCCCAGTTTTGTCTCTGGCTGTGCCCACCAATGCCCCCTGGGTAGGTTGCCCCAGGTTGAAACAGGTCCCCCCCCCCGTGCTACGACTTCCCAGAATGCCTTGTGCTCTTAGCCACTGGCCACCCCAACTCTCAAAAGCTCCATACATGCTCTTGCCAATGCCAAGAGTTTTTTGCCACACTGTTCGGCTGCTTCTGCTGCGTTTGTTGTGCTTGGCACTGAAAGAGACATATATCAATAGAGGACTGGCAAAACCACTTTTCCCCCCACTTCAGGCACATTTTTAGCAACCCACCCGTCTGTGCCGCTCACCTCCTGGTTCCAGTCTATTTGTGGAGAGCGAAACCGGTGTGTACTTTGGAGTCTGACGTGGAGCCACCAAGAAGTTTGCTCACGTTCCTTGACACATGAGATATATGGACTTTAATTAAAAATTGTTCTCTCCTCGACAGGTTTGTTTCCCTGGGAAATGTCAGGGAAGTAAGGCTGTTCTGCTCCCGTTGCTTGTGTTGACTGACTCCATTAGAAGCAACTCCTGTCTTCTAGCTTGGCTCAGCCTTTCGTTTCTTTGGGAATGTTCTAAACAGAACCTAGAGCCTTGTGATTTATTTATTTTTTAAAAAGCGAAGCCGTGCTAGAAAGTAGCTCAGCAAACATCAGAAGTGGAAAGTGCTTTACACTGAGTCAGATCATTAGCTTATCACACTCAGTAGCGTCTACACCGGAGGCAGGGAACCTGGTGCTTCCCAGATATGGTTGGACTACAACACCCATCATCCCTGACCATTGGCCATGCTGGATGGGGCTGATGGGACCTGGTGTCCAACAACACATGCAGGGCCACACGTTCCCAGTCCCTGCTGTAGGTTCCAGAAGCATTCTTCCTCCCCCAGCAGAGGCTATTGTGGCTAGTAGCAGGGCAGGAGAGAGCCATGTCACTTTCTCAGTTGCTCCCTGTTTCTGTCCCGCTTAACTTGGCCACACTTATCTTCTGTAAGGGCAGGGGCCACCCAGTGCTGAGTAATTCCCCTGGCCAACCCCTCATCATTCGCTTCAACTATGCAGGAGCTGAAGCTTGGTGGAGGACTGTATTTGATCAGTGAGGTTGTCGGAATTCCTAGACTGAACTTGTACGCAGGCAACCTTCTCTACAGGCTTAGTGAATGCAGGTCAGGGCAGAGGTGCTGAGGCTGAAAATGGGCACTTTGGGGCCTGGGTGTGCCTGCCCCTTTTGGGGCGCCGCTGAACTACATTTTGGAACAAGTTTGTGTACTCAATCTCTGGAATGACCAGGCCCACCCAGGATGTTTCTCCTAGGATGGCTCCTTCTGAACAGGAAGGACAATAAATCCACTTAAATCTTGTTGGACCAATAAGGCCTTCCTGAATTCTGGACTGGTGTGTTGCTGTGTTCTTGGTTGTCCTTCGGTCACCTGACCTTTGGTTTGCTTCTCGATCCCACCTCCTGGTTTGGCATTTGGTTCTGACCTTCTCTTCAGTCCTGACTACTGGCCTCTTCCCATGGTCCCTGCCTCCTGGCTCCCAACTCACCTCAGATTAGTCCTGACAATGGGTGAGAAGGTGCAGGATTATCCTCCTCACCCATTGTCAGGACTAATCTGGTGGACGTGCCCAAGGATTAAGGCTTTCTGGGAGATGATTTATAATGAAATGAAAAAGGTATTTAAATATACCTTCCTGAAGAAACCAGAGGCCTTTCTCCTGGGCATGGTCAGCCAAATGGTGTCAAAGAAGGATAGAACTTTCTTTATGTATGCCACAACAGCAGCAAGAATACTCATCGCGAAGTATTGGAAGACACAAGATTTACCCACCCGGGAAGAATGGCAGATGAAGGTGATGGACTACATGGAACTGGCGGAAATGACTGGCAGAATCCGAGACCAGGGAGAAGAGTCGGTGGAAGAAGATTGGAAGAAATTTAAAGGCTATTTACAGAAATACTGCAAAATTAATGAATGTTAGAATGATGTCAGAATGAAGTTAAGTGGTTTTAGCAGCACTGTTACAAAGGAGTATGTAAAAATGGTTTTTTAACAGCTGAGAATCCAAAGTTACAATATATTAAGTTAAAGGATTAGGATAAAAACAAAGAGGGATTTGCTGAATTAACTAACTGAACTGGAATACAAAAAAGGGAGGTGTGAGGAGGTCAGGGAAACAAGTAAATGAAAGACAAGACATGGAAAGATTGATTTGTTTTTAAATGTTTTTATTTTTCTGTATTTTGTATTTTTTCTTTTCTTTTTTTTCTTTTTCTTATTTTTGTAACCTTTTTTGAAACTTTAATAAATATCATTTAAAAAAGAGAGAGAGAGAAGGTGCAGGATCATACCTTGCACCATGTCTGCTGGTTGCACACCTGGTAGGCACACATTCAGAAGGAACCTGAAAGGGTGCACACATACTGGGAAGCCTGACACACATATTGCACACTGCTACTGCAGGGTGGAGAATGGCCCGTAGTTGCCAGGAGTTATGGTCAGCTAGCATAGAATGCATTGGGGTACAGTGGTACCTCGGGTAAAGTACTTAATTCGTTCCGGAGGTCCGTTCTTAACCTGAAACTGTTCTTAACCTGAAGCAATACTTTAGCTAATGGGGCCTCCTGCTGCTGATGCGCCGCCAGAGCACGATTTCTGTTCTCATTTTGAAGCAAAGTTCTTAACCCAAGGTACTATTTCTGGGTTAGCGGAATCTGTAACCTGAAGCGTATGTAACCTGAAGCATATGTAACCCGAGGTACCACTGTATTTGCAAAGGACTAAAGAAAAACTGGTAGAAGGTTTTTGTTTTGTTTTTTAAAAAACCTTTCCTGGATTCTCAACAAGATAGACGTTTGTGTAGGGTTGAGGCCGTGGCAGACCTTAATTGCTGGCCTCTGGGTTTCAGTGTTTTCCCTGTGGTAGAGATCTGGAAGATGATGCTCTGCAGATTCACATCCTTTCTGGTCCCAAGCAAATCCCACCTTCAGCGTCTGATCCCATTGACCAGACTCCTAGGGATATTGGGTTGCAGTCAACCAAGTTTTAGTCAGAATAGAGCTATTGAAATCAGTGGACCTAACTTAGTCATGTTTATTGATTTCAATGTGTTTACTTGGAGTAAAACTTGAATACTACCCACTGTTTGTTCAATGGAATTTCTCTCTGCCCATGCTGCAAATTGTTGTCCAAATTTTACACCTGGTTTGCTTAGCACTTGGATGGACCCTGACCTATGCTTCAGTTTAGCAGTCCCACTCTGTCTCTGCTTCTGATCTTCTGGCTTGACCCAACACACTCCATCTCATCCATTGGAGCCAACTCCTAGTAGCTGTGGGATTTTTGCCCCCCAATAAAATATTTGATGGGCATTGCCATTCAACTGGTGTGCATGCCCCGTGGCTCATGGGATCTGAGATCTCGCTCAGTATGGGGGCTCAGTTTTGATATATAATTTAATCCAGCCATAACCATGAAAGGCAGTGCTGAGTTAAAGAATATGGGACCATTTTCAGACACAAGACCTTGGGGAGAGGTTTGATCATCCTTCTTCTGGTTAAATAATGAGTATATACTTTTGAAACTCTCCCCATCTCTTCTTCAATATTCCATGCTGGCAGAGCAGGGCACCTGGAGTATCCACTTAATACATCTTTTTAAAAAAGGGAGGGAGAACCATTGTTCTCTCTAAAAATTCAAGCCAAGCATCCTGTGGGCAATTTTCGAAGGGGGAAAAAACCACACCGTTTCCCATCCTCATCCTTAAGGTTGGTATATTTAGCTGTGACCTAGAAAGACCATCCTTTTGAGGGCTGAAATTGTGATTCAGACAGTCTGCTGACTAGCATAGACGTGACCCTCTTGCCTGAGCAGAAAGTGCCAACGGTGCCGAATCATCGAGGAGGCAAAAGGTGGGAGAGAAACCGAGGAAACAGCAGAGCTAAGTAAATCTGGTGGGATTAAACACCACCAACAGCGATGTTTAACATAACTTTGGGATGCTTACTTTCTACTTATTTCGCCGCAGAAATTGCCCATCTCCTGCAAAAAAAAAACCCCTATGCAGTCATCTCAGAAGAATGAGTCAGCAGTTCCAGACTGTATTGTTTTGTGCTCTCCTGTCCCCTGAGCAGTGGGATGTTTTGAGCACTCTCACAGGGTCAAATCTCTTTTTGCTACTGGAGTCTTGTTGAGCTCTGTAATAATTCTTTTTATTCACACGAGTACAATTGAGCAAATACCAACGGGAATAGAAGCAGGCCCTCAGCAGACAATGCTCAACGTGAAGCAACATCAGCACCTCAGAATTCACAAAAGCTGCCTTCTGTCTGCCAGAAACCTCTCGACAACTTTTCAGCCAGTCCTCAAATGCAGAACTTTCTAGTGGCCCCTTCAGATGTCCTCTTTATCACGCATTCATGATGGTTTGTGCTCATGATGGTATTGGGGGAGTTACACGTGATCCCACATACAATACCATTTGTCCCTGCAAAGGCTTTGGGGAGGAGATGGAAACATAGGGGAGCGGGAAGGGACCATGAGAGTCATTGAGTCCAACCCCTTGCAATGCAGGAAACTTTTGGCCAGCGTTGGGCTCAAACCCACAACCTTGAGATTAAGAGTCTTATGCTTTACTAACAGAGCTATCCCAGCCATCCCTGCTACATACTACAGTCCTACCTCGGGTTACAGCCGCTTCAGGTTGCATTTTTTTGGGTTGCGGACCCCCGAAACACAGAAGCACTGGAACGGGTTACTTCCGGGTTCCGGCGGCCGCGCATACACAAAAGTGCTAAATCTCACTTTGCACATGCACAGAAGCGCCGAATTGCAACCCGCATGTGCACAGACACGGGTTGCGAATGCTGCGGGTTGCGAATGTGCATGGATCATGTTCGCAACCTGAGCATCCACTGTATTCAATTCCTAATCAGTGCAGGTCTCGTAACCTCCTGCTGAAGTCCTGCATGTTATCCCTGCATACACAATAGACGTCATTTTATTTGTATGTAGCTTGCATGTGACTTTTTCACAGTTCAAACCATATGCAACTAAAACATAACAAAAGTAGTAATAAAGAAAACATTAAACGATACGCAACCATCTGAACAATTTCCACATAAATCACAAAAAGATCTAAAATGAAGATACAAAAAACCCAGCAGCAATACTTCACCCTAAGAGTCTGTTCAGCAGCTGCAGCTTTTGTAGCTGGAGTCAGTCCAGGCCCCACCCACCCAGGCCAGGTGAAAAACGGTCTGCAAGGCAGGGAGCAGATCTTCCAGGACTCACAGCCAAGATAATGGTGAGGAAACATCATAGAACAACAAAAAGAATGATGTGTGGACAGATCAGTATAAATCTACCACTAATGCAGTATGAGTGTATCAATGATATGGTGCAGGATACACCATGGGGGGGGGGACCCACCAGTCTGGAGGGGCCCTGAGTCCCGACAGACACCCCAGTTCAGACTGGCCAGGTAGATTTCAGCCAACTATCCAGTTGCACTGCAGTCCTAAGTGTCTTAATTTAATGCTAGCTATTAACAGTTAAACCCGTAGGAGATCCTGTTTGTGGACTTCCTGTGTATCACCTAGCTTGTGAACCAATGGTAATTGGGAGGATATAGGATATAACTGGTGACTGGGAGTGGCCACTGAGACCTTATAGCACCGCTCCTGAAAGACCTACATTGGCTCCCAGTACGTTTCCGAGCACAATTCAAAGTGTTGGTGCTGACCTTTAAAACCCCAAACGGCCTCGGTCCAGTATACCTGAAGGAGCGTCTCCACCCCCATCGTTCAGCCCAGACACTGAGATCCAGCACCGAGGGCCTTCTGGCAGTTCCCTCACTGCGAGAAGCGAAGTTACAAGGAATCAGGCAGAGGGCCTTCTCAGAAGTGGTGTCTGCCCTGTGGAACACCCTCCCATCAGATGTCAAGGAAGTAAACAATTATCTGACTTTTAGAAGACATCTGAAAGCAGCCCTGCTTAGGGAAGTTTATAATGTTTGAACTTTTATTGTGTTTTTAATGATCTGTTGCGAGCCGCCCAGAGTGGCTGGGGAAACCCAGCCAGATGGGTGGGGTAATAATAATAATAATAATAATAATAATAATAATAATAATAATAATAATAATAATAATAATAATAATATAACTTCATGAATACCACTCTGAGTTCTTTGGAGAAAAATGGGATTCAGATGCAATAAACAAGTCGTCTCGTCGTCCCCCCCGGTTTCTACTTCCTTTCTCTCTGAGCTGACTTCGTCATGGTTTGTGTTTTGCCGTGTCATTTTAAGGTCTATGCACAGAGCATGGGCAGTCTTAGGCTGGAATGAGGATCTAAAAGGTAAAGGGACCTCTGACCATTAGATCCAGTTGTGGACGACTCTGGGGTTGCGGCGCTCATCTCGCTTTACTGGCTGAGGGAGCCGGCGTATAGCTTCCGGGTCATGTGGCCAGCATGACTAAGCCACTTCTGGCGAACCAGAGCAGCGCACGGAAATGCCGTTTACCTTCCCACTGGACTGCTACCTATTTATCTACTTGCACTTTGACATGCTTTCGAACTGCTAGGTTGGAAGGAGCAGGGACCGAACAACAGGAGCTCACCCTGTCGTGGGGATTAAAACCCCCGACCTTCTGATCAGCAAGCCCTAGGCTCTGTGGTTTAGACCACAGCTCCACCCATGTCCTTTATGGTCCTATTGCGTCCGTGTCCTATTGTGGCTGAAATAAATACCCAGTGCCATTTCAGATTTCCACTGAGAGAAGCTCTCTATTGGCTTCCCTCTTCCCTTCCCTTCTATAGTTCCTTCCTTGAGAAACTTATAAAAACTTGCACATATGCAAATTATAGTAACTTTTCTCCCTTCCCCATCCCCAAAACCAATCCAGGAAACTGACTGATTGACACACGACTCTTGCTGATTCCACCCCCCCAGCCCCTCATCCGAATCTGTTTGAATTCTGAATTTCAGACTGAGATCTCCTATCAGCTCCCTTTGATTTCACTAGGCACAGAGCCATAAGCACCAAGCATATCCAGACAGCCGGTTGGACTCCAATCAGACATCCAAAGGTGAAATCTTATCTGAGAAAACAGGAGGGGATGCAGATGGTGTCTACAAACTGTCCTACTAATACAGTCAAAGAGTTACAGGAAAAGCCAGCCTAAATCCAGTCTGCAGAAGAATTAACATAAGGGTCGATGCACAGGTTTAACAAATAAATGTGAGTTCCTCTTTGGGGCTAGGGTTCGCACTCCATCCCACGCCACCCACAAAAACAAACGCAAAAACTAGTTCTTGAGAAATCAGAAGAGACTGTTCTGCACTAATCTGCAAATGTATGTGCTGTACAGATAGTCTCTGTGCATCTCAAGTGTCCTGGCTGATACCTTTTTTCATGGAACATTAACAAGAGCATCTCTAAGTGTCTTCTCCAGTCTACCTTTTTCTAGCATGGCAGTCTGTGAGGGTCATTTACTGAGGACTTGCATCTGTTCAAATGGTGGCTGGTGCTAATTTTTTAAACTTAAAATTCTTACAATCCTTGCAGAACCTCCAAGTGTCCCTGTTTTCCATGGACAGTCCCAGATTTACAGAAGCTGTCCTGGTTTTTTATCTGATCCCGTAAAGGCACAGACTGCGCAAGCTTTTCCTTAAAGGTAAAGGTAAAGGGACCCCTGACCATTAGGTCCAGTCGTGGCCGACTCTGGGGTTGCGGCGCTTATCTCGCTTTACTGGCCGAGGGAGCCAGCGTACAGCTTCTGGGTCATGTGGCCAGCATGACTAAGCCACTTCTGGCGAACCAGAGTAGCGCACGGAAACGCCGTACCTGTTTATCTACTTGCACTGGCATGCTTTCAAACTGCTAGGTTGGCAGGAGCAGGGACTGAGCAACGGGAGCTCACCCCGTCACGGGGATTCGAACCGCCAACCAGCAAGTCCTAGGCTCTGTGGTTTAACCCACAGCGCCACCTGCATCCCTAGCTTTTCCTTAGCCCTATTTTCATCGGAGAAACGTTGGAGGGTATGGAGTTATGCAACCCTCGAGCTAAGGAGATAAGAAACTATGCAAGCTGTAGAAGACATCTGAAAGCAACTCTGTATGGGGAAGTTTTGATGTTTAATTATGTTTTTATATATGTTGGAAGTCTTGCAGAGTGGCGGGGGCAACCCAGTCATATGGGTGCAGGTATAAATAATAAAATTGTTATTGTTTATTGTTGAATCAGATGTCCCTATTTTCACCAAAGAAATGTTGGAGGTTATGTCCTTGGTTGCAGTCAAGTTCTGTTTGGGGCATCAGCCTTTGCCTGATTACTATCTGCATACAAATAAATATGAACGTAAGAAGAGCTGGCTGATGGAACATTTAGCCCAGCATTTGGTTCTCACAGTGGCCCCAGCCAGAAATGTTAAGTTGTGGGTGAACATATCAGACGACACAGCGATTCTCAACAGTTCTTGTTTATTCACAGGCCAGAACAGAACAGAACTGAAGGGTTCAGTCAGCCTGCTTATATAGAGCTCCACTACAACGCAACTGTAACAATGTGGCCACCATAACTTTCCAATCACTGAACGTCACTTTCAATCCCTTATTTGCATATGTGGACCTGAGTGAAAACCATCTACAGTATCCCCCTGCTGGACCAGGGTGAGAACTTCAGTACATAACAAGAAAGCCATATCTGAGTGCTACAGCGCTCTTCTCACTTGTGATTCTCAGCAACTGGCATTTAGAGACATACCTCAAAATAGAGGGACCTTTCAAATAGAGGACTGCCCTCTGTAAGGTATGACGCAAGGCCACCTTGTTCACATCAGAATTCATAGAAACTGAGCTGAGTGTGGCTTTCACTATTTCCGGTGAACCTGCCTGCCACTATGGACAAGAAGCTGGCAGATTCCAGCTAGTCTCCAGAAGTCCTAAGATGCAAATCCTAGGAAGGTCTGGTTGCCAAGCTATTTCTCGGGAGCCTAACAAGGCCTGCTTATAACACACACACACACACACACACACACACACACACACAGCCTGTTTCTAGGTCAACAGGTTATTTCAAGAACCTTGCAGCATTAAGAATTTTTTGCTCATGTGTGTCTGTTTCCATCTCCCCTCCTTATCCCTTTTTTCGTTTTGTGTCATGTCTTTGCTTGTAAGCTTGAGGACTGTGCTACTTTTTATTGGTAGTATTGATATTATTATTGATATGTTAGTCACTCTAGGAGTCTTTCCGGCTGAAGAGTAAGATAGCAATACTTTTCACAAAGAAACAAATCTCCCCACAAGCTATTTTCTATTAGGCATCACTGCCGTCCGTGGGCAATTCCCAAGCTTTGGGAATATGGTGGCCCAACATTTATTTTCCAACACTCGCAGCAGACTTAACTGGCATTAGCACCAGCTCGTAGCCTGTCTCCCAGCTGGCACAACCCCCTTCCCTTTGGTGCCCCCCCAGTTGCTCCACTTCCCCTTAAAGTGCAGGGCCAACATTTCCCCTGCACTGCAGCCGGCAGGGAAATGTATTAATAAGAGCATCGTCAAATCATTGTAATTGCCAGTAATTCTCTGATGTGTCCTGGTAGAAGACAAATGGGAGCAGATAAGTGCAACTCTAATGAGCGGTCATTTATTCCCAAGCCCATTTTCAAACCATAACCAGCTTTTAATGAATAAAAAGTTTTTTGAAAAAATGAAAACAAAAACAAAAAACCTGTGTGTGTGCGTGCGCACGTGCTCTGATCTCCAGTAATTCTTGCAAAGGCTGTTTTTTTACTTCTGGAAAGACAGATGGCCATTTTCACATAATGCCAGTTGGATACTTTTATTCCCTTCTCCCCCCGTTCCCCCCCCCTTTCCATATATTTTGACCGATGCTCGTGAAACTAGAATTAGTGACACTAATAATGACAAATCAAGGGGCTAATGTTGTTTGACCTTGTTGAAGCGTGTTATTGCATATCCGTGTTCCCACTGTGTAAATGCGGCTCAGCTTAGACATATGTCTTGCTATCTGTTTATTTTTTATGAATCGGAAATGAATCGGCCGCTGGAATCGTGGGCCTCCCATAGCTGCATTTCCTTGACTCGCTGCTTTTCAGGAGAGGCCGGTGGAGAGTAGAGAAGACTGGCTTTGTGCAAAACAGAGGCTGCATTTAATAGCAGCCAGAGTCTCTGGGTGTCCACAGACAACACGGATGCTCTGCCACTCTTACACTGAGGCCTGGACACATCTTTGCCCCTGCAGGCCACACGGCTTCAGTAGTTCATAGAATCATGGAATCATAGGATTGCAATGCAAGAATCTCAGCTAAAGCATCCATGTCAGATGGCCACCCAACCTCTGCTTAAACATCTCAAAGGAAGGAGAGTCCAGCACCTTCCATAGGAGTCCATTCCACTGCCAAACAGCTCCTACTGCCATAAACTTCTTCCAGATGTTTAGTTGCACTCTCCTTTCTTGTAACTTGAATCCATTGGTTCAAGTCCTACCCTCCGGAGCAGGCGAAAACAAGCTTGCTCCATCCTCCATGTGACATCGCTGTAGGTATTTGAAGATAGTGAGGTATGGAAGTGAGAGCTGGACCATAAAGAAGGCTGATTGCCGAAGAATAGATGCTTTTGGATTATGGTGCTGGAGGAGACTCTTGAGAGTCCCATGGACTGCAAGAAGATCAAACCTCTCCATTCTGAAGGAAATCAGCCCTGAGTGCTCACTGGAAGGGCAGATCATGAAGCTGAGGCTCCAATACTTTGGCCACCTCATGAGAAGAGAAGACTCCCTGGAAAAGACCCTGATGCTGGGAAAGATGGAGGGCACAAGGAGAAGGGGACGACAGAGGACGAGATGGTTGGACAGTGTTCTCGAAGCTACAAACATGAGTTTGACCAAACTGCGGGAGGCAGTGGAAGACAGGCTCTGGATCGAGGGCGAGGGAAGCCCCACATACAGCAGATTGCAGTAATCCAATCTTGAAGGAACCAACGCATGAACTAGCACGGCAAGGCTTTCACAGCTGGATCCAGACACTTCAAAGAAGCCTTTCATTTAAATGCGTTGTAAATTTAAAGAGGGAAATCCAGTAGGAAAAAACGAGACTCCACAGTGCCATCTGGTGGCATAGTGTTACAACGCATATAAAAAGGTAAAGGTAAAGGTAAGGTAAAGGGACCCCTGACCATTAGGTCCAGTCGTGGCCGACTCTGGGGTTGCGGTGCTCGTCTCGCTTTATTGGCCGAGGGAGCTGGCGTACAGCTTCCGGGTCATGTGGCCAGCATGACTAAGCCGCTTCTGGCGAACCAGAGCAGCACACGGAAACGCCGTTTACGTTCCCGCCAGGGCCAACATTTCCCCTGCACTGCAGCCGGCAGTCTACTTGCACTTTGATGTGCTTTCAAACTGCTAGGTTGGCAGGAGCAGGGACCAAGCAACGGGAGCTCACCCTGTCGTTGGGATTCAAATCACTGAACTTCTGATTGGCAAGTCCTAGGCTCTGTGGTTTAACCCACCGTGCCACCCGCGTCCCTACAATGCATATCCAATGCATATAAATTGCTTTTTCTTTACTAATCTAGCTGAGTCCCAGGAATAGCCATAGGTGTCAAACCAGCCACAGGTGGTAAAAGGCACTTCTATAGCCACTGCGGCTACCTGTAGAACAGAACAGAATATGATCAGCTGTCAGCAGACAGTACACTGAACCTCAGATCCTCCATGAGTGAATTTAGTATCAGTTCATAGAAAGTTGTCTTCTGCCAGGTCAGAGCATTCGTCAATATTGTCCACACTGACTGCCAGCAGCTCCCCATTCTTGCTGAACGTATTTACTTTTGTGTGTGCATCAGGCAAGAAGGATGTCTGCAGTAATTAATTGCTGATTTGACCTTATGATCAAGCATTCTATTTCCATTTTCTCCTCTAAAAAAGAAAAAAAAAGACTTGCTTCTTCTGCTTCTATTCTTAAGGGGAAAAAATGGAAACCCAGCTTTTCTTTTAGTGATTTCTTGGGAAGTTATAAAGAAGGTTTGAAACCAGTGGCGCCCACCTCATATGACTGAAAAGCACTCTTTCAGTTATAGGCTGCAATTTAAATTCAGCTCAGCTGCTCCTGTCACTAGAAAGGTATTTTAGAGCTGGTTTATTCATATTTGAACACCCCCAGAGTCCCACAATGCATTTCTGCACCCTCCAACAACACCTTCAGGAGCATTAGGAATTCTCCTCATCTTATTTGTCCCCTGCTTTCCACCAGCTCTTATCTTGTGCACTTTGCACGTCAGCACAGTTTAAATAAACTCCTGGCTTCTCCTCGTTGCTTTCTCGCCAACAAAGAGGCAAGAGTTCACCTTTGCCTGTCTAGCTGGAAGCCAGATTGGCAGACCTGGGCTTTCAGATCTGGGCTGGTCTAAAGGTTGCAGAAGGCGCCATTTAGCAAGGGTGCTAAGTGGTGGGTGCTCCCTTGTGCTATAACGCCTCGATAATATCCACTCACTGGTCCTACATTAAGGGCAGGGAAGCTGTGGCCCTCCAGATGTTGTTGGTTGGCTACTCCCATTGGCCTCAGTCAGCCCGGACAGGGATGGATGGAGTGGCAGTCCAACAAAATTTGGGAATCTGCAGCAGGGGCAGATTTAGGGGCCGCAGAGAGAGTTAGGAAATCCGTGGCACAGCTGACCCCCCTCCCCACCAAAAGCGGAGCTTGGTCAGCACAGAACTGCTGACTAGTGGTGACTTCAAGTCCTTTTTGGGTCAATGTGGATCTCATTTTGTTATGTACTGAATTGAATAGGATCCAAATTGCAGCAGTCTGATTGGTCCTAGAACAATAGGATCCAGAATTCAGCAGTCTGATTGGTCCGCAGGAGCCACCCAATCCAACTACAGGTGGAAGTGAATCCGTAACCTGATTGGCCTACAGGAGAATCCTGGAATTAGCCAATCACATGGGGCCCATTGTGTAAATAATGTATATAAAGCAGACAGTTCAGGGAAACTTCCATTCCTCACTACTATGAGCTGAATAAAGGGCATGAAACCCACACTATTTTTCACATTTATTATTGTTATCTTTTAAATATGTATACTGCCCTTCATTTGTAGCTCTCATGGCAGTTCACTACATAAAAACGCAAGATAAAAAAACGCACACAAAATGCATATTAAAAACAAGAGCAGCCAATTACCCCCTCCTCCCTACCGCCTTTGCAGTGTGATTCTTGAACGCAAGCACCGCTACAAAGGAAAATGGGTCATCTGATGTCATTGTCACAGCAGGTGGTTGACAGGTGTGTGGTCACACCCACCCATCAAAGTGGACTGCGTAGGGCGGGAGAGCTCAGGGTGTGGCTCTCCAGCTGGAACCACAAAGGAAAGTGCCAGACCACTGGTGCACCTGGTTCAGCATTGCGTACACAGACTGGTAGCACCTCTGCAGGGGTTCAGGCAGGGGATATTCCCCCAGCCCAAGCTGGTGTCATGGACTGGCTGGATGCAGAGGAGTGGTGGAAGGCTCCAGCTGGGGAACCCCCAGGGGAAGAAGGTTCTGAGCCAGGGGATTGGTGGTGGGATGACGATGAGTGGTCAGAGGGAGAAGCAGTGGCGTAGCAAGGTCAGGTGGTACCCGGGGCGGAAAATTTCTTGTCACCCCACCCATCGAAATCTAGTTGGACTCCCAAGCGACTGCAATCTACTCACAGTATGAAAATACTGGCTGTGATCTACCCATTGTCATTGCCAGGAGTTGTTGAGCTTTTTGGGGGGTTACAGGGTTTGGGTCCTGACTTGAAGGGACCCTTCCCACCCTCTGCTTGTTTGCTCACCAGCCTCCTTCCCGTCATCTCCCTCCCTCCCTCCCTGCCTGCCTGCCTCCTCCAGCAGCCTGGGAGTGTGAGGCTGTCAAAATGAAGGGGGAAGGCCGCCAGCAAAGTGGCACAACTCACATCCTTCCCCTGACGGATCAGGGTACAAGGGAGTCGCGGGTGGGCAGGCGGCGCGCAGAATGTCACCCCCCTCAGTGATGACACCTGGGGCGAGCTGCCCTCACTGCCCCCACATTGCTCTGCCCCTGGGGAGAAGAGGGAACAGACTGGGAGGAAGAGGTGATGGCAGGTGAAGAGGCAACAGGGTTTAGTGAACAGGAAGAGGCTGTGGCAGAGAGCAGTTCAGATTCTGAGGCTGAAGCAGAGGCTGTCCAAGGGACATAGTGGAAATTGGCCGCTGAAGAATCCAGCGACCAGCTCCCCTCACTGCCGGCCTCCTAGAACTCAAAGAGAAATGAAACAGAGCGGAAGGTGGTTGTGCACAGACCCAGCCTGAAACAGCATGGAAAATACCCTGGAGAGGAGGAGTCCTAGTGGAAGGTGGGGACCTTCAGTCGTTGCAACTGCTTAATTGGGGCAAGACAGCCTAGAAAGGGTTTCTGAGACTGAGGCCTGAGCTGTGGTTTGTTTCCTTCCTGGCAAATAGAAGGGGAAGAAATGGAGGCAGTAAGAGATTTTACTTTCTTGGGCTCCATGATCACTGCAGATGGTGACAGCAGCCATGAAATTAAAAGACGCCTGCTTCTTGGGAGAAAAGCAATGACAAACCTAGACAGCATCTTAAAAAGTAGAGACATCACCTTGCCAACAAAGGTCCGTATAGTAAAAGCTATGGTTTTCCCAGTAGTGATGTATGGAAGTGAGAGCTGGACCATAAAGAAGGCTGATCGCCAAAGAAGTGATGCTTTTGAATTATGGTGCTGGAGGAGACTCTTGAGAGTCCCATGGACTGCAAGAAGATCAAACCTATCCATTCTGAAGGAAATCAGCCCTGAGTGCTCTGGAAGGACAGATCATGAAGCTGAGGCTCCAATACTTTGGCCACCTCCTGAGAAGAGAAGACTCCCTGGAAAAGACCCTGATGTTGGGAAAGATGGAGGGCACAAGGAGAAGGGGACGATGGAGGACGAGGTGGTTGGACAGTGTTCTCGAAGCTACCAGCATGAGTTTGACCAACCTGTGGGAGGCAGTGGGAGACAGGAGGGCCTGGCGTGGTTTGGTCCATGGGGTCACGAAGAGTCGGGCACGACTAAACGACTGAACAACAACAACAAAGATTTAACTGCACTGGCCTCAGGTGATTTATTGTTTTTGTTGCTGACCTACGGCTGACAGATGGGGATTGAATGTGGGAGCTTCTGCATGCAAGGCACATGTTCCACCACTGAGCCACATCCCTTCCCATTTCAGGTGGTCGTTCACAAGGATGGAACGCTCCTCTCCCCACAACCGTTCTGTGCACATTGGAGACTAGGGCACCGGGGAGAAGGACAAGACTCTTCGATTTGATGCCCAGCTTTCAGTCTGGAGGGAATGTTGTGAATTCAGCCAGGGCCAACAGCCTGGCACCGCAAAAGTTGTTAGCACTGGGGCCAGCACCCAGATTTCCAGATTGATGATATGGTCTTGACCTTATTTAACACTTCCAGCGTAAAATTCCACCCCCCTCCTTCTTACTGGAGGTAAGCTGCTCCAGGTGTTCTGGGAATCCATGTCTAGACACCACTCCTGTTTCATGAATCTATTATTTATCTGATATCTCATTATCTGCCGACAAAACCCTTGCTCGGCTGGCTCCTAGGCTACCTCGCAGCCTTGGCTGTAGTTTCGGATTTCCTATCCACCTGCTCTCTGGTTTTGCCCCTTCTGCACCTCTAGCTCCTTTCCCCTCTTCGGCACGGGAGCAGACAAAGCTGCCTGATTAAGGTAGCTGCTTTGCTTGATCCCTTCCAAATGAACCCACACTGGGATGATTGCCTGCAGAGACAGACAACTTTATCTGGATCAATAGGAATTCACCTGGAATGGCCCCATTGCCCTATGGCGCCTCAGCGAGCCTTTAGCATCTGGCCCAGATTGAACCACTTGCTGACTTTGATTCATGACCTGCAGCAGAGTGTACCCACAGACAAAACTGCACCCGAGTACGTTTCCAAGAAGTGCTTCTTGGCATCGAATTCCACACATTTGCAGTCACTGGGCCCACTTACATGCTATTCTCTTAGCAGGTGTAGGGAAGGTTTGGCCCTCAAGATGTTCCCATCAGCCCCAACTGGGATGGCCAATGGCATTGAAGAGAGCTACAGTTCAGCAACATCTGGGGGACGAAAGTTCTCCCCATCACCTGCTACTTGCCTCATTTTCTTTGGGTGCATTCTTCTTGAGCTCAGTGGGAATCACTTTTGTGTAGACAAACATAGGGCTGTGGTGTTATTGAGACCCTGTGTGTACAGAAGCCTCTCTGTGTATGTAGTGGATACCAGTGTCAATGTCTACTAATGGGGCCCACAGCTAAAGCCAGAGACAAAGGTGGACCAATGCAGTGGCGTAGCATGGGTTGCCAGTGTGCGGGGCTGTGCGGAGCGGTTAGGTGGGAGGGAAGCAGACACAGTATGCATGTGCATTCAACTGCCTTGGCATCCACGTCACCCATGAGATCGCAGCCGCATAGATAAGAAAACATGTGGATGTAAATACTTTGCATATATCTTTAGCTATATGTTCTGCAAGTAAACACTTTAGAATTGTTTAACAAGTATTTGGACATTGTTTTCATTTCCAGAAAAGAGTCAGTATCGCACATGATTTGACTTCCTAGCTTCCATTTAGTTACTCCGCCAACACAGCTGTCATAATCAAAAAATCGTCTGTGAATACTCCAATCGTATAGTTTTGTTTTCCGATTTGGACAATCTTGATGTCTGGTGTTGTTCCGAGGCATATAGCTAACGGTTCTAAAACTGGGATGAATAACACTGTGTGTGTGTTTAAAAAAATATGTCTGCAATTTGCTTCTTGATCATAGATTCAGTCCTTGGTGAAGCACAGTTTTATAACCATTTCTCTTACCACGAAATTGGCAGAAAGTTCATTGATCATAAGCCTTTTGTTTTGACTCTGCTTCGGGGATGTTTTGTCTTTGAAAAACAGAATGAAAGCCAAGACACAGGTTTTTTTGAGAGGTTTCGGTTCAAGACTTGGACATTCTGTTCTTGATTATTATTATTATTTCGGTATCATTTGCAGATGGCTATACTGATCCTATGTTATTTAAGTTTTGTATTGTTACGCTATGTGTTCATTGAAATACACAATAACAAATCACACCCCCCCCCTGGATATTATTATTCAGGTCTTCAAAAGAAGAAGAAGAAGAAGAGTTTGGATTTGATATCCCGCCTTTCACTCCCCTTAAGGAGTCTCAAAGCGGCTAACATTCTCCTTTCCCTTCCTCCCCCACAACAAACACTCTGTGAGGTGAGTGGGGCTGAGAGACTTCAGAGAAGTGTGACTAGCCCAAGGTCACCCATCATCTGCATGTGGAGGAGCGGAGACGCGAACCTGGTTCCCCAGATTACGAGTCTACCACTCTTAACCACTACACCACACTGGCAAGAATATATATATTTATTTTTAAAAAATAATTCTACTCTTATTGATAACCCCATTCACCCCTATGAAAATGTATCATAAATTCACCATTCTTAGAAATGACTTTAGAAACTACATAATGCTTTCCTTAACTTGTGATTAATGCAGTAATTAACCTACTGTTATGAAATGGTGTACCTAACAATCTATCTATCATCTATCTTTCTATAAGAAATCAAGAGATTGAAGGCATCACCTCCTATAATCAGGGTCAAAGCCTTCTCCATTTACATTGAGGATGTTGCTGCTTTTTGATTAGGGTAATTGCTCTAATCTTACTCTATATAAATGTCGCTGATCCTTCAACATTGTTGTTTTGGTCCTCAGAATCAGGGACAGACAACTTCTGTATTCTCCTGGAACACTTGATGCTCCAGACATTAGTTTTTGTGAGGTGGGAGGTTAGCCCACTCACAGATGGCTTAGCTGTGTGACAAAGTTAAGATCACTGAGCAGTAAAACCTTCTCATTTATGGAACACATCACGTAGAGATGTTGGAGAAGACCAACATCAATGGAAAAGGAAGTAGAAATTGCTGCAGTTTGCATTTTCATCTGTGGTCAGGAATGAAAATCAGATTAGCGCATATAATTGGTATTTTTTCACATTATTGTTTTAAAGCAGGGGTAGGCAACCTAAGGCCTGGGGGTGGGGGCAGCCCATTCGCCTTCTAAATCCGGCCCGTGGACGGTCTGGGAATCAGCGTGTTTTTACATGAGTAGAATGTGTGCTTTTATTTAAAATGCATCTCTGGGCTATTTGTGGGGCACAGGAATTCGTTCATTTTTCTCTCTGCAAAATATGGTCTGAGGGATGGTGGCCCGGCCCATGGCTGACAAAGGTTGCTGACCCCTGTTTTTAAGTATGTGAATGATAGATATTTAATTACTTTCATTTATATTGTTTTGCTATTTCCTTTGCACTGAAATGAAGAAAAGTCACAGACGTTATGCAAATCGTTTTGTAAGTTGCATGACTTAGATTGGGGTCAGCAAACTTTTTCAGCAGGGAGCCGGTCCACTGTCCCTCATACCTTGTGGGGGGCTGGACTATATTTTGAAAAAAAAAATATGAACGAATTTCTATGCCCCACAAATAACCCAGAGATGCATTTAAAATAAAAGGACACATTCTACTCATGTAAAAACACGCTGATTCTTGGACCATCCGTGGGCCAGATTTAGAAGGCGATTGGGCCGGATCTGGCCTCCAGGCCTTAGTTTGCCTACTCATGACTTAGATTAAATAGTGGGCAGCAAGATATACAATGTAGTATTTGGCAGAAACCAAACTGCAGAGGAATGGAAACAGCTCTGATTGTGATGTATACGGGTCAGAATGGAACCACTGTCCGCTTACATCCATAGGCCTGGATCAGGTTTACCCAAGACATTTGCCTAATTTGCTTAAGTGTTTTTTAATTATTTTTTTTAAAAAATTTTTTTAGTTATTCTTGTTTTTCATAGAATCATATAAGTGTTTGTTTGTAAGCTGCATTGAGTCCCATCAGGGGAAAAGCTGGATTATAAATAAATATATAGTAATCAACAGTGAGCGAGAGCCCACCCCCCTCCATGTAACTGCACCCACTGTCAAAATGCTCTTATCATCAAGTGGTTTCTCCTAAAGTTCAACCAAGATCTTCCCTCCTTTAATTCAAAGCCATGGCGCTGTGGGTTAAACCACAGAGCCTAGGACTTGCTGAGCAGAAGGTCGGTGGTTCGAATCCCCGCGACGGGGTGAGCTCCCGATGCTCGGTCCCTGTTCCTGCCAACCTAGCAGTTCAAAAGCACGTCAAAGTGCAAGTAGATAAATAGGCACTGCTCCGGCGGGAAGGTAAACGGCGTTTCCGTGCGCTGCTCTGGTTCGCCAGAAGCGGCTTAGTCATGCTGGCCACATGACCCAGAAGCTGTACACCAGCTCCCTTGGCCAATAAAGCGAGATGAGCGTCGCAACCCCAGAGTCGGTCATGACTGGACCTAATTGTCAGGGGTCCCTTTATATGATGGAGTTTCTGGTATTTGATAGTAGAACGATAAAATGCTGATTATACAATCCTGATATGCAGACTGATTTAGCCACTTTGCTAATGTTTGAGTTCTCACCATGGTTCAGGCTATAGATGGGCAAATCTGTCAATTTCTGGTTTCTCATTTTTCTGGTCTTAAGTTGTCCGCATTTGCACATTAGTATTCAATTTTTAAAATAAGAACGCCACCAGCATTTCAGTTCATTTTTATCCAAATGTACATGATTTTGCATGCAGTTTCCCTTAACATGCACATTACCGCAAAGCAACTTCCCCTGATATAATGCCGTTATTGTAGGCCATCTTCACTAATACAAGTGTTTTTCAATGCATGTTTTCCCTGAGCATATATGCATTTATGTACACCTTACTTGGCTGGAGAACTGCATTGCAGAATTTGGAGAAGAGAGAATGTCAAAGGATGGTTGTGCTTTGGTTTGCACACCATTTTGGAAAGTCCGAATGTGGTAGGCTCACCTTTAAATGCCAGCCGAGTCCAATATCTCCCTGCATCCCTAGTCCAGAGGCACACTGAATGAAAATGGTGACCTTGAGGTTTATCTTGAAAAGACTCCTCTGAATGAAGGAAAGCCCGCCGTGCATTTAGAATGCAGTCTGTGTTCTCAGTGGGTCTTGAGGGCTGTGGCAACAAAGTTCCATTCGAACGAAAGCATTGTAGATGCAGAGCGGAACGGTCGGAAGATTTGCTGCAGTGTCTCCTGGATACTGCTCAATACACCAGCCTTCGGGGGGAAATTAATGTTGCCAGAAATTATTTATTTATTCCCAATATTTACATCCCGCCTTTCGGCCTGGCAACAGGCTTCTGAGGCTGCTGACGATAAGTGAAAACTGATACAGAAGGACACAATAATAATGTTCTGTTAAAAGATGGTTTAGGAAGGCTCAGGGGCCTTGTTTTTATTATTATTTAATAGATTTATATACCACCACTTCATAAGATCTTAGGGCAGTTCACAGAACAAAATACAGGATAAAAATCAGTAAATAATTAAAACAAAACAGCAAAACAACCCCTCCCACATGTATAGATCATGTTTTTTGCAGTAGTGATTTATATAGTTTGTTTGTTTATATGGTGGTATTTATTTATATACCACTTTGGGTGGCTTGATTTAAGATGCTGGTTGGCTATTTCTGTCTAAATCATGGGTGGGGTGGCAGATTGGAAGAGGCTAAGGGAAACAGATTTGAAATTCACGGCATGTTGTTCACTAAAAGAAAATTATATGAAAATGATGTATCGGTGGTATTTGACTCCAGTTAAGTTAGCAAAAATGTATAGAATAGGTTCAAATACTTGCTGGAAATGTAAAGAAAAAGATGGTACCTTTTATCATATGTGATGGACGTGTAAAGTAATTAAAAAAATTCTGGGAGATGATATATAATGAAATGAAAAAAATGTTTAAAATAAGCTTTGCTAAAAAACCCCCAGAAGCCTTTTTATTAGGAATTACAGGTACCAAGATACCAAAGAACCAGAAAAGATTGTTTATGCAACAACAGCCGCACGGATGCTATTAGCCCAGAGATGGAAGGAAGAAACAACCCCGACCAGAGAAGATGGCAAACCAAGTTGATGGACTATGCCGAAATGGCAAAATTAACTGGGAAGCTCAGAAATCAAGAAGACAAGAACTTTTAAAAAGGATGGGAAAAGTTTATAATTTATTTACAAGACCATTGCAAGCAGTTTAAAACATTAGCAGGATTTTAATCACACTTGTAAAGTAATGGAAACTATGGATAATTTGGAAGGATAAAACTTGGATAAGTATTGATATGCAGTTGTAAATATTATCATTAGGACCCATGGAAGGGAAGGGGGGAAGTCAGGAGATTCAGAGTAATTTCAATATTTGGATCTTGAATTGTTTTTTGTTGCATGTATGTGTGTGTGTGTGTGTGTGTGTGTGTGTGTGTGTGTGTGTGTATATATATATATAAAACAATGTAATTTAAAAATTATCAAAAAGTAAATTAAATAAATCATGGGTGGGGAACCTTTTCAATGTTCACTGGCAGAGTTGCCTCAGAGTTTCAGATGGGGCTCTTTCCCAGTATTCCCTGGAGATGCTGTGAGGTTCTCCACACTGAACTAATACAAAATGGGGGAAAAAATATTTTTGGGCTTTTTGCATAGCTGATTCACAGGCAAACATATTGACGTGAAGGGTGTCAATGAACAGAGAGTCCAACAAGCCCAGGAGAAACAAGCAAACAAACAAAATCTGCCAAGAAAGGGATGTTTCTGTGCATTGGCCTGAAATAAATCCAAGGGCCGTTTTTGCAGGTGTCTAAGCTTAGCTATGTTTTTTTAAAGGAAGCATTTGGTAACTGCATTATCGTCACGATTTTGTTCACATTATGCATGTTACATTATACAGAAGAATGGTTGGAGTTGCCATAACAACTCTAAATTGATAGGGTGCCTTTAGAAATTTCCGTGGGCCCCATGGAAATAGTACATGGGTATGTGTGGGTTAAACCACTGAGCCTAGGACTTGCCGATCAGAAGGTCGGCGGTTCAAATCCCTGCGACGGGGTGAGCTCCCGTTGCTTGGTCCCTGCTCCTGTCAACCTAGCAGTTCAAAAGCACGTCGAAGTGCAAGTAGATAAATAGGTACCGCTCTGGCGGGAAGGTAAACGGCGTTTCCGTGCACTACTCTGGTTCACCAGAAGCGGCTTAGTCATGCTGGCCACATGACCCGGAAGCTGTACGCCGGCTCCCTCAGCCAGTAAAGAGAGATGAGTGCCGCAACCCCAGAGTCGGTCACAACTAGACCTAATGGTCAGGAGTCCCTTTACCTTTACTTACATGTGGAACGACACTTCCTCCCTTCTCAGTTAGGGGTTGTCCACACTTCTGCTTTCCCTGTTGCTTCCCCCTGGGAAAACCTGCTTTTTACCTCTGAATCGGAGCAAACAGCAATTGCGTTTTCTGTGGATCGATGTTTGCTCCAGTGATTCAGTGGTAAAGAGAGGGTTTTCCTAGGGAAAGCACAGGAGACGAGGAAAACCGCTCGGAGCCTTGCTTTCTAGGTGCAGGACAAGTGTATTGTGCATGAGTCCTTCTGGTCTGCCTTTGCTGAGGCATCCAGCAAAACTGCTGCCCTCTTCCGTTGCAACCCACAACATCAGTGGGCAGGTGTGGAGTCCTGTCTTAACCTGTTGCACTGTAAGGCAGCGTGGAGTCAATTTGCAGCGAGCTTTTAATGGAATGAAACCAGTTTCTCGAGAAATGCTTTTTTGAGGGGACAAAAATAATGCAATAGATGCAGTTTGTGTGTGTACCATGTAGGGGGGAGAAATGTACATTCTGTCTCCATGGATTCTAGAATAAAATATTGTGCGCGTACACCCAAGTGTTTGTCTGTGGGGCCAAACAGGGACTTCCTTCCTTCGTGCACCCAGTTCTCAGTTCATCATGGCACTGCAGGGCTTCTGAAATGGGGCTGAAGTGTGGTGCAATGAGGCACAATCCAGACACGAGAGAGGGAAACCAAGATGCAAGGCAGGGTCTGGATCCCTTTTCTTTCGACAGCTCTATGTAGAGGAGAAAATTTTGACGGATGCAGAATATCATGCGGGGGGAAAAATGCACTGTGCAATATCTTCCATTCTGTAAGAGGAACAGGGGGCAAACCTCCTTCATATTTGGCCTCCTAGTAATGTATTGACTGCAATGTACTCACTGTTATTGTTCAGTGAATAACCTAAATCTGGCCATGAGAAAAATACCCAGTGAATCAGCCCCAAATGAAGCAGCCTCCTCCGCCTCTGGGGACTGAGTGTCCAAATTATTTATGACATGAAATTATTTTTCAAGGGCAGGAGTCTGAGTCACTGACAAGGGTGTGATTCTGCGGCAGAAATAAAGGATCAGGCACAGGGCATGGGTGTAGCTGGGGGGGGGTAGGGAGGGGCAGCTTCCCCCCAAAATCAATAAAAATACATAGCTAACTGAGGTTCTGTCTCCCTAATGAAAGGCCAGTGCCCCCACAAAAATCCTGGCTGCACCCATGGCACGGGGTTGGGTGGGGTGTGGCAGCCCATGCCACTTTGGGAGAGGAATGTGACCTCCTTGTCACGACCTCCTGTCGCTCCCCGATCCCAGTGTTTACAGAGTGCATCCCACTCCATCTCCAAAACATTGTAGAATGTTATCGAATCTTCCTACAGGCTTGCTGATAAGCAAAACAACTCATCACCACAATTGTCATAAGGGCAACAATGGCCTTCCCCTCACAGTGTTACTCCTACACAAGGAGTTTGAACCAGGAGTTAGGGAACCAGAACAAAGAGTTTGAACCAGGAGTTTGGAACCAGAACAAGGAGTTTGAACCAGGAGTTTGGAACCAGAACAAAGAGTTTGAACCAGGAGTTTTGAACCAGAACCAGGAGTTTGAACCAGAACCAGGAGTTTGAACCAGGAGTTTGGAACCAGAACCAGGAGTTTGAACCAGGACTCATCAAGTGGCTAAAGGTGACTCTGATCCCAGACATAAAACCCAGTGCCCTAAAATTGGGTGGGGGGCAGAGTTTCTAGTCCATAAGACTTGCTTAAAAACATGTGGGCAATGCCCAACAAAATCTCAAACAAACATGTAGTTGGCTGACTAAGGTTCTCAGTGAAAGGAAGCAGAAACTGAAATCTCCTTGCCCTTTCCTATGACAGGCAAATGCAGAATAATTCAAATTGGCATAAACAGGTATAAGCTGCAAAATCCCGCTTTTCTTGAATGGCGCAGGGTTTTGTTTTTTGGCTTGTTTGTGTCATAGAGCACACACACCCTTGCCTCTGGGTATTTGCAGAATGCCTTTACCTTCACTTTTAGAGAGTCACCACCTGATCATTCACATCTGGGATGAGGCATTCAGGGTAGAGGCTAGGGCTGCATTCAGATGAAAACTTTCTTGCATTAGTTTCTCTTGCACCAGGCCTGTTGGCAGGCCAACTCTGCACTACAAAGATGTCTGCAAATGTGACACAACATCAACCCCACCATGCGAGAATCTCTTGCAGATGACTGCAGTGCCTGGAGACAGTCAGGTTATGTATCCACACCAGTAACCAGAGGAGAAATGACAAAAAAGCAATGCATAGTTAATTCAGCTGTTATCACAGAGCACTCCAGGTATTTTGAACTACACTTCCCATCCCCAATCTGAATGGTCAGGAGTGTAGCCCATAGCATCTAGACGCCATGTGGGATACCTTGATACAGAGAGTATTCTTCTTCTTTGGTGATCACTCGTAGCCGAGTAAGATTGTCTTCCATGAACATGGTTTTAACAGTGAGTCCGTAAGTGACTGTGGAGGCCAGTTCTGGATCCACATGTCCTTCCACAGTGGGGACATAGGTTTCTGGGCAGGAGTTGATCCCGGTGAGAGTTTGCCAAGCGTGCCTTCCTCTTAGCACGTTTCTCCCTTTTGTCCTGAGTTCAAGCGTCTTCAAAACCCATGGCACCTTTGGTAAAGGCTGTTCTCCAATTGGAATGCTTGCAGGCCAGTGTTTCCCAGTTGTTGCCATTTATACTACCTTTTTTTTAGATTTGCCTTGAGTCTTTAGACCTCTTTTGTTGACCACCAGTGTTACGCATTCCATTTTTAAGTTTGGAATAGAGTAGTTGCTTTAGAAGATGATAATCAGGCATCCAAACAACATGACCAGTCCAATGAAGTTGATGTTAAAGAATCATTGCTTTGGCACTGGTGATCTTTGCTTCTTCCAGTACACTGGGATTAGTTCGCCTGTCTTCCCAAGTGATGTGTAAATTTTTTTGGAGACATTGTTGATGGAATCTTTCGAGGAGTTGGAGATGGTGTTTATAAGTGGTCCATGTTCCACAAGTGTATTCCCACTTACTTGGGAGTAAGTCCCACTGAGCACAGTGAGACTTGCTATTTAGTAAATATGATCAGATTGTGTTGCAGCTACCAGATTTTCTTCTGTGAAATCTACCAGATTTTCTTCTGTGAAATGCAGCATGGCAGCACAAAGGAATGGGCATCGTCATAAACTCTGACATGACCTGTCCAAAAACCTGGGGATCTAGCTAAGTGCTCCTCTTTCCATCTTCAAAAAAAGTTGCAGCATTTGAGCAGCATATTGTGGATATAGGTAAAGGGACCCCTGACCATTAGGTCCAGTCGTGGCCGACTCTGGGATTGCGGCGCTCATCTCACTTTATTGGCCAAGGGAGCTTCCGGGTCATGTGGCCAGCATGACTAAGCCGCTTCTGGTGAACCAGAGCAGTGCACGGAAACGCCTTATGATCGGCAAGTCCTAGGCTCTGTGGTTTAACCCACAGTGCCACCCGATTGTGGATATAGTTTGCCACAAACTTGCCATGCACTGATTGCATCCCAAATTTGGAACGTAGGTATATAGCATCGCTACATCAAGAGGGCCCATGCATAAAGAGGACTCCAGGTTCAATACCTGCTTGAGGATCTCAGGTAGCAGTACTGTGAAAGACCTCTCCTTGAGACCTTGAGAGCTGCTGTCAGTCAGTGTAGACAATATATAGCTAGAGGGACCAATGGTTTGAATAATGCAACTTCCCATGTTCATCCCACGTAAGGACCTTTTGCTAATGCATTCTGCCTAGTTAAGTTGCTGCTTTCAGCTTCAGGTTGCAGAGGAGATACCAGTCTTTGGATGCTTCTAAAGGCCCCCTCATATAGTGCTTTTAATGCACACAAAAACATGAGTATGTTTTATGGTGCCTTTTTTTGGTGCTATGAACCAAGCAGCTTCTGCCAACAGAGTAGTTTTGGCACCGGAAGGATGAGGTACTAAATGATGGCCCTTGGTAGCAGGGGAAAGTGAGTCCACTTCCTGTCAGTAGCAGAGAATAATTTGCCAGCCCAGGAGGAGGCCAGGTGAGTAACATTCAGATCAAGGCTTCTGTGCAGACACTATTGTCAAAAAGTCTGATTCCACTGATCTTACTCATGCAAAACCTCCCACTGCGGCCCATTGTCTTCTTTGGCTTGCGATGAGATCATATCAAACAGCGGCACTTGAGATAGCGTGGAGGGTAAGGGAACATTGTGTCTATTGTGTTGGTTTGCCAATGAGTAGATTTTATGAGTTGCAGCCTTGAAAAGGTAGAAGCCATTTAAAATCTCCAGTGTAGTTGGAAAAACTGTGTGGTCTTGCCATGCTTCCCTCCAGAAAACAAGTCTGGTCTGCTTCCTGTCTTCCTGGAAAGGACCAATCGCATCTATGTGTAGCTGCAGCAAGCATGTGATCCCTGTGTGTAGGGGTTGCCAATGTAGCACCCATGAGCCCAGAGATGTCTTACCCACAAAAGGCTGCATTTAAAATAAATATATATTGTTGCATGCCACCCCAATCTCCAAGATTCCAGGGGTCCAAGGCGCTTCCCCAGGGCTCGGTTTCCTTGGAATGAGGGACGGTGCAGACTGTGGTGTCTTTATGATATATTGTTCATTTACACATAAATACAACCCAAGCCTGGGATGCGGGTGGCGCTGTGGGTTAAACCACAGAGCCTAGGACTTGCTGATCAGAAGGTCGGCGGTTCGAATCCCCGCGACGGGATGAGCTCCCGTTGCTCGGTCCCTGCTCCTGCCCACCTAGCAGTTCGAAAGCACATCAAAGTACAAGTAGATAAATAGGCACCACTTCGGCGGGAAGGTAAACAGTGTATCTGTGCGCTGCTCTGGTTCGCCAGAAGCAGCTTAGTCATGCTGGCCACATGACCCGGAAGCTGTACGCCGGCTCCCTCGGCCAATAAAGCGAGATGAGCGCCGCAACCCCAGAGTCAGTCACGACTGGACCTAATGGTCAGGGTCCCTTTACCTTTACCTTTACAACCTAATGGAGGGACTCATGGCATTAACACCCCGAGAAGGTCTTGCTTCTACCACAATCGCATCCTTGTATTCCAACATAAATCAGGCATGGTTCTCATTCTCTGGCTTCTGCCTCCCTCCATCCCAGCTCTGCGCTTTCAACTGCTCTTCCCCAGCATTTTAGAGATTCTGAGCCTTGTTAACAACATGGGAGGGAGAGAGCAAAGGAGGGGACGAATATAGCTGAACAGCAAGCCCTTGGCTAAACAGCTAATAAAGGATAAAGATACTGCAGCACCCTCAACCTTCACAATCATTTTTGCGACAGGGATGAGAATTCTAAGAGCACATCCCTGATTATTTTCTGAGTCGCTGTTGACTTTTAAGACCTACTGTTCAGCTAACTGATGGAAAATAAAATCTTTATAGGTACTCTTGGCAGTAAAGGGTGGGGTGGGGGGAATCTTATTATGAAGTTCAGCTATTGCCTTCTAGCCTAGGTGATAACTATTCCAGAAATGTTCATATTCCACAAGATGGAACAGCAGAATGTGTTGCAGGGGAAGGGGTGAGGTAGATTCAATAGATAAGCCAAAGGTTTTAAAAAGAATACGAAAGATTAGTTTGGATAAGGCATGTGCAAATGGTGATCCATCAGTCTGAAAGCATCCCAACAACTATGAAGCATGGTTACCTGCAGGGGACTTGAAAGCTATTTAGAGACCCGGGGTTGGATCCAATGTTAAGCAGACCCATTGAAATGTGTGGACATGATTAGGTTGTTGTTGTTTAGTCGTTTAGTCGTGTCCGACTCTTCGTGATTAGGTTAGGTCCATTCATTTCAGTGGGCTGGTCTTGAGTAAAATGTAGGTGGGTACAACTGTTAGACTGGAAGCAGAAAAACACACAAACAGGTTTATTTAGGCCCCTGATAAGTAGAGGGAAACATGCATCCAAAATATGCATAGAGAGTTCTGGATGGAGAATTTATGTTCCTTCCAGCGCATTCAATGCATATGTGATGTGCAATGGAAACCAGTCTGTTATACCTCCCAGCTGAGAGGGTACAGGGGATACCAACTTTTTATGGCCCCTGAGCACGTTGCAAAGAAACCACTGTGATGTGGTGCAATGAGTCAATGTGTCTGGCTCTTAGCCAGAAGGCTGGTGGTTTGAGCCCACCCAGGTACGGCTGTGGGCAGGATTCCTGTATTGCAGGGGGTTGGACTAGATGGCCCTTGGGGTCCCTTCCAAGTCTACAATTCAGTGATTCTATTATTCCCCAGTGATTCTATTGGCTGTGACAGAATGCTTCTTCCTAGCCTTATTTTATTGGTGGGAGGGGACTCTCTGTGCATAAGGGAGGGCACCTGTGGGTGCACATATCTTTGGAGGGTAGTAAATAAATAAATAGGGACACGGGTGGCGCTGTGGGTTAAACCAGTGTTTTTCAACCACTGTTCCGCGGCACACTAGTGTGCCGCGAGATGTTGCCTGGTGTGCCGTGGGGAAAATTGAAAAATTCGATAGATTTTTTAAAAAATAAAATGTCAAATTTTCGCCCACTAGGCAGGCGCCGGACTGTGTCCACCCTATTTTCCATCCGTCCTGGGTGGGGATCAGATCGGATGGGATCGGATGAGAGCGGACAGGCGGTCCGCTCTCATCCGATTCCCCATAGAGAGCAGCGGGGCTCTGACATCTCCCTCTCCGCACACAGTGGTGGTGTGCCTTGTGATTTTTTTCATGAAACAAGTGTGCCTTTGCCCAAAAAAGGTTGAAAAACACTGGGTTAAACCACAGAGCCTAGGACTTGCCGATCAGAAGGTCGACAGTTCAAATCCCCACGACGGGGTTTGCTCCCGTTGCTCAGTCCCTGTTCCTGCCAACCTAGCAGTTCGAAAGCACGTCAGAGTGTAAGTAGATAAATAGGTAGATAAATGGCTGACTCTGGGGTTGCGGCGCTCATCTCGCTTTATTGGTTGAGGGAGCCAGCGTACAGCTTCCGGGTCATGTGGCCAGCATGATGAAGCCGCTTCTGGCAAACCAGAGCAGCACATGGAAACGCCGTTTACCTTCCCGCCGGAGCGGTACCTCTTTATCTACTTGCACTTTGACGTGCTTTCGAACTGCTAGGTTGGCAGGAGCAGGGACCGAGCAACGGGAGCAAACCCTGTCGTGGGGATTTGAACTGCCGACCTTCTGATCGGCAAGTCCTAGGCTCTGTGGTTTAACCCACAGCACCACCTACGTCCCTGGAGGGTATGGTAGGAAGTCCCTTTTTTCATCGGACAAATGTAACTATACAACCTTTAGAAGACATCTGAAAACAGCCCTGTATAGGGAAGTTTTTAAATGTTTTGTTATGCTTTTATATGTGTTGGAAGCCGCCCAGAGTGGCTGGGGCAACCCATGCAGATGGGCAGGGAATAATAATAATAATAATAATAATAATAATAATAATAATAATAATAATAATTGAATAGGATGTCCCTATTTTTTTTGGAGAAATGTTGGAGGGTATGTAAACAGAGGAATTGAATGGATCGATGGATAAATGGACAGAAAGACATATAGATAACTTTGACCCTCCATACTTTAGAGGCTATGTCCTTCCCTCAGCCCTTTTGAGATATAATGAAAAGGTCCTTTAAACCATTTTGCCTATAGCTGGGGTGCAGAAACCCACTGCCCTCTTTTGCTTCCACATCGGGGTATACAGACTCTTCCTCGATGTTGCATAATAACGACAGGCATATTGCCAGTTAATAATAAACTTCACCTCTTTTCTGCTTTAATTCAGATGTTAGTTGTTTTGCTGGAGGGAAGCACGCAGCTGGAGTTATTACAGCTCTCTTAAATCTCCGAAGGGAGCTGGTTCAAATGTGAAACCTTTATTGATGGGACATGGGGCGGTGGTGGGGTGAATCCAGCTAGTCTGATGTCAGTGGATCTATTAGGATTTCACCCACGTGGGCTGCTTGACTGCAAACTCTCTCTCTCTTTCCCCTGAACAGCAGGGGAGGTCTAGACAGAAGCTGCTGGTTTTATTTATTGTCTTGCCAGTTCCACATAGAGCAGCTACACAGAGCAAGCTGTAACCTTCCTTTTTTTTCAGCTCGGAAGGCTGGTAGATTTCCTCTGCATTGCCAAATGCTTTCCAACCCTGGCTCTCTGAGTTTTCCTATGCAGAAAATGTAGATATTATTGTGCCCCTCGTTTTGGGGAGAAAGGAAGATATGACTGCGAAGGAATAGGCAAAGAGGAGGGCCTCTCATGATCCAAACCTCAGTACTTCCAGGTAGGGCTGGGAATGCAGCACAAAGAGCTGCCGTAAGTCATTGTAGAAAATACTGGGCTAGATGTACCAAGAATCTGACATAGTATAAGGCAGCTTTCCAGCTTCATAATACAGCCATACCTCGGGTTACAGACGCTTCAGGTTGTGTTTTTTCGGGTTGCGGACCGCCAAAACCCAGAAGTACCGGAATGGGTTATTTCTGGGTTTTGGTGGTCGCGCATGCGCAGAAGCACTAAATCGCGCTTTGCGCATGTGCAGAACGCCAAATCACAACCTGTGTGTGCCCAGATGCGACGCTGCAGGTTGCGGACGCTGTGGGTTGCAAACGTGCATCCCGCACGGATTACGTTCGCAACCCGAGTGTCCACTGTATTTAATTTTGAGGTGGGGGAAGTGAGAGACCTTTTATTAATTCAATAAATTTATATTCAGCCTCTACTCCCAAAGGAGCCCAAGGCAGCTCTCTATTAACATTTTGGAGCAACCTTTCTCTATTGCCCTTTCTTCACCCAAAGCTAAAATGGTAAATGGTAAAGGACCACTGGACGGCTAGGTCCAGTCAAAAGTGGCTTTCAGGCTGAGGGAGCCGGCATTTGTCCACAGACAGCTTTCCAGGGCATGTGGCCAGCATGACTAAGCCACTTCTGCTGCAACGGAACACCGTGACGGAAGCCAGAGTGCATGGAAACGCCGTTCACCTTCCCGCCACAGTGGTACCTATTCATCTACTTGCACTGGCATGCTTTCGAACTGCTAGGTTGGCAGAAGCTGGGACAGAGCAACCGGAGCTCACCCTGTCATGGGGATTTGAACTGTGGACCTTCCGATCAGCAAGCCCAAGAGGCTCAGTGGTTTAGACCACAGCGCTACCCACATCTACCCAAAGCACTCGTTGACGGTTGGCCAACTCTTCCAGAAACCTTGCCAACAGGAGGTGTAACCAAAGTGGGTGTGTTCAACACACTCTCTCACACACATTCTGTCACACACATGCTTGCGCACACATGCACAGGCGCATACAGGGGTTAAGGAAGGCTGGGGAAGGCCTTCTTGTCACCCCCCCCCCGAGATGGCACCTGGGGCAGACCGCCCCCCCTTCCTCCGCCACTGGGCGCATAAACAAACATTCCCCATACATTTAGTCCACACGCAGCACACATACAGCACATGCACATGTGTAGCGCATACACTAACTGCAGATACACACCCCTCCCATAAATACACACCTTCCAAATAAATGATGCAACTCAGTTACAAATGTAGGGTTTTGTTGTCTATTAGGGCGCGGGTGGGGCTGTGGTCTAAACCACAGAGCCTAGTGCTTACCGATCAGAAGGTTGGCAGTTTGAATCCCGGTGATGGGGTGAGCTCCCGTTGCTCGGTCCCTTCTCCTGCCAACCTAGCAGTTCGAAAGCATGTCAAAGTGCAAGTAGATAAATAGGTACCGCTCTGGCGGGAAGGTAAACGGTGTTTCTGTGCACTGCTCTGGTTCTCCAGAAACGGCTTAGTCATGCTGGCCACATGACCCGGAAGCTGTACGCCGGCTCCCAAGATGAGCACTGCAACCCCAGAGTCGTCTGCGACTGGACCTAATGGTCAGGGGTCCCTTTACCTTTGTTGTTGTTTAGTCGTTTAGTCGTGTCCGACTCTTCGTGACCCCATGGACCAGAGCTCGCCAGGCACTTCTGTCCTCCACTGCCTCCCGCAGTTTGATCAAACTCATGCTGGTAGCTTCAAGAACACCATCCAACCATCTCATTCTCTGTCGTCCCCTTCTCCTTGTGCCCTCCATCTTTCCCAACATCAGGGTCTTTTCCAGGGAGTCTTCTCTTCTCATGAGGTGGCCAAAGTATTGGAGCCTCAGCTTCACGATCTGTCCTTCCAGTGAGCGCTCAGGGCTGATTTCCTTCAGAATGGAGAGGTTTGATCTTCTTGCAGTCCATGGGACTCTCAAGAGTCTCCTCCAGCACCATAATTCAAAAGCATCAATTCTTCGGCGATCAGCCTTCTTTATGGTCCAGCTCTCACTTCCATACATCACTACTGGGAAAACCATGGCTTTTACTATACGGACCTTTGTTGGCAAGGTGATGTCTCTGCTTTTTAAGATGTTGTCTAGGTTTGCCATCGCCTTTCTCCCAAGGATCAGGCGTCTTTTAATTTCGTGACTGCTGTCACCATCTGCACTGATCATGGAGCCCAAGAAGGTAAAATCTCTCACTGCCTCCATTTCTTCCCCTTCTATTTGCCAGGAGGTGATGGGCCCAGTGGCCATGATCTTCGTTTTTTTGATGTTGAGCTTCAGACCATATTTTGCGCTCTCCTCTTTCACCCTCATTAAAAGGTTCTTTAATTCTTTAATTCCTCTTCACTTTCTGCCATCAAGGTTGTGTCATCTGCATATCTGAGATTGTTGATATTTCTTCCGGCAATCTTAATTCCGGCTTGGGATTCATCCAGCCCAGCCTTTCGCATGATGAGTTCTGCATATAAGTTAAATAAGCAGGGAGACAATATACAGCCTTGCCGTACTCCTTTCCCAATTTGGAACCAATCAGTTGTTCCATATCCAGTTCTAACTGTAGCTTCTTGTCCCACATAGAGATTTCTCAGGAGACAGATGAGGTGATCAGGCACTCCCATTTCTTTAAGTACTTGCCATAGTTTGCTGTGGTCGACACAGTCAAAGGCTTTTGCATAGTCAATGAAGCAGAAGTAGATGTCTTTCTGGAACTCTCTAGCTTTCTCCATAATCCAGCGCATGTTTGCAATTTGGTCTCTGGTTCCTCTGCCTCTTCTAAATCCAGCTTGCACTTCTGGGAGTTCTCGGTCCACATACTGCTTGAGCCTTCCTTGTAGAATTTTAAGCATAACCTTGCTAGCGTGTGAAATGAGTGCAATTGTGCGGTAGTTGGAGCATTCTTTGGCACTGCCTTTCTTTGCGATTGGGATGTAGACTGATCTTCTCCAATCCTCTGGCCACTGCTGAGTTTTCCAAACTTGCTGGCATATTGAGTGTAGCACCTTAACAGCATCATCTTTTAAAATTTTAAACAGTTCAGCTGGAATACCATCACTTCCACTGGCCTTGTTATTTGCAGTGCTTTCTAAGGCCCATTTGACTTCACTCTCCAGGATGTCTGGCTCAAGGTCAGCAACCACACTACCTGGGGTGTACGAGACATCCATATCTTTCTGGTATAATTCCTCTGTGTATTCTTGCCACCTCTTCTTGATGTCTTCTGCTTCAGTTAGGTCTTTACCACTTTTGTCCTTTATTATGGTAATCTTTGTACGAAATGTTCCTTTCATATTTCCGATTTTCTTGAACAGATCTCTGGTTCTTCCCATTCTGTTGCTTTCCTCTATTTCTTTGCATTGCTCGTTTAAGAAGGCCTTCTTGTCTCTCCTTGCTATTCTTTGGAAATCTGCATTCAATTTCTTGTATCTTTCATTATCTCCCTCGCATTTTGCTTGCCTTCTCTCCCCCGCTATTTGTAAGGCCTCGTTGGACAGCCACTTTGCTTTCTTGCATTTCTTTTTCATTGGGATGGTTTTAGTTGCTGCCTCCTGTATAATGTTGCGAGCCTCCACCCATAGTTCTTCAGGCACTCTGTCCAGCAAATCTAAATCCTTAAACCTGTTCCTCACTTCCACTGTGTATTCATAAGGGATTTGGTTTAGATTGTATCTTACCTGTCCAGTGGTTTTTCCTACTTTCTTCAGTTTAAGCTTGAATTTTGCTATAAGAAGCTGATGATCTGAGCCACAGTCAGCTCCAGGTCTTGTTTTTGCTGACTGTATAGAGCTTCTCCATCTTTGGCTGCAGAGAATATAATCAATCTGATTTCGATGTTGCCCATCTGGGGATGTCCATGTGTAGAGTCGTCTCTTGTGTTGTTGGAAAAGCGTGTTTGTGATGACCAGCTTGTTCTCTTGGCAGAACTCTATTAGCCTTTGCCCTGCTTCGTTTTGATCTCCAAGGCCAAACTTGCCAGTTGTTCCTTTTATCTCTTGATTCCCTACTTTAGCATTCCAATCCCCTATAATGAGCAGAACATCCTTCTTTGGTGTCACTTCTATAAGGTCTTGTAATTCTTCATAGAATTGGTCAATTTCAGTTTCTTCAGCACCAGTAGTTGGTGCATAAACTTGGATTACTGTGATGTTAAAAGGTCTGCCTTGGATTCGTATCGAGATCATTCTATCATTTTTGAGACTGCATCCCAGTACAGCTTTCGCCACTCTTTTGTTG